>NC_069370.1:48247500-49497500 GCF_021730395.1 Mercenaria mercenaria
TTACAACATGTATCTAGCAATACAAAAATTATACAATCAATAGGAGCAAAACGTATTTTTGAGTCACACCATGAGAAAACCAACATAGTGCATTTGCAGCCAGCATAGATCCAGACCAGCCTGCACATCTGCGCAGTCTGGTCGGGATCCATGCTATTCACTTTCAAAGCCTATTGCAATTATAGAAACCGTTAGCGAACAGCATGAATCTTGACCAGACTTTGAAGATGCGCAGGCTTGTCTCCATCCATGCTGGTCGCAAATGCACTTTGTTGGTTTTCTCATGGTGCAGCTCAGATAATTATTAAAAACATTTACTTGAAACCTACCAACATTATCAAGTTTTTGCAGATGAGGTAAATTTCTTATCACTGTCAATCTGTAATTTTCTCTGTTTGCACATGGGTTATCTGCCAGCCACAATATACGCAACTTCTCCAATCCTTTCAGATAGCAAATATCTGTTAAGTTCTGTATTTTGTTGTTCCTTATATAGAGTTCCTGCAGATTTTCACACTCTTCAAAGTCTCTGAGTGTTGTTATGTCATTTACACTGAAATACACATTATACTTCCAATATTATCATTTTCAGTAAGTTGTTATCCAGCTTGAAAGTGACACCTCCATACATAATAAAATGTCATTGTGAATCTATGTCAAATTTTTTAAAATTTCTAATTGTATATCTACATATGTAAGTCAAATTTTCAAGATTTAAGATGTACATTTATTTTTGGAATTTAAGAGAAACTTAATTTTCTTAGTAGAAGATAAGAAGATGATTCTAAGAGTCCTTTGTAGTATTTAGTTATGAAAAGAAACACACATTCTGCTGATGTTTAGAAAAAGTCTCAAAACTGTATTATAATAATTTAACTCTGAAGTTAATTTGAAGGCAAGTCTCTTTAAATGCGGAGGAAGACATCTGCTAGCCAACGGTCAATTTGCAGTGACATTCACCAACACAGCTATTTGCTTCAATTTCATGAAAGTGGCACAAACTTTTTTACATGGCTCTTAAAATTTGGCCTTTTCTCTAAACAGACTAGAATTTTAATTATGTTTCTATTGCACAGTAAGTGGCTCCATGAAAGTCCATCCCAGGCTAGCCTTCTGAAATTATTTCGCTTAATTTTCACTGGCATCAAAGAAAGATAAATCAAATTGATAAATAATATAAAATTGCTCTTCTTTCTGATAACTTAGGAACAATTTGTGGAACACTTTGGTAGTTCATAGAACTCCCACACAGGACACAAAATTTTGGCTAATCTGAAGCATTAATTGATAAGAGAACTGAATCTATTTTAAAACAACAATAGTGTTTACATAATTATACTATCATCTAAAAAGAAAATTGATAAATAGAGAATTATGTTAATGCTCAATCTTTCTACTTTACAGTATGGTTATCCTTCAGTAGTACCTGGTAGTAAAACTATCCATCTGCAATGTAGAGAAAAATCATATTGCTTAGTATGTCCCTAATCTTACCTGACACTACAGATTTCTAGATTTGGCATCTGCCGTACAATGCTGATATCATCTATCTCTGATCCCCTGAAATAAATATTCTTGAAGTTAAAGACTGTTTAAATACTGTCAAGATGCACTTTTAATTCAATTGTAAAAAACAGCAGAAATCAATGCCACAGAGCTTTAATTCATTGTACATTAACTCCTTTACAGAAGTTTCAAGTACATGTACTTTCACAAATATCTTAATGCATTTATGTCTTTAAACAAGCAAGAGACTCATTAGTTTGAATTTAGCAAGTCTTGTAAGGGGTCAGGGTTAGTAAATGCCAACATTTATTAATATTTGCCTGGCCAGCAGAAAAATTTACTAGCAAATATTGGGAATTACCAGCTTAAAACTAAGGTCTCAAAAGCAACTGTTGACAGTATTGCAATAGCTCTGGTAAGATTCATCAAGGTGAGCTAAAAATTATACACATCAGTAGCTAGTTTTTGTGCTATCACAAACAGTTGTTTTTTATAATAGGTTATCAAGAGAAAACAGTACAGGAGGTAAACATCTCATGTCAGTATTGCTCAGAGGTTGGGAAGGCCATGTGGGATGCATTTCAAAACTAGCATTCCGGGAATGACAATTATTACATAGAAAATATACTGTACACAATGACCACAATTTATCATACAAGAGCACCGTCTATGGGTGCCATGGCTCTTAGAACTGCAAGTGCAGGACAGTATGTAAGAAAAGAGTTACAGTTCAGAACTTCTAAGTACGAAAAGGGCCACAATTCTAACAAAATGCAAGTTAGTGTTATTGGTTCTTAATCTACACGGTCAACTAATAATGATAAACAAGAATGCAAAGTTTCAAAGATGTACCTCTTATAGATTTTGAGAATAGGTGGAATACCAAGAAATGCAGATTTTGAGAATAGGTGGATTACCAAGAAACTCAAATTTTCTAAGTATAAAAAGGGCCATAATTTTGACAAATTGCATATCAAAGTTATGGTTTTTGGCCTACACAGTCACCTAATGATTACTGGTACCGTTGATAAACTCAGACAGAAAATGAGGTTTTTTACCAGTAACTTTTTTATTTCTGCAGATTGTTATCAATGGTTGGTATCAAAATAAAGCTTAACATTTGCTGAAAAATTGACATAATTTAAATTTATACTTAGTAAGCAAACTCACATGAAGTGAGGCCTTTATAGGGGTATGTAAAATGGGGCCTGCACCAACATTGACTGATGATAATTGATAAATTCAACGACTTTGTCTGCATTTAAAAAAAAATTCTCCATTGAATTATATTGAAACTTTCCAAAAAATGCTGCAACAGTCATTCCCGATCAAGTTATGAAAAGTGACCCAATATGTCAGGTCTTCATGTGTTGACAGTGAGCATGTGCAAAAAAACATCCTCTTCCCCAGTAATTTTGGGTAAATATTTTGTTGGAAACAGACTGATTCGGACCGTGGCTGATTCGGACCATGGCTGATTCGGACCAAATATTTTGGTTGATTCGGACCACATACTTTGAATAAAAGTAGATAATGACCATATATTTTGGCTGATTCAGACCACAAACTTTTATTTAACAGTCAATAATGACCATAAATTTTGGATGAGTCAGCAATTTTCAGAAAATAATGTTGATTATAGCTTATATAGAGGTTTAACTTGAAGTAAAGACATAAAATATACACCATACAAACAGGTAAGAAGTTTTGACAAACTAAAATGCATCATTTATGCATTTAAATAAGGACTTTAATTGTTCTTTGCATCAGACATTAAACTTAATACTCATAGATATCATTTTAACACATGACATTAGTGTCAGGAAAAGTTAAACAATTTGGGCCGAATAAGCCAAGTAAATTTGGTCCGAATCAGCCATGGTCCGAGTCAGACACCTTATGTACCAGTCACTTTATGTACCAGACACTTTATGTACCACTTTGACACTTAGTGTACCACCTATATATTATAGAACAGAACAGAAGTTTATTTACAGAAAGACTTGAACATTAAACGTTCATCGTCATATATATACATTACAAACATGCATGATTATAGCGGAAGGTTAAAATATATATTTTATGGAAATAATATGAACACAAATATACACATACAATAAATCTGAATATTGATATGTTTTATGTAATTTATTCATTTACTGATATTTTGTTAATTAATTCTATTAATTAAGACGGTTTTTTATAATTTCGTGTAACAGCTCATTCTTAAAAAATTACTTATAATTTAACTCAACATATAATAGAATCTGTTAATAAAAAACATGAGAGGTAAAAAATCATTCTTAAATCCTGTATGATGAGATTAGTCATACATATTGACTTCAATTATATCTTATCTTTGTCAAGCAATCACCGGTGCATAACACATATCAGCAACGAGATTTTCCATAATACATTATTATAGGTCGATATCTTTCAACTTGCGCACCCCCTTGACCCTGAATTTTCATTTGTTTAGTTCAGACCTATTGATAGGTAATTTTTTAACGGTAATTTTAATGCATGTGCTTTTCCTGAGATTAAGTAGCATAAAATGATGAGATTTTCAACATAATTATACTTTAATACGTTAAGTATGTAGAAATTTTGATCAACGCGTCTTTTCAAAATAACTGTAATCATAGTTTGAAAATGTTCAACATATCAAAAATTCCCTTTTATCAAAATAGGACGGTCCGTATAACACAGGTCAACGGGTAAAGTGCACAATTTGAAAGTAATCTGCCCATACATTACTAGGTTATCAACAAAATGCATACTTAAGTGCAGAAAGGACGCAAAAATCGACAAGATGGTGCGTTTTCTCTTTTGATTTCATATTTATTTATCCGTAAAATATGGACAATATGGTTGCTCTGATTTCATTTTTCATATTCCCCTTACCAGAGTTGAAATGCAATTATAAATGACCCTTATTGCAGTTAAATAGTAACTGTAATCATAATTTCAGTAATGAGAGGCTTGAGTAATTCTTACCGAAATAGAAAATGCAAGAATTACTACCGACCATCAACATGGAGACACGTAAAATAAACTCCCACATACGATATATTATACAGTAATTGTATCTCATTGTGTAGCACTGTCACTATGTGATAATTACCTGTGAAAACAACTTTGATTTAATCAGCTTAAGTCCATAGAATGTTGTTAGCATTCCTATGTGCATATAAATTACCTTATTAATTATGACAATTAACATTTAAATTTAGTAAAAAAACATTTCAAGTAACATAAAATAAAACATTTTCATCAAATCAAAACAAAAATGATCATCTACTATATATCATCTACTATCATCATGTTTCAAATAAATTAAGAACATACAGAAATTTTAAATTTGCATACGAAACAGAACAGTATGTTAAAATGTTAATGCCATATAAACACAGATCAGCACTTTCGAAATTTCGTTGTGGGGTCGCACCAATTAAGTTGGAAACGGGTCGATACGAGGGTCTTTCTATAAATGACAGGATCTGTCCAGTCTGCAGAAATGGAGTAGAAAATGAAATTCACGTTCTTTTACATTGTCCGGCTTATATGGACATTAGAAATGAACTGTATGATAAAGCAACATGCATATGTAATGGGTTTCCAAATTTATCAGATGAGCAAAAATTGTCTTTTATTCTATCTAGTAATGATATTGCCAAGACCGCTGCAAAATCCTGCTACTCAATATTAAATTATAGAAAAAAATGTTTGTATCACTGTCAATAATCATGGTGTTGGATCTGTCTAAATTAAGCAGAAATTGATTATACGGGCTTTGTGGTATAGGGGAGGCAACTGTGTTGATGGTGGTAGCCCTTACGTCGCACAAGCTTCTGTTTTTCTGTTTAGCTTGGAAAGATCCAATAGCAAATGATTAATACATCATTGTGTACCTTTAGAGTAAACTGTTCAATTGTATTACATGTATTCCTTAATAAATTTACATACGGTATGACTCTAAGGAACAAATACAACTACAATGTTGGTATACTTGTTGTTTCAGATGGTATATTCTTACCCTTCTTTTAAGTTCATATGAATTTTAGTGTATAAAGATGTAAACTACCTCTTTTACAGATATATTTAAGTGAAAGTTTTTATCGTTGTTCAGATTATCACTGCTAACCAATTCACCCTTGATCTGATCATGGATGATATCTGCTTTTTTAAGGCATTTTTTATAATGCGCATATAGTGCCACGGGTTTCAAATTTCAGTTTCTTAATAGTACTTAATTTATGGCAGTTTTTTTAATATAAAGGTTAGCGGAGGTAATCTGACTTTTATGCAATGTAATTAGTATATGAATGTAATGTTTTTGTGTCTCTTATAATTCATTTATTGAACGACCAATAACACGTTAGATACATTCGCTTTTTATTATGTCAATTGTGAAAACTGTAACATGTATATTGGATGAGACGTAAATAAACTATATATATATATCATATATGTGGTACATAAGGTGTCCAAAGTGGTACATAAATAAAGTGTCTGGTACATAAAGTGACACATTCGGTCAACTTTATCATCTGTTCAAGATTATCATCAGTACCAGTTGAAAAGTTTCAAAACTGTAGCTCTTAAAGTTTTTGAGAAACGGTGGACCTAAACAAAAATTTCACCCAACAACAGCAATCAAGAGATGACAATATCTCGTAGATTTTTTTTTTTAAAAATCAGATGAGCTAATAAAAACTTGCAATGGACAAATAATTGCCAATTAAACTGCAGATCATTAATTTGGCATCATTTATCACTTGCCGAAATGCATTGCATGGTAATTGTTGCAGGATGTTGAAAAATAGAGTAACACTAGTCAACAGCAAAGGCCAACATGCCAAGCCGCAAAAAACATCCGAAAATCACATATCCGAATATCATTTAAAATTACCGATGTTTGTTTTAAAAGTTAAGAATCAAATTGAAGTTTTACTCTCATATATTAAATTCAATGTAAAAGTAGTACCAGCAGTTGAGTTTTCGAACACTTTCGAGGTCAGGGGCACGCGTACGGGCTAAAACAATCGGGCCTGTCAAACTATTCAATGTTTCCATTTTGCCGGAAGTTTACAGTGCTAACAAAACCCGTTCCATCACGTGCTGTCCGGTTCACAGATCAATGTCCAAAGTTTGCACGTGCAATCTATGGCTCAGTATTTTTGTCATTTGCGTTTGAACATCTATATTACACTTATCTATCCGGCAACCTCAAGTTTTAACCTTTTTATATTGATCACCAAAGTTATTTTTAGTTTCTTCCACTCTAAATTTTTATCACTACAGTAGGCCTATATTCTTTCTCTTTTTGATTTCGAAATCTAAGAGATTTTTAAAGATTTATTTGATCTCATGACCCGATAGCGCAATAGAGAATACAAACATACTTCTGTCTGAAAGTGATACCTTGCCGGTTTGTAGCATATTTAGCTTTGGTAAATTCAATCTTGTAGAGAAAAATCATTGGAAGCAAAGAACTTTACCAGACAAAAAAAAGTACAGTCGATGTGATAATAAACCTACCATCGTATTTATAGTGAAAATTGTTTATTAAGTTATAAAATAACAAATAGATCTATAACATTGTGCAAATGATATTCTGACATGGCCCACTCACTAAATTCGCAAAGAGAGAAAAAAAGAATCCAATCAAAGACAGGAACTACCCATGCTGACAGCGTAACCAAGTTAAACATGTATAGGCAGTGTAGGTCTACTGAATGAGCAATTCTCTTCGGTCTTCAACAAGAATGCCTACTGCATCCATAACCGACATTGGACCAAGTCCCCATCCATCAGTGAACCACATCAGTCACCATTTAAGGTGTACGGAAACTACTTGCTAATATAAAAGCAAGCAGAGCCGCGGGTCCAGACCAGATACCAGGACGGCTGTTGAAAGAACTCCCAAGTGAGTTGGCTCCTCTGCTAACATTATTTTTTCAGGCCTCTTTGGACCAAAGTGTTATCCCAGATGATTGGAAGTCAGCAAGTGTGGTACCAAAGATAGAAACAAGCTGGAGAACTATCGACCCGTCTCCCTGACAGCTATCGTATGTAAGACACTGGAACACATAGTCAGCAGCGCAATCATGAGCCACACGGATTACAACTCAGTTTTAACAGATGCTCAGCATGGCTTCAAGAAACGAAGATCCTGTGAGACACAGTTGCTTCTTACGATACAAGACCTGGCCAGCACCAGCGACTCCATGGGACAGACTTATGTGACTCTGCTGGATTTTTTAAAGGCCTTTGACGAGGGCTTCTTCATAAACTAGAGTTCTATGGTGTGAGAGGGAAACTACGTAGTTGGATCAACAGCTTTCTGGGAAAACGTACTCAACTTGTGAACCTGGGTGGCACTACTTCGGATACAGCCCCAGTCCAGTCCGGTGTTCCCCAAGGAAGTGTTCTTGGTCCTCTGATGTTCCTTCTTTTCATTAATGACCTACCTAATTACATCGCCGCAGTATCAACAGCTAGATTATTCACTGATGACTGTGTGCTCTACTATTGGATTTAGTCAGTGGAAGATGCACAATCACTGCAATAGGATCTGAATGCGCTACAGCAATGTGAAAAGGACTGGCTGATGGAATTTCGCCCTCAGAATTGCCAAATAATACACTTCACCAACAGACGGAAACCTGTCAGAAATCAATTACCATCTATGACCACATATTAGAAGTAAACTATGCGAAGTATATGCATCAACATTCATAAGACTCTCAACTGGAGTGGTATCATCATATTAACATTATAACTAAGAAAGCAAACAATACCAGATCACTTATTCAGAGAAATTTGCATCAGTGCCCAAAGAAATCAAAAGATCTTTGTTATACTACCCTGGTGAGACTACTTAGAGATAGTGCAGCGAAGGTCAGCACGGATGGTCTTCTCTGACCACAGACGAACCAGCAGCGTCACACCTATGCTACATCATCTTCAGTGGCCTTCACTCATGGAACGTAGAGCACAGGCAAATGTCACCATGGTGTAAGGGTTGTCTATGAATTAGTGGATGTGCCAACTACACACCTCATCCCATTGACCACAGTCAGTGGTCATGACTTGAGATTTCTGGTGCCTTTTGCCCGGATCCTGAACTACCAGAAGTCGTTTTCACCAGATACCATCAGGTTATGGAACAGCCTTTCCCAAACAGTGATAAACTACCCCTCATTTGACAGCTCATGGAGGGAAGTGCAGTCTGTAGAGCTTCGCTAAACTCGTACTGGATGTTTTTATATGCACTGTAACTAAAATAGTATATTTTAACAAGTTTTGCACCTGTAAACATTTCTTACACCACGCAAGCACCAGTACAAGTATATGCCAGATGATTAGTATCTGTACTATAAAGAAGAAGAGAAGAAGAAGAGAGATGTTGGAAACATTATTGGACCCATATGACGTCAACTATAATCCATATCGGTCCTATACATAATTGATTGTTTGCTAGGTAGAGTAAAATACTTTTTATTATTAGGAGTTGGAAGTTCGATCTTCGGATAAAGCGAATGTACTTGGTGGTTATTTAGTGAGTCTGAAGTGAAATATGGCCTCTACCGAGAAATTTTGACCTACCGGGTTAGAGACCATCCATTGTTTTCCCATAGACTTCCATTATAACATTATGGTGTGTACGGTCTTCCATAAATCGAAACATGTATATCTAATTACATAGTTTTCAAAAACGATCTTAGTTCGACGAAAAACATATGAATAGAGACACTTTATTTAAGTATTTTTCGTGTGAATGAGATGACCTCCTGTTTACATCGTTGGCATGGCGGGAGAAAAACGTTTGATAAGAAAATTCAATACACATACAATTTAGCAAATTTTGTCAAAATGTATAATCAAATATTGTAAATGCAGCAAAAAATATTCAATTTTGAAAAAAAGCACTGCTAAGGTTTGTTTTCATGACTGACCAATCAGATCGGAGAAGCATTACCTTGTTCTCAGATTAGAACTGATACAGAATCCACAAACCTTTCACGGCTGATTAATGTTGGGAAATTGCTAATTACTGGTACAGAATCCACAAACCCTCCACTGCTGATTCATATTGGGAAATTATTAATTACTGGTACAGAATCACAAACCCTCCACGCCTGATTCATATAGGGGGAAATTGTCAGTTACTGGTACAGAATCTAGAAATCATCCACACTTAATTCATATAGGGAAATTCTCAGTTACTGGTACAGAATCCACCACCCCACTCACCCAACACACGTCTGACTGATGTGAGGAAACCGTTACAGTTACCGGTAAAACATGCACAAAACCCCCACGTCTGATTAATATGGGGAAATTATATCTGTTAATGATACAAAAAAAATCCACAACCTTCTACGTCTGATTCATATAGGGAAAATGTCTGGTACAGAATCCACACGTCGTCCACGTCCGATTCCTATCGGATATTGTCAGTTACTGGTACAAAATCCCCAAATCTTCCACGTCTGATTCATATGGGGAAATTGCTAGTTACTAAGTACAAAATTCATAAACCCTCCACGGCAGATTCATATGGGGATTTTTTTTTTGTTATTACTGGTACAAAATCCACAAATCCTCAACGTTTGAGTCATATGGGGAAATTGTCAGTTAATGGTACAGAATCCACAAACCCCTACGTCTGAATATACTGTTGAAATCGCCACAAAACCGCTCAGATTTTACCTGTAGTGTTTATGGCCTGAAAAAAACAAACTTTTAAAGGCTGCCACATTTTTTGTTATCAGAATAAAATACATAAATTTCTTGTTAAATTATATTTTTCAGTAATAATTTTATCATCTAATATTTGTCAAAGGTTTGAATACTGATTAACATAAAAGGGAGTTCTAT
Organism: Mercenaria mercenaria; assembly: GCF_021730395.1. Taxonomy (NCBI): domain Eukaryota; kingdom Metazoa; phylum Mollusca; class Bivalvia; order Venerida; family Veneridae; genus Mercenaria; species Mercenaria mercenaria. Next base: position 48,257,893 of record NC_069370.1, read on the forward strand.
CGATTACATTATTCCTGATTACCTCCCTTTATGGTTCTATAGTTTTATAATTTCATGTACATTACTGAAAGTTGCTTTTCTGACTATGTGGTTATGCATACCATCTATTTCGATCGTTGTTTCAACTGTTTTGACAATTTTTAAGCCTTATTGGACTTTAACACTAGTCTCTATAGATGTTATAAATATGTAAAAGTTTAAACTGTTTATTATGTGCGCTTTCAAAATATATTTTCGGGCAGTTTTTGCTTAAAAATCTACATATGACTTGCTAAGATTCTTTTTGGAAAATCTCAGTTTGATAACCTCTAGAATTTTGAAAAGTGTTACATTCAATGCGTTACCAGATTGCAGCATACGATTGATATGAAACGACCGTAAGTTGCCTTTACCACTGTTCGTGGATTATGTAGTGGTTCAAACTTGCTCTGACAATATCCCCATATGAATCAGACGTGAAGGGTCTGTAGATTTTGTACCAGTAACTGACAATATCCTCATATGAATCAGACCTGGAGGATTTGTGGATTTTGTACCAGTAACGACAATTTCCCCATATGAATTAGACGTGGAGGGTTTGTGGATTCTGTATCAGATATGACAATTTCCCTGTATGAATCAGACGGGGAGGAATGTGGATTTTCTGTACCAGTAACTGATAATTTCCTAATATGAATCAGACGTGGAGGTTTTGTGCATGTTTTACCAGTAACTATTTCCTAAACAAAGCCATTCTTCTTTTTTGTCTGTTTCTAATAAAATAACAAGACTTGTTACTTTACAAACTGTTATTTCAAAGTCACGAGACATGAGTAACAAAAATATCCAAATAATCTTAACATACATATCTGATTTGTTGACAATAGAAAGTAAACGTCAATTTAACAATTTGACAATGTGATTAAAAGAAAATTGATCTAGCATGCAATATTCCTTTTCAGCTATGACCAAGTCAACAAAGTTAATCCAGTCTTTTCTAACTCTCCTCCGTTTTCCATTTCCAGAAACACTGAATCTTGACCAGTCAGCATGTACGTAGACTCGAGTATCGGAACTACATTTTTGAACGCCGGTGATGTTATCTTTCACAGACTCCTCATAACCTCGTTTCCGCTTTCCAAGTGTAACATTTGTGTCACTTGTAGACATTCTTGGCTGGGCGGTGGCAACAAATTTTCTAATCTGGACTGGATCTTGCCTTTTGAAGCCACACAACTCTGGCTCGGGTTGACTGGTGTGATTATTGAGCCAGTCTGTAACACGTGCACACTTTCCTCTTTTCCTATGTGTAGAATCGTGTAGATGTGGAAGCTCATTCAATGCAAGGATCAAGTTGAGGAGTTTGGCCCTAGTCATACGATTCAGCTTGTCTGAAAAGTTAATGTGAAAATTTTCATTCAAATGTAACCACACATAATTAGTATTATAACAAGAATGTACGGTGTAGTACTGCACACATATTAATACACCGAGAAAAAATCTAACCAGCTATCGCAGATTTAGCAATATATTTTCAAAGATTTTCAGAATTCGAAAGGAAAATGATTGAACTTCATAGCATACAAAAAAAACTGTAAAATATAGTGAATTATCTATATCATTAATCGTTTGCGACGTTTGTAAGATATCCCAGCACGACATTCTTCTATCGAACTGATTCTTTATATAGCGTTGAAAATACGCGGGTTACAAAGTAGTGCCTTCGAGCGCCTTTTTTGGTAGTTTTTAGACTGTAAATGTGCTAATGCAAACCCAAATAAAAACTTCCAACAGATATATTTATATAATTTAAATTAAAACATTTAATAATGAATAAGTTAAGTTATTTTATCCTTATACTAGGCTAGATTCAATGTTGATAGAAAAATAAAACACATTCATTTTTAGACAGTTTTTGTTGTCCATCAACAGAAATTTCAAGCTTATTTTACAAATGGTTGGTTAGAAGTTTTATGTACATACAAATAGCAAACTATTGCAAAATAATGAAAAACCTTTGAACACATTTTCGAGTTGCGTTTTGTTTACTGTTAAGCTACTGGGTCGCTGACGCATTTCTTAACTAAATTTAAGGTTAAGAAATATTATTCAGTAAATTTTAATGTGACTTACTTCTATATATGTGCAGTATGGTGTATGCTTCCTCTATCAACTTGTCAACACTAGTAACTAATTCATAGTGGAATCTTCCAGCCTCATATACAATCTTTTCCATGTCCGAAAATGTATGCGAGGAGGCAATGTATGCAAAATTCTTGCAAATGATAATTGTGTGATTTTAAGATAGATCTACTTAATTCATAAAAATCGAAAGAAATGATAGACTGCCTGAAAGCCCTGAGTTCAACAAAGACAGTCAATAAAATAACAAAATGTTAATACTAACACGCAATGTGAAAGGAATGATCTGGATAAAATGTGGATAAAATGGATCTATATGCCTGAGTGATTTTTTTTAAAGATTACTACAATTAAAAGTTACGTTTCAGCTTGCCCATTTTGGCATTTGCAAACTTTTCAGCCCTTATCTGAAGGTCAAGGAGGTCTGATGCTGTTGACATATAATAATATTCATTGATCTCAAACTCGCCCTTGACCTTATGTCTTGGTTGTTCATGCAAACATGACTTTTCCTTGAATTTGATGTCGTCTGCTGCTGCTGCACGGCTGACGATGACTTGACACTTTTGGATGACTTAGAGAACACGGGATCGATAATAACTTCAGTGGTATTTGGATTTTTATCCCGTACTTCTAACTTATCATCGTCATCTGAAGCTAGAAGACTGTCAGAATTTTCGTAGTCAAGCTCCGTACCAGAAAGTTGTGAGCAGCCCAAAAGAGCAGCTGAAATTACGTAATTTTAAAACTAAAGCACTTAGTATCTAACGAACAGACGAGCGAGAAAAACCTCATGTTTAAGATTTTGTGTTCAACCTTTTAGGAATCATTTACCATTCGGTACTAAAACATTTTGATAAATATATTAGAATCTGTATCATTAATATGTAAATACTTGTTGTTGTTGTTGTATATTCTAGAAATAATATCCATTTTCTTCCTTGTGTGAAAATATACTAGTAATAATATTTGGATATAGAAAAAAAGATGATTCGCCAACAGCAAAAAACCTAGTACTGATTTTTTTTTCAAAATGTACATTTATCAATGCAAAATGTTTAACTATTCTCCAACAGTAATATGAGCCAAAAGTTACATATTATCCATAGAAACGGCAACACTCAATAAAAATATCGAAATTTTTTAAAACACTTGGAAATCTATGAAGAAACTTATGACAAAGCTAAGCTGATAAAGACAGGAAGCAAAGGTAAAATAATCTCAAATAGATAACAAATTAATTCACATACGAGGAGTAAGAGCCATAAAGGGAAATAATATAAAACAATTGACTCAATAATTTTTTTAATTATGTAAATCAATATTCAAACCCTTGACAAATATCAGAGAAAACAATATACATGTAGATCTATAATGTAGACCAGAAATAGGATTTCACGAGAAATTGCTGTATTTCTTGTTCATAACAAAAAATGTGGCAGCCACTTAATAAAAAAAATTATTGTTATGCCCAATACAATTCTGAGGATTTTTTTTCAAAATTAGAGTTTTTAGTCAAATGAAAGTTTTCTAATTGTCAGAGTTCTGATTCAGACAAAATAACACTTGTGACTTATTTTCGTTTTTTTTGACAAGTGAAATGAAATCTCTCTCTCTCTCTCTCTTTTCCACAGTAAAGTACGAATTTCAAACGTGTCTCGACACGAACATTGTTACATAGATATACGTACCCTCATCATTATCTGTATCGGGTGTGTTGGATTTTTGTGTTTTTGTCATAATGGATAATTCGTTTACGTAAAAATAATGCTGCTGTCTTTTTTTTCCGTTTGCCGAATGCGTGATCTTTGTTACTATGGACAATATAGCCCCACTTGACGTTAACGACAACATCAGTGACGTTTTCCGTCAACTGTGTAATGGCGTAACTGACGTCTTTTATGACACATCTTCGACGTTGGTATACATTCTTGCATAAAACCTTTGTTTTTTGCCGATTTTGGGCATGCACAAACAGGGAAAAAACGTGTACAAACAAGGAGATTCTCGTGAGCACGCGCTGTTGGTGAACGTTTTGAATATGCTGTTGTGGGTCCAACGTAAGCAAATTATGGATCCCGAATCAATTTTGGCCGAAGTCGAAAGGTCCGAGATTTATGAAATCTTTTCATCTGCATATTTATTAAAAATATCATTTTTCAACCTAACTTTACTTTAACTTGTAATAAGCGCTACCTCTCTTGATACGCGACTGAATTGACGTTCCTTATTATTGTATTATTACGCGTATTAGACTCAAAGTAAGTTTACACGCCGCGATTTAATCCCTGAAAATGATAGGCAAACAACAATTTACAAAAATACAATTTCGTTTTCCAAATTAATTTGAGTCGAGAAAGTTGACATGCTAACTTTAAATCTTACACTAAAACTTTTAAAAAAATGTTTGTGTCTACTTTACACATCTATGCAGTCTACTGATGCAGTGATGGTGTGTAATGTAAAGCATAAACATGACGAAGCGTAAAGTTTGAAGGATTTTTCCACAGTTAATGAACATTTGATGAACAGAAGGTATTTATTATGTATTTTTCAATTTATTTGTAGATCTCACCAACCATGTTTGAGTTTATAAATCCAATCTAAGTTGATTATATCGATGTTGGAAAAATTCAAATTTTTGTGTTTATGAAACTTTATCAAACTTTGATCGCGATGGGGTGGGGTGCAAAGCAAAATTTTCTAGTTATAGGCCTAGAGATTTCATTCTTAACGACATGAAGAATATAGGTATTGATACCAGTTTCTATTAAACGATAATATTTACATTTAAAAAGCGTAAGGGGCAGACTATTAATTTAAACCAAGCAGAATTGTGTTCTGTCGGCACCTCACCTGCAAATTGTGTAAAGACACGATGCCGTGTAGGGTTATGAATATGCCCTTTTCTCATAATTCCGAGCCTCTAAAGCTAAAGTTCCTACCGATATATCGGAAAAAGGGGAAGTCATGCTTATTTTACATATATTTAATATTAAAGAAATTACCACAACAAGAATGTCCGTTCGACATGTATAAAATACGCACTGTTTCTGTATGCCCTGGAAATGCATAAATAAAACATGTGTCCGTAACAACCTGAAACGGCCGACTTCGATCGGCTAATGTCAGCTGGATAGTCTTGTTTTTTCGATATTTCCAGCACTTAAGTTGTGTTTTATGCAAGAATAGCGATAACACACGTTTGTTTCGTGAAACAACATCTGCAGAATCCCGCGGGCTATGTTGGTGCTCTCGCCCTACGGGCTCGTGCACCAACCAATCCCTTGGGATTCTGCAGATGTTGTTACACAAAAAAAACGTGCGTTAACCCTACATTCACTTTAAAACTCATTTCAGTGCGAAAATATATACAAATGCAAACAGCGTCTTCTGCCGAGAACGATCAATACATTGCATTTCTGTCAAGTGCCTGGCAAATTTCCTCTTATTTGAAGAATATTAGGTATTATAAGGTAGAAAATCTATATATTTGTCATATTTTGATAAACTAAATCTTTAAACATATTTTGAAGGTTTGTTCTTAAAAATACGAATTTTCTTACAAACGCGTTTGTCAAATAACGGGGTACATAACAAGAGCTGTCCATAAGACAGCCAAGCTCGACTATTCGAAATATTGTCACAGAAGCTGGAAATTATTACCCAAAATGTTAAATATCAAAAGAGTTTTAAGTTCAAAAGGGGACATATCAGAGTTATGGGACTTGATGCTATCAACTAGTTTTATAACCCCGAAGAAACATGTTAAGTTTCAATTCAATATTTGCATTAGTTTTGGGGATAGTAACTTGCATGTAAAACTTTAACCAGAATTTTCTAAGTCCAAAAGGGGGCATAATTTGCTCAAAATACATGTTAAGAGTTATGGAACTTGACCCAGTGAGGTAGGTAATTGATCTAGAAAAAGAATAAATAAGTTCCAAATCTATATGCCTTTTAGTAATAGCTGTATGTACTTGCACGCAAAACTTTAACCAGAATTTTCTAAGTCCAAAAGGGGGCATAATTTGGCCAAAATACATGCCAGAGTTATGGGACTTGACCCAGTGAGGTAGGTAATTGATCTAGAAAAAGAAAAAATAAGTTTCAAATCTATATGCCTTTTAGTAATAGCTGTATGTACTTGCACGCAAAACTTTAACCAGAATTTTCTAAGTCCAAAAGGGGGCATAATTTGGCCAAAATACATGCCAGAGTTATGGGACTTGACCCAGTGAGGTAGGTAATTGATCTAGAAAAAGAAAAAATAAGTTTCAAATCTATATGCCTTTTAGTAATAGCTGTATGTACTTGCACGCAAAACTTTAACCAGAATTTTCTAAGTCCAAAAGGGGGCATAATTTGGCCAAAATGAAGGTCAGAGTTATGGGACTTGGTGCTATCAACTAGTTTTATAACCCCGAAGACACATGTGAAGTTTCAATTCAATATCTGCATTAGTTTTGGAGATAGTAACTTGCATGTAAAACTTTAACCAGAATTTTCTAAGTCCAAAAGGGGGCATAATTTGTTCAAAATACATGTTAGAGTTATGGAACTTGACCCAGTGAGGTTGGTAATTGACCTAGAAAAAGAATAAATAAGTTTCAAAGCTATATGCCTTTAAATGATAGCTGTATGTACTTGCATGCAAAAACTTAACCAAGGTGTGACGCCGACGCCGACGCCGACGCCAGGGTGAGTAGAATAGCTAGACTATTCTTCGAATAGTCGAGCTAAAAACACACATTTCAGCCGAAATGTGAAATTATATGCAATTTGAAAGTTTGTACTATAAAATACTTTTTATTGTAAAGTTAATGATTAAGGAATTTTATAATACTTACCTTAGTAACATTTTACATTGGTCTTACCACACCTTTTTGGGCAATGCTTAACATATGCACATCGATTGCAACACCTTTTGAATCGAAGTCCGACTCAGTTTTTTTTAGCATCCAAAACTGGAGACCGACCACCCATCTTCAAGTATTTAAAAATGCTGAACTAGTTATAGCTCTTACACTGTTCCATTATCAGTTTGAGGCTTCCTCAGCCTTCTTTTTCAACTCCTCCGTTATGGTCCCGTTATACATTTGTACGCGAAACTAACCGTCCGCGGTTGCTTCCTCGAAAAGGAAAGTTAGTAAAGGATACTCTTTGTTCAGTGTTCAGCGGTAACAAAAAAATGACGATTTAACCTTTCTCAGCAGTTCAAATATAAGACTGGCAACTTAAATAGATAAGGAGCATTAATCTTCACAAGGCTTTGAATAATATGTAAAAAAAAGGAGAGAAGTCCCAAGTAGATGGTATGCATAATTACATGGTTAGAAAATACTACTTTAATTCTGCTCATGAAATTTTACACTTAAAGCCATATGTGACAGCCATATTATTGTTTCAGATGTTTCAGATTTATTGGCATATCGGCATATACAATATACCTTTGGCCATTTACAGAAATAAAAAGGATGGCCAAGATATCACAAAATATACAGTAAAAAACAACTATAGGTTCTAAATATATATATTAATCATTAAGAAGCAGCAATATCTGTAAGTTTTTCCTTTCTTAATTGCATAGCATAATATACATATTTGGCTGTATTTCTTATATTTTTATTATTACTTGAAGATAATGTCCTTGTAAATTTATTTATACATGGAAATGACTGAACAATACCATACTTTTGACGAAGATTTCTATAAATTGGACAGCATAACAGAAAATGATATTCAGATTCTACATTTTGTGTACAAAGTTTACAAACACGTAAGTTTCTTTCAACTCCAGAAAATCTTCCACTTTCAATTTCAAGATTATGAGAACAAAGCCTAAAACGAGACATTTCTTTTCTATGTAAATCGTTACCTACTACATCTAAATATTTTTCAAATTTGTACACCGTTTTAAACTTTCTATAATAAAACAATTTGGACTGGTTACTTATCACACCATTCCAGTCTTGTACATACTGGTCACGTAATCTTTGTTTTAGCATTGGCATATAATTAATATCATAGTTCTGATTATTCCACAAATAACTATATCCTAAGATATCCAGTTGTCTTTTAACAGCTGAAGCCCAAGTAGATTCAATATTGTTATTTAACAAATCACACTGTTCTATAAAAATTTTGTGTACAAGTGACTGGGGAGTTTTCATTATATTTAACCAATACTTTAGAGATCGCTCTTTACATATAACAGAAAGAGGGAAACGACCAAGCTCACCAAGAACAGCCGCATTGGAAGTCTGAGGACGAACCCCTAGAATGATTTTACAGAACCTGAGATGAATTTTGTCGATTTCTTTGTAGTTATATATTCCCCATACTTCTGAACCATACAGAATTATTGGAGTTACAAGAGAATCGAACAAAGACAATTTTGTTTTAATGTCCATCTTAATTCGATTAAATACTGACAACAGGTTATTATATGCTTTAAGAGCCTGGTCATTTAGCGTTTTAACAGCATTTAACATAGTACCTGTGTAATTAAATTTCACTCCAAGATAGCAAAAAGAATCTACAATTTCGACATGTTCTCCATTTATAAACCATCTATAATTATTTCTAGATTTTCTCTTTTCAAATATACAAATTTTAGTTTTATTAACATTTATTTTCAATCCCCATTTGCGTGAATATTCAAAAAGATTACTGAGTTGGAGTTGAAGAGTATCAGGATTGGTAGTAAATAATGCAATATCATCAGCAAATAGTAACATATACATAGATAACAAGTTTATGTCGTCATTTGTAAGTTGTGAAAAATCAACAATACTATTTATATCATTCACAAAGAGGATAAAGAGCAGAGGAGAGAGTGGCTCCCCTTGTTTCAAACCGAGTGATATGTCAAAATAATGTGAATATGACATTGTATGCAATTCTTTTATACAGGATTTAACATTTTGATAAATGGCTTTAATCATTTTGATCATTTTACAACTTATACCAGACTGCACTAGTTTTATCCATAGAGCGTCATGTATAATTGTATCAAAGGCTTTTTCATAGTCAACGAAGACACAGTAGAGTTTGGCCTTGTTTAACAATACCTTTTGAATAATTGCATGTAGAAGAAAATTACAATATGTGGTACTATGTTTATCTCTAAACCCGTATTGTACATCATTTAACACCTCGTTTTCACAAAAAATATTGATACGATTACGTAGAGCAAGAGAAAAAATCTTAGCAACAACATTTACAAGAGTTATCCCTCTATAATTAGAAGGATCTTTATGGTCACCTTTTTTATAAATAGGAACTATTGCTCCCTTACTCCATGCTTCCGGATATTCCCCTTTATCATAGATAATATTGAATATCTGAACAAGATAAGGTGATATAAATTCTTTCGAGTCAATAAAGAAATCCGCCACATTTTTGTCAACATCACAGCTCTTATGTCTATTTAAATTTGAAATTGTCTTGCGTATTTCCTCTACAGAGAAAGGACGATCAAGGCTATCAATAAATAGTTATTCGTCCCTATTAACAAAATCATTTTGATTGAAATTGTTCTCATGTTGTATATTAGACACATTGCAAAAATAATCTACAAAATCATTTAAATCAACATCACTACTAGTCCTATTCGATTTACACTTATACTTTTTGATATATTTCCAAAATTTTCTAGAATTGCTTTTACTGAGATTAGACAATGTTTGTTTCTCTTTCATCATATACTTTCTTTTAGAATTTCTCTTCGTATTACAATAATCTTTTCGTGCATTTAAAAATAGCACCTTATTTTCATCTGTATGGTTTTCATTCAGTAATCTTTTACACCTATAAAACTCAGATTTACTTGATTTACACAATTCATCAAACCATGGTGATCGCTTAACATTTGGTCTGTTCTTACGCTTCAATGAACATGTTTTGCCTTGCAGTTGGTAAGAGATATCATAAACTAGATCGGAAAAATCATTAATACATGCATTTATATTTGATTCATCCGAAAGTAATTTATTTGTAATTTCATCAAACAATGACTTTTTATCATTTAATACTGTATTCAATTGATTTATATCACAATTTTCCCATACTATCTTGTCATATGACTGACATCCTTTACCACAATTTTTCATATTTACAAAATTTAAATTAAACGAGACAGGACAATGATCCGAAAATTCGGATAATTCATGTACATTCATACAATCAATCAAAGAAAATACATCAGTATCTGTAATAACATAATCGACCACGCTCGCGGCCATAGTATTTCTGTCATATTATAACAGGTAAAACGACCTGGTTCTAATCGACCATTCAAAATACGCAAGCTATTCTGTTTACACAGCGTTAGAAGCTTATTCCAATAACTAATGATGATCGTATCGGTAAATTTTCAAAAAAGTAATCATCATAAGGCATTATTAAAAAGGCACCATGAGCCTTTAAAGCATATTTGTCAAAGACATTTTAACTTAGAAATGGAGTCAGTGGCGCAGTGGTAAGCAAGTTGGACTACAACATCAGCCATCCGTGTTTCGATTCCTGGTCGTGACTGATATCTCAGCCAGTGTTCAGTGCTGACTGAGTTATATACTTTAATTGCTAATGTTCGTAGCAGTATCGGCCCAGTTTTAATGCTGGCAGGTAAACATGGCCATTGACTGGAAATAAGTTGTCCCAAGATGCAGTCGGGACTTTCGTCGACTCCCCACGCTAATCACCTGTTATACTATATTCGTGTAATGTTTCATGATCTATACACAAATCCATACGTGAGACTATTTCTATTTTAACTTGTTTTCAGTTTCGTTACTCGGCGTGGGTTTATATCAAATGTGTACGAGATAACAAACTGCGGTTTATATTTCAAATACAAAATACAATATTATGAAACTATAAAACATTAAATTTGTGAGGCGACAGATAAATTGTGAAATATTAACATCCGGGTAGGAAATTATGTGGTTCATGGAAAATGGATGGTAGGCCTTTTTCAAATAAGAAAATAATTAGCAATTCAGTGTTAAATATATAGGGTTTCAAGTGTTCAAATCTGGATTTTCAAACAATTCAACTAGCTATGTGTAAAACTGAAATAAAGATAGGATTTGTGTAGGGAATGCATGTTATATCACTGAAATCTACTGTTTATCGAACGAGGTGATACTTATATTTTATCTAGCATGTTTTATGACTGCGTATATTTTCGTATGAAGACTTCAGCTACTAGCAGTAAATAAAGTCTTCTATTTTATGTATGTGAATATTGCCCTTTCTCTTGTAGATTCTGAGATTGCGGGTATTCTTCTAGCTGCTGTAATTGTTCTTGCATTAATAATAACAGTTCTCTACATCATAATTAGGTAAGGACTTTGCTATTGTCTTTGTAGACTACATGATTTCATTCCAATATCTGTTGTTATAGATACGCAGTCAACATTTATAATACATAATACTAATATGCATTTTCACAAGTAGAGCGTTTAATATACGTTGACCTCATGAGCAAAGGCATTTAAGCAAAGTACAAGTCAGGTAACTTGAATACTTCAAGAAGTATTAACGTAAGTTTACTATATGTTCTTCAGTGAATTATCGAAATATTAGAATCACATATATCTGGTATTTTCACAGTGAAAGATATCAAATATATTGAAACTATTAAATGGGTAAATTTAGTTAAAACATGAAATGAAAAGAAAATGTGTTCGTTTGTGTACGATCAAAATATCTTTCACTCATGAACACCAAACCTTACATTTTACTCATAAAAAATATTGCATCTAGTTTCAACCTTACACTGAAACAAACAAATATCCTCTACTGTATGCCCTTTATGGAATGCATTTGGGAAACGTTTTGTTGCTTTACACAGAGTATCCATACTAGAAAAGCTGTCAGTTGTTACATTATGTAACACAAGGGGTTTATCACGGTGGGCAGAAGACATACATGTGCTTTTATTTAACAATACTGCCGAAACTGCCGCGACTTAGTAGAACTATATTGAGCAGCTAACGGGATAAAATGTCAGTGGCATGGATTGTCCGTCATGTTTTGCGCCCTATGTCATTCCCGTTCGGAATGGCCCAGACTACTCACGTCTGAAACTGAAAAAGAATTAAATTAAATCGTATGTCTTGTCTTTAGCACTGTTTTTCTTTAAGAAAAGACATTGCTTTAATAAGGTAGATCTATATCATATCTGAGTAGATTTACTCTGACTGATGTACATTGCAGAACAATGGTCAACCATTCCAGTGTGTACGTGTAACTATATTCATTGTAATATTTCTGTCACTTCAGTTATAGACTCTGGAAAAGAAGCCCAGAAGCAGAGCGGCGAAATTTCTGTCTTAACAGAATATTCAGACATAACATGGAAAGTCGGGAAAGGAAGAAAGTCGACAAACAAAATAAAAGAAATCTTGACATTGAAGTTAACGGAAGCGGAAGTGTAGAGGGCTGTGATAATAAAGTTTTTACGACTGCTGGGTATAGTAACGTACAAGATGACGTGGTCTTAAATCCTGCATCTGTGACTCTAGAAGTACCAAGGTCTCCAATAAGAAAATCAGCTGGAACTTACTCTGTTGTGGACCTTAACGATGACGGTTGAAATTTATTTATTGCAATGTTTTGTAATTTTAGATCTATATGAATACAACAAAATATGACTATTGCGTGTAATTGTTAACATATAAGTTATCGCCCTTGTTCTGATTGACCATACATACTTTCGAATTCTTGATTGCTTTTACATCCTGGCAAACAGTTATTTGTTAATAACTGAATAGAAGATAACCGTTTTTATCCTGCTTACGGATTTAGTTAGAATACACTTATGTCGTGCTACGTTACGAACACTTGTAGTGTGCTTACTGAAACCGTTGTACTCGTAAATTACATGTATATCATATTAATAACATGTAAATATAATTTCAAATATCGGAAATAATATATATCACGCAGATACAAAGGCGGAACTCGCCCATAATGAAACGATATCTGTTTGTAAAGCAAATATGTCCACCATCTTTGATGGCCTGTCTGAGGTAACTGAGAAAGAGTGTAATTTTCTGCCTAAAGCGGACTGGGACCTTGACCTTAGAACTTACAGGAAACATTGAGGCCATTTACTGATAATGAAAAACAAGACAGTCTGAAAAACAGCTATATCCTCCACCCCATCCCCCCGCTGTTATAGATAGTGAAAGGTTTAGAGGTTCAAGGGGTTTACGCGATACAAACAGACACAAAATGGAAGGCTCAAACCTTTGACCTTGAGTTGTGACCTTGACCTTGAGTCGACATGGCAGACTGATGAGTTCTGCACATCGTCTTGATGAGGTGATCATTTGATGGGTCACCCAAGTTTCATGAAAATCATTCAAGGATTTCAAGTTATATGGAGCGGACACAATTGTTACGGATGAACGGACAGAAGGACGGAGACCATTCTTATAACCCCAACCACTCGTGGCGGGGGATTAACAAAGATGTAAAGCTTGGTGGTCGGAGACCCAGTCATTCTCCAGGTATTGATCAATTTCTTATCTTGAACTTTGACCTAGTGACCTACCTTACCCCCACCCTCCTCCAAAACAATAAGGGACATGGATTAATCAGCTGTTTGGTAGCTAAAAGCCCAAAGCCCTCTCCAAATATCGATTAGAAACTGTTTTCAGTTTCGTGGTCACTGTAATCTTGACCTTTCATTATCAGATCTAAAAATAAATGGGGTTATCTGTTGACCACAGACAATCGAAATATGAACTTTGGCAACTGTTCGCCAAAGCAAAGCATTCTCTTGTTACAGGTCAGAAACTGTTTCGTCTCGAGGTAATTGACAATGACCTTGAACCTAGTGATTTCCAAAAACAAAGGTAGTCATTCTCTGACCACAGGCAGTCACACTTAGTAGTTTGAAAAAAGGAAGTATCTAGGGGTACGGATCCAGTATCCGTATCCCTAGATACTTCATTTGACTAATGTACAGCAAAGAATTCTCCATGCAGTTACTTGAACTGAATTCATGTGCATATACAGACCGGATGACAGACCAATGTGAACAAGGCAGTCTGAAAGACAGCTAAATCCCCCGCCACTGCTATGGATAGTGAAAGGGTAAACCTTTGATTTTAGCTGTGACCTTGACCTTGAACTGACATGGCTGACTCATGAATTCTGCACAACGTCTTGATGAGGTGATCATTTGACCAAAGTTTCATGAAAATCCTTCAAGGGGTTTAGGAGATACAGAGCTGAAACCTTTGACCTTCAGTTGTGACCTTGACCTCGAGTTGACATGGCTGACTCATGAGTTCTTGATGAGGGGATCAGTTGACCCAAGTTGGATGAAAATCCTTCAAGGGGTTTAGGAGATCTACAGAGTGGATACCAAATTGAAGGCTCAAACCTTCGACCCTTAGCTGTGACCTTGACCATGAGCTGGCATGGTTGACTCATAATTTCTGCACATCGTTCTGATGAGGTAATCATTTGACCAAAGTTTTATAAAATTCCTTCAAGGGGTTTAGGAGATATAGAGCGGACACAAAATGGCAGGCTCAAACCTTTGACCTCGAGTTGTGACCTTGACCTTGAACCAACAAGGCTGACTCATGGGTTCTGCACATCGTCTTGATGAGGTGATCATTTGACCCAAGTTTCATGAAAATCCTTCAAGGGGTTTAGGAGATATGGACCGGACACGATTTTGTTACGGACGCAAGGACGGACGGACGGAAGGGCGGACGCAGACCATTCCTATAATCCCTCCGCCACGGCGGGGGATTAACAAAATAATGTATCCCTTTCTTCTGATGAAAAGAGGTTCACTGTACAAATATTCTGGAAATATTGAGTTGTGTCTTGGCTGGCTGAAACTAAATTTCACGTAGGTTGGAACACTTGCAGAATAACAAAAACAAATATGTTGCAATGTATTTAAAAGTCATTTGTTTGGTTTAACATATAGAGGATATTTGTGTAAGATTGAAAAATCTTTCATAAGTGAATGCTACATGCCGTATTTTCACGAGTGGCATAACCACCAGTGAAAATGTAAAATATGGTGTGCATGAGTGAAATATATATTTTGATCTAACATGTAAAACGAACATATTTTCTTTTTATTTCATGATCTGACTAAATTTACACATTTTAATGAAAAATATATTTGATATTTTTCACTGTTAAAATATTTCACTCTAATATTTTGATAATTCACTGAAAAACATGTAATGGATTAGCAAATAACATGTCTAAAACTAAATATGTCTTATTTTCAATGTTTTTCTCCTATACTGGTTTACTTTTCAAATTGGAACCAAATTTCTATACGGCCTTTATATTTCTTTTAAACTTGAAAATGAACCTATGTACTGGCTAATATTAAATGAACTTTGTATAAAAAGCTATGCAGTCTATAGTTTAAATGTACATTGCAAATACTGTAATAAACATATTGAAATGAATATACAAACAATAAATAAACAAGAACATTTCGTAAAACACTTCTCTCTTCCTTTATGACCTGTAAGAACCAACTAGATATGTTAATTTGTATACTGTGACCTTGACCTAATAACCTCAGAAAAACAACAGGGGTCATCTATTGACCACTTGCAATCATAGTTCAGTTTATAGGACATAGGCGAAGGCGTTTTCCAGTAACTGGTCAGAAACAGTTATCACTCTCAATGCGATGACTGTTGAGCTACTCGTAAAAACAGAATACCAGTTATCCTGGTCACAGGCAATTATCAAATGGAATTAAGATAGTCGTAAGTCCAGAAGTGGTCCAGGCAAAAGCATTCTTTAGTGATGGAGTGGAAACAGTTTCCAGCCTCAAGGTCACTGTGATCTTGACTTGATTTAATTAATGACTGTTCTAAAAGAATAGGCGAGTGGCAATTTGATTTGTGACAAAGCCGATGTCAACCTTGAATCTATCTATTTGTATTTATTTATTTATTTTGTTGGGTTTAACATCATAGAGACACAATTATGGGTCACATGGTGACTTTCAAGCTTTGATGTTGGAGAAGACCCCAGGTGTGGTTCCATTCATTATTTCATGAGCGGGCACACGCATAGAACCACCAACCTTCCGTAAGCACATCGAGGAGGGGCAAGTGATTTCAAGACAGTGACCGTAACCGCTTGGACATGGAGGTGCCCTAATCTGTAACTTTTATTTTTCTGATAAAAATTAATGTCATGTTGCTATTAGGGATCATGTATGATCTAAATATGAGATGGCATATTTGGCAAATATGTCCATTAAAGCTATTCTATTACAGTTTGTGAGAAAAAGTATATCTTTAAAAGTCACTGTTATGAACTCTACTGCAGTAAGTTCAAAGTGAAGTTCCAAACCTAACTTAGTCTGATATTATTTACAATTCTAGCAAATGCAGCAAAAATATGTAACAGTCCACCTCCCATTTCACATTATTCTACATCCATAACAACTATTAAGGCACTGGCAAAATTAAAATCAAACAGTAAAGCTTTGTTTTTCCATCTATTTATTTTGATTTTTTGTAACTGCAATAAGCAGTTTCAATCTCAAATATATTAAGGATAAAGTATACTGGCACTGGCTCGATCTCTGGTTTCAAGTTTGCACACCAAACCCTTAAAATTACTAACATTATTGGTTCGAAAAAATATGTTGGAAGTCAATTTCAAATCATATCTGCATGATATGCTCTCCAAGATAATACACTGTGGGGAATCAAATGATCAAAATAATCTCTAAACCAAAATAAATATATGAAAAATACAGGATAATATTGAAATGAGCCGTGCCATGGGAAAACCAACATAGTGGCTTTGCGACCAGCATGGATCCAGACAAGCCTGCGCATCCGCGCAGTCTGGTCAGGCTCCATGCTGTTCACTTTTAAAGCCTATTGGAATTGGAGAAACTGTTAGCAAACAGCATGGATCCTGACCAGACTGCGTGGATGCGCAGGTTGGTCTGGATCCATGCTGGTCGCATACCCACTATGTTGGTTTTCTCATGGATTTCAATCACAATCACCTTCTGATTATCTGGAACACTTAAAGAAACTGAGACTTCTTATTTTCCTGTAATTACAGATATCTATCATTATTGTCAACTACATAATAATCTAACAATTTTCATTAGTCATATGATAGGCTTTGTTTAAGTTTCATATCTTATCATGATAGGAAATTTATTCATGTTCTTCAAAATGTAACTTTGGTTTAGAGATTATTTTGTTCATGTGATTCCCCACAGTAAATACAGATATATCTCACACTCTATACACAACACGTCCTCTATGGAACTATTTACACACAAATAACATACTTCAATATGACATAAAAATTTGTTTAACATAAAATCACAAAACAGTTGATTTAAACCTCATCAAATGTTATAATAACAAGTTACAAACTCCAAAAACATGAATAATGCTTATCTAAATTTTCCAGGAGTATCAATGACTGAAATAGGTCTGCTAAAAATATGATATTCAAGCTATTTACTGGAGAAACCATGATTTGTCATGAAATCTTTAATGTCCAGCAAGACAGGATCATTTCTTCAAGCTTTTTTACAATGCTAGCCTGAAACTATAATAAATTCTTCAGTATTCTAAAAAATGCTTACAAAATTCTCTTAAAATCATCCTACTCAACAGGACTATTTAAAATTAGTGATTTGGAGCATAAACTCCAAACAATTCTAAAGAACATTGACTCAATTATAAATTGCACAAGTTTTAATGCAATTTTATGTCCATGTTTCAGCCATGTACTTAAAGGTAGTTAACCTTACCAGTGTAACTGGATTCTGTACCAGTACTGACCTATCCTCCACAATTAACTGACAACTTCACAACATGAAACAGAAGTTGGAGACCAATGACTTCAGACATACCATCTTTTTGTAAAATTTTCAGCTAAACATTTGCCTCTGACTGAAATTGGGTCAGCTCTTAGAGTCAAGACACATAATTCCTATCAGCCCATAATTAAGCCCCATTAACCAACATAATAAAATTGATGTTTTACCCTATCAAACTAACACATCCATTCACATCAGAAAAACAACACAGTTTTATAAACAAACAAAATAACAGTTGATAACAAATATGAGTGATTATCACTTTCAAAAGAAAGAATTCTCCCACTGAGTTCAAAATCTGTACAGAGATCATCACCACATTACAGAAGAGATCACTGACTGAGTTGCTGATTCATCTGTCGAAGGATTCCAAGAACAACTTCTCTCAGTGTCTGAAACAAGAAGACAATACAATACTTGTGACATTGTAAAACATTCCATTTCCATGATAGATAGTATCAAATGTAGTTTTGTTTTCATTAAATACATAAATTATCAGGGTTTTCTAGAAGTTTGTCTGCTTGTTCTGTTTGATTTTTATTTCAGATCATACAGTCACTGTATTTAAGTTTATCATCAGTAACACATATGGGCGACTCCTCCAGAAGACTGTTAGTAATCTTAGTGGGAGAATAGTGCTAGATACAGAAGATGCTCCAATTCCAGAAGATTCCCTGGTTCGTTAGTGTGCCAGGTGTAAAGCCCCTATACACGGGACTCTTATCCCAATATTACTTATTTTTAGTTGGAGGAGCGAGGACCCCAACTCAGACCTCTGATTTCGTAGTCAAACAGTGTTACCACTGGACCACCGAGACTGCTCTATATACAGTCACTTTCCATAGAGCAAGCTTATGAAGACCGAGTCTGGACATTCCAGTACCTGATTGGTTGATTCTGAGCTCTGTCATAAAATTGACCAATTGCAAGGTTTCAAATATAGCTTTATGACCTTACAGTGGAAGAAGTTCTGAGATTCCATTAATAAAATCTGTAAAAAGATCCATTTGAAAGCAAAGAATGCAACCAAGAAGAATAACAGCAGACTTGGTTTGATTGAGTCTGTTTATGAGAGGTAATGAAATGTGCAACACCTCTCATGCCCCCTAGCACCCGCTTAAGCGGAACTCTATTACACACATGTAGCATGGACTCCATGATTCCAAAGGACTAGAAAATATAACAACAATGAACCATTAAGCATATTTTAGGAGTGCTTTGAATCACCAGCCTTCAGTATGCCAGCCAGATTTCCATGGCCAAGCGGTTAAGGTCTTCTTGTGAGGAAGCCATCCAGCTGTGTGAAATAATGCACACAGTGGCACCTGGGACTTCCTCCACCATCAAAGTGACATCACTGTGACCTTGACCTCTGACCTACTGATCCTCTAATACTAGGGTCATCTACTAACCTCCAGCAATCATCCTATTAACTTTGATAACTGTATGCCAAAATGTTGCCGAGTTATTCAGAGGAAACCATTTTCAGTCTCAAGGTCACTATGTCCATGACATTTGACCTACTAACACCCAAAACAATAGGAGTCATCTACTCAGAACAGGCAAGCATCCTATTTAGTTTCATTATTGTACAACTTAAGTATTCTCTACTTATTGATCAGAAAGAAAACATTCTACCGACTGACCAAGCAAAACAATATACCTTTTCTTCTTCAAGCAGGGCATAAAAATATTTATTATAGAAATTTATAATGAACTCGTAGTATCTTTTATCGTGCAAATATTAAACAACTAAATAAAAAGGAGTGCTACTACAATAAAACTTGAAAAGTTTTCACCTAAAACTCTGCCCAAGGATGTATGAACTGGTATCAATTTTTCATCTGAACTTCCATTTATCTTGCATTTATTGTGCTCATACTTAAAAACTGCACATTAGCACTGTGCTAAATCACAATTACACTAAAATAAACAAGAGGGCCATGAAGGCCCTGTATCGCTCACCTGACCTACTGACCTAAAGATCATCAAGATTAACATTCTGTCCAAGTTTCATGAAGATACAGTCATAAATGTGGCCTCTACAGTGTTGACTAGCTTTTCCTTTGATTTGACCTGGTGACCTAGTTTTTGAATCCACATGATCCAGATTCGAACTTGACCTAAAGATCATCAAGATCAACATTCTGACTAAGTTTCATGAAGATACAGTCATAAATATGGCCTCTAGACTGTTAACAAGCTTTTCCTTTGATTTGACCCGGTGACCTAGTTTTTGAATCCACATGACCCATATTCGAACTTTACCTACAGATCATCAAGATTAACATTCTGACCAAGTTTCATGAAGATACAGTCATAAATGTGGCCTCTAGAGTGTTAACAAGCTTTTCCTTTGATTTGACCTGGTGACCTAGTTTTTTACCCTACCTGACCCAGATTTGAACATGCACTATAGATTATCAAGATTAACATTCTGATAAAGTTTCATTAAGATATGGTCATACATGTGACCTCTACAGTGTAAACTAGCTTTTCCTTTGATTTGACCTGGTGACCTAGTTTTTGATCCTACATGACCCAGATTCAAACTGGACCTTGAGATCATCAAGATTAACATTCTGACCATGTTTCATGAAGATATAGTCATAAATGTGGCCTCTACAGTGTTAGCTAGCTTTTCCTTTCATTTGACCTGTTGACCTAGTTTTTGACCCTACATGACCCAGATTCAAACTGGACCCTGAGATCACCAAGATTAACATTCTGACCAGGTTTCATGAAGATATAGTCATAAATGTGGCCTCTACAGTGTTAACAAGCTTTTCCTTTGATTTGACCAGGTGACCTAGTTTTTGACCCCAGATGACCCAATATCGAAACCGTCCATAATTTCATTGAGGGCAACATTCTGACCAAGTTTCATTAAGATTGGGCCAAAATTGTGACCTCTAGAGTGTTAACAAGCTTTCCCTTTGATTTGACCTGGTGATGTAGTTTTTAACCCTAGATGAACCAATATCAAAATCGTCAAAGATTTTACTATGGGTAACATTCTGACCAAGTTTCATTAAGATTGGGCCAAAATTGTGACCTCTAGAGTGTTAACAAGCTTTTCCTTTGATCTGACCTGGTGACCTAGTTTTTGACCCCAGATGACCCAATATCAAACTCGTCCAAGATTTTATTGAGAGTAACATTCTGACCAAGTTTCATTAAGATTGGGCCAAAATTATGACCTCTAGAGTGTTAACAGTCAAATTGTTGACGACGGACGGACAGACGGAAGATGGACGGACCGACTACGAACACAGGGCGATCACAAAAGCTCACCTAGCTAAAAACTCTATAAAATTTTGGTCTAGTGCTAAAACAGTGCTCCACTAAACAACAACGCTTAAAGTAGTATAGCCAAAAATCAAATAACGGAGATAATTACCTGAGGTTTGCAATACTCCTCCAGCCAGCTGAAGACGCATGCTGATAGCTCGGCAAAGTTAGCAACTGAGATGTTAGCATTGAATGTACAAAACAATGCATCCATGATCTGTTTAAACTGTAACAACAGAAAGACGAGGTCAGACATGAAGCACTTCTGCCATTTAAATTGATAAAATATATCATTTTGAATTTATTGCCAAAAATGACTTTGATGAAGTACACTTGAAATTCGGTATCTTGAAGCCCAAGAAATAAAGTGTATTACTCTTGAGATAAACGAAATTCAACTTAAAATGATGTTTTTTGCACATGCTTTTGGGACAGGACCTGAAAATATCTTCAAGATAGCAGTAATTTTGAGATTTTGAGATAAATTTCAACTGTATTTTCCACTGTGAGTTTCAGCCACTTTGAATGTCAAAAAATAAAAAAATTCACTATATTTCTTTATGCACTGTCAGACACGAAATTTAAAGATTTTTTAATTAGCACAAAATCTTCATTAATTTCTGTTAAAAACCACCAGTAAAATTTGAGGAAAAAAATTCAAGAATGTTCGTGTCAGATTTTGAACTGGGAAAGCACATTTCCAGTCATAAAACTCACATTATTAAAGTGATCTGAAAATAAATATTCAGAAAGATCCATCTACCACTCTCGAGATCTTACGAAAGATGTATGACTTACAATGATTATGTATATCTGGATCTCAAAAAACATGGCGAGCATTCACAAACAATGATGTTATGGATTTGATGGATCAACAGTTGTAACAGTTACTCTGAAATCTATACTGATGAAAAAACCATGTGACAATTAATGCAAAACTAGCATTTTTTACGATATCAAATATAAACAAGAGCTGTCGGAGGACAGCAACGCTCGACTATTCAACAGCCTTGTCAACTGAATGAATACGAAAGTCGAAAAAGGGGCATAATTTAGTATCAAAGCAAAATAGGGTTATGGAATCTGCATAGTGCTTATCAGCTCATGACAGTGGACAAGTGTGTGAAGTTTCAATCCATTCCCATTAATGGGTACTCAGATACCAGCTTACATATAAGAATTTAACCCAAAACTCCTATGTTGAAAATGGGGCATAATTTTCGAAAATGCAAAGTTGAGTTATTGACCCTTTGCACTGCATGTCATATCAAGACAGTGAACAAGTGTGTGAAGTTTCAATCCTTTCCCATTCGTGGATACTGAGATACCAGCTTACATACAAAAACTTAACCAAAAATTTCTATGTTGAAAAAGGGACACAATTTTGTAAAAAAGCAAAATAAAGTTATGGGACCTGCTTTGTGCATGTCAGATCATGACAGTGAACAAGTGTGTGAAGTTTCAATCCATTCCAATTAGTAAGTACTGAGATACCAGCTTACATACAAAACCTTAACCAAAAAATTCTCAGTCGAAAAAGGGGCATAATTTTGTAAAAAAAGCAAATTAAGAGTTATGGAACCTGTGCAATGTAAGTCAGTTTATCACAGTGAATAAGTGTGTGAAGTTTCAATCCATTCCCACAAGTGGTTACTGAGATACCAGATTACATACAAAACCTTAACCAAAAATTCGAAAAGGGGGCATAATTTTGTAACAAGGGGACCATGATGGTCCTGAATCGCTCACCTGTCCCCACATGACCCAGTTTTGGACTGAGTATGACGTCGTTTTTTTCTATTATTTGACATAGTGACCTAGTATTTGAGCTCATGTGACCCAGTTCTGAACTTGACCTAGATATCGAGATAAGAATTCTGACCAAGTTTCATGAAGATCCATTGAAAAATATGGCCTCTAGAGAGGTCACAAGGTTTTTCTATTATCTGACCTAATGACCTAGTTTTTGAAGGCACTTGACCCAGTTTCGAACTTCACCTAGATACCATGAAGGTGAACATTCTCACCAATTTTCATGAAGATCTCATGAAAAGTACGGCCTCTAGAGAGGTCACAAGGTTTTTCTATTAATTGACCTAAGGACCTAGTTTTTAAAGGCACGTGACCCAGTTTCGAACTTGACCTAGATATCATCAAGGTGAACATTCTGACCAATTTTCATGAAGATCTCGTGAAAAGTATGGCCTCTAGAGAGGTCACAAGGTTTTTCTATTTTTAGACCTAATGACCTAGTTTTTGACCACACGTCATCCACTTTCGAACTTGACCAAGATATCATCAAGGTGAACATTCCGACTAATTTTCATGAAGATCCATTGAAAAATAAGGCCTCTAGAGAGGTCACAAGGTTTTTCTATTTTTAGACCTAATGACCTAGTTTTTGACCGCATGTGACCCACTTTCGAACTTGATCTAGATATCATCAAAGTGAACATTCTGACCAACTTTCATGAAGATCCATGGAAAAATATGGCCTCTAGAGAGGTCACAAGGTTTTTCTATTTCTAGACCTAATGACCTAGTTTTGGACCGCACGTGACCCAGTTTCGAACTTGACCTAGATATCATCAAGGTGAACATTCTGACCAATTTTCATGAAGATCCATTGAAAAGTATGGCCTCTAGAGAGGTCACAAAGTTTTTCTATTCTTAGACCTACTGACCTAGTTTTTGAAAGCATGTGACCCAGTTTCGAACTTGACCTAGCTATCATCAAAATGAACATTCTGACTAATTTTAATGAATATCCATTTAAAAATATGGCCTCTAGGGAGGTCACAAGGTTTTTCTATTTTTAGACCTACTGACCTAGTTTTTGATCGCACGTGACCCACTTTCAAACATGGCCTAGATATCATCAAGATGAACATTCTGACCAATTTTCATGAAGATCCATTGATAAATATGGCCTCTAGACCTACTGAACTAGTTTTTGCCGCATGTGACCCACTTTCGAACATGGCCTAGATATCATCAAGATGAACATTCTGACAAATTTTCATGAAGATCCATTGAAAAATATGGCCTCTAGGGAGGTCACAAGGTTTTTCTATTTTTAGACCTAATGACCTAGTTTTGGACCGCACGTGACCCAGTTTCGAACCTTACCTAGATATCATCAAGGTGAACATTCTGACCAATTTTCATGAAGATCCATTCAAGGGTATGGCCTCTAGAGAGGTCACAAGGTTTTTCTATTTTTAGACCTACTGACCTAGTTTTGGAAGCACGTGACCCAGTTTCGAACTTGACCTAGATATCATCAAGATTAACATTCAGACCAACTTTCATACAGATCCCATGAAAAATATGGCCTCTAGAGAGGTCACAAGGTTTTTCTATTATTTGACCTACCGACCTAGTTTTTGATGGCACGTGACCCAGTTTCGAACTTGATCTAGATATCATCAATATGAACATTCTGACCAACTTTCATGAAGATCTATTGAAAAATATGGCCTCTAGAGAGGTCACAAGGTTTTTATATTTTTAGACCTACTGACCTAGTTTTTGACCGCAGTTGACCCAGTTTCGAACTTGACCTAGATATCATCAAGATGAACATTCTGACCAACTTTCATAAAGATCCCATGAAAAATGTGACCTCTAGAGTGGTCACAAGCAAAAGTTTACGCACGGACGGACGACGGAGGCTGTGCGATCACAAACTTCTATGAATAGTCGAGCTAAAAAATATTTGTACATGTCCATTATGGGTGATGTATTTGAAGGAGACCTACCACTTGGAATTTGGCAGCATCTGACACCTGATTCTGTCCATGGACTGGCTGGTTCTGGTGTGTCTTTACAATATGCTCGTAGTTACTGAAATATGTATAGCAAATTTATACAAGTAAGCATAGTCAGTAATACTATAGGTACATACAGTGGTAAAGACCCAACTACAACAATACTAGGCACATATATCATTGCAGTCTTAGACTGCATACTGTCTACAGCATGAACACAGCACCATCAAAAGTAATCATATTGCTTCATAATATTGACAGGTATGCTTCAGATGGATATAAATCAAAGAGTTAAGCTAGTAACTACTTACTTCACTTTCTAAAACAGATTTTTTCATTATCAATCACCCTTAATTTGTAAATTCTATCATGACCTGATTTGCTTGTCAGTTAAATAAAGGAAGTCAAGGGCTGTATATTCTACAATTAATAAAGCTTGACACAAAGACAAGTGTGAGAACATTTTGATGGCAAATAGCTGTATCACATCCAGTTTATTACTACTCAAACGAATGACATTCAGCACTTCTACCATCATGTTATAATGAGCTAGTTAGAATTACTACAAACAAAGCCTTCTTGTGGTTTACCATCTGATGTGCCGTGGTATCTTTCATATGCTTGGATATTTAACCACTCAAATTTCCTTGTGGTTCAATTTCCAGATATCTGAACTCTAAACTGTAGTAAATTAGACATTAAACAAAGTAAAAGCCCTGATTTGTGTTATAAATCTATAGCATTCATAAAATGTCATTTGCACAATTATTCCCCAAGACCTATGCTTTATGCTTTCCATCCAAAGTTTTGACAAAACCAGCGTTTTTTTTTCAGTAACTCTGATATCTAATTATATGAGGCTTACGCTTTCATGATTTTCAGCGCCATGACTTCTTTACGAAGTGAGTCCAGCTCATCTTCTTGCTTCTTCTTTTGCTGTACCAAATACTGAATATAGTCAATTGCTGAAAATATAACATGATGAAGTCAACTGCTGAAAATAAAACCCAGACTGTCTCAATTTCTCAAAATAAAACTGGATACAGTCAACTGCTAAAAATGAAACTTTGCATTTGGTGAAATAGTATGAATATGCATATGACTTAAATTGTTTATTGCTTTTTGATACCTTTAAAGTTTTGTTTGACTTTTAGAATTTGAAACAGGCCTTTTCATTATTTGTTTGTAATTTTACAAGAACTGAATAAAAGTCACACCAAATTCCACCGGTTTCGTTGAAAACTTAGTACTAAACTTTTTCGGGTTTCATTTCGTTTTGTTGGGTTTAAAGCCACACTGACACAACTAAGGTCATATGGAAGCTTTTTCAGCTTTTCATGTTGGAGGAAAGTCAGGAAACCTTCTGTGTCAGGCTTGGGCAAGCACCTGGGTAGAATCACTGACATTCCGTAAGCCATCTGAATGGCTTCCTCACAAAAAGAATTCTATATCTAGGTTTTAAACTCACATTGGTAAGGGGCAAATGGGACTTAAACCATTCTGCAACGGATGCCCATTTTGGATTCTGAAAATGACATGGTCATTTTTTACAATTGGATTCCATTAAAACATTACACATGCACACTCATAGATAAGAATAGCAACAATGTGGAACGAAAAATGGCTGTTTTAAAGTAAGCCTAATATTTTCTTCATTGGTCAAAGCATGAAGCATTTAATGGAATTTCGTCAATGTCTAAAAACTCTTAATTAATCTGTACATCATACTGAAAACCTCCGTTACTGTTTTTTCTTTTTTGCTGGATTCAACGTAACACCTACATAATTGTAGGTCTTATGACAACTGTCCACCTTTTATTTGCGGAGAAACACCAAAGGTGCCCCTCCAAACATTATGTCTAGCACAAGCAAGCATTTTGTAGAGTCACTTTCCATAAGCTAGCTAGATGGCTTCCTCACATGAAGTTATTCTACACCCAAAGCGAGGCTTTGAACCCACAGCTGTGAGTGACACGTGATTCAAGCCAGTGATCTTAAACATTATGCCACAAAGAGGTCCCCTCTGCAATCAATCAAAATATTTTATCGCTTACATCTCTGCAGTATGGTAGCCTTGCTCAGTTTTGAAGGACCGAGGGTGTCTGTCTGAGTGCATGTAGGAACAATACCCTGTAACTCATCATAGCCACGCTGCAAATATACAGGTAAACATAAGAACAATATGTTGTATACCTCATTAATAGTCAAACATACCTTAAAATGTTTTACACATTTGCACAACTATTCTCTTCTACCAGTGTAAACAAGAAAATATCAGTAAAACCAATGGATGCTCCCTGAAATTTGCGTATCAAAAGAACAAAAGTAGAATTCACTGTCGAGGCACATAAAGTTTACTAATGTTGAACAATCAAAGGGCAATATCTCATTGAAATAGAGCTTTCACTGAAGGTGATGAATGGTACCACCGCACGCACTGACACAGTACATTGCAATTTGACACACACAAGATTGCATAATTATGTGGAGTATATGTATAAAGACAATGTATATAGTATAGTAACAAAAAACGAAATCCAATAACTCTGCAGAATATTTTTCTGAAAGAACCTAACATGCACCATGCACAAGTAAGGTTAGTACTGATCACTTGTGTGAAGTTTCATCAAATTGTGTGAAAGGGTTCCAGAGATTAGGCACGTACAAGATTGCATATGCAGACTGTATGTATATAGGATATTAACAAAAAATAAAGTCCCATAGCTGTGCAGAATTTTTTTTCTGAAAGAACCTAACGTGCACCATGCACAGCTAGGGTTACTACTGATCACTTGTGTTAAGTTTCATTAAATTGTGTCAAGGGGATGAAGAGAGTTGGTGTGCACAAGATTGTGTCTATGTATACAGTATTAGTATAGTAACAAAAAAACAAAAGTCCCATAACTCTGCATTTTTTTTCTGAAAGAACCTTACATGCACTATGCTCAACTACTGTTGTTACTGACCACATGTGTAAAGTTTCATTAAATTGTGTCGAGGGGATGAGGAGAGTTGGTGCCCACAAGACTGTGTCAACAGACGGACGGACAGACAACCTGAAACCAGTATACCCCCACTTACAACTTTGTTGTTCAGGGGGTACAAAAATCATTCCAACGGATAATGAAGAAAATATGCCAACCTTCTCTTTAGAGTGAAGCATCCTATGAATATTTGATGCATTCAAGGCAGTGGTTGCTGAGAAATACTCCTGACTATGATGGCATTATAGTTTACTAATGCTGAATAATCAAAGGGCAATAACTCAGTGAAAATCATCTGACTAAAACATGAAGAAAATATGCCCATCTCCTCTTGAGATTGAAGCTTCCTATGAAGTTTTAATGAATTACAGCCACTGGTTGCTGAGGAATACTCCGAACAAGAAATGGTACTATAGTATACTAATGTTGATTAATCAAAGGACAATAAGTTATAATAAGTCATTTAATTATCATCTGACCAAAACACGAAGATAATATGAGCATCTCCTCTCAATAATTTAGCTTCCTATGAATTATGTCTAAATTCCAACTAGTGGTTGCTGAGAAATACTCCAGACTATAATGGCGCTATAGTTTACTAATGTTGAATAATCAAAGGGCAATAACTCAGTGAAAATCATCAAACCAAAACATGAAGACAACATGCCCATCTCTTCTTGAGATTGAAGCTTCCAATGAAGTTTCAATAAATTCCAACCAGTGGTTGATGTGAAATACTCTTGACTATTGTATACTACTGCTGAATAATCAAAGTGCAATAACTATGTGAAAAGTCATCCAACCAGAACAAAAAGATGATATCTCTTGAAAGACAAGCTGCCTATGAAGTTTCACTAAATTCCAACCAGTGGTTGCTGAAAAATAATCCAGACAAGAATTGCAGGCCAGCCGGCCAGACAGACTAAGCAGCGACTATGTGCTTCCCCTTCGTTTCAAAGTATGAAAAACAGCCTAAAGCCCCCTGCTTCTTATCAATATTATAAAACTGACCAACAATAAGGTTGTGTTCTGGGTCTATCTCAAAACAGGGGTTTAAATTACCCATTACCAGGTAAAATTGTAATAAACCTTCTATCTACAAATACATAGTTCTTTCTTTGCAACCTAACAAGAAACAATACATCCAAAGTTAATCTCCATTTACTTTTTTAGATATTCAATATTATATAGTGCAACCTCTTTAAAGAAGAACTTTAATAGTATTCACTCATCAAGGGTGTCTTTAACAGAGGTTATACTGTACTTTACCCTGCTAAATTTCTGAAATGGACTGGTCCATCATTAAATTTGGACAGTACCATTTATTATTTGAAGGGGTGTTCACTGAAAATTTACTAACTGAATAGCAGTGCAGACCATGATCAGACTGCATGGATGTGCAGGCTGATCTTGGTCTGCACTGGTCGAAAAGGCTGAATCACTTGCTGACAGCAGGCTAAATGTTAACAACACGTTAACCTTGGAATACTCATCACATTACTGCTTTAGAACTACTGTGTAATATTACATAAGAGAGGCACAAAAACCGCACACTATACCTTGATGGCGTCTCTACGTTTCTGCTCTGCTGCAGTATGAGCCTCTCTACGACGATCCTTGTAGCTCAATGTTGCACGACTACTATCGCTGTCTTCATCATCTACAAGTACAAAAATTGAACACTCATATTTAAAGAAAAATTAAACCAGGAGCTATCTAACTCAGTTATTTCAGTAGGTTCAATGTAGGCTGCATGCAAAACTACGGTTATTACTTATATTAGTGAAGTAACCTCATGATGTGGTATACATGTATGAAGTCTGAAAGAATTTAGTTAGGTAGTTTTAGAGAACCCTGCTCACATGCAAAACTTCTGTGATGCAGACACCACTGCCAACAAATGGAAAAGTTTCAAATAGCTGAGGTAAAAAATAATTACCAGTGTTGTGTGCAGATGATGCTGAAGATCCTGGAATTGAGCCCGTACTTCCGGCACGCCCAAATACAAACTGCTGCGCAGTGGTTGGGCTGGCATTAATCTTCTTCAATTCATTTTCAAGAACTGAAATGTAACATCACAAAAATTTGGGTCTTGAACATAAAAACAACAAATAGTGGTGAGCAATATCGAGCTCTTTTATATTTTCTTCCCATTTTTGCTTCTTTTGATGACTCAAGACTGTAAAAAACCGACTGTCCAAAGGATCAATTAATACGAAGCAGTACAGAAGCCAGATTGCTAAAAGACCTAAGATGTAAACTGATTTGTTGTTAGCAACTCGTAAAACCTGTCCCACTCTTGTTACGGTACTGAATTACTGTTGCATTTGCTAAAAGCTTGATAGTCCTTAACAAGCTTCCAGTATGTACCATTTTTAATGCACTTTAAAATAGAGGCTGTCTGTAAAAATTGTTTTTCTTATTGAATTGTGGGATGAGTACAACTTATAGCAGGACGAACAAAAATTCTAGGCAGCTCCTCCTGTTGGACGAGTTGCTTTTATTCATTGAAATTATCTAACAGTTTTCCATGTCAGATGACCCAAAAATGTGCATTGATAAGAACAAACTCAACAAGCAAATTTGATGAATTGGAATCCCCCGCCGAAAGGGTCAGAGTTGAGGAACGGCAAAAAAATATATCCAGCAAAAAGTTAAGAATTTTACCAAGAAGCAAATAATTTCATTAGTCAAAATCAAATTAAAAGAAAATGAATGGTTTGTTTGGGTGGGGGTGGGGTGAGGATACAACAGTTTACATGCTGATTATAAATATTGATAGAAAACGAAAAATGAAAAAAAAAAAAAAAAAAAAAAAAATGGGGGGGGGGGGGGGGGGGGGGGGGTGACCAAGGTAAGGTGGTGACCAGGTGTACACAACATCACATGTTTATAATAAATGTTCATGAAAAAGAATGAAAGAAGTTTAATGAAATTCTTCCAATTGGTTGGTTTGTTATGTACAGATCTGTGGATTTTTAAACAATTAAAGGGCAATAACTATATGGAAAATTGACCAATCGAAAAAAAACTTGAAGGGCATCGTCGCAGTATCTTGTACATGTCTATTTCAAGTTTGATGAAATTCTACCTGCTAGTTACTGAGAATAGGCTGCAGACGGACATTTTTCATTAAATCAAGGGCAATAACTCTGAGGGAAATTGACCTATCAAAAAAAAAACTTGACAGGCATCAGCGCAGTATCTTGGTTCATGTCTATTTCAAATTTGATGAAATTCTACCTGCTAGTTACTGAGAAATGGCTGCAGACGGACATTTTTTATTAAATCAAGGGCAATAACTCTGAGGGAAATTGACCAATCAAAAAAAAAAACTTGACGGGTATCATCGCAGTATGTTGGTTCATGTTTATTTCAAGTTTCATGAAATTCTACCAAGTAGTTACTGAGAAATGGCTGCGGACGGACGGACAGACGGACTGATTGACGGACTTACAACGCCATTTCAATACCCCCCTCCCGATTTCATCGGCGGGGGATAATTATAAAAAAGTGTTCAAAATGTAGGGCTGTCATTGATTGGGTCTTAGGCGTATCGGCGATACCGATATATCAGAAGACAAATATGGACGATACATCGGTATATTGATTATTAAGTTAGATTAACGACCTATTTGTTCATATGCATACTATATACCTTCCTGTAAATGCTACTTGTAGTTTAATTGCCTACTTTCCACATTTTTTTTTTTATTGTGTTGTATTTGTATTTATGAAATAAAAGAAATACATAACAAGAGCTGTCACAGGAGACAGCGCGCTCGACTATTTCGATGCTGGATAGTGAAACTGGGCACATCTGAGGAAACTAGAGCTGTCACTGGAGTGTTTAATGACTCCAATTGTGGATGATGATATTGCACAATAGCCTGAGTCTATGTCAAAAATATCAGCTTAAAGTAATAAGAGAGGTAAAGATAAAATGTATCAAAACACTATATAAGTATATCCTAAGCAAAAAGGGGCATAATTCATTAAATATTGGTGCCAGAGTTATGCAGCTTGTGTCATATAGTGTGGGTGATGATGTTGAACAACTATTTTAAGTTTGAATCAAATCCATTCAGTAATAACAGAGACAGAGTGAAAGTGCATCAAAACTTTAACCTAAAATTCTAAGTAAAAAGGGGGAATAATTAATGAAAAATTGGTGCCAGAGTTATGCACCTTGCATCATATGGTGTGGGTGATGATGTTGAACAACTATTTTAAGTTTGAATCAAATCCATTCAGTAATAACAGAGACAGAGTGAAAGTGCATCAAAACTTTAAACCTAAAATTCTAAGTAAAAAGGGGAAATAATTCATGAAAAATTGGTCCCAGAGTTATGCACCTTGTGTCATATGATAAGGGTAATGATGTTGAACAATTGTTTAAGTTTGAATCAGATCCATTCAGTAACAAGCAAATTCGATGAATTGGTATCCCCCGCCGAAAGGGTTTGTGGTGAGGAATGGCAAAAAGATATATCCGGCAAAAAGTTAAGGATGTTAATAAGAAGCAAATAATTTCATTAGTCAAAATTAATTTAACAGAAAACAAATGTTTAATTAAAGAGTACATAATAAATGTATGATACTTTGATCCTGACTAAAGAATTTATATTGAATGGGATATGCTTACTGTAATAAGCTTAGCTTTTAAAATTAAATGCAGTTAATTGAAATGTGAGCTTGAAGTTTAACTGGAATGAAATATTGTCTTTGAGTGGTTTGGCACCAGGCGTTGCTGTTTAACATGTACATTTGAACTTAAAAGAACAGATGTCCTTAAGAGAACACAGGTAAGATATCTTGAACATGGCTGAGGGCAAGGTTTGTGCAGTCACAACTTAACATGTTGAAGGTTTGAACATTTAAAAAAAAAAAGGAATGGAAATATATATATATGTATATATTTATTTTTTTATGGGGTGGGGGTGCAGGGGAACAGGAGAGGAAACAAAATTTCACATGTTGATTATAAATATTGACTGAAAATTAAAAATGAAAAAAAAAAGGGTAAAAGAGTGAAGTTGGAGGGGGGGGGGGGGGGGGGGGGGGCAGCAGATGCATGATCAGTGGTGGGCATGACTGGGTGGAGAAGTGAGGTGGGGGAATGGTACAACTTGGAAGGTTTGAGAAAAATCTAAAATAAGAAATGAAAAAAAAAAACATTTTTTTTTTTTTGCGAGGGGGGCAGGGGGGTTAGGAGGGGGAGGGGGTGTGACCAAGGCAAGTGAGTGACCAGGTGTGGGTGCGCAACTTCACAGGTTTATAATAAATGTTCACAGAAAAGAATGAAAGAAATTTAATGAAATTCTGCCAAATGGTAAGTTTGTTATGTACAAATATGTGGATTTTTAGACAATTAAAGGGCAATAACTCTGAAGTTACAGAAGAAATCCGTATAAAATTGTCTGTGCACAACCACATTATAGTGTTCTAAATTCTGTTAAAGTTTCATAGTTCTAGGTCAAATATATCAAAAGTTATGATGCAGAAATTGCCATATCTACAGATCTATAGTACCCAATATAGTTAACACTAGAAACTTCTAAGGGCCATAACTCTGATGTTACTTAGGCAATCTGTCTGAAACTTGATGGGCCCCATAACCTCATAGTGGTGAACATGTATATGAAGTTTGTTTGAAAAAAATCTAAAAAAAGGGATGATTTTTTTTTTTTTTTTTTTTTTTTTTTTTTTTTTTTTTTTTTTTTTGGGGGGGGGGGGGGGGGGTGGGGGGGAGGGGGGGGAGGTGTGTGATCAAGGTAAGGGGGTGACCAGGTGAAGGTACACAACTTCACATGTTTACAATAAATGTTCATGGAAAAGAATGATAGAAATTTAATGAAATTCTACCAAATGGTAAGTTTGTTATGTACAAATATGTGGATTTTTATACAATTAAAGGGCAATAACTCTTAATTTACACATAAATCCGAATGAAATTGTGTGTACACAACCAAATTATGGTGATCTAAATTCTGTTTAAGTTTCATAGTTCTAGGTCAAATATATCAAAACTTATGATGCAGAAATTACCATATTTATAGTACACTATATAGTTAACACTAGAAACTTCTAAGGGCCATAACTCTGGTGTTACTTGGACAATCTGACTGAAACCTGACGGGCCGCAAGAACTCATAGTGGTGAACAGGTATATGAAGTTCTAAATAAATATTCCCAACCATTTCCTAGATATGGCTCCGGACGGACGGACGGACGCAAAGACGGACAACACCAAAACTATATCCCTCCGACTTTCGTCGGGGGATAATAACAGAGATATTGTGAAAGTGCATAAAACTTTAACCTGAAATTCTAAGTAAAAAGGGGAATAATTCATGAAAAATT
This sequence comes from Mercenaria mercenaria, assembly GCF_021730395.1. Taxonomy (NCBI): domain Eukaryota; kingdom Metazoa; phylum Mollusca; class Bivalvia; order Venerida; family Veneridae; genus Mercenaria; species Mercenaria mercenaria. The sequence goes on from NC_069370.1 coordinate 48,292,293, forward strand.
GTGCCAGAGTTATGCATCTTGTGTCATATGATGTGGGTGATGATGCTGAACAACTATTTTAAGTTTGAATCAAATCCATTCAGTAATAACAGAGGTAGAGTGAAAGTGCACCAAAACTTTAACCTGAAATTCTAAGTAAAAAGGGGGAATAATTCATGAAAAAATGGTGCCAGAGTTAGGCAGCTTGTGTCATATGATGTGGGTGACGATGTTGAACAACTATTTTAAGTCTGAATCAAATCCATTCAGTAATAACAGAGATAGAGTGAAAGTGCATCAAAACTTTAACCTGAAAATCTAAGTGAAAAGGGGGGATAATTCATGAAATATTGGTGCCAGAGTTATGGCCGTTATGTCAGATGATGTGGATGATGATGAGGAATAAGTATTTCAAGTTTGAATCAAATCCATCAAGTAATTACAGAGATAAGTTGAAAAAAGAGAAAGTGCACCAAAACTTTAACCAAGGTGGGGACGCGGAAAGACGCCGATGCTGGGGCGAGTAGGATAGCTCTCCTTATACTTCGTATAGTCGAGCTAAAAATTAATAACATCTTTCATTTTTATTTTGCCTTCACTTCTTTTTTTTGCATTTATCCAAATATACAACTTTGTGAATTTTAGTTGTTTTTTAGGGGCCGAGTGTTTATTTGGGTAGTTTTTTCTCTCTGTAAAACATCGATTTTTGAAAATGGGAATCAATAATCGATCGACAAAAAAATATAGTTGATACATCGATATCGTTTCTATCGATGACAGCCCTATCAAGATGAGAAGCTGTTTAAACTGTTTTCTATCTTTAGTTCTGGTGTCCTCTTAACTGGGCCAAGTGGAACGATTACACTGATGCTATAGAACAAGTTTGATGATGATCCACAGAGCAATTCATGAGAAGAAGCCGTTTAAAGGGATTTGATATTTCTAGTGTTCCCTAAAGAGGGTCAAGTACCCACATTTTAATAAAGTTGGGAGAGGACCTTATAATGATGCACCAGACCAAGGTTGATGAAAATCCATTGAATGGTTCAAGAGAACAAATCATCTGAATGTTTTTCTTTAAACTTTAGTGGCCAAGCCCACCTCTCCCATTTTAACAAAACTAGGGAGCCCCCCCCCCCCACCCCAACCATTTAACCAAACTAGGAGAGTCCTCCAGTAATATTCGTGCTCCAGATCAAGTTTGAAGAAGATCTATTAACCAGTTTGGAAGAATGTGTTCAAAGGTATTTCTGTTATTTGCTCTAGAGGTCTCTAAAACCAGCCAAGTGCTCTGATGTGAAAAATTTGAGGGAGAACCTTATAATGAGGCTATCAAGTTTGATGAAAATACGTGAGAAGTTTAAAGCTCTTAGTCTCTAGCTACCTCTAAAAGAAACCAAGCTGAACAATTTAAACAAACTTGATTGAGGTCCATGCAAGGATGCTACTGACCAAGTCGAAGTAAAAATGTTGATGAAGGACAATGGGCAAACAACTATGGACACTGTCCGACAACAAATGAAGGACACTGGACCACCTATCTGTACCAACAGTTCACCCTGAACAAAGTTCAGGTCAGCTAAAAAGTACTTATTTCCATAAACAGATTACTCGATGCCTCTCGGAGTCATGTTAGGTGTCTGATTACCAGGTGGATTGAACACAGGTTAGGCATCCAGTTACTGGATGGATAGAGTGTGTGTGTTTGGGTTTATCTTTTTCAACATTTTTTCAGTCACATAAACAACGGTGTCTACTTGTAGCAGTGAGCACAATGCCCAACTTTATAGTGCTACCTCACTGGAATATCATGCCGTAGACACGTGACATGATACCCCACCCAGTCACATTATACTGACACCGGGCTGACCAGTCCTAGAACTACCCTCTTAATGCTGAGCGCCAAGCTAGGAAGCTGCTAGTACCATTTTTTACATCTTTGGTATGACGCGGCCGGGGATCGAACCCACGACCTCCCGCACTTGAAGCGGATGCTCTACCACTAGGCTACCAAGGCGGTGGATGGATAGAAGCTTTCTTTATGAACCAAATGCAAACGGTAAATTCTGATAAATAAAGGGCAGAATTTGAATAAACTATAAGTATCGCACAAACTTATAAAATACAGCAGAAAAAAAAACATGGCATTTACTTACAGCTTGACTGATCAAATCCACCATCGCCAAAAGAATTTTCGGCCATTCCTCTACAAAAGAGAAAGATATAAAGAAATTGTTTGTCAAAATACAAGAATTAATATATTTTGTTTCTCTTGTAATGGACCATCACAAAACTCAGAAAATCTCACAAATTATCACCTGCTGTCTGACCGACATTTTCATAATTCATAAAAGAGTCAATCCAAAAGTTCCTTGTTTTATTCGTTTACACACATCCTGAACAAGTGGCAATTCAAAACAGTTTTTTATCAAGGTACCAGGTAAACAATTCTTTTCCAGTTTTATGGTAGTCAGTGTTTTTTTTAGATGTCTGACATTTGAGTCAGGAATTTTGCAAAAATTTACCAAACATGTCTAAATTATTAAATAATGTAGTATACAGATATATTATAGATATATATGATCTCTTAATAAACACTAAATGGTGTACAGTATGCATACTTATATTTGCCCTGAAAACATATTTTTCTGCATAGTTTAACTGACCTTTAAGCGATCAAGACACTCGCTCTGATATAAAATTAATCCCATCAAGGCTGATTCAAGGCATGGACTTGTGCTCACTCAGTTAGGTAGAACAGCATTATATAAATGACTGAAAACAGCTAGATGCATTGGTACTACTACGCCTTACTTGTTTGGCTGATTGGGATGGCTTATTTTACGATATGATATTTTATAGTTGCCTTCCCTCTAAGCCTTAAATACCCATATCTGCATTTTACTTTTAGCAAATCAAAGATATTCAAAAATCAAAAAAACTCATAAAATAATGGTTAGACTTCTTTCTCCAATGAATCAAACATTAATATTCATAATGCATAATTTCAAATAAGAGCTAGACTTTAAATTTGCAAAAATATGTTGTGAACAGATGCGAGGATATATCTGGCGATAACACTATAAACTGCAGGCTCTAAACACAATTTATATAGACATTCAAAAAATGTCAGCGGCCAATTTTATGCTATAATGTCAATATAAATTCATTGTCAGAGATGAATTCATAACAAATAACATGGTACAAGTACAAGAAAACTTTTCCAGAAAGGCTGAGGAAATCCGCAAGACGGTCATGTCGATACATATAGGTAATAAATAGCAATTATTATACGCCGTAATTGGACCCAAGTGAGAGCTAATTATAAATAAAATATTTAAAAAAAAAAACAATGTAATAACGACAACTTTATGACAACTAATCATAACTTTTACCAGCAATAATGTTATACACTAGTAATACATAATATGTATGCCGTCTTACCATATATTCGTGCCCCTTAGTGGTTAATTACATGTTACTCCTTTATGAAATAGACATAAACTTAACAGTTTTCTGTTTTCTGTAACAACTGCACTTCTATCTTTGTTTGAACAACAAAAAACTGAAAGAATCCTACATGTTTCTAAAAATAAACACATCTGTATTAGTCAACCTTGACACTCTGGATCGCTGGAACGCTTATCATCAAATTCGTGCCCCTTGGTTCCCAGCTTTCAGCAAAGGTCTCTATGATCAGGGGAACCAGTTCTATACTTCACAACAAAAGTTTTTTCATATCACTATAGATTAATATAAATTTCATGAAGTTTTGAAAGACATTGTGGTAATAAATGCAAATAACTAAAAACACTGCCCAACTATTTACTAAATTTTAAAGACAAAGTTTTAAATCTGAACTATGAATATCAACATTTTTTTCTTACTTTTTTGTAGATTTATTTTACAATTTTGATATTTTGATGTAGTTTGACATTACTGCTGGTCACAGTTTAGGCATAGGAACTCTGCCTTATAATTTAATGTCAGAAATCTCAGATTATATAAGAATTTACTTTAAAGAGACCTCAATCTATAATTGGATTTTAATTGGCATTTTGTATGATAATGCGTAGCGCAACTTTTCTGTGTAAGTATACGTTACAGGTAATTTTCCATGATCAATATCATGTGACATGAGTGTGTCAAGCGTCTCCATGTTGTTGGAATGCAGAAGATTGTAAACTACGCAAATTTAAGGATTTATGGGCCATTTCAGACAGAATTGAACACATTAAAGGCTTGAGGTGTTAGGGTATTGTTGTAATAGCACTATTTTTACATGTTTCTGTCGCATTTTGACTGTTAAAGTGGCTAATAAAAAACTTGTTTCGAAAGTTGATAGGTACTCGGAAACGCACAGTGGTCGCACGAGGCGCAATACCTTCCGTTTTTGGGGGCACAAATATGATGATAAGGCACGAATCAATGGTAACTGGCCATATATTGATTACAGGACCCCTAGCCACTTCCATTTATAAGGTTTTCTGAGCATAATTTTGTTTTGACTAATTTGTTCTACAATTAATAAATTGAATTGACTATTGTCCTACACTTCAAACCAAGGAATGGCGACTGATTAAAACAGAAACATGTATCTTTGTCCCAGTATAATCAGCGGGTCGAGTTGACACGGGTGCGCCTGGATAATTCTTATCATACTTAAAATCGGCCGACACAAATTATAAGGTCAAATCAGAGACGTAGCATACCACAATTATGTTGTTTTAGATTAAACAGAATAGTTTCATGCTCCTTCTAAAATCTTACCTGAAGGAAATACCGAATATTTTCTGTGATTTTGTTGTTGTGTTTTCGTACCCTACCAATTTCCGATATGGAGAGCTTAAAAACTGTTGCTCCGTACCATTTCGTTCTCTATCCCTACCGCTCCGTTTCCGGTAGGGATAGGGTGCGAAATGGTTTTAGCTTTAATTTTAATGATATCTGTATTTTCTTTTTTTAAAAAGTTTACTAATATTTTATTGCATATTTTCATTTCTACATATATACATAACATTCAAAATAACTAATCATATATTGAAATAATAGTCGTGTTGTGGAACCACTGCCTTCTCAAACTGTACTCCAGCCTGACCTTGAGTGGTTCAAACGATGTCTTGTCCCCTCGGTCCTCTCTTACCGCCCCTGAACTCACAAAGCGGATGCTTTTAATCCCTTTTAACTTGTGTATATTTCGTATTATTTAACACTTTCACACTTTTATCTTCCCTCTAACTATCTTCATTTTTGAAGCCTTCCTTTCACTGCATTTAAAACAACTTTTATCTGGTTGTGACGCGCAATCCGGCTATTATACCCGTGAGGGGAGTCCAGCCGTATACAAAGATAGACAGATAAATGAAAAAATAACAAACAAAAATACAGCAAATGGGTTGGACTTCCAAGTTATGCCAACCTAGCTTATAAACAGTCATCCCCACTTCGTTAACATTGTGTAGATTAAATCGATGATGGAATTTATCTTCAAGTGAAAGACAGATAAAAAAAAGGAAAAAAATGATTGAGTAATGGATGAAAGGGAAAAAATTGATTTGTGCTTCTCTGTTCTAAACCAAATCAGTGCGACCGACCTCAACCACTCGACGTCAAATGCGTTTTCTCTTTAATAGGAGGACTTTACTGGGAACATATGAAACAAATAAATACTAGGTTGGTTTAAATCGACCTGTATTCTTTATATGTTTGTACATCATTTCTGCGTCATTCAAGCTACCTGCACCAAAAAGAAGATTTTCAGAACTTAGAGGATGGTAAATAGAAAAAGTGGAAACTCAACAGGTCGCTCAACACAACAAAAACGAAAATGTTGCAGGCTCGGTTTGATTGAGCCTGTTCATGGACGGTAGTGGAAATGCATGCTACCGTCCACGCCCTCTAGCCCCGGGTTGAGCAGAACTCAACATTTACACATGTTAAAAAGTACAAAAAAAAACAATTTAGAGACATCCGCAGATGTGTAATGCGAGTGTTACGAACCAGCTGAAGCCTTTCATTTCTGAATCTGTTGCATTTGAAAAAGAAGTGCTTTGCATCTTCTGTTCCGTTACTACACTGGCAGTTGGAATCTTCTTTTAAGTGATTCGGAAAAAATGTTGCACATATTTCTAAATCTGGCATGATGAACTGTAAAATATCAATCGCCGTGTAGGGAGGCGTAAAAGATGTTTGTTTCCGGTATCCCGACCTACCCTAATTTTTTTGCTCGACCCTAAATGTTTTTATGGCCTTGGATATTTTTTTAACTGCACTTTTTATGCTTTAAACATGGTCAGTGATGTTAGAAATCAACTTACTGATGCTCTTAAGACATAACCCCCTTATTTGTCTTCATTTTTTAACATGAAAATAATTTCCGAAAAGTCCCCCTAAAAAACCCCCCCCCCCCCCCCCCACAAAAAAAAACAAACAACATTTTGCGCCTTATTAACATTACATGTATTATTAATACATGTTACAAGTATGAAAGTTGCTGCTAGATGCAGCAAAAGGAAACTCCACGCCAAGCAAAGCAGTGTACGTAGTACTGATAGAACAGGAGATAATATAACGATACTGGTGTCTTTGTTGTAAACCCTATAGGCAAACAAACAGTCTAATGGGGTTTCATCAATGTTAGAGAAAAAACATTGCCTTTGTAGTTTGAGCAGGATTTTTATTTTTGTATTCAGTGACCTACTTATTGACTGATCACGACCCATATGCGAAATTGACCTCTAAGTTTCGGCATATGGAATGAAATGTATTGAATACACAAGGTTGTTCTTAAACTCAGGCATACATAGTTGTTCATCCAAAATGACTGAGTTTCAGACTTAGCTCAGATGTTATCAAGACCATCATTCTGATAAATGTCTAATCAGGAATGTGGGCTGTATATGATACTTTCAAGTTAAGTGATGAGGAAGGACTAAGATATACAAGGAAACACAACAGATATCCTTTTATCCCGCCTAGGGCCGTGAAATTCCAGTTGGAAAGGAAAAACCAATGGGGTTATTTAGATTACAAATTGGCATAATTTAACATTGAACTATAATGTCTTATAAAAGTAAATAACGTCCTTGGGAAAATTAACAATATTTCATGAAAAATACTTAGAATACATGTCAGGATTTGCTTTTTTATTTGTGTGTTTGTGAAAGTTACTATTTCAGTTTTTAAAGGTTGAACTATAAAACCATTAAAAAGTTGATAATAATAAGTGTTTCTAAAATACACCTGGGATGACGATAAGTAACTCTAAAAACGACTTCTAAAGAAAACGTATGTAAAATACCAAGGACATTTACAAATATCTTCTTCAATTTACTGCATAAATATGTGGATCGCCTTTTTTTGTTATTTAATGTAATGTACACGTAAAACAGAATGGCTCGGACAATTCACACATTCAAGCACGTCTGATTTTTGCCATTTGTGTCGTTAAACAATTTTGTATAAATGGCCCTCCTATGGAATTTTGTCGGATGTCTCAGTGTATGCTGATTTACCAAACGCGTAAGGCAGCTATGGTAAGGTTGCCCGATGTGCCAATCGTTTTGCTGATTGCAAATTGGTTATTTGCGCTGAGCTATTTACAAAACGTGCAGATTGGCTAAATAAAATGTTTGGATATGCTTACATTTACAACGATATTGGTAAGCAATCAATGGTGCTTGAAAAATGCATGTAATAGAGTTTATGGAAAAAAAACCTGCTCATCGAAACAATTTCTTTCTTGTGCACTCATGAAACTGAAAACAAAAGGAATTTTCCACGTGATATCCGAAAAAAAAGCTTTCTTTTCTGCTCTTTGATTTCTTTCCTGATTCTTTTCTTATAGTGAAACTTATTTTTCTTGTTTGTTGTTTATAAATCTGCTGCCATTTTTATGGACCAGGTCAGACATCAAAAATAAAAATTTGAATTTTGCAAATCGAAAGGAAAGAATCGTCATTTACGACATGCATTGCACTTACAAAAAAAAACATCACAAATACTCAGCACCTGAGGGCGCGGGCATATATTTCCACCTTCATGTATATACTTACGTGAATTTTAACTTCAAGCCTCAGCCAGTGGTAAGTCCGAAGCCGTAACGTCTGTACCGATAAGGGGAAGTAACTTTTTGATCTCTGGTAACAATGTTACTTTCCTTTATCGATGCAGATGTTCCTGCTGGCTATAACATAGTATAATTAATAAAAGTCAGAAATGAATTGACATTGCAATAAATAGCTTTACAGAAGCTCATCTCTAGCTAGCTTTATTTCAATTCATTTATGACTTTTTGATATTAGCGGCTTCCTTTCTTTTTCTTCTGTTTTCTGATATGGTTAAGTATGTGAGGAGGTTGCTCCCATAAAGTGACAGAGATTAGCACAGAACTAAATACATTCAACTTAACCTATATTTGCCACTAATCTTAAAACCAAACGAAGCCTAGATTTACATTACAATCCCATACTTCACTAGTTTGCTTGGTAGAAGAGAGCTTAATAATCAAAACTCAGCGGTCTCGAGTTCACTCAGTCATCAAGCCATCGTGAGTACTTCCTTCTTCACCATCATATTCTAAAAATAATATATATATGTAAGAATAAAAGTAAATAATTTTAGCACATAAAAGGAAATTGATTTCATATATTTTCAAAACATAAGGTCACTGAGTATCATCCGGATGCAGCAAGACCACTACTGAGCAGTACAGGAAATTAGGTTGCTATGTCAAACGAAATCGGAACTTAAGACTAATTAGTCAGCGTCATTGAGATGAATAAGATAAATTCATAAATAATTAGTAAGATATAATAATGATGGACTTTAGAAACGTTTGTAATGCGATACAAGTCATAAGTCGCACAAACAGTATGAATTCATATTAAAGATATATAAAGTACGTTGTATATAATATATTGTGTCATGAATACCATTTATGGAAATATATAAAAAAACAAACTTTTATTATACTATTAAGCAATACAGTAAGACTCAATTAGTCACCACTGTTATACCCTTAGAATGGTGTTAATCAGTATTCAAGTGCGTGTTCCGGGGCAAATATTGTTCTCATATAAATCAGATCCGCTTTCAATTAGATAGACACACACAATTAACAGATCCGTTTGGAGATAGGCGACAATTATAGCTAATGAGTTATTAAGTTATGACAAAATGGATTCAGAATGTAAAACATCTTTGAATTTCGAAAACCTGATGTCTTGAAATTGTTACGAGTTTTCGCTTAGAAATAGACAACAGTATAGTTTTAAATTTCCGTGTGATAAAAATGTTTCGTGCAATCGGTGACTTCGATGGTTCGGATTCTTTAAAGTGTATTTCCTTGATTCCTGGTGACCAGCTCTCAGCGGTTCACGTTCTAGATGAAACTTGGTACATTGGTTTCAATGAGAGATCTAAGAAAACAGGGGCTTTCCCGTCGGCGTGCGTGCAACCAGAAGAAGGCAATGACTATACACCACTCCCAGGTGAATATGTTTCTGTAATACATGTATGTTCTTTTCTTAATAGTAATCTCGTCATAAATCAGAATTAGCATACGAGAAAAGATTATAAGCTGAATAGTCAGTGGCTTAGAAGAAAATTAAAACATGTAATTGTTGCTGGCGCTCTCTACAAATTTTGATATATTTTTATACTTGTCAAATTCACAGTTTGAGAAATGTCATATCATCTGAGTATTAAAGCTGTTGCATTTCGGTATAAAAATCGGGCTTGGATTACAGTGTAGTAAGATATTGGCAGAATGATTGTTTCTGTGAAACTATCATACCTTGATTTTTTGACACCCCTTTTACCCTTATCAAGCTGGGCACGATTGGTTCTGCCTTTGCGACCAGTGTAGATCATGATATTCAGTCAGTTTCTTTTTGGTAAGCACCGCTTTTAACAGTTAATTGAAAGACGGACAAGTTCATTATAGAAATTTAGCAGGATAATGGTTTAAAAAAAGCACTGGCTCATTGTCCTTGATAATCTAATGTTTGCACTAACTCCTTAGTTGTAAACTTTCTTTACCTAAAAACTACCACATGCGTAAAAATGTTTATTTATTTTCTATTTAAAGCCAAAAATGCAAGTACAGAAGGGTTACCAGAGAAGCCTGTGTATGCAAATGTGTCCAAACAAATTCAAGAAAGAAAAGCTTCACTTATGAATGAAGATCAAAGACCAAGACAGAATTCACCAGGACCCTTGGCTTTTGATGTAAACAAACTCCGAAAAACGAAACCTGAAAAAACTTTTAAACTGAAAATGGTCAAAAACACAGAGAAAGGTTGTTATATGTTATTTCTGTTTTCGCACCTTCCTGCATTACAGGTGGCATTTAATTCCCTTGAATTAATTAAGTATTTTCACATATTTTGGGGAGAGAAAAAGATAACTAAACATGTGGTCACGCTCATTATGATAAATAAATGTTGTCACATCAAATCACAAAACACGTTTAATACTTATGTTGGTTGATTTGCTATTGATTTTAAAAGCATTACATTGAAATACACATGCGTAGAAAATGCTGTTTGGTGTATTTAGCTCAAATAATTCAAGTAATTCGCAGACAGTATTTTTTTTTTCTCCTGTATCCCTGTTACTAAAATTAGTTTGTAGGCTGTGTTGTTTTGTTTACAAGACTCTCTGAGGCCATGTGTATTTCGTAATAAAGTTCATTTTCTGTATCATGTACTATCATATAGTGTCCGGTTTCATCAAACAATTTGTAGATTGTGCTGCACTGTATGCTTAACCCAAACAGCATGTAGGATAATTGTTGTCGCAATATGAGATGATAGTCGACATACTTGAACTGTATGTATCTTTTCATAAAAAATGTTAACCTTTTATCACAAACAATTAATCCATTTCAGATGAAAATGAAGAAGAAAAGGAAGCCAAAGCGGAAGAGATTTTTTCAAAATCTAACACGCTGAGAAGTGTCAGGTTTGATGATATCAAAATAGAACATTCAATCAGCATCCCAGAGTCGGTAGCGTCTTGGCAGGATTCATCGTTTGAGGAATCATTCAGGGATCAACTGGCAAATTATGACAATTATTACGGTGAAACAACCAAGGGTAAAAATAAAAAGAGTGCGAAAAAAGAGAACTCGGATAGAGATTATCATCGTTTCGGAAAACTAAGCTCGTTCAAATCCAGTACTGAAAATCTTATCAAAAGTTCAAAGGAGGAGAAAAGAGGGGTTAAGGCAGTAATTGGTGTTATTTCAGGACTGGTAATTGGAGTCCTCATGTTTCTTGTATACCATTATAGTTTTGGATATACACTGGCGGAAGCTGGTATCTTAATGGCCTTTCTAACTGTACTGTTTTGCATTGGTATGGCCTTTTCGTCTTTCATCAGATGTATTATTGCACTAGTTGTTCCTAATTTCTTTACTGGGGTTGGAAGAGCAATTCTGCTTTCGGCCATTTTTGCGTTAATCCTGAAGCACCCGGTGTCTAATATATCCCACAATGCAAGAGAGACCGGAAGTAGTATGGCATGTGTTGTTGAACTAGCAGCCAATCAGACACGAGTACTGCAGCGTCAACTAGCCGTACCTATAGAAGATCTCACGCAGTACATAAGGAAACAGCAAGATGACTTTAAAGATATTACACGTGAAATGCATTCAAAATTCAAACTTGTTGACGACACATTAAAACAGTTAGTAGAAGGAGCAACAACGGCCGACGAAGCGTTAAATGTTATTCGAAAGGTAAAATGTAAATCTTTTTGTACATAAGGATGAATTACTTTTATGACATCAACAAAATAAAAAAGTCTTTTGGATAAAAATATTCAGTGAATTACAAAGTAAGTGGGAGTAATAATAGTTATTGTTCTTTCGTTATTTTCAGAAATGCCGCATTGCTGTTAATTCTTTGGAGACAGATTGTGAGAATCAATGTGCATCTGCCAAATTTCCTGTCACTGAGTAAGTAGTTATATTCATTTTTATTTTTGTTGGCATTTTTGTAATTTGCTTAAGTGGTCGCCGTTTACGTTGTAGAATGATTAACAAAACGTGGTAATTACTATCCCAGACAATTCCAATCAAATATAAAACCTGAAAAAATGTAAAATATTCTTTTGACGTAGTAAATGATGTTGTTTATTCGAAAAAGCTATTTGCGGAGCATCTCTGACAGTTCTAATATGGATTTTTCTAAGAAGTAACGCAATGTTAAAGCTAATCAAAAATATGTTAGATTTATCGTAAAAGTTTTCCAGTATAGTTAAATGCTAGATTAATACTGATATGTAATTGTTGAGGGGAAAAAAGTGTTTATTATAATAGGTAGAGCGAAATGAATATTCGTACAAGGAATATTTACAGCTTGTCAAATCTAATCTTATACTGCAAGGTATTGGCAAAACAATATAAACACGTAAGTACAATAAGACAAGAATTTATATGGAGTTTTAAATTAATCTAACGCATAAATAAAAAATCAAAACTTAATCCTGAAATTGATATCAAATATCCACATTTCGGTTGTCTGAGAGCGACTTTACATGCTTCCAAATATTAGGCATATTATTTATAATACTGTCAACGGCCTTTCGACTTTTTTCTTCTTCAGAATATGCAAAGCAGGGTCACTTTGTGCAGGCTTTGACTTTTCTAAAAGCTGTGATGATATCAAACTCGGTGTTGACCTTTATGACGTTGCCAAGAAAACCAGGTACATATGTGCAAATTGCTGAGAAATTTTTCATGTTTGCAAATATCAATAATGAACCAAAAAATAGACATTTCATGGTCAGTAGATGGCGGCTATATTGGATAAGTAAGCAAATGTAAGAAAAGATAGAAAAGAAAAAAGATCCTTAGCTTTGTAACGAGCCAGCAAATATTGCAAGCTACAGACTTTTCTATTTATCAATCTTTTAATGAAATTTGACTACCGCACACAGAACGACTGAATGGTAGTTCAAATGCAATTGACTTCAACATGTTTCGGTTAATTATTATGTTAAAAGTATTTAAACCAACACGTTTTGGATCTATGAATATACTAAAAAGAGTAAAAAGCAAATATAAAGGTGTAAAATCATTCCTACGTAAGTGAACCATCACTTTACGAATCTGCTGACCTAATAAAAATTGAAATTTATTAGGTATGTACATGAACGCTATTTAAGCTAGTATCTACAAATATTGCATAAAACAAAATCTGATAAAACCACTGAATGCGCACCACCGCACTCACAACATATCTGTGTCGACATAAACAGTCTTCATAAAATGACAAAGTTAAATCATTTTACAGTAAAATAACGCAAATATACATTGATTTATTTTGCCTTTGTTTACAGATCAGCGCTTGATGATGTGATTAACTATTTTGATGTTGAAATGGTCGTCTCGGGAGAATTCAGTGGCACCGCAAACGTCTCAAAACCTGCAGAAGCCATACAAGCTGAAGTAGAAAAAGATATAGGAGGAAAATTAGATGCTTTCGACAGTGTTATGTCAGTTGTTCGAAAATGCCTGTCTTTGTCGCTGTTTCTAATATTCATACAATCATTTTGGTACCTTAGAAATTATCTAGCCAAAGACGGGTACGACAACATTTATATCACAAAACAATTTAAACAAATGGACAAAGAAGCTGAGAAGAACGGTAGAGAAACCGTGCTTCCTTTAAAAACGCGTGAAAAAGACGAATACGTAAATACGTCATCTATCAAACTAAACGCGACTGAAATATCATACTCCAAACTGGGATTAATTCAAGTTTTATTACATTTTCTCCTTTACATTCTTGTCATTATCTTTGACTACGCTTTGTATTATATATTGTACCTGGTAAGAGAATACGGCGATATCGAATTAGAAATTGAATCTCGTGGACGCGTGCAAATAGTTGTAGCTGGCAACGGTCCCGTGGCGGAGTTTTACAAACTTTTAGTTAGAGGTTATAATCTTGATAGAGGTTTCAATATGACGCTTGACATTGAACCTTGTTTACCAGAGCCTAGAGAGCCTTCGGGCGCCATGATTCCGGTCTTTCTTATATTATACTTCATAGCCCTCGCTGTTGTTTTACTACGAGCGTATGGCATGCGTCTGAGGAGAAAAGTCTCGGCTTACTATTGCCAGGAGCAGGAGCTAGCCAGGCTTGACTACCTGCACAAGAAAATACGACATAAGCGTGTGGGATTTCTAAAATTCCTGCGCCAACAAATCAAATCAACCCATAAAGAAGAACAGGTTAAAAACCAACTCCGTTTCTCTTCATGGCTTGCGTTTAATTTTCCTTTCATTGCACAGTTCTTACCTAAGAAGATCAAACTGGAATGTACAAGTTGTGGGCAACAAGAGACAAGTTTTAATAAAGTGAAGTTGGCGAAATGTAACGGGACGAAGGGAGGTGTTCAGTGTGACGCTGTATATTGCGAGGAATGTTACATTGCACTTCAGGAAATATGTCCGCTATGTTCAAGCAACGATATCGTTGTGCTACGAGAGTAGCTGACCATGAAATAACCTTCTTCCATATGAAATCCTGTACCAAACCTCTAAACATCTAAAGAAGAGTTCAATTTCCTACTACACTTTATGGGTTCCTTTACTTCGTTTGAACATAATGTGTTTTTTATGTTTCAATACGCGACAAAAAAATGTGGAAGGCAAATAAAATGTGTTACATCGTTTGGACAGATAGCAAAAACTCTGACCGACGACCGTTCGATCGTTTTTAGATCAAAGAATATCTAGAACAATGTAAGAACTTGATACTTGTCTTAATGTCTTGGGCGTGAGAGGTGAAACTGGGCTTCTTTAGCAAAGTTCATAATCTGTTCAGTTGTTCTTGATTTAATACATGTATGTATTTTATATCAAAATAGCCGACCTATTTTGTCAATTGTATTCATGCTATGGACGTGAAAACTATATAAGGAAAAGAACTGTTCCGAAATGTATCAATTTACACCAATATATTTAAACTCTGTACATTTTTAACTTTATGTATGATCTTTATTTATTGACACACATAAATATAAAACTTTCATTATGGTTTTCGCGTTGTTTGAATCACTTTTCACCCAAGCAGATAAAAACATCCTATGGTGTTTAAAAAACCTTTATACCACCAAGAGTAGCAACGGGCCTCAGTCAGTTTACTACTTGCATACCAGTCCTATTGATTTGCAGCGTATGTGTTATATATACATATTATCATACATTTCATGTATATTTTCACCTTTATGTACATGTATTTAGTCGCGGAAATCTCATTTTCAAGCAACAGTCAGTGATAATCTGCAAGCTGGAACGTCTGTACCGACAAGCGGAAGTAACTGTTTGATTTCTGTTAACAATGTTACTTTCCTTTATCGATGCACATGTTCCTGCTGGCTATGACATGGTGTCATGAAGTCATATATGGATTTACATTGTAAATAGCTTTACAGAAGCGCACCTCTAGTCTTATGTTAATTCATTTATGACTTTTTGATATTAGTGGTTTCCTACTCTTTTTTCTTCTGTTTTTCTTCGAAAACAAAAAGATATGGCTAAGCATATAAAGCGGCTTGGTCCTATAAAGTGACAGAGATAAGCATAGAATAAAGTGTTCTCAACATAACATACATTTACCACTATTCTTCCAATCAAACGAAGCCTAGATTTAAATTACTAGCTCATACTTCATTAGTTTTCTTGGAAGAAGAGAGCTTAAGCATGATGGACACGACTGAGTTTGGCTTTGCGACCAGTGTAGATCATGATCAGCTTGCATATCCGTACAGTCTGATCAAGATCTGCACTGTTCACTATTCAGCCAATATTTTGAAGGTAAGCACCCCTTTTAGCAGTCAATGGTACTGTCCAAATTGAAAAATTGACACGTTCATTGTAGACATTTAGCAGGGTAGGGGTTAATAATCAAAATTCAGTGGCCTCGAGTTCAGTCATCAAGCCGTCGTGAGTACTTCCTTCTTTACCATCATATTCTAAAAATAAAATATGTATGTGTGAGTAAAAGTAAATAATTTTGTATATAAAAGGAAATTTGATGGACTTTAGAGATACATTATCATGTTAAAAGTCGCACAAACAGTATGAATTCATAAAGTACTTTGTATATAATAAATTGCGTCATGAATACCATATATGGAAATATAAACACGTTTATCAGATTATTAAACAACACAGTTAGAATCAACTAGTTATCAACTTTATATTCTTAGAATGTATTCAAGTGCGTGTTTCTCCTATAAATCAAATCAGATCCGTTTCCAATTACACAGACACAAACAATTAACAGATTAAAAGATAGACGACAATTATAGCTAAAGGAGTTATTAAATCATGACATTTGGATTCAGCATGTAACCACTTTAAATTTTGAAAATCTGATGTCTTGAAATTGTTTAGAGTAGACAACAGTAAAGTTTTAAATTTCCGTGTGATAAAAATGTTTCGTGCAATCGGAGACTTCGAAGGATCGGACTCTTTAAAGTGTATTTCCTTGATTCCTGGTGACCAACTCTCAGCGGTTCACGTTCTAGATGAAACTTGGTACATTGGTTTCAATGAGAGATCTAAGAAAACGGGGGCTTTCCCGTCGGCGTGCGTGGAACCAGAAGAAGGCAATGACAATGCACCACTCCCAGGTAAATATGCTTCTGTAAATATGTTCTTTTTTTAATAGCAACCTCATCATAAATCAGAATTAGCATACGGGAATAGATTATAAGCTAAATAGTCAATGGCTTACAGAGGATGCACGTGAAGAAAATTATTGTTATTGCTCTTATTTCAGGATTAATCAAATTTTGATATATTTTTACACCCGTCAGATTCAAAGGTCGAGAAATGCCACATTATCTGTTGTATTTCCATTTAAACATTCGGTTAGAAAAATGTTGGTAGTATAGTTGTGTCGCTGTGAAACTGTCATACCTCGTTTTTATGACAAGCGCATTTAAAACACTGTCTAATTGTCCCTGGTCATCTAAAGTTTACATTAACTCTTCAGGAATAAGGTCAGTAATTCGGTCGAAAATGTGCTTCCGTGGTGTAGTCGAAAGAAGTCCATAATAAATAGATCCTAATTTTCCCATTTTTCGCGCAAATTCGTGTAGAACGAGTGCTTTAATCACCATTTTTCACTACTAGAATACATTCTGCATGAAATGAGACGGTTTTAATGTTCATACACCCCACCTGGCATGTTTTGCAGATCGAAACCGGAAGTAGGTGTTTATTGCGCGGACGAGAGCAAATATGCGCCATTTTTAGGGTAGCAGACCACAACTGACTGGCATTTCACTAGGAACTACATAACCCCCTAATTTCTTTTCATTTTTTCGTTAGCTTGTGATAGAACTTGTATGAAAAATAGGTGTAGGAAAAAGTGATGTTCTCTAAAGATACGTAAAGACGATCTGAAGTTGTCGTTTTTTATATGAAACAAAGAAGGATTTGAATTACTGACCTTTAACCTTCAGTTGTAAACTGTCGTTATTTGAAGACTACAACATGCGTAAAAATATCCCTTTACATATATTTCCTATTTTAAGCAGAAAATGTAAGTACAGAAGTGTTACCAGAGAAGCATGTGTATGCAAATGTCTCCAAACATATTCAAGTAGGTAAAGCTTCACTCAAGAATGAAGATGAAAGACCAAGGCAGAATTTAACAGGACCCTTGGCATTTGATGTAAACAAACAGCGAAAAACAAAGCCTGCAAAAACTTTTAAACTGAAAATGGTCAAAAACACAGAGAAAGGTAGTAAGCTAACTGTGTTAGCACCTTACTTCGTACAGTCAGCATTTACGTGCTTGTGATTAATTAAGTATTTTTTACACATTTTGGAGAGAGAAAAAGATAACTACACATGTGCCGAACACTCATTTAGAAAGATAAATATTGTCACATCAAATCACAAAACACATTAATCATTAGTCGCAGATTTGCTTTTGATTAAAAAAAAAATAACTTTGCAATACATGTCTAGAAAATGCTGTGTGGTATACTTAGCTCTTGTAATTCACGTAATTCGCAGACAATATTTTTCTGTATCCCTATTAGCAAAATCTGTTTGCAGGCTGTATTGATTTGTTTACATGAGCCTTTGTGGCCATGTGTATTTCATAATTAAGTTTGTTTTCTGTATCATGTTCTATCACATAGTGTCCTGTTTCTCCAGATAATTTGTAAAATGTGCTGCACTGTATGGTAGGATATGTTGTATTTATATATGATGATATTCGACATACATGTACCGTATGTATATTTTCATACAAAAAATGTAACCCTTTTAAACAAACAGTTAATTTATTACAGACGAAAATGGAGAAGAAAAAGAAGCCAAAGCGGAAGAGATTTTTTCAAAATCTAACACGCTGAGGGGTGTCAGGTTTGATGATATCAAAATAGAGCAATCAATCAGCATCCCAGAGTCGGTAGCGTCGTGGCAGGATTCATCGTTTGAGGAATCATTCAAGGATCAACTGGCAAATTACGATAACTATTACGGTGACACAACCAAGGGTAAAAATAAAAAGATTGCGAAAATAGAGAACTCGGGCAGAGGTTTTCATCGTTTCGGAAAGCTAAGCTCGTTCAAATCCAGTACTGAAAATCTTATCAAAAGTTCAAAGGAGGAAAAAAGAGGGGTTAAGGCAGTAATTGGTGTTATTTCAGGACTTGTAATTGGAGTTCTCATGTTTCTTGTATACTATTACAATTTTGGATATACATTGGCAGAAGCTGGGATCTTAATGGCCTTTCTAACTGTACTGTTTTGCTTTGGTATGGCCCTTTCATCTTTCATCAGATGTATTATTGCACTAGTTGTTCCTAATTTCTTTACTGGGGTTGGAAGAGCAATTCTGCTAACAGCCATTTTTGCGTTAATTCTGAAGCATCCGGTATCTAATATATCCCACAATTCAAGAGAGACAGGAAGTAGTATGGCGTGTGTTGTTCAACTTGCAGCCAATCAAACACGAGTACTACAGCGTCAGTTAGCCGCACCTATAGAAAATCTAACACAATACGTAACGGAACAGCAAGAAGAATTAGAAGATATTACACGTGAAATGCATTCAAAATTGGGACCTGTTAAAGAAATTTTAAAACAGCTAGAAGGAGTAACAACGGCCGACGAAGCTTTAGATGTTATCCGAAAGGTGAATACATGTTATTTTTTTTTGTACATAAGAATGAGGATAGCAACCGTTATGTCAACAAAATAAAATGTATCTTTTAAATAAGAATATTCAGTGAATTAAAAAGTAAGTGGGAGTAATCAATAGTTATTGTTCTTTTGTTATTTTCAGAAATGCCGAAATGCTGTTAATTCTTTGAATGCAGAATGTGTGAATCAATGTGCATCTGCCAATATTCCTTTCACTGCGTAAGGAGTTATTTACAGTAATATTTTTGATGGAATTATTGTAATCTGCTCAAGTGGTCGCCGTTTTCATTGTAGAATAATTAACAAAATGCGGTATTACTATCCCAGACAATTCCAATCATACATTAAACCTGTAAAATATAAAATCTTCTTTTGACGTAGTAAATGATGTTGTTGATTCGAAAAAACTAAGAAAATATGTGGAACATCTCTGACAGTTCTAATATGGATTTTCTTTAGAAGTAACGCAGTAATAAAGCTAATCCAAAATATGTTAAATTTATTGTAGAAGTTTTCCAGTATAGTTAAATGCTAGATGAGTACTGATAATGATTAATTGTTGAGGGAAAAAAGTATAGTTATAGTTATAACGAAATGAATATTCGTGCAAAGATAAATTTACACCTTGCCAAGTCTAATCTTATACTGCAAGTAACAATATATTGACAAAACAATATAAATACGTAAGTAAAATAAGACAAGAATGTACATGGAGGTTTGAATGAAAAACATGATCCTGAAATTGACATCAGATATTCACATTTCGACTTTAAATGCTTCTAAATATTAAGCATATTACTTACAAAAAAAACTGTCAATTACGGCCATTCCATTTTTTCTTCAGGCTATGCAAAGGACCCCTTTGTGAAGGCTTTGACTTTTCTAAAAGCTGTGATGATATCAAACTTGATGTTGACCTTTATGACGTTGCCAAGAAAACCAGGTATATATGTGCAAATTGATGAGAAATTTTTCGTGGTTGCAAATATCAATACTGAACAATATCAATATATTCATGTTTAGTAGACGGCTATATTGGCTAAGTACGATAAGTAAGAAAAAAAAAAGAAAGACGACCGCCTCGGTAGCCTAGTGGTAGAGCGTCCGCTTCGAGTGCGAGAGGTCGTGGATTCGATCCCTGGCCGCGTCATACCAAACACGTAAAAATGGTACTAGTAGCTTCCTCGCTTGGCGCTCAGCATTAAGAGGATAGTACTAGGACTGGTCAGCCCGGTGTTAGTATAATGTGACTAGTTGGGTATCATGTCATGTGTATACGGCGTGATATTTCAGTGAGGCAGCACTATAAAATTGGGCATTGTGCTCACTGCTACAAGTAGACACCGTCGTTCATATGACTGAAAAATTGTTGAGAAAGACGTTAAACCCGAACACACACACATACACGCACACGCACACGCACGCATACTCATATTGCCTACCATGTGGACACTGCAGTTTTAACCTTCACTGTGGACACTTTACTTTCTAATGGTATTATTCAAACAGAATTGATAATTTTCTTACTCTATCTTATCATTGAGGCTACTCATTCGATGATTTACTGAAAATAGCCAATATAAACGAAGAAGGGGTAACTCACAATATGAACACCAATTAGTCGTTGTGGACACCAGCCTTATATGGTAGGTGTCTACATGGTCATATGGCTTCACATGTGCGAGTGTGCATACTTTTTGGTACAGGTAAAGGATAAGGACTAAGGGATCATTAAACACAATAGTATTTAAAGGCCTAGATCCACTACTATATAAATGTCCTCCACAATTCAATGAACAACTTCCATCTTATCTGCTGCTTATCAGCGATTATGTAACAGTAGCTGATTAAAGGGCAATTAGCTCAGCAGGGTCCCAACTAGACCATGAAGATGTGTGCAGTGGAGTTGAAAGAAATTAATTTTCCTTCAATGTGGAATACCGGTAATAATAATAATTACTATTATTTTGATATTATATAGATAACAATAATAATATAACATTACAAATAAAATAATAAAATATATAGTTATATTATTACAAATAATAATGATAATAAAACAAAGTTAAATTGTAATAGTGAAAACTCAATGATTTCTCTGTGTTGACAAACAAAATTTTCCAATATCATAATTATTATGAAATTCATATTGATGAAGGTGATCCTTATATTTATTTAGAATATTTACAAAAAGAATTGGAAAATGGTTTTCTCGTATTTATGCAATCACCATTATTTGAATATAATACACTGGATAAAATCAAATTATTGTGTTCCATCTAATAGTATACTGAATTTTCAACTTCAGTAAGTTGCCAAAAGTGTACTTTTATCATGCTTTATTTTGTAACACTGAAATGCACATTCGGTTTCAATCTTAGACAAATGTTACATACAGTATTCTGCAAGCATTAAACAAAACTTTTAGATGAGTTAAAGTCACAATTTTCTGCAATATTACACGTCTCCAGACAGAATTTGAAAAATAGAAACCTGCTTTTTTCCTAAAATAAAGTTTCTTATTATTTAATTATTGTGTTTGACCAACAGATATTTTTCTTTACATAAAAATGCCAACAAATAGGTATAACTTTAAAAGTTATCAATATTTATGTTTCCCCTTCTCACTAATTGATACATTTGTAAGGTAGACTGACCTCCAATAAACAATGATCCTTGTTTATTGGAACCATACTGTGATAGTCATTAGCCCCAAACTGTGCTGGTGAAGATAGAAATCCCTTGGCCCACTGCCAAGATCTAGGCCTTAAATTAAAAATTTCTATCACAATTTCTGAAAACAAACACAGTGCAAAGGATGAATAGATGTATTCGGACCGCGAACAGGTGTTTATCGTAAATAAATGTAAATGAATGATAATGGACTAATACTTAAACAAAAGTTCTGTACAAATTCTGCAAGAATGAATTGTTTGGGAGGTATAACTTAGACGAATGGATAAATCTTTAGCTTTCATTAAGAACGACAACCTCAGTAGAAGAACTACAATACTTTTATTTCAGTCAATTTATTATTTTTTCATGAACGAACCCGTGATAGTAATTTGTCGATATATCATGACCTCTTAACATGAACATCCAGCAAAAACAATACTTTACATGAACGAGTGTCTGGGACTTTATGTAAAAAAACACACATAAACATTTTACATTTTGAAAATGTATGTCTGTAAGATTTCATTGCAAGTTTAACGGATGTTTCTTTTTCTGTTAACTTTTTTTTCAAACTGACTTCATTTTTTCTTTAATCTTTGTATTTCATGATGGGCACGGAATATGATGTTCTTCCAGTCACGAGAAAGCAACAGGCTCCCATTTTTCCTTGCTTGTTCGCATTCTTCCTTGTTAGGAACTCTTAAGCAGCGGAGATTTTTGGCGAATGACCTTTGCATGACCGCTAACTGCTCCTCTGTCCAAGAAACGACCTTGATCTTTTTGCCTTGTTTGTACTGGAAATTCTAATATATAAAAGAAAAATGTTTCAGTTACTTTGTAAAAAACTCATAAAATCATAGTATAAAGAATCATGAAGGATAAAAAGAAAGAAAAAAGAATAAAGAAAAAATAAATAAACAAAGCTTTGAAATTAAAATGAATTAAATTTATCATATTCAACAAAGGGTTCTAATTACATTTAAGGTTTAGAAAGTACAAGTGGTAAAGAAGAAATATAAAATTGTTAAGCCTTTACATTAATGTCTAATTTATTTGAATAACAACTATTATTGACTGCAAAAATCAAGCAGTGATTGTGTTAAAACAATACCTGCTTTGCGTTTGGAAGCCGATGTTACACCACTGTTGTTGTTCTCATGACCAATCGAACTACAGACCTTCCTTTGGTATTCACACGCTCTGCGTATTACAGGAGACTGAACTGGCTCACCGTCGCAGTTTTCATTACAAGTCAAATCTGAATGTGCATTAGACCAAAACAAAGTGAAATACCCGGTAATGATTGAAAAAAGAAACATGTTTTTTTTTTTTTTTTTTTAATTGTCCTAAAATTTTATTTAAAAGAAATTACTTCTGGAACAGTGAAGATTGAAATGGAAGTTCTTTTAGGCGAAAGATATATTGATAGAGTTGAACGCTCACTGACTTGGTGTCCACAGTGCGACTTAATGAAAACAGTGAGAGGAATTGTTCACATTTTTTATCATGTTATTTATGATATTTTATTGTTTGATATTGTTCAAATTATATTTATTTTACATATCTGTTGAAATTTATGTTTGTTTTCTCTTTCTGCAATGACTGTTAGTCATTCGTTTAAACAGTCTCTAAACATTACATTGATGCGCTATTTGACAGTAACTATACTTTTAATGGAAATTACAACTATACATTTACTTATAATTGTAACTGTCGTATCTGTAAATATGTTAGGTCGTACTTATGTAATATCAAGAATCTGAATAAACATGTTAATGTTTTATTAACCCCCCGACTGCATTTAGTGTGGAGAATCTTAATTACACAATGACTACATAATCAACTGCTTAGATTATGCCTGTTTTCATAATCAAATCATGTTAGAAATAACATGTGTAACCAGTTACACATCAGTTAGATTCCGATTGTTTAAAAAAAATCGATATTAACATTATATAATCTACAATTACAGTTTAAATTAGGGTCCACAAGGCTGATAGAATGATTAAATGAGCTGTAACTTGGTGTCCACAGTGCAGATTGATAATAGTTGAACGCTCACTGACTTGGTGTCCACAGTGCGACTTAATGAAAACAGTGAGGAGTAAATGTTCTCTATTTTTATCATGTGTTTTATCAAATATGATGTTTTATTGTTTGATATTGTTCAAATTACAATTTTACAGTTCTGTTGACATTTATGTTTGTTTTCTCTTTCTGCAATGTATGTTAGTCATTCGTTTAAACTGTCTCTAAACAGTACATTGATACGATGTTTGGCAATAACTATACTTTTAATGGGAATTACACAATGCATTTACTAAAAATTGTAACAGTCGTTTTTGTGAATACGTCAGGCTGTACTTACGTTATATGAAGAATCTGAATAAACATGTAAATGTTTAATTAAAACCCCCGACTGCATTTAGTGTGGAGAGTCTTAATTACACAATGACTACAAGATCAACTGCTTAGATTATTAATGTTTTCATATTCAAAACATGTGCGGAGGAACACGCGTAATAAATCACACGTCATTTAAATTCCATTTGGTAAAAAATAATCGATATTAACATTAAATTATCTACAATTACATATGTAATTTGGTGTCCACAAGGCAGATAGAATGATTTTGTGGGTTGTAACTTGGTGTCCACAATGAAAATTGACTGAGTTGAACGCTCACTGACTTGGTGTCCACAGTGTGACAAGAAAACACTGATGAGTAATGTTCATTTTTTTTAATCATAAATTTTATTATGATATGTAATTGCTTGATATTGTTCAGATTAGAATTTAACATATCTGTTGAGTTGTTTGTTTTTTTCGCTTCTGGCGTTTACTGTTAGTAACTCGGTTAAACAGTCTCCTAACCATATATTTAATAATTGCTTTACAGTGACTATACTTTTGATTGGAATTACACAAATGCATTTACTGACAATTTGTAACTGTCGTATTTGTAAATATGGCATGTTGCATTTACGTAATAATTATTAATTACGAAGAATCTGAATAAACATGTTAATGTTTAATTTAAATCCCCTACTGTATTTCAAAACATGTCAGAAGTAACACGCGTAATTAATAACACATCATTTAAATTTCATTTGTTAAAAACTAATATTTATCAACATTAAATCATCTATAATTACATATATGTTATTTGGTGTCCACAAGGCAGATATAATGATTTAGTGAGCATTATAGTAGTCGCAACTTGACCGCGGTGGTTGACCTAAGGCTGATTATTCATATCGATTATTTCATTGTAGAAATAAGGGGTGCTTAGGTAGCCGTGTATCTAAATTTATGAATGCAAAGAGAGGAATCGTTTTACGTACACTCCTTTTCAATAATAGGTTGTGCCTCTTTATGCATTATAATACAAAGGTCAACCATCGGGGTCAAGTTGCGTCCACTATATCTTGGTGTCCACAATGCAGACTGATAGATTTGAACGCTCACTGACTTGGTGTCCACAGTGCGACAATAAAAACAGTGAGGAGTAAATGTCCACAATTTATCATGTATGTTATTTATGATGTTTTATTGTTAAATATTATTCAAATTAGATATATTTTACATATCTATTGATATGAATGTTTTTTCTCTTTCTGAAATAACCGTTAGTTATTCGTTTAAACTGTCTCTTAGCCAGATATTGAATCGCTGCTTGACAGTAACTATACTTTTGATGGAGAATCTTAATTATATAAAGAGCGCAAAATCAACTGATTAGATCATTCCTGTTTTCATATTCATAACATGTGTAATAAATTACAGCAACAACTAACCTAGTCGCAAACAGTATAAGATGAGGAACCCATTCACACCAATGACTGTTATTCTTGAATTTCTCTGATGTTTTTTGTCTGCATGATTTACTAGCCGTCCTAACGATGGTTGATACAGTTTTGGTTCCTCTGAGGCATCAATGCTACCAAAAATATGATAATAGCAAAAATTAAAACGTACTGAACAGACAAATGTGTCAAACTAGTGCGATAAAGTCTTAAAGTTAATTCATTTATCTTAGATATACATTTATGAGACCAAATATAATCATGCATATTTCAAATGGATGTTTTTAATTTTGAAAATGCATTTTTATTCACAAGAGTATTTTCATGGATTTAAAGTTACATTATATAAATAAAAGAAAGCATTAACATTAGTTTTCTTGAAGGAATCCGATTCACAAATGATTTATGTAAATGTTACACAGTACTGCCTTGCCTTTGATTACCTTATTCTAAAACAGACACAGATCCGCCTTTGCGTTTGATATCCAATTTTGTAGCTTAAATTTAAAGGCTTGTATCATTTAAAGGTTGAAATATTTTACATACCAGTACTTGACACCATTAAAGTCAAAGAAATATGTGTAGTTTGTATCTTTGTCTTTCACGTCGTCAGCTTTGGATAAAACGCCATGGTATTCCGCAAGGAATTTTCCATTTCTGATCAAGTTTTTCGCAAAAAACACCTCGACCTGAGACATAAAAAGTGAACATAGTGTATTTCATATACGTTAAAAATAAATTGTTTTACTTAGGCAGGTAGTGAAGAAATACTCCTATTCCTGTTTTATTTACTGCAATTTATAGCGGCTGAAAGATGTAATCAATGATTCTTATATTATATAAAACTATAAAATGTTTTCAGGGTAGATTTTTTGTTGCAACGTTTTTTTAATTAGTAGTTTTGATAAGCTGGATATTGTTATACATAATGATGCATTTGATTTACTGACCAGAGCCCGATAAAATGGTCATTAAGCACAGCAGCTATCTAATTATCTCTGACAGATGCTTTCTGCCGTCTAGTTTATCTGTAGCAGTAGAAAGGTTACTGCTAAACAGTAGTGTCACCTTTCACAAAAAGGCCCAAGTTTCTGAGAATTAAGATGAAAACAAAATGGTTGTAATAAATAAATTAAAAAAAAAGATCCTTTATCATGAAATTACTTACTCACGAATAATACCAACAGTCATTACAAACCAATATTTTGATAAGCATTTTTTTCTTTTAAGGTATTAGACACCTAATAGTTTTGTTGAAAATGGTATATTCTTAAAGTTAACCTTATTTCGCACTGTTTCATTAATTTAGGCAATTTTCATCGTGGCTATTTTCATAAATTGTGAATAAATATTAATTCCTCAAACTTTTATAGACATATTTTAAAGCGACGGTATATGGGGCCGTCTTATCAATATCGTAACTTTACGAGAAAATTGCGAAGTCTATTTCTCGTAAGTATATTGTTGAGACGGGTCCAATGTACATAATGTATTCAGAAAATTCATTACTTCAATGTAATGGTAAATAATTGCAAAACACATTATAAAACTTAATATAACTTTTTTCTAGTGCGTCTACAGTAATAAGGATCTAATCAGACAGAAATCTGATTCCGGCGTTAAAAAATTAAGGACCAGGCTTTTGAGACTGTTAAAATGTTGCTTTCTACATTACAAAAATAACCATGGGACTGCGCAATTTCTAATTTCTATTCCTGAAAATTGTTATTTTTTTCCAGCTAAATATTGCAAAGATTGCAATGCTCGATCTGGCATTTTATGTAAGTTATGTTTATGACAATACGATTTTGCACCTATTTTGTTTTTAAAAAAGAAGATAAAATAGGCCTTCAATAGTCAGTTTTGCTTAACGCAGGTAATGTGGAATGCCGCAATGATAACTTTATAAAAATATCAATCATCTGTTAATAGCAGGCAGTGTGTCATCAAGAAAATGGTAATTAAAGCGCGCGCCTGTTATAGTCACAACTTGGTACTAGTATAGTAAAACAAAATTAACACTAGATCTGTATATTGTTGAAAACTGAGCAAAAATGTACCTGCTTCTCAGAATTAAACTCTATTTGAAAATGCGTCGAAATCGTGTCTTTAACTATTATATCACAGCCGTCAGCACTGAAGAATAAATCATTACATATTGATTCATTGACCGGTAAAGAAAAAACGCACATCAAATAACATCAAAACTTGATGACATTGTTTTGCCATTATAACTATTTGCCATGCTTTAATTAATGATACTTAAATCGATTATATGGATAGAAATAATAATGTTCAACTACACGTGTAAAATAAATGATCTTCATTCGATATGTAGAATTCTAATATTATTAATATGAATAGAAATAATAATGTTTAAATTCACATGTATAATACATTATATTGATTGAATTATCTACTACCTTCCAAACAGACAGTATGGATTCATTATTGGATACACATTTCCTTTAACAACCACTTTTCCAAGTGAAGCCTAGAAGTGAGAGAAAAACTATTTGAAATTATTTTTCCTTATCGCGTAAGACCGCAATATGTAAAAATCTTACGATCAATAGCATATAAATCTTTCTCCATATGATCAGTTATGTTATTAAAACACTTTGAAGTCAGAGATTGGTAGCATTTTATTGTTTAACAAAGTTCTTTAAACGCATATTATCAAATACATATTTCTCAAATTAATTAAAGTAAGAAAAACTAAAAAACTATAAGTAACAAGCTATGAAGTAATAAACAAATTACCTTTGCCATTGTTGAAATATTCCGCATTGAATTAACTTTCTCTGTTGACATAAATTAGGGACAGATGGGGTTCACAAAACATATTATCGCCTGTTTTATCAGAAATTACTGCAAATTGCCCTTCAGACTGCCTCGGTAGATATAATTGCTACAATGCGGTGTCAGGTTACCGCACGGATCTCTGTGTGAGCGAAACATAAAATTTACAAGTTTAATGCACCTGTCAAGGTGTGCGTTTCACTGGTCCATAACGTTGGTTGACAGTTCCTGATTTAAAGGGAAGATAACCCCTCTCTGACTTGTCTGGAGGTGTGATCTTTGTGGACACCATGTTCCAGTGTCCACAACGAAAAATGTGTCCACAACGAAGGTCAAAATCATACAAATGTGTCCACAACGGTAGGAATATGAGGGCACGCACGCACACGTACACGCACACGCACACGCACACACACACACACACGCACTCACGATCCTCAGCAAGACTTTTTTTATTTTGTAACGAGCCAACAAATATTGCCAGCTACAGACTATTTTATTTATCAATCTTTTTAAGTCAATAAATTATAAGTGTTTAATGAAACTTAACTATCGTACACAGAAGGGCGTAACGATACTTCTAATACAATAAACATCAACATGTTCCGGTTAATGTTAAAAGTATGTATTTAAAGCAACACGTTTTGGATAAATGAAAAAAAGTAAGACTTAAAACAGCAAATATAAAGATGTTAAGGTATTAGATCACTAATAGAGAACCTCCTTTTTGAAGAGTATTCAATTCCTACCATAAACCTACTTTGACAGCAATTCTTACGGGGGCGTAGGTTCAAGCCCTACTGGGACCAAAATTTTTCCCTTATTTTCCTTTTTTCTAGTAAGTTTTTACTTCTTTCAAGACTTATTATTGATTTCTTGTACAAAAATTGAAAAATATTAATCTTATAAGCGATTTCTTGGTGTTCAAAGTGAATTTACTACTTAAACAGAAGGGGTAGAGTTACACATCTTTAAAAATATTGAGTTACACACGGTGAAAGTTCTCTTTTTTGCTTTCACTCTTAGATTATATATTGTGGAAGAAATTTAGGTAGGTTTTACGTCTGCCCTAAGGTTATTTTTAAATGGAGTAAGCAAAATTCAAAACAAAAACACAGCATTCGACCTTATTTTTTCAATGTTGAAGTATGAATTCTGTCTCATTAAATCCGTTTACTTGAGGCACCATAGAAATAATGATATTGACATTTTTATTTTGTGTTTTATAATTGTTTACCAATAGTTTTATGTTTCTTTTATTAAAATTAATGGTAAAATGAGTTCCCTGCAAACATTTTGAATAGTGGCTATCACTTTGAAATGTGTCTGTACTTGAGCTTGAGGAGATACCATAAGTTATACAAAATTTATAAAAACGGCACGGTAAAAGTTGTTTAAAAATTGCAGAATAGTGCAAAACACGGTTACAGAATATACCAAGCAAAGGCCATTTTGTAAACATTACTATTAGTGCTCTAATACCTTAAATCATTTCTACGTAGAAAGTGAACAGTGTCTGCTTTTTAGGTTAGTATCTACTCATATTGCATTAAACAAAATCTGACAAAACCACTGAATGCGTGACACCTCGCTCACAACATAACTGTGTCGACATATGCAGTCTTCATATAAGGATAAAATTAAATCATTTTAGAGTAAAATAACGCAAATATATTTAATTAAAAATTGTGATTTATTTGGCTTTATTTACAGATCAGCGCTTGTTGATGTGATTAACTATTTTGATGTTGAAATGAACGTCTCAGGAGAAGTCAGCGGCAACGCAAACGTCTCAAAACCTGCAGAAGCCATACAAGCTGAAGTAGAAAAAGATATAGGAGGGAAATTAGATGTTGTTCGAAAATGCCTGTCTTTGTCGCTGTTTCTAATATTCATACAATCAGTTTGGTACCTTAGAAATTATCTAGCCAAAGACGGGTACGACAACATTTATATCACAAAACAATTTAAACAAATGGACAAAGAAGCTGAGAAGAACGGTAGAGAAACCGTCCTTCCTTTAAAAACGCGTGAAAAAGACGAATACGTAAATACGTCATCTATCAAACTAAACGCGACTGAAATATCATACTCCAAACTTGGATTAATTCAAGTTTTATTACATTTTCTCCTTTACGTTCTTGTCATTATCTTTGACTACGCTTTGTATTATATATTGTACCTGGTAAGAGAATACGGCGATATCGAATTAGAAATTGAATCTCGTGGACGCGTGCAGATAGTTGTAGCTGGCAACGGTCCAGTGGCGGAGTTTTACAAACTTATAGTCAGAGGTTATAATCTTGATAGAGGTTTCAATATGACGCTTGACATTGAGCCTTGTTTACCAGAGCCTAGAGAGCCCTCAGCCGCCATGATTCCGGTCTTTCTTATATTATACTTCATAGCCCTCGCTGTTGTTTTACTACGAGCTTATGGCATGCGTCTGAGGAGAAAAGTCTCGGCTTACTATTGCCAGGAGCAGGAGCTGGCCCGACTAGACTACCTGCACAAGAAAATACGACATAAGCGTGTGGGATTTCTAAAATTCCTGCGCCAACAAATCAAATCAACCCATAAAGAAGAACAAGTTAAAAACCAACTCCGTTTCTCTTCATGGCTTGCATTTAATTGTCCTTTCATTGCACAGTTCTTGCCTAAGAAGATCAAACTGGGATGTACAAGTTGTGGGCAACGAGAGACAAGTTTTAATAAAGTGAAGTTGACGGAATGTAACGGGACGAAGGGAGGTGTTCGGTGTGACCCTGTATATTGCGAGGAATGTTACACTTCACTTCAGCAAATCTGCCCTCTATGTTCAAGCAATAATACCGTTGTGCTCCGAGAGTAGCTGACCATGAAATAACATTCTTCCATATGAAATCCTAAACTAACATTTAAAAGATTTATATTTTCTATTTATATTTTATGCGTTCCTTTACTTCGTTTGAACCCTAAGTTGCTTTTTTTTACATATTTCAGTTTTAATACGCGACACAAAAAATGTGGAAGGCAAATAAAAAGCGTTACATCATGTGGACAGATAGCGAAAACTATGTCCGATGACCGTTCGATGTAGTATTATCACTAGTAATATCACTTTAATACTGGTACCAGAAATTGCCATAAATACTTGTATATATTAAATTGGCAAAATTAATCAATTTGTACGTTGAAGTACGTATAAGTTTGGGCGACTTCTTTATTTTATAAATGTATACGAAGAGTACTTTGCGACGCAATGTTAAAGCACTGGTAATCCCTGAATAACATAGTTTCCGTATAATCATAACATGAGCGAAGTTAAGGGGACGCATACTTTGAAATTAGAAAAAAGTGGGTGGGGTATTATAAAATTTACCTGCAAAAAAGTTCAAGGTTTTGGTAAATGAAATGAATACTGTTTCAACTGTTATAACATAAGACTTCTTGTGTACATTCAAAGTCAACAATTAAGACTTTTTGGTGCGAAAATAATAGTGCTTCGCTTTGTCCAAACATTTATCAATGTCCTACAGATTCTAATTTAAAGAAAGAATGTGAAATAAGTTCACTGTCTTGCTTTTCATTTGGCATATGTGAGCTAAAACACAATATTTAGTTTGTTTACAAAGTAGTGCATAAGAAAAGATACGGTGGTCAAGGAATGCCACATTCCAAAAACTAAAAGAGTATATTCCCCTTAATACATTAAACATTTATCGTTACGGAAGTCTAGTGGCTTACAATAATGGCCTAGAAATGTTGCCATTATTAATTTTTAACTTGGTATTCATGAACTACAATGCACTTAAATATCAAAACACATTCAACAAACTTTTGAAAATGTATCTTCTTAAAAATCCCTAAAATAAGGTATGAAATTTGGTTGAGAGGTCCAATCAATGTGTATATGTGCAAAAGCAACATTCTAATCTTGTTCACAAAAGTTACTAATACACAGCAGGAATGTCAATGATCAAAACTGGACGACTACACAGTTATCCTCACTTTAATGTCATTTATAATTTGTCCTTGAATTCTCCACCATACTTTTCATAACTCTGTTTGCACGAGTTGCACGAGAATGCTGTCATTCACGTAAAAAAACGGGGTCAAATAAGTTGTAAATGCAATATCACCTAAACGTAATTAATGGATTATGCAGTTCAAGACAAACTTTATCTCATAACGTAACGAACATGTATAATGTTGTAACAACAACTTTACACTGATTTAAAGTAGCAGTCGGTTTATAAGTGACGTTATTGATTCATTTTGTGTTTTGTTATTGTTGTCAAAAAGTATAACGGAAGTGCCTCACAACTGAAGCGGAAACCAGTTTGATGCGCAAAGTAGTCCACTGTAAGTAATATTTTTTGACAAATGTCCACAGAAATTAATAATTTTCTAATATTAAAGACGAATATCTGAATAGGATTCATTATTTGATAAGAAATTATAATCATCGACATGTTTTTTTTAAAAATCGTACACGTGCTGACACCTAAGTTGTCTCCCGTTGTTTATTAGAGTTACCTTTCGTCCGGCGCAGTAATACATTTGCAGTGAATCGCCGAGAAGTCGTGGGAAAATTAAAAACCATGTAAACAAACTAAAATTAACCACCTTTTCAAGATGAATTTCAAGTGATCGACATTCTGCATTTAACCAGCCTGACCTGTGTAGCATCTTAGATATCAGTTCTAAGGTATTCATTGTGTAGAATGTCATGTTATGCCCTTGCAATGCTAATCCCACTCTGATTTTTTTGTTTACATTTTTTATCAATGAGAAATATGGCGTCCATCCCGAGATGAACTGACGTGGCGTTAAATTTTTACATGTTTAAGCAAACCTGGTGTGTGAGAAAGAAAATCTTATCCCTTCAACATTATTTGGAACACTGTTATTGTGAAAAACCTGTTTTTTCCTTATACAAAAGCGTAATATTTTGTGTTGAATGTACTTTCACAAAGACCTCTGTTTTCCTATTACATTCATAGTACCACATCCTTATCCACAAAATACTGAATATTACAGGTGTCCATCAGTATTAAATCAGTTTAGGAATATGTTTTTTATTTTCCCACCATTGATTTCTTGAATATGCACCCCTTCCACAGTGCTGTATGAACTGTGAATGTAGCAATATGCGTCCCCTTAAGAATATTTAACGGATTACAACCATTTTAAGATCAGAGAATATCTAGAACAATGTAAAGTATTTGATGCTCGTCTTAATGTCTTAATCAAAATAGCCTAAAAGTGGACTGACCTATTTTGTCAATTGTTTGTAAAATTATAAGGAAAGTGTATCAATTTATACAACTATATCTAAACTCTATACAGTTTTGACTGTTATATATGATCTTTGTTTATTGACACATATATAAATATAAAACTTCCGTTATGGCTTTCTTGTTGTTTTAATCACTTTTCGCCCAAGCAGATAAAAACGATCTATTTCTGCATGTGATATGTATTCAAAAGAACTAGGATTACCAGTTTCTCTGGAGCACCTACGTAGCGCATTGTATGGCCCCAGTTTCTCTTGAACGATATTGAAGTACCCTAGGTTTTCTTATATTACTGGCTGATGTATTAGTAAAGCTTACAAGAGGGCTTTATACGGATAAGTTTTGTCATTCGACAGCTACCACGGCATATCTTTTTTTGTCTTTTTTCACTTTCTAACGTTAACACTTCTTTGTGTTTTTAGCTCACCTGAGCACAAAGTGCTCATGGTGAGGTTTTGTGATAACGCTGTGTCCGTCGTGCGTGCGTGCGTCAAGTCGTCCGTCGTCAACAATTAAGTTTAAACGACATCTCCTCCAAAACACTGAATGTATTTTGATGAAACTTGGCCTGGATGTTGCTTGGGTGGTCCTCTACCAAAGTTGTTCAAACGGTCCAGCTTGGTTGCACATAGAGCCGCCAGAGCTAAAAATAGAAAATCTTCAAACGACATCTCCTCCTAAACCGACCGATTTTGAAATAACTTCAAACAAATGGTCCTTATGCCACCCACTACCAAGATTGTTCAAATTATACCGATTCGTCAAAAAACATGGCCGCCGGGGCGCGTGGTCACTTTTCCCTATATGTGTATAGTGGAAACTTTAAAAATCTTCTTGTATGAAACTGCTGACCCGATTTTAGAGTAATTCTACACAAATAGTCCTTGTGCGACCCTCTACCGAGATTGTTCAAATCATATCAATTCGTCAAAAAAATATGGCTGCCAGAGGGCGTGGTCACTTTTCCCTATATGTATATAGTAAAAACTTTAAAAAATCTTCTTGTGTGAAACTGCTGGTCCGATTTTAAAATAATTTCACCCAAATGGTCCTTGTGTGGCCCTCTACCAAGATTTTCAAATTATACCGATTCGTAAAAACATGGCCGCCGGGGCGCGTGGTCACTTTTCCCTATATGTATATAGTGAAAACTTTAAAAATCTTCTTGTGTGAAACTGCTGACCCGATTTTAGAATAATTTCACACAAATGGTCCTTGTGTGACCCTCTACCAGGATTGTTCAAATTATATTGATTCGTCAAAACACATGGCTGCCAGAGGGCGTGGTCACTTTTCCCTATATGTATATAGTGAAAACTTTAAAAATCTTCTTGTGTGGAACTGCTGACCCGATTTTAGAATAATTTCACACAAATGGTCCTTATGTTACCCTCTAACAATATTGTTCAAATTATACCGATTCGTCAAAAAGCATGGCTGCCAGAGGGCGTGGTCACTATTCCCTATATGTATATAGTGGAAACTTTAAAAATCTTCTTGTGTGAAACTGCTAGTCCGATTTTAGAATAATTTTACACAAATGGCTCTTGTGTGACATTCTACAGAAGCGTTCAATTTTTTCTGATTCATCAAAAAACATGGCCACCAGAGGGCGTCCTCACTTTTCATCAACAATTTATTTAAACAGTACCTCCTCCAAAACTACTGAATGGATTTTGACAAGCCTTCACACAAATGATATCTGGGTAGCTCTCTTTCAAAATTGTTCAAATGGTTCCGGTTCATTGAACGTAAGGGTCTTTTTGGTTAAAAATAGGGTTTTTTTTTGCTATCAGACTTTAAAAAGCTTTTTTTCTAGAGCTTTGATATTTGGTATATGATATAAGGATTTGACTCTCTAACCATACTTGTCCGAATTATTACGCTAAGGTAAAACAATGACCATGCCCCTGTGTCTGACATGTACTTTCTATAGGCTTTTATATAAGAAACATTAAAAATCTTCTTCTCTGCGTGATATCAGATTTGTAATTTTTATCGTAATTATTCAAATTATTGCCCTAGGTTCAACAATGTGCTTGACATGTATATAATAAAGACTTATATAGAAGAAACCTTACTCTGTTCTTTTACAGACACACTTGAAGCCTTGTACTCAGGTGAGCGCTTTAGGGTCAATGACCTTCTTGTTCTCTATACCTAGAGCATTTACATAGGGAATGATAACGCTACAGTCTTGTAGTGAAGCCCTCCTTTTCTAGCAGAAAAATTGTTATAAAAGATTTACCTGCCACCAAAATACAAGAAAACAAATTATTGGTAGTATCAAAATTTTAGATGACAATAGCAAGGAAAATGGGAAACAAATATTCTGTTATAACGCACTATAATTATTAGAATTCATAGTCAGTTTTGTACATCTGAAGTCCTCGCAGCACGTTAAAACGCCAATGGGTATATCTTAAAGTTCTACAGTGCAATGTAAGAAAAATCACATCAACACATAAATGTTCAACATTCTCATTGACTTGATGCTAAACCTTCACTCCTTTACTATTTTATAGATTGTGTACGTACTATTTCAGTACAGAGTACATATCAACATTTTACCCATACTTTCTTTAATTAATTTGACATATTTAAGAATTATTTAATATGGAATATGTATTGTTGACCTTGTATTTGATTGTACCATGTTGTATGGATAAGGAGCATGATGCCCAATTTAGTCCAAAATAAAATTTCTGATCTGATCTGTTCTGCTCTGCTCTGTTCTGTTCTCATCTCCACGTTAAGAGTTGAATTTAAACCGATTGAACAGCCATGAAACAAATATATTATTCAGACAAGTAAGTATACCGGACTGCTGTAGGGCGATTATATTGTAATTTCTGACGAGACATGAACAAATAGTTTTACATACAATGTATTCCATAACAATCATTGTTAGAACAGGTCAAGTCCAGTTAATTGTGCGAAACGACCCATGAATGGCTATAACCTACACGAAAAATCCATTGTCGTTTTTATTCATTTTGTAAGTCACTAAAAAAAAAGTTAAAATGGCATTTGAGCCGTGCCATGGGAAAACCGACATAGTGGCTTTGCGACCAGCATGGATCCGGACCAGCCTGCGCATCCGCGCAGTCTGGTCAGGATCCATGCTGTTCGCTAATGGTTTCTCTAATTGCAGTAGGCTTTAAAAGCGAACAGCATGGATCCTGACCAGACTGCGCGGATGCGCAGGCTGGTCTGGATCTATGTTGGTCGCAGACCCACTACGTTGGTTTTCCCACGGCACTGCTCATTTCTGCATAAGTTTTCATTTGTAACCTAGCATTTCAAATCCTGTTATTCAACTTGCAATAAACTCGGCCAGTTCATAATGGTGCTGTTACTGCCATTAGTTGGTGATTGGTGATCATAAATTTTAAAGAAAATAATTATTTAAATTATAAAGATGAACACGCATGAAAAGTACCATGGATACCGATACTATTATTTTGGTAACATTCCAATTTTTCAAGATTGCAACCATTTGGCTGTACTCTGTGGGTCTTATTAATGAGTATTTACTACAGTTTGCCTGCGCGACTGCGCGATGTATTTAATGAATCTGCTTTGCTTTAGTATTAACACTGCGATTATAAAAATGTGTGAGTAACATGGCCCAAGATTGACTGATTTTGTACAGAGTAAGTTTGTCTTTATCAAACGTCTTTCAACAACTTGTTACAAAAGCTATCTTGGCATTACTTTGTCCTATATTTTCTCAGTATCTAGAATTTTATCAGTCTCTTCTAAAATTTGTGCCTTCTGTGCATACGTATATGCGTGCGTACGTGCATGCGTGCATGCATGTGTTCGGGTTTAATGCCTTTTCCAACATGTCTCCAGGCATAACTGACGGTTTACTTATAGCAGTGCGAATGCACATTTCACACATTTACAGCCGTCAACATTAAATCGCCTCTATTGGATGTACGCACGTATTGAGTGTACTATATATTGACTAAAGTTAAATGCGTGCGTACTTTTAATGCCGACCTTTTATAGCGCTGTCTTACTGGAATATCACGCCGTAGACACGTAACATGATACCACACCCAGTCATATTATATACTGTAACAGGTATGACCAGTCGCTAAGCGAGGAAATTACTAGTACGATTTTTCACGTTTTTGGTATAGTTCTCCTCTAAAGGGTGCCCCAAACCGGCTCATACATACATACATACATATAATTATATTCGAACACATACAGATGTTTTCATTTGTTGGTTAATAGTATACCGACGCAGATTAGGACACATGACAACACTATAGCCTTTAAAGTGGTGTTAAGGCTATATGTTCTACTCCAGGCATTTTGTGCAGGCATCAGATGGAAAACGAAGCGTCTTCCTAACGTGTGATAATTTTATTTTCAAAGCGGATTTTGAATCCATTGCTGTGTGGGAGGATGTGTCGAAGTAAACGGCCTTAACCAATCGGCAAGGAAGTATCAAGGTCGTTGTACACACACTACTTTGTATCTGCAGCAAGACATCTGTCGGAAGTTAAATTGCAAGTGTAAACGGAAACATAATTTAGATATAATTGGTTTGTGTGATTACGATGATTCTGATAATGGGGGTAAATAAATACTTAGGTATATCGCGTTTGTATTTAGAAACGTTTATGCGGTATCTTAATTCATGCACCTCAGAGTAGTATAATTTCATGGTAAAGATGTTAAATATTATGATAAATCGGGCTATGAATCAGTTTTTAAGTGCATGTTCCGTTGTCCGTACTGTTAACATACAGAGAAACAATTAACAGATCCACTTGTGGATGGTAGTTACAATTGATATGATAACATGTATAATTAATGCAATATGATCTGTAGCCAGTGATTTTCCTTAAACACATATTGAAATATCCAGGAATTTTGAAACGTTGACAATCGACATTAGTTTTGCAATCAACTGTCGCATATTTTGTGTCTTTTGTGTGACAATGTTCCGTGCCGTTCGCGACTCCGAAGGATCGGACTTCTTAAAATCCATTTCCTTGATTTCTGGTGACCAACTCTCGGCGGTCTACGTTCTAGATGAGACTTGGTACATTGGTTTCAATGAGAGACATAAGAACACCGGGGCCTTCCTATCGACGTGCGAGGAACAACAAGAATACAATGCACCACGATCAGGTTAATGTATTGTGTAGTACATGCATTTTGTACTTTTGTACTATTGTATACCAATTTTTCAATTTGATCGTCAAAGCAATACCTAAGATTTTTGTCATATCCTAAATTCATTTTGTGATATTCATAAGATTTCATTTCAGGTAACGATTTATCTTTTAAAATATACTTGTAGAACATGCTGCTGTGTCAAATTTTATCAAATATTTACTCAAACAATGGACAATTGCGGCACTGTACAATGTATATTTTTAATTTTTCATCTAATTTATCGAATAGTTTGAAAATCAATCATAATAAATATTTAATTCATTATAGAAGAAAAAGAAGAGGAAAAAGTATACAAAGCGGAAGATAGTTCTTCAAAATCTAACAAAAATGTCAGATTTGATGAAATTAAATTAGAACATTCAGTCAGTATCCCAGAGACGATGGCATCGATGCAGGTGCCTTCATTTAGGGGGTATTCCGGTGATCAGCTTGCAAAGTACGATGACTGCTGCAACGGAACGACCGAGGGCAAAGATACAATTAGTGTGAATGGAGGATCGGAGCATCGTTTTCGAAAACTAAGCTTGTTGCAATCAAGTACAGAAAATCTTATCAAAAGTTCAAAGGAGGAGAAAAGAGGGATTAAGGCAATATTTGGTGTTATTTCAGGACTGTTAATTGGACTTCTCATGTTTCTTGTATACCATTATAATTTTGGGTATACATTGAAAGAAGCTGGGATCTTAATGATCGTTTTGACTGTACTGCTTTGTATTGGTATGGCCCTTTCAACATTCATCAGATGTATTATTGCACTAGTTGTCCCTAATTTCTTTACTGGGATTGGAAGGGCAATTCTGCTATCGGCCATTTTTGCGTTAATCCTGAAACATCCGGTTTCTAATATATCCCACAATGCAAGAGAGACCGGAAGTAGTATTGCCTGTGTTGTTGAACTTGCAGCCAATGAGACACGAGTACTGCAGCGTCAGTTTGAGAAACAACATGGCGGTCTGAAAGACTTGATGGATGAATTACATTCGAAATTTACCCTTGTCACAGATATATTAAATCAGACAACAATGTCTGATGAAGCGTTACATGTTAGTCGAAAGGTAATAATAAATCATTTTGTTAATAGATATTTATGACTTTTGAAGTGAACAAACGAAATGGATAAAAAGTACCTTCTTATACTGGTAATACTTGAATGATCGAGGCGAACAAGATGTATGATGGTTTTAACGTTTAAAGAACACGTGCTGTTTTTCTATAATATATGCCTTTGTGCACATTGGCAGTTGATTTGTTTTATCAATTCTGAAGGGCTTTAATTTAATTAAAGAACATAACGACATTATAACCAGGCATTAAAATGGTGTTGTTCTATAACATGTTACAGTCTGTCAGTTACAAAGATAATGGTAGTCGCTTAATATTGTTCTTTTAAAATTTTCAGAAATGTCGAGATGTTGTTAAGTCTGTCGAAGCAGGCTGTAACATAAACTATACTTCCGCTCAAGCCAATCTAACACAGTAAGTATCAAACTTGCTGCAAAGAGAAACTGTTGTATATCATGCTTTTAGTTATTGCAACAGTATATCCT
The DNA here is from genome assembly GCF_021730395.1 of Mercenaria mercenaria. Classification (NCBI taxonomy): domain Eukaryota; kingdom Metazoa; phylum Mollusca; class Bivalvia; order Venerida; family Veneridae; genus Mercenaria; species Mercenaria mercenaria. The sequence goes on from NC_069370.1 coordinate 48,332,770, forward strand.
TTCCGCAGCCTTAACGTACTAAAACGTATTAGCGTCTGATGGTCCTTTCACGCTTCCGTAGAAACAACATTTATTACACGAAACTTATTTTGAAAATATTTCTGAAATGTCTAGGTCTGCAGCTCTCAAATACGGTTATATCTTACATCTAAGGCATTAGTGACACTCTCAGACAACATCAAAATGACATTTTGAGCGATTTGATGAAGTTCCAAAATTATCAATGTACCCTTGGTCCGTTACGGACCCCTGTGGGATTTCTGTTTATCCAGAGCTCAAATATTTTTTCATAGATTAAAAGCTGACATGCTGTACTAAAGCCCAGGTACTTTCAATTCGAAATAAAGTGCTGAAAATTGGCTCCCCAATAGCAAAAAAAAAGAAGTCCACGCGCATACATTTAGACGGGGTGACCCCTGCGCGTGACCCCTGACTATCTACGAATCAAAATGCGGCTTTCGTTTTCAAGTTTAGCATTTCTACTTTCATTTTATTTACTTCCGGAAAAAGCTGAAGGTCGAGTGACGTCATTTTCTGTGTTGTCAAAAACATACATATGCCTGGCGAGACTGCATTAATATGTGCTGGCCGTCCTAAGGATATACGGATCATGCTTTTAGTCATTGCAACAGTATATACGGATCATGCTTTTAGTCATTGCAACAGTATATACGCAATCAATTGGTATGGGCCTTCGTTGAATGTTGTTTATCTGATTCGGAGCAAGTACAATAACATTCAGTTGAATAACTCATTTTATTAACAGCTTAAACAGCTATTATTAATCTGAAAACTCTTAACTCTTTATTGTAGAGACTTAAAAGTTATCATGTTCACATTTTTTGACAACAAAGGCAATGGCAGAATTTGGCTGATAATTTTCCCTTCATGGCATATGTAAAAATGCAGGAAAAGCAAAGCTTCAAGAACGCAGCCTCCGAAAAATCCGCAACTCACCACAGCGCACACCTGGACACACACACACACACACACACAAAACAAACACGCTACTTACTGTTCAGACAGGCGCATTAACTTACAGAGTAATCATGTACATTATAGAAAAAAAATGAGTGACTTTTCATATAATAGTATAAGAAAATGATCCAATGATAAAGATAATTTTGAAACTGTTACAACTGAACATCTACTAAGAATAAACATGGTTTACACAGTCCCCAGTCTAAACATCAACTTCTTTTGTTTTATGTACCCGAAAAAAGAATATAGATTTTAAGTAGCAGCCATATTCCTCAGTCTTATTTTACATGAACTTGCTTCATGTTGAATTAAACAGATCGGTGTTTTTCGCCAATTTGTCTTTTGTATGCACAAAAGTAAGAGGGATGGATTAAGATCAAGATGGCGAGAATACTAGTTAACAACTTATTAGGTTTTATATGAACATAATCCGAAAAGTGTGTCACAAATATTGACTAACATGACAATAAGATCTGATTAGACCGAAACTAAATAAGTATAGACACATCAAGAAAGATACAGCTTATAAACGTTACCTTTAATGAAAATCCAAAGATGTAAGGACTGTTAAATACTTAGCTAGATCATTTTTACATTTTTAAAATTACAAATGACCTAATTGATTGTCACTCATATTTTTGTAAAACATCAATCTTTGAAATAATAGCAAAATTTGCATTTTGCCTGATTGAGAGTGCTTCCAAAAACTAAATAAATTCATTAAAACTGTCTGAAGACCTTTAATTTTGTCGCAGAAGCAGTTCCCTAATACTGTTATTTGTTTTTGAACCTGATGTTGGAGGAGTAGTCATAACTGGATCATGACGCTATTGGAATCAAGATCAACTGAAATATTTCATCATGCTCAATAAGGGTAGTACTAAAACGAAGTTGTTTGTTTCACTGAAAACATATCTATGCATTTAATAAATGGTCATCTCAGAACTAGGGATAAAGGCAATCAGAACCGCAGAACAAACCGGACAAGTTATATTGACGGCCCGGACCACATTTTAGGATAACCTGAACCTTGTTTAGGAAAGGTCTGGACAACATATTTTAACAAGACATATGCTATGTTAACGTATCCATTGAATATTGTCCACAGAAATAAATATGTATTATAGATATATAAACATAGACACGTGAGTCTAGATGATTATTTAATACAGAGAGTTAATTTATTTATCTATATTATTATATTCAACTATAAATCGTAAGTAGTATTTTGTACGTCAATAATATTATATCATAAGTAGTTTAAATACATTCATATCTACGGTGGATTTGTTGTGTGCATCAGTTTCCTTTTTGTTTTACAGATTATGGAAACTTTCATTTTGTACCGGCATTGACTTTTCTAAAAACTGTGATGGAATCCAGCTTGGTGTTGATCTGAACGATATTGTAAAGAAAATCAGGTAGAAAGAAATTGTTTTTGTCGTAAATATCAATATTAAACAATATCTGATCTACACATGCTAGTAAATGCGCCATCAACATTCACTAAAAGATTGCTTCACTAACAGTTAATGAGGTCACTGTTGTTTAGTGAATTAGAAGAGTTTGTAAATAGTTTATTTCCTCCCTTTTTACAGATCTGCGCTAAATGATGTAACCAGTCACTTCGATGTTGATTTTGGCATCTCAGAAGAATTCAGTGTCAACGCAAACGACTCAAATACCGAAGTGCGGAAAGATAAAGAAGGAAAATTAGATGCTTTTGACACTGCTATGTCAGTCATTCGAAAATGCCTTTCTTTATCGCTACTCCTGGTATTCTTAATGTCATTTTGGTATCTCAGAAATTATCTGGCCAAAGATGATTACGACAACATTTATATCACAAAACAATTTAAAGAAATTGACAAAGAAGCAGAGAAGAACGGTAGAGAAACCGTTCTACCTTTAAAAACCCGCGAGAAAAGCGAGTATGTAAATACTTTGTCTTTCAAACTAAACTCGACAGAGGTATCTAACTCCAAAATTGGATTAATTCAAGTTTTATTACACTTTCTCCTCTGCATTCTCATTATCATCTTTGACTGCGTTTTGTATTACATTTTGAACCTCGTAAGAGAATATGGCGACATTGAATTAGAAATTGAATCTCGTGGGCACGTTAAGATAGTTGTAGAGGGCAGTGGGCCAATTGCGGATTTTTACAATAATAGTCTTGGCCAAGGTTTCAACATGACATTTGATACTGGTCCCTGCTTACCAGAACCTAAAGAGCCTTCGGTTGCTGTAGTTCCGGTCGTTCTCGTACTATACGTTATAGCCCTCGCAGTTGTGTTACTACGAGCGTATGGTATGCGCCTGAGAAGGAAAGTTTCAGCGTATTATTATCCGGAGCAGGAACTGGCCCGACTGGACTACCTGCACAAGAAAATACGACACAGACGTTTGGGATTTCTGATATTCTTGCGCCAGCAAATCAGATCTACCCATAAAGAAGAACAAGTGAAAAATAAGTTCCGTTTCTCATCATGGCTAGCATTTAATTGCCCTTTCATTGCGCAGATCTTACCTAGGAGGAACAGGGTTGAATGTACAGGATGCGGGCAACGAGAGACAAGCTTAAGTAAAGTGAAATTAACAAAATGCAACGGGATAAAGGGAGGTGTTCATTGTGATGCTGTATATTGCAAGGAATGCTACACTGCCCTTCAGGAAACCTGCCCTCTGTGTGTGTGTACTGTCCCACAGGAAACTTGCCCTCTCTGTTCAAGCAACGGTACCTTGATACCCCGAGAGTAACCGATGACTATTAAATAAACTTTTTCTGAATTAAATCCGATAGTAACCTATGTTATTATTGTTTAAGGAAAAAGCATAATCCTTCTACAATTTCTTTTACTAATGATCTTACTTCGTTTGTGCGCATTGTTATATGTATTTCTAGCACAGGGAGACACAAATTTGAAAGGGAAACCACAAGTACATCACTTACGATTTCGACGGCTAAACGGAAAAATGTAATGAAGGGTAATTCATAGCGTTTTAATATTAAAATATCAACGTGAAAAAGTCTAAAAATAAAGTCACTTATTCTTTCAAATCTTTTCATGTCATCAATTTTAAAATAATGAGGTGTGGTCTAGGAAACGGATACTTCTTTTGTCTATGATTTACGCACATTTGTTTAATCTCTGTACTTCCTTGACCTTAAAGTTATGACCGTTTTAATTTACTTCTATCATGATTTAACGTTCTTAACCCACACATAGATATAAATTCCTTTGCGAGATACTTGTTGCTTTCTTTACTTTTCGCCAAAGCAATGAATAAAGCGATCCATTTTTGTACCTTATTGAAATTGTCAGATCTTCAGGTGTTGTGAAAATGTTGAGTTAAAGAAAGGGTTGGAAAAACAAAAGGTCAAGTGATAAATGAGAGTTCCATTGTCTTGCATTACGCAGCAAGATAACGTATTGAAGTCACCCTGCCTATCTTGAAAGATATATAAGTACAGTTATCAAACATTTAAATCCCTCTAAAACTGACATTAGGACCTTTTCTACTTTGGTCGAGTAAGCTTGGATATATATTCAAAGGTACGGATTTTATTTTAACATGAAACGTTAAAGGTCATTATGATAGTATCGATATGTAAAATGTAAACATTTCTCTTTCGATTAATATTGAACAAACTTTCTATTTGCGTCGATTTGGTGTTGACCTCAGAAAAAATGCTTTTAATGCTTTGCTGTACATATTCAGACGAGAAATAACTGGTAACAAATGAAAAAAAGGCTAAATGTTTAATGAATCAACGGTCAGATTTTTTAATGCAAGGAATACAAAATGTGATGGTAAAATATCATGTACCGATCAAGTTTTGCAATCAGCTCCCCCGGTTATCGGCATATTGTCAATTTAATATGAGAAAAATGCTATAATTTGTAGTTTCGTTTTCATATCTGATTTATGCAGCACATACTAAACAAAGGCATTTGATCAGCTTTGTGCAATTAAAACATTTGTAGAGCTTTAATTGAAAGGCTGGTACATGTATATATATCTAACTTTTCAGTGATTTATATGTTAATATACAGAAGAGAAGTTGCAAGAAATTCAAGTTTGTTTATATTCATATATTCAACATTTCTGCAAAAATTCGGTCGCAACAGTATGAATATTGTACATCAAAATGCATTTCGTGTTTCAATTTTCAAAAAGCCGTGAAGTTTAATGAAAAAAAGGCCAAATCAGAGTAATTTCTCAAATATTTGAAGTTTTTTACTGCCATCACAATTTAAATAGAATTTACAACTTATGAAAATCAAACATAGATTATCCATTATAATGAAAAAATAGGACAACGATACACGATAGTTTTAAAGAAGCTCAAATCTTGGTCATTTGGTATCAAAATGTCATCTCATAAACGTAAAAACTTCAAATTGTTTTCGGCATGTAAAATAGATTTGATATCACGCATGAACAAGGATTCGAATTTGCATTAATATTGTCAAGAAATTTCAAACCATATCACTCACATAACGTGACATCGTCATATCTCAAAACAAGAGATGAATGAGGTGATAAAAAGCGGTGTGAAATAGAAAAAAGGAAAACCACAGGTCGCCTAACACATTATAAATGAAAATGTTGAAGGCTCGATTTGATTGAGCCTATTCGTGGACGGTAGAGGAAATACAAGCTACCGTTTACGCCCTCTAGCCCCGGGTTGAACAGAACTTACACTTGTACACGTTACAAGTACAAACTATTTCTGGGAAATCAATTTAGATGGTCAATTTCTTAAACATAAGAAGTTTCTTTAAAACGATCACGAGAAAGTAAAATAAACAAATAAATGACAAGTGTGTCCATTATTAATATTCTATGCAATATCATACATGGTTTGATGACAGCATCTACACTATGTAACTGGAAATGTGTAACTTGAAATAAGATTATTTTTCTCCCATCGCCATGAGTTTAGAAAACAGTTGTGTTTGAAAACTTTAAAATGAACACTCTTTTAACACATGTTTGACGTCGTGTGAGTGAAATAAAGCCATTACATAAATTTGATAAATACACTAACTAGTGTAATAAAGCTTTGACGTTGACGTTGTTTATTTATTTGAGACGTTGGTCGAATTAACTTTGTCTATAATAGGTAAAGAATGGAGAATTGTTGACATTTTTCAACAGGAAAAGCTTACATGCGATAAAAATACTACATTTGTGTCTTTCCAAATTGAATTTATTAAACTCATTGAATAAAATTGATTAAAAATGCTCGGAAGAGCCTCGCATTTTTTATTTTATTCAACTCGTTTAATAAATTCAGTATGCAATATCCTCTATATATTTTACTTGCAGATGAAACTGACACTTACAATGATATCAGCTCTATTTTGTTACCAGTTCACAACCGCATTGTCATTACCCTTGATTGAAGATAACGAAACACAGAATTCAAACGATCAAGATCAACAGACGCATGCTAGTCAAACATCAATTAACACCGATACTTCTCTCAAGTCCTTGATAGATTCTGAATCAGAAGTTTATGTTGATATTGGGTACTCTGAAATGACAGAAAAGATGAACAATTCCAAAAGTAAATTAGAGAACAAAAGTAACGAGACTGAAGATGATCCACTGGCAGGAATTTGCCAGACACCCGAGTGTATACAGCAACTACAGGAGTATATGAAATGGCGGCAAGACAATGGATACCCGGTACCATCTGGGAGATGGGGCAAATAGTGGACATAGAAGCAAATGAAATACAAAACCATGATTTTTTTTACGAAAACATTTCTTTAATATTGACATCAGTATACTACCAAACTCTAAGTTTAAGCGTGTACATACGATAAATGAATATTTCCGTCTTTATAATTTCAATCTGATTTACTGTGTCGAATATTTATTTAGCCTCAAATGTCGGGATATGTTATCACTGAGGAATGTTAAGAATTCCGTTCACTTAAATTCTATTTTGTGATGTATAAACTACGTCAAACTTTTGTAATTGGTAGGTTATTTATAGTTTACCCATTTGAATAATAGTTGCAACTTGACAACTTCATGATAAGAAGTCTTTTCAAGTCTTTCAATATTCCAAAAACGTACTGCCTAAGTGCCTAAGTCATTTAAAGTAGGATTAGCTTTAAGTATTGTATGCAAGGTGTTGCTATAGATATGATCTGTTTCCCCTTATATAAGAAAATAAAGTCATCATTAAGCTCAGAGTATTATGTTTTTTTTCACGACATTAACAGCGGAATAATTTGTCTTTAATTTATAATAAACATCATGCAAATACAAGGTAAGTTTATTTCTACTTTTTCTTATACCTTCTTTTTATACCTGTTAATTTTTTCTTTAAATTCGTTAATGTTTTATTGTTCGGTATATACTTGGTATATTTTTCATAATTATGACTACGTGAATAGACTCTTTTATTTTTCCGCAATTAAATCAATATACATACAAATTTGCTATTATAAGTTAATACTTGCAGTTTTTAAATGTCAAATATCTGATACTTGTATTGCTTTACGAGAATAAATATCATGAAAGCAAACCAAAACTGCATTGAAATCTTTTTTTTTTCTTCAAAATTTACTTTCTATTATTCTCCCATATATATATATATATATATATATATATATATATTTTTTTATAATATATATGAGAAGGAGAGGATTATCAATATTTATATATTATATATATATATATATATAATTATTATCTTATGTTTTTTTCTAAACGTTCATTCTTTCATTTCTCAGGCTTACTTCTTCATTTGGGAATGTTTGATGGCGCTCCACTCCTTCCCGAGGAAAGTGAAACCTCCGACAGCAATTATTTACAAAAGAATTTTATAGATGGGATCGAGGAATCAAAACTTCCTAAAAAGTATAGGGATACAGCGATGATGTGCGATGTTTTTAGAAAACTGAGTGCCTTGAGGTCTGGTGCTGGTCTTACGACAATTGCCGGTGTGGACAGCGATTCAAGTGAATTCACAGATACTGATCCTCAACAGAGAACTGCATTAGTGGAACATGTGAAGGAATTGCTTAAAGAGTTGACATTAGATGCAGGCACAGACAGTGAAGACGTAGATGACGGCGAACAAGCTGTACGAAGTGAACGAGTTAAACGAAACAACGGTAATGGTATTCCGCAAGAGCTGTTACAGGTATTGCAAGGCGTATGTGTGACAGATGAATGCTTACAGGTTGTCAGAGAATACTTCGAATGGAGACGACAGAATGGTTATCCGGTGTATACAGGTGTCTCAGAACTCGGAAAATGATTTCGCTGGTATCAAAATCTAATATCTAATGAACGAAGTCAATTTCTGGACTGAAACTGTACTTGCATTTGTTATTTGTTTTCTAAGGTAATGTGTGCATGCAATTGAGCAACATAATAGACACAAGCAATATATATACAAACTACTATTTTCTTTTCTTCGGCTTAGGGTAACATTCCATTACACATTTTATGACTTATGCACTTGTAAAATTAAGAAATAAATAAAGCAATTTAAAATCAGCGAAGGTGAATAGGAAAATATTTCAAGGCAAAGAAGACGCTTGCTTGGTACAGAAAGTTTACTTTCATTTTCACATCTTAAACAAGAAGCAAAATGTGAAGTCTTATAAACCTAGTTTACGTGTTTTTTTTCTTCAAGATAACGTTCTACATTAATAAGAACACTTACGAACCATAATTGCTTCCTTTATTTTCATATATATTATTGGAATCTCTGCAAATTAGCTGATATGCTCCAACTTCTTACACTTAGGTTGTTTCTTATGTTACCTATTCTGCCAAATGGAAAAAATATACGCAAGTATATTTTAGGTATTTCAACGATAATTGGAATTATATGTCCAGTTTGAAAAGCTATCTGTCATGTGCAATAATTTAAATGTATTAATCGTTTAACGTTTCGGTGTACTCAGAACCATGCTTTCTGAAAAAAAAAACAACAACAATGTGCCTGATATCTGTTTGGCGGAAACACGGGTCATGTGACTACTCAGTAAGTTAGAGCGATTTAAAGGTGGTCAGTAACACCTTTTCCGTTTATCCTGTTAATGTTGAAATGTATGACAATCTGTATTATTTTTACTTGTATTTTAAATTTTCGAGTTTCGCATTATATAAAATAGCTATAAGGATATGTCAAGAGTTACGCAAGTTTTAAAACTACTTGTAGCTCTACAATTAGTTTATTTTTTTATCGTTCCTCAAGAAAAGGGAGATAAGAGGGATAATCATAATTTTTAAGAATTTGAAGTCATATTGAAATGCTGATATCTACAAAATGTTGCTGCAAATCGTTGTCAAAGTTAATCAAATTATTTTTGTAAATGCATTGTAGGTTTCGAAAACTTATTATCATGCTTTTAGCGTTTACCCCGACATGATGAGAAAAAAAGTCAAACAACACTAAAGCATAGAAAGAAACAGCTGTTTTACATAAAAAATATAACAGCATGAATTATAAAACATGTGTATTACTCTACAAAATATTTGTAAATTTACTGATATATAAATTGAATTTCGGAAAAGGACTGCATAGAGGGGCTACACTTTCGGGCAGTTCAATGCCTTTGAAAACTCACCATTTTCAAAGAAGTTTGATGTATCCTCGTTTTCATGCATTTGCAATAAAGTCCCAGTGCTCAAATTTCACATAAGTAGATGGAATATAGTTTACAGCTATTGTTTATTTTCATTTCTTTACAAATGGCATTTGTTTTCAAAGGGGAAAACATTTCGAGAATATTTAAAGTTTCCTGTCGTACGTGACAGTACGGTAGAATATGTAATGGATAGAAAGATTGTTGGCAACGATGTTGTTTGTTTATCAAATATTTCTGTGTTTTGAACTTTAAACAAAAATCTTTATCTACGTTGGGCAACTAGGTTCAAAAAATAATTTTTACACCTTCTAGTTAGTATCTGGAATGTGTCTAAAGCTCAATAATGTGAATAAGTGTAAAATAACCAGCCGGCAAATATTTAGAACTGATCAATAACGTTGCCCACATCCGACTGACGACCTTTGCAGCTTTCATATTATTTTATCTATGTCGGCGTTTTATGTTTAAAACGTGAAGCCATTTGTTCGACAACTGGAAATTTTAATTTCAAAAATGAACAATATATATATATATACTGCAGAGTACATTAACATAGAAGTCATTAGTGAGTAATTTCGTTGTCGACTATGTAAAGTTTTTGTTGATTTAATAATAATTCACTATTTTATTTTGTTCTAAGAATGTTGATAAGTTTCCTGTGAAAATAAAGTAAAAAAACCTGTGCCTTATATCCTTCTGTATGCAATACACAAAAATAATGAAATTCTAGTGGAATGAAATCGTTCTGCATGGCATTTTTGTATTAACAAAATGTATGAATCTACAATTGCACAAATAGAATTTATAGAAATGTTAACAAGCCATTGATTTACATGTACTTAGGACAGTACTATTTCCAGCGTGGGCGTCTGGCATATTCCACACTGTTTTCAGACATACGTCAACAGATTTTTTAAGTTTCAATAGAAAGACCACAATGTGTGCCAAATTAATATCAAAATCAGACGAAACAACATACCAAAAAGTATTAATGTAGGGATAATACACGTTTTTTTTGTGTGTATTAACGTCTGCAGAAGCCTGCGGGATTGTTTGTGACCGAGACCGAAGGTCGAGGTCACAAACATATCCCAAGGGCTTCTGCAGGCGTTAATACACAAAACAAACGTGTATTGTCGCTATTCTTGCATAAAAAAAAACATTACACGACGACTAAATGCATTGTTTCCATATGTGATGGCTTGACGATTCCGGTACATTTTTTATTTACCATTCTTGTTGTTCTTGGAAACGGTAAACATGTTTTAAGTATCAATAACCGGGGCACACATAACAACAACACTACTAAAAGCGTGATTTGAAGGTTTTTGAGCATTTTACTTTTATTTTTAGTTATTACAAACGTTACATTACACATAATTTTGCATATAACTAAACAATTTGATAAACAGGAACACAATTTTTTTAAGAATAACAACTTTACATTCGAATTATTTTGAGTACGAACAAACATAGTACGGATGAGTACGAAGCTAGTGACTAGCTTTCGAGGTTTATTATATGAATTCTGCGAACAATCAGGTAAAAACAAACCGACTGATACTAACAAAAATCATTAATATAATACCTAAAAACGGGCAATAGCACAAGTTACACACGATACTTATTTATTCACAGTTATTTACAATAACTGAACAGACGCTTTGTAAAGGGAGTAAACTCTAAGAGTAGCTAGTGCGTACATTGATGGGGGCAGTACGTTTGGGGTTGGAAACTGATACAGCTAAACATACTATGGATTACATTGTATCTATAATGCTACAAGAAAAGGTTATTATGGAAGAAACAAGATGCAGATGCCAAATATCAGTCTGCGCAGAAATACATACATACGTCCCAGGCAAAGCATTTCAAAAATAAAAATCATGTATTAACAGCACGTGAATTGCCTTGTTTGCACACGATTTTTCTCCCGTTTATACATGGGCGGATCCAGTGAAAAAAGTAGTTTTTATGCAAGAAAGTATGTTCGTATCAATTGCTTTATTGTTCAGAATGAAGTCAATTATACGCAGAAGATACCCGTAATGTACGGAACAACCTAGAATCTACCGATTTTAAACAGTTACACATTGTAGTTACTTAACACAGTAGCTTCTTTTCTCCCGTGAAATGTTGTATGTTACGGATGTTTCAATCGTTGAAAATGCATCATGCATTGTGAATAAACAACAGCAAATCAGACAAAGACGAGGTCTTAAAGTCTAATCTGTTATAAAAGTGTCTATCAGTAGGGGATCAGTGACACAGTTTGTGTTTGATGCAGTTAAAACTTCCAGGTATTCTGCATTTACTTTTTTAACATATTAAGGCTAACGTTCCGGCCACATAATGCAAAAATCATAAATATTTATATTTCCAGGATTATATTTAAATTGTTAATTCGATCAGTTGTTCAAAATAACTTTATTTTCCTTATTCACCTGTTGTTTAAATGGGACAAAGTTCGAAATGAAAGAACGTACATTGTTCAATTTACTGCTAACTTCGTTATAGGTTTTGGCGGTCCATTTTCTTGTCCGTCATCAAAATCATAAGGTTTGACTCCTGCAAGAAGTTGTCCTTCCTCAGTCATTGCCACACTTGCAAGCTTTTTCGGATGTGATTTGCTTGCTGCTGACTCTGTCATTAACATGGAACCTTCGGATGACCAGTGGTTTGTCATCTTTGAACCTTCATATGCCTCCCGTTTAATTGCCAGATCTGCGTCAGATGCCTAGCTGGCTGGAGTCATTGATACAAATACAACATATCTCCATCTCCCAGGGTTTGTCCGACCCTCCTTAGGCTGAGCATTGGCGTGAACTAAACGTGAGTCCCATAAAACCATCCCACCTTTAGGAACAGGAACCCTTTTAATTTTACATCTACTTTGTTCAAAGTACCTGACTTGAGTTTTAGACAGTCTAAAAAACTGTTTTTCATTTGATTTTTTCGCGGCCCTTTCGTTTTCTTCAAAGAATTTTTTAAATACTTTATGAGATTTGTCCATAACCTGTAGCGTCCAGTCGTCTTCACAAGCTTTCTCGAGATAAACTGCACCTTGATATGCATGTAGACCCTCACGACACGCCTCTTGGTCTAGATGTAGCCAATGAGAGCTCCCGTCATCAAATGGCTCCTCCCCATCCTCAGGCGGTCTACCAATAGCAACTGAATCAAAACTAGTCATTAGTTTCTCCGTTTTCCATAGCTGCGAAAATACAGCTTTCACCTTGAAACGAATATTCCATGTCGTCTCTAAATGACCTGTAGAAATATAAGAAATATGAATCATTTAGAGTATGCTGCGTTTCAGTGTATCTGTACAAAAATTGTTTCGCACATTTGCTACCTAAATGGACATTAGGGTTTATATAATTTGTTTAGCTATTTTCTCTCAAGTGAATTTCATCAAGTGAATTTCATTTTGGAATTTTATACTTTGTATATCATTGTTCTTCAGAACATATATAACAAATTGTCCCAAACAAATACGAGATGCTTTCAAGGGAGGTTGATGTGTTTGGAGTCATAAATGTTGCCGTTGATAACACATCCTTTACCTAGATAACAGAACACTTCTTTTTTCAGACACACACAATATATAAAAAAAGGAAGCTAATTGTAATTCTATATCTTACATGTTTATTGAGGTACTCCGGGTAATGAAAAAGGATAAACGTGTATCATGTGTAAAATATAAAACCATTTTGTAAACAAAATGACAGTTTGGCATTTGTACTTCAATTTCCATCAGAACATTTGCTACATAAACATGTTTTATTATGAATATGAAATTTGTAAACATCTTTAGAAAGCCTTCGATCTGAATACCAATGGTCTAAATTTCAAAAACCAAGGAAGTAACCAGGGAAATCATATGAACCTTTAATTCATATTTCCCTCTGGATAATACGGTTGTAATGCTGTTGAATCTGTTTAACTCTTACCATGCTAAATTTCTATAATGAATTTGTCCTTCTTAGAATTTGTACAGTGTCATTAACTATTAAAAAGATACTGGCTGAATGGCGGACAGTGCAGAGCTTGATGTGCAGTCTGATCATGATCTACACTGGTCGCAAAGGCAGAATCAATCGTGTCCAGCATGATAAGGATTGGGGAATACTAATTCACATAAAAAACTAGTAATCATAGCTCTACTTTTGCACAAAATATACGTGTTCCCTTTGCTTTATATTTGCTTTCATACCTGTATTATATCCTCTAATGATACCCTTGTTTGAATTTGGCCATTTTCCATTGAACATTGTGAGCCATTGATTATATTGTTCTATATATTTATCACATTCTTCCGGTGAAATAACACCTGGTACCACAGTGTATCCATATTCATCTAACTCTCTGATATTTTGAAAGGATAACATTCTGAAGTAAAGAAACATAAATTTATATTCTATTATTATAATGATATTAAAATACGCGGCGTCTCAATCATTGCAATTATGGTAATATTTTTTTCGAAGTATTTTATTCAACGCTTAATATTTACTTTCTCCCTATTCGTTCCATCGAAAATTATGACGTACATTTTGCATGAACAGCAAAAGTATTGAAAAGTTACAAAAACACCCATAGTGATGAAGTGCCACTGTTTATGTAGTCAAGGTGAACGTTCCTTAGAGGATTCCGTAGTAGTTTTGTCGGCTGAACAGAATTGACCGTATGTTAAACACAACAAAAATTGTGCAATTTGTTAAAATAATTAAATTAACAAACAGAAAGAAAAAAATCATGTAATTAAAAAATGAAAGTATTTATTCCGAGTCCATGCAAAAATAAACGGCAGAATATGATCAACAATTTAACCATGAGACGCTAGTCGTATTATTTCGTTCACTCCAAATAAATTTGTTCGTAAAGATGATAAAATATTACGGATCATCGTATGTATCATGATATCTTATCTTTCATAGTCCATCGAATATGACATAAGTGTACCAAGTATACTTAATTCATTTTATGGAATTGACTACGAAATGAATTTTGTGTTTAAGCATTATTTTCTAAACGTAGTCACGGTAGCAGATTTTTTTCTATTTCGAGTACATGTACATATATACAAAACATCTATATATAAGCCTTACTTGTTTCTTTTTTTATAAATGCGCAACCTCTGCAATTTCCTTCGAATGAAGTGTATAGTTCTATATATATAGCAAAAGGTATTTCACAACCATTTGACACTATATTTAAAAATAGAAATGTAAACACACATTTATTTTTAGACATGTACTATTTATTATGATAGTCAATTAACATAAAGGTGAAATAACTGAGTGCGGTTAACTGTTTGACAACACGTGTTCATGATAAATCATTAAGTACGCGTTGTTCCTGTTTGTTATTTGTTTCACTTTCCTTTTAATTCTATATTCTTATCCCTTCTTATGTATCTTATCAACATTTCTTTCTTTCTTGTTATTGTTGTTTCCTCGTCACTGGCGGAGCATCCGCCTACCAGCCTTGCAAATCGTAAAAATCACTGTTATGAAGTATTGCTGAATATTACATTTTTTAAGTGGCTTCTTGTATTTCTGTACATAATTTATAGTAATTAAAATGGAGCATAAATAACAATTAAATTTCTAAAACAATATATATCTCTATGTCTCTTGCCCAGTGGGTGTTAAGAGTGAGCTTTATGGCACAATTAACCAGTGAAACTCCCCAGTGACGTTCTTGCTAAGGCGGTGCCTCACTGTGTCCCTTTGTATATACGTGTGTGTTTGTTTTGACCTTTTTGTTTTCACGTTTTACTTTTTCTATGAATTTAAGAGTACATATTTATTTCGGATGTGTCGATATTATGCACTTCTTCCTTTTGATTCTTCATACATGTACTTGTTTTCCGGAACTGTTATTTGCCAGAGTTATCGATCATTTGTAATCTAAATAATGTATAAACAACACAGGACAGCAAGGGTAATATGGGATATTGTCAGCCTGAGGTGCAAGCCGACAGTGTTATCGTTTTTCGGAGGCTAACGATATCTATGTCACCCGAGCTGGCCTGTGTTATCTTTTATTATACTGAAAAACACTTACAGAAATATTTACCAAACGAAAAAAAAGCATTAACAATCTTAATCTGGCAATGTTGTTTGTTTCCTTCGAAACGGAAAGTTACTTTTTAGTGGGACTCATTGTTTTGAAAAGAAAAATGTTTATAAGTCACTTAATCAACTCACTAGAACGCTTATGAGTTGATACGAATAATATTCAGTGTGGTGTTATTCAAAATAGCGTTTCTAAGTCGCCGGTTCAAATTATTTGAACGCTTGTCTGTATGGGGTTTTGGAAAAGAATAACAACCAGTCGGGTTATCATTAAAATTATTACGCCTTGCTACTGTTCGAAATGTAGTATTTAAATTTAATCCCTGTTAGTCTTTGGAAATTTTACATTAAGTGTTTACTTGAGGTATAATTATACCCTTTATTCAAACTTGCGGAACCTTAGAAGGCATGGGGCGCTTCTTCTCTAAAAGTTTTCAGAAATACCTTTAATGTGACATTAAAATAAAGATCTTAGGCATTTTTTGGTGTTCCATACTCGCAAACTGTATGATAGATTTATACTTGTTAAAATATATGAATATGACAGGAACTAGGACTATTCGTCGGTGTAATTTGTTTGATCAATTCTAAAATAAAATGCCGACAGTTTGACATATTCACGTTCAAATTCCAAACGAGCGGTATTATACGTATATCTGCAAAGTATATCCTCGGACCTCTGTGGCAAAGCTGCCACCACTAACATTGAAGCAGAGACCCGTTCATGACTTAAGAAGTCAGATTTTAACAAATTCAGATAAAACAAGAAAGTGTCACTGTATGTAGGTATGAAATAGCAACCAGTCATTTTAAAGCTTTTATTTCAATCTCTCTAACAATGTAATTGAAGGTTCTTGCCTCAACTGAGATAAAAATAAGTATCGTGTAGCAGCTCTGTCTTCGTCTTCGATGACATATGCAAAGCCGAACAAAAAATTAACACTGAGTTTAACAAAAAGCATCATCAGTGTTCAGAAGTAAGTATGTTGCAAAGCATGATTATACAGAAGTACAAAATACATGTTAAAAACATAAAATATATGAAACAAAATACATATCTCAAACATTTATTTACATAGAACATATGAAACAAAATACTTAATTATACAATCATTTTTGATTTAACCATATTTTATATATTATATATACATGCAAATAAGTAAATAAAATTACAACAAAACAAAAGCAAATGAGTTGGGCAACAAGTTCTACCAACATTACATTAAGCCCTTCCAAGTACAGGTGTCACAACTAGTATGTTTGTTAGTCACAGATCATATGAGATAAATTACTTATTTACAAACACTTAACTACATAGGACATATGAGACAAAATGCATATTTAAAATTACTGAATTACATGTATAACATATACGAAAAGTACGTGTTTGAGTTTTACTATTTGCTGCCACAAAATAGTTTTAATTAACAGTAGTGGTCCATATATTATCTAATACAATAACAGCATCTATTGTTAAATGTGCTACACAACTATAAACTATTATAAAATTAGTTATGATAAGGTATGAAATAGTTCTAATTAAAGTGAATTGTTTGTTTTTTTTTTTGTTTTTTTTTTTTTTTTCGATTTTACTCTTTTATCTGATGGAAGATGAGGAAGTGCGAAAAGTTACTTCAAAAATATTTAATACTTTGAAACATTTTTTAATAGATTCTTACATAACGTTGTGAAAAAAATCAGTACATGAATACACACAAATTGTTAACAGAAAATTACTCGTATTTCTTCACTTTTCCACAAATCACTAAGAACTTTGAATAAGATATGCTCCGTTTCAATCAAACAAACTTCCCTTACTAATAGACCCTTTATTGTTGCCATGTTAATATCTATAACACAATGTTAGATACTTTCAACAATTTAACCGTAATAATGAATTCATTCAACATCTTCAATTTTTCTTTTAACTGCTACCCTTGTTACAAGTTTTGGAGGACCATTTGGCTCTCCATCATCAAAATCATAAGGTTTGACTCCTGCAAGAAGCTGTCCTTCCTCTGTCCTGGCCACACTCGGAAGGCTTTTCGGACGTGATTTACTTGCTGCCGATTCTTTCATTAACAAGGAACCGTCGGATGACCAGTGACTGGTCATCTTTGCACCTTTATATGCCTCCCGTTTAATTGCAAGATCTGTGTCAGATGCCCATCTTGCTGGGGTCATTGACACAAATACAACATATCTCCATCTCCCAACGTTTGTCCGACCTTCTTTAGGTTGAGCATTGGCGTGAACCACACGAGAGTCCCATAAAACCATTCCACCTTTTGGCACGGGTACCCTTTTGATTTCATGCACATCCCTCTTGTTCGAAATATCTTACTTCAGCTTTAGTTAACTTGAAGAATTGTTTTACATTTGACCTTTTTGCGGCATTTTCCTTTTCTTCAAAGAATGTTTGGAACGCCTTATGGGATTTTTCCATAACCTGTAGCGTCCAGTCATCTTCGCAAGCTTCCTCAAGATAAACTCCACCTTGATATGCATGTAGACCTTCACGACACGCCTCTTGGTCTAAATGAAGCCAATGAGATCTCCCGTCATCATATGGCTCCAACCCTTCCTCAGGCGGTCTACCAATAGCTATCGAATCGGAACTTGTCAGCAATTTCTCCGTTTTCCATAGCTGCGAGAATACAGCTTTTGCATTGAAACGAATATTCCATGTCGTCTCCAAATGACCTGTAGGATCATTCAGAGTATAGTTACACGTATCAGAAAAGTGTTTCTGTGTGTAAAGAATCAAAGAACTTGTAATCGTTCAATACCCAAACATAAATTAAAAAAACAAGGACGAAAGTCCAAAAGGGAAATCCACATTCAAAGACGCAGCCTCCCATACAGTACCCCTATCATCGTTAGGTATTTAATGTCTGCGCTTTAGTTTATTGATAACTTCTTTCATGCGGTTACAGCTTACATTTTGCAACAATATATTACCATTTATCTTTTTTTTCAAATTGGTTACAAATACCTGTATTATACCCTCTGATGAGACCTTTCAGCGACTTTGGCCATTTCCCGTTGAATGTTTTGAGCCATTGGTTGTACTGCTCTATATATTTATCACATTCTTCCAGTGAAACAACACCTGGTACTACCGTGTAGCCATTTTCTTCTAACTCCTTAATATTTTGAGTGGATAACATTCTGAAGTAAAGAAACATGTATATAATTATTATTTTAGTTATCGAAAGAGTCAAACCCCATTACAGTGGATGTTATTAAAAATTCTTAAAGGGTCCTACCTCTAGATAAATGTCAGAATGTCATAATTTTCAAATCAGTGTGCTTTTTTAAATGATATTTCTGAATCATTACAGAAGTTTTAAATAACAATCCAAGTCCATGCTGCATTACATCACATTTTGTTATTGCATGATTAGAGGGCATTTTTATGCCAGTATTTCACCGATTATAAATGTTGTTGTTTTTTTTTTTCAAATAAAATTTGAATCAACTAAATATCTTTTTATTTTGAAACACAGACAAATAAAAGCACTTACTTAAATATGGAATCGTGTTCCTTAAAATATCCCATGAAGCACATCACTATTGTTCTTAAGTGTTGTAGTGTACTCATTAGCGAAATGAATCTATTACGTCATTCTCAGTATAAATTCCGAAGTAAAACAAACCGGTATAACGTAGAGATATGACACATTTTTGTAGAATTCGACAACGCAAAGAAATTTTTGTCCAAGATATATATTTCTCGCTCGGAATCAATACATGTTCGTTCGTAAATATGTATATAAACAAAAATAATACACAGTCTTACCTGCGATCTTTATAACTGTTCCAATGTATGTGTAATATCCTCTTAATGGTTTGGTAAAATATTCTTTGGATAAATATACCCGGCTATATAACCAAGGGTATTTCACAACAAGTTTACATCTATATGCAATCATTAAAGCAACGTATACATTATATTTTAGACATTCAATAAGGCAAATAAACTACCCGCATTTACAAATACAAGTCGGTTCGATTTATCGACCGTTTTTTGCTCTAAATTCAAGTGTGACTGCTTCAAAAGTACTAATGTCACAAGTTAAAGTTATTTACCTATGGTTCTTCTTATTTCATGTCTTTTCCGTGATTTCATTATATTTTTCTGTCTTATTCAATTTATTGAAGAGTATTCAATTCCTACCGTTAACCTACTTTCAAGAGGACATAGGTTCAAGCCTCACTGGGACCAAATTTGTTTTCCTTACTTTCCTTGATTTATTGTACAAAATTTAAAAAATTTGATATGATAAGCGATTTCTTGCTGTTCAAAGTGAATTTACCTCTGAAACAGAATGGGGCAGAGTTAGACATCTCTAAAAGTACTGAGTTACGTGCGGTAAAAGTTCTCTATTTTGCCTTTACTCTTTAGAATACATATTGTAGAAGAAATGTAGGTATATTTTACTTCTGCCCCAAGCTTATTTTTGAATGAAGTGACAAAATTTTAAACAGTCAAACAGAACTCGACCTTAATTTTTAATGTTGAAGTTAGAATTCTATCTCATTAAATCCTTTTACTTGAGGCACCCTAGAAAAAATGATACTGGCAGTTTTATTTTGTGTTTTATAATTGTTTACCAATAGTCTGACTTTTCTTTCATCACAATTATGGTACTATAATGAATTCTCTGCAAACATTTTGGACAATGGCCATCACATTAAAATTTGTCTCTACTTGAGCTTGAGGAAATACCATAAATTACTTAAAAAATATAAAAAAACGGTACTGTAAAAGTTGTTTAAAAATTGCAACACAGTGCAAAACAATATCAGCTTTAAGAATATACCAAGTAAATGCCATTTTTAAACATTTCTATTAGGTATCTAATACCTTAATGGTCAGCCTGAGCGTGAAGCTATCATTACTGGCATTACACCGACGGTCCAACCAAGTATTACCCATTTAATCTGGCATCACACTGACGGTCCAACCAAGTATTACCCATTTAATCTGGCATCACACCGACGGTCCAACCAAGTATTACCCATTTAATCTGGCATTACACCGACGGTCCAACCAAGTATTACCCATTTAATCTGGCATCACACCGACGCTCCAACCAAGTATTACTCATTTAATCTGGCATCACACCGACGCTCCAACCAAGTATTACCCATTTAATCTGGCATCACACCGACGGTCCAACCAAGTATTACCCATTTAACCTGGCATCACACCGACGGTCCAACCAAGTATTACCCATTTAACCTGGCATCACACCGACGGTCCAACCAAGTATTACCCATTTAATCTACACACAAAAACGTGAAACGTCATGACATCATTAGCTGTTCTATCAAATAAACATGAAAGGGCATGTGACTTATGTTCTTGTTAAATACATTCTTTCTATTGACTAAAGTTTACTTTTGATAAACGGTAGGTAAACGGAGGTTATTATATATTTTTTTTTAATTTTCATTTCTTATGAATTTCGACTAAGCTTATGCTTTGTCAAAGCAAACCTTTAACATGGCCTTATATATTTATATCATTCCTTTGGCAAAATGTGTTCATCAAATTTATATTTATGCTAAAATATCTCCACATCGTTTAGGCAATCGAGATAGGAAAACACCACTTGTGAGAATCTAACAAATATTAAGGGGTCTGTGGCCACAAGTGTAAATGATCAAATATCACAATATCGAACAAGTCATTTACTTGTTCAAATCTGAGTAACCACCCTGAACCTACGCTTTTATTCATCCACGATGCATCAACAGTGTTATAACAATAGAAGATATTCAAGTATTCTTCTGTTATCACCGAATGATATGAAAATAAATTATGATCTTTTATACCACGAGATGAAAGTTTAAAAAAAAAGACTTATCATAACTTGAATTTTCTGTTTATTATTATAGATATATGTACAAATAGCTGAAAACATCATTTGTTTACACAACGACAACAACTCCTTTTTTAATGCAGCCTAAATCCAATTTTATTATTGAAATAATTGAAACAGCATCGACGAAGATATAAAACATGAAAGTGCTAAACGAGTTACATTAAACTCTCTCTTCCCGAAAGTTTCCACATATTTTTATTTCTGGCGTCTTAATTAGAAAGTGAAACGGTTTTTCGAGGAGCGTCCTTCTGCAGATTTTTAAATGCCATATACGCAAATGAATACCGGCTAAATATACCATAGGCGGTAATTGTAAATGTTGCAAGTCAGAGAGTTCATTAGTCACGTGCAATTTTTTCTTCCAACGATCTCAAAACGACTTCCAAAGGGTACAAAAAAAAAGTTCCGTAAAATAACATATTATATGTTTCCCTGCAGTAAAATATAGAAAATATGTCTTATTGCAGCGAAATATAATACGATGAAAGTATGCCTTTATTTCATTAAAATTTCTCGCTATTCCATTTGAAAGTATATAATATCCTCGTACTGCCAAAATTCGATCACAACTTAAATTCGATCGGCCCCGGAAATGTTTTATATTTTTCCTTATTTGGACTTTACACCGGTTGCGCGCGCACCATTTGTTTACACGGACAACTACAACTGTCAAAAAAGTGTCTTTGACGAAAATGGAGATAAGAAAGGTAAAAAAGCATTATTTAAATAAAAAAAATCAAAATGGCTGGATTTTACTATTCCCAAAATATGCAATTTATAATCACCCTTTATTAACTATATAAACTTAGAAAATATATGTGTTTACATTCCGTCTGCTAAGAATGCATATTTTCCAGGGCAGAAGTGTCATCGCTTATGTCCCGCAACATATACTTACCGAAAAAAGTTACGTCCACATATATGACTATGCTTATCATTTATTTTCCTAATTGGAATTTAATTGGATAATAAGTGGATGCAGTTAAGTACACCTATCCTGAATATGTCTTTTTTTTTCAGCCTCCTGTATCTGCTAGAGGTCCTTACAGGTCATATGACACAGATGACCTTACTAGAGCCTTCATTGCTGTGAAAAATAAGGAATTGTCTATAAGAAAGGCTTCAGTAACATATGGAGTACCTTTTGCAACACTTGCAGATAGGATTGCTGGACGGATCAGTGTGGACACTGTCAAGTCAGGGGTGTTCCCACTCTTTAGTCAGGAGCAGGAGTCTCTTCTGGCTCAACATCTTAACACTATGGCTGAAGTGGGATATGGTTATACCCGCCAGGAAACCATGAATTTAGCCACAGATTATGCCATTGAACTTGGATTGAGAACAAAGGATGATAGACCTGTGTCTGACAAGTGGCTTTACAATTTCTTGGTACGCTGGCCAGAACTTAAATTGAAAAAGCCTAGAGCGTTAGAGATTGCCAGAGCAAAGAGATGCAGTTGACAATTATTTCACAGAACTTAAAAGAATTTTAGTGAAATATGATCTTGAAGATAAACCGAACAGAATCTTCAATGTGGATGAAAAAGGACTGAATACTGAACATAAGCCACCAAAGGTTGTCGCTGGAAAATTTAACAAGACACAGGCTGTAACTTCAGGCAAGTCCAAGACAACTACTGTCATTGGGTGTGTCAACGGGATTGGACAACAGGTTCCGCCCTTTTTTATTTTCCCAGGTGCACGCATGATTGATGGATTGATGGAAGGCTCTACTCCAGGATCAAAGGGCACAGTCTCACCAACTGGATGGTCAAATACTGAAATTTTCTGTCAGTACATGAAAGACCATTTGCTGAAATACCTTCCTTCACGTGATAATGACTATGTGCTAGTTCTGTATGATGGTCACAAGTCACACTGCTCTCTTGGACTGATAGAATGGGCCAAGTCAGAGAAAATCATATTGTTTGTGTTGCCACCTCACTGTTCACACATCCTCCAGCCCCTTGACGTGAGCTGTTTTGGCCCTTTCGAGGTTGCCTGGAATTCTGCTTGCCAGAAGTACATGAGAGAGTCAGGCGGGCGATTGATAACCAGATATGATGTCTGTCAACTAGCCTGCAAGGTATATTCATCTACCCTCACAAATATTGTTGCTGCTTTCAAGAGATGCGGAATCCATCCATTCAATTCAGCAGTTGTCAGTGATTCAGTAGTAGCACTAGCCACGACCTTCAAATCCCAGAATCCTCCACCCACAGAAAGTTCAGGAAACTCCAATGTGCCAAAATCAGCTGAAAACTTTTTATTGCGTAAAGGTGGCAAAATCCTTGAAAATGTTCAAAGTGCTAAAAAAGAAAGAAAGACACTCAGCAAAGTTATTGGTGGAAAACCTATCACAGAAGAAGAAATAATTGACAAAATCAAGGACCACAATGATAAACAGAAAAAAATGTAGCAACAGTAAGAGAAAAACTGTGAAATCTCCTGTGGCCAGTACATCCGGTCTTCCTGTAAAAAGGGGCAGGAAGTCTCAGCATGCTGCTATTACAATTGACAGTGAGAGTGAAGAAGAAATAGGTGAAGAGGAAAAATGCATAATTTGCAAGAAGTTCTCCCCTGACACAACTAAATTTCCCTTCATCATTATTGTAAAGTGGGGGTGTTGTGACAGGTGTAATGGGTGGGTCCACCTTGCTTTCTGCACCCCTGTAAGAGTTTTGAGGTGTGGGGCTCCATTTCTGTGCCCCAACTGTGAAAACATAGAAAATGAACAGTAAACTTAAAGCAAAAAAAGAAACTGTAAATATGTTTAAGACTGTTAAAATAGTGTTCAAATTACATTTTTTCAAAAGTTACACTTGTTTACCAGTTACTAACAGTTTAAATTTGTGTGCAGCGCTTTTTTATGTGTGCAGTGTAATTATAACAGACTGATTATTGGAGTAGCTTCCCTTGATCGAATATAGGTCGTGACCCTGGAGTTTAAACAAAATGGCCACCGGATAAACTTTTGCCGATACAAAAACATTGGTTTGGTGAGTACTAACTTTATGTCTTAAATTTATTGTAAAAATGGTTACTTTTTACAATTTAATCGTTTGCCTTGCGATATTTCTTTGTATAAAAATATGCGCACGACGAATTCAGTTAACTGATCGGATATTGGCGGTACGGGGATAAAATGTTTAATAATTGCCACACCACCTGTTCCAAGGACCACGATGGAAATAAGAGTTTGCTCTTTATTGTGATATCCTGGGAATCGGAAGTATGCGATGGTTTTCTCGTACATAATATAGTTGTCGTTTTTTGTTGTTGTTTTTTTTTTTGCATTGTGATATGTTTTCCTTTGTCGAAATGAATCTGTCTATCTATAAGAGTTATTCAAAACGTTTTAAACCTGTGATATGCTTATCAGAACAAAAATATATTCGTGTATGTAATTTAAGAAGACTAAGGACATAATAGACCAACAATATACTAGTATATGATTTTTACAATGTTTTGAAATTGGATGCCACAAATAGTGTTAAACAATAATAGTACTGTTATACATATCATTTCATACAATAAACAGATACTATGTACAAGTTGGTTATCATACATAAGTGAAAATAAAGTATAAGATAGTTGCTTTACGAGATTGTTTCTTTTTTTTTCTTTATTATGGAAGCGGACGCGGTAAGTAAAGGTACTTAATAAATATAAGTTCATAATTGTTTATCTTTCTTAATTTGTCCACTCATTACCTTAGGAAATAAACATCAAAAATACACATATTTTTAACCGTTGATCCCTAACATGTCTATTGTTTCCATGATGTAAATTAATGTCGAGAAAATATTAAAAATTTCATCGATTTCTCCTGTACACAATTTGTCAATTTATCTTCGAACTCCTCGTTACAGGTTTTTGAGGGCCATTTGGCTTCCCATCATCAAAGTCATAAGGTTTGACTCCCGCAAGAAGCTGCCCTTCCTCTGTCATTGCCACACTGGGAAGGCTTTTTGGATGTATTCTGCTGGCTGCCGACTCCCTCAGTATCATCGAGCCCTCAGATGACCAGTGGACAGTCATCTTAGCACCTTCGTATGCCTCCCGTTTAATTGCAAGATCTGCATCAGATGCCCACTTGGCAGGTGTCATTGATACGAGTACAACATACCTCCATCTCCCGGGATTCGTCCGACCTTCTTTCGGTTGAGCATTGGCGTGAACTACACGAGAATCCCATAGAACCATCCCACCTTTAGGCACGGGTACCCTTTTAATTTTACACCCCTTTTGTTCGAAATATCTGACATGAGATTCCGACAACCTAAAAAACTGCGTTTTATTTGACTGTTCCGCTGCCATTTCGTTTCGTTCAAAGAATTTTTTAAACACTTTATGGGATTTTTCCATAACCTGTAGCGTCCAGTCGTCTTCACAAGCTTCTTCAAGATAGACTCCACCTTGGTAGGCATGGAGACCTTCACGACACGCCTCTTGGTCTAGATGTAGCCAGTGAGAGTTTCCACCGTCAAATGGCTCCTCCCCTTCTTCTGGCGGTCGACCAATAGCTATTGAATCGAAACTTGTCATCAATTTCTCTGTTTTCCATAACTGAGAGAATACAGATTTCGCCTTGAAACGAATACGCCATGTTGTCTCTAAATGACCTGTAGGAGAAAGACATGTTATTTAGGCAATCCATGTTTGCTTACCAGAAAGGACAAGAATTCAAATAAATCTAAAAATGATTGATTGTTGAGTTCTCTTATTTGCGGGTAAAACCTGTTACTAATTATCATTGTCGTGCTTTCGCGTTTTGCGTCTTCTACCTACCCGCTTACTAATAGTTTATATTACTTCATTTTAGCTCGATTGTGATAAAAGCAACCAACCCGCTTCCTGGAAAATCCCGAACTGGTGTCATATGAGAGGGCTTGGTCGTAAGCCCAGTGCGGCTCGAACCCACGATCCCGGGTTGAGCGACAGACACGTTAAGCACTAGACCACCGCTCTCTTTTACCCGCTTATTAGAACAACATAAAACTCTTCAACATACTTTCCGCGTTAAATAAATGACAATTCGACAATTTGTTTATTTGTTTTATTTCATTTTCTCGAATTGTCGTTATATTGCCCGTCCCGTCACGTGGCATAAAATAATAAGCCACTTCTTTAATTACATGTGCTATGTAGTTAGGGTCCGTTCTTTTTTACCTGTATTATATCCTCTAATGAGGCCAAATTCTGACTTCGGCCATTTCCCGTCGAATATTGTGAGCCATTTATGATATTGTTCTATATACGTATCACATTCATCTTGTGAAATGACACCGGGTACCACTGTGTATCCTTTTTCTTCCAGCTCTTTGATATTTCTAGAGCAAATCATCCTAAACGGAATATAAAACCATTTATTTCTTATCACTGAGTCAAATCTGTAATGTTTTTAGTGAACAAATATTTTGTTTAATATATTTAATTGCCTCATCCGTATCTTTCGTAGACATTTTGAGTTCAGTCAAGCCAATTAACACAGACAGAGTGAGCGACTTTATTCCCTACGAAAATAAACGCGCGTGTGTGTGAGCGCGCGCGTGCGTGTGTGCGTGCGTGCGTTTGCGTGTGCGTGTGATACAGTGGCATTTGTCAAAAGCGTCAATTACGTACAGTGTTTGATTATACGCTAAAAAGAAAAGGAAGAGGATTTCTTTGTTCTGTGTAATTTGGGGTAGAAACACGTTTCTATCATATGTATATTATTTTATTTCAGCGTCAAGGGTCTGAGGTAGTAGGCCTACCTTTATGAAAAAAACGAACATACAATACATTGTAGCACAAATACATGTTTGTAGGTTTGATCGAAGTGGTAAATTAACCGATTATGTTATCTTCCTTGCTGCAAAAGATACTAATTCAGTACCATTTTGTAAAGTTATTTTGCTTTATACTACTACCCAACTTTTGTGCAGTATGAATATAGATCTATATCATAGATATAAAAAAGAATAAATCTTACTTGTTTGATATAAAGTGTCCAATGTTATGCGCATATTCTTGTATTATAATGTTAAGAGTGAGAAATGATGCACGTTGAAAACATTTCTTTGTCTGTACCCGGAAGAGATTCACGAATTTAACAATATATAAAGGACTATATCTTGGCAGTGGTCCAAAGGATTTCTGTCTTCACTGGTACAGTTGGGGGCTGATGAATTTGATAGTATGGTTCCAATATACAAGGATCAATCTTGTAACTGTATCAATAAGAAGTGTATTTTATTACCAAACTTTTATTTTATAAACACGTGATAACTTTAAATGATATCTTTTTCCTTTCACTTCTTATTAAAAGCAAAATGTTTGTTGTATAAAACTTATTAAGAAATATATTCTATGTTTTTAAGAAGGAAAGCATTTTTAAATTTTTCGAGTTCTATCTGGTGTGTAAAAACTGTTTCAGTCTTTTTCAACTTTATTCGGATTGAATTTAAATCATAATCTTGCGAATATTTGTTTGAGATGTGCACGAATTCAAATGAGATTTTTAAGAAAAGTGTGACATTCACACCTCCATACTTTTTTATTGCTTTCTGAATATTGTAACGAACATCTGTCTAAAATTGAGGTGAGATTACTTTAACAGGTATATGGCCTTTTTATTATTGTGATATTGGCAGATATTGTTGGTCAATAAAACCAAATTATAGAATGTTCACTTTACCTGTGGTTTATTTTTATCTGTTGTTATTATAAATAATAATAATAATTAAATCATTTAATAAAATAATAATAATGATAATAATGAAATTTATAATATTTTTTATTAAGAAGGAAAAATAATTTCTTTCAACTCCATTGCATCTTCAAGGTCTAGTGGGGACCCCTGCTGCTCTAACTGCCCATCTATTAATTAGTATTACGTTACTGCTTGTATAAGCAGCAGACAAAACTGGAATTGTTTATTGGATTTGTGGGGGTGGGGGGGGGGGGGCACTTGTATAATAGTGCATCCAGGCCTTCAAACATAAGTCACAACGGTTCAGATTCTAGTAAGGGGAATTAATCTTTGTATATTTTATATGTGAGATGGTTTGATTTATCTTCCATACATACTGAAAGTATCAATGAACAACACAGAACGGGCAACAAACAACATATATTCTGACATAACTAATGTTTATTGCCAATTAAGGGGATACTTTCAGAAGTTTGTTTCTCTATATCTCAAGTTTGACTTTTTTGGTGTCAATGCATCCTCTCAAATAATTGTTTACATATTACTACTTTACGACAATCATTTCCATAGAAATTTTAACTTATATTACGTGGCTGGATTTGCATTGCGGTTTTGTCGAAAACAAAGCATATCACAAACAAGAATAGTTCTGTAACTACATTTCCTCATCCGAACTCCTTTGCCGATTAGCAAATTTAGGTACAGTGTACAGTGGTAAACACAAGGTGCTTACCACGAAAATTGGATTAAGGATAACATGGTGTAATAGCCATATTTCATATCTTGTAACTGGATGGTAATATTTAAATGAAATTTGGTCACTTTAAAGACATTCAAAATTAAAAACGTTTCACCGAGAGATTTTTCGAATTTTATCATTTTTTGGGGAGATAACCGGTATTGAAGTTAACATTGATGCCTATGGGAAATATATAATTTCTTTGATTATGAGAATCTGAGCTCGAGTTTCGAGAAAATTTTGCGGTAGAAAGCTGCATTATATGATTCTGATACAAATATCAAAATGAAAGCTAAAATTCCCCGTAGGGAAAAGGAGAAAACTATCTTTTTCTAGTTTTCAGGGGAGATAACTCATGAAAAACCAAAATTATCAGGGGAGGTAATCTAAAGGAAATTTTTGAGAACTTGTGTCACTATATAACTTGTTGATATGCACCTTATTTCTATCGTTTGACATTTTCAAAGCTTACATTATCAAGTTGTATGTACGCTCTTGGTGAAATTGAGGCCTATTACGGGTAGTCATCCTTAACTTCTTTCGACACAACGTTTGGTTTTGGTGTGACCGCCAGCGCTCTGATTTTTCTAGTACACTTTGAGTCCTTGAGTATTCTTGGAAAACAAATTATATGAAATGTTGAATGATTCTATGTCGTAAAATTAAAATGGTCTTTGTATGTTTTTTTTTTGTCATGAAAAATGTTTTGGGGAAATCCGAATTTGTGCATACCTTGTACAGATAACTAAATAGTTCTAGAAAAGTGATCTTTTACTGGCTTCACTTCTCAAAGCAGGACCAATATTTTGGGATTAATATTGCCCTTAATGATGACAAATGAAGTATTGAAAGCTAAATCATAGAACAATTGAGGCTCTCCGGTGTCAAAGTTTCAATAGACAAAATAAACAATTTTGAATGCGATGTTCAGATACCATCTCCACACAAAGGTACTTTGCTTTTGCATTTGTATCTGGCCATATAGTATATTGTTCTGCAGTATTATGTTTTGAGAGCAATATGTTAAAAAATTGGCATTAACTAGGATCTAAGTGCATTTTCAGTTGTAGAAAGACAATGTCAGGTTGTAGTTGACTGTAATCAATCGTGTTGTTGATGGTAAAGTATACAATAAATAGACGGACTTGGAATTTTACATGACCTGATAGATCATTGATTGAGGGAAGAAAGAAAATTTATAAATCTTCATACTTTCTTGGGTACGCAAAGCCAGCTTTAATA
Organism: Mercenaria mercenaria; assembly: GCF_021730395.1. Taxonomy (NCBI): domain Eukaryota; kingdom Metazoa; phylum Mollusca; class Bivalvia; order Venerida; family Veneridae; genus Mercenaria; species Mercenaria mercenaria. The sequence goes on from NC_069370.1 coordinate 48,363,033, forward strand.
GTTGGGGTTAGGATAACACACATTCAAATTCCTAGACATTTCTAGGATAATCTAAACTCTTAAGCACCTATAAACATCTCTCAGACGGTAGAGTGCTGCAATATAAAACGATTTACACATTACCATTTCCAGTTTCGCCAATAGTATTTCAGAGTCAGTGGCAAGTTCTGGTTGCTGTTTGTTCAACTAAAATAAAGTCACCATCTCCTGTACATTTACGAAGAAATAATCCATATCGCGAAGATGCAAACATCTATTTCTTATCATTGGTAAGGTCGATTCATATATTGAACCACAAAATAACAAGTGAATGAAGTATTGCCATGCAATACAAAGTCCCCTACTGGAAGGCACCTAATTTTCTCTACTGCAGTATAACATAATGAACTGATATCTGTCAATGATGTATAAACAATATTGTACTATATATACAGTATGCTATAAACAAAAGACTTAGATTAAAATTTGTATATATAAAACCCTATAGTTGTTTTCATATAGCATTTTTGGCCGATTATCAAAAAGGTAACCTTATTTATAGTAAAACAAAAATCCATATAAGTCCATACAAAACTCTTTACCAGGTAGAGATAGGTCAAAATACACCTAAAAATTGGATGTAACATGCATGTTGTACCACAGAAAACTGGTCCCGATTTTTCCCTACGGCCTGTAATAAGTCCGTTACATAATAAGCTGTTTATAGTAACAACAAAGGGAAATAACTCTAAACAAGAGGGCCATGATGGCCCTATATCGCTCACCTGAGTAGAGCTGCTTGCTTGAACAAATTTCTTAGCTAAAGCTTTAAGATCTAGGCCTTCTGGTTTATTTTTAGCAAATTTATGAAGATTTCCCTATGCACAATCAAGTAACCCTGGGGCTTGGTCAATTTGACCCTGGGGGGTCAAGATTTGAACAAATTTTGTGAGGTCCACTAGGCAATGCTACATGTTAAATATCTAAGCTCTAGGCCTTCTGGGGTTTTTTTTAGAAAATTTTGAAGATTTTTCAATGTACAATCAAGTAACCCCATGGGGCGGAGCCAATTTGACCCCGGGGGTAATGATTTGAAAATTTTTTGTAGAAGTCTACTAGGCAACGCTACATGTGAAATATCTAAGCTCTAGAAGATTTTTGAAGATTTTCATATGTAAAATCAAGTGACCCCTGGGGCGGGGTCAATTTTGATCCCGGGGGTCATGATTTGAATAAATGTTGTAGAGGTCCACTAGGCCATGCTACATGTGAAATATCTAAGCTCTAGGCCTTCTGGTTTATTTTTAGATTTTTTTTTTAAGATTATCATATGTAAAACCAAGTGACCCCTAGGGCGGGGTCATGATTTGAACAACTTTAGTAGAGATTCACTAGGTAATGCTACATGTCAAATATCTAAGCTCTAGGGCTTCTAGTTTTTGTGAAGAAGATTTTTTAAGATTTTCCTATGTAAAATCAAGGCCTTCTGGTTTATTTTCAGAAATTTTTTGAAGATTTTCATATGTACAATCAAGTGACCCCTGGGGCGGGGTCAATTTTGACCCCGGGGTCATGATTGGAACAACTTTAGTAGAGGTCCACTAGGCAATGCTACATGTCAAATATTTAAGCTCCACGGCTTATGCTTTTTGAGAAGAAGATTTTTTAAGATTTTCCTATGTACAATCAAGTAACCCCTGGGGCGGGGTCAATTTTGACCCCGGGGTCATGATTTGAACAAACTTGGTAGAGGTCCACTAGGCAATGCTTCACACCACATATCTAAGCTCTAGGGCTTCTGGTTTTTGAGAAAAAGATTTTTTAAGATTTTCCTATATAAAATCAAGTGACCCTGGTGGGTCATGATTAAACAAATTTTGTAGAGGTCCGCTAGGCAATGCTACATGTCAAATATCTAAGCTCTAGGCCTTCTGGTTTATTTTTAGAAATTTTTTGAAGATTTTAATATGTAAAATCAAGTGACCCCTGGGGCGGGGTCAATTTTGACCCGGAGGTTATGATTTGAACAACTTTAGTAGAGGTCCACTAGGCAATGCTACATGTGAAATATCTAAGCTCTAGGGCTTCTGCTTTTTGAGAAGAAGATTTTTTAAGATTTTCATATGTAAAATCAAGTGACCCCTGGGGCGGGGTCAATTTTGACCCCGGGGTCATGATTTGAACAAACTTGGTAGAGGTCCACTAGGCAATGCTTCAAACCAAACATCTAAGCTTCTGGTTTTTGAGAAGAAGATTTTTAAAGTTTTTCCTTTCGGTTGCCATGGCAACCAGAGTTCTCAATGGAATTCAATTCTTTGAATAATTTTGAAAGGGGGCCACCCAAGGACCATTCCTGTGAAGTTTGGTGTAGTTCTGCCTAGTGGTTTTCAAGAAGAAGATTTTTTTACAAATTGTTGACGCACGACGGACGACGCACGACGGACATCAAGCGGTCACAATAGCTCACCTTGTCACTTCGTGACAGGTGAGCTAAAAACAAGTGTGCCTAATGGTGGTGAACATTTGTGCCAAGTTACATCAAAATCCCTCCATGCATAAAGAAGAAATGCTCCGAACAAAGTCATTCTTGAATTTGGCATTTTACCTCTAGGTTTGACCTTGACCTTAGACCTAGGGACCTGGTTCTTGCGCAGAACAATCTGTCTCATGATAGTGAACATTTATGCTAAGTTACATCAAAATCCCTCCATGCATGAAGAAGAAGTGTTCCAGACAAAGTCATTCTTGTATCTGACCTTTGGCATCTGTGTGTGACCTTGACCTTCGACCTAGGGACCAGGTTCTTGTGCATGACACTCCCTCTCATAGTGGTGAACATTTGTGCCAAGTAATATTCAAATCCTGTTTTGCATGACAAAGTTATACACCGGACAGAATAAAAGTCCCATTGACCTTTGATCTCCAAGTGTGACATTGACCTTTAAGCTAGGGTTCTGGGTGTTGCGCATGACACGGCGTTTCGTCATGGGGAACATTTATGCCAAGTAATATTAAAATACCTTGATGGATGTCAGAGTTCTCGACCGGACAGGAAAAAAATCCTATTGACCTTTGACCTCCAATTGTGACCTTGACCTTTGAGCTAGGGGTCTGAAAGTTGTGCACGACACATCGTCTTATTATGAGGTACATTTGTGCCAAGTAATATTAAAATCCCTTCATGGATGACAGTGTTATGGACCGGACAAGAAAAAAGCTCTGTTGACTTTTGACCTCAAATTGTGACCTTGACCTTTAAGCTAGGGTCCGGATTTTGCGCATGACACGTCATCTCATCATGGGGAACATTTGTGCCAAGTAATATTAAAATTCCTTCATGGATGACAGAGTTATGGACCGAACAGGAAACAGACCCTGTTCATGCCATGTTAACATTTGACTGCCAAGTGTGACTTTGACCTTTAAGGTAGGGATCAGAAAGTTTAGCATGACACATTGTCTTATTATAAGGTACATTTGTGCCAAGTAATATTAAAATCCCTTCATGGATGGTAGAGTCATGGACCGGACAGGAAAAAATCCCTGTTGACCTTTGACCTCAAATTGTGACCTTGACCTTTAAGCTAGGGGTTCAGATTTTGCGCATGACACGTCGTCTCATCATGGGAAACATTTGTGCCAAATAATATATAAAATCCCTTCATGGATGACAGAGTTATGGACCGGACACGAAATTGCGGATGGACGGACGGAAAGACGGACGGAATGACGGAATGACGGACGAAAAAGTGCATTCCTATAGTCCCCGAAACTGGTTTTCAACCAGTAGGGGACTAATAACCGGTCAAGTCAAACCAATTACCACAGGCATGGTGAACGACTCTCTTCCCTATAACACGAATAATTGTGTAATAGTGTCATATTTATCAACAACGTCAGTTTTTTTATAATTATTAAATGCTTGATTATAAAAGCATAAACAAGATGTTTTCTTTACTCTATGAAATGTGAAGCAGAGACGGTTGTCCGTCCTATGTATATTATTTATCTCAACGTCAAGAGCTGAGGCACGAGAAATGGACATAAATTAACTGTAGCATATACACATGTTTGCAGGTAGAAATGATAATTAACAGATTCTTTTATCCTCCTGCTGAATATTCCATTTTGTAAAGTTATTTTGCTTAATACTATTACCTAACTTTTATGCATAATGAATATACATTATATCATAGATTTAATCGATATAGAAAAACATCTTATTTGTTTGATATCTAGTGCCCAATGTTATTATATTTATATTCTTGTTAATGTTATGATTGAGAAACGATGCTCGTTGAAGTAGTTCCTTTGTCTGTACCCAGAAGAGTTTTATCTCAACTTTAAATTAAGTATTAAAACTTCTCTTATTGATACACACAAAACACTATCATAAAATTCACATTTGTAAAATCATTTTTGGTTGTTTCAAGAACTTAGAAATCAATTTCTAGACTTTATTTAATATATGTCTATCCTTGAAAATTTTCGGGTCTATATGTACTTTATTTAGATATAGAGCAAGGGGAATAATCTCTGAATATCAAATATAAAACTTTTTTTGATTTATCAGCCATATCTACTGAAATATCAACGTATACTCCTGAAATGTCATAAAACTACTTTGCCAGTTAAGGAGAAAGTTTTAGAGGTTTGTTTCTTTTTATATCTAAAGTTGGAGTTTAAATTCAAATTTTCTCACTTGAGAAAAGTATGCGCACCGTGCTTTGCTACCTCTATATGATCCAAAGCTGTTCAAGACAATATTCTATTATAAAACATGTTCATACAGTGTGCAGTTGGCAAAGAACAATGTAAGATAGCGAGCGGGTGAGCAGTGTGATTGGTAATTTTGCAACGTTCAGCAAATAGGACAATGTTTTCAATATAATCTTTTATTATAATTTTTTATCTTTAAACCATTCAGTTCTTTCTTTATGTAAGTTGCCTGCAGTAACAGATTTGCTATGGTATTTCCAATGTTAAATAAACTGGATATTGCTGTCAATGCAGCTTCTCAAACAACTGTTAACGTACTTCTTAGAGGTCCATTATAACAATCATTAATCTAGCCTACATGGTTTCATTTCCTCCTGTCGGAAGCAAAGAATATACTATAAACAAGAATATATTTTTGGTTTGGATTCTCATGGACAATTCAGGCCGTATTGCAACCTTTTTGTGGTTATATTGGTGGGCAAAGATCCGAAGTGCCCGTCTATTCTTAACGAGCAGGTACCCCATTCAAGTGTTAAAAAGCCAGCTAAATATTGAATTTTTCTCCCGTGTTGGAGAGACCTATCGGGAACCAAACGACCATGCACTAATTGTTCATATTATGGTCAAATAAAAGGCACAAAATGCAAAGTTTAGTGATTTATTTATATGGAATGCTTGAAGAGATGACAAAAAATTGTTTATGAATAAATAAATAAATAATGCATGGTTACTTTACTAACCATTAATAAATATATCGACAAAATATTGATCTATAAATGCAACAGAAAATTACAAAGTTGATTTTAGTTATGCAATATATATATTTCATTTCTCATCTCATTTTTAGATAAGTTTCACAGATAATTTTCCGGTTAAATACTTTTACACTCTCGCTGTATGAGATATCTGTTTACAAACCTCATGAAATGGTGATGGCAGTGAGTAGAAATAACACAATGAGCGTAAAATATAAGCAATGATTACAGAACTGACAAAAGCCCCTAGAATGCTTGTCTTTCAAAATTTCATACAATTTCATACAAGACCGGTGTACCTTAACAAACAACTTCCGCTAGAATTTCGTGTTTTTGTTGAAAGATGTGTTTTGCATGCAGAAATGATGTTGATGAACTATGAAACAAAAGTTACTAAAATAACTGAAAACAAACGTAATGGAAGAATCGAGTATTTACTCTTAGAAAAGTCTTAAGAAGCTTAGATATTCAGATATCTCAAACTCATAATACAAAATACTATTTCTATAATTAACAAATGTCTGTACTGCCGAGGTAATCTCTACGGTGTCAAAGTTTCCACCATGGCATACCAATCTGAGATTATTCATAAAGAATTTAAACAAATACGTTCTCAAGAGTTCATAAATGTTAATGGAGACTGTAACAATAAAAAAACCAAAGTTATTTTTTCTGGTAATGGAGTGTTAACAAATAATAGTAACGTAATTGTTTGTGGTACGGGACTTAAGTAACACCAATTAATCATGAATGTTTTCGTTTTTGTTAATAGACTCTTAAACAACCAGAAGAAATCAGGTACATTTTCTGTTGTAATGGAGTCTTTAACAACTTTAATGAACAACAATGTTCATCGCGGATGTGTTTTTCTTTATGTTGACACATAATCAGGGATGTGTCTGTCTGTCTGGTAAATGAGTCTTAAACAAAAAATACTAATCACCACGGGTTTTTACACGAGTAAGAATATCAAACATCAAGAAGCAATCAGGGGTGCTCTTTCTTGGCAATGGCGACTCTTCTTTTTGTTAACTGAGTCTTACGTAAGCAAAAGTAACCATATGTACAAATTAATGTACATTTATGTGGATTTTATTTGACAAAAATTAATTTGCCAAAAAGAACAATTCTTTGGGTGCAGGGTGACCTGTATCTTTTAATGAAATTTTTAATACGTTCTTAAAGCAGTTATAATGTTTATCAACAGTTGTTTTCCTGAATGAAATGCTGAGGAAATCCCCAGGAAAAAGAGAACAGGCAAACATATTTGAGCCGTGCCATGAGAAAACCAACATAGTGGGTATGCGACCAGCATGGATCCAGACCAGCCTGCGCATCCGCGCAGTCTGGTCAGGCTCCATGCTGTTCGCTTTTAAAGCCTACTGCAATTGGAGAAACTATTAGCGAACAGCATGGATCCTGACCAGACTGCGCGGATGCGCAGGCTGGTCTGGATCCATGCTGGTCGCACACCAACTATGTTGGTTTTCCCATGGCACGGCTCATTTCCTTTTTCACCGTAAAGTTGAAATCACATTCTTTCCGTAGCAATTAGTCATCTACTGGAATCCAAGCGCTTCCATTAGTCAACATTTACTCTGCTAAAATATTAGCATCATGATCGAATAAAACAGTCTAAAGTCAAGTCTTTATTTTCTTTATGTCTTTCATTAACAACTTCCGCAATGTCATCTCTACCCATATCACGTAGCGCCATAGACAGTACGTTGACAGCACCATCTTTTTTATCCTTCATCTGACGTTTCCAGTACAGTAATATCTTGTACGTAACGTCAACCATTCCAAGACCGTTAGATATGGCATCGAACCCAAGACCTGTGATCGTACTGTCCGGGAGGTCTAAGTGCACAGCTAAAGTAAGACCCTCTGGTACCAACCTTGACAGAGTCATGAGGCTCTTGCCCGACAAAATACGAGACTCCTTCTCCACTGAAATGAAGCATTAAAAAGAACATGTAAAAGATATACAAGCAGTTGGAGAATGAAAAAGTGACAAACTGCTTCCGCTGACACACTAAGACCTTAACATGCAGTAGAATAGCCTGAAGCAATACTTTTCCAATCTCAAAACGCAGTATGGGTTTCAAATCAGACACTTATCAGCAAATTTTAATACTGAAAGAACCGATCACCTCATCAAATAGATTAAAGCACCTTATCTTTTCTTCTCTGACATATCTGATACGAGACATAGAAAGAGCCTTCAAAATGAAGTCTTCTTCAGATAATCACATACCGTGATACTAAGTACCATTTATTAAATTCAAGTATCGAAATACGCTCTCCACAAGGTAATAAATATAAGTCGCTGTCTTTGAGCACTCATCTATCTTCATCTTGATCAATTCCTGAACAATAAATCATATCGTTTTGCATTTACTCGCTTAATGTTCGCCTGAGAAAAATTTATAAGGAAAATTGCAAAGGTTTGTTGTTGTTTAACGCTATTCGTTATTCTACAATTGTAACGCTTTTTGTATAAGTATTAACAACAAAAGGGTGTGCCAAAATACAAGAAAGGGATTTACATTTTTTTTGTTTTGGGTTTTTCAACAGTATTTCAGTTATGTAACCGTTGGCGGGCAGTTAACCTAACCAGTATTCCTGGATGGATTCTGTACCAGTACAAACCTGTTCTCTGCAGGTAAATGCCAGCTTCCCCACGTTTGAATCAGAGGTGGAGGACGAATGATTTCAGACACAATGTATTTTATGAAATCGACACGGAGAACATACGCCGCGCCCGGGGATCGAACTCACGACCCCGCGATCAGTAGATCTGCGCTCTCCCTATTGAGCTAAGCGGGTGGGCGGATTTAGGAATACCGACAACATTACAGTTCCAAACAAGAATAATCGTTACACTTGCTTAAGCGAACTCTTCAACATTCAGTTCTGAAAGACGTTAGATAAATACTTACAAACGATTGGTTTCCTGCTCGTTCGCATCAACCGCTCCATCACTGTGGATGGTATCGGTTTGAATCTCGGTACCGACGGTTCGTCCTTTTTCTCCTCTCCTTTGATATTTAGGTCGAACTCAATCTTTGGTGTCTCTTTTTCTGGTTTAGGCTCTTCTGGTACAAACTCTGGCTTGAAATAGGCTCGAACGTTGTCTTCAGATATCTCAACTTTGAATTTTATAGTAGATGCGAATTTCGCTAACTGATCCGTAGAGTCTACTGGAACAAAACTAATATTGCCTATCAGCCCTTTTTCTTCATTCGTTTTTGGCTCAATCACAAAACGTCTATAGCTTTCTGGTAAAAATTTGAAAAATTGCAACTCTTTATTGTCTAGGTAATCACTTTCAAAACTAACTTTTATATCGTCTGTGACTTCTATACCCCACTTCATACCGTCATATATTTCGAAACCATTTACTTCCGGTGCTTTTTGTTTTTGCATTGGAGGTGGAGGACGCCTTGAACTAAATGCTGGCTTTTTCTCTTCCTCTTTTTGAATTTGAGATTTGTCTATTAATTGATATCCCTTGCCTTTTCTTTCCGCTACTTTCTCTTCCTTTCGGTTAATTGGGCAACATTCAAGAACGACAACCCATAATTTTTCTTGTATATTTATAAACACGAGTATCTCTCCCATTTCTTTGCTCACCCGACCTTCTAGCACCGTTATAGATCTGTGTAAGGCAGTTTTTCTGCTTGGTTTCGACAAAGCAACACAAAACCTGCAACATATTAGTACATGGTGATAAGCATACACGTCAACATCAGGAATAAAGTTGAATTTGTACTTTCAGCACTGTATTAGTCAGTTTGTTTACCCAGATATTGCCTGATATGTGCAAGATTATTCTTAACTGTGCTATTGAAGATTCAAAAAGTATCATTAATATAATTGCTTTGCATAAAGGAACTGCGTTAACCAATTAATATTAATAAATTGCACACCACAGCCATTTTCTAGGAGCAATATCTTTAAAACTTAAAATCCATCTACCGGTTCATTGAAGCAGTTTTAGTTCTATATAGGGCTTCTGTATGAACATGGAATCCTCATGCCACTGAAATTACTGACGAACACCGCAACGTCTCATAAAGTTACAATTAGTCTCAGAAGCCTCTATTAGGCAAACATAACCAGTTTATACCACTGCAGAATGCACTGACAGTACGAAATAAAATTTCCAGTGCAAAATGAGTATGGGTTGTAAAATCAATCATGATAACTTCTAAGTAGAAAATAGATATGTATCTTTTGTAATATTTTTACAACTCGGATCATTAAACAATGGACGTTGTGCTCGAGGTAAATTAAAAAAAAAAAACATTTTTGAATGGCTTTAATGCCAAATTAACTTTTGTTATTTTTGTTTTAGAAAACGTAGTGAATGCCTTTGTATTTTATCACATTTATATGAATAATTCATTTTACACATTTACATTCTGTCGCTCTAATGTTATCACTCTTAGAAAATGGATCAGTGTGCAATTTATTTCGAAATATTTCCGGGATACGAGTCAATGCAGCTGTATTGTTTAAAAGCTTACGTTGATAATGTTTTGACATCAAATGTCACTGTCGTCCTTGTGAACTTATATGCTCCTTCTACCATCGCCCAGCCATTGGGAGTCTTCTGAAGCACCGCAATGTCATCGGTCTACAAAACAAAACAAAGATGATGCCTTAATAGAGCCAATAGGGTGAGAGAAAAAAAGACAGATTTGGCCAGAAACTTGACGCAAATTAACTTAAAAGATTTCAACATACAATCAGCAATGAACAATAAAACTTGAAATACTCACTTGAAATAGTATGGTCTAAGATTAGAACCTATTGTTTCAAAATAGTACACGGGAACTCTATGTTCTGTTTGATGATTATGATCAAGGAACATGTACATACCTTTTTCTCTTCACTCTCCTCGAATCCAGCGGGTAATGGTAACTTAACTGACACAGCTCTCTTGAAGGTAACTGGATATTCGGGTAATATGTCGATAAACTCAGATGTCTCCACAAGTTCGTTCGTCTCGTGTGGGAAATTCTGTTTAGCTAACTGAACTTTCTCAGGGGCAATAGGATTTATCTGAAATATAAAAGCAGTCATTTAAAACATCGTTTTTAAAAGAAATAATTTCGTGATGTTGCATAGTTTTTCTTAATTATTCAGATTTAATTTTACTTTCCTGTTTTATTTTCGAATGAAAGTTGATTCGTTTTTGCTAACGAGTATAAAATAACATGCCCTTTTTACTCACTTTTTATGAATACGTTTTGCTGAATTTATTTTACAGTAGATATAAGCATTTAATTATATTTCATTACTGTTGAAATGAATTTTACTTCGATCAATCGGTCGTCTCTCCAATTACTTACTTCAACTAAAACTTGTCTTGCAGCAAACTCTGATATGTATCTTGACAAAAAGGTTTCTCTCAATGATTACATATTTTGTTGCCAAGTTTTGTCTTTTTGTGCTGACCAAGTTCAATTTGCTGTGCTTTATAATTTGTACACACACTACAAAGATCTGATTTCTAATCTCCCTTTCTAACAGTTTTATTGTATTACCTGTATCGTACACTGAAAGTTCTTGTCTGTTGTTTTCTTTGGAAATCTAATGCTGATATATTTGCTAAGTCTTGAATTGTACAGACATCCCTGAACAGTGACGTCAAACAATTCCTTCTTGGGGGTGAAGGTCACAACAAACATACCAAGGCGGTCGACCTCTAATTCTACACATGGTGATTTTCCACCATCCTGAAACGTGTAAAATTAAAATGGTTATGTGCTCATGTTTATAAATATTTGGTATTATTTGTTTTGTGTTTCTTTCGTCAGTATGAGTGATAACAAATACAATTCAGTAACAGAACAACGTAGTTTTGAACACATAAGAAAACAAACAAACGATAATTAACATGTAGTACATAAGCTTACGTGGTGGATGCTTAAATACCATTCAAAAGACATTTGACAAGTTTTTATTTGCTACCGTTTGTTTTAAGAACATCACTAATATTTCTACTTTTCATCTAAATCATCTAAAGGTCTGATCACAAAATAAGGGTAACTAATAGTTCAGTATCCATTTGGCTGGGAGGGCAATATAACCAGTAAGTACAAACTACTTTTACTTTAGTATCGCATCACAAAATTGACAAAATCACGATTTAAGTAAGTTTTAGAGTTGTTTGAAAATTTTCCTCTACCTTAACTAATACACCAGTATTCAACTGAATACGTATTTTCTTAATTAATCAAAATTACAAGCCAGATATCTAATTCTGGTGCAAATTAAAACTTCAATACCACCCTCCAATACAAGTGTTTATCAAAATAAAGAACAAAATCAATTTCCATACTGGCAATTTAAGAAGTTAATTGGTGTTATTGAATTGTTTTGCGTGCGTATTTACAATTAATCGCAAAAACGTCACGCGACTTAACGTTGGCTTTATTTTGCATTACTTTAGTTTTTATAGGCAAATTGTCATAACAGTGTGGTAATGTTACTTCCGATGTCAAAGTTCCATTTACGGTTTCGCAGCCAAGTCCCTGTGTGCTTTGGCAGCCGAGTGAGTAACGGTACCCAGTGCATAGGTACTAGTTTGGATAGCACAGATCGGGAAACATTTGTAATTCTGGAACTTTGCGATTTTTTACACTTTCTGAAATTCTCATAATATATGGGTTTCATTGTTTGTTGTTGTTGTTTTTCAAGTACTTGAGATATTTTGATCGTCCCGATAAACTGATTAATGAAATAAATTGAATACATAAAAGCTGTAACCATCTTGTCTAATTACTGAATCAGGCCACTTCATTTCTACTGTTGCTATATGAAGCATTTCTTAATACAGACTTAAAAACTATCCCATGTCATGGTGAACTTTAAGAATATGTGAATGTTATTTCACTTAATAAAATGATTTGTTATTATTGTGGATCGCTAAATGGCAGAAAATATAGCTATTTCTTTCTTACATGTAAACCAATACCCTTTTTCATTCAATGGAAGTTTCTAAATAAGGTCCAACTGTAGTTTGTTTAGGCAATATCTACTCAAGTGTTAAACGAGCATGCGACATTTGACATGGGTGCTACCCCCATTGGCGCTATAAAAATATTTGATAACTTGTTAATTGTTTAAAACAAATACTGTGTTACAATGGAACAGTTGTTTCCAAATCTGTCAAGACCTCCAATGACTGAAAAAATAGTACAACTATAATATTGAATTAACAGAATCATCAAAGAGACATTTGTACAAAGATTATACACCTATTTAGAGCTGGGACAGCTCGATATGTTTTTGGTAATACAGTTGAAACTGATTAAGTGGCCACCTGTACCAAGCAAGGACTCGCCTTAAGCAGCCAGTAACCTAACTTCCCAATATAACTTTTTCTTCTAATTTCAACTTATCAGTTTGTCTTGAGCCGCCATCTGCATTAAGCAGACGAGACTGTGTTTCTCCCTTGGCTGGCTGGTTAATACAGGTTGGAATGTATACCAAGGCTGACAAGCACTGGCACATTTTGTGGGGAGAAGAAATTCGCTTTATTCAACATTACTTGCAAGTATAAAGATGTAATAGTAAAAAGGACCTGCCCAAATATTTTATATACTTTTCTCAAATACTTTGGTCAAATGCTTCTTCCAGTGCTTTATCTTTGAAGGAACAACTGAGAACAATTTGTTTGAGTGAAACTACTGAAAATGTGTTAAAAAAATAAATCCTCGTAATCCTAGTGTTGCTATTATTGTAATGTTTGTGTTGATGTGTATACATATGCCATGTGGAGTGATGTATGGACAGGTACTTTCTTTTAATAAGGCTTATCCTGTTGAATTTTTATATTTGTTTTCAGGTTGTATGATGACTGGCAAAACATTTGTTCTAATAGAATACTCTTCCTATGGAGAATATAGCAGTTTAATGGGAATGCAGGTAAAGACCGGAGGATATTACCGACAGTCAGTTGGCACCCTACTGTTTCGGGAGCATTAATAGGAAGTTAATTTTGTGGTCTAGTTTGAACTCGTTGAATGGCATTTATTATTTACGTTGATTTTAACAGATATTTTATTGATTTAGAATGAGAGATTATGTCCTTAATATAAAAACAGAACGTTACCTTTCTCAAGAATCCAACATCAACCCATTCATTTTCATCCTTCCATTTTCCTTTCACATTTATTTCTGAATGTTCGGGATCTATAGGGTAATATGGAATTTGGATGACTACGGCTTTCTTCAGAATACTGACTGACGATGAAAACAGAAATATCTCGCTTGTCAGGTGTTCGTGAAGCGGAAGTACTGGTGTGTATTTCCATCTTTGTGTAGGTGGCGCTACTTCACACGTGATGTTGTCTTTCTTGTTAAAGATGCCGTCAGGAACGATAAGTTTTGCACCAAGAGGGAGTCCAAAGTTACCACCCTTCTTGCCTGGCGAGTAACTTACTTTTAAACTGAAGTCAAACAAAATCTGTGTTATAATTTTATTCTAAACGATACTACAATCTTAACAATAAATGTCATGCATTTACATAAAATCCAATAGATCTTATTATAACATATAAAAGCATATGCTAACCTGGCATTGGCTGGGGAGGCACATTTCATTTGTATAAACTATTTATTCAATTCATATTGAAGTTATTAAATATTCAGGTTATCAACGCAACTAAAGGTCTAACAGTAGCAAAGTACAAAACATTTCGTGTACTCAAAGTGCCCTAAACCAAGAGAACAACAACGAGTAACCTGTGGAAAGGGATAAAGATAATAAAAAAGGTAACACGAAACAAGATAAAAAAGGTAACACGGAACAAGTGACTAAAAAGGTACGTTCTACGAAGGTTTTAGCCTGGTCTGTGATTGGGTCAAGTCACCATACAAGTACAAACGAATATTCCTGTTTAGAGTATCAGATGGGCTTCCTTGCATCGAAATCCAAAACTTAAAGTGTCCAAAGAACAGTTAAAAAGCACAAAAGCGGTGATGTACATTTTAGCAGTTAAACTTGTAACTATGATCTAAATGTATGTATTGTAACATTACTTATGACGTATAAGAAGAATTTAAACAACAAGAGAAGCCTCTTACCCCTCCTTTTTAATTTTCTGTTGTAAAATATCCGTGTGTCTTAAACACTGAATCATTTCTATACCATCTTGTTTCATTAGATTACTAAATTAATATTTTGTAAACTACTTGGTACAAAAAACGATGGTAAACATATATATGGTCGATGCACAAAAACAAAATATTACAATTAGCATACTTTATGTATATGATAACAACAAAAGATCTACGAACATCGCGTGCAAATATCTTGACAAATTATAAAGACATAAAAATGCATATTGTTATTAAAAATATCTCATCCTCTATCTTAAATTGAGGGTGTAGAATTACAAAGACTTTGCCCCAAATGTAAGGAAGGTCTCTTAATAAGTCATAGTTATTTTATTACGAGAAAATGTGCAGTTTCATGGAATATATTAGAAATTCGAACAAGGTGATTCATTAATGACCAATATACTGGTTACATGATTATTATACCAAACGTTAAAATTGGCATGTAGCACTACTATTATACACCATAAAGATCATTACATTATTTTTGTCACAGTCTTAACCCTTAGCCTGCTAAATTTCTATAATGGACTGGTCCATCATTCAATTTGGGCAATAGCATTTATTATTCGAAGGGGTGTTTACTGAAAATTTACTGACTGAACAGCGAACAGTGCAGACCATGATCAGACTGCACGGATGTGCAGGTTGATCTTGGTCTGCACTGGTCGCAAAGGCAGAATTACTGCCGCCAGCAGGCAAAGGGTTAACCAGTGGCCAGAAAATGTACCATTTATTTTGTAACGACGATGAATTTAACTTCAATTTCCATATTACTAGACGGATTTCGACCGCGTGTAGAGCGGCAATGCTATCCAACCCCTCCACCCCTCCTCCCGCCCAAACTGCACAACGCGCAAAAAGTCAAATTTTATTCTTATTTCACCAAATCTTTCTCAAACAAAGATTTTTTTACACAGAAGAACTCTCATTGCCCGTTTGTGGGTTTGTTATGTGGTCAAAATCCTTAAAGTTATTATAAAATAGCCCATACAAAATACTTTCCAAATGCGAATCGAATGTATTTTTTTCACAACTCCATGAAAAAGGAACGCATTTAACGCTGATTGGCCACCTTTTAAAAATGATTCTTCATACAGTGACACCATTAAGCAATATTAAAAGCATTAGACATATTGTAAAATCATTTCATTTTGTGGACTCAAAATTCCGTGGTTTTGGCCAAATTGGCTCATTTGTAGAATTTAAATTTTGAAAATAAATTGAACTGGAATTTTACTTCTTCCTTGGGGCTGACTTAACCACGAAAAACACTAAAATTAGTCCCCCGCGAAAATAATGATTCCATAGTGTTACGCGTTTTTCTGACATATCTTTTTAAGAAAATGTCTCATTCGATGTTTTGTAATATTATTTCTCAATATATATGTATGTAACAAATACATACTGCGCGTCGTCCTCCAGCATTGGTCTATCAGTGTTCACGGACACGTTCCATGTGTTGTCCTTCCTCATACTCTCTTCGCTCGTCTCGCTCCTGAAAATATACACAAACAACTGTGAAAAGTTTCAGATTCTGAGGGGAGAACTTTATACTTATGGAGCCTACTTATGAAAATGTTTAATCTTAGGAAAAATATTGTTATCGGGAGTATTTGTGAGTATTTTTTTATATCTTTTTAGGCTTGTCCGAAAACTGGTTTCATAAAAATATGTAACACATCGTTCGAAATGTCGGGTTTATGAAAAACTATCATGAAGCGGGTGGGATGATGTAAGAATACGCCAATAGTTTGTATGTTAAACATGAACCATGATGTCAAATAAATACAGACTAACCATACTGAAAAGCAGCGTGTTGCAATAGTTCGTACGTACGACATAAATTTTGATTTACTGAAACAAGCCCCTACGTATAACACATGTACTTTGTAAAAAGCAATGCAAATCATGCGATATAATAGCACAATGTATAGACTTTGTGACAGTAATCTCTCGCATTAAAGTATCGCTTATCTTGTAAACCATAAATATCGTAAAATATATAACACAGACCAATTTAAATCTATTATTTCACTAGAAATTTGTAATAAAGAGACCACTTTGGTCCAATTTGCAGATGTCAACGATATATGATATATCTATTCAAAGACTTTTATATACTGTCTCGAGTTGCGTATTTATGACCTACCAAGGATGGAACTTTACAAGAACCTTTAACAGAAAAAATTAATTATTGAATAACTTGAATAGAAATTATGAATAAATTTCAATCAGTTTTTGAAAAGTATTTTTCATGCCACAAGTAGTTGATCTGACGGCGAGTGTGTGTCTTTGTTAGTGGTTTTTAAAATGCCTTCATTTATTATCTAGTAAGCTAAAAGTAAAGTAGATCGAATTTAAAACCTTTAAAGTGAGCGCTTACAAAAGTGTGGTTATTAAATGTTCAAGATTTAACTGATTGAAAGATTGCATGTTGACATAGTCCACAATGGTAATGCAATATCATAATTACGTATGTACTGTCATAAGTTGCTTAGTGCATTTTTGGGGTAACCATTTTCTGCCTTTGTAACAACAACAACAAAACTGTCTATCTTAGTAAATATTTTGCAGCTTAAAACGAGATAGTTGCTCGTCTTAAACATATTCGTATGAAATATTAATATTGATACTCGAGGTGTCTACGAACATAAAATAAGCAACATTGGTAAGATATAAAAACGAAATAACAGCATTATGTTGTTTTGTTGGGGATTTTTTTGTTGTTGTTTTTTTAAAGACGGAGGACGCTCTATAAATGTATGTTTATAGTAAGTATTCCCCACATATTGTTTTCCAGACAGTCTCATTTTAAATGATGAATTATTGAAACGTTCGCAACTCAGCATGTAGGTTAAAACAGATATTACATTTACTTCTATAATCTCTTTGAATAGAAAACCTAAAACGGGTACCAGCGCTTGTCCTGGAAAGTCTTTCTTTTGAAACGTATCGTTGCTTTTTACAAAATTGTAGTCATATAACTACTTTTTAGCTAACTAATATACGTGTTACCTACTTATAGTTGTTAAACTCAAAATACCCTGAAAATTTGAACAATCAAAACACTTTTATCATTTGCCTACGAAAGACTGAAAAATATAAAACTTTACTTGTTATGATAAGAAACATACGTATCCATAACGTTTAAGATATCCTTATCTAAAAAACTGCACAACGAACAGTGCTTATAAAGGCCTGAGAGCGTAATATTTATGGATGTCGCCAAGACATTTAGAGTCCCAGTGGCTTATACATTCTAAAGAGGGCCATTATATTACGGACTGGCGATATTTTCTATCATCATTGCTTGTTCTACATAATTTATAAACCAAAACAAGGCCTGTAATGAAGCAAGCGCGTACACAAACCCCAGAGGAACTATTTCCATTAGGCAGTCATTAATGACTTCATTAAAAGTAACATGGTTTCATTAATTCTATTATAGATTAGAGAAATTTACTTTTGGAGATGTGACTTGTGGTTTAGGTCCATGTAAATTTGTTGTTAACATTTTTAGTACAAATGGATTCTTGCCGTTTTAACGGGCGCAATGCAATTATCTCTAATCTGAACACATTATGAAGATTCTATAAGACTTTAGCCGTAAATCTTTTCATGATTTAGGAAAGGTGCGTACCTGTAGACTTTTTTAAACTAAGTAAACAAATAACAGACTCAGTAACATGTTTTAATACTAAATATATAAGGCGTTCTTTTATCGCGTAACCGTTATGTACAAAATGGTATCAGTGTTTCTTTTAAAATGTTTTTTCACGTTTTATTTGGCACGTACTGAATATTATAATTTGAAATGCACACTGTATATTTAATATTAAGATGTGAATATATACACCTCAGATGAAACTATTTTAATCCAACATCGATAAAAGATCATAAACAGGTAAAGCTTCATTTGATGAATTGTAAACATGTTGAAACCAAACACTGGCGAAAATATTACTACACATATCGTTTTGAAAAGAAGTTAAAGACAACCTTTCTCCTAAAAAAAAAAGAAAGTGATATAATTAGCATCTGATATCCTTGTGAGTAATGATGATTAACCTTAAGCCTGCAAAATTTCTAAAATGGACTGGTCCATCATTCAATTTTGGCAGTACCATTTATTATTCAAAGGGATGTTCAACGAAAATTTACTGACTGAATAGCGAACCGTGCAGACCATGATCAGCCTGTACGGACGTGCAGGCTGATCTTGGTCTGCGCTGGTCGCAAAGGCAGAATCACTTGCCGCCAACAGGCTAAAGGTTAAAAGCCAATAAGAAGTTAGATTTTCTGCGCGAAAGAGAAATAAAAAAGAAACATATTCTCAAATATAAAATCATTTACTTAGTGTATAACAATGCATCTTACCTTTTAGCCCCTTGTTTCTTATGAGCTCCTTTAATATGTTTTTGATGTTTCATTATGTTATACCTTGTATTAATCCTAATAAACCGTCACTGTTACCTTCCGTTATTAATTTTCCTTTACTAATAATGAACGAACACAAAAGGGTTAATCCGATTATAATTCCTAATCCTTAATGCGACTGATAAAAAAATGGCAGGCACGCGCCATT
Organism: Mercenaria mercenaria; assembly: GCF_021730395.1. Taxonomy (NCBI): domain Eukaryota; kingdom Metazoa; phylum Mollusca; class Bivalvia; order Venerida; family Veneridae; genus Mercenaria; species Mercenaria mercenaria. Next base: position 48,382,209 of record NC_069370.1, read on the forward strand.
GTCTACGTTCTTCTACACAGTCCGTATTAAATATTAACATATCCAGTGACTGTTTCACATTTTCCCGCCTTTTTTTCCACTACGTCTCAGCCTCCTACTTAACTGTTGTTAAAACTTAAAACGTGATTAAAATGTACACAAATATGTAAAACTATATAAACAGGAACAGCTCATATAGACTGAATATTTAGCATGTTGAAACCGATACGGAGTCGAAATGAAATATGTTGAAATAGTGCGAAACCAGTAAAACACCCTGAATAGGATATCGTATGATATCACTTCATGGTTCCTGACAATGTATAATTGGTCCGAAATGATTAAATAGTATACGCCGGTATAGAGACCCCCATAATATATTGAAAATACATAGAACGAAATAACCCTTTCTGATTGAATCGATACGAAAAGAAGCTCACATTTCAGCTATCAAATGATCAGAATTTTGCATTGATAGGTATTTGTACAATTTGTTTGGCTTTTTAAAGGTTTCGATTTACTAGAAGAATTTAAAATGTACATACATTATTAATAATTTTGATTCTATTTGGTTGTTTAATCAGTCTTAACATCCGGTAATGGTAAACATTTGTTGTTGAAAAAGGGAAGTTTCGTTCCAATGGGTATTATGCTTGCAATAAAAGCCAGTAAAGGCCTTTTTGTTACATGCTACTGAATTTTAAAATACTATTCCAGTCAATAGAATAATAGTTGAACATATAAAACGGGTCTGGGATATGTAAATCGGTGTTTGTTCAAAAGAACTAATAATGACGTTGACACAAAAAAACTCATTGCCGAATGCAACTGTCTACTAAAAAGTAATTACTTGTTGAAATTAACATGGACAGATATTCTCCTCCACTGATACTTATTACAAATTTTACATGTATATAATGTGTCATTTATCTAAATCATACAATAAAGTAATAATAAACGCATGCATTCCACAGAAAATGTATTTGATCACATATAGAATAACCTTATATTTTGTGTGTGTCTTAATATATTTATTTTACCGTTTTCTATTACACTGTATGTGTTTTCGACAAGTTTTCTTCTCATGTTTATTTCATAATCGTCTGAACTTTATTCTTTTACTGCACATCTGTTCGTATACATATTTCTTGTTACTCCGAATATATTATAACGAAAAGTCGAGCCGGAATAAATGAATGTATACATCGTACACCTAAGTGATTAAGGTATCAATCTTGGGAACGAAAGGTGAAAGGTTAGAACCCCACCACAGGGATCCGTCCGGTGTAACTGGTTAGGAAGCCGCCAGCTTGTTAAAATATGATAACCGAATACCTTCCTGCCTAATTTTTTAAAGGATTAGATTCGGAAGGTATATGTGTAAAAGGCAAAAGCGACGCATATGCCAAAGGGCCGACAAACGTTTATATTAACAGGAAAACTAGTTATGGTAAATAGATTCGAATTTTAGATAATGCATCCTTCATCTAAGCGTCAATGTCCATCAAAGTTGAATTTTCTTTTTAACACCATCATTTGTAAAAGAAAATGTCACTAATTTGGTATGTAAGGGTTAACATTTCAAGCTTCAAGAGCACAATTTTATTATACTGTCAATATTTGTTTTCATACGTTTAAAGAAAACAATTTGAAATGGGGGAAATAACCTGTAACCTACAATGTTTTTGAAACATAATAGAAGAGAGTAACTATTTATTTTCGTGCGGTTAAGAGCACACCAGCGCAACGCTCTTCTTTAGAACTAAGTAAACTTAAGATATAACAAAATATCAAAACCATACATTAATATTTGATATAAAGGCGGTTTATTTAAGTGCAACCACTTGCAACGTTATTTCATTGAGAAACGACACGGAACTGCACTGGCAATATTTCATTTAAAAAGAAATTGGTTTACTTAATTTAACAGTCAAATAATGCGATAAAAATAATAAAATGTGTCGAGAATGGCACAGGATATTATCGTTAGTTGATAGTAAACAAATAGAAAATCTAAAATAAATGTTAAAACTTATCAATATTTTACAATGTTTAATGTAACTTAGCCAAAAGAAGTGAAGCGAAATTATGTGATACTCCAACTTCTGCCGTCTTTATCCACACTGAAAACAAACTATCAAAGTCGTGAAATAAAAACACATTCGAAGTCTAAACAATAAAGAACTAAACAGGAACTTTGTTTTCAAACATTGTTGTTACAGTAACGATTTTATTGCTGTATTCTGGGTAGTATGTATGTGCAAGTAAAAAAAGAGTAATCGAAAAATTAGGAAGCTGACATGCATGCGAAGTTGTCTATTCGACAAGAAATTTTAAAAAAAGTCTAGATATAGTATAATGTAATAAATCAATGAAAGTTGAATAAGCATTCAAAAATGGAAAGAGAAGAAAAACAGATCTAAAAGACAATTCAATATTGTAGAATGATGCTGTAATGAGCACATCCCAATATATTGATCCAGGGAACTATTTAACATGTTAAGGCACTACTCAAAGGAAAATAACCATGTAACAATTCAAGCATCGAATTATTATTACACCAGATCTCAACAATATCATTTTGATGATAAGTGCGTACAAAGGCACCCACTCTTGGCGCCAAGCCCATCCTCTACCAATGATATACTGCGATCTGACCCAAGTGACAAAGCGAGACAAAGACAGAGAGAAATTACAGATATTGGCACGAATTATAAAGCCATGAATAGAAGCAATTTAAAACCAATAATTATTATCAATCTATAAGGATTCATTTAATTTATACAAAAAGCGACTTTCATTCATGGAAAATATATCTGATGCCATCTTCATAGTCTTACGTATTGCAGACCACTAGAATGCTTTTAAGATACAGTGTTAATCACATTGCGAAAGATCTAAATTGGTACAATACTAGTATACAAATTCATAACCGTCACCAAAGAACTAAGAGAAGCAGAAAATATGCCACAAACTTATGCAAAAGAAGCAATTGATCAAAATTACAAATGAACCACCAGTTTTGTGAAAACTGAAATAGGGTCATACTATTATGAGTTAGAAAGTTCTAACGTTCTTCTACAAAGTACTAACAGCTTCCTAGAATCTGTTGGCATTTTTCATCTACGTAAAAGTGGTCCGTAACTAGATATTGCTACTGAACTCTACAATTTTGTTACAACACATCGTGTTGCCGTATTAAATAACCCAGTCCATACCATGTATAAGAAGCCAAATCAAAGTTTTCGGAAAGAATAAAGGTAAAAATACAAATAAGACAAAATGTGCTGAAGAAAATGAAAGGGATATGGAGGGCTGCCATGACAAGAAGATGCTAAAAAGGTGTTTATTCTACACTTCTGGGCATATAGATAAAACAGTGTGTATATTTTTCAGTTCTGTTGATCTTTAACAAAACAGTAATTCAAACTTGTGTATAACGATCTGTCATGATGAGTAACTATTTCAACAGTTTATAAGACTGTACATACCAATGCCTGACCTTCAGAATTGAAGAAACCCTTGTTAAATAAATTTGTAAAACAACATTTGCGACAATAAAAACAGAAAATAATGTATAACCTACCTGTCATAACTGTTTGTCCATATTCCCCATTCTTTTATATTGATATTATATTAAATATACAATATACATGTAATTTTACGATAAGGAAAGGCATGAATTTGTTTCAAGAGAACATTTTGATGCCCAAAAATGATTAGAGTTAGAAAAAGAAACGGAAAATAAATATAAATTGTAAAATAAAACTACAAATAAAAGTAAATAGAATAAAAATTTATTCGTGCTCCTAAAGAAACTTACTCATCGTCCGAATCGATTCCATATCCGGCAATATTTACAGTTATCTTCATTCTACAGGAAGTAATATTTACATTTTACATACAACACAACTTAACATGCCTTTGTCCAGGGCAAAAATATAGTGTCTGGATAGTTCGTCCTTTTAAACTTCTTAAAAACAAAACACACATATTAAAGGTGGTAAATCAGATTTTTGGTCAACGGATTTGTTTGAAATTTCAAGATCTGATGAGTTAAGATTTCACTGGAGGTATCTTTAATATTTGATATTCCTATCCAGACTGCCTAACCAAGAGTGGGTTATTTTAGCACAAGTATGAATTTGATAAACATACTTTGTCTCAGGAATGACAGAACTAAACAGGAGCTGTCACTATTGGTGACAAATGCCCCGAAGCATGCTCAAGAATGCTACAGTTGTCTGCACAAAATATGCCAGAAAAGTTTAGGTGTGAATTATTTTGTGACCTTGATCTGAGAGACCCGGGTCATAAGCGTGACACACCTTCTCAGTATGGTAAACATTTGTGTCAAATTATTTTCAAATCCCTTGAAAAATGGCAGAGTTATGGACCAGACAAGAAAAAGACCATGTACCTTGACTAAGTGTGACCTTGACCTTTGGAGCAGGTCTGGTTTTGCGCTTGACATATACTCATTATGGGAACTTATGCAAGTAATCTTAAAATCCCTTCACGATGGCAAATTTGGACCGACAAGAACAGACCATGTTACCCTTTTACCTGTAAGTGTGACCTTGACCTTAGAGCTAGGGTTCTGGCTCTTGCGCACGACACATTGTCTTATTATGGAAAACATTACACAAGTAATGCCAAGTAATTTCAAAATCCCTTTATGAATGGCAGAGTTATGAACCGGACACCTATTAACCTTTGACTTCTAAGTGTGACCTTGACCTTGGAGCTAGGGGTCTGGGTCTTGCGTATGACATATCATCTCATTATAGGGAACATTTATGCCAAGTTATTTCAAAATCCCTTCATGGATGGCAGAGTTATGGACTGGACACGAAACATACCCTGTTCATCTTTGACCTCTAAGTGTGGCCTTGACCTTGGAGCTAGAGGTCTGGGTCTTGCGCAGGACACGTAGTCTCACTATGGTAAACATTTTATGCCGAGTTATTTCAAAATCCCTTCATTGATGGCAGAGTTATGGACCGGACAAGAATTTACAAGCACGCACGGACAGTGCGATTTTAATATGACAACCTTCGGGGCATAAAAACATGTTGTATCATATTTGTTTAACAATTATATATAAGATGAAATTCGTTAGAAAAATGCCATATCCTTCTTTTGCCTATCTTGGTTATAAATACTCAGCTTTAAAATACTTTCAAAAGTGGTAATTGTAACAAGATCAAAAAATATATACTTCTGATAGGGAACTAACTGTGTGTAATGAGTCTTTTTATTCCTTAAATAAATCTTTAACAGAATATACGAAAATCGAAAAAAATGTCATAAACTGTTGCTTAAATGCGACTGACCACCTTTAAGGAAAATTCTAAAAAGCCAGAGAAAACTTAAAAAAGTAAAATAAACCAATAAGAAGAATATATGTTCTTTGCCGTGTGTGCGGGTCGTACCCCCTTCCATAAAATAAGACAAAGTTTGAATATAAGACACCAGATATATTGTTAAAACAAATTACCTGCATGAGTTTAATATATATCCGTCATTTCTTGGTAACACAACTCATTTTTATGCTTTTACTAAAGTGCATATATTTATTTTTGTGCGTTCCTTTTTGTACTATGGATATTGTCAATTTTGTGTAGGCTTTTAAAAGAAAGGCAAATATTGGCAAACGATTTTATTTATAGTATCCCAATGCAACATTTCTATTGTATGTTTTTGCAACCGCTCTGTGTGAGGTTCTGCAGCTAATTACTTCAGGATCAAAATCGCTCTTTTCTGTAATCCTTCTTGTCAATCAGAATTGATAAATGAATCTCGAATGAAGTGTTTTCCTGATCAAATATGGAAATACTCAAGTATCTTAGCGGCAAACATTTCAGGGATTTGTCGTCTTAAAGATAGTGTTTAATTGGAATTGAACGGCGTGAGATTGTACTTTTTTTTCAGGAAGGGTTTGAAATAATGTTATCATAATTGTCTGTGTTGAACAAAATTATAAAAAATGTACTCATCGACCCGAGGCCATTGAAAAATGGACCGAAGTACGGATATGTGTTTTTGTTCTTGTTTTGTCAGCAGTCTTTTGTTCGTTTGGTGGTGGTTGTTGTTTTGTTGTTGTTTTTTAGTTTTTATGTGTGTGTGTGTGTGTGTGTGTGTGTGTGTGTGTGTGTGTTTTAGTAGTGTTGTTTTCTTTGTTTTTGCAGGCGATTGGTGGCAGGGCTGTTGGGTGTGTGTATTGGGGATGGGGGGAGGGGGAGAAAATAAAAATTCTGCAATGAAACAGACAAAATTCAGTATTACATGTAGTATAAACTAATCAGTTGAGGCTATATTTGTAAGGGTACAACATTTTGATATTTTTGCAGAAATGTTTGTGTTCATCAGAATGATTTTAATTGTGTCACGACTAATTAATATACAGGTACTGCGTGGAATGATATTGTGTTTGCGTGACATAAACGCCTGAAAATTCATGCCAACTCATCATTATTATGTACTTATGTATAAGAAAAACCAAAGTTTTCAAAATCGTTCTGTTGCAGTCAATTATTGTACGTAAGTCAATTGTCAACAATTTTGCCAACTTTCAGTTTGAAAGAATGGCTACTGTTGGAATTATGCCCCATTCAGACAGACAGTCCACACCTGCAAAAAACGTGTCAGGGGCATAGATAATGCCAATTTTTCATTAAATATAGTATCATACGGCCTTACTTATCTTATTTCTATTATTTGTTTGCAAGAAACAGCTAGAAGTACACGAAAAATAATCGATTTCTGTCATTCTTACCTAAAATGGTGACGCTGATGCAAAACTGAGATGTGGGGAATCACCTTAAAAATCAGAATTTTGCCTACTTTCCGAAAAACTCTCAAATTTGCCCAAAATATGCAAATAATATGCCATGTTTGTCTTAAAATGGTGCTTATTGCTCAATTCTGATAAGAAAATACCAGTTTTACATCGGTTGAAGCAATTTTCACGAAGTGCGAATTTTTTATTTTAGGTATGAAGGTATTAAATGCATCCGCTGCTATTTTCTATATAAAATTAACAACTTGTAACATATTTTTATCAAGATTTCTAGCCTTTCACTTCCTGCGAGACTACCCTTGTCTTGAAGGTCTGTCTTTAGGCAATCAAAATATACCAAAAAAATATGGGGTTGACCATAATGCAGTGAAACCATGGTCACGTGACTGAGACACGTGAACAAAACGTTAATATTGCGTAGGTAGACATCAGGAAATACCTACTTTCACTTTCATTTTACAAGGCAGCTTCCAATCATCTTCTGAAGCATATAACGTAGCTTAAAATCATCTGCGGACATTCCTTTTTACAATCAAGCACAAATAAAGCTTATATCTGGCATGAAAATGGCCTTTACTAGGCGGGAAAATTGCACTATATATTGATATGGACTACATTCGAGTGGACCACGGAGGCATATCCGGCTAATTGCCCCCTTCATGCCTGTAGAAACAATTGACCGTGCGACATTCTGTTCATGCAGCTCACACGTATTTGAAATTCACACGCCACCGTAAAGCAACCTTTTGAAAACGTTCCCGATATTTTAGTCCCACGCTGCGTCCAGTTGGTTCAAACTTATACGAAGGCAGAAAATGAGGTCCTTTCTTACTTAGTGCATTTAGATTATTATTATTATATGTAAGGAGTAATTACTAATTTTGTCTAACATTAAATGGATGAAACCTCCGTGGCGACAGTATTTTACCAGCTCAAATATACAGACTTTTAATCTCCCTGGAACCAATATCATTGAAAATATGAGTCTTGACCTTTGTTGGGTTCGTACCGACGTGGCCTGATTTGCAATTTCAAGCTTTTTATTTACACCGCCGCTCCTGTCATTAAAATTCTGTTTCTTTCTTTACAATGTGTCTCAACAGAGAGGAGTGTGCCAAAATTTAACCACTGGCCACTTTACTCGATACAACTTAACGATTGACAAAAAGTTATTAATGTACCTTCATTAGTTAATGTTATATTTTAAGTCACTAATACAATCATGTGTATTGGATTAATGTAATTAATAAACACGTTAGAAACAACTTGTTAACGTAATGTTTAGTGCGCTGACACCACAATAAAAAGGAAATGAGACAATCAGATCTGTGCAAACAGCAGAACTTCTTGTTGTTTTTTTTTTCAGTGTTTTTTTTTTCTAATTTTCATTATCTATCCTTTCTCTGCAAAAATATCACGAGTCCTTAACATAAAAGAAATTACAAATAAGTGTCCAAGGTTTAATAAAGATACAAAATAAATGTTTGAACGCGACGCTATTGTAAACAAGGATACGTAACGAAATATTACTTCCATGTTTGATGTTTCTAATTTAGTCTAGGTCTCCTTTAATGAACTGAAGTCTGGTAAATATTTACTTAACTAGGAATAAAGGGTGAGTAAATGCGGTTATGCAGCACTGTAGGAAAACAAATGGCACTAGTATAAAGGTTCCTGTTTTTAATCGATTTTCAAATTATAGCACATATCAAAGATATGAACTGTATTGTTCGAGTATCTATTTATCACATCACGAATTCTAAGCAAGTCCACCCAAACAATAGAACGTATTCTAAATTTTAACTGTTTCTCATTTTCAATGCAATATCATGTACGAAATGAATAAAATGTGGTTAAAATATCTCATTCTTTTCTAATTCCCAGTAAAATTATAAACCTAAATCAAGCTTACCTTATATAAGAATGCAAAAGTAAATGATTTACAGAAGTGAGTTATTCCAAAATCCTCAAAATTTATCCGCTGTCTCTTTTCTCAAGCTGTCATAAAAGATTGTCAACTATACTTTTTATACGAGACAATGTGCTAAAATCATCCTGTTTTTCAAGTTTGCATTTTGTTTTTGAAATGATACACTTCGATTAGTTAATTTATTTGTTCTTTGTTTCATTCATTATTTAGTAAACACATGTCTTTGACGTAAATGCACAACAAAAGACTAAATGAAACCCATACCGATGAGTAGTATCCAATTTCACAATACAAAAACGGAAGACACTGACACTATAGATGAACAAGCCCTAGGTATAATACCCCTATTTTATTGCCGTACGCTTAAAACGGGAAATTTTTGACACACCTATAAATGATATGTATACGATGAGGTCTGAAGTATTTACATTTTTGATAAAGAACTATGAAATATATCAAATGTGCGGGCACCAATTCCTAAATGCGGAAAATTGAAGCAATAAAATGGTACCTAATATAGATATGTGAAATATCTACCATTAAAATCAGTAAACAAAGGCGAAACCAAAGGTTATGAACTTTGACAGGGGAATCACCAATAAAATCAATAAAGAGATAGCTGTTTTTATTTGAATTTTAACAATAAGGTAACTAACACATGATTAATCATATGGATTTCAATTCAAAACGACGTATATATACATTTCTGTCTTGTTAATGTTAAGGTTAAGTTCAAACCTGATAAAAAATACTTATGGTGTCTTTTTCTGGCTTGAACTTTAATTGACTCCAATAAATAATCGCTTGAACTAAAATCATTTAATGGAGCTTGGACGTTTAGAAGAAAAAGAAGACTCAAGAAAAACGTTGTCAAATTGTAAAATAACCGAAAATATTGCCAATGTCTTCATTTCTTCGTGGCTGACTTAATATCTATATATTATAAATAAGATATCGCAGAATAGTACATAGAGATAAAAAGATAACTTGAGCAGAAGTCGTAAAATGTTTAAAGAAAATCTTACCTTTGAATTAAAACACCTCTAAACTCAAAGATATAGATCCAACGCTTGAACCGTTTGTCATCTTTATAGATTTGAATTTGATGCCCCCTTTTATGACAAAACCCATAAAACAAGCATTTCTCTCTTTATTGATACCGGTTGTGTCACAATTTGATCTGAAAGGCACTAAGTAAGCAAAACATTTCGATTAAGGTGACGCACACCACTAAGAATTGCCTTTGCATTAGCGCAGTCGATATTGGTTGCTATGTACATAATTCATATTTTCTGCCGGGACAGCCATTAAAACCTTAATAGGAATTATTGAATTCCATATTTAACCGTCTTTAGTTCACCGCATCTGTTATTTTATATACAATAATGTTATTGTTACTTAATCAAAGACTTGAAAGGACTGGGTATATGGGGCTACTCAGCGTGGCGGGATGCAGACGAAAAGAATTCATTCAGTTCAAGATCGATGAGCCATCAAAAAGTTATGTTTCTGATTAATCATATTTCATACATTTCTAAATAAACCCTCCGTCGTTCAGATAAACAACTCCGTGGTTCTTGGCAATTCATTCTGCTGCGATCGGTAGATTTAATTACATCTTTGTTGACGTTACGTTTATTTTGTAATCTACGGTTATAAAGCTATCTTCTATTTAGTTCTTTATAAAATACATAGATACTTTGGACTTGACTGAATATGAGCCGCGCCATGGGAAAACCAACATAGTGGGTATGCGACCAGCATGGATCCAGACCAGCCTGCGCATCCGCGCAGTCTGGTCAGGATCCATGCTGTTCGCTAATAGTTTCTCCAGTTCCAATAGGCTTTAAAAAGCGAACAGCATGGATCCAGACCAGACTGCGCGGATGCGCAGGCTGGTCTGGATCCATGCTGGCCGCAAACCCACTATGTTGATTTTCTCATGGCACGGCTCATATATTAAATTTCATTTTCGGGGGTGGCATGTTATCCCTTTCATATCTTAAATAATCATAAAACACAGATTAAAATTTTAATAGTTTGCTCATTTACATATTTTTTGCATTCGTCTGCTAATAAATTCTATAAAAAGACTCTTTGAATGCAAAGAACTAAAACCAAACTAATACCAGACATTCAGTTTAAATGAGTCTATATTATAAGTAGTAACGAAAAGTTCGAACACCCCTCACGCCCTCAGCACCTGCTTAAGCGGAAAACTATTATTTAGAAACATTAAATGAACACTATGATCCTGAAGAAAAAAAAACAAATGTTAGATAGGAAAACCCACGTTCAAAGAAGGCAGCCGCCCATACCCAACTGTCGTCTGCATCTTTTCAATTTTCTTGAATGCCTCCACCACTCCCCACAAAAATGCTGAGTGAATACTTGTTAAAAACATTATAAAGTTGTCTGTCTGAAAAGTCAGTATCAATAGCAGATACCAACACAACGTCGTAAGAGCCTTAATAAAAGATAATATATAGTTATAAATATATAGTTATACCCATTTTAGCAACATTACTTGGCCCTGAATTAAACTTAACATTATGTAAGTGATTTTAATAGTGCGAGTTTTTAACATAAATAATGGGATACATTGGACTCTTTCGGTAAAGAGTGTATTCCAAAGAGTGACCCTCAGTATGGACGTCCGTGCCCGAGAAGGCTAATCACTTAGGGGGTAATATTGATTTAAAGTCCAAATTTTGACACAGACAGCACTTCGTCCCTACAATGTTTTAATGCAATTTGCAACGGAGAAACAATATTTACAGTACACTTGAATACCATTAAATACCAAAAAATAACACTATTTTCAACGTACAAATGTATTTTAATATCGTCTGCTGTTTTAATTTGTTACTCAATCGTTTTGTCGGGGTTAACCTATGTGATCGATCGAACACTTTAGGTTATTAGAAAATGAGCGATATATTATCACACGGGCTTAAGTGCCAATTACAAGACTTTGGCTAAGACCTGCTTGTCACTGTTATGATACGACCCGAGTATGATTTATCACTGCAATCAGACGACTTAGGAATGCCAATATCTTAATAGCGTACACAATTAAATTGGTGAATTTATGGTGTAATATTGTTCTCTCACATAATATGACGTAGATCATATCACTATGCTGGCAAAAATGCCCGAATTCAGCAAAAGCCAAACTCAAGTCTTCAGTAATATTCCCAGGTAGCATAGAAAAACCAAGAAAAACGTAAAAGCAGACTTGCTTTGGCCAGTCTCAGAGCTAAAGAAACATTACCTGGTTTCAGCGATTCAAAAGGACCGCATATATTTAAATATATACTATATATTTTGACAAAAATGATGTGTACGAAGTTTTTGTTACAAAATTGCACAATACGTTTCAGGTGCAGTCATATAACTCCGTGCGTTTTAATGGGGCAAACGCACCGTGACGCACCGAACGGCACAATCAAGAGAAAATCAACACGCGACATACCTACAAACTTGTCCACAAGTCTAAATAGGAAATGGATAAATCCGGAATATCTTGAATATTTGATACATAGTTTGGACACATTACTGTGAATACTTTAAAGAATAAATCGGTAAATCTGGGAAGTGTACAGTATATTCAAAATCAGTATTACCTCATCCTAGATACGTAGACATCTGAAAACAGATCTACACACGACGCGTGTGCAAAAAAAAGCTAAATATAATTACATGATGATGTCGGAACATTTTCGGTCGTTAAATTAAAATAGGCTTTAAATTAATCTAAATGATGCAAGACAACAACACGACTGACAACTTAAACACATAAGACATTAGACAACATTACAGACAGCTCGTTCGTCCGTGTGTTTGCGGGTTCGTTTGAGACAGAATTTTACTGAAAACATTTTACATTGCAATCGTAACTTAAATTCTGAAAATTTTAACCTGGGTGCATGAAAGAAATAACATCTTTTCATCTGATCTGAAGGTAGAGCTGATATGTGCCTTAGTTACAAAATATGAAATTACAATGTCTGACTTGTCCATTCCTGATATATGGGGATTTTTATTACTTTGGAGATTTATAGCTTGTATATATTATCAAACATACAGATCATCTGTTCTTGTACTGTTTGTTTACTTAGACACGCAGTACAATAAATAATGTGCGGATTATCACCGTTTTAAAGAACGAGATAACGCAGCTTAAAGTGAAATATCTAAAATTCAAAATCGACAAGTTTTTAAAAGACTTGTGATATTGAAATTTTGATAGAAATATCGTAAGTTTTAAAGTTCCATGAGGCTTTAAACTTTATGTTAAAAACAGATCAAGCAGCTGTCCAAATAGATGTTATCATAAAGTTGTACTGTTGTTTTTTTTTCTTCACATTCACAACAAAAAAAATGTGGCAGCCACACTATAAATAAAGGTAGCTATAACAGTACCATAAATAAAGGTAGCTATAACAGTATCATAGATCTTCAATTTATCATAGTACATTGACAGCCTACGGTTTCACATGTAAATAAAGTTACTAACTCATATCTTTTTATGACAAGAGGGAATTCCTTAAGCAACAAGTCTATATGTTCTGTTCTGTTCTATATGTTCTGTTCTGTTGTGTTCTTTTGACTCATAACCTTATTCAACTGCCGTTATTTATGTTGTATACAATGTCATGGCGATCCTAAGCTGATTTTGATTTTGATAAATGATGTATCAATTTACCTGTTAAACAAACGACAACTTTTAATCTATTAAATGTATGTAAAGTTTATGCCTGTTTACTTTTCAACCTCAAATGATTTAAATTCATGATTGCCTGAAACATGTTTGAACTAAGACAGGTTTGATTGGATTTTGAGGGCAAAGAAATATTGCAAATGTTTTTTCTCTGTCAAGTTACAATAACTGGAAGCATGGAGTTGGCATGTGAAAATATTTTTGTAATTCGTGCACGATATAAAAGAGCATTGACATTAAACATATGAGAAAGTACTTATTATATATTTCAAAATGTTTATCTATGATTCCATAAAAGGCATTCATAGTGTATTGAAATCTGGTTATAATGGAGATTCCTTTTCATCTTAATTCGATTGCAGCTTACATTTAACCATATCTCAACTTTGCCTCGTGTGAAAAATCCAATCCGGAAGAGCAATCTTTTTAAACCACACGTCCGAACCCTCGAGTTCGCGTTTGAGCTAGGTTAGGTTAGGCATAATACCACCGGTCCAAGCAGTATTTTATCTTACACTTTAGCACTTATGTTGATGAAAATTTGTTTAAAACTTACTTTAAAAGGAATGTATATGCAAGAAATTAGTAAGCAATATGCTCAGAGCAAACCCGGTAGCTGTTTCATCGACTGCAGTTGTGTTAACCTTGAGCCTGCTAGCAGCAAGTGATTCTGCCTTTGTGACTAATATGCCGACCAAGATCACCTGCACATCTGTTGGTCTGCACTGTTCGCTATTCAGTCAGTAAATTTTCAGTGAATGTTCCTTTCTAATGATAAGTAGTACAGCCCAAATTGAAAGGTCGGCTAGTCCATTTTAGAAATTTAGCAGGGTAAAGGTTAAGAATTGATAAACAAATGATAATTACATATTTTTCCGAACTTGAAATAGTAAAAAGATTTTGCATTATTTCTAAAATACACACACATACAGTTAAGCGTTCTGACAATCATTTCTCCGAAACTGCGCAAGGAAAAACGATCATAAGAGTAAGCAACGATTATAAGGTTTGGCCTTTTAAAAATATATATATATATAATATTCTTTTATACGGGTAGAATAAACCTTTGATTCATGTGTTAAGTTTAATCTATCACATTTGCATATTGTTAATCTCATTCAATATTATGCATTAGCCTTTTGATACGGACGTCCTAACATGTCATAACAAATATCACACTGTCTATCAATCTCGTTTTAAAATATAAATCAGATTAAAACTAGACTTTTCTAGTTTATATTATAATTTCCTTTAATTAAAAACAACGCATTGTTATATCTAAAGATGACGTGTTTGTAGTTTGATGGTATGGTAATGCTTGTTTTATCTTGAATTGTATTTTCTGTTTGTACTGTTTGTATACGTTACAAATGAGAGAAAAAGAATGTTGTTTATGTGTCGTTTAACCTCAACTCGTATAACCGACCCAGACGCAGTACGGGACTGCAACGGTACCTGTACTTTTAATTACTGCAGTTTAATTACATATTTCGGTACAACATTATTCATGCATGTGTCGAATTCCAGTTCGGTTGCTTATTTGACGCGTATGTTCTTATAGTGGCTGATTACGTTATGCGCCAGAAACCCAAAGTGATATAGAATATATCATCTAGACGAAGTGCGTATCAAAATTCTTGTGCCGCCTACTCTATCCAAAGACTGCATCAACACATTCCAGCCTACCTGGTGATTTTTATAGCTTTGTGTGATTGAATAATGTATTTTTGTGCGAAAATGTTTTCAAAGTGGTGACATGCCATTAGATATGTGCATTTGAACAGGAAAAACGGGTTCACTAAATGAAGATCTGATAACTTTTGTTATATATAATATATATATATTGTGAGAGTAGGTCAAGTATGTGTTACGCTAGCCACAAACGCGTTTAAGTCCCGCTTCGGTTTCACTGACAGTTCCAAAGGCGACATGGTGTAAGTGATCATTTTGTCGGCGCGAGATATTAAGTACATTATGTAATGAAGCACATCTATTCGTTTGATTCATGTGTTAAGTTTAATCTATCAAATTTGCATACAGACAACCAGACGCTTTATGTGCAAACATTTATACCCGTATTCTGTTCTGACACTGTTAAAAAAATGATATTTGATAAAATCTGAACGAAATAGAGCACTTTGAAATTTCTTCGTAATATTAAATGTCTTTTGGAGCATCATATAGATTGTAATTCAGATTTTTAATTGGAATGTGTATAATCTGTATCGGATTTAACGGGTACATAACATATATAACTGTAAACAAGAAAAGGAAATCCATAAAGTTATTATTTCAATACAAACATATAAAAATGAAATAATTTTTCGCAGCAAATTTGTACTAGCGTCACGAGTGAACTTCTAAAGAAAAAATGTAAATGTCAGTTACCTTAATCGCTTTAACCATCCATTAATATATATCCGAAATTCAATCCATGTATAGAATAGTGTATGCCAAAAGTATGTACAAGTGTATCTATGGTCGGGACAATTAATCCTCAATAAATATTGAACTGGATCGCTGATCTTCAAGTCACTTGTACAGTCTTGCACTATAAAGTTTAAACATTTAAATAAACTCGCGTGATATTTGTTTGTTTTCTTTCACAATATTTAACGTCATACGGATTTTTGAAATTTAGGGTTCAGTGTCTGTATAACATTATAATCCTAAACGTAAATACAAAAAACGTCGCCGAAATGCGCGCTTGTAATCAAAAACCAATCACCTCCGATTTGTATCGATTAACAGATTGTTTTAAGATGGAGCGATACCTCTGGCAAAAATTACTGGTACCACTCCAAGTGCAATGAAACAAAAATATGCATGTACAGACAACCAGACACTTTATGTGCTTTATATCAAAAACAATCTGCAGTTTAACCCGTATCTTAAAAACACACTCGCAAGCTTTTCGTATAACACTACCAGGTACAATTTTCCTTCAACCGAGAAACAAATAAACTTGATCTTTCAAACAAGGTTTCTAAATTATACTTTCCTGTCTTTTGTCTCTCATTTTTGTCATCAAAGGCGCTTTCCTTTACAGTCAATCGTTCAAAGGTAACATCAATTACGACAAAAGAAGTAAGAAAGAAAGAAACTCTGTTGCTTTCATTTTGTGAATGAAATATTCAATAACTAAAGTGTTGTATCGGCTTGCAATGACCTTTTGAAATAACTAGTATGGTTCGGGAAGATCGTGATCGTGATACGGAGAACTCAGTATATTAGTGACTTTGAATCTCTTACCTTTCAGTTTGAATCCCCGTGAGGGAAGTAGAATTCTTCCATGTGCGCAAGCCATCTAGCTTGCGAAACGGAAGTGGGTCTGCACGTGTGCCTGCACGTGTCTGACATAATGCACGAATGCGCATAAGGCGTCTTCCTAAACCATTACAAAACGGTCGCCATACGACCTTAATTAATATGTCGGTGTGATTTTTCCCCTTCCTAGCCCCAACGCCACCCCGTACACTCCAAACATTTTTCTTAACTTTTCGTATTCGCTAAATAACTGCCGAAGTCTCTGTTAGAGTTTTTAGACAATGATTTCCTATTACCTTAATACCAACAAAAAAAAGATATAATCTAACGGTCTTTGTAACAATGTTATCTATCTAGATTCATGAAGATAATTTTGACAAATGAAAATATAAACTATAAGAAAACATAAAGGTTTTGCATATTTAATTCGGCAAACATTTGTGGTATTTTAAATCAAATATACATGTTCAATAGAGTATTTGTTTTATAGATCATATGATACAGTTAGAAATAACATTTTGAATTTCTATATAGACCTTCTTGTGAAAAAAAATGGCGATTTTGAGACCGAGTTATATCTTTTAAAGATTCATAATGCTTTAAATTTTTATCTTAAAAACAGATGAAACAGCTTTTCAAAGAGATGTTATGCGTACTTACATGGTTAGAAAAGCACTACTTTTAATATTGCATATGAACTGTTATAGCTAGAGACAAAAAGGGTGGTTATAAAAAAAACAATAGATTCAATAAAAGAAATCTAGTATATTCAGCAATATTCAAACTAAAGAAAGTAATTATCACAAATAGGATTTTACAAGAAATTTATGTATTTTATGTTTATAATGGAAAATGTGGCAGCCACTTTTTACTCAAAGGTATTATGTGCCTTTAACCAATGATATCAAAACAGGCACGGAATTTCCATAAAAGTTTGCCTGATCAAATATTCTTAGACCTGCATGAACAATCGCATTATCCAAAGAACGGATGCTGTCAAAATATGGATAAAAAGTAAGAGTATTCAAAAGGAACATCGAAATTCCTCAACCACGCAATTTAGCTGTATTGTATTCTAACAATATAAGTGCATAATTGAGCCGTGCCATGAGAAAACCAACATAGTGGGTTTGCGACCAGCATGGATCCAGACCAGCCTGCGCATCCGCGCAATCTGGTCAGGATCCATGCTGTTCGCTAACAGTTTCTCTAATTGCAATAGGCTTTGAAAGCGAACAACATGGATCCTGACCAGACTGCGCGGATGCGCAGGCTGGTCTGGATCCATGCTGGTCGCAAACTCATAAAGTTAACTGTATAATATGATTATGGCAGAGGCCGATTTCCGGCCACAGTCCATTGCCAAACGATTGCCAGACATTAGGAAAGCCTTAGAAATGGCACCATGTTCTCGTTAAATGCACGATGCACTGCTTAATTATGTTATAAGTTCAGCTACAGTTCCATAGTTCAGCTACAGCTCCATAGTTCAGCTTCAGTTCCATAGTTCACCTTAACTTTAAAACTTTTAGAATTTCATAACGCATATACGCATATTGTCAGGTTAGAGGATTTTTACTTCTTTGGGTTTCGTAGAAATACAAACAGGAAAAGGTTTGCTTTCCCGTAAATCTTTAACTATAGAGGCAAATCATAAAAAGATGCTTCATAATGTGAAGACAGAAGCTTGGTCAAAAGCATATTGAGGCAATATGTCGACTATAGCACTAACAACAAGAATCTCGGTACTAAAAGTGATTTCCCCTCATAAAACACTAGTGGAGTTCGATATATCGTTACAACTACAAACTCTCCTTCTTACCTTTTCTTACTTTTCTTTGGTGAGGCTTTAGCACATGCCATTTTAAATAGTTTATCACTTTAATCACAAAATATCAATCGATTTGGATTCATTCTCCGCGCGAAAAACGTTCAAGTACGAATGCAGGTAACCAGCGTTAGTTAAAATAATCCAACGTGTATTTGTATATTTATGCTATATTTTGTGTAATTTTTAAAGAAGACTCATGCATGAACACTAAGTCAAAAGCTCACGGTGCTATTTTTCACACAGATAATTATATCAGAATATTAAATTTGAACTCCTGCTTGCACCTTATCAACACTTAAACTACTTCAAAAATTTCAGCTGTAACTTTATTTAGTCTAAACAGTCCATTATCTCTGTAGCGGTATCTTCATATTAAAACTATAATAAACTTAATTTCACTATATTATGTACAATCCAACTAGGTTGACTTGAAACTTCTTAGAAATTAAATAAGGCTTACGAAGGATTTGTCAACTGACGCTACTTATTTCTTTCTTTCTTTCTTTTTTTTTTTTTTTTTTTTTTTTTTTTTTTTTTTTGTCAAGTAGAACTATTCACAAAAATGACACTGAAGATTGATAATACACTAATTGTTCCCAGTCAAATGAAATATTTAATCAACTTTGTATTATATAATAATTTGTCATTTATTTTCATTAATCCAAATGAGAGTTAAGTTTTCCACATGTCAAACAGCACGAGATCAACTACTTCGATTAACCATTTGTGACTTTAATCTAGTCCATCATTTTTTCAATACATTAACTGTCTCTTGTTTGCGTATTTTGATTTATATGAATTCCTCCTTTATTTTCGTCATTCCTCTTACCGCAGACCTTTCATGTACACCTATATGTCTGTTCCTCTTTTTTATATTTACAAAACAGTGTTATCTATTTTAACAGTATTAACACCTAATAAAACATTGAGTTCAAAGGCCGTATTGATTTTACTTTATATTAAAATGCAAAAAGTCTTTATATGCACAAAAGCCCCTTTTCATTCATATTCTCATCATTCAATACAAATGCAGGTAGATCAAAATTTTATATTAGTTTCCTGTGCCATGGGGGAAAGAAATTGCAAGTGTTTAACTTTTACTTCCCATGCATAAAATGCACGAAAACATCATCGCAGCAATAACGCTGATAGTTATCTTTATACTATATTTCATGATAATATTCTACATGGTATAATTCAATTATAACATAATTAGTACCGACTATTTTTTTCTGTTAGAAAACTTTCAAAAAGAATTACTTCCAGCTATGCTGGCAACAAAAGGGAAATGTCCAATTTTAGCAATTTCTAAAAGTAATGTTTATAACATATATATTTTATGGACTGTAGAGAAAAGTTTAAGACTCGTGTGAAGCTTGCTCGACTGGTCGCTGACTTCGAATCACTTGCCCCTTACCATGTTTGAGGCGTAGAAATCTTCTTAAAGTGGTTCTATCCAGGTCCCTGTCCATATCTAATTTAATACCCGGATGGGTACCTTAGGTCTTCATCCACCAGGAAAAGCTGGAAAAGTAGCCATATGACCTAAATTGTGTCCGCGTAACTCTAAACTCAACAAAAACAAAAAACCTACTTGCCTGGGGAGAAAACGGAAGAAAAAAAACATACACAAATAGCACATACAAAAGCTAGACCTGCAAAACACGGAATACAAAATAACAGGAAATGTAGAAAGATTATAAGCAAAAATAGGACGACAAAATCCATCTTGAAGCACCAGAATAATAGTTTATACTTAAAAAAGATCGCTCTGATCTATTTGATATGTTCGGGATAAGAAACAACTATTGCTTGGCCTTATTGGGTAACACAAACTTCTGCCATTACCAATATTTATCAATTTTGACGTTCCCATTAGAAGCAAATACAGCCAAACAATATTGAAATCACTTTTGATGGCAAAATAAACACATAAATAAAAGCCACATATTTAGGCTTCCGTCACTCTGCAGTAAAAGCATGGAAATTGATTACAATTTAAAAATGTCAGGTCGGTATAATTACCATTACGAACACAAAGAGATTCAAGGATCAAAGAATTAATTTATAGAAGCCAATTTAAATGTCTATAATACAGTAAAAGATAATGATTAACGATGCCCATACAGATGACGTCAATGATGAACCCCTTTTGTAGTTATAGGTCAGACAAACAGACCTGTCACAGTCGTCTAAAAGACTAACAGACGTGCTATATCTATATTTCAGCTAGAATGTTTGAAGATACAGAACTGTTATCTACCACAGGATGAATAAACCAGTGCTATAAAATACATGTAGTATGAATTCCAATAAAAAGAAATAAATTCAAAATTT
This sequence comes from Mercenaria mercenaria, assembly GCF_021730395.1. Classification (NCBI taxonomy): domain Eukaryota; kingdom Metazoa; phylum Mollusca; class Bivalvia; order Venerida; family Veneridae; genus Mercenaria; species Mercenaria mercenaria. The sequence goes on from NC_069370.1 coordinate 48,403,078, forward strand.
ATTACAGCGTTACGTCATATTATTTCAAGCAGGGAATAAAAAAACATTTCAATGTCAACCAATCAGGTAAGAGAGCGAGAAAGCCGCTCCAGAAGGAAATGTTTTGCTACCCCTGACGCCCATTATAAATTACCATGTCGTACATAATAAGAAAGCACAGGAAAAAGGGCACCTCCGTTGCCAGCTGATTTTGGACATCAGGTCATAGAGTTTATTTAATTTCTTTGAAATCATTTACTGTTTAAACGAATCATTGTTCATTGAAAGTACATTTGAGAGGAATGCGTCCGCCGCAAATCAAAACTAGAATTGTCAGTCACAGAAGTGACGAATAATACCCCCACAATACGGAATACGACCTTGTATGGCAAATTTTAAGTTGGAAAGAGGCCATAACTACGTCAAACAATTCGTGGTTTGTAGCCCAAATCGAACTTGAACTGTATTTTAAGATGTTACACCCGTGTACCAAAAAATATTAAAATCTGTCGAGCCTTTCATGAGTTATCGTCCGGAAACCATGAGTTTGGCAAATTTTAATTTGGATAAGGACCAAAACTACGTCAAAAATTGGTGGTTTGTAGGCAAAGTCGAACTTGAACTGTATTTTACGATGTTACACCTGTGTACCAAAATTGTTTAAATCTGTCAAGCCTTTCAGGAGTTATTGTCCGGAAACCATGATTTTGGCAAATGTTAAGTTGGAAAGGGGCCATAACTACGTCCAAAAATGGTGGTTTGTAGCCAAAGTCGAACTTGACATGTATTTTATGATGTTACACCTGTGTACCAAAATTATTTAAATCTGTCAAGCCTTTCATGAGTTATTGTCCGGAAACCATGAACACCAACCGACCTACAAGCTCTCTCCTACATAACCCCCATCCCCCAACTTCGTTTGTGGGGTATAATAATAAAATAAAGCCGGATACACGAAATTGCGCTAAAATATAAACGCAGTATAATAGTGCAAGGCAATAAATCATACTGAAGAAGACTTAACAACTAAAGCAATAAAACACATAAAACAATGCTTTTAAATAAAGAAGTATTTTATAGCTCTTTGTTTTAAAGAAGCTACACGCCAAAAATATGAAATCAGCCTGATACTGGAAAGTTTGGATAATCGATGGTAGACTTGTTTTACTTACTTTTGAAGCTTTTCGTCTGGTTTGTGATCATTTTCAGACGAGTTACTGTCTGTCGAGAACCCATCAAGGGCCACCTCTTCTCCCTTTACTAGACTGAACAAATCCTGATTCAGACGAGAGAGGCTGTCTTTCCGGATGAGGCTGTCATAGGACGGACGGGAAATTCTTCTTCGCTGCGTGCTCGGCCTCGGCGTCTGATGGACAGGATCGGAGTAATCTATATCCGGAATGTCATCATCGTCACTTTCTGTAATAGTGTCCAGCTGTACATCCATTTTGTTGTATTCCATTTTAATACCTTCAATCTGAAAGTGAACAGATGTTTGACTCATGATATAGACATGCACAAACTTACCAAGCAAATGATAGTTAAAACAAAGCAGTTCATGCTTGCATAAATAGAAAATTATTAGTTTCTTTATATATATTATGTTATTAATAAAAAAAAATATTTTTGTTCGGTCTATTTAGGAAACACCAGAATACGCACAACTTTTGTAGTTTAAAAAATCATACACTGCTAAGTACGGAAGAGTTTAGTGCCAGGTGTTACTTATTTATCGACTCGAAATAAAGACTCAGTGACTCAGTAACTTAAAACATCGTAGTATCTTGAAATTTTAAAATACGTTACTCGAAAATTTCAAATTACTACGTCGAAATTTCGTGTTCTAACTATAAAAAAACGTAACTCGAAATTTCAACTTTGTATTTTGTCTTTTATCCGCAAAATTTGAACGTATGTCTGTCTCAAAAGGTAAACATATTAATGGGTTACTTTTATTGACTCTTATATAGTAAACATGTAATGTGGATACGTCCGCCTACACATCCATATATTACACCCAGCATGTAGGGTCTTAAACCTAAGCTACGATTCAGTGATGTATGACCTACTCTAGCCTCCAAGTTTTTTTGAATTTCAAACTATATTAAAAACATATGCTTTCATTTACATGTATCGTCTGTTCTGGTGGCAGGAGCTCGAACTAAGTCGAAAACCTTCCATAATTGGTTAAAATGTTGATATATTGTGAGTTCACTACTTAGTCCTTTCTACTATACCTCCCCTCAGATCTAGGGCATGTCTATATTTCCTAGCCACAAGGTTTCAAACTGGGCTGGAAACTTTCCCGGCTTAAGATGGAAAAGGTATTGATACATTTAAGAGGCACCTTATCATTAATTATTGGATTTGATTGTGTCCCTCCACGGAAATGTTTTGGGTCAGTATGATAAATGGAGATGCCGGGGCGTTAACCGAGTCCCCATATGTGTTTATCATTCTGACCCCAGTACATATAATCTCGGATGGTCACTGACAAACCCTATAATTGTTTTATTGACCACTTACATGAAGATCTACTGACTCTCCACATCGCCGCGTATAACCACCTTTAAACCGATGAAAATGGTAGATTCTTATGGAAGGTAAAACTAATGACCTTCTAGGGCTACCCGAGGGTTAAACAAGGAATTGGTCGGGAAATGTACAACTACGTATACTATAGTAGTAATTAACACGGAATTTCGAGTTACTGAAGTCGATAATTTAAGATACGTAACTCGATATTTCGGGTTTATATCTCGAAATTTCGAGTTAATAATTAATATACACTTGACACTAAGGCACTATCGCGGTAATGTCATTTGAACATTTATGAATATTTACATACTGATTAAAGGCAGAAATAGTTTGCATATAAATATCAAACATTTTTCTAAAAAATAAAGAAACTTAGCTTTTCTTTCCGAATTCTGTGATAATGTTCAACATGCCGAAGCAACCTTCAGGCGGTTCAAAGACTTTTATTCATCGGAATCAACGGATTTGAAAGCGAGTGAGTAAGATAACGAATATTCTCCAAATAGCTTAAACAGAAAGACTTACCTTATGTTCCCGTTTCCCTTAGCAACCATGCAACATTGATTCAAACTTTGCTCATGTGCGAATATTCTTTAAAGACTGGATTTTAAAAATTGCCTGCTGTCCAACTAACCCACAAAAGTTAAAAACTTAATGTGTCACAGGTCGATAACTCTATGATATTTCATAGAAATCCTTCATCACAACGGCATTAACATAAAAAAGAACGTGTTTAGATGGAAGGACTGCTTAAACAGCTTAAATACAATTATGATTTTAGCAAAACCTTTGAAGTGACATTATAAATAATATTGGAGTGATCGGTAGACATGAAAAGCGAGACAAACATTGTACATAAGAGAGCAAAACTCTTCAGAAATGGCTATTTGTTTTCCACAGGACTACTTTACATCGATAATTTTTGATAATAAAATTAGAAAGGAATCTAAACTGTTAAGTTACTATAAAGATTTGTCGGGTCATCGAGACAACGTTTTTAACAATCAAACTGTTTATTATAATTTTGAAGAGAGTAGTAAAAGGTGTTTTACCAAGAAAAAAACTTTGAAATTCAGTGCAGTTAATTACATTTTTATTTTCATCTAAGCGTTTTATCTGGATAAATTTTCGTTTCTTTGTTCATACATGATGGTAAAGTTCGATAACCTGTCACAATACATCAGCACTAGGAACGCCACAGTTACTTTTACGTTCATGTTCCAAACTAAAAGAGTAAATGTACCTTTACTTGTGAAAAAATAACCCAAAACACTCGAGTATTATTTGACATCTTTTTTTTCAACTTAGTTTATCCACGAACATTAGCATTTTAAGACAAATGTCACCTGGTTGTTACAATTTTGATGAGTGTACGACATTTTAATCAAATGATCACGTGCATATAAAAGGTTGCCTTGAACTTAATTTTTTCAGTGCGAATATTCAATGTAAAGAAACCTTTGACTATCTTTAATGTACGGAATACTGTTTTGTTCATATCCTACCATCGCCCGTCGCCTAATATTAAATGCATGGTGGTAGAGTGGCAGGACAGAAGGATAGTAGGATGGTAGGATGGCGATGGTAGGATAGTAGGACTGTAGGAAGATAGTATGGCGTTGATAGGGTGGTAGGATAAGGATAGTAAAATGACAGGATAAGTATACTTCCATCCAGCTCTCCTAACATAGAAGAATAGGATGGCAATATATCATACTATCATCCTACCATCGCTACCCTATCACTCTAATATCGCTATCATAATATCCTACCATCGCCCATTCTACTATACTACCACCCTGCCATCCTACGATCCTAATTAGGCGACGGTAGGATATGAACAAAACAGTTTTCCGTAGTAATATAACATACTTTTTATTTCAGTATCCAAAAGAACAGCAATGGCAACATTCTTACATTTAGCAGCTTATAAACAGACTGCTATTTTAAAACTAACATTGAAAATGAAAAGACAAGACAGTGCAAATATGCAGTAGCTTTAAGTCGCTCACCTGACATTGTCTATGTAAAAGTGATGCTTCTATCTGTGAAGAACTTCATGAGAAATTGTTCATGTCAGGAGGTAAGCACAACGTATTGACTATTGATGTACACAATATTGCTTTGTTGCGTCTTTGAAAAAAAACGGGTATTGTTTTTCTTCATAAAACTTTGAGCGAATGGGGAAGCCCTCCATCCAACCGAAGGATCTGACCACAGGAGCTCGGAGTCATGGTCGTACTTTTCCTGCGAGGTTTTGCCTTTATACCGTGACCGAAGGACCAAACTCAAAGAATGTGGTCTTATTTTGCCCAAATCGTAACTTTCATAAATAACCGTCAAGGTGCCGGTAGACTAAATTTTAGTATACCCGAGTTTGTTAGTAATTTTTAAAAGTTGAGATTACGGAAATTCGTAAAGGCCGTAAGCTCCGTCAATACATAAAGACCGGATAAGGCCGAAAAATCTGCGTTCCCGACCTCGAGCTCCTGTGGATCTGATTAGAAACTGTACGTATGTGGTGGTCCAAAATTTCATCCGACTTGTACACATGTGGTAGGAAAACTGTAGCTATATTACTTTATGTAAAGTACTAAGTCTTCCAATTTTGGAGAGGCTGTTTTAAATTAACTTTTAACTCATGTAAGTCTTTGTATAACATTAATCCATGTGGCAGACTGTAACTCGGTTTGAGCAAACATTGTAATAGCTCACGACAGCTTTAATATAGTATATTTCTTTTTAATGATTCCTACTTGTGTGAATTAAAAAATGGATACTTGACTTAACTTGACTTATACCACTACCAAACATATTGACTTATACCACTACCAAACATAAGCTTAGTGCACGTCTTAAGAAGAATTCATAAACCCAGAACATCTCTGTATACTATTAGCTCACTTTGAGCGGCTGAGTCCGACGAACTGATCAAGTTATTTTTCAAATATCTGTCCCTAGTTAAAGATTATTGCAATACGTTACCATTTAGATCACTACGAGATCATTTTGGTTGCTCCGTTGGAAATATTATATAATCTCCGTTGGAGATGTAATGTGACATGGTGTGATGTTATGTGATGTGGTGTGGTGGCGTATGGCATGTTGTGGTGTAGTGTGGCGTAGCGTGGCGTGGCGTGCAAAGCAATGCAATGCAATGCAATGCAATGCAATGCAATCGTTGAAAATATAATATAATCTCCGTTGGAGATGTAATGTAATATTATGTGATGTGATGTGGTGTGGTGTGGTGCGGTGTTGTTCGGTGCTGTGCGGTGCTGTTCGGTGCTGTGCTGTGCGGCGCGGCGCGGCGTAGTGCAGTGCAATGGAATGCAATGCAATAGCACTTTATTTAATTTTGGTCCTTTGCAGGCATGATTATCACAATAAATGTAACAGTATCAAATGCATGAAACGGCATAATACGAAATAACAGAAGCATAATTATGATCGGTTTGAACACACTTAATAATAATGAAATAATTCTTAAAGCACCATATAAATTAGGCATATGGAATTGTAACAAACATACAGGTATCATTAGAAGAAGAATGATGTACATGATAATAACTGATTTAGTTGGAAGTTGATTAGAAATATAAAAAAAAATTGGTATCATCAGAAAATGGACAAATGTGCATATGATAATACTTATGAAATTGGCAGTTGACTGGAACTATACGTACTTATTTTAGTTAGCTTTCAAAAAATCTAGTTTCTTGCTGTAATACACGAAATTTAAACTACTTAATTCCACAGTCCAAAACATCGTACCATGCAAATTCCTTTTCCCCCAGGACTATCAGACTATGGAACTGTTTACAAACATATATCCAGTCCAGTCCCAATTTGCAAACATTTGTCAGCGGGCTGGACTCGCAGTCTCTCTAATACTATTATCCGCTGATTTTAACTGTATACTTTGGGTCTTTTATCTTTTTAACTTTGCACATAACATTTTTACTAAAACACTGTTTCCTGACAGCGCCAGCCAGTCATAATCGCTAGACGATTGTTCGACAGTAGATAGCTGAAGTTGAAGTTCTTAAATGTAAATTTGGAGACAATGTCAGTAACTTACTCATCTTCATTACTCACCATCCATATTTAATAAGCTTCTTTAAAAGCTGCAAAGTCACCTCATAAATATTTTTAAAGGTATATAACATTTACATATCAGCATAAAGTGCAATTCATCCCTCTATGTGTTCGATGATCTTAACAAATGACAGTAAATTTTCTGAACATTTGATCTGATAAATCTGCTCAAATGTTTCAAATGTTTTATGATATCTTGTTCAACGATATTATACGGGTGCAAAGTAATCTGGATTCAAATACGTCGAATTTTCAGTGTAGTTTTTTTAAAACGGACAAGAGAATATCAATAGCGGTGTCGGACCCAATTTTTCCCTTAATTTAGTGGCTTATAACCAAAAGTTCACCCGGAAGTTTACGTGTAATACGATGCGCACGCTTACCCGGAAGTAATCGGAAACTCCAATCAGTTTGCGACACATTTGCCGGTAACTTGTTGTTCAATAATTACACATTTATTGTGTTAGTTCATTTTAGAATCATCTAATTTTGGGAGAAAAAGAAGGTACATTTTATATTCTTTTCATTATCATTCATCTTTTAATATTTGAATATTCGTTTGTGTCGAAATAGAAGACACGTGGATGACAACATAATTTTGGTGACAGGTGTAATTTGCACGGGTGGGGTATTGCTTAACGTATTTTAGCGTTTGCATTTTTATTACCTGATTTAGGTAGATTTTATATTTTGTAGATTTTGAACATATTTAATGAAAATGGGCGTCGGGTATCTGTCAAAGTGGGTCATTTGTTTCCTTTTCGTCAATGTAGTTCTATTCAAAAATCCTTTCAGTTTCAGTGGAATTAGGCCTTGTAACTGTCAGCACTTTCATTGAGGTGTGTTCTTCTTCCTACTACTCTGAACACTCTGTGGAAGAGTATCAGGCATTTACGCAAATCATGTGAACAGTTGTTAAAAATTAGAAAGATCTCATAATGTTATAAGAACAAAAAAGACTGAAGCTACAGTGTTCTCACAAACGCCGCATTCAGCGTCATACGCATAATTGGTCCCGGTATATCAATGTTGGGCGGTTAAAACCGCCCCCGGTTAAAACCACCCCGGTCAGTACTCCCTGAAGTGGTCAATACCGGTCAATACTGGTTGATTGGTCAATACTGGTCAATTAGTCAATACTGATTGTTAAGATATTTTACAGAGTTTATGAACAGTTAAATAATGACTGTTTAAGAGCATTTGGGACTTGATTAAGGTGAATGCAGGCATAATTACAGGGCTTTTCATCCTTATATAACAGAGGCCGATATTCGGCTACTTCCCAATCCAAAAATATAGTAATTTTTCCCAACTGTGGCAGAGACACTTCCCAAAATGCAAGGTAAGATTTCCCAAATTTACGCCAGCAGATGATTTTAATTTTGTTTACATTTATTATTTCCGGAGGAAGCGTTTGTCTGGTATCGATTTTTTGTTTTACTATAGCACATTGACAGTGTTCGCATAACAGTCTAATCCGTATGTTCCGTGTCCCGGATTTAGATTTTAGTCCGTGTTTCAGGGAGATAAATTAATTCGTTTTTCGGTGTTTACTTCCGGTTATCGTTTTCTAAAAAAACATGTCAATAAAGGAAAGTATTACAACAAAACAATCAACCGGCGCATATCAGAAAATCAGAGGTCACTATTCGACTGCGGGGTGAAACAACGTAAGTTAGAGGAGGGTGCCGTTGATAATATCACCGAGGCGGTCCCAACTAGTATCGATACTACTATTTCCACTGTTTCTGCTTGACATTGCCCCAAGTGACACAGAACTGAATATGTTGGTTGATAATTTCAAAAATACAAAACAGACATGGACTTGTGATCATTAGATTTGTGAAATTTGAAATAAAAATTCAAAATAAAGTGCTGTATTACAGTAAAAGTTAAATTTCAATTGAAAATACTTATTACTGTTCAAATTTATACCCCAGTACCTATATTTCCACGAATAGCATTTTTTCCCAAAATAGTCAATTATCGCGCATAAATTTCCCAATTTGAAAGGCCTGGGCCTCTTCCCAATTTCCTGATGAAAAGCCCTGAATTATTTAGCTGAAGCAACCAAATCAGTACTCCCAAATTGGTCAGAAGTGGTCGATTGGTCAATACTGGTTGATACTGGTCATTAAACATTTTCTTTTAGATTAAATTACAAAGATGTATTATTTTTCTACAAAAATGTCACAATAAGTGGAAAAACTGCTAATTTAACTAAACTTAATTTGTAGAAAGTATTTCATAAACTGCAGCAGTAAGTGTTTGATTCACAAGTGATACATCTTATTATTTTTACTGGTATAAATTATTTAATGAGAAATTGCTGCGAACACCTGCACCCTTTCATGGAAATGGTTTAATTGTGTTTTGGTAGCAACTGTCACATTGCCTAATTGACACCATGTCATACAATATACAATAGATTGTAATGTTGCAGGCCTGGCTATCTAGTCACTAATTAGCTGCCATGATCAATAATCCCACAGTATTATTGAGATGCTTGAACATGGTAACTTTATTTAAAAAAAATAATTTATGCAATCGAAGTATTCAACTCACTGTCAGACCAGTATTGACCACTTTTATATGTATTGATCAGGGATATTGCGTAGGACCAAAATTTGAATTGACCAGTACCGTTCATTTCAATGAGTATAATTTATAGTAATAAAATCTTTAATTAAATCAAAATAAAGGCTACTGTAAGAAGATAAAAGCATTAAATAAACTAGTATTGACCACAGACCATTGTCCAAATTTGAACCTGACCCTGAAAATTTAGGACACATTGCCAAGGACCAAAAGTGAATCGACCAGTATTGACCACTATACTTTTTATTGAACAAAATTTTATATTATTCAAATTTCTTTATTATTTTTACATTACTTTTACAGCCTGTGCTAATCTGTGAATGTACATTATGTAAAAGTGTTGAATAAACCAGTACTGACCACCCAAGAGTGACCATAGTATTGAATCGACCAGTATTGACCAGTATTGACCGGTTTTAACCAGTATTGACCGCCGGCCCGGTCAATACTCATATTGACCGGCTTTTTGCCAACATTGCGGTATATATGTGTTTAATGAAGCTTGGGAGTCCCCGGATGCAATTTTCTTCAGTGGGAAGCAAACTTAAACTCCAAAATTAATTGTTTTCAAAGTTCATACACCTGCAAATACACAAGGTTTGACTCAGCAATATATTAGTGGACGTATTTACTCGCTTGTCATTGATAGCCTTGTTCAGCCAAATTGAGTCAATGTAACTGATAGTTTATAAAGTGTTTGAAGTAATTACGATTGTTTTCTTACGTAGTAATAACGCAGCAAAATTAAAGAACATTTTAGAAAAAATTGTAATTAGTCTTCATTATAATTCTTAGAGTAATTTTAAGATGCTGTTGATGTGGTCTTACCATGATTATTTCTCTGCAAAATTTCAATTAGTTTCAAATTCCTTTACAATGCCAGGTCTGCAAATAATAAAGTATTACATTTTTGATCACTTAATGTGACTTAACTTGTCAGTACAAAAGAGGCCAAAGTTTTGATGAAAGTCTATCCATAGTCTACTTAGGACTGCAACTTTTACAGCTTTGGGAGTCCCAGGACTGCAACTTGAAATTGCTAGTGAGAACCTAGTCTGTGTTCAGACCCTGTGTTTTGTTCACAGGAGATAACTCCTGAGGCTTTTCAAATTTTGTGTCATTATGTCCTTTTCTTCTCAGAACACAGATAATCAGAGCCAAGACTGATAAAGTCAGAATATATAACACAAAGATTATCTAGTCGGTAGCCAGACTAGTGAGAACTCTGAGCTATATCTTTGGTAGAAACATCTTAAATAAAAGTTACAGTAGCAAGCTGTTCATATGGGACTGGACCTTACATTACTCAAGGATTTTTTCCCTTCATAAACTCCCCAGCTGAAAAAGTATGTTTTTTCCCCAAACAAAGGCAGAAATTCCCCAAATTCATTTGACAAAAAATGATCAAATGATGTTTCAAATATATTTGTTTTCCCTCCCGTGACCCATGTCAATGAGGGTTGGGTAGGTAAGTAGGGAAAAATTTTTTTTGTTCAAAAATGATGTATTTACCATTGTATTGAAACCACATAGCTTTGTACAAACACAAAGTTGAGAAACAATTTTACAGATTTTTTGCCCTATTTGTTAATGTACATTATGTAATTACATACTGACTTCACTGTCTTTAATGTTATGCTGATAATTTCAGTGTTGTATTTCTGTAATCTCTTGCATTCTTGTTTTCAGACTGATCAATGATGTGGCTAGACAGACTGGTTGCCATAGCAACCATTTTATTTATTGGCTTGAAGTTTACAGGTAAATATGAAATTATAAGGAAGTAATGTAAATGTTAAGATGATCATTTTCGCTTCAGATTTTATTGCCTTTAAATGGTCTTTGTTGTATTATGAAGTTTTTATGCGAAGCTGTTCTGCAGAGAAATTTAACCATAATTTTGGAAAATCACTTCTTTGCACATGAATATTTGGCTTCAGTATTACATGTAACCAGATTATGAGAGTTTTCATGGCTTAATGTAGATATGAGTACAGCTACTTATATTTCAGTTAGGTTTATGAGATGACCTTCGTTACATGTTTACATCAAATGTGTGTTCTGTATAATTTAAATGTAAAGTACGAGTAACAGATATTTTCATATATTTTCAGATGCTCATTTGGCTGTAATGTCCGTTGATCTAGGCAGCGAATATATAAAGATAGCTCTTGTCAAGGTAAGAAAAATCAGTGATATGGGTAAAAAAAACCGTAATACTGGAGTGAAATTTTCTTGAGGTTCCTCATATACATAATAGAAACAGATCAGGTTAAAAGGTTGGAAGTTTAGGTTGTCAATGTTCTAGCCTTATGGGATGGATTCAACAGTTTTGTGCTCGTTACTTTTGCTCAGCTTAATACCGTTTTCAAAAGAAAGTAACCTTTTTCAGCCAGTGAAACTGTTCTTTAGTACCTGTTGGTGGTAGTTTCTGTGTAGTAACAATGACTAACTCTTCTTTCAGCCAGGGGTGCCCATGGAGATTATCACAAATGAGTAAGTTCTTTACATGCTATTTTTATACATTTTATTAATAAAATTTCATTTTCAAAAAACTGTCTGGGCTGATGAAGCTGAAGGTTTTACAAAAATTGTTAAAAGTTAAAACTGGTTTCACTTCCTTCAAGTTATTTGACATAAATATTAACATGGTCTGAAATGTGAATCTGAATTCTGCAGAAATTCTGTAATTAACAGCAATAATTTGACATTTACTTATCACCAAAGAGGAGTTATTAAATATTGAGGGTAAGATATTGTGCCTTAACTTTTGCCCAAATCTTCATGTAACTTGCATAGTATATCCAATGTGTAAAATGGGACATACATTTGTCTGAAAATAGATTTTGGCAGCTTAATCCAACTTTGAAAACATACAGTTGCTCACTTTGAACATGTACAGCTTCTGATGAAGAACAGATAGAGCTTCTGTTGAAAGCTTTTATTCAGTTTCAAATGATCTGATATAATTTCTTTTAACTAACAGGGATTCAGCAAGAAAAACCGCAGCAATTGTTTGTCTGAGAAATGGAGAACGCTTGTTTGGAAATCCTGCAGAAAATTGTGTAAGAGTCCAGTAAATTATTTCTTTACTTACATTGTCATATGTCAGTGGTCTCCAGTGAACATGGTGAATCTACAGTAACTCGTTTTTAGGAAAAGCAAATTAAACTTTATCAGAATTATGCAAAAAAAAAATCAAAAAAGATTTTTTTATTTCAGCTTATTTGAAAGATTTGTGGACAGGTTTGCTTATTAACATGATTTCTTTACACTGGTCATGGTTCAAATTTTTATGATGTAATTAAACTTGGCTTTTTTTTAGCTCACCTGTGACAAGGTGAGCTTTTGTGATTGCGTGGCATCCGTCGTCTGTGCGTCCGTGCGTAAACTTTTTGCTTGTGACCACTCTAGAGGTCACATTTTTCATGGGATCTTTATGAAAATTGGTCAGAATGTTCATCTTGATGATATCTAGGTCAAGTTCGAAACTGGGTCACACGCTATCAAAAACTAGGTCAGTAGATCTAAAAATAGAAAAACCTTGTGACCTCTCTAGAGGCCATATTTTTCATGAGATCTTCATGAAAATTAGTCAGAATGTTCATCTTGATGATATCTAGGTCAGGTTCGAAACTGGGTCATGTGGGGTCAAAAACTAGGTCAGTAGGTCTAAAAATAGAAAAACCTTGTGACCTCTCTAGAGGCCATATTTCACAATGGATCTTCATGAAAATTGGTCAGAATGTTCATCTTGATGATATCTAGGTCAAGTTTGAAACTGGGTCACGTGGGGTCAAAAACTAGGTCAGTAGATCTAAAAATAGAAAAACCTTGTGACCTCTCTAGAGGCCATTTTTTTCAAGAGATCTTCATGAATATTGGTCAGAATGTTCACCTTGATGATATCTAGGTAAAGTTCGAAACTGGGTCACGTGGCTTCAAAAACTAGGTCAGTAGGTCTAAAAATAGAAAAACCTTCTGACCTCTCTAGAGGCCATATTTCTCAATGGATCTTCATGAAAATTGGTCAGAATGTTCATCTTGATGATATCTAGGTCAAGTTCGAAACTGTGTCACGTGGGTTCAAAAACTAGGTCAGTAGGTCTAAAAATAGAAAAACCTTGTGACCTCTCTAGAGGCCATATTTTTCAAGAGATCTCCATGAATATTAGTGAGAATGTTCACCTTGAACATATCTAGGTCAGGTTCGAAACTGGGTCACGTTGGGTCAAAAACTAGGTCAGTAGGTCTATAAATAGAAAAACCTTGTGACCTCTCTAGAGGCCAAATTTCTCAATGGATCTTCATAAAAATTGGTCAGAATGTTCACCTTGATGATATCTAGATCAAGTTTGAAGTTGGGTCATGTGCGGTCAAAAACTAGGTCAGTAGGTCTGAAAATAGAAAAAACGTTGTGACCTCTCTAGAGGCCATATTTTTCATGGGATCTTTATGAAAATTGGTCAGAATTTTCACCTTGATGATATCTAGGTCAGGCTCGAAACTGGGTCACGTGTGGTCAATAACTAGGTCAGTAGATCTAAAAATAGAAAAACCTTGTGACCTCTTTAGAGGCCATAATTTTCAAGAGATCTTCATGAAAATTGGTCAGAATGTTCATCTTGATGATATCTAGGTCAAGTTCGAAGCTGGGTCATGTGCGGTTAAAAAACTAGGTCAGTAGGTCTAAAAATAGAAAAACCTTTTGATGTCTCTAGAGGCCATCTTTCTCAATGAATCTTCATGAAAATTAATGAGAATGTTCAGCTTGATGATATCTAGGTCAAGTTCGTAACTGGGTCATGTGCGGTCAAAAACTAGGTCAGTAGATCGAAAAATAGAAAAACCTTGTGACCTGTCTAGAGGCCATATTTTTCACGAGATCTTCATGAAAATTGGTGAGAATGTTCACCTTGATTATATCTAGGTCAAGTTTAAAAGTGGGTCACGTGCCTTCAAAAACTAGGTCATAAGGTCAAATAATAGAAAAACCTTGTGACCTCTCTAGAGGTCATATTTTTCAATGGATCTTCATAAAAGTTGGTCAGAATTTTTTATCTTGATGATATCTAGGTCACATATGCTCAAAAACTTGGTCACTTTGTCAAATAATAGAAATAACGACGTCATACTCAGTTCAACACTGGGACATGTGGGGATAGGTGAGCGATTCAGGACCATCATGGTCCTCTTGTTTATATTTTTGATACACCATTCTCCAGATATATGCTAAGTTGATAGTGCAAACACCTGAAAGTGTAGTTAATCATCATCATCTTCTTCAGTAATCTCCTCACTCTAGAAGAGTATACTCGCGATTTGAGATGGTGTCTTTTAAATGGAGACCAATAGTATACTGTAACACACTTTTTCTTGATACGTGCATAATATTTTGCAAATTGATCTCTTAAGTTTTAATTGCAACACACTTCCTGGGAAATCCCTTTTGTATCATCAGCAGAATTGTTTCATATGTTTCAGGCTACAAAGTTTCCTAGCAACGCCTTCTGGTACCTAACACAGATTGTAGGGAAGAAGTATGATGACCCTGCTGTTGCCCAGTATCAAAGACGGTTCCCATATTATAAACTTGTTAAAGATGAAGATCGGGGAACCATTCTGTTCCAGATAGATGAGTAAGTATTAATAGGGCTAAGGTTAGGTAAAAATATCACAGCAACCTCTTATTTAAACCTGTTTATTTTATATAGTTTGTTGAAGAAGTTATGTTAACTCCACTGGATAACTGTTTCCTGTACTTCCAACAAGTACTTAAAGGGCAGCCTTCATGGTCGTGTTGTTAGGCTATCTGACAAATCACTTGCCCCTCACAGTAGACACTGCTTAGTTTATGACCTTGTTTGTGGTGTAAAATTCTTTCATGTGAGAGCCATCCAGTTGCCTTACAGAGAGGCCTGTCACTACCCAGGTGCCCTCTCATGTTTGGAATAATGCCAAGAGAGGCAACTATCATCAAAAGCTGGAAATTAACAATATGACCTGTAATTGTGTGGCACTGTAAGTGTGATGTTAAACCTAACAAAATCCAAATTTCACTACATAAGGTGTTGTTGTTGCGTAGGTCAAACAGAAAATAGGCTTGTGTCTGTCTTATTATAGAACCCCTTTAGCTTGCTTTTTTATAACCTTTTTACATTTTTGATGTTTTGCTAGTTAAAGCAAGAAGGGACATGGTGTGAAAATTAGACTAAAATTTTTTGCATTTGTGAGTACAAAACATCATAAACTGTTTATTAGAAAGCCCTGCTGTGCCAAAAGATATGCTTGTAATTCAGAATAATGCAGTATCAGTTTAGCTTCAAAGATATATTTTTATTTAGGGAAACCCAGTATACACCAGAAGAATTGCTGGCAATGATTCTAGAGAAAGCCAAGCAGTATGCTGAAACATTTGCCGATCAGACCATAAAAGATACTGTGATCACCGTCCCAGCTTTCTTCAACCAGGCTGAGAGAAGAGCTGTTTTACTGGCAGCAGAGCTCGGAGGTCTAAATGTGTTACAGCTAATGGGTGATAATGCTGCAGGTAATTATGTCTTCCCATTGTTTTTTTGTCCGGTCATCTGCGATTTTAAAGAAATTTCCAGTTTATTAGTGTTCATTTGTCGAGCAGTTTCTATACATATCCATACATGCATACAAACACATCAAACCTTCTCAATATTATCATTCAGTTGATGTTATCTGTGTATATTTCAGTTGCCCTAAATTACGGAGTGTTTAGAAGGAAGCAATTTAACAGCAGTATGACATACATCATGTTTTATGATATGGGCGCTACAAGCACAACTGCTACAATAGTTGGTAAGCTTGTTGTTCCTTATCTTGGTATTTTCAGAAAGAAAAAGAAGGCTGTAAAAGGCACAGAGTGGCATATTTGTGTAAGAGTATGTTAAGATCACAAATTGTTCAAAAAGTAAAATAAACTAGTAAAGTCTTTTGATTTCTGTCACTTGCCTTTAACCCTAACCATGCTAAATTTCTATAACGAACTTGTCCATCTTCCAATTTGGACAGTACCATTAACTGTTAAAAGGGGTGCTTACCAAAATGAAACTAATTGAATAGCGAACAGTGCAGATCATGGTCAGACTGCAGATCCGTGCAGGCTGTTCATGATCAACACTGGTCACAAAGGCAGAACCAGTTGTGTCCAGCATTGTAAGGGTTAAACTCTGTAAATGTAAAGACTTGAACCTTGTTAATTCATTAAGTTTTCTACATGTTAACAAATATTGTCTGAATTTAATGAAACCATATTTGTGTTTGCTAGGCTATCAAGTTGTCAAAATGAAGGAAGGTACAAGAATGGTTGAAAATCCCCAGCTGGTTGTAAAAGGAGTTGGGTAAGTTTATTTAAATGTTGAAGTCAGTTAAACTTTTAATAAGAGGTTAGAAATGTTCTTACCTTAATTATGAAGAACTCCCTTCTTCAACAGTTAGGTCAGAGTCAGGCCTATCTAGTTCACCAGTGCAGTTATTTTTATTTCAGAATTTATTTGTTTAGCATTATAAAGGATCTGAAATGAAAACTCTGGCTAAATACTTGATCAGGGAGGAAAAATGCAGTTACCAGTATTGATTCATTCTTTCTTCTACAACACAGATTTTTTTTAATGTCTTTCTAGAACTATTTCTTTGTTTTTTTGATGAGAAATATGTAATATAAAAAAAGGATGGCCAAAATTGTGGTTATGAAGATTTTTTGGTCAATGAAGAAAGGTTTATAGAGCATTCTATAAAATATTATGTATTTCCAAGCAGAATGGTAAATAAGGTTGTATTGTTAATAGAGATGTTGTCAGCAGAGGTTGTTGGATATTTCAGGTTTGATAGAGAGTTAGGAGGCCTGGAGATATCAATGAGATTGAGAGATCACCTGGCCAAGTATTTCAGCGAGCACAAGAAGACAAAAACAGATCTGTACACCAATTACCGAGCCATGGCAAAACTCTTGAAGGAGGCCAAGCGGGTGAAGAAAGTTCTCAGTGCAAATGTGGAACACATGGCCCAGGTATGAGAAAATGTTTGATCATTTAACACGTAATGCATGTGATGTAACAGTTTAATAGGCTTGATGGAGTAAAATGGTTCTCTCTAGGTACCTTTAAGTTTAACCTTAAATGTAGACCAACATACATTTTTAGGGTCTTCCTTCCCCTATAAATGTGGAAAGTTGCTGTAATACGTAAGATACATGTGTGCGCTTTAGTCAGAAAACATATAATGAAGCATCACATGATTGGGCACCTGGTCTCATTCAAAGTGTGTAATCTTCAGTGGCTTTCATATATTCTCTTTGTTGGAATTGCCACATGGAGGGCTCTGAGCGAAACTAGTCTAAGTATATATAGAAATAGAAGCAGATAGACTAGAAATGAAGCTCTGAGCCCTTGACATATGAAAATAATAAAAGTGCATGTTTGAGAAGACAAGTTGGTTTTCCAGCAGAGTATGTGCCCAAAGTTTACTGTAAAAGCACATTTTTGCTGGGTCAAAATTTCATGAATTTGAAATTTTGAGTATGTTCGTTAGGTTTAATATTAACAAAATTGTAAAAATAGTATCATACCTGAATTTGAATTCTACTAATGGTGCATATCTAAGCGAGGATTAATTTTTGCGAGATGTAGGGCCTCGCTAATATGGCCAAAATTAAACCCTCGCAAAAATTTCTGTTTACAGTAGTTGAGCTTCAATAATTTGATATCTCTTGTATTAAGGTTGAAGGTTTGCTGGATGATGAAGATTTCAAGATGAAAGTGACACGCCAGGAACTGGAGGAAATGTGTGCTGACATGTTTAATAGGGTCACAACTCCAATAGAAGATGCTCTGAAAGCCTCAGAAATTACACTGGTAAGGAATCACTTGGAAAATCTTTCTGTCTAGTGAGAAAAAAAGGTTTTATTATACAAAATACTTTTGATCGTCTTAAATAATGCTTGTACAGCAACATGCCATCCAATATCAAAGATCTTAATGTTTAAAAGATAAGTCTTGCAAGAAATTAAACACAACTTCTTGTGCACTCTGTCGTCATACTTACCCTGAAGAAGGAGTATGTTGTTTGAATAATGTTTTGTTGGTTTGTCAGTGGGCCCATGGACAATTTTGTTTCTGATTGACAAATACAGAATGCTTTGGCCTGCAGTAGTACAGGATGATTACCTGTGGTCAGTAAATAAGCCCGGATGTTTTAGTAGGTCAAAGGTCAAGATCACAATGATCTTGAGACTGAAAACAGTTTTTGAGAAATAAGTGCCACATCCAAGAAGTACAAGCACCACTGAAAGGTCTTCATGGTGTCTCATATTTATTGCACAGACAGCTTAGAAATGGCTGAATTTTATCTGTTTTCTGTAAGATTGTATGGTGGTATGTATGTTAATGGAGAGTTTTAATTAGATATCATTATATGGTCTGTACTAAAAGTATCGTCAAATAATTTTATCAGGTTAAGATAAAAACTATAGCATACCTTATGAGTTACTGTAATACTAATTTTCTACAGGCAGAGATCTCAGATGTGATATTGATGGGGGGAGGGAGCAGAATTCCTGCTGTTCAAGCAAAACTGATGGAATATCTCGGAAGGTGAGAGAATTTTGTATAAAATTTTATCATTGTTACATATTTGACATCCTTTACACCAGATAAAAAAAGATTTTAAACAAAGAAAGCTACATTGTAACCGTATCTAGACAAACAAATTAATACCAGTATCTGTGGGGGACTTATTTTCGTGAATTTCTTTGTTGTGACAGTTCACAAATTTAAATACAGACAAATTCTTTTTTAGCTCATCTGATTTTTTGAAAAAAAATGATGAGTTATTGTCATCACTTGAGCGGTTGTCGGCGTCGGCGTCGGCGTCTGCGTCGGCGTTGCCTGGTTAAGTTTTATGTTTAGGTCAGCTTTTCTCCTAAACTATCAAAGCTATTGCTTTGAAACTTGGAATACTTGTTCACCATCATAAGCTGACCCTGTATAGCAAGAAACATAACTCCATCTTGCTTTTTGCAAGATTTATGGCCCCTTTTGTACTTAGAAAATATCAGATTTCTTGGTTAAGTTTTATGTTTAGGTCAACTTTTCTCCTAAACTATCAAAGCTATTGCTTTGAAACTTGGAATACTTGTTCACCATCATAAGCAGACCCTGTACATCAAGAAACATAACTCCATCTTGCTTTTTGCAAGATTTATTGCCCCTTTTGGACTTAGAAAATCAGTTTTCTTGGTTAAGTTTTATGTTTAGGTCAGCTTTTATCCTAAACTATCAAAGCTATTGCTTTAAAACTTGCAACACTTGTTCACCATCATAAGTTGACCCTGTATAGCAAGAAACATAACTCCGTCCTGCTTTTTGCAAGATTTATGGCCCCTTTTGGACTTAGAAAATATCAGATTTCTTGGTTAAGTTTTATGTTTAGGTCAACTTTTTCTCTTAAACTATCAAAGCTATTGCTTTGAAACTTGCAACACTTGTTCACCATCATAAGCTGACCCTGTACAGCAAGCAACATAACTCCATCCTGCTTTTTGCAATAATTATTTCCCCTTTTGGACTTAGAAAATCATTTTCTTGGTTGAGTATTATGTTTAAGTCAACTTTTCTCATAAACTATCAAAGCTATTGCTTTAAAACTTGCAACAGTTTTTCACCATCATAAGTGGACACTGTACATCAAGAAACATAACTCTATCCTGCTTTTTGCAAGAATGATGGCCCTTTTTAGACTTAGAAAATCATGGGTAGGACAATATTTCTATTACACAAAAAAAATCAGATGAGCGTCAGCACCCGCAAGGCGGTGCTCTTGTTTGATGCCCTTGTCATTTACTGATGAGGGAGGCATATAGTGATTGTCCGTTCGTTCGTCCGTCCGTACGAGGTTAACCAAATGGGACCGTTTCATCTAGCATCAATACCACTTACTAGAATGACTTGATACTAATGCAGATGTAACCTGTGACCATTCCTCATCTTCAGACATCACCTGACCTCAGTTTGACCTTGACATTGACCTCATTTTGGACTTAGGTACTTTATATGGGCCATTTCTTGGTTAACCAAATGGGACCGTTTCGTCTAGCATCAATACCACTTACTAGAATGACTTGATACTAATACAGATGTAACCTGTGACCATTCCTCATCTTCAAACATCACCTGACCTCAGTTTGACCTTGACCTCGTTTTGGACTTAGGTTGCTTTGTATCGACAAGGATGCCACTGGGGGCATCAAGCGTTTATTGAACGCAGCTCCTTGTTTATCTTCGAAATTTCACAAATCCGTATCCCTATGAAATAGTAATTTTTTGTCTTAAGTACGGAATTTCATGTCCGCAAAATGAAATGATTTCATTGCATATAATTTATATATATGATATCTTCAATTTAAACACCTTTCCATCACATAGAAGATCATATTGTCATGTCAAGCTGTAGTTTATCCAATTTAGGCTTTTCATTTTGTAGCCTTGATATGAAAGTATTGTACCTATATTATAAATTTAATTATAAAAGGAGGTAGATGCAGTGGAATTGCTGTGAGACAAAGATTTATTTGTTTGCAATACTGTCTTGTAACACTGCATTTCTTTTGCATCTGTATTCAAAGTTTAGAGAACTTTCCCAGTGAAGATAGTTGTCCATACTGTGTAATATTTAAATTTTGTTGTTCTGGATAAAAAAGTGGCCAAGTGGTTGAAGTAACTGATTTCAAATTAATTGTCCATCTATGATGTGGGTTTGAAACCTTACTTGAAGCATAGAATTCTTCATGTATGGAAGCCGTCCAGCTGGCTTACTGAACGTCAGTGGTTCTACCAATATGCATGAAGCGATGCTCTGACAGTGGAACACCTGGAGTCTTCTTCCAGCATGAAAAGCCAAAAAAGTTGCCATATGACCTTGTGTTGGTATGACTCTAAAGCCAGCAAAAACTGAATAAAGAAGTAAATATGAGATACTTTTCCTGTGTTTGCAGAGTGGAGCTTGGGAAGAGCTTGAACACTGATGAGGCAGCTGCTTTAGGCGCGGTGTATCAGGCAGCGTACCTCGGCAAGGGCTTTAAGGTTCTTACGTTTGGTGTGAAAGAAGCTAATATGTATCCTATTGTGGTATGTAACCCATTCTTGACTACACTGACTGAAGTTAAGTTTTAAAACAATCTCCTGAATGAATGTTTTCTTGAAAAATGGAAAGTTTAAAAGTGCTGATTATGGTAAGTTTACTTACATAATCATAAAGGCTATGTTTATAATGTGGCTGCCACATCTTTTTATGCAGGTAAACATCTATGATATTTGCATAGGTATGACTATTGCATATTAAGCTTAGTAAGAAGTATAAGTGAATGTATTGTTGTTGATTATGTCCCTTCTTAGCAAGGACTGTAAAAGTTGATGTGCATCATTGAAGAGGTGCTTTTTTCTAATCATGAAGTTAGGCATTTTCTCTATTTGGATCTATTTGGATAGCTGCTCTGTCTTTGTTAAACATAAAATTAAAGGCACTCCATAGTGTGACATTCTAAATTAAAGGTAAAAAACATTTATGTAATGCTTCTGCATCTATATAGTTTATTTACCATACTCTGGAGTTTTAGATAAGAAAAAATCCAAATGAGGATGAGATTTTGTCCAACAGCAATGTTCTATCAAGTTCTTAGACATACTAAAAACTGAGGATGATAAGTGATGAAAAAAAGGAAGAACTTTGTTCTTGCACTGGTTGCCTGAAATCAGTCTGATAGACTTCACTATAAATGTACATGTTAGCTTGTGATAACTTGCAGGTTGAGTTTGAAAAACAAAGAGCTGAGGACAGTACAGACCCACCTAAAATCATCAAAAGAACACTGTTTGGTAGAATGAACCCCTACCCTCAGAAAAAGGTCATGACCTTCAACAAACACTTCAAAGACTTCAGCTTTAATGTGACATATGGAGAGTTGGACTTCCTGCCAGAAAATGAGGCAAAGTATGTTTGAAGTTTATATATTTAAGAAAAAGAATACATTTTTGTTTGACATAAAAACTATTTAGCACTAAAAAGACAATCCATCAAGGTAGATGTTTTCAAAAGTAGAATTGTGTGAAAGAAAGTTAACATAATTTATTCAAGGTCACCTTTTCCTGAAGAACCTATGCCTACTCTTGATTCTGCTAAAATCGGTGAGTAATAAAGATATGATAGTTCACTTTATTACTCAGATTGTTTATGTCTTCCTGCTATTTCTTTAACGACTTGTTTCTTACTGTATTTTCTCAATGTAAGATGAGTCTCTATTCACCACTTTCACATTGAAAATTGATTGATTTTAAGAATTTTAGATTTTGTCATGCAGAAGTGAAGTGCATACTTGCAGTATAATCTGTTTGCCTTTTGTGTATATGAATATTTTTGTACTAAGAGGCTAACAAAGCATTGCTATAAATAGGTTTATTTTTCAGGGTGTTCCGTGAGTTACAGGGCCAAATCCATGAGATAGCTCTATATGGTGTGGAGGAGGCTTACAGCAAGCATCCTGATGCCAAGGAGGCTAAAGGAATCAAGGCCCACTTCAAAATGGACGAGAGTGGCACGCTTACATTGGATCTAGTGAGTGCAGAATTTAGTTTTGTTCAGACTTACTGTAGGAGTGTACTGTATATATTCTCATGTCAGAAATTTGCGAATTGCTGACTCAGAGGTTTTGTGAGCAGATATATTCAAGAATAACCAAAAACTTATGTGCCAAAGCTTAATATGTTTGTATTTACTTGACGAAAATGACGTTTAAATTCGCAAAATTTGCAGCCATTTCAATGTTGAACTTTTCCACTTGTACAGTATGTTTTTACTTTCCAGAGGCATTATATTTGCCAGTGCCTTACTTCAAATTACATTTGCATAGCTGTGAAACTGTTGATTTCCCTGCTCAAGTTGTCACTTGAGGAAGCAAATCCAGCAAGCTTCCCAGGTTTCTACATGTGCATGAAGGCACCTAAATTTGGAATATTGCAGTACGACTGGGGTTTTAATCTGTGTGACTTGAAAACCCAACAAACAATAATGTTGATTTCTGTTTGGGTTATAAAACCTGGTTAACAGGATTTCATGGCAGTATTCTTGCTCTAAAAATGTCTTGAGGGTGTTGGTTAGAATTTTTATTAGATCCACCTTTTCTCAAAAACTGTAAGAGCTACAGCTTTGAAACTTGTTATCCACCGACAAAAGTCGGAGGGATATAGTTTTGGCATTGTCCGTCCTTCCGTCCGTCTTTCCGTCCTTCCATCCGTCCGGAGCCATATCTAGGAAATGGTTGGGAATATTTATTTGAAACTTCATGTACATGTTCACCACTATGAGTTCTTGCAGCCCATCAAGTTTCAGTCAGATTGCCTAAGTGACACCAGAGTTATGGCCCTTAGAAGTTTCTAGTGTTAACTATATAGGGTACTATAAATATGGCAATTTCTGCATCATAACTTTTGATATATTTGACCTACAGCTATGAAACTTAAACAGAATTTAGATCACCATAATGTGGTTGTGTACACACAATTTTGTTTGATTTTTTTTGTAAATTAAGAGTTATTGCCCTTTAATTGTCTAAAAATCCACAGATTTGTACATAACCAACTTACCATTTGGCAGAATTTCATTAAATTTCTTTCATTCTTTTCTGTGAACATTTATTATAAACATGTGAAGTTACGCACCCACACCTGGTCACCCACTTCCCACTTGCCTTGGTCACACTCCCCCCCCCCCCCCCCCCCCCCCAAAAAAAAAAAGAAAATGTTTTTTTTTATTTCTTATTTAAGATTTTTTTCAAACCTTCCATGATTATTTATCAACATGCAAGTTGTACCATTCCCACACCTCATTCCTCCATACAGTCATGCCCACCACTGATCATGCATCCTCTGCCCCCACCCCTCGCCCCCCAAAAAAAAAATCCACATATTTGTACATAAACTTACCATTCGGCAGAATTTCATTAAATTTCATTCTTTTCTGTGAACATTTATTATAAACATGTGAAGTTGCGCACCCACACCTGGTCACCCACTTGCCTTGGTCACACCCCCCCCCCCCCCCCCCCCCCCCCCCCCCCCCCCCCCCCCCCCCCCCCCCCAAAAAAAAAAAAATTTTTTTTTCATTTCTTATTTTAGATTCTTTTCAAACCTTCCATGATTATTTATCAACATGCAAGTTCCCCCACCTCACTCCTCCATACAGTCATGCCCACCCCTGATCATGCATCCTCTGCCCCCCCCCCCCCCCTCCAACTTCACCCTTTTGTTTCCTCTCCCGTTCCCCCGCACCCCCACCCCCTAAAAAAATAAATATATACATATATATATTTCCATTCCTTTTTTTTTTTTTTTTTTTTTAATGTTCAAACCTTCAACGTGTTAAGTTTTGACTGCACAAACCTTGCCCTCAGCCATGTTCAAGATATCTTACCTGTGTTCTTTTAAGGACATCTGTTCTTTTAAGTTCAAATGTACATGTTAATCAGCAACACCTGGTGCCAAACCACTCAAAGACAATATTTTGTTCCAGTTAAACTTCAAGCTGACATTTCAGTTAACTGCATTTAATTTTAAAAGCTAAGCTTATTACAATAAGCATTTCCCATTCAAAATAAATTCTTTAGTCAGGATCAAAGTATCATACATTTATTATGTAATCATACATTTATTATGTACTCTTTAATTAAACATTTGTTTTCTGTTAAATTGATTTTGACTAATGAAATTATTTGCTTCTTATTAACATCCTTAACTTTTTGACGGATATATTTTTTTGCCATTCCTCACCACAAACCCTTTCGGCGGGGGATACCAATTCATCGAATTTGCTTGTTTATCATCATGTGACTGTGCATGCCAAGAACTATAACTCTGATACGAAATTTGTCAAAATTATGGCTCATTTTGTACTTAGAAATTCTGAACTGTAACTCTTATATTGTCCAGCACTTGCAGATGAGCGATGGCATCCATAGGCGGTGCTCTTGTTGTTTGTTTGTAGATGACCATAAGGAAAAGAAAAGATTCATTTTTTCTTATTAAGTCATAGATAACTTTTAGGCAATGGTAGAGCCAGTTTATTTTGCTGAACTTGTTTTATTACAATTTTCTCCTGAATATAAAACTGTAAAAAATCTTGGTAAAAAATGTTGAAACTGTCATAGATATTATTTGTAGGCGACTCGTTAAATTTTTCCAGGTAGAAACAGTGTTTGAGAAGGAAGAAAAAGTAGTGGAGGAAGAATCAACATGGTCAAGTAAGTATGATATTCCTGTGAAACAGTGGAAGGTGCATGCATACTTGATTAAATTGTAGTCTTGATGAACTTGATTCTTAAAACTATCTTCCAGTGTAGGCAGAAGTATCTTTGTTAATATCTAATTTCATAGCATATGCATATTCAAAACAGCTATTAATTTGGTACTTGAAGTAGAAAATTTTTATTTTAAAGAATAAAGCTGGTTTCTGGAATTTAATTTTCTGGATTTTAGCAACTATTTAATTTGCAAAATGTTGTTCCCCTCAA
This sequence comes from Mercenaria mercenaria, assembly GCF_021730395.1. Lineage (NCBI taxonomy): Eukaryota > Metazoa > Mollusca > Bivalvia > Venerida > Veneridae > Mercenaria > Mercenaria mercenaria. Next base: position 48,428,876 of record NC_069370.1, read on the forward strand.
ATAATAATGTTCTATTTAAAAAGTATCATTTACCAACTTTATGTGTATCTATTACAGAGTTAGGTGGTAAACTGACAGGATTATTTGGTAAAACAGAAGATGTCAAGGAGGCAGATAATGCTGACCTTCCACCAGAGGTAACATTCAGTGTTCCTTCGCAACTTCCTTCTGTAAAAACATATTCTTTGTCCAAATGCTGACAGTTTCTGATGTGTTAATTTTAGTATTTTCAATGTGATAAGCTTTACTGTTACTGTTTATAGACCTGTCCACAGACTGATTTATATATATTCCAGTATTTTTAGATTCATTGTTCATATTTTTCATCGTGTAGTTAGCAGTTCAAGGGAAAAGAAAAAACCAAAAAATCTTTAATATAGAATATTAAAAATACTTTCATTGAATACCTAATTGCATAGACTGAGCAGTTTGAAGAGAGTCATTCGGTAAGATTAAAATGTTGAATTATTCATTTGGTTTGCATGGAATTTTTGTTCTGTTCTAACAATGTGTCAGGTTAAAGATGATGTGGCACCACGAGAAAACTAACATAGTGCGTTTGCGACCAGCATGGATCCAGACCAGCCTGGTCAGGATCCATGCTGTTTGCTTTCAAAGCTTATTGCAATTAGAGAAACCATTAGCAAACAGCATGGTTCTTGACCAGACTGTGCAGATGTGCAGGCTGGTCTGGAGACATGCTGGTTGCAAACGCACTTTGTTGGTTTTCTCATGGTGTGGCTTCTATTTGTTTTCAAGTTTTTGGGCAGGTTTAATGTACTACATTTTGCATGCAAGTCTTAAACATTTCAATCAGCTTGTTTTGAGCAGCTTTACCATTTATTGTGATTGTTTTAATTACTATGGAATCTAAATATTGTGAACAATAAATCCACCACTTTATCATATTTGTTTCTACAAGTTTCAGTAACATTCGCTTACCAAAATACTTTAAAAATTGCTTACCGATTCTGAAATTTATTGAAGTTGCCTCTATTATTAAGAATGTGATAGTTCAAAACAGACTGTACTAATGATAGGCAGGTTTTGGAAGTTTATTACTATTGGGATCATGGATATACTTAGATACTAAAGCCAATAAAACCCAGAAATGTTAGTGTACTGAAAAATTTGGCCAGAGTGGCTCTTGTCAAAGAGACAACTAACTATGCCATATTACACAATATTCATAAATGTGACTTAAGGGAGTTTAAATACGAAAAGTTGTCTCTGAATTGCTGTATTGCCGTATGTATTGTTAAGTGTCTGCAATGATCTGTTTATTCAACATCTAGTGATCAGTGGGATATTTCAATGAATTTATGAACTTTAGATTGCAATTTTGTAATCAATTTTAAAGGGCAGTGATAAAGCAGAGTCCCAGACAGGGGATGAACCCAAAACAGGGGATGACACAGCCCAAGGGGATAAAACAGACCAGTCTGAGACTGACCAGTCCAAAACAGACACAGAGGGCAAAAAGGTCAGCAGCTTGGTGTAGACTAGAATTTAGATAAAAGCAACTGGGTTCAGTGGGATGAATATTGGAGCCAGAGGAGGTTTGGGGAGGGGGGAAGAGAACCTTGTTTGGTAGTTCCATGTTTCGTAGGTATTGACAAATTGACTTGTGCAAAAATATTCTGCGGGGCCTATGACCAAGTGATTAAGGTCACTGACTTCTAATCACTTGCCCTAGCCTTTCAAGGTTGAAGTCTTACTCAAGTCATTGTATAAAAAAAGCCTTCCAGCTGGCTTGTCAGAGATTATTGCCTCTACCTAGGAGCATTTTTTATGTCCAAAATAATGCTGAGAGGGAGAGGGAGTTACCTGTGATCTTCTTGGAATTCACTATATGATCTGAACTGTGTTAGTGTCACTAAAAACAAACCCAACATTGAACGTTTAGTACTGGTTATATTAAATTTCTGAAATGAGTAAATAATGAATAAAAAATTAGTACTTTTATAAATTTCTCAGCATTCTTGCACCAAAGTGTGTGTACTGGTCAAATATACCTTCCAGTTATAGGAATAAGTTTAAAAACTTCCTGTACAGCTGATGTAAGATAGATAGGTTTACGGTAATTAACCAATAGATAGTTTTTGGTTTTTGCTATCATAAAGGGTAAATTATAAAACAAATCTCAGTTGCTTTTATCTTACATGAAGTAGAAAGTGTAATAGATGAAATATGATGTATTCACATTGTTTGGTTGGAAGATTTATTTGATTTTTTAGCTGGCAGTAAGTATACAAGATTTTGTTACTTAGATTTTGCATGATTTACATGAAAGGTGATTTATGGTTGTTGTTTTCCCATACTGACTATTGTGAGTCCCAGTGCATGATTCCAGCAATGATGTTGTTGTGGTATGACTAGGTTTACTTGCTTTGGAAGAATTATGTATAACCTAGGCAAATGAAATTTTTTAAATGTTGTAACCTAAAACTCATAATTTAACACAAAATTATGTGGACCTCAGCCTTAAAAGTAGTCCAAGACTGACAGTAATAGCTGTGAAATTTAGGCATATGTTGACTATGGATTACATCCATTTTATATAGCTCTTCAGTCAAAGTACTTTTAGATATATAAGAAATGGCAACACTAAAAATTGCTTCAGGCTCTTTAAGTTTGTTTAGATAAAATATTGCAGGGTTGCCACTTACCATGAAAAGTCAGAGGAAAATGTTGTTTTTTCAAGGTCAGTGAAATGTCAGGGAAATTTTGATAATGGTCTGTGAAAAATGAAATTTGTGAAAAGTCAGTGAAAAATGAAATTCTGGGTCTATGTTTAAAATGTTCAGAGACTATGGCAATCTCCAAGCAGTATTTATAGGTATTCCCAAACACATTATAGTGTAATTGTGTATAAACATAATTTGAATGTGTTTGTATCAATTTTGTTTTTATGTTCTTTCGATTTTGAAGACTTTGCATCCCTTAAGGTAGGGGAGGAGGAGGCCGAAAAAATCTGGTGGACAAGTGGTATTGGTCAGTGAAAAGTATGGTTTAGTCAGGGAAAGGTCAGGGAATTTCATTTTCTCAACTACGTGGCAACCCTGTATTGGGCAACCTTTGGAAAGTTAGTGGTGCTACCCAAATGTACTTCACCCACTGAAATAATGCCCACAGTGGCACTGGGGTTTGAAAAGAATCTGTTTGACGAAACTGTGTCGGCATGACGTAAAAACAAATAATCTGATGTAATTAAACTTTTTATTTTATACTTACTTTTTTTTTTTGAGCTTGCTTAAACTGAAAGTGTAGAGTGAGCTATTTGTAAATGTGGATTTTCCAGCTTCATCCGTTAGACATCCTGAATTTACATAGACATCTCTGAAACTACCAATCTTTGTCTGTAGCTTTCTGGCAAGGTTTTCAGTCATTTTTTTAAATGAATCTTCTTGCTCCTTTGAGGGCTGCCACAGCTAAATAGGGAAATCCTTATTCTGACCTCATGAACTGCTTGTTGGATCTTACACCTTGGTCTCTAGCATCTTTGTATGGTCTTCTGACAAGTTTGTTCAAAGGCTTTTGCTTGGCCCCATTCACAGGCTGCCAGAGCTTAAGTAAAAATCAAAATCTTTAAATGATTTCTTTTCATGAATCACTTTATGGATCTCCATAGCATCCTTTTATAGACCTGATAACATTTGTTGAAATGATTCTACTGAACCACTTCAAGGTGGAAAATAAAAAAAACTTTGTCCTCCTAAGGTGAGCTACTTGGGCCCATTTGGATCTCGTGTATTTTTTGGGATTTTTTTGTTTTTGAAAATCATTAAAATTTGGATTTTGAATGTTTTTATGCAAAACAGGAGGAGGAGGTACCTGCTGAGGAAGAAAAACAAGAAAAGACAGAGGAAGGAAAGAAAGAAGAAACTGAACAGCAGGAAAAGAAAACAGAAAATGGTGAAAAGAAAGATGAAAAGAAAGATGATAAAAAGGTAATATTTTGTAGATTTCTTTGTTTCATCCTTGCAGACAACTAACTTTGCATGAAAGTATGAAATTTCTGTCTTGATGATCAATAAATGTAAACTCCACAAAGTTTAATCTCCTTGAAATTCCTGTTTTGTTCAATACAATGAAATTTCATGCCCAAGAAACTGAATGTTTCCACTATGGTATTTATGTTTTTATTAGGAGGAAGGTGAGAAGAAGCCAAAGATAATTATTGTGAAGGAGAACATCACCACGGAAACATCAATTACTGACACTAAACCACCCAGCAAAGAGAGTCTTAAAGCATCCAAGAAAAAGTGAGTTTCTTTAGCAGATATTGATTTAACTAAAAAAAAAATTTACCAAGAGGGGAAGGGGCCCAGGCCTGTGATTTTTGGGAAAAATAGCTCGGTATTCGGGCAAAAGGGAATAAAAAACCTGATGTAAAGTCAATTTTGGGGGGAAACTGCATGATTTAAAAGAAATATTTTTAGGAGAAGGGGCCTGTTAATGGCCCCTATTATTGAAGGAAAAAAAAACACCTGATAATTAAAGTCACCTTTTACAAAAATCCACCAACAATTTTGCATCCTGTGTTTATAACCTGTATATAAGAGACATATTTGTATCTCTATTATATAAATCTGGTATAATAATAATATTAGAGAATCTATGTAAGTTACTTCGGTCCAAGTGACTTGGCTTAACACCAGTGCTGAATATATATGTTTTAAAGAACCCTTTGGGGCCTTTATGGCTAGGCTGTGGAGATTGCAGACTTTAAATCACTTGTTTCACTCTCCAGTGGTTTTGAAACCTCAGGATGTAGAATTCTTTGATGTCCATTTGACGTACGGAAGAAATTGAAGAATCTTTTTATTTTTGAGATGGACTGTTTATATGTTACATTGGATAGATATGTATTATAATTATGCCAAAATCCAAGAAAAAATCGAGTAGATCTTTTACAAACATGTTTTAAGATGTTGATTTATACTATGAAACTCTTCATGAAGTATTATGTTATCTGGCTAAATATAGTTGAAGTCACAATAAGCTCTCGTAATGTAACAGCCATTTGTTTTAAAAACTTTAAAAGTTTTTTAGTGGCTTTACATATTAAATTGTTCATACTGTGTTGCCTTTAGCATTTATTGCTGTGCAGTATTTTAAGCTAAACACAAAGGCACAACCCTGTTGAATTTAAGATTTAGGTGGAAATATAGTTCTTAATTTTCATATACAACGTTTGGGCATAATATATCTTCAAATATTATACATAGGTTAGCTGATCTCACTGCAAAGGATAAAGAAAAGAAACTACTGGAGAAAGCTAAGAATGAGCTAGAATCGTTTGTGTATGATACTATGGACAAACTGTCCCAGGAGATGTACGAGAGATGTTCAACAGAGGAAGAGCGTGAGAAATATAACAAAATGTTATCTGAGGCTTCTGATTGGCTCTATGAACAGGAGGAAGACACACCCAAAGAGGTTTGTATAGGAAATTTTCAGCCAATAGGAATGTAGATTTTTTATTGAAGCCCCGCCAAAACGGCTTAGCTGCAGTGTTCTCTAGCGAATAGGTTTGTTCTACATAAATCTATTTGCTGTAGGCTTTTGTTTGTTTATTTTGTCCACATCTTGTACATAGAGCTATAACAGATGTAGAGGCTCTTGAATTAAATCTCTGGGAATGGCAAACATTTTCTGTTCTGGTTTAAACAAACACTGTATAGAAATTCAGTGTTTCTCGTGTATGTGGTTATCTGGTTAATATTTATGTCTACCACCACACAGTGGTGTGGGAGACATATTGATTTACTCCAGCCTGTCTGTGTGTATGTCTGTCTGTCTCAAAGCTTGTCTGCACTCTAAGTCGAACATTTCTCATCCGATTTTCACCAAACTTCAACAAAATGTGTTTGACCATAAGACCTCGGCCAAGTTCGATAACTAGTCAAATCTGTATAGGCATATTGGAGTTATGGCCCTTGAATTACCAAAAATCGGACTTTTTAATCTTGTCTGCACTCTAAGTCGAATATTTCTCATCCGATCTTCACCAAACTTGAACAAAATGTGTTTGACCATAAGACCTCTGACAAGCTCGATAATGAGCCAAATCGGTCCAGGCATTTTGGGGTTCTGGCCCTTGAATTGTAGTGAGTAAATAGTATATAAAGACTGACTTGCTATTTAGATGAATAGGCAGTTGTGGGAGACATTCGCTTTTCTCAAAAGCAGCTCTAGTTTTACAAGAAATGTACAATGTTATGATAAGAAGAAAACAAAAGGTATCATTATTGTGATATAATCTTCCCAACAAATCATTTCTGAAGTTTGACTTTCTTTTTAATTTTCATCAGACAAATCTCAGAATATCTAGGAAGCTATTTGTCTTCAATAATGACAATTTAAATAGCTACCTGGACCCAAATCAGTTGTTTAAAATGGTATGTTTTAATTACAAGAAATTGCATGGTATTAAACATTTTAAATTTTTTAAATTTTTCAGCCATTCATTGAGAAGTTAAAATTTTTGATTTTTCTGTTATTCATTAAGAACTTAAATAAGTTAATGTTTCAGCCATTCATTGAGAATCTGATTTTTTTTATTTTTCAGCCATTTGTTGAGAAACTAAAAAGCTTAAAGAAGGAAGTGAAGGAGTTGGGGAAACGAGTAAAAGAATTCAAGGAGAGACCTGAGGCATTAGCCACGCTTGACGGCATGCTCAATCACTCATCATTATTCTTGCTCAGTATTAAAAATTTATCAGCTATTGAAATCGAGGATAAAGTATTTACAGATGTGGAAATAGAAACATTGGAAAAATTAATAAATGAAACTGAGGTAAGTTAATTTGCAATAAAAGTTGTTAGAATCCTTTCAGTTTAAATGGAGGCTGGATGTGTATTACTGGAGTTGTTAATTTTGCTACATGGAAATATATACCCACTCATTGCAAGTAATAAGTATTTACAAAATAAAGATTTGCGAAAACTTAATGCCAAATAGTGTGTTTAAAAATTGGAGAATGGACTATATTTTTAGCGATGTACAGCAATAATACTATACATAAATTTTTGGTGGTGATTATCATGAAATTAGTTAATCAGTATTTCATATTCTCATGAACAAAAATAACACAGTAGGACTTGTCGCACTGCATTTATTTTGAGCTAGTTTCCCACACCTCGATGAATCAGTGTGTGTTAAATATGACAAAATATAAAGTAATTTGCTATACCGGAAATGTCTCCCGTCAAATTTTTGCAAAAAAAATATTCAGTTTTACAGAGTGATATATGTACTTGCGCAATATTTGAAGACATGTATTTTTCTTTCTTTACACAGGAATGGAAGGCAACAATGATTAAAGAACAAAGTGCTATACCAGATTATGAAAAACCTAAATTATTAATAGAAGACATTGCATTTAAAATGCAGGCTTTAGACAGAGAAGTGAAATATCTAATAAATAAAGCAAAAACATTTAAGCCTAAACCAAAGGCGAAACCTGCTAAAAATAAAACTGAAACAAATGGGACAAAAGCTGACACAAGTGATAAAAAAGCAGATTCTGATACTAAAGAGGATGTAAAAGTTGAAACAGGTAAGATTCCTAATGTATTTTGGAGTGCCTTTTTTATTTCAGTCCAAATTCATTACAGTAATTTATCTTGATTGTGAAGAAATGGTAGAAATTATTGAGCCATTGTTTGGTATATTTGTTGACCAGTATTTATGTGTAATTTGAAGGCTATTTTTGAACCCAGCAGGAACTAACACCTGACACACCCAAGGATTACATCTCCGTCACAATTTTTAAATTAGATTTTAATTTCAAGTTAAATGCAGTGTGTTTAAGAAAGTTAAGAACATTTTAAGGGATATTACATTGTAGAAGAGCATGTCATTCTCTTAATCAGGTAGAAAAACAACAAAGAAAATCAGACGAGAATTTGTTATTTTATGAATGTCTACTAGGTAGATAGCTAAGTTTTGATGACTAGCTATATGATTCATTTGGAGAATTTTTACATACAGATGCTATAGTCATGGTTAGATAAGTAACTTGAGCACAAAACTCTGAAATGAAAGGTGGCCAGTTTGATTTGTGGACAAAATGTATGTTTTTACATAATGATTTGACTGAAGGCAGTGTGTCTGAAGTGTTTCCTCCACGTCTAAGCATGTGAGACAGATGTCATTTACTTGTAGAGAATAAATCTGTACTGGTACAAATCCAGGAATATGAAATTCTTTTGAAAAAAAAAAAACCATAAAGATGTCTGTAGATCTATATTTGATTTAAATTATTTAAATTTTAGATGATACAAGTACACCACCAGATACAGAAATTCCAGCACCACCAACTGGTGATGATACTGAACAACCAGCAGCTGAAGGTGAGTTTGGTCTTAAAAACACTATAAAACTGATTTTTTAATATCCAGTCACAGCATGCAATAATTTTGTTGCCAGTTGGTCAGTTCCAAACAGTGCTCAGAAAAAAACAGTCAGTTGCTAGTGTTTTGATACTGGTATACAGATTCCTCATTGAAAGTTCAGGTTGATCTCAGTTTGTAGCTTACTATGTCAAGTTTTGTCTTTTTAAATGGCTCCTGGCATCATTTTCAGAATTTTTCTTCATGTGGTATTATAAAGATTACAAGGAGCTAGAGCTGCATAATTGTTTACTGGTATATTATAATTATAAATAATTTGGCTACAACTTTTCTTTCAGCAGACACAGAAGCAGAAGAAACAACCCCCAAGCCCACAGAAGAACCAAAAGCAAAAAATACACACAACCCTGAAGATTTATAACGATAGCTCAAATCTAGTATTAGACTGAATTAGACAATATGTTGGACCACTCCAAGTTAAGGCGAAAATGACTTGTAATAAAAGTCACAAAAGTTACTTGCAGTACATATTTGTCGTTGGGTTAATAGGGTAGTATGACTATTCTTTTAAACCATGATGATGTAAAATGTGTGTGAAGGTTGTCAATTAGCACATCAGTTATAAACTGATTAGATTAGAGGGTTGGGGGGAGTAAAATGGATGGATTTTAAAAATGCAAAAAAACAAGTTTTACGTTAAATTTATGGGCTTTTATGACATTTGGGGGATTTAAGTTACATTAATTTATTTATATGTATTTTGTTAAGACATGAACAATCAAACTGTTGATAAAAGTAGTCTTACCACTTCCTATAAGAGCTTGGAATTCAATTGGAGAATTGTGATGGAGATTAAACGGCTATAAATATCAGCTGAGAAGGACCAGCATATCTTAACGGGTAGTCGCTTATATGGAACTGAAGAAAATACCTAACGGGTAGTCTTGTAAAATAACTTGCTTATATGGAACTGAAGAAAATACCTAACAGTTGTCTTGAAAAATAACTTGCTTATATGGAATTGAAGAAAATACCTATTGAACTATGTTAAATCAAAATTACACTGAATATGGCATTGCATGAATTCTTGAACTGACAGAGGATTTGTGCCTAGCAGTAGAAGTGCTTATAAACAAAAGGGACCATTCATATCAAGTGCAGTTGTATTTATATGAAAATGTGTCACAGTAAACTTTTTGATTATATTGTCTTTGTTTTTTGATGCAAGTAAAAAAGGTTTAATTCTTAACAAACTGTAGCTTGTCCTAGAGATAAGGCATCAGAAATACTATCTTAAGTGTGATGGGATATTGTAAATAGAATCAAATTGTGTACAGATATATCCTGTCTTTAACTTTGTTAGATAAAAATCAAAAAAGTTCAAGAAGCAAGAGTTTTGTACGAGTATTTACCTAAACCTGTCCAGTTTTAATTAATAAAGCAACAGTATTGTCTACATAATTTATTTCAGTGTTAAATTCTGGATATTTTAGTAGGATATTTTTCAATCTTGGAAGTTTAGTAACTGATTAACTAGTCTTTCATTGATTATGTTTAAACTTTGGGTTAGTTAAATTGATGGTGTGTAGAATCCAACTCATTACTTGAGAACAGTTTAAAATGCATACCGTTTTAACAGTACAATGTGCACTAAGAAATACACAGAAGGCTTTTAGTAAATACAAGTCGTGTTATGGTAAACAAACGAACATATTAAACAAGTTACTGTGTTATGATCAATTGAACCTTATTGACTGGTTGGCGGGGCCAAAAATACTTATTGTCCTTCAGCAGTGATCTTGCAAAATTGTGACGTCGTAAACAGTTTGAGACTAAAACACTGGGAAAAGATACCAACTTTTGTATATATGTTTTGATTTCATTATTGTTTTCACAAGTAAACTTTCGAGTTGTTGATTCAGTGATAAAATAATTGTTGCCTTTTTTATTCAGTAGATGTGAGGATTTATTAACTTTGGAAAAATTGGATCAACCTTTGGTCAATATCACTTTTATCCACATAGATAATTTCATAGAAGTGTGTTCCTGCATTTGATTTTAGTTTCACTATTTTGGTGATAAACACTTTGTCCATTTCAAATATGTAAGAAATTACTTTGCCAAGGAGTTATGTTGTTATTGTTAAAGCATGTCATAGTTAAAAGAAAATTTGAGTTTTTGCATGCATTTATTTTGAGATTAGATAATTTATTACATCTACTCAGTGTCTAGAACAAGGAATTTGTTTTAATACGTATTTCTAAATCTTGCAGTTGCTTAGTGTAATTGCTGTTTGATCTTTCTTTAACACTTAAGGTAGTGCACTTGGAATGACATTCAGCAGTTTTCATCCAATATTAACCAAAAAATCTTCTACCATCTGAGGAGACCTTTAGATTGATGTATAATTTATTTTTGGTTCTTTAAAATGGAGAAGAAATACATGCAAAACTCTACCAGTGATTCATTGATTCAAACAGTAAGTTGATTTTCACTGAAAAAAAGTTTTGCTAACCACCATTTTTAATGAGAGACAAAATTGTTAAATAAATGCTGAAACAATTTTGGTTGGACGGTAAAAAATAATTTCACCACCACTGAAATCCAGATTTGTTATTTTGTATTAGTCATTCCATGTTAGACAAATTATGTGAGGTTTATTTGTGAAGACATGAGTGTGTGTGAATTTCTGTGAAGAATTTTGTGGTAAAAAGATGGAAGTGCTTAGTCATGTGCAATTAATCTCTCTGAAGATAATGTCATTCACATGTTACATGATAATGTCATACATGTGTTTCAGTGATAAACCTGGATGTATTCTGTTTTTTAGTTGGTCCCCCTCTTAAGTGGCTAAAATAATCCTGTCTCTTTGATCTATTTTTTGCTTATCATTTATTTTGTAAAGATTTTTATTTACGGGATAAAGGTTTGATTGCTATATTTGTAGTCATCAGATACCTGACACTATTATTCACATATATATATTTATCATGTTTGACATCGCAGGAGTGTAATAAAACTTTGACGTCCACGTTTATAGTATAGGAGACGTTGGTCAAGTTGACTTGTTAATAATAGTTAAAGAAAGTAGAAATTTTGATGTTTCGACAGGAAAAGCTAACATGTGATAAAAAGAATATTACATTTGTGACTTTCCACATTGAATTTATTAAACTCATTGAATAAAATTGATAAAATGCTCTGCAGAGCCTCGCATTTTATTATTTTATTCAACTCGTTTAATAAATTCAGTATCAAAAGACTCGCATAATATCCTCTAAATGAAAGGTATGAATTATTAACAACTGATTACTAGTGTCACTTTGCTTATCAACACTTCTGTTGACAATAATTTTAAGATATTGGACCGGTAATGATGATCAGCATTTTCCATTCAGTTACATACTCCCTTACGCAATTGCGACAGTCTCCAGTTGTTATGTAAAGCAGTTTTCTGTTATGGCAGAAGATTGTCAAAATAGAATATGAGAATAGTAATAGAATAGAATGTGTTGATTTTCATGATGGGTACACTACCATAAAGTGAAACTTTTTTAGCCTCAGAGCTTGAGATTTCTATATCAGTTTGGTATGATTGTATGAATAACTTGATGCTGTATTTATTGGGCTGATTTATGCTGTACATGTATTTATTGGGCCCATTCTCTGTTTCTTAGAATGGATATTTTATTGTTTAAATGTTGTTGGGTAATACTTCCTTCACAAAACAGGGAAAATCAAAACTAGACTTTGTTGGAAAGATCCATTTTCTTAATATATTTTAGCACAAGAATGTAAATATTGTAACTATCAACTAGTAAGTCTATTTTCTTATATGAACAAGCTCTTGCAGCTGTGTTAAGATAAATGTCCAATCTGCTAGACTTATGTGATTGAAGTTAAAAGCACCATGACTTAAACAAGCTAGCTCTGTTTTATGTTATTTACAAGAGTACAGATGTAAGTAAAGAAGAGAGCTTGCAAGCATTAAAATCACAGTGTAAAAGTTAAAATGGGTCCAGTTACATAGTCGATTATATTTATAAGTATGTTGTGAAAAAGTGTGTGTCCTTGTTATAAATGATGGAACCGAAGATTTGTCATTTCATTTTTATTTCAGTTCAAAATGTCCAATGTTGACAAATTAAATAAAAAAAGTATTTTGACCAACTGTTGATTGAAATTCCTTTTTATTTATATCTCCCCCATAGGGGGAGACATATTGGTTTTGCCTTCGCCATCTGTCTGTCAGTCTGTCTGTAGCTTGTCTGGCTTTTACTGGTCAAACTGCTGGCAAGATTTTGACAAAACTTCACAGGAGTGATCAGTACCAAGCCTAGTTATGCATATCCCCGGCACGTTCCGCTTTGCTGCACAAAATGGCCACAAGAGCTAAAAAGAAAAATCTTGTCCGGCTTTCACAGGTCAAACTGCTGGCCAGATTTGACGAAACTTCACAGGAGTGATTAGTACCAAGCCTAGTTGTGCATATCGCCGACATGTTCCGTTTTGCTGCACAAAATGGCCGCCAGAACTAAAGATAGAAAAATCTTGTTCGGCTTTCAGTGGTCAAACTGCTGGCTGAATTTCGACGAAACTTCACAGGAGTGATCAGTACCAACCCTAGATGTGTATATCGCTGGCATGTTCCGCTTCGCTGCACAAAATGGCCACCAGAGCTAAAAATTGAAAAATCTTGCCAGGCTTTCACAGGTCAAACTGCTGGACAGATTAAGACGAAACTTCACAGGAGTGATCAGTACCAAGCCTAGTTATGCATATGAATGACATGTTCCGCTTCGCTGCACAAAATGGCCGCCAATTGACTTCAGCCCTGCATGCCAACAAACATGCCCCTCTTCCGTCCTTACATATCGTTCACCTTCTAGTTGAACGATAGATTTGGCCAGATGATGCCAAGCAAAATGTGCTAAAAATGTCAGCTGATTTTGATATTTGGTATTGTTTTACCAAAGCGCTACCTGATGTTATTTCTGTGGTTCTACCTTTCATTTAGTTACATCATTACATGAATATCCTGAACTACATGATATATTTCTCTCATTATCATACTGGAAACACTGGCTGCTGGACAGGCACTTACCTGGGATATTTCTAATATCTATGTTTGTAAGCCTATTTATGGTCGCCACCGGTAATCCATATGGGCATCTCCTCCCGAAGACTATGTGATGTAAGTTAGAGGATAGTGCAAGATACTTGAGACACTCCCATTACAGAAGCTTTCCTGGTTCTTGAGCGTGCCAGGTGTAAGCATCGATATCCCAAATTTCAGTAATTTGTTAAGGACCCAGGAGGCATATGGTGTTTGAGGTGTCCATCTGTCTGTCAGTTGTCAGTCACATATTCTTGTGTACTCTGCTCCTACAGTTTCCATCCAATTGAAATGAATATTTCTATACATCATCAACATAAAGTGGACCTGCGCATAACATCGGGACTCTCATTTTCCAGTAGAGTTACGGCCCCTCTATTCGGACTATGAAATAGTTAAACTACATCAGAAATTTTTGTACTCCGGTCCTACAATTTCCATAAAACAGAAATGAAAATTGGCGTCCATCATCAGCATGAACTGGACATTCGAATCCGATTATTATTGTTGAGTTGTTGCCCTTTTTTTGGACGTTTTTGAAATATTAAATTTTGTTTAGTTTCCATCCAATGAAATGAGACTTTATATACAAAGTTACCACTTGAGAACTGCGTCCGCTTTGCTTCTTCAAGCATTGTATACGTTAAGGAGTATATCATACATTCGATAAACGAACAATATCTTTACCAACAATCTACCTGACCATTACATGTTCTACCGTACTGTCCCGTACGATGGTTAATTGAAATATTCCCAAAAAGTTGCCCCCTTTAAAAATGAATGACATTTGTAAAGAAATAATGATAAACAATTGCTGAAAACTACGTTCCACTTAGTTATGTGAAATTTCAGCACCGGAACATTATTGCAAATGCATCAAAACGAAGATATGTTTACAACAGTTCTTCGAAAATGGTGAGTTTTAAAGGCGCTGAACTGTCCGAAAGTGTGGCCCCTTTATGCAGCCATTTTCCGGAATTCATTTAGAATACAGTATGGGTCCATGAGCCATATAGTCAAAAGTCATTTTGAAATTATTTTTTTGCCCTTTTGACAATGAGCCATTAGCAAGGTAAAAATTAACATTTTGACATGTACATTGCTTCTATATCCGCATTTTTTTAATAATGTTTCCTTATCAATGATTGGCCATCTCGTGTCCGTCATCAACTTGAATGTACCGGTGTGTCTAAACCCAATATGAAGAAGACTAACTTGAATTCGCATCAACAGTATGATGACCTCACACTAAAAAGAACACAAATAATATTTAGAAGGCGCAGCAGCGTGCAGTTAGATAGTAAAAAATGACTACTACACGTATTTCAGTGTAACCAGAATGTAATCAAGTTCAGGTAGGAGATCTCTTGAAGAAATGATGCTAGGCTTATTATGCTCTATAACATCTACAATAACTTAGTTGCTACACAACCTCCTCCATATCTCCAAGCTCTCGCTTTATGATACAAACATGTCAGCACGGATTATTTCACGCGATCTCCTTTATGTACTCTGGAATGGTCTGCCTTATCGCATTGCTACCTTGCCTACATTGCCTACATTGCTTAACTCGGGCTCTTTCAAACAGGCTGTGTAGATTAAACTATTAGGTCAGCAAAGGATGTTTACTAAGGATTAGACAAAGCAACCATATTTTTAGCCCACCATCATGATGATGGTGGGCTATTAAAATCACTCTGCGTCCGTGGTCCGTCCGTCCGTCATTCCGTCCGTCCGTCCGTCAGTCCGTCCGTCCGTCCGTTAACAATTTCTCGTTATCGCATCTCCTCAGAAACTACTGGGGGGATTTTGACCAAACTTTGTCAGAATGATGTATTGGTACCCTAGTTGTGTCCCCCTGAAAATCAGACTGGTTCAACAATTTATGAGTGAGTTATGGCCCTTTGTTTATTTCTATAATTTATATAGATTTATATAGGGAAAAACTTTGAAAACCTTCTTATCCAAAACCACAGAGCCTAGGGCTTTGATATTTGGTATGAAGCATCATCTAGTGGTCCTCTACCAAGATGATTCAAATGATTTCTCTGGGGTCAAATATGGCCCCGCCCTGGGGGTCACATGGTTTATATAGACTTATATAGGGAAAAACTTTGAATAACCTCTTGTCCAAAACCACAGGGCCTAGGGCTTTGATATTTTGTATGTGACATCATCTAGTGGTCTTCAACTAAGATTGTTCAAATTATACCCCTAGGGTCAAATATGGCCCCGCCCTGGGGGTCATATGGTTTACATAGACTTATATAGGGAAAAACTTTGAAAATCATCTTGTCCAAACCACAAAGCCTAGGGCTTTGATACTTGTAATGTAGCATCATCTAGTGGTTCTCTACCAAGTTTGTTCAAATTATCCTCCTAGGGTTAAATATGGCCCCGCCCCGGGGGTCACATGGTTCATATAGACTTATATAGGGAAAAGCTTTGAAAATGTTCTTGTCAGTAACTACAACATTCAAACTCGGACCACATGTATATTTTTGAGTGGCAAGATGAACCTTGACATGAGTTGACCTTGATTTTGACCTAGTGACCTACTTTCACATTTCTGTAGCTACAGCCTTCAAATTTGGACCACATACATAATTTTGTGCACTGGAAAAAACTTTGACCTTTATTTTGACCTAGTGACCTACTTTCACATTTTTGAAGGTACAGGCATCAAATTTGGACCGTATGTATAGTTTCGTGTTTCAAAATGAAATTTGACATTGATTTTGACCTAGTGACCTACTTTCACATTTCTCAAGCTACAGCCTTCAAATTTGGACTACATGCATAGTTTTGTGTACCGAAAAAAACTTTGACCTTGACATTGACCTAGTGACCTACTTTCACATTTTTGAAGGTACAGGCTTCAAATTTGGACCACATGCATAGTTTTGTATTCTGAAAAAAATTTGACCTTGATTTTGACCTAGTGACCTACTTTTACATTTCTCAAGCTACAGCCTTCAAATTTGGACCACTTGCATAGTTTTGTGTACTGAAATGAACTTTGACCTTTACATTGACCTAGTGACCTACTTTCACATTTTTAAGGTACAGGCTTCAAATTTGGACCACATGCATAGTTTTGTATTCCGAAATAAAATTTGACCTTGATTTTGACCTAGTGACCTACTTTTACATTTCTCAAGCTACAGCCTTCAGATTTGGACCACATGCATAGTTTTGTGTACCGAAACAAACTTTGACCTTTACATTGACCTAGTGACCTACTTTCACATTTTTGAAGGTACAGGCTTCAAATTTGGACCACATGCATAGTTTTGTATTCCGAAGTAAAATTTGACGTGGATTTTGACCTAGTGACCTACTTTTACATTTCTCAAGCTACAGCCTTCAAATTTGGACCACTTGCATAGATTTGTGTTGTGTACGGAAATGAAATTTGACCTTGAGCTAGTCAGTAAGTCTTAAAATTTGGAACACCCAAAAATGGCACATTGGTGGGCGCCAAGATCACTCTGTGATCTCTTGTTATAATATTTTTAGGGTTTATTTCTAAAAATCCTAAATAAACGCAGTTTTGAGTGAGTCTCTACGCAACGTATTTAAGTGGATACCACTCCGTTGCCCAAGTCCTAATATAAGGGTCGTTCTTGTCTCACATCTACCTCGTTGTACTGTACAGTTCATATTGTATTCACTGTAAACGTACTAGATCTACAGTATATGTAGCCACCGTATTTCTAAACATTGCACGATCTAATCAGAGATGGTTTTCTTCTACAGTAGAAGTCGTTTATTGGCCCCTTCCTCTGAGAAAATTCTTTCAATTCATGCAGAGTCCTCTAAAATTGACTTCACATCAGTAGTTTTACGTTATTCTTGTTTATATATTATATATCGAGCCACTTCACAACAAAATAACAGGCCAATGCCCCTTCCCTTTTTACTGAAAAAAAAATCTTGCGGTTAGATATATCTATGAGATAATCATACATGTCCATTTTAAACAATCAAATAAAAACTGAATAAAGAAATACCATATTCAGGAAATAAGAAATAACATAAAAATTCCGACGGTGGAAGGTGGACCGTAATGCGTTGTAACTATATCCACCACCACCACCTGCGCTGGAAACATTGTTTGGCTGTTTTCTTTTATATACACGCAATGACTGCAAGGAAATGGTTGTTTGATGGTGATGATTGCTAAGATGCAGACTTGTAGACTTCTGGTAAAATGGTGGTAAAGTGGTGACGTTAACAACTGCAATATTCTGTTGCTAAACTGAATAGATCGCTGACTGGATAATACAGACTATTATTACCAGCTGATATATACCATTGCCAAATCGACATGTTGACTGAAATATGCTGTTTCAGTCCAGTAAATACCGTTACGAGCTGTAACATATTGGCTGAAAAAAGCTATAAAGCTATGTCAGACCAGTTCCAGAAAATGCCGTTACCCTCTTGAACATATTGCTGTTTTTGACCAGGAATTGTCGTTTCAAACTGTAGCTAGATCAGGCCCAGGAAATCCAATTCTGGATAAAGTTGATTTTGACTGGAAAAAGATGCTATCAATATGAAAATACATGTACTCTTTCTGATGTGGAAATTAAGTACCCAGATGAAACATACCGTAGCTACGTAGACTCGTTTGTTTATAAAAAAAATGATGCCGTTTCTGACATGCAAGTGACGGTACCAACTGCTAGGTATATTTGTTGACTGCAAAATGATACTTCTGACGAGCAGTTGGAACATATAGCCTTGCTAAGTAGTCTTGTTGTCAATAGAGTTGCTGTTTCAGACAAGGACCAGCCAGAAACTACCAAAGCTAAGTTAACTTGATGACTAAAAATGCTTATTTGTTGACTCAAAATGCTGTTTCTGATTGTAAAATACTATTGACGGCCATATGTAGAAACTTCCTTTGCCAACTGGAACATACTGTTGCTAAATAGGCTTTCTGACTGCACAGTGCTGTTTCTGATTAGCAAATGCTAGCAGTTACTAACTTCAACGTCATATTATTGCTAATTAGACCTGCTGGTTGCACAATGCTGTTTCTGACTAGGAAATGCTAGCTGTTACTATGCTAAGTAGACTTGCTCACTGCACAGTGCTGTTTCTGACTAGGAAATGCCGGCTGTTACTAACTGGAACATACTGTTGCTACGCAGACTTGCTGGCTGTACAAAAGTGTTTCGGACTAGGAAATGCTAGCCGTTCCTAACTGGAACATATCATTGCAAAGTAGACTTGCTGACTGCGCAATGCTTTTTCTGACTTGAAAGTGCTAGCTGTTACAAACCCCAACATATCGTTGCTAAGTAGACCTACTGATGACTGCACAGCGATGTTTCTGACTAAGAAAAGCTAGCTGTTACTAACTGAAACATATCGTTGCTAAGTAGACTTGCAGGCTGCTCAATGCTGTTTCTGTCTAGGAAATGCTAGCTGTTACTAACTGGAACATATCGTTGCTAAGTAGCTGCCTGGATAATGCTGATTCAGTCTAGAATAGGATTTGCTGTTACCAAGTTTAACATGCCGATTTTTAGCAGATTCACGAACAGAAAAGATCTAATGTTCTTGTTGGTTACTGTATTTGCTATTCACAAAAATGATCGTCCGAGTCAACAAGTAGCCTATACTTTGAAAATTAAAATATTTTTCAGTTAGCTTCCACCTTTATAGTCCACAAAACCATGAAAACTACATAGTAACAACATATGTTGCCGATAGATTTAGCAACAGCAATCGTTTCATAAAGCGGCGGTAAATAAAATTTTCCTTACCCTTTAACCAAAGTAAGAATCAAATAGTCCTACCAATTTTACCGTGAACTTTACTTTTAATAATATTGTAACGAGCCGGTTAGTTGGTTCGAGTTCCGAACATTATTCAATGTTTTAAATAGGAACAATTAGTCCAAGTATACAAATCCACACAAACAAAAAATATACAATCCGGTGAGGTGCCCAAGCTCCTCCCCCAGATATAAAAAAAAAAAAAAAAAAAAAAAACGACCATATCTATTGGCACTTTTCCCGCCGCTAATCATCGTAAAAGAAACAAAAAAATCAAATCATTGGTCTTAACAACATAACAAAACAAATGTTCGGCAATGTCCGTAAAACCATTGTGTAATTTTGTAACAAAAAATGGATATCATTAGACGTTGCGCGTGCGCGATCCAATGCAATTAAATGTAATACGAATAACTAAAAGCGCACGAGACTTGATTTGCAAGTTTCAAGATAAAAATAGATTAATAACACTTCAATGATCGGCCTATTACAATATTTTACTTTTTTCATCGCATGAACATAAAATATCAGAATCTGAATCTGAACCTGAATAGGATACGTCGTAGCAACCACTGCTGGCTTTCACACGACGGGAGGGAGTGCGCTTAGTCTAAATGAGAGAGTCTATTTCTAAATGAGTCCACTGTCTTTAAGTTCACGACACTGTCATCAAGTTTATTCCAATCCAATACTGTTCTTGGAAAAAGTTAGAATCTAAAGTGACTGCTAAGATCGGTTTATAGCACTTTGAGTTGTTGATTACGTAATTATCCACAATGTTGGAGGTAATATGGTCAGAATATTTGTTTGCCCTTACTGCTCGTTTAGGTCTCTGTCTCTGAATGTAGTGATCTGCGTTGATAGCCGGTACTAGCCCTTCCACCACCTTGTACATCAGCGTCAGACGTTGGTTTTTACGACGGTTCTGCAATGATGGAAGTTCCAACTTTTGAAGCATCTCTGTTACACATCCTTCGTGTCTTGAGTGATAGTCTTTGGTGATGAAACGTGCTGCTGATCTTTGCACTTTTTCAAGTTTTTCAATTTCACCTTTAGTATATGGGTCCCAGATAGCACTCCCATATTCCATTTTTGAACGTACCAAGGATATATATGCATTTTTCCTACACTCTTGAGGAGTATGATGTAGATTCCTCCTCAGAAAGCCTAGGGTCGAAGTTGCTTTCTTTCGTACTTGATCAATATGAGTGTTCCATTTCAAGTCTTCAGAGATATTGATACCCAAGTATGGATGTTCCTGGACCTGTTTTAGAATTTGACCTTTCATAGAATAAAAGTGCACTGATTTTTGTTTTGTACTAAGATGGAAACATTTCTTTACATTAAATTCCATTCCCCAGTCACTGGCCCATTTAACTTAATTGTCAAGGTCTTGTTGAAGCTGAAGATGATCTTTAAAGGTTTTGATTTTTCTATATAGGCCTAATAAACAGTCATCTGCGAATAGGCGTATTGTTGATTTCACATATTCAGGCATATCATTAATATGGCAAAGAAATAACAGAGGGCCTAACACAGTTCCCTGAGGCACGCCTGAGTCAACATCCACTTGTTGAGATTTTTCGCCATCAACAACTACACTCATTTTCCGTTTTGTTAAGAAGTTTGTGATCCATTGTAGGATAGAGCCACGTATACCATATGCTTCAAGTTTTTTCAACAGTTTCTTGTGGGGGACGGTATCAAATTTAAAAGAATATTTCATTAGTGTGCTATTCATTTCTTAACTCCAGCACGGAGTGTGCTAATCATTTCTTAACTCCAGCACGGATTAACCTCTGTAAAGGATTTAATTTAAAGGTGGATAATCAGATTTTGGCCATGTAACGGATTTGTTCGAAACTTTAGCATCTGATCATTTACACTCATTTATGTTCACTTAACACTAATACAAATTAGATTTTCACTGGAGGTATTTTTAAAATTTCATTTTCCTATCCTGGTTGCCCAACCATGATAGAGTTATTTTATCATAAGTATAAATTTGATAAACATACTTTGCCTAAGGAAATGTATAAATATTAGACATATTGTAATATATTTGTAAAATATTTGCATTAAAAATTATGTATTTAGATGGAATTCATTAGAAACGCAAGTTTGAAAAATTATTATTACCTCCCTTTACCTATCTTGGTTGGTTGCGCAACCAAGATAGATTGGAAATAAATGAATTCAGAAGCTACACACAGCTTTAAAACTTGCATTTTGGTTCAGATTGTTCAATAGTTGATATGTCTATCAAATGCAAATGTAAAACTAGACATTGTATCGAAATAAAAAGAAATACCCAGCTTTTTATATACTTTCATATTAAAGGGGAGTAATTACAAAATTTTATAAAAATAATAAAATATAAATTTCAAATAGGAATCTAACTCTTTGTAATCGGTCTTTTTGTTCCTTAAATAATTCTCTACCAGAATATACAAAAAGTAAAAAATGTCATTAAATGTTGATTAAATGTGATTGACCACCTGCAGAAACACTGCATGCCCGTTTTTCTTCCGGAAAATCCGGAGCACAGCTAGTACGTGCACCACGTGCTTTAGCATAAATACTCTATGACGTCATCGAAGCAGACGCTCGTGCTAAGAAGGAATGTAAATACAATCTGTTTTGCCAAATTTGTAATGACAAGTGGAACTTCTAGACGAAAAGTCATCTGTTTTCTCTAAAAACATACGTTTCAACAGGATGCGCACTAAAAGATCTCAAGTTACAACCATGTAATGATAAAAACTAGTAATGATATTGAATGTGTACAAGTGTTCGGACGGATAAGTCAGTTACAGCGAACTTGCCCTTTCCGAACCAGTTTTTAATTTCTTATCGTTTTACTTCGTCAAGTTTATATTTAAAATATAAATTTCATCTTAAAGGCCTGTCTGGTGTAGGCCCTACACCCAAATTGTAGGAGGAGCTTCCTAAAAATACATGAATGTGAGCTGGAACAACTGATACGGGGACTGGAAACAGGCATTTATCTTATCCGATGCTGTCGTCCAATCGAAGCGTATGCTGTAGGTTATTCTGCTATTACTCAAACACTTATGCCTTACAGTTTAACTCGTCCTTTCAGTGAAAATCTGGGAAAGCATTTGTTGAATTTTTTGTTGAAAACAAAAGTTCTGCCATGAAATTATTGCCTGCATCTGTTTTTAAATGGAAAATATCTACATTAATGTTACTTTTCGCCCTGTGAAAATGGCTAAATCTAGACTTGTCTTACCCAGAGAGAAAGATGTCGTTTTATACATGATATTTGCCTTGTTGAATTAGAGTATTTAGAATAAAAAAATTAGGACATATTTTAATAAAAATAGCAAGTCAAAACTGTAAACTGTTGCCTGAAAATATTTGTTTATGATATTGCTCTGTTCTTCACAATTTAAATGCGTGTTAAACCTAGATGATTTTCTGCAGTTTTATCTAAAAGTTCGGAATACTAACAGGGGTCCTGAAATAAGCTGTCCGAGTTGTCCGATTCGTGGATTCCTCGGTCCGGACAAGCAGTTTTTAGAAGCTGGCTTGTCCGGGGACAAGTAAAATTTCCGTGGTAAACATTTTATGAAAACGAAACTAATCGGCGTCATCTGTGATTTCCGCATGCCTAAGAGCAATATCTAATCTGTTTGTGATCATTTATGACCCTTAAATTAAATTATCAAAACAAAAATGTATACAGCCATTTATAGACACTTGGACTGGTTTACTACATTTAATGATCATTATTGGAAAATTATACCGTGAAGTTGAAAATGAGTGCCAGTCTGTGGGGATTCCCGTTATCTACTTTCATTTTTGATTATCAGAAAATCGATTAGCTAGGTTGGCGCTATGTAAAAAAGTTTAGTAGCCAAACTTTGTGGCTTAATTTTTGAGCCGATTGTTTTGACATTTAACAACTCGGACAGCTTATTTCAGGACCCCTGAAAGACCAGTGCAGTATTCAGTGAATGTTATGGGACCAGGGTAGAAATTCTAGGCATACTGAGATTATTTTTGTCAATGGCATGTGTTCAAGTGTTCTTAATTATTCTCTACTCACTAAACTTGCTAGTCGTAACATATTTTCAAGTGGATGTTCTAGTCACTTAGCTTGCTAGTTATAACATATTTTCAAATGGATGGTTCTAGTCATAACATAAAAACTTTATATAAGTCAAAATAGAAGTCAACAGAAGTGTATGTTTGTATTATTTGTTTATTTAGTAATGATAATGCTGATCCTTTCTTTTTTAAACTAAAAAGTACGGACAAGTTCTTCTTAGGTACGGACAAGTGGATTTGTGGGCCCAACTTGTCCGTGGACAAGTAGACTCTGAAAATATTTCAGGACCCCTGACTAAATGTAACTTTGTTGCCGGCCTTTTTTAAAAAAATATTGTTATTTTAATTTAAATACATTGTATTTTTCACACATCAGTTTTAAGATTGAATTTATTAAACTAATTTTTGGAGTTTAAACAACAATTTTTTAAAACATTCCCTATGTTCAAGAAGAATGTTTTGTTTCTGTATGTAGAAATCTGACATTATAAACAGTAATTGTTTATAATTATGGCTCTACAAGATTAAGAAAAGTGTCAGCTTTCTGTTATTTTCCATTTTTTTTTATTCAAATCCAACAAAAATCGGCCCTTTGATAAAGGTTTGAAGTTACATGGTAAAATATTTCTTCAGGGAAGTGAGCTTGAGTTAATTCATAATAATTAAGCATATCACCACATGCAGTCGCATGCTGTTTTTGCTTCAGAATCCCTTTAGATCAATCTCTGATCATCTAATTATCGCCACTTAACATGTGACTGGTAAACCCTTTGAACAATAAGTGTAACAGCTCCATGATTAACATGAGGTAATATGCTAATTACGCGCTAATCGATAGTGGCGAAAACAAAATATCGATCGCTAACGACTGGTCGATATTTACAGGTATGGACGACAGCATAGTACAGATAAATGTATTGATTTATACGGAGTGTCTACTCCCCATATTAGACCTTCCTGATGTGAGTGAGGTCAAGAAACAGTCAGTCTGTTCCATCCAGGTGAATCAGCTGACTGACCCTGATAAAAGATATTAGTAGAGTATTTGATCCCTGTTGAATCTTAGCTACACATGTACATGTAGAGGAAGTACTCATAATTTACTGCTAGAATTTAGTTGATTGAAGAAAAATGGAAGATACATAAGTAAATTGTGTTACTGTAAAACTCATTGTGTAACAGTTGAATTCTAAACAGGGTCTATTAAATCATCTACACTTTTTAGTTTTAGTGTACAAACAGGAAGGTCTAATACGGGGAGTAGAAACTCCATATAAATCAATACATTTATCTGTACTATGCTGTCGTCCATACCTGTAAATATCGACCAGTCGTTAGCGATCGATATTTTGTTTTCGCCACTATCGATTAGCGCGTAATTAGCATATTACCTCATGTTAATCATGGAGCTATAACACTTATTGTTCAAAGGGTTTACCAGGCACATGTTAAGTGGCGATAATTAGATGATCAGAGATTGATCTAAAGGGATTCTGAAGCAAAAACAGCATGCGACTGCATGTGGTGATATGCTTAATTATTATGAATTAACTCGAGCTCACTTCCCTGAAGAAATATTTTACCACGTAACTTCAAACCTTTATCAAAGGGCCGATTTTTGTTGGATTTGAATAAAAAAAATGGAAAATAACAGAAAGCTGACACTTTTCTTAATCTTGTAGAGCCATAATTATAATTATTGTTTATAATGTCAGATTTCTACATACAGAAACAAACATTCTTCTTGAACGTAGGGAATGTTTCAAACGAAATTGTTGTTTAAACTCCAAAAATTAGTTTAATAAATTTAATCATAAAACTGATGTGTGAAAAATACAATGTATTTAAATTAAAATAACAATATTTTTTTAAAAAAAGGCCGACAACGAAGTTACATTTAGTATTCCGAACTTTTAGATAAAACTGCAGAAAATCATCTAGGTTTAACACGCATTTAAATGGTGAAGAACAGAGCAATATCATAAACAAATATTTTCAGGCAACAGTTTACAGTTTTGACTTGCTATTTTCATTAAAATATGTCCTAATTTTTTTATTCTAAATACTCTGAATCAACAAGGCAAATATCATGTAAAAAACGACATCTTTCTCTCTGGGTGAGACAAGTCTAGATTTAGCCATTTTCACAGGGCGAAAAGTAACATTAATGTAGATATTTTCCATTTAAAAACAGATGCAGGCAATAATTTCATGGCAGAACTTTTGTTTTCAACAAAAAATTCAACAAATGCTTTCCCAGATTTTCACTGAAAGGACGAGTTAAACTGTAAGGCGTAAGTGTTTGAGTAATAGCAGAATAACCTACGGCATACGCTTCGATTGGACGACAGCATCAGATAAGATAAATGCCTGTTTCCAGTCCCCGTATCAGTTGTTCCAGGTACAAAGAATCACTTTCAGGATTTTCTAAAGTGAAATATATTATGGATTCAAATGGTACATATTATTTAACTTTATCACATTTTGTGATTTGAAGTGTTTAAATAGTCTTTGCCCTGGACTTTGAAATGTAGAATAATACAACACAGTAATTTAAACATTAGAAGGAATTACAGTAACAAATTTGAACTTATTTATCAAAAAACAACAACAAAAAAAATGGCATACATATTTATATGAATTTGTTTTATTGACAGATTAATAGATAAGTGTCATTAATTTTGTTTTATTGACAGATTAATAGATAAGTGTCATTAATCCTTTTTTAATTAATTATTACCATCGACTGTGTAGAACTGCAAGCTTGTCAGTAAAGTAGCCTGTGTGATAAATCACTATTGAGAACAACTATATTGCCTTGTTACCTGACATGACCTTTGAGTTCACATTTTCCAGCTGATTGCTCTGCTTTATCACATGACCAATGTCAAGAGTTCAGATTTCAAATTTCAGCCGTCAAATTTTCAAATTCTTGTTATTTTGCAAGCAAGCAAAATAACTCCTATGAGATATTTTTGTATACCTTTAATTTAATATCATTAAAAAGTTTAGAACTTAGAGAATTGATGAGGCAAAATATATTTAATAATTTTCATTCTTATTTTAGTTATTTAGAAAAAACCATAAAAACTGAAGGATGTCTGAATGGTTTTTGAATTTGCAATGATTGACATTTTGTGGGTGGAGCCATTCCTTTTATACTGAGCCCTGGGGTTTAAATGCTGGACAGATATATGTCACAATCAAAATAACGTGAAAAGAAATTCGAAACAAAACATTGTTTGTAACAGATTTCTGTAACTGATCAGACTGCCCAGCAAACACACCACGTTGTTACAACGTTGTTATGACGTCTTTTCCTGACGTTGTAACAACGTTGTTTATTGGTTGATAATGAAAGGTGCATTGACGTCTTTCTCACAACGTTGGAAAGACGTCTTTTTGCAACGTTGGAAAGACGTCTTTTCCACAACGTTGGAAAGACGTTGTTTTTTGGTTGATAATGAAAGGTGTGTTGACGTCTTTTTCACAACGTTGGACAAACGTTGTTTTTTGGTTGATAATGAAAGGTGCGTTGACGTCTTTTTTGCCACCTTGGAAAGACGTCTTTTTCACAACATAGTTTTTTCTTTGATTGTGAAAGGTGTTTTGATGTCTTTTGCAGTGCTGGAACAACATATTTTTCACAACTTTGGAAAGATGTCCTTTTTACATTTGAATGACATCTTTTCTCAATGTTGTTTCATCTAAAAGCACAAAAAAAACCAACAGTCTATGGTTTTAAACAAAAGTGTACTGAATAATAGAATAGTCACAAGACGTATCTTAACATACTGGGTCTAGTAAGAAAACATACTAAATATGATTCAACTGAAATGTTTTTATTAAAAAGTACATATACCACTCAATCAAAAATAAATTTTGTTGATGCATGTCATCTGTAAAAAGAGCTGTTCAGGGACAGCAACAGTCAATCGACTATTCAATAGGTTTTTAACAAAATATTTCATCAATGAATACATCGATAAACACTAGTGGAAATGGGCAACCATTTTGCTTGAATGTAATAAAGTGTCATAGCATATAAAAACAAGAGCTGTCATAGAAGCAGCATGTTTAACTATTTCAAAACTTGATACTAAGTGAAGAAACATTATCTTGAATTCTAGCATAAAACTGCTGTTATTGTCACTTTTCGGGGGTGTTTTAACAGGAGAGAAAACATGTGTTAACAGAGAGATTCTCGCGCTCACATGCTGTTGTAACACCTTTTTATTTATGTGCGTTCCGTGGCAAAGGGTAAACGTATTACGGCCCCAAAACGAATAATTCAAAAGGAAATGACTTGAACGTGATAAAACAAACTTTACTGCGCATTTCATGGGAATTTAATGATGTTGAGGGACAATATATTCATTTACTTGGTTTTGCATTTTATGCCAGAATAGCGTTAGCACATGTTATTTTCGTGTTATAACATCTACAGAATTCCTCGGGAATCATTGGTACCAGGCTTGGTTACCAACCAATCCCTCGGGATTCTGGAGATGTTGAAGCACGAAAAACATGCGTTATCCCTACACAATTACTTTATGTTTGAACAAAATGCATTGAATAATAGCCAGAAATTAGTGAAACTGCCTAAAATTTCTTTAAATAATTCAAGAAATACTGGTTCGATACCACACTTCGGTCTGTGAAATCTGATCTTAGATGCTGACAGAAAACAAGTCGGATAGCTCTGCATATAATTTGTATAGTCTAGCTAAAATCTTAAAGTTACTCACCCACAGTTTGGGTGACATTTTTCAACATCTTCCTTTCAAAAAGTTTAGCAGAGAATGTGTAGTTGACACAGAAATGTGATTTAAAACGGTTGAGAATAAAATTTAGATATTGGTAAAAATGCCACAGGAATGTAAATTTTCTGCAATATTTTAAATTTAGAATACTACATTCTGCACAGGATTTATTGTTATTTAATGGAATATCTTGCTTAATCATTCCAATAAGTTTGACTGAACCAATTCCCAACTCCAAAAAAGACCATAATTTATCCAAACTCATTGACAGAGTTATCTGCTCTTGCCTACAGATGGAAATCATGATAGTAAGTAAGTAAGTGTTCAAAGTTTCAAAGCCATATATCAAATAGTTTTGACAAACACTACTTGTACGCAAACTGAACCAACTTCTAAGTACAAAAAGGCCATAATTCAGCCAAAATAGTTGACAGAGTTATGAACTCTTACATACAGATGGCGATCATATAATAAACAAGTGTTCAAAGTTTCAAAATAGAAGAAAGTGGAAACTTCAAAGCCACACATCAAACAGTTTTCACAAAACATGGACTGGTAAGAAATTGTACCAATTTCCAAGTCCAAAAAGAGTCATAATTTAGCCAAAATACTTGTAAGAGTTATGTACTCTTACCTACAGATACAGACTATGGTATAATAATAATCAAGTGATAAAAGTTTCAAAGTCATATGTCAAACAGTTTACACAAAATATGACCTAGTAGGAAATAAAAGGTACCCTAATTCAGCAAAAGTCCTTGATGGAGTTATGTGCCCTTGCCTAAAAGTGGTTATGGTGATGATAACAAGTGTTGAAAGTTTCAAACCTTTATCCCCAAAGGTTTTGCCAAAATGAAAACTGGTACCAAAAACTTAACCAAGGTGTGACGCAAAGCTGATGCCGTATTGAGTAGGATAGCTATTCTTATAGTTCAAATAGTAAAGTTATAAAGGTCCAATTGCGGTATCTTTTATGCAGTTTCCGAAAATGATTTTAATAAAAAATCTTGCAAAAAAGTTCTATGTAGAACAATCTGAACAAAATACATTTTTTTTTTCATATATAACTTTCAGTCAGGTCATTTAATATTGATTTATGTGACAAATTATTTTAATCATTCTTAA
This sequence comes from Mercenaria mercenaria, assembly GCF_021730395.1. Lineage (NCBI taxonomy): Eukaryota > Metazoa > Mollusca > Bivalvia > Venerida > Veneridae > Mercenaria > Mercenaria mercenaria. The sequence goes on from NC_069370.1 coordinate 48,458,107, forward strand.
AATCACTACAAATGGATAGTCTGCCCATCACTTAGCTTGAAACAACATTAACCTTAACCAACAAATTCTTGATTTTGCCTTGTGAACAAGTAATCTAATCCATTCACAAAAATATTAAGAATAAATAAAGTAAAGTTTAAGTGTAATGAACTGGCAAAACAATGAACAAACAACTGCAAATTTTTGAAAAACAATTCATTGTGCATAAAACTTTTTTTCTTGAGATACTATCTGAAATTTCTTCACCTTGTAGAATTTTAAATTATCTGAAAAAAATTCCAATAACACTGTGCATCCAGAAAATGAATTGGATACAAGTTCTTCAGTTTTGTCTACAACAAAAAGTCAAACTTAACTTGCACTGTTTTCACACATTTCATGTACATCACTTTTCAGCTGCATTTAGAATTTACTGAAAGATTCATTTTGTAAGTAGAACTGTTTTGCATTTAACACATTTTAAATTGAAATGTTTGTGTTTTAGAGCAGATTATACAGTATGTAAGTCATGATTTCTGCTATTTCACTATTTCAGATTTCCTTTTGAACTGGATTTCTATCTGACAGTGCATATATCAGTCGCAGGCACTTCTCCCACTCCTAGCTCCCCTTCCTGGTCCTATGTCTACACAGGCTGAAAATATACATTTTAACACACATGTAAACTTAAACGTTTTGTTAAAAACTAGAAGATGATCACACATATTAGAATTATGTATAAAGTTAAATGTATGGTAAGGAAATATTAGTGAGTAGTATTATCAAAACAATATTCACTCCTCTGGTGTATCTAGACTATTGCTATTTCCATTTTATGACAAATAAAAAGTTTCATAACAGACACACATGTGTCAAGATGTTTTAACTACAATACTGACTAAAGACACTGAATATCAAAACAAATAGTTGCAGGCTTTACTTTTTTATCCTGCAGTTACACAAGTACTAGGCTAGAGGTTGCATTTCTCCTTACATCAAAAGAATAAATTTAAGCAACAGACAGTCGTTATAAAAATCACATAAATTGGAGATAGGCAACCTAAAATTTTATAAAAAATCCGTCGAATAATGAGGAAACATTACAAAGTACCTGCCGCGTATATGGTACCAAAGTTACATGTACGTGCGTTGGCTTTTTGACTAGTTAGGTACATAGTACCAAAAAAACAATGCATTGGCAGTTTCATCCTTGTAAGTATTTTCTCAGAAAAAAAAAAAAGCAAAGTAATCATCACATATAACACTGACTGACTGTTTTTATTAGATTGTAACTGAAGGTGACGGTGTATCATTTTTAATGCATGACATACTAATTTCTTTACTTTATCACAAAGTTTATACGGTAATACAGTGGGTGGGATAGCGTTGATATCGTGAATTCATTTCGGACATACTGAGTTTTCAAAATTTCTGGAGCCCTGAGAATACATTGGACGGGTTCATTCAAATGCTAGAATTTCTATTCTTTCTAACACCATTCTCACGTAAGTATGATCAAATATCATTTCTTAAATATTTACCCTTCAAGATCGAAAACAATGTTGTCCTTTCTTTCCCAGTTTGCTTTTCCTCTAATGTTAACATGGTCATTATTTTCATTGTCATCAACCTGTGAAACAGAATGAATTTGGTGATAAAAAGTTAATAAAAAAGGTACAATTTGAATCTATATCACTAAAAATTAAATCAATAAGACAACCCTTACAGAAGCAAGCCTCTGTGGCGTACATGCTGCGTATTTGCTGTGTATATGCCGCGAACACAGTAGTACGCCAGAGGAGTACATTTTACATACACCGCATGCCGCGTACATGCCGCGTACTATTTCGACGAGTACACAGCATGTACGCAGGAGGTCACTAGTACACTTCAAGTACGCAGCACAGACTCTGAAAATTTAAGGAGTACACTGCATGTACGCAGGAGGGACTTGTACAAGAAAATAGTACACTGCATGTACACCGCAGATACTTTGAAATTTGTGCAGTACACTTCATATACGCGGGAAAGACTTGTACAATTTCTTTTGGCATTTATACTCAGTTTTTTTTTTATAAGTTAAAGTCTGAAGTAAACTTCATTTACGCGGGAGGGACTTGTTCATTTTCTTTTGGTGTTTATACTTCAAATTTTTTTAGGTAAAAGTCTGAAGTACACTTCATGCAGGAAGGATTTGTACATTTTTTTTTTTTTTTTGGAAGCAAGAACTTGATTTCCGAGTAACTTTTATCTTAATAGCATAGAATAGTTCAGATTACCGGTATTCTAAACAATGAAAATTTGCCATTTACTATTTGCAATGTTCATTTGTGAAGCTTACATCTTAGTGATTTCTGAGCTGCACCTTGCATGCAGTGTAAAAATATAATTCTTTTTCATTTTGAATTAATCCTGGAGCTTTCTAACTTGGATAATTGAAAAGCCTTATTTGAACTTCGTTGCATTACATTTTGTAATACATGAAATAATTACCAAGATAATGCCTCAACAGCGCCCGAATGAGAAGAATTAATAGCTCTCACTGTTATTTGAATACTCTTAAGCAAAACACCATTCTATCATGTTTTTTATAAAGGCTTTAATGCTCATTATGTTAACTCATTAAGGCCTCACCAGATTAAAAAGTTGTTCATCGGATTTGCCGCTCGTATATTTTCAGAATGTTTTTGGCTAATTGCGCTCGCCCCATTGGAAAAAATCAATCCAAAATTTTTTGGTGCGCTACTTTTTACGGACGTAAAAGTGTATAAATGCTTATATAATTCCAGTCCTAGATTGTTCTCAGATGGATTTTAATCAAAATAAATACATACTACGCACACATAGTCTATAATAAATCATAACACTTATATTTAGTTGCATTAAAGTTGTTTCCCCTTGATGCAGTTATGCCATTTTCTTCAAATGTTTACCAAATTACATGCTACAAACATTGATTTATTTCATTGAAAAGTGGATGAAGAAAAGCATACTAATTTATTTGATAACATCAATCTACATTATTTTGGTAGGGTAAATACTTATTGATGCATGTCACTTATCTTTTTTCTGTCCAAATGATCAGCATTTGCATACAAAAGTTGGTGGGTAAGGAATTTACATTATCACAGCAGTTTCGCCACAAGAGTACACAGCATGTATACAGTAGGAGTACACAGCATGTACGCCGCAGGACTCGGGCCAGGAGTAACACAGCATGTACGCCGCAGAGTACACAGCATGTACGCAACAGAGTACACAGCATGTACGCCGCAGGGGTAGTACAACCGCAGGCTCATTTGCATGTGAAAAGTGTATGTGCCGCGTACATGCTGCGTACTATTTCCCCATACTAAATTCCTCCAGCGTACATCCTGTGAACTATTAGTCCACACATGTACTCAGCAAGTAGTACGCGGCAGAGCTCATTTGCATGTCAAAAGTGTACTACAAACGTACTATCGGTGTATGTGCGGTGTATATCCTGCGTACTATTTAAAGCCGTTGATTTTAGTACACATCATGTACGCATCATATACGCTGTATGTACACAGCAAGAGTACGCAGCAGGCCTTTTTCTTCTGTAAGGGAAGTATGCCAAGGAGCAGAATGTTGAGCCCGCCAGCTGTCAAGTGGACCTTGTACCTAGGGACCTGGTTCTTGCGCATGACACTCCATCTCATAATGGTGAACATTCATGCCAAGTTACATCAAAATCCCACCATGCATGAAGAAGAACTGCTCCGGACAAACTTCAGTATGACCGTAGGCCTCTTAACTGTGACCTTGACCTTTGAGACAGGAAATATGGGGTTTACGCATGACACACCTATTCACTTAGGTAAACATTCATGCCAAATATAAACAAGATTGGTTCATACATAAGTTTATGTCCGACAAAATCAACAGACACAACACATACATCAAAAGTGGCGACTATATCGAGCTCACCGCAAGTGGGCTCAACAAAAACTTGACACTAGACAAATACAACTCTTGCATAATCATTATTTTTCATTCTCTTTAAGTATTCTTCTAAATTTAAAACATGCACAAAAATGCCTGTGAAACGCGATTCAGATGAGTTTCAGTTGAGTTAACGCATATTTTATTCAAGAGGAAGTAAAAAACAGGTAATATTTGTATGGAAACTATTCCAATATTACTTACTATCAAACACCATGATATCCTTGTACAGCAGAAATTGTGCCACTGCCCATGAGTAAGTGTTGTATAAAACAGAAGATAAAGATCTATTCACATTCCCTCAGAGATGTTCTTCCAACAGCAGACAACATGGAAACCTGTCAACAGCAAAAAATTTCAAATTAGAGCTACTTTGTAATAATCTACATTTTAAGCACACACAACAGTAGTACACCCATGCATAAAATAAATTTTGAGAATTTAGTCTTGCATTTTAGATGTAAACAACTAATTTACGGTTAACCTTTAGCCTACTAGCAACAAGTGATTCTGCCTTTGCGACCAGTGCAGACCAAGATCAGCCTGCACATCTGTGCAGGCAGATCATGGTCTGCACTGTTCGCTATTCAGTCAGTAAATTTTCAGTGAACACCCCTTCGAAAAATAGATGGTACTGTCCAAACTGAACGATGGATCAGTTCATTTTAGAAACTAAGCAGGGTAAAGGTTAATGAAAACTTATGCCTGCATGACTAAACTCAGACATACCAAAGTTTTTGTAAAACAGATCCTAGGTTTTCTGCACGAGGCATATATGTTACTAGTCAAAATAATTCACCGTTCAGATTGTTTTATATTTGTGACTGGCAATCTAAACGTCAAAACTTTGAAGGACCAAAATAATGGAATATAAATCACAGTACACAGTCATGTTAAGTTATTGGTTTCGTTTTCGCATATTTGCATGTAGAGACACGGTAAACTTTAATCGTGTACAGTACATACAAACATTTAAATCACCGGAAAATTAGTAATTTTGGATATATTATTTGATAATTTTGGCATAAATCATTGAGAAATTGAATCCCCGTTCAATACATGTAAATTTATTTGAATTTATGACGAATGTTTGAAAATAATCGGCATTTAAACCTATAGCATGTGAAGCGTTGGCAGCGATGAAAATTTCATCGGAAATTGCTTCAACTATTTTGGTCTTTCGAGTGTTTGACACAAGTGGGGATACTGCCCATATGAAAAATTATCCCTACATTTCGTAGGATCGCATCAAATTAGTTGGACTATTATGTTACTTCTGAAGAGACTCATCAGGCGTCAAGGACTCAAACAAATGTTAAGCAGTATAATAAATTATATTAGATGAAGATGTCCAAATACAACGTAACAGGATGTTTCGGGACAGTGTGATAACTTGACTGTCACTGTCTCAACATGTCTAAACTTATTTGGCACGATTTCTTTCAGGAAATCTCTAAAACATGTGACGTCACGCTATGGCTTTGACTACAAACAAAATGTTAAAAATGTTGATTTTATGTTAGTCAATATGGTGACAGCGACAAGTAAGCATAGTTCCGGCTATATTTCTGTTGCCTTTAGATAATGGAACAACCCGTTAACACTGGTACTTCTGTTAAATTTTCTTGTTGCATGGTGGATGGGGTGTGAATGCATTGCACGTTATGCAGAAGGGGGGATGGGCAGGGACTTTTCTCACATATACAGACTTTTGGTGGCTTGATAGAATTTTGATCAGAATTGATAAAAATAAAATTCGATAGAATCTGTGTTTTAAGAATATTGATGCAGTTAGAAAAACATCACTGTTTACAAAAAAAACATGGACGTCTAGCGATCACTGTCTTATCAGTTCTAAAAATAGAAACTACAACGGATTTGTTTACAAACACCATCTCGTCCTATATCATGACCCACATAAAATTAGTTTGACTACACCCCTAGCCAATTCCAACAAGTAATGCTGTTTTGTGACAGATATCAACATACAAATGGCATGTAACTGTTAGACACTAAGCATGTGAATTTATAAACTAAAAACCCTTTGTCAACCCTTACAGAAGAAAAAGGCCTGCTGCGTACTCTTGCTGTGTACATACAGCGTATATGATGCGTACATGATGTGTACTAAAATCAACGGCTTTAAATAGTACGCAGGATATACACCGCACATACACCGATAGTACGTTTGTAGTACACTTTTGACATGCAAATGAGCTCTGCCGCGTACTACTTGCTGCGTACATGCTGTGGACTACATAGTACACAGGATGTACGCTGGAGGAATTTAGTATGCGGGAAATAGTAAAGCAGCATGTAAAGCGGCACATACACTTTTCACATGCAAATGAGCCTGCGGTGTACTACCCCTGCGGGGTACATGCTGTGTACTCCTGTTGCGTACATGCTGTGTACTCCTGCGGCGTACATGCTGTGTACTCCTGGCCCGAGTCCTGCGGCGTACATGCTGTGTACTCCTACTGTATACATGCTGTGTACTCTTGTGGCGAAACTGCTGTGATAATGTAAATTCCTTACCCCACCAACTTTTGTATGCAAATGCTGATCATTTGGACAGAAAAAAGATAAGTGACATGCATCAATAAGTATTTACCCTTACCAAAATAATGTAGATTGATGTTATCAAATAAATTAGTATGCTTTTCTTCATCCACTTTTCAATGAAATAAATCAATGTTTGTAGCATGTAATTTGGTAAACATTTGAAGAAAATGGCGTAACTGCATCAAGGGAAACAACTTTAATGCAACTAAATATAAGTGTTATGATTATATTATAGACTATGTGTGCGTAGTATGTATTTATTTTGATTAAAATCCATCTGAGAACAATCTAGGACTGGAATTAATAAGCATTTATACACTTTTTACGTCCGTAAAAAGTAGCGCACCAAAAAATTTTGGATTGATTTTTTCCAATGGGCGAGCGCAATTAGCCAAAAACATTCTGAAAATATACGAGCGGCAAATCCGATGAACAACTTTTTAATCTGGTGAGGCCTTAATGAGTTAACATAATGAGCATTAAAGCCTTTATAAAACATGATAGAATGGTGTTTTGCTTAAGAGTATTCAAATAACAGTGAGAGCTATTAATTCTTCTCATTCGGGCGCTGTTGAGGCATTATCTTGGTAATTATTTCATGTATTACAAAATGTAATGCAACGAAGTTCAAATAAGGCTTTTCAATTATCCAAGTTAGAAAGCTCCAGGATTAATTCAAAATGAAAAAGAATATATTTTTACACTGCATGCAAGGTGCAGCTCAGAAATCACTAAGATGTAAGCTTCACAAATGAACATTGCAAATAGTAAATGGCAAATTTTCATTGTTTAGAATACCGGTAATCTGAACTATTCTATGCTATTAGATAAAAGTTACTCGGAAATCAGTTCTTGCTTCCAAAAAAAAAAAAAAATGTACAAATCCTTCCTGCATGAAGTGTACTTCAGACTTTTACCTAAAAAAATTTGAAGTATAAACACCAAAAGAAAATGAACAAGTCCCTCCCGCGTAAATGAAGTTTACTTCAGACTTTAACTTTTAAAAAAAAAACTGAGTATAAATGCCAAAAGAAATTGTACAAGTCTTTCCCGCGTATATGAAGTGTACTGCACAAATTTCAAAGTATCTGCGGTGTACATGCAGTGTACTATTTTCTTGTACAAGTCCCTCCTGCGTACATGCAGTGTACTCCTTAAATTTTCAGAGTCTGTGCTGCGTACTTGAAGTGTACTAGTGACCTCCTGCGTACATGCTGTGTACTCGTCGAAATAGTACGCGGCATGTACGCGGCATGCGGTGTATGTAAAATGTACTCCTCTGGCGTACTACTGTGTTCGCGGCATATACACAGCAAATACGCAGCATGTACGCCACAGAGGCTTGCTTCTGTAAGGGAAAACCTTGATAATTTATGAAAGTTCTATTTTTAGCACTGTAAACAGTAAAAAGACTGCAAATGTTGACAGTCTGATCTTCATCGCATACAAGATATTTTAAGTAAGTCCATTTCTAGCCTAAAATGCATAATTATTAATTTATCCTCGTGCAGCACAACATACAAATTACCGGTAATACCGCGAAAATATATGACAATATAAGTTACAGCTATAACTTCAACAGTTTAAACACGTCATGACAAAAAATAACTGCTGTAAAAACTAACAACATACCTACAGGTGGCGAAGCCATGATTTGACATATAATCTGCACAGGGCGCTTTTTAAATACTTCCTTGAGTTTTCAAAACTCCGATCAACAACATGAACGAGTTCAAAAGGCACTTGAGCTAGACCTGATTTGATTGGTCAATTTCAAACACATGTCGGAAATCATGGGACGGAACTCTTTCAAGTTAATCTTACTAACCTCACGACATGACGAATAACGCTAAACGACAAAAATGCAATAAAGTATTCACGCAATGAATTTTTTTTTTTGCAGCTTGAAATATTTTTAAAGTTTCAGTAGATCTAATAACGTTGTTCCAACGTTTTTACAACGTCAGAATAGCGATGTCGGATTTTGGTCGCTGTAAAGCCGTTGGAACAACGTCAAAATTAGCGACGTCGGATTTTGGTCGCTGTGAAGCCATTGGAACAACGTCAAAATTAGGGACGTCGGATTTTGGTCGCTGTAAAGCCGTTGGAACAACGTCGGGATAGCGACGTCGGGCTTTGGTCGGTGTAAAGTCGTTGGAACAACATCGGATTCTGGTCACCGACGTCGCGACCCCAAAACAACTATAAAAAGACGTCTTTGCGACGTCGTGTGTTTGCTGGGTGGTACTGTACGTGCGTAATCCGGGTCATACTCGCCTATTCCGAATCACCACAAATGAACTAAAATGGTTTTCTTATTACTATCCACAACAACATAAAACTACCATCTTGAATCGAAAACTGAAATTATTTTATTTTATTTTCTATTTGATCTTCATATAAGACTTTGTCAAAATCATTAAGATAGAGTGAAAGTGCATCAAAACTTTAACCTGAAATTCTAAGTAAAAAGGGGGGATAATTCATGAAATGTTGGTATGAGAGTTATGGCCCTTTTGCCATATGATGTGGGTGATGATGAGGAATAACTTTTTTAAGTTTGAAACAAATCCATCAAGTAATTACAGAGATAAGGAGAAAAAAGAGAAAGTGTAAAAAAACTTTAACCAAGGTGGGGATGCGGAAGAACGTCATTTTGCATGTCAGGAGCACAGCTTAAAAAACATACAAGATATTGACTTAAATCTTGGAATATAGGTAGGTGCCATGTGGTGATGAGACAATGTGAAGTTTAACAATCCAGATTATTTCACCTTCACATCTCACCCAGAAGAACAACAACAAAAATTCACTTTCAGTTTCTTATGCTTTAATATCCCATCACTGCTGCCACACAGCCTGACTATATGAGATCATCTTTCTCCACCAAAAGCTGGAAATGTAGCCATATGACCTCAGTTGTGTTGGTGTGACTCTAAACCCAACAATAACAACAGAAATTAGTTACCCCCAACTTAATCTATATCTTCTCCATGCTTTCAAAAATGGGGCTGATTACATCCAGGCCTTCATGGAATAAATAATTCTGGAGCACAGCTTTCATATGAATTGGACAGCTTAATTGACATTGTCTCCAGATATTTTTCGCAACATTATTCTTCAGTTGGGTTCGGTAACCTTCATCATGTCACAAAGAGCAATAGTACTGAGGTTAGGGACTTACTGCACTCTTATATTTCATTTCAGTGCCTGAAAGCCAGATTTTTGTCTTGTAAAAAAAAGGAAAAGAATCTAAGGATGCCATCTGGAAGGGAGATGAAACTATGGTGGGCTGGAGAAGCTGAGAGTATGTTTGTCTACTATCTTACAGGAGCATTAGGAATTGCTTTAATTGCAAGCTTTTCACTCACAAGATCACTGAGAAGAAAAGAGGTAATAATATGTCCAGTCCATTGAATTTGCCTCCCTCCCATCCAAACACAGGGATATTTTCATTAAAATTAATTATTCTTAACATGTCAAAATATGTCATTCAATTTTCTGACCGGTTCCTTTTAGATTGCATAATGATATTTTGAATTAGTCCGAATACTGTACATACAAGGCAGTGTTAGACAGTTATTATTACTCCCAAATACAAAGTTTTTAGGGGCTATAGGAGTCATGTTTGTCTGTCCGTCTGTATTTAAGTCCACTTCATATCTTCTAGGAAATGTTATGAAAGTTTTGCATCAGTTATTAACCTGATGAAGACAACATGCAGTGCGCACAACCCAGGTGACTAGGTTCAAGGTTAAAGTCAACGCTTTGAGATCTTAGGTCAATTTGTTTACCTAATCAGGATGACATACAGAAAGCACAACCAAGGACACCCTGTCCAAGGCCAAGCTGACATAAAGGTCAAGTCGCTTACTTTCATGTCCACTCCATATCTTTTTAACTACTTGGAAGATTTTCATAAAGCTAGCATCAAATATTTATTTAAGAGTTGGGTCCAGGTTTCGGAATTTTTTTTTGAACATCACCAAATCATAGAAAGAAACTTGGAGTTGTTTTACACGAAAATTACACAGCATGTAAAACACATATATACATGAAAATTAAACAGCATATAAAACATATATATAAGTCTACAAAAGCAGCATCAACTTGCTCACATATATATTGAATTCTGGAAAGGGACTGCATGAAGGGGCCCGTACTTCTGGACAGTTCAGTGCCTTTAAACACTTGCCATTTTTAAAGAACTGTTACATGTCTTTGTTTTGATGCAATTGCAATAATGTCCAAGTGCTTAAACTTCACATAACTAGGTTAATCATTGATTTGAACAATTGTTTACTTTTATTTCTTTACAAATGGCATTCTTTTCTAAAGGGGGCATTTTGAGAATATTTTAAGTATTCAATGGTACAGGACAGTAAGGTAAAACATGTATTAGACAGGTAGATTGTTGGTAAAAATGTTGTTCCTTTACCAAACATTTCTGTGATTTGGTGGTATACTGCTAAACTTTAATCAAGACCACATGCAGAGGGCACATCCCCGGTCATTAGATCCAAGGTCAAGGTCACACTTGGAGGTCAAAGATCAAATGGATTAAAATTGTGTCCACTCCATGTCTTCTTAACCACGGAAATGAATCTCTTGAAATTAGTACCAATTGTTAACCTCATTCAGACGGCATGCAGTGTGCACAACCCAGGTCATTAGGTTCAAGTTCAAGGTCACACTTGGAAGTCAAAGCTCAAATAGCTCAAATTTGTGTCCGCTCCATTTTTATGCCCCCACTTTGGGAGGGGGCATATAGATTTGCTCTTGTGTCCGTCCGTCCGTCCGAAAATGTTGTGTCGCGCATAGCTCTGAAAGTATTTGACGTAGAGTCACGAAACTTTACAGGAATGTTGGTCAGCATGTGTGGTTGTGCACCTGGGGTTTCGCGTCCGGATTCATTCAGTCATGTAGAAGTTATGGCCCCTGACTTTGTAAAAATTGGTCATTTTAATGTTGTGTCACGCCTAGCTCCAAAAGTATATGACCTAGAGTCACAAAACTTTACAGGAATGTTGGTCAGCAGGTGTTGTTGTGCACCTGGGGTTTCGCGTCCGGATTCATTCAGTCATGTAGAAGTTATGGCCCCTGACTTTGTAAAAATTGGTCGTTTTAATGTTGTGTCATGCCTAGCTCCAAAAGTATCCCTTACAGAAGAAAAAGGCCTGCTGCGTACTCTTGCTGTGTACATACAGCGTATATGATGCGTACATGATGTGTACTAAAATCAACGGCTTTAAATAGTACGCAGGATATACACCGCACATACACCGATAGTACGTTTGTAGTACACTTTTGACATGCAAATGAGCTCTGCCGCGTACTACTTGCTGCGTACATGCTGTGGACTACATAGTACACAGGATGTACGCTGGAGGAATTTAGTATGCGGGAAATAGTACGCAGCATGTACGCGGCACATACACTTTTCACATGCAAATGAGCCTGCGGTGTACTACCCCTGCGGCGTACATGCTGTGTACTCCTGTTGCGTACATGCTGTGTACTCCTGCGGCGTACATGCTGTGTACTCCTGGCCCGAGTCCTGCGGCGTACATGCTGTGTACTCCTACTGTATACATGCGTGTACTCTTGTGGCGAAACTGCTGTGATAATGTAAATTCCTTACCCCACCAACTTTTGTATGCAAATGCTGATCATTTGGACAGAAAAAAGATAAGTGACATGCATCAATAAGTATTTACCCTTACCAAAATAATGTAGATTGATGTTATCAAATAAATTAGTATGCTTTTCTTCATCCACTTTTCAATGAAATAAATCAATGTTTGTAGCATGTAATTTGGTAAACATTTGAAGAAAATGGCGTAACTGCATCAAGGGGAAACAACTTTAATGCAACTAAATATAAGTGTTATGAATTTATTATAGACTATGTGTGCGTAGTATGTATTTATTTTGATTAAAATCCATCTGAGAACAATCTAGGACTGGAATATATAAGCATTTATACACTTTTACGTCCGTAAAAAGTAGCGCACCAAAAAATTTTGGATTGATTTTTTTCCAATGGGGCGAGCGCAATTAGCCAAAAACATTCTGAAAAATATACGAGCGGCAATCCGATGAACAACTTTTTAATCTGGTGAGGCCTTAATGAGTTAACATAATGAGCATTAAAGCCTTTATAAACATGATAGAATGGTGTTTTGCTTAAGAGTATTCAAATAACAGTGAGAGCTATTAATTCTTCTCATTCGGGCTCTGTTGAGGCATTATCTTGGTAATTATTTTCATGTATTACAAAATGTAATGCAACGAAGTTCAAATAAGGCTTTTCAATTATCCAAGTTAGAAAGCTCCAGGATTAATTCAAATGAAAAGAATATATTTTTACACTGCATGCAAGGTGCAGCTCAGAAATCACTAAGATGTAAGCTTCACAAAATGAACATTGCAAATAGTAAATGGCAAATTTTCATTGTTTAGATACCGGTAATCTGAACTATTCTATGCTATTAAGAATAAAAGTTACTCGGAAATCAAGTTCTTGTTTCCCAAAAAAAAAAAAAAAAATGTACAAATCCTTCCTGCATGAAGTTACTTCAGACTTTTACCTAAAAAAATTTGAAGTATAAACACCAAAGAAAATGAACAAGTCCCTCCCGCGTAAATGAAGTTTACTTCAGACTTTAACTTATAAAAAAAAACTGAGTATAAATGCCAAAAGAAATTGTACAAGTCTTTCCCGCGTATATGAAGTGTACTGCACAAATTTCAAAGTATCTGCGGTGTACATGCAGTGTACTATTTTCTTGTACAAGTCCCTCCTGCGTACATGCAGTGTACTCCTTAAATTTTCAGAGTCTGTGCTGCGTACTTGAAGTGTACTAGTGACCTCCTGCGTACATGCTGTGTACTCGTCGAAATAGTACGCGGCATGTACGCGGCATGCGGTGTATGTAAAATGTACTCCTCTGGCGTACTACTGTGTTCGCGGCATATACACAGCAAATACGCAGCATGTACGCCACAGAGGCTTGCTTCTGTAAGGGATATGACCTAGAGTCACAAAACTTTACAGGAATGTGGGTCAGCATGTGTAGTTGTGCACCTGGGGTTTTGCGTCCGGATTCATTCAGTCATGTAGAAGTAATGGCCCCTGACTTTGTAAAAATTGGTCATTTTAATGTTTTGTCGCACGTAGCTCCAAAAGTATTTGACCTAGAATCAGGAAAGTTTACAGGAATGTTGGTCAGCATGTGCAGTTGTGTACCTGGGGTTTCGCATCCAGATTCATTCAGTATTGTAGGAGTTCTGGCCCCTGACCTGGGAAAAAATTGTCATTTTAATGTCATGTAGTGGGGGCATCTGTGTCCCATGGACACATTTCTAGTTTCTAAATTGCTGGGAGGATATTCATAAAAATAGCATAAATTGTTAACCTCATCAAGACGACAGCAGAGTGCACAACCCAGTTCACTAAGTTTCAAGGTCAAGGTCAGACTTGAAGGTCAAATGTCATGATCTCAACATTTTACTTCCCTAGTATCAAAGTGACGTCTGGGTATTAATGACCTTAGTGATAGCTCTAGTTGCTTAGAGAAATATTTCTTTTTATGCCCCTTTTTGAAGAAATGGGTATATTGCTTTGCACCTGTCCACAGAGAGAACAGTTTACACCCAGTAACTTGAGAACCACTTCACCCAGAACCTTTAGACTTGGTAGTATGATAGGGCTTATGAAGTAGATGACATATATTATGTTTGGGGTCAGTAGGTTAAAGGTCAAGGTCACAGGGGCCTGAATCTTGAAAAACAGTTTCCATTTAATAACTTGAGAACCACTTGACTCAGTATCTTAAAATTTGATAGCATGATTGGGCTTAGAATGTTTATGACCCCTATGGTTTTGGTGGTTAGAAGGTCAAAGGTCAATATCATAGTGAGTACGGGACTGAAAATGGGACAAGCCATCATGGGTGGCATACATGTTTTACAAACAGCTCTTGTTAATTTTGGAATATAAAATGGCGTCTGTGATTCTTAAGGCTCTTGGTGCTAATTTCGTTTTCCGCATTTATTATATTTCCTTTTGACTGCCGTGACACATTCATCTTGCAAACAGCTGTATAATGCCTGTAAGGCAGATCCGTTGTTCTTGAATGGTGCAACCATACATGGAAATTAGTCCACCGGAAATATTGATTTATCAATAACCCCATTAAAAGATGGTAATTTATACAGCTTTTGTGACCATTCAATGCCCGTCGTCTGTCCGTCAACATTTTCTAAAAAAATTTTTTTCTTGAAAACCACTGGGCAGAATTACACCAAACTTCACAGGAATGATCCTTGGGTGACCCCCTTTCAAAATTTTTTAAAGAATTGAATTTCATGCAGAACTCTGGTTGCCATGGCAACCTTTCTTGTGGAAAAACTTTAAAAAAATTTCTTGTCCAAAATCGCGAGGCATAGAGCCTTGATATTTGGCATGTGACATCATCTAATGGTCCTCTATGAAGATTGTTCAAATTGTGGGTGAAAAGAGGCCCCGCCAAGGGGGTCACAAATTTTACATAGTCTTATATAGGAAAAAACTTTAAAAATCTTCTTGTCAAAAACCACGAGACCTAGGCTTTTGATATTTGGTATGTAGCATTGCCTTGTGGTCCTCTACCAAAATTATTCAAATTATAAGCCTGGGGTGAAAAGAGGCCCTGCTCGTGGGGTGGGGGGCGGGGTGTCTCTCAAGTTTTACTTAAGACTTCTATATGAAAAAACTTTAAAAATCTTCTTGTCTGAAACTGCAAGGCCTAGGCTTTTGATATTTGGTATGTTGCATTGCCTTGTGGTTTACCAAAATTGTTCAAATTATGCCCCTGGGGTGAAAAGAGGCCCTGCCCTGTGGGGTGTCAAGTTTTACATAGACTTAATATATAATAGGAAAACACTTTAAAAATATTCTTGCCTGAAACTGCAAGGCATAGGCTTCTGCTAGTTGGTATGTTGCCTTGCCAAGTGTTCCTCTACCAAAATTGTTCAAATTATGCCCCTGGGGTGAAAAGAGGCCCTGTCCTGGGGGTCCCAAGTTTAACATAGACTTATATAGGAAAGAAAAATGTTCTTGTCTGAAAGTTTAAGGCCTAGGCTTTTGATATTTGGTATGTAGCATTGTCTAGTGGATGGATCTCTAACAAGATTGTTCAAATTATGCCCCTGGGGTGAAAAGAGGCCCCACCATGGGGGTCCCAAGTTTTACAAAGACTTATATAGGAAAAAACTTTAAAAATCTTCTTGTCCAGATCTGCTCATATTACTCAGGTGAGCGATCCTAGGGTCATCATGACCCTCTTGTTTAAGATACAGCCTTGAAATTTGGATGACATGTACAGTTTTTTTAAAACTGACTTTCAGTGACCATGAATATGACCTACTGACCTACTTTCTTAATATTTTAGCATCAGTTTGCCATTTGAAACATGTGGCTCATATTACTCAGGTGAGCGATTCAGGGTCATCATGACCCTCTTTTTACATAAGAACTTGATTATAAGTTAAATGCAGCTATTTGTTCTTTCTGTTTGCCATTCCATTTGTATATGTTGAAAGCAAACTGTATTGTGAAAAATTTGATCACTGCTTATTAATATTTGCCATATAGCCACTAGTGACGGAGTTGCTTCATGAAGACAATACTAGGGAGGATCTTGTGACCTACATGCTGAAACTTGTAACTTCACCATTACCAGGTCAGTATAGAAATGTATCCATTTAGGATTAATACATATAGAATGTACAGTCAGACCTATGTTAAAGGCCACCTGTCACGTCAACAGCTGTGAATATTGAGCTTACTGTTTGGCTCTCCATAAATATATAAAAGTTAAACTTTTGTTCAGAATATAACATGGTACAAAGCTCTGGCTGCCAAGCAATATCGGAAACAAAACAACAAGGAAGCAAGCTGATACTCATTGTCAAATTACATTTTACACCTAAATTATACTGTGTGCACATTCATGAAATATCAGTTTATTTAGATATTTTGTTTCTTTTGGTCTGTAGTAAAACTTAACAGTGTTGATAAAGTCATAATTGGCTATATCTTTTTGGCAGATTTGAATAAAATATGATTTTTGTTAATTTTATGTGTACATACCAGTATAAATATTCTGTAACTAGTAATCAGTTTGAAATGGTATGTTTAGGTTGTGGCTGTCCACTGTCTGTGAAAGTGTTCATGCAGTTGGAAGGAGAAAGTAAGATGTCACAGTACTTCCAACTAAGATCTAATACTGGAGGCAAAGCCATGTTACGAAGAGGTTTTACTGATATCTTCTTGTTCAAAGTGCCAGGTTATTTTTGTTTGGTGTATTTAATGCAAATGTTATTATATGAAACATTTTTTCTACAAGCGAATAATTAATGCAAGTATGTCAGTTTAACTACTCCAAAAGGTAAATGAAATTGCTTTTCACATTAAAATACCTTTAGCTGCAGTTGTCAATATTAACCCTGTTACTGGACGACTGTTAATATAGACATGTATATATAACATATCCATACAAATTGAGAAAATCAGGGTAAAACGCAAAAGAGTGAAGTATATAGTGCTGAAAGTATTAAAAGGCAAAATTCAAGATGGAAAAAAA
The DNA here is from genome assembly GCF_021730395.1 of Mercenaria mercenaria. NCBI lineage: Eukaryota > Metazoa > Mollusca > Bivalvia > Venerida > Veneridae > Mercenaria > Mercenaria mercenaria. The sequence goes on from NC_069370.1 coordinate 48,475,245, forward strand.
CATGAAATCATTTCTTCATATGTATGAACCATTTGGTATATCTTCACATAACCTTTTCCAATGAGTAAACTTGTATAAGCCTCTCTTAAATAGTTCTGCTTGGCCACCTTTAGGTGCTGCAAGTATGAAATGCAGAAAAATCCTAAAAGAACCCCATCTCATGAACCTCATGATGACTTATAAGGACATTAGAGATGTATGTTCATCTTGTTTCTCTTGTTATCTCAACTACTAGAAAGAATAGTGAGAATTCTTCTACTTACTTGGGCATTATACAGTTGTCGCACGATGGTTAAAGTTTTAAAAACAAGTTAATATTTCAGTAATCATTTGGATGTATAGGACTTAAACTCCGAACAAGAGTTGAAATAACCAAGACTTAATTAGATATACATGTATCTTAGTGTTTTATTCAAATTATGATTTTTTTTTCAGTTAAAGTTTTGTATGCAATTGACTGTCAAACTGTATCCGATTAACAACTATATGTGTTGGACTGAAAGTTCACAAAATTAAAATACATCCCACTCATCACGCTTAACTGAAATAACCAAGTTGAATAACTTTTGGTTAAACTTAATGGCCCTTCTTCTACTTGAACAAATCTTGGTTTAAGTGTGACATGAAACTATCAAGCTGTATTTTAGTGACAACAATATTATTTTTATATGCCAGTCTCTGAAAGAGCGGGGCGTATTATGTGAACACCTGTGGTGACAATGTTTGTGGGCATAATATCTCGACCAAGTTCGATAACCAGCAAAATCGCTCCAGGTACTCTTGAGTGGCCCTTGAATTACTCAAAATCTTCAATTTTAGCCTTGTCCGCCCTCTAAGTCAAACAGTTTTCATCTGATCTTCACCAAACTTAGTGACAATGTGTGTGGGCATAATATCTTGGCCAAGTTCGATAACCAGCAAAATCACCCCAGGTGCTCTTGGATTATGGCCTTTGAATTACTTGAAAAATTGCAAATTTAGCCTTGTCCGCTCTCTAAGTCCAACACTTTTCATCTGATCTTCCACAAACTTGCAGATAATGTATGTCGGCATAATATCTCAGCCAAGTTCGATAACCAGCCAAATTGCCCCAGGCACTCTTGGATTATGGCCCTTGAATTACCCAAAATCTGTGAATTTAGCCTTGTCTCTCTAAGTCCAACACTTTTCATCTGATCTTCACCAAACTTGCTGACAATGTTTGGCCATGGGCAAAATATCTCGACCAAGTTCGATAATCAGCCAAATCGCCTTGGGCACTCTTTGATTATGGCCCTTGAATTAGGCCAATTTCGATGACGGGCGTATTTTGTGACAGTCTGCCACTCTTTTTTTTGTTGGATTGAACATCACCAATATTATTTTTATATGCCCGTCTCTGAAAGAACGGGGCGTATTATGTGAACACCTGTGGTGGGCGGGCGGGCAGTCAGCGTCCGAAAGCATGTCCGCTCTCTAAGTCAAACAGTTTCCATCCAATCTTTACCAAACTTGGTGACAATGTTTGTGGGCATAATATCTCGGCCAAGTTCGATAATCAGCCAAATCGCCTTGGGCACTCTTTGATTATGGCCCTTGAATTAGGCCAATTTCGATGACAGGCTGATTTTGTGACAGTCTGCCACTCGTTTTTTTTGTTGGATTGAACATCACCACAATACTTCCCAGTCATCAATCCTACTTAAACATTTCTGGGGTAAATCTTATTCAAATTATGGCCCTTGATTGAAAATTTGGTTGATATTTTGCATATAGGTTATTGTATTTGTCATAATAAAATTTAAATTTGTGATAAATTGCAATAGTTATGGCCCTATTTGTTTATTTTAAAAGCTGTCTGATGGACAGCTCTTTATGTTATGCTTTCTTTTTTCAGTATTTTTTTTCTGTTTCAGAATCAATTGGTGAAGTCAGATCTGTGAGACTTTTGGTTGCAGGACTGACTGGTCATTTGGAATGGTTTGTTTTTCCCTTCAGTTTTTGTACCCCACCCCCCCCACCACCCACAACAAAGTTGTAAGGGGGGTATACTGGTTTCAGGTTGTCTGTCTGTCTTCTTTCCAAATATTCCTAGTCAGATAAGGAGTACTGCTGTAAGTATTCTAAGCAAATAAATGACAATAAAAGCATTTATTACTTTAGAAGTAAAATGTTTAGAAGCTGTATGAAATGGGAAAATATAAAGGGATAATGTTTAACAACTATACCCACTATAAAATTATACGTCCGAGTTTTTCCACCCCGATGTCTGTATTAACCATTCCTTTCATGTCCGTATATTACCCCAGAATTGTGTCCGTCTGTCCGTAGACACAATCTTGTGCGCACCATCTCTCCTCATCCCCTTGACACAATTTAATGAAACTTCACACAAGTGATCAGTAACAACAGTAGTTGTGCATGGGGCATGTTAGGTTCTTTCAGAAAAAAAATTGCAGAGTTATGGGACTTTGTTTTTTGTTACTATGCTATATACATAAACACAATCTTGTGCGCACCATCTCTCTTCATCCCCTTGACACAATTTAATGAAACTTCACACAAGTGATCAGTAACAACAGTAGTTGTGCATGGGGCATGTTAGGTTCTTTCAGAAAAAAAAATTGCACAGTTACGGGACTTTGTTTTTTGTTACTTTACTATATACATAGACACAATCTTGTGCGCACCATCTGTCCTCATCCCCTTGACACAGTTTAATGAAACTTCACACAAGTGATCAGTAACAACAGTAGTTGTGCATGGGGCATGTTAGGTTCTTTCAACAACAAAAATTGCAGAGTTATGGGACTTTGTTTCTTGTTAACATACTATGTACATACAGTCTGCATATGCAATATTGTGCGCGCCTAATCTTCCGAACCCTTGAACACAATTTAATGAAACTTCACACAAGTGATCAGTACCAACCCTAGTTGTGCATGGTGCATGTTACGTTCCTTTAGATAAATATTCTGCATAGTTATGGGACTTTGTTTTTTGTTACTATACTGTATACATACAGTCTATATACATACAGTCCACATAATTATGCAATTTTGTGTGCGTCAAATTGCAATGTACTGTGTCAGTGCATGCGGGGGGTACATTCATCACCTTTAGTGATAGCTCTAGTTTTAAACAGTTTACTACATCTTTATGCCAAATAAAAAAAAAGTCAGTTTAAAGGTGGGTTTTTTTTTTCAAAATAAAAAGCAGAATGAATTAATGAGACATATTGTAGGGTGGAATTCAATATTTTAAACCAGGCTTTTCAGATTGAAAAAATGGTTATGTAAATATTATTGCAATTATCGGGCTAGTGGCTGGTATCATACTTGTTTTGTCCAGTCATTATGTTAGTTTTGATTGATAGATCAGGGCTCGACACTTATAAACAATGTCCCTTGATCCGGAGGATCCCAAATTCTATGAAGGGAAACCCATTATTCAAAGCTTGGTGTTCCTCCGGGATACCTATTGTCAACAACAGCAATGTAACAGCCACATTACATACCAAGTTACATTAAAAAAAATCTTAATTCTAACAGAATATTCAACCGAAAAAAATATGAAACCAATGTTGTTTTTATCTCGCAATAATTGCTAAATCTTAAGTGGTATTAATTTCTTTTCTTGCTTCAATTTAAATTTAGCAAAACCTTTATCAGTTTATACAAGCATAATTAGACTGTTGCTGAATTTAATTTGAAACTAGAAAACAGAATGAATATGATTTAAGATTTATTAGTTTTGATTGAGTACATTTTCATCCTTTTAAACTGAAGGGATCCCTTGTATTGGTGAGGGCCACCAAATTCTACAGGTAGGGATCCCTACATATGTAAGGAATCTGTATTCAAAATGATTCATTAGAACGATAATTGCAAACACATGTGAGTTTTCCAAATATTCCTAGTCAGATGAGGAGTACTGCTGTAAGTATTCTAAGCAAATAAATGACAATAAAAGCATTTATTACTTTAGAAGTAAAATGTTTAGAAGCTATATGAAATGGGAAAATATAAAGGGATAATGTTTAACAACACTGTCCCATAGTTGTTAAATTCATTGAGATACAAACAGTTTGTAAATATTTATTTTTTAACAATGTTTATATGTCCGAGTTTCACCCACTATAAAATTATACGTCCGAGTTTTTCCACCCCGATGTCCGTATTAACCATTCCTTTCGTGTCCGTATATTACCCCGGAATTGTTCATTGTTAATTTTTCTTTATACGCAATATTTTGGACCATAACTATAGCCAGTGTGCATTTTAAGGATTTCCTTAGTGTTGTTCCGATTGAACCATACTTCATCAAATGAGGTTTGGGGCTTCCCAAACTTGCAGTGACGTAAGCAGTTTGCGTAGACTGAAATTATCCATATTCCACCGGATTTCCCCTACCATGTAATTGTTAGGTGTTGAATATTCTGCCCATGAATTAAAGCGAAAGTTTTATCAGTACCCTTACAGAAGCAAGCCTCTGTGGCGTACATGCTGCGTATTTGCTGTGTATATGCCGCGAACACAGTAGTACGCCAGAGGAGTACATTTTACATACACCGCATGCCGCGTACATGCCGCGTACTATTTCGACGAGTACACAGCATGTACGCAGGAGGTCACTAGTACACTTCAAGTACGCAGCACAGACTCTGAAAATTTAAGGAGTACACTGCATGTACGCAGGAGGGACTTGTACAAGAAAATAGTACACTGCATGTACACCGCAGATACTTTGAAATTTGTGCAGTACACTTCATATACGCGGGAAAGACTTGTACAATTTCTTTTGGCATTTATACTCAGTTTTTTTTTTATAAGTTAAAGTCTGAAGTAAACTTCATTTACGCGGGAGGGACTTGTTCATTTTCTTTTGGTGTTTATACTTCAAATTTTTTTAGGTAAAAGTCTGAAGTACACTTCATGCAGGAAGGATTTGTACATTTTTTTTTTTTTTGGAAGCAAGAACTTGATTTCCGAGTAACTTTTATCTTAATAGCATAGAATAGTTCAGATTACCGGTATTCTAAACAATGAAAATTTGCCATTTACTATTTGCAATGTTCATTTGTGAAGCTTACATCTTAGTGATTTCTGAGCTGCACCTTGCATGCAGTGTAAAAATATATTCTTTTTCATTTTGAATTAATCCTGGAGCTTTCTAACTTGGATAATTGAAAAGCCTTATTTGAACTTCGTTGCATTACATTTTGTAATACATGAAATAATTACCAAGATAATGCCTCAACAGCGCCCGAATGAGAAGAATTAATAGCTCTCACTGTTATTTGAATACTCTTAAGCAAAACACCATTCTATCATGTTTTATAAAGGCTTTAATGCTCATTATGTTAACTCATTAAGGCCTCACCAGATTAAAAAGTTGTTCATCGGATTTGCCGCTCGTATATTTTCAGAATGTTTTTGGCTAATTGCGCTCGCCCCATTGGAAAAAATCAATCCAAAATTTTTTGGTGCGCTACTTTTTACGGACGTAAAAGTGTATAAATGCTTATATAATTCCAGTCCTAGATTGTTCTCAGATGGATTTTAATCAAAATAAATACATACTACGCACACATAGTCTATAATAAATCATAACACTTATATTTAGTTGCATTAAAGTTGTTTCCCCTTGATGCAGTTACGCCATTTTCTTCAAATGTTTACCAAATTACATGCTACAAACATTGATTTATTTCATTGAAAAGTGGATGAAGAAAAGCATACTAATTTATTTGATAACATCAATCTACATTATTTTGGTAAGGGTAAATACTTATTGATGCATGTCACTTATCTTTTTTCTGTCCAAATGATCAGCATTTGCATACAAAAGTTGGTGGGGTAAGGAATTTACATTATCACAGCAGTTTCGCCACAAGAGTACACAGCATGTATACAGTAGGAGTACACAGCATGTACGCCGCAGGACTCGGGCCAGGAGTACACAGCATGTACGCCGCAGGAGTACACAGCATGTACGCAACAGGAGTACACAGCATGTACGCCGCAGGGGTAGTACACCGCAGGCTCATTTGCATGTGAAAAGTGTATGTGCCGCGTACATGCTGCGTACTATTTCCCGCATACTAAATTCCTCCAGCGTACATCCTGTGTACTATGTAGTCCACAGCATGTACGCAGCAAGTAGTACGCGGCAGAGCTCATTTGCATGTCAAAAGTGTACTACAAACGTACTATCGGTGTATGTGCGGTGTATATCCTGCGTACTATTTAAAGCCGTTGATTTTAGTACACATCATGTACGCATCATATACGCTGTATGTACACAGCAAGAGTACGCAGCAGGCCTTTTTCTTCTGTAAGGGTAGTCGTCTGAACATGAGTTTGTGTATGGGAGTTCAGGCCATTAACCACTCTATCAAATTATCACTATTTGAAAAGCAAATTTTTGTTTTGTTTTTTTTTTCTTTGTAGGAAATTGGAAGAAGCTCAGTTGTATAGTCCCGCTGCAAGAGACAGAGTAAATATCCCTGTAACAGCAACAATTCTGGAAGTTCTTGATGACAGTGCGACAAAAAGTTTGCTAGTTCAAAACAGGTATATATAGATCTGTCAAAGTGTTGTACAACAATTGGCATCTTTGAAGAGACACAAAGGCAGACATTTGAGCCGCACCATGAGAAAACCAACATAGTGGCTTTGCGACCAGCATGGATCCAGACCAGCCTGCGCATCCGCACAGTCTGGTCAGGATCCATGCTGTTCGCTAATGGTTTCTCTAATTGTAATAGGCTTTGAAAGTGAACAGCATGGATCCTGACCAGACTGCGAGGATGCGCAGGCTGGTCTGGATCCATGCTGATCGCAGAGCCACTATGTTGGTTTTCTCATGGTGCGGCTCAATTTTTTTTTTGCAACTAGACCAGGTTCTTAAGGTAGTGGACCTATAATCACACTCGGCAATTTCCTTGTGATTATGTACCGGTATTCTCATTATGCAATTAGATTTTTCTTCAGAAATAAATATAGCTTAATACTCGCATAATTTTCTGTAAAAAAAAAAACAACAGAGAATGACGAAATAACATAGTTTGCTGATTATCATTACAGACAAAACCTTAATTACTAAACTCGCTCCTGAGTGACAAGCACTGTAATATGATCAAATTTTATTCTTCTCAGTAGTGTAAGCTGGGACGTAGTTTGCATTTAACTCCTTCATGGTAGACATTCTAGTATTGTCTGTTGTGGTTAGAAAAATAATCTTATAAATTTAAAGTTTAGTTTTCTTTGCATAGTGTTCATAAAACTTTTTATACGCCCGTTTGAAAACGGAACGTATTATGGGAACGCCCCTGGCGGCCAGGCGGGCAGCGTCCACAGACTTTGTCCGGAGCATATCTTCTTCATGCATGGAGGGATTTTGATGAAACTTGGCACAATTGTTCACCATCATGAGACGGAGTGTCATGCGCAAGAACCAGGTCATTAGGTCTAAGATCAACGTCACACTTAGAGGTCAAAGGTCAAATTCAAGAATGACTTTGTCCGAAGCATGTCTTCTTCATGCTTTGAGGGATTTTGATGTAACTTGGCACAATTTTACACCATCATGAGATGGAGTGTCATGTGCAGGTCCCTTCTTTAGAATTACTTCCCTTTGTTGTTACTATAAATAGCTTATATTGTAACTTTTTCATTACTAGTCGTTGGGAAAAATAGAGACCACTTTTTTGTAGTACAACATGCATGTTACATCCAATTTTGAGGTGTATTTTGACCTATCTCTACCTGGTAAGGTTTTTTGTGGGTACAACATAGATGTTACTTTCAAAATTTAGGTGTATTTTAAGGTACCCTACCTGGTAAGGAGTTTTTTTTGTGGACTTAGAAAAACAAAAGAATTAAAATAATTACTAAGCAACCACAAAATTAAAATTCCATTTGCAGATACAGGTGCTAGTGTAAAGAAATTTGCTGTCAAGGGCGTATATTGTGACATCCTGGCACTCTTGTTGGAGATTGAAAACTAACCGGGAGACATTTTTTCATCTTTTGTTGAGTGCGCAAAGGGTTTTGTCTTCCAGGAAATCTACCCATATCTTTAAAGTTTTTCTGTAAGTGTTACAAAAGTTTAGACATGTGACAGCTTAAAATTTGAGTCAGAGGTTTTAACTGAGATGTTTTTCTTCCAGGTAGAACACAACTATAAGAAGTAATTAAACCTTATGTTTGTTGATTATTAGTGGGTGCACACACACACACACACACACACACAGACATACTTTTCTCTTTCAAAGTTGAAGATACTGGTATGAAACTTGTCCTTTATTGTAGGAAGTTCTCTTGTTGCTTTTAATGTTAGTTTTGTCTCTTTGCAGCTACAGTAGAAAGTTAAAAAAGATACAGCTACTTTACCATCAGTGGCTGGCAATGTATGGTAACGCCATACGTCTTGGAGCCTTCGCGGAGGTTGTTCATGTCATGAGTGTTTTCATGTCTCTCTTCACTTTACTTGTACTGTCACAGATGTGCTACATATTTCTTCCGCGGGGTGATCATACACTTCCTACAAAAGCTACTCCGAAAACAGCTGATAATGAAGATGAGGTTGATGATTCTGGTCCTTTTGATATAAATTTCATGTCCTTATTTATTGGAACGGCTTTTACCACAGTTTGCTGTTGTATATTGGATCTTGGGCTAGAGATTCTCATACGAAGTGTGAAGTCTAGGGAAAAAAGGCCTGGAAAAGCATACTTTGCCACTTGTGGCAGTGAGGTCAAAGATTTTTCTGGGAAAAATAAACTCTATTCAAGTGATGTTGAACATACTACATTTTTTGCTTGTCCATTGTTTCTTAAACAAATTAAAATGAAACAGAATGTAGTTAAAGATGAGACAGTAAGAAAAAATGTAAAACATACAAAAGAAATAAAACATGAGGTAGCATTTTATCTAAAGCAGCTGGTACACTTCCTGCAAGTAGAACATAGAAAGTATATGAAGAAACAAGAGGACATGAAGAAAAGAAAGGCTCAGGAAGCCTTAGAAGAGAAAACAAATTTGGAGAAAGAAAAGTCTGAAAAGTATCAAGAAAAACATGAGAATGAGGATAGCTTGAAAGAATTTGAAACAGAAGAAGAAGAGACAGATTATATTTCAATAGATTTGCCAAAATTTAGTCAAATGAGCTTGACAAAGCTATTTTTTTCGGAGTCATTTTATAGTGAAAAATCTGAGGGCTCTAGGTCATCAAAAAGTGAAGAATTTTGGGGATCTGTCACGTCTCAAAGGCAAAAACCACAAGAAACATACTTAGATATTTTGAAGAGGAAAGTGTTTTCTCGTAATTCTGGACGTAAAATTCCAACAAACAATAGTGTTGAGCGAAATAATAATGCAGTGAGGAGAAGCAAAGTGTTAAATGATGGGAGACATGAAATTGCAAACAGTGATGAATTAGAATCTAATGGAGTAAGAGGTGGAACACATTTGTCACAGACTACTGAAAGGTATGATAGAATTGATCATTCTTCTGCCAAAGAGTCTGAGGACAAGGCTGAAATATTTGATAGAAATTTAAATGCTACTGTTGAAAAGCTTGAAACATTAGATAGAAAAGTTAATGCTTCTATCAAAGAACTTAAAGATACCACTGCAAGATCTGATAGAAACATTTATGTTAATGAGAAGTGTGAAGAAAGAAGATCTGATGATTGTTTAATACAGATTGCCAAAGGTGGTCCTGCTGATACAGAGACAGATGTTTCAGGTAAAAGCTGATATAATATTGGGAAATGCATTTACATGTGCAAAAATGATGTGTCTATTAGCAGAATGTAGATATTGCACAATTGCACACAACCATTGGGGGATGTCCATGTCAGCCTTCGATTTGTTCAAATTTTTGAATATAGGTATGTATGTAAGCTGGTGATCCTAGGTGTTGCAGTTTTACATATGATTTGCTCTCTCTCCAAAGTCAATGCAGATACTACATTAAAACTTTATACAAGATATTGAGGTTAAAAGGGTGTAAAGGTGCATGTCCGATAACTCTCAATTATATGTTGTCAAAGTTAAGCCCCTTTTTGGACTATGGAAATGTAGGTTGATGTTTTGTATTGAAATTACTATCTCTAAACGTAATGCATATACTAGGTTGAAACTTCACACATGTTAGAACTGCAACTGAAGAAAATAGCATCAAGTCCCATTACTCTTACATGAATTTGGACAATATACCTATTCTTAGATAAAAAGAATCCATTATTCTGTCAAGCCTTTGAAGACTCGAGCATGCTGTCAATGAGGCAACTCTTGTTTGAAACTAGTTGCAGTTTCAAAATTTTGTCCCCTTGGCATAAAATCTGAATCATTTAGTCAAATTAATAAAAACCATTATTAACATACTAGAATCACATTTTATCTGGATCCTTCTGAAACTTACTTCTCGTCTAGTTTCACACTAAACACAATTGTTACCTTCCACAGCAAAAACATATATTCAAGGTGAAAAGATCAAGGCCAATTGAGCGAGAGACTTCCGGCCATTATGCTTAGCCCTTTAGTATGGTTTTTTTTTTAGCTCACCTGTCACATAGTGACAAAGTGAGCTTTTGTGATCACCCTTTGTCCGTCGTCAGTCCGTGCGTCTGTCAACAATTTCTTGTCTGCATGATAGAGGTTTCATTTATGATTTTATTTTAACCAAACTTGCACACAACTTGTATCACCATAAGATCTCAGTTACATTCTTGAACTGGCCAGATCCCATTATGGGTTCCTGAGTTATGGCCCCTGAAAGGGCCAAAATTAGCTATTTTGACCTTGTCTGCACAGTAGCAGCTTCATTTATGATTTTATTTTAACCAAACTTGCACAAAACTTGTATCACCATAAGATCTTGGTTCCTTTTTTGAACTGGCCAGATTCCATTATGGGTTCCAGAGTGATGGCCCCCTGAAAGGGCCAAAATTAGCTATTTTGACCTTGTCTGCACAATAGCAGCTTTATTTATGATTTGATTTTTACCAAACTTGCACACAACTTGTATCACCATAAGATCTTGGTTCCTTTCTTGAACTGGCCAGATTCCATTATGGGTTCCAGAGTTATGGCCCCTGAAAGGGCCAGAATTAGCTATTTTGACCTTGTCTACACAATAGCAGCTTCATTTATGATTTTATTTTAACCAAACTTGCACACATCTTGTATCACCATTAGATCTTGGTTCCTTTCTTGAATTGGCGAGATTCCATTATGGGTTCCAGAGTGATGGCCCCTGAAAGGGCCAGAATGAGCTATTTTGATCTTGTCTGCACAGTAGCAGCTTCATTTATAATTTGAATTTAATCAAACTTGCACAAAACTTGTGTCACCATAAGATCTCAGTTCATTTTTTTTTATCTGGCCAGATCCCATTATGGGTTCCAGAGTGATGGCCCCTGAAAGGGCCAAAATTAGCTATTATGACCTTGTCTGCTTCATAAAATATGATTTGATATTCACCAAACTTGCACACAACTTGTATCACCACAAGATCTTGGTCCCTTTGTTGAACTGGCCAGATCCCATAATGGGTCCAGAGTTATGGGCCCTGAAAGGGCCAAAATTAGCTATTTTTACCTTGTCTGCACAATAGCAGCTTCATTTATGATTTGAATTTAATCAAACTTGCACAAAACTTGTGTCACCATAAGATCTCGGTTCATTTTTTTGACCTGGCCAGATCCCATTATGGGTTCCAGAGTTATGGCCCCTTAAAGGTCCAAAATTTGCTATTTTGTCTTTTGCAGCCATATAGACTTCATTTATGGTTTGATTTGATACAAACTTCCAAAATATCTTCAACAACAATAAATCTTGGATTTCATGACGAATCTGTCAGATCCAATCCTAGGTTCCAGAGTTATTTTGTATCTGATTACCTCCCCTGATTGTAATCAAAATGGATTTATATCAGTAAGTACTTATAGGACTTATTTGAAATTTCATTATTGTCATTAGTTGGACTGAGACATTCAGGGTATGGACTGATTTTATGTCAAATTACCTCCCTTTATTTCAAATTAAAATGGGTATATCTCCATAACTAATGAAGATACTGATCTGAAATTTCATTTATGTCAACAGATGGACTTGGACAATCAGTGAAGATACATATTGACTGAATTTATGACAAATTACCTCCCTTTTTTATCTAAATGAAAACACCTTAGTAGCTTCTAATGAGATTGGTTTGAAATGTTATTTATGTCTTCCAGGGTAAGAAATAGTCATATTAGATAACTCTTGATTGAACATTTATCGATAAGAATACTTTACTAATATATTGTTGTATAGGCTTGTACACTGTATCTTCTACTTGCATATACCAGTGCATGATTACCTCCCCTGATTTTAATAAAAATGGATTTATCTCGGTAAATATTTATAGAACTCTTTTGAAATTTCATTATTGTCTTTAGTTGGACTGAGGCAATCAGGGTAGATAGCTATGGACTGATTTTATGTCAAATTACCTCCCTTTGTTTCAAATTAAAATGGGTGTATCTCAGTAACCGATGAAGATACTGATTTGAAATGTCATTTGTGCCATCAGATGGACTTGGACAATCAGGGTAGATAACATAACTTTTGACTGAATTTATGACAAATTACCTCCCTTTATTTTATGTAAACAAATATATATCAGCAGTATCTAATGAGATTGGTTTTAAATGTTATTTAAGTCTTAAGGAATAGTCATGTTAGTACAAAAGTGCAGCATTGGAGCCTAGGACCTTCAAACTTGGTATGGAAATTGGCCCTGACTAGGTCAAAAGGGACTGTTATAAGAAAATGTTTATCCTGATGATATTTAATGTGTATGCCTATGTGCTGTATGTCAAAACTTGATCATATCATTTTGAGCAATGGTACTCAGGTGAGCGATACAGGGCCATCATGGCCCTCTTGTTTTAAATAAGATTACTTCAGATGTTCTTCCTATAATGTTTTAATGTTGAAGTTTTCTATCCTAGTTCACATAGAAGGAAAATTGTCAGAAGTAAGGCACAGCAAAGACCGTAATAGGTACGTGATTAAAGAAATCTTTAATTGCTTCAGTTATTTTAAATACTGAGAAATTGTTTTATTTCATTTTCATGAATTTTTTTTGGCTCTGGTCAGTGCAGCTGTTTCATAGGGACAAGAATTCTTCTAAACATTTAAAAGATACTTGTTTAGTAATTTGGGTTTGTTTTCATGGGTTGTTTTATGTCAGCATTAATCTGAGCCACGCCATGAGAAAACCAATGTAGTGGCTTTGCAAACAGCATGGATCCAGACCAGACTGCGCAGATGCACAGGCTGGTCTGGATCCATGCTAGTCGCAAAGCCACTATGTTGGTTTTCTCATGGTGCGGCTCATTTGTTCCCTGCAAGTAATGATTTCACAGTAAGTGTCAAAAAAGCTGGTACTAGGCCAAGATTTTGATTATATTCTGACTTCGAAAGTAGTCTCAAAATTTGTCTTTAAAAACCCATTAAAACTGATCTTAAGTCAAATGTAAGTGCATGCATTTTATTATGCCCCACTTCGAAGAAGGAGGGGTATATTGTTTTGCAGATGTCGGTCAGTTGGTCGGTAGGTCGGTCGGTCGGTCGGAATGTAGACCAATCCGTTTCCGGATGATAACTCAAGAACACTTGGGCCTAGGATCATGAAAGTTGATAGGGAGGTTGGTCATCACCAGCAGATGACCCCTATTGATTTTGAGGTCTGTATGTCAAAGGTCAAGGTCACAGTGACCCTGAATAGTAAAACAGTTTCCAGATGAAAACTCTAGAACATTTGGGCCTAGGATCATGAAAGTTGATAGGGAGGTTAGTCATGACCAGCAGGTGACCCCTATTGATTTTGAGGTCAGTATGTTAAAGGTCAAGGTCACAGTGACCCTGAACAGTAAAACGGTTTCCGGATGATAACTCAAGAACGCTTAGGCCTAGGGTCACGAAAGTTGATAGGGAAGTTAGTCATGACCAGCAGATGACCCCTATTGATTTTGAAATGAGTACGTCAATGGTCAAGGTCACAGTGACCAGGAACAGTAAAATGGTTTCCAGGCAATAACTCGAGAACGCTTGGGCCTAGTGTCAGGAAAATTGATAATTAGGTTGGCCATGACCAGCAGATGACCCCTATTGATTTAGAGGTCATTAGGTCAAAGGTCAAGGTCACATTGGCCAGGAACAGTTAAACGGTTTCTGATCTTCTTGTCCAAAACCATAGGGCCTAGGGCTTTGATATTTGGTATGTAGCAAAATATAGTGGTCCTCTACCAAGATTGTTCAGATTATTTCCCTGGGGTCAAATATGGCCCCGCCACGGGGGTCACATGGTTTATATAGACTTATATAGGAAAAAACTTTGAAAAACCTCTTGTTGAAAACCACAGGGCATAGGGCTTTGATATTTTGTATATGACATCATCTAGTGGTCCTCTACTAAGATTGTTCAAATTATTCCCCTAGGGAATATGGCTGCGCCCTGGGGGTCACATGGTTTACATAGACTTATATAGGGAAAAACTTTGAAAATCTTCTTGTCCAAACCACAAAGACTATGGCTTTGATATTTTGTATTGTAGTATCATCTAGTGGTTCTCTACCATGTTTGTTTAAATTATCCCTGTAGGGTCAAATATGGCCCTGCCCCAGGGGTCATATTGTTCATGTAGACTTATATAGGGAAAAGCTTAGAATCTTCATGTCCATAACTTAAATCATTCAAATTTGGACCACATGTATAGTTTTGAGTGGCAAGATGAACCTTGACATGAGTTGACCTTGATCTTGACCTAGTGACCTACTTAAGTCTTTCACATTTCTGTAGCTACAGCCTTCAAATTTGGACCACATGCATAGGTTTGTGTACCGAAAAAAACTTTGACCTTGTTATTGACCTTGTGACCTACTTTCACATTTTTGAAGGTACAGGCTTCAAATTTGGACCACATGTATAGTTTTTTGTTCCAAAATAAAATTTGACCTTGATTTTGATCTAGTGACTTACTTTCACATTTCTCAAGCTACAGCCTTCAAATTTGAACCACAAGCATAGTTTTGTTTACTGAAATGAACTTTGATCTTGAGATTGACCTAGTGATCTACTTTCACATTTCTGAAGGTACGAGCTTCAAATTTGGACCACTTGCATAGTTTTGTGTTCCGAAATAAAATTTGACATTGATTTGACCTATTACGTACCTTCTTTCACATTTCTCAAGCTACAGCCTCCAAATTTGAAGCACTTGCATAGTTCTGTCTACCGAAATGAACATTGACCTTGAAATTGATCTAGTGACCTACTGTCACATTTCTCAAGCCACAGCTTTCAAATTTGGACACATTCACATTGTTTTGGTCCGAAATGAAATTTGATCTTGATTTTGACCTTGAGCTAGTCTTGAAATTTGGAACATTCAAAAATGGCTCAGTGGATGGCACCAAGATCACTCTGTAATCTCTTGTTAGGTTAAAGGTCAAGGTCAGATTAAACCAGAATGGTAGAACCTTTGTTTACAGTGAGCATATAATTTCTGTTCCTTGTGCAATTACTGAATGCATCAAGGGGGGCATTTCGTGTTCGACGAGCTCTTGTTTAGATGGCAGTTGTCCTGGAACATTGCTTTGTCCCATAAAGTTCACTCTTTGAGGTATGTGGTACAAGGGAAATAGTTTCGCTTACAGGGAGGAAGTTGTTCTACCTTGTTGTCAAATATTTCATCCATTGGATGCATTTGTAAATAATAAAAAAGATCAAGTTGAATGTTGACCATGTCAAGAATCATTTAACTTATATGCATGTGGTAATTAATAATGAAGATTTTACTCCACAGCAAAGCACTTATTTTGAAGTCTTTGAAAGAGTTTTTTATTTTCATTTTCTTTGATAACCTTGCTGAAACATGCTATAGCTATTTAGTGTAATCCTTATTGTTAACAAGATTTAGTTATGCTTTTATGCTGTATACTGTAGGACTTATACAATTGAAAAAGGTTTCATCAAAACGTGGCAGTCAAATCAGAAGACATGGTGTAGAAGAGTGATAAAAGAACTGTGTGATGTGATAAGATACACAAGGTAAGCTATGTGCTTTACTTTTCTTCTTATGGATGCAGTTGCTTTTTTCAATACATTTCAATCAAACTTTCTCAGTAGTTTTTTTCTTAATTGTTGTCTTTAAATGTTAATATTTTGATGTTGAAACAGTACAGCATATTATTGTGAGATAAAGGTCTGGACTAACAGTTGTATTCTGTATACGGCTGTATGCTAAAACTCTCGACTAAGGTTGGGGGAGGAAGAATGATAGAAATCATCCGTCGCTTTGTTGGTTTTTATACCCCACAAACGAAGTTTTAGAGAGTATATAGGAGTGAGCTTGTAGGTCTGTCGGTCCGTTGGTTTTCATGGTTTCCAGACAATAACTCATGAAAGGCTTGACAGATTTAAATAATTTTTGGTCCATCATTTGACGTCAGTAGGTCAAAGGTCAGGGTCACAATGACCCAGTTTCCGGATGGTATCTTAAGAACGCTTGGGCCAAAGATCATAAATTTTGGTACATAGGTGAATCATCATAAAATCAAGGTCAAGTTCGACTTTGAGGTAGTTGGTCAAAGGTAAAAATCACAATGACCTGGAACAGTTAAACGGTTTCAGGATGAGAATGCTTGTGCCTAGGATCATGAATTTTGGTACACAGGTGTAACATCATAAAATACAGGTCAAGTTCAACTGAGGTCAGTAGGACAAGGGTCAAGGTCACAATGACCCGGAACAGTTTAACGGTTACCAGATGATAACTTGAGAACGCTTGCACCTAGGATCATGAAAGTTGATAGGGAGGTTGTTTATGACCAGCAGATGACCCCTATTAATTTTGAGATCAGTAGGTCAAAGGTCAAGGCCAAGGTGACCCGGAACAGTTAAACCATTTCTTGATGATTATTTGAGAACGCTTGGGCCTAGGATCATGGAAGTGAATAGAAAAGTTGGTCATGACCAGCAGATGACATCTAATGATTTTGATGTCAGTAGGTCAAAGGTCATAGTCACAGTGACCTGGAACAGTTAAACCATTTCCGGATGATAACTTGAGAACGCTTGGGCCTAGGATCATGAAACTTAATAGGGAGGTTGTTCATGACCAGCAGACGACCCCTATTGATTTTGAGCTTTGACTCTGACATTGGCTTACTTCTGTGATAAGGCCATATTGTTGGGGTGTAATTTGTCACTCCTGTGACAGCTCTAGTTTTGTTGGGTTTCAAATCAAACCAGCACAATTTTGTCCATAGGGCTAGCTTATAACCATATAACTTCCATAAGCTATGTGGATGTCCCTTGGCTGAATTTTTTTTTTTTTTTTCGTAGGAAATCTTGCTGTTAACGAAGGATAAATTTTCTCAGGGCTTTTTTCCCCTATAAATCTACCTCCGGTAAAAGGAGGTAATCCCAATGCAAAAAAGTATGCTTTTTTCCCAAATTTGAATTTAAAATTCCCAAATGATTATACCTTTTAGGGTTTTTGCTGTTTTAAGACAGTTTTGCTAATTTATATGTATATTTAGGTAAAATAATACTGTTGAACAATTACTGAAATGCAATTCGCGTAATATTTCACACAAAAAAACACCTTATATAGATTTTGGTAATTTGCAAATTTTCCCAATTAAGACAATTTCCGAGAGTATTTTCCCAATTCCACCGGTGTCGGTGGCATTCCCAAAATGATAAAAAAAAGGCCTTTTTCTGTTACCAGTAAGTAGTCTGTAGCCTACCTTACTTAGTAAAGTCCTACCTTGTTTTTGTGTACTTTCAGAGAGATGTTGTTAAAAGATCAAATCGACTTTTATCTATTAAAGGAAAAATTGCTGAACATCTCACATACTGTCTTCCAGCTGTTGATGGTGGCTTGCTCAGTAAATTGCACTGGGGATCAGTATGGTATGTATTTATTATGGAGATTTATGTACTTGTGAGTGATGTACTTAACCCTTACCATGCTGGACACAATTGGTTCTGCCCGTGGGACCACTGTAGATCTTGATCAGCCTGCTCATCCATGCAGTCCTGATAATGAATTGCACAGATTGTTATTCTTTTTGGTAAACACCCCTTTAAACAGTTAATGGTACTGTACAAATTGGAAGATGGACAAGTTCATTATAGAAATTTTGCAGGGTACGGGTTAAGTTGAGCAAGACCTGGAACTTTTTGTTTTAGAGTGATGGTACTCAGGGGAGCAATATTGGACCACAGTGGCCCTCATGTTTTTCTTGCTTAGAATATATATTACAGAGGTACTGTTTAAATCAAAAACTTTAAATAATGGCATAGTTCAGTCTTCTCTATACTTTCATAAAGCCATTTGTTAATCTTGATTGAGCTGTATGTTCTCTCTTGCTTTAAATTTTTAGACTTACTAAATATGACGGAGATGTTATCACTGTTGTGGCACATGTCAATGGAGATTCTAGTCTACACACTGCACGAAATATTCCACGTCTTACAGCAGAGTGATAATGCTGTCCTTGCAGATCTTGTCTTACAGTCAAACTCCGTCATGGTTGTAGTGCGTCATGCAGTATATCCTATAATGTACATAGTTCAGCATGGTGCCGACAAGATCTTCCTCATGAGGTGAGATTGTAAAGGGATAATGCTGTTCTTATAATCAGTCTGTTATGGTTGAAATGTGTTAGGACATTCGTGTCCGATTATCTAATCCCTCTCTCCCCCACCACACACACACACACACACATACTGGGGGAGACATATTGTTCTTGCCCTGTCCGTTCGAACACTTATTTTCTGATCAATAACTCAAGAACCGTTTGACTTAGAACTTTCAAACTTTTTAGGATGGCAGGGCCTATGGAGTAGACAGCCCGTATTGTTTTTGGGGTCATTCCATCAAAGGTCAAGGTCACAAGGACCTGAACATGGGAAACCATTTCTGATTAGTTACCTGAGAACCATTTAACCTAGAATGTTGAAACTTTACAGAATGATCGGACATGCAGAGTAGATGACCCCCATTGATTTTGGGGTCACTATTAAAGGTCAAGGTCACAGGGGCCTGAACATGGAAAACTATTTCTGGTCAGTAACTTGAGAACCACTTGACCCAGAATGTTGAAACTTTATAGGATGATTGGACATGCAGAGCAGATGACCCCTGATGATTTGGATGTCACTCTATTAAAGGTCAAGGTCACAGGGGTCTGAACATGGAAGATCATTTCCAGTCAGTGACTTGAGAACTATTTGATCCGAAATATTGAAACTTCATAGGATTGGACATGCAGAGTAGGTGAACCCTATTGTTTTTGGGGTCACTCTGTTAAAGGTCAAGGTCACAGGGGCCTGAACATGGAAAACCATTTCCAGTCAGTAACTTGAGAACTACTTAACCTAGAATGTTGAAACTTCATGGGTTAATTGGACATGCAGAGTAGATGACCCCTATTGATTTTGGGGTCCCTCCATTTAAGGTCAAGGTCACAGCAGACAGAACATGGAAATCCATTTCTGGTCAATAACTGGAGAACCATTTGACCTAGAACCTTCAAACTTCATAGGACGATAGGACATGCAGAGTAGATGACCTCTATTGTTTTTGGGGTCATGCCATCAAAGGTCAAGGACACGGGGCTGAACATAGAAAACTCTTTCTAATCAATAACTTGAGAACCACTTGACCCGGAATGTTGAAACTTAATAGGATGATTAGACATACAGGTTGGATGACCCCTACTGATTTTGGGGGTCATTCAATCAAAGGTCAAGGTCAGAGGGGCCTGAACATGGAAACCTGTTCCAAATTCATAACTTGAGAGCCATTAGGCCCAAAATGTTGAAACTTAGTGGAATGATTGGATATGCCAAGTAGATAATCCCTATTGCAGTCAACCATCAGTGTCTCTTTGACTTTCACTTTTGTCCCCTATCGACTTCTTGCCTATAGGATTATGCATTGGGGGAGACATGCGCTTTTCTACAAAATCATCTTCTACTTATTCTTTGAGTTTTTGCTCTTTTTTTGGACTTTGCAATATTAAAACTACATCTGTACAAAGTACTTAAACCCTACAGTTTTCATGCAGTTAATATTAAACTCAGTATACATCATTAGCAGAAGTAAACATGTTCATATTTTTGGGACTTTTGTGTAAAAATATATTTTTATGCCCCGGAAGGTGGGCATATTAAAATCGCACTGTTCGTCTGTCCGTCCGGTAAATTCTTGTCCGGGCAGTAACTCTTCCATTTATAAAGGTATTTTGAAATAACCTTGCATAAATGTTCACCATAATGAGACAACGTGTCTTTTGCAAGACCCAGATCCCTAGCTCCAAGGTCAAGGTCACACTTAGAGGTCAAAGGTTAACATGGTCTGTTTCGTGTCTGGTCTATAACTCTGCCATCCATGAAGGGATTTTGAAACAACTTGGCCTAAATGTTTACCATAATGACAGGAAGTGTCATGCACAGGACTCAGACCCTGTTTCAGACTCCGAATATTTGTTCAGGTTTTGATTATCGGGTTTACTAATTTTTGATGGACATTTATCATGTCCGCTGTCCAACGTAATGTTAATTTATAGTGTTCTGGTTCCTACCAACGCTTTAGGGTCACAAGAGATGAGTGTCACCCATATATAGAAAATGAAATTTTGAATTTATCTGCTTAGAGGGCGCTTTCTGCATTTTGGTTGGTCAAACTGTCCCTAGAAAATAATAACTATATGCAAATGCAAAATTTGCCGCCTTGCCAGAGCGCAGTTGACTTTTAGAATTTGTCGAGTAAGGCACGAGTTCTATATGTTTCAATTCACTACGTTTTGGGCACAGATAGCATTGTTCAGTAAGTTAATTTTTTGTTTTTACTGCCTTGTTCGGAGGAATTATTTTGTTCAAATAATTTATTTTGAAACAATTACACATTTTATTGTGAAGGTAGATGATTTTGTATTTTTATTAAGTAATGGCTTTGTTCACATAACTAGTGCAGGATTCCCGCAATTTCTTTGTTAAAGATGTACAATGTATTATGTTTTCTTTATGTTAATACTTGTATGTTCGTATGCGGTTTTATGCGTATTCTTTTATGTATTATGGTTACTGATAGTTTGAATGTTTTGACTTTCAGATAACCGCTACGCTACGCCACACTATTGTATGTTCTACGTAAGGAATAAAAGTGATTGAAGTAGCGCGTGTATTGCATCCTTTTTCTTGTTGCCCAAAATACTCGGGGTGAAGCTGCCCACTACAGTTATGAAGTAGTGCTATAGTACATATTAACGATTGCAACTCAGTTAGTAAAGAGTTGACAGATCGACAGACCCCTAGGTCCAAGGTCAAGGTCATACTTAGAAGTCAAAGGTTAACAAGGTATGTTTCATGTACAGTCCAAAACTCTGCTATTCATGAAGGGATGTTGAAATAACTTGGCATAAATGATCCTCATAATGAGACGACGTGTCATGAGCAAGACCCAGACCCCTAGCTCCAAGGTCAAGGTCACACTCAGAGGTGAAAGGTTAATATGGTCTGTTTCTTGTCCGGTCCATAACTCTGCCATGGATGAAGGGATTTTGAAATTACTTGGCATAAATGAGATGAGTTGTCATTTGCAAGACCCTGGGACCCCAAGCTCCAAGATCAAGTCAAAGGTGTTTCTTGTTTGGTCCATAACTCTGCCATTTATCAAGGGGTTTGAAAATAATTTGACACAAGTGTTAACCATATTGAGAAGATGTGTCACGCTTATTACCATAGCCTCTTAGGTCAAGGTCACAAAATGATATGTGATTTTTTTGTGCATACAACTGTGGCATTCTTGGGCCTACTTCAGGGGCATTCGTCACCAATTGTGACAGCTCTTGCTTTTTCAGGTTTTATAGTTTTAATCATGTTTTAGAGGTTCTCTTAGGATAACTTTGACTGTAAATGAAATGATATGTAGCATGCAAATTGTTTTAATGCTGGGTTATTTATAATTCTGATACAGTTTCATGTTTAGTTATTGAATATTTATATGTCATCATAACAAAACTTAACACTGAAACATGTCTTTCTTTCAGTCATATTCCATTAGACAAAGATATGGAGTGTATGGTTGTGGAACTTCTCAAGTGCTGCTTTGAACTTGTTGTCAAGTACAATTTAGTTCTTTGGAAGAAATTACAGGTACTGAAATAAGTATGGTAACAAAAACATGATTATTAGGGATATGGGTGGACTAGCCACTAGACTGATAATAAATATATTTTCTACATTTCCCCCTTTTTTTGTCGAATCCCATTTCATAGGGACAAAAGTCGGTCTTTTTTCGAGGTTTTCACAAAGGAATGATGTTAAAATTATCATACAAGTTAAAGCTTAGCAAATGTTCCTTCTAGGGCACATCTTTATATATAATTATAAATATATAATGATCATCTTGTAAAATTTTGGTTGAAATGTCTGTTTTAAATACAGTCAAGACTGTTTTAAGAGACCGACTTTGGGAAGCAGCGAAAAAGGTCACATATGACAGGGAGTCTCTTAAAACAGTCTCACTTAACAGGATGACGCTGGTTTCATATTTTTTTCCAATTAAAGTACATGAATATCGGATACTTATATATTGGCCTCTTTTAAGGTAGGAGTGGAAAATGATTAAATACTATTTATTTAATTGCATATTGATAAAATATAAATTTCAAATAATTTGCATCATTCGTATGATGTTGATAAAACAAATTTAAGCTCATGATCTGGCAAGAAAATAAAGGGGAGCAGTAAAATATAAATGTTCCATTTGAACTATTTACACACTGAGGTTTATGATGTTTATATTTTTGTGTACTAATTGTTCATTGACATTTATTCGATTAATGACTGCATCTTTAATCTGTGTTTACTTCGTCGTTTTCCTGTTAAATACCGCCATATTTTTGTTTCACCAGGAATAAAGTTAATTTATGCACCGAATTCTTCAGCGACTTTATACGCTGGTTTTCTCTAATCGAGCAATTCAAGTGCCTTAACACGCTGTTCTAATGGCAAAACAGTTCTTTTTTTATGTTTTTCATCAGCCATTTTTGTAAACAAATAAGTTCTCGTCTGAAACAACTTCACGCGAGATAAAGAACGGTAACTCTATCGTGTAAAATCTTGCGAGGGAGCGTCTCAAAGTCGCTGAAAACGGTCTAAATATCGATTCGGGAGTCTGATTTCACAGTCGCTTGTCGCGTAAGGCAGGGGCTTGCTTAATTCAGACTGTTTTAATAGTAAATTGCGTCCGGAGCATAAAATAGGGTCTCATATGACAGGGAGTCGCTAAATTCAGGGGGTCGTTAAGGCAGTCTCGACTGTATTGGTCATCAGTGTGTGGAACCCCAGGATCAGACACAAGGACAAGACCATTCTACCTTATTGACATTCCATAATAAGATAATGACTGATTGCGTCTCGCACAAACTTTTAGACCCCAAGCTTACTTGGCAGTCAAATGTGAACATGTCATGAATAGGGTATGTTTCATGTCCGGTCCAGAACTCTGTCATCCATCAAGAGATTACAGTATTACTTGGCATAAGTGTTCCCAATAATCAGAAGATGTGTCATTCACAAAACCCAGACCCCCATGTAATAAGCAATCAGCAACTGGAGATTTTGATATATGCAAATTTTAATCCAAACATTATGTCATAACATATTGTATATATAGTTCAATATTGTTTATACATCATTGGCAGATATCTGTCCATTATATTATACAAAAACTGTAGTAGAGAAACATAGGTGCCTTTTTTCCTTAGAATTTCAGGTTATATGGCTTTTTCTTTCAGCATCATGCATATCTCAGAAAGTATTAAACTTAAGAGTCACAAGGTTACCATTTTGCATGAGAACTTGTGCACTTAGATTTTCATCTTCCCATTCTTCTGAATCTTTTTCTTATTCTCTTGGTTTCTTTTATCTTGTGTTTATTGATTATGGTTTGTGGCATCTGTTTCACACACCCTTCCTAAATTAAAGGTAATAGGAAAGTTAACTAAGACTTGCATTGTCAACAAGAAACTTAATAACCTGATACACTGACAGTAAGAGGAAATAGCAGTGTCCTATGGATACACATCTTGTTTGATATGGACAAGACTTTGTAAGTTGGAAACTATATTAATCTTTGTAAGAAATCTAAAAACAATTGGCGAACAATTGCTGCTGTCATCACATTAACCCTTAGCCTGCTGGCGGCAAGTGATTCTGCCTTTGCGACCAGTGCAGACCAAGATCAGCCTGCACATCCGTGCAGTCTGATCATGGTCTGCACTGGGCGCCATTCAGTCAATATCTTTTTGGTAAGCACCCCTTTTAACAGTTAATGGTACTGTCCAAATTGAAAGATGGACAAGTTCATTATAGAAATTCAGCAGGGTAAGAGTTAATATTGTAAGATTGCTGCTGTAATTATAGTACTAATATCTTATTCTCTTTGTAAGTTTTTAGTAAATATGGAATTAAAGGACTGCCTGGATGAGGCATACTTTGTTCAACTGAATGAATTTGTTGATGGGAACATTCATGATCAGTCTACTGAAAACACTATCCTGAAAAAGTAAGTTTCTTTATTTATTTGATGTCTTTTTTCAATATTATTTAATAGTAGTCGTTGGTTTTGTACATGTAAAAGCTTGGTTTTAGCAAGTAACAACTTCCTCACATGAATAGACGGAAGGAATTGCTCTAGTTGGATCATTATAGAGAACAGACACTTCTAGATGATTCATTTGTTTGTTTTTTAACAGTTAGAAATAATGTATTTTGCACTTAAGGTTAATTCATGCTTCTATGGGACCAGTTTACAAAAAAGAACAATATTTGAGTAAAAACTCACTCATTCAGGTTGATAACTTTTGAACATTTTCATTGACTTTAATGCTACAGTCTAGAGTATAGTTGCCACCAATAGGACTGACTGAATGTGACCTGTAGAGACAGGTTACGCTAGATTCAGCTTGTTGATGTAGAGTATCAGTTTTGTTTAAAACTTTGTTATGTTTATAATGTTCATTTATAAGGCTTTTAATGGTGTACATTTTTAGTCCCCTATCAGTGGAACACCTGAAACGGATTATAGGAATGCCCTCCGTCCATCTGTCTGTCCATCAGTCTGTCCATCTGCAAATCTGAATCCTTCGATAACTTAAAAAGTATTCCAGCTAGGTTCATAAAACTTGGTACAGAGGGTAATATGTAGATTATGCACATACATGACTTATGCTTGTAGGTCAAAGGTCAAGGTCACTATTGAAGGTCAAGTAAAAATTGTTTCCGCTCCATAACTTTTATATGCATTGATGGGTTATCTTAGTGTTACACAAAAACTTTCCCCATGATGAGACAATGTGTCGGCACATGATCTATGCTTGTCAGTTAAAGGTCAAGGTCACTGTTCAGCAGGTAAAAATTTGTTTCTGCTCCATTAATTATACCCCCACAGAACGAAGTTTGTGGGGGTGGGGGAGTATATAACAGTGAGCTTGGCGGTCGGTCTGTTGGTCGGTCCGTTGGTTTTCATGGTTTCCAGATGATAACTCTTGAAAGGCTTGACCGATTTAAATAATTTTTGGTACCCAGGTGCAACATCAGAAAATACAGGTGAAGTTCGAATTTGGGGTCAGTAGGTCAGAGGTCAAGGTTACAGTGACCCTGAACAGTAAAACGGTTTCCGGATGATAACTCATGAAAGGCTTGACCGATATGAATAATTTTTAGTACACAGGTGTAACATCATAAAATACAGGTCAAGTTCGACTTTGAGGTCTGTAGGTCAAAGGTCACAGTGACCCGGAACAGTTAAATGGTTTCCGGATAATAACTTAACCCTTGGGCCTAGGATCATAAATTTTAGTACACAGGTGTAACATTGTGAAATACAGGTCAAGTTCTACTTTAAGGTCAGTAGGTCAAAGGTCAAGGTCACAGTTACTCGGAACAGTTAAACGGTTTCCGGATGATAACTTGAGAACGCTTGGGTCTAGGATGATAAATTTTTGTACACAGGTGTAACATGATTGAATACAGGTCATGTTCCACTTTGAGGCTAGTAGGTCAAAGGTCAAGGTCACAATAATACGAAACAGTTAAACAGTTTCCAGATGATAACTTGAGAATGCTTGGGCCTAGGATCATGAAAATTGATAGGGAGGTTGGTTAGGACCAGCAGATGACCCCTAATTATTTTGAGTTCAGTAGGTCAAAGGTCAAGGTCACAATGACCCGGAACATTTAAACTGTTTTCGGACAATAACTTCAGAACGCTTGGTACTAGGATCACGAAACTTAATAGGGAGGTTGGTCATGAATAGCAGATGACATGTAATGATTTTGAGTTCCAAAGGTCAAAGGTCAGAGTGACCCAGAACATTTAAACCTTTTTCGAACAATAACTTGAGAACGTTTGGGCGGAGGATCTTGAAACTTCATAGGGAGGTTGATCATGACCAGCAGATGACCTCTATTGATTTTGAGGTCAGTAGGTCAAAGGTCAAGTAAGTTCAGCTTTGACATTGGCTTAGTTCTGTGACAAGGCCATATTGTGGGGGTATAATTCGTCACTCCTGTGACAACTCTAGTTTTAATTGCATTGAAGTTTCTTTTTAGTACTACATGTACTCAGAAATGTTCCCATGTTTAGACTATGAGTTGCGCACAATATTGATCCATGGTTGTTGGTCAAAGGTCAGGATCACTATTTAGAGTCAAGTGAAATTGTTTTTTCACCAGTAGGGGACTTCTGTATTACCACTGCAATACTCGGTCAATTATTTATTCAGTCACACATAACAGCCCTACCAAAATTGAGAGATTTAAATTATTCAATTATGAACATATACTACAAAATAAAAACACAAACTCAACTGTAGACTGGTACAATTTCCCTTTCTAAAATATATGATGACCCTTTATTTCTTCAGGAATAGGTTCTGTCTTTTAAATGCTAATAATAACATTTAACCTTTGATGATTTTTTTTCATGAACCCCCTTGGGAATGTCATATAGTAATTGCAGTGTCAGTCTGTTAGTTTGTTCGTCTTGAATTCATGTCTGGTCTGTAAGTTTTTCATCCATCAAGGGATTTAATATTACTTGGCACAAGTGTTCCCTATAATGAAACAGTGTGCCATGCGCAAGAACTGGACCACCAACTCAAGGTCAAGGTCACACTTGAGATCAAAGTTCAACATAGCTTTTTTCCTGTCCAGACTGTAACTCAACCATCCATCAAAGGATTTTAATATTACTTGGCACAAATTTTCCCCACAGTCAGTGTGTCATGCACGACTCCCAGAACCCTAGCTCAAAGGTCAAGGGGCCACATCTGAATCTTTATTCGTAGAGAAATAATTTGAAGGCATAAGGTTTTAATGACCATTAAATAAAAATTGGTTTTGCTTACCACTGACAGGGTCACACTATATAAATTAAAGGTTCATTTTATAGGGAATTCCAACAGTTGAACCAGATTACTGCTGTAAGCAGAGTCAGCCTATCAGCAAGTGACTGCTAGTTGAGGTTAGACTGTACTTGCTTTGTCCACTCTGTTTTATACTGGGAAATTTATGGGCACAAAATTTCGTGGTTGGTGCCAAAATGGCTAATTTCATGGGATTTATTAACAATGGAATTCATATTTGGAACATAAAATGGATGGAAAAAAATTGGGATTTAATTGTGTAGATTGACTCAACTAAAAGGTCCATGAAAATTGTGCCCAGCAAATATTAATGATTTGCTAGTATTGTGCATCAGGATACCCATAATTTTTCCAATGTACTTGCACCTCTACAGATTGTGTAATTTTGTTGAGGAAAGTTCCAGACAAGAAGCATGGGACGAAGTGCATGAAGAAAAGAAATTTTTCACTACTGTTTTAGTTAAAGTTCAGCTACTTAATGTTCTGAAGAATAAAATCACAAAAATAACCAAAAAGAAGAAAGAGTTTGATGAAACCCACGACCTTCTGCCAAAAGAACCAAAATCAAGACTTGAGTTATTAGTGGAAAGAAGAAGAAAGAAACCAGATGTTGATCAAAAACATGTTAAGTGGAGTAAAGATGCACAAAGAGCTGATGACACAGCAGAAAGTAAAGAAAAGCTGAAAGAACATTCAGCAGAGCTTGGATATTTTGTGGACAATCTGACAGCAGTATATGAGAAATTGAAAAGAATGATGGAGAGAGAAGGACTTTCTCCGTCAATGAAAGCATCAGAGTTTCTGGCTCAAGCAGTGTTGCATACACATGTTATTGTTACACAGGGTGAAGTGGATGTGCCAGGAAAGTACAAGTTTGACAATTATCTTCACCTCAAGGTTTGTTTATATGATTGTTTGATTATGAATGCTCTGCTTTAAATTGTCTGATTTTTAATTGATTGTAGAGATATGTCCAACTGAATTAAATCTGTTAATTTTTAGCTCACTAGAGCACGAAGTGTTCAAGGTGAGCTGCTGTGACCGGTCATTGTCCAGAGTCCGTCAACATGTGCCTTGTTAACACTCTAGAGTCCACAGTTTAAGTTTGAAACTCATGACAATTTGTCAGAATGTTTGTCTTGATGATCAAAGGAAAATCGTGTAAACAGTTAACACTCTAGAGTCCACAATTTAAGTTTAAAACTCATGAAATTTTGTCAGAATGTTTGTCTTGTTAACCTCTACGTCAAGTTTGAATCTGGGTCATGTTGGGTTAAAAACTAGGTCACCAGGTCAAATGAAAGAAAAAATTTGTTAACACTCTAGAGGCCACAGTTGTGACCCAATCTTTATGAAACTTGGTCAGAATGTTTGTCTTGATGATCTCTATGTCAAGTTTGAAACTGGGTCATTTGGGGTCAAAAACTAGGTCATTAGGCCAGATCAACTCTGGTGAGCTTTGTAGGGCCATCACGGCCCTCTTTGTTAATTGTAGAGATATATCCAACTGAATTAAATCTACTAATTTTTAATTGGTTGTGGAGATATGTCTGAATGTTTAATATATAATTTTAATATATAATATGGTGTACTTTGATTAACCACGCAGGTTGAAGATATAGTTTGGAAAAAAACTGAAACACATGAAGGGTTCTGAAATATTGCACCAAAATGAATATAAAAGTTGCTATGCTATCCAAATTTTTAAACAGTTTCATATATCTGTTCAACAATATGATACTTCTTAAATATATTTGGGTGTATAGTTATTTTCATTACCATGGGAATCAGTATAAAACCTGTAGCAGACGCAGCTAAAAGTATAGTACTGTTTTTAGCTCATCTGTCACGTAATGACAAGGTGAGCTTTTGTGATCGCCCGTCGTCCGTCCACAATTTCTTGTGAATACGATGGAGACCACATTTTGCATTCAATTTTGATTAAACTTGCACACATCTTATATTAGCATAATATCTCAGTTCCTTTTGGCCAGATCCCATCATGGGTTCTAGAGTTATGGTCCCTTAAAGGGCCAAAATTTGCTAATTTGGCTTTTGAACACGATAAAGACCACATTTTGCAATCAGGTGAAATCAAACTTGCACACAACTTGTAATGGCATAATATCTCGGCTCCTTTCGAAAACTGGTCAGATCCTGTCATTGGTTCCAAAGTTATGGCCCCATAAAAGGCCAAAATTTGCTATTTTTGGCATGTGAACACGATAGAGACCAAATTTTGCAATCAATTTTAATTAAACTTGTACACAACTTATAGTGGCATAAAATCTCGGTTCCTTTCGAAAACTGGCCAGATTCCATCATTGGTTCCAGAATTATGGTCCCTAAAAGGACCAGCATCTGCTATATTTGGCTTGTGAACACGATAGAGACCACATTTTGCAATTGTTTTTAATCAAACTTGCACGCAACTTGTATTGGCTTAATATCTTGGTTCCTTTCGAAAACTGACCAGATCACATCATGGGTTCAAGAGTTATGGACGCTTAAAGGGCCAAAATGTGCTATTCTTGCTTTTGCAGCCATTTAGAGACTTCATTTATGGTTTGATTTGATACAAATTTGCGACAATAAATCTTGGATTCCATGATGAATCTTGCAGATCCAATTATAGGTTTCAGAGTTACGGCCCCTGAAAGAACAAAAATTTGTTAATTTTACCTTGTGAACACAATAGAAGTGACATTTTACATTCAAGTTAAACCACACTTACAACTTAAGTCACAATAATATCTCGGTTCCTTTCAAAAACGGGCTACTCTGAAAGGGGCAAAATTTTCTATATTGGCCCTTTTAGCCATATAGAGGTTTCATTTATGCTTTGATTTGATACAAACTTGCACAGAATGTTTATCTAGATGATCTCTAGGCCAAGTTGGAAACTTGATCATGTGGGGTCAATAATTAGGTCACCAAGTCAAATCAAAGGAAAAGCTTGTTAACACTATGGAGGCCACATTTATGACCCTAACTTCATGAAACTTGATCAGAATGTTTATCTTGATGATTCTTTTGCTAAGTTTAAAACTGGGTCATATGGGGTCAAAAACTAGGTCATCACTCAAATCAAAGGAAAAGCTTGTTAACACTGTAGAGACCACATTTATGACCCTGTCTTCATGAAACTTGGTCATAATGTTAATCTTGATGATTCCAAGGTCAAGTTTAACAGGTGAGCCATATAAGGTCATTATGACCCTCTTGTTTATGGTTCTAATCATTTCCAGAGAACAGAGATGTTACTAGCCCAGCATTACGAGGAAACAGTAAAAGATCTAGTGGGGTATCTATTGGGAACTGCTATAAGAGAACATAACCTAAAATGTGATCAGCATGCCAGTTCTTATACAGTCTTGAATGACATCATTATAAAGGTAAGAAGTTTTGTTGTTTTATACTGTTGTTATATTTAAAACACTTAGTTGGCACCTACTGCTGAATCTTTATTGGAGCTTCCTTCATACATCTTAAAGATAACAAAGATTTGAAATATGGCAGTGAAATTTTGCAGGTAAAAAAATTTTGCATAAAAAGTATGAAGATATTTTGATGCAATTTGGCAGAATGTTGGATTACACATTTGTCTTCCCTGTCAGTCATCATAGCTTAGAGTTATTCTATATCAGAGATTAAATTGTAGTAATAACATTTCGAAAAAGGAAAAGTCAGAGCCCTGACCTCAGTTCTAATGCTAAGAGTGTTAAAAAAAATTGAAGTTAATATTACAGATTTCAGACCATAAAAATTAATAATTTACTGTTTCTAAGGCAATGTTACAACCTTTAAAGGAGCCCGTGATTTGGGTGCTGTCAGATAAAACCAAATAAATCAACACAGTTTGTGATTGCTAGTGGTTTTTTCATCATTAAATGCATTTTCTACACTTTCCTTCAAATAAATAAAAACTGTTCATATGATATTCTTTACGTATTGATGAAATTGGACACTAAATTGTTATGCATCAATTCATATCAAGGAGCTTTTAAATTTGACTGAACCTTATTGTCTTATGAGAATCTGAACCATGAGTCAACGGCGGTACTCTACTGCCAGCTTTCATACTTCCAATACCACTGATAAAGTGTTGTTTTCAGGGAATCATCCCTAATACGTATATGCACCAATGCAAAGCATTTGTTTCTTTTTTTTTTTTTCCTTGCCTTTTTCAAAAAAAAAGTTTTGACCATATAAAAGGGCCGTGTCTGTGCACCTATCCATCTGTCACAATATATATCTGGTTCATAACTCTGTCATACATCAGCCCGCACGCTTAGCTCAGTAGGGAGAGCGTTGGTCTACGGATCGCGGGGTCGCGAGTTCGTTCCTCTGTGACGATTTGATAAAAGACATTGTGTCTGAAATCATTCGTCCTCCACCTCTGATAATTCATGTGGGGAAGTTGGCAGTTATTTGCGGAGAACAGGTTTGTACTGGTACAGAATCAAGGACCACTGGTTAGGTTAACTGCCCGCCGTTACATGACAGAAATACTGTTGAAAAATGATGTTAAACCCCAAACAAACTGTCATTCATCAAAATGTTAATATGTTGCAAATAACACCTAGACCCTAAGCTTCAAAGTCAGTCATAATTGGAGGTCAAAGGTTAACAGTGTGTATTTTATGTGCAGTCAATAACTCTGCCATTCATCATTGGATTTCAGTATGCAGGCTGCCAAGGGGGGGTCCTACTTTTTCCTATTTTTTTCAAATCCTATTATTTCCTACTTTTTCTCAAAAAGTTCGAACTATTCCTACTTTTTCATTCCAAAAGTCAGTAAAAAAGAAAAATTGTTTCTTTGCTAAAGAGTTTATAAGTATATTTGTAAAATAAATGTGTCAGTGGTTGTGCATAGTACTTAGAAGACTGCATTCATCTTGATGAGACTCCATTGGCCCAACTCATTTCCTTGAGTACGTTTTTGATTTTTGGGAGTTTCTTGATAAAATGTGCACTGTACACTACAGAACTGAATCAACCATTCCCAATGATGGCATGCCTGAGGGATACTTTTGTTTATCCCAGTTTTAGCTGAGGTTTTATCTTTTCTTATTAAAAATATATATAAGTATACATATTAGTCAGTTTTTATCTTGAACAGGAGAAATAAATCCAGCTTTTAAATTGTTAGATACTGGTATTATTTTTTTTCCAAATTGATCTTTTAATTCTTTACTGGGACAAACAAAGAATTTTTCCATTAATACTAGTATGTCAATCAATAGAGACATTCTGGAAGTGTCATAAAACTTCAACCATTTTGTGTTGAGATTCACTGGTGATAGTGTGCTTTTCCTTGACTAACTACAGTTTATATACTGTAGAAAGTAGAGCTTAAATATAATAGCCAGCTATACTCACTCCAGCTTATTATAATTATTTACTTAAATTTACCCTTTTTCTTTAATGTAGAGTATTAATTGACTGGATTTGCATACATTTAAATTAGTCATTATTACATCTTCTGTTGACAAATATTTTGTATGGTAGCATATTTCAGTTTGCAGCCCTATTCAGATCAACAAAACTACATGTAATATAATTTATTATGCAGCTCAAGACAGAATGTGAAATCAGATATGAATACAAATACAATGCATGTGTCACTTTGGCAAAAAGCACAAAATAAAACTGGAATTTTTTTTTTTTAATAAAAAAAGGGTAAAATCTTTTTACCAAATATTATTAATTCAGATATTGAATTTTAAAACACCCACATACAAACTTTTTTATTAATTTAAAAATAAATATGTTTCAAGATCAAATTTAAATTTATCTTCCTTTCTAATTATCTTATTATGTCAGAATGCTGAATTTCATCTGCCTTTCCAGTTATCTTATTTTGTGAGAATGCTGATAGCTCTACCATCATTTTAATTCTGTCATTACAGATGATGATTATGGTTGAGAAACAAAACAATTTATAGCTTTTTAAAATGCATATATTAACTCTTTTTTTTGAGTAATTTAAGTACATAAGTGTAATGAAGGATTAATGAATAGGTATGCTATGGTGAAGGTTTGTATCTAAACTTGTCATTTTAACAGGATACTAAAGCATACAATTTTAATGACTCAGAGAAAAGACTAGAATTAAAATCCCAAGTGGAAAAACAAAATTCAATTCTTGGTTGGAGAAGCTAGATAACAGTGGAAGGAAACTGGGAACTCAACCCTACTGTGGCTGAAATGTTTGCTATCTTCTAACCTTTTTAGCTCATCTGATTTTTTGAAAAAAAATGATGAGATATTGTCATCATATGATCAGGGTTAGGGTTGGCATTGGCATTGCCTGGTTAGTTTTATGTTTAGGTCAGCTTTTCTCCTAAACTATCAAAGCTATTGCTTTAAAACTAGCAACACTTGTTCACCATCAATAGCTGACTCTGTACAGCAAGAAACATAACTCCATCCTGCTTTTTGCAAGAATTATGGCCCCTTTAAGACTTAGAAAATATCAGGTTGCTTACTTTGTATATACATAGATCTATATAAGTTTTAAATGGAATCATCCAACAGTACAGTTTTCTTGAATTTTAAGTTTGAAAGAGGATCATGTACACAACCATAATGCTTAATACATTATTTTTGTTGTTGCATTGGACTAAATAGAATACTGCTTAGCGTACTTTATTTTAATATGAAACCATGGCCAGTCAGTAGTCTGTATAATGAGAAAATGTTATAGGTATCAATTTGTGTAAAAATGTATTTAAGTGCAATTTGGTTTAGCATTATGTTTTTTGTTAGATGTTTTAAATTCCTTTAATTAATAAATAAATAAAAGAAACATTCTATGTTGATCAATGTACAGTTGCGAGTACTAAAAACAGTTCAAAGCTTTAGGTAACACCGTTTGATATTCCTACTTTTTACTAAAATATTCCTACTATTTTCCTACTTTATTCTGAAACAGTTCCTACTTTTTTCCTACTTTTTCATCAACGGCCACTTGACAGCCTGAGTATGTTCCCCATAATAAGACAACTTGTCACACTGGAGACTCTAACACCTATTTTATAGTTCAAGGTCACTCTTATAAGTCAACAATTTAAGATCTGGTCAATTACTTTGCTATGCATGGATGGATATTCAGTTCTCTTTGTGCAAATACATACCATACCAAAACCATGAGTAGAATGCAAGAGCATGATGCCTAGTTCAAAGGTCAAGGTCAGACTTAGGAGTTCAGTTATTTAAGGTCATTTTTGAGTCCCTCGGAGGGGCATACAGATTGCCATTGTCCCTCCAGATGTCAAGAGTGTCTGTCTGTCCAGATTTGTGTCGTACATATCTCAAAAATCATTTGACTGATCTGACGGTAATACTTAAGAGCATGATGTTATCTGGCAGTAATACTTAAGAGCATGATGTTGTCTGACAGTAATACTTCAGAGCATGATGTTGTCTGACAGTAATACTTAAGAGCATGATGTTATCTGACAGTAATACTTCAGAGCATGATGTTGTCTGACAGTAATACTTAAGAGCATGATGTTATCTGACAGTAATACTTCAGAGCATGATGTTGTCTGACAATAGTACTTAAGAGCATGATGTTATCTATTGCATGTTATGTTATTATCTGGCAATAATACTTCTGAGCCAGCAGTAGTTAAGAGTGTTATATTGTCTGGCAGTAAAATGATTAAGAGCATATTATTATCTGACAGTAATAGTTTAGAACATTTTATTGTCTTTTGCAGTATTTATTTAGAGCAAGGTTCAGTTGTACATTGCAATCCTTCTTTTTTTTTGAAACAGCAGTAGTGAATAACTATAAATATAAAATACCAACAGTCAGAACATTGTTTAATACAACTTCATTATTATTATACCAGATTTATATAGCGCCCTTTCACGTTCAAAGGCGCTTTACATAGTTCAAATGCAGCCACACAGGGTGCATAATTCATCCTCTGCTAGTACAGACAGAGCGATCTGACCAGAGGGACAGAGTAAACAAAGCCCCCACGACAGAGAGATCAGAAATCAGATACAGGCTTGTCCGGCTAACTTAGCCTAGCTTGTTGCGAAAAGACAGTCTGGTTCTTTAACGTGCCCAGTGTATAGCACTGATACACGCAAGGATTCTGACCAGTACACCTCTAGTTGGGTGGAAAACACTGAAAATCGTTTCTGAAAATTCCCGAGTAGCTGCCGGGGATTGAACCCCCGACCTCAGGATTGGAAGGCCAGTGTGCAAACCACTGAGCTATCCGTCCACCTACATTCTATTCTACATGCAATTTTTACTGTGACACCATTACAATACTTAGAACATTTTCATAAATAAATACTACAGAAATTTTACATTCTAATTAATTACTTGTATTATCCATTTGGAAGTGATTCTTTATGTATTGCCATTGAATGTGAAAGGTTAATAAATGATAGAATAAACCAATTGAAGAAAACTTTGTTCTTTGTTAGATGGATACATTGGCCGAGTTACTTACCAATGAAGTTGACAGCGTAATGACACTGTGTATCAAGATGGAAAGATATATGCTAGGTCATACAAAAAATGCACAAGTGGAGACAGTGGTTAAAACATCTGTTGACAGTATATTACAGACACCTGTCCTGAAAAAGTGGAGTGGCCTTGACTTGACAGTATGAATTATTGTTTTTTTTTAATTAACTAGTTTCAAAATATGTTTCTCTATGAACCCCACCTGAGTAATAGAATTCAGAAGAAACTGTCTAAGTGAGTGTATGGAAGATCTATCGGTTTTAATACGAGACCTACCATAGGCAAAAACATGTCATGAGGGGCATCTTGGGTCTTCCTCTATCACCAAAGCTGGAAGGTGAGCAGCTGACCTTAAATTTGTTGATGAATCTTCACACCAAAGCGAACTACAACAACTGAACTAGAAAAACCCATGAAGCAAATTTGGATTATGTGGCATTTCCAAAATGTTTGTTCTGTGATTCATTTTTTGGATTGATATGGGTTTAATGTTGTCTTTCAACAGTATTTTAATTATTTAAAGGCATCTAAGTCACATTAGCAGTATTCCTTGATTAATTTCTGTTTTGTACTTTTTCTTCGTAAAATGGGGGTATGGTTGTTTGTCTACCGTTTAACAAAGGAGAGCATTCAACTTGACCAGAGGTGAAACTAAATTTTGCTCTACATATTAAGTTAAATGGACAGACATATATTTTGATTTAATAATGTTATATATTTTATACATGTTTTCTATATTTATGTATTTAGAATTGTACGCAATCAGAAATATCAGAGTTGGGTAAGATGCTGGATGAGAAGCATTCGGAAATGAGTGAACTGTTACTGTACTACAAAAACAACAGCTGTCCTAATCAGAACAATAGTAACCCTGGTATTGTAGATGTTGATGATATAGACATAGAGATGGACACAAAGAATGTCACACTGGCAGACATCATAGAAGGTGACATTGGTTTATTCAGGAATTAATTTGTTTTTATAGTTCTTTCAACATCCTCTCAGAATTACTTTTAATAAAACAGTGTTTTCCATATCAAGATTGAAAATTTTGCTTCTTTGTATCAACAGCTTTGTTTCCTGTTTATAAATTCATCATTTAAAGTAGTAAGTCTAAATGAGCTAGGGCATGACCATGTTATAATCCTTTTGGAACATTACAATGTCTAATACCTTGTTGTATGGTAGACACTGTCTGTCCGGGTGACCACTGTGAGTGTCAAGTTCCTTAGGTAAAGAAAGATAAAGTAGTTATACAGAATTCCAGTTAAAACCATTTTGATATTTTGTTTTTGTGTACATGAGTAATGTGTTTAGGTTATATGGCTGGTAAGGTGTAGAATGTTATCTGCTAACATTTATGGATGTTTTATTTTCATTATAGACCTTAAGCCATTAAAAGGGTATCTGGAATATCTGAAACATGGAGAACTTATGCGGAATATGGTGACACAGATGGGGTATATTGAGAGGGCAAAGACAAAACGAGAATATTTTAGTTCTATACAGATTAGCAACATTATAGATTCATACTTCATGATCGATGAAGGTGATGACAGCAAAACTTTAACTAAGGCAGGACTTTATCAGCTGGAACATGATTGTACTGGTGAGGATCGCAAACCACTAGGATCATGGGTGAAAACTGTCGCTGTCATGTTTATGCTGTTGTTACAAATATTTATTGTTGTGTATATCACTATGATCGGAGGCCAGTTTTCGACCACTGAGTTACAAGAGTGGATGTGTTACTATCTGCTTGCAGTAGCAGTGTTTGGGTTTGTTTTAGAACCTTTTCGAGCATGTATTGTGGCATTTTACATGAGAAAGTTGCAACAAAAAATGTGGCCAAAAGCAGACAGATCCAGAGCTATTGAGATTTGATAGAACATGCTGTTTGAATAAGGATAGCCTGCACTGTTTGAGCATAAGAACTGATCATTTAGAAACTACTAGCGGTATTACTGTAATGGTTATCTGGTTTCAGTCTATTTTTCATGTAAGATAGAATGTACATGAACAGTGAAAACAGCTGTATTATGTCATCTGCTGAGAATATTTTAGCACATTGATGCTTCAAAACTGATCAAAAGTGTATAAGTATGGAGTTTAAATGCGGTCGTAGTCTCCAGGAGGAAATTGATACAGTTTGAATAGTATGCAAACTCTGCATTTTATAGATACAGTCCGGTTTTAACACGACAACTGGAACTTTATTTGAGAAAAAAACTAATATAAAAAAAAGTTTGAAATGACAAAAAATTAAGGCAATCCTGCTTAATGATGTATTTAGTGGTTGCTGAAACAGCATTTGATTTTTAAAAATAATGTGATATATTGTAATTATGTTAGATTTTTTTCTGTTTTACAGCATCATCACTATTATAGATAAAATGGAAAATCCACACAATATTATTTCAACAGAGTACAAAAATGAAAAAAAAAATAAAGATTAAAAAAGGTAGATTAGATTGTGCTTTTCAGTTTTCAGCTTGTGTATGGTTTTCATTGTATATTATCAAGCTCATTAGAGACAAAGTCTGGGGATGAGGTCTTAGTATACTGGGTACTCGAGATTTGTGCATTCAGCTATTTTTCATTAAACATCTTTTCGCGAACAGTTCAGCGGATCTGCAGCAAACATGATCCGTAGCACAGATGTTTGTCTTTTTCATTCATGAATGATTTTGCTTCAGTGCACATGTTTGTCTTTTTCATTCATGAATGTTTTTGCTTCAGTGCACACACAGCAACCCGCCCGCTTAGCACAGTAGGTAGAGCGTCGGTCTACAGATCTCGGGTTCGTGAGTTCGATCCTCGGGCTGGGCGTATGTTCTCCATGACTATTTGATAAACGACATGGTGTCTGAAATCATTAGTCCTCCACCTCAGATTCACATGGGGAAGTTGGCAGTTACTTGCGGAGAACAGGTTTGTACTGGTACAGAATCCAGGAACATTGGTTAGGTTAACTGCCCGCCGTTACAGGACTGAAATACTGTTGAAAAACGGCGTTAAACCCAAAACAAAAAACAAAAGCACACACAGCAAAAAAGAATTTCAAGAGCCTTCTCATGAACTGCCCTGTGGATCTGCACTTTAATTGGTCTTAGCCATGCGTGCTTGAACAATACTAAGATTTAGCCTATTCCACTGCTCAGCCTGAATCATCATAATCATTCCAGGACGGTCCTTAAATGATTTCACTTCCTTGCACACAGGCTAAGACAGAACTATAAAGATAAAACAATAAACTTAACTTTCCTTGACCCTTGATGAGTTTATATTTAGGGCCTTTCTAAAGTTTTTCTCGTGATTCTACATTATTGCAGAGTGAGACATTTAAATCCGAGAAAAATCCATGTAAGCTACTTCGTTTTTTTTTTGCTTCACAAAACTCTTAACATTTTTGGTTTACCGTATTTGCATTGGTGGTATTTATTCTTAGGCCACACCAAATTGATAAGTTGTTCATCGGATTTTTTTCTGAAAAAATTGAGGCGGCGAGCGAAAAAATAATTTAAATATTTTTTTAGGTTTTTGAGAAAATCAGGAGCGAGCGAAGAGCGAAGAAATATATTTGTCTTATTTGGCTCTCGACTGACTAATAAAAACCTTGAAATAGAATGTATAGCCCTTTTAAATTAAAAAGTAAGTCCCCAGGGATTGAGAAAATCTGACCTGCAGACGCACAACAAAGCGAACTCATGAAAAAAAGGTAATAACATTGTCATACAGTACACTGTAATCAAATAATGCATGCTTTTGAAAATGCTGTTAGAAAATATGTAATAAACAACAATGCATAACCTTACACCATACTTATCACACATATGTGACTTGATGTAGCATTCTTAGCTGACTTTACAAAGTTTTTGATACATCAAATATCTATGCGAGTGTTACTAGATCTATTAAAGCTTCTGATTTGAAACTTAGAACAGTTATTTACTGTCAAAGTCTACACCTGGAGAAACAATATTCTTAAGTCTGAATTTAGACAGAGTTAAGCCCCTTTTTAACATAGAATATTTTTAATTAAGTTTTATATAATGACCAGTAGCTCTGTACTTTCAAAGCTTCTGACTATTATGCCCCTTTTACTGGCAAAGCTCTGATTCAGAAAAGTCGAGCATGATGTCTTATGTACAGCTCTTTTTCTAACTTTAAACTTGCATAACATATTAAATTTGTTGAAACAAAGTCTCAATTAAAGTCTGAAATGGAGATTAACGTGCATTAACATTAGTCTACTAAATGATTGGAAAATTTGAAAATCGAAACTGTTCTGAAAACAACTCGTAATGTAAATTCCTTATCCCACCAACTTTCGTATGCAAATGCTGACCATTTGGCAAGGAAAAACAGAAAACAGATAAGTGACATGCATCAATAAGTATTTACCCTTACCAAAATAATGTAGATTGATGTTATCAAATAAATTAGTATGTTTTTCTTCATCCAGTTTTCAATGAAATAAATCGATTTTTGTAGCATGTAATTTGGTAAACATTTGAAGAAAATGGCGTAATTGCATAAAGGGGAAACAACTTTAATGCAACTAAATATAAGTGTTATGATTTATTATAGACGATGTGTGCATAGTATGTATTTATTTTGATTAAAATCCATTTGAGAACAATCTAGGACTGAAATTATAAGCATTTATACACTTTTACGTCCGTAAAAAGTAGCGCACCAAAAAGTTTTGGATTGATTTTTTTCAATGGGGCGAGCGCAAGCCAAAAACAAACAAAAAAGTTTTTTTTTGTGTTTCTGAAAATATACGAGCGGCAAATCCGATGAACAACTTTTTAATTTGGTGAGGCCTTATAATCAGAAATGAAACAACCAGAGTGTCGCTGTTCACAAGAACTTTTAGCAGAAGTTTACCTGATTTCCTTTAGAGTATACACTTACAAGGTGACCAAATTTTAACTAGTAATTTTTCCAATATGCAGCAATTTGAGTAGATCTACTAGTAGGCATTATTTCTTATTTTGGTATGATTCATAAATCAAATTATGGCCAAACTCGTTAGAATTCATATTTCCTTTCAGGATTCAAGGTTTTTAGCAAAGATTCGCAATGCTTGTAAGTATTTTTTTTCATTTAAAATGTTCTCGCGTTCAGTTGCTAGAGTAGAAGATTCAGACTTTAATTCATAGTCGGATAATTATAACGGTACAAAAACACAAGCTATTGATGAGATTGGCTTCCAACATTGAACCCTAATGTCTATATAAACATATTGTAGTGTAGTCTGGAGAGGATTCGTTCAATAATATCCTAACTCGAAATCTTTATGACATAAAACTAGGATAATAAATACAAATTAGAACGTTTTAAATGAAGTCTATAGAAAGAAAAATCAACTTGTAGATGCAATTTCGCACGATCGTACTTTAAAATGAATGAAAACGAAATCTGATATTGCATGATT
This sequence comes from Mercenaria mercenaria, assembly GCF_021730395.1. Classification (NCBI taxonomy): domain Eukaryota; kingdom Metazoa; phylum Mollusca; class Bivalvia; order Venerida; family Veneridae; genus Mercenaria; species Mercenaria mercenaria. Next base: position 48,516,673 of record NC_069370.1, read on the forward strand.
TTTTGTCTACGTTTTCTGAAGATTAACATATATCAGGCTCCCCGGATGAGTTCCGAATTCCCATCCGGATGTGTAGGAAAAAATTGGTTTTGCGAATTTGAAACCGTTATAAATCTCTTAATGCAATCGTAACAGAACCTTAATTAACCTTATTAAAACCGCAATAGCTCATATTTTTGGACCACAGTGATTGTCTTCCGGACTGTTACAATATTTTAAGATCTTTTCAGAACCATTACAGATTCCTTACGGATATATTATCCGTGGCAAATTTTTGAGCATGTTCAAAACTTTGCACCCTTGCCCCCGGATGTCCTCGATTTCTGGACGGATACACCGGATGACTTACGAAAGAGTAAGGAGTTCTACGGATGCTATCCGGAACTCATTCGGATGCTATCCGGAACTCATTCGCAAGCCCATCCAGGGCAGTGTGATTCTAGCTTAATACATTACTAACACACGACATGACCGAGAAGGGCACTTTTGCTTTTGCGTTCGGGAAAGAAGATAGAAAATACGTATTTTCAATGTCTCCGTTCTAGTGTGCAACAGATTATTTGATACTAAGTATCGGTAGGGGCTGAGAGTTTCAGGGTAATCATTTTTATTTCCCATCTATCTGTCTTGTCAACTGGTACTGCTTCTTGCCCTTTTATGAGCATCATCATGCATAAAAATAGACTATAAAATCAAATCCATGGTCGAAAACTTATATTTGATGTTCTGTTCCAGTAGGCATATATATTATTTGGTAGGAACACTTAAAAATTTGCCTTAACATCGAGTTTGGGGTGCACTGATGTTCTTAAAGACATATCCCGGAATAAGTTCAAACGCAGTTTTTTTTCTTTCAAATTGTGAACATTTTCTATGGGACTGGAAACAAAAATAGCTGTTTTATGCTAGATATATCTATTTGAACACCGCTATTTGTAGTTTTTCAAACATGTGATGTTTAGGTGAATGCCATCATACAGGGTAACAGTTAATCGACACTGAGTGTGCCAAATTCATGAATTTGGCATTATCATGTAACACTTCGCAATTTAACAATAACGTGAATTACATATTCATAGACGTACTTGTTAAAGTCCCGATAACTGGCAAACATTCAACCGATTTTGTATATGACAAAAAACTAGCATAGAAATTGCTGATGTTGTAGAGTATATATACAGATATAACCAAAGCTGGTGAAACCTATGTGATATTTTCAAACATTTCACAATTTTCTGTTTTCGTGCCCCGTCATTTAGTTACAATATTTCGTTTAAATAGTCACCAAAGTATACAGCGTCAGACAAGATAGTGTTGGTTAACATATAAACTGTATCACTATTTCAGGGGAGGGCCCTCGATAATGTTGTTATAACTTCTGGCCCAACCCTTTTGTATATTTATTTTTGTATGTGTGTGTACTGAATATGTATATATATACAATAAAGTATGATTAAACTAAACTATCACTATTTAAATCCTGTAATAGATACAATGAAATTGAAATGGATTTAATTCGTTTGTTCTGATATATATCTCGTTTTGAATGATTTTGTGAACATCTGTTACTAACAGATTATCTATATGGCTATAAAAGCCTGAGTAAAATGGCTGTTATATACAAGTGTATGGAAAGACAATCATAAAAAAGCTCGTATTATCCGTCTGTAAATATGTCTGCTTAATAGCAATTTCGTTTCCGCGCAATATCTTAAGATTGCTTAGACCTAAGGTCATCAGATTTCATTTAAGCATTGCTTATGGTCAGTTATTTATCCCTGTTGACAGTAGATGGAAGGTTAAAGCCACAATGACTGTCGATATAAAAGAACTGCTGAGTATCATAAAAATGCCCACTCAGATCCCACCCATCCGAAAGTAAGTAATAATTTAGAAAACTATTTTTTGGTTCTTTTCATTGATACTGTTTCTTTATATGCGATCATTTTACAAGACGTTCACTTGTGCTTGAATAAAATAGCACATGACACAAGCGCCGTGAAAGAGTGGTATCGTTGCACAATGGAGGCTAAAGGATTTACAACATAAAATGGATTTATTTCTACACTCTACATTTCTTTCAACACAACACTTATCAAGTTTGTCAGTGTCTTGCAGAGTACCAAAGGCACATATTAGAAAGTTTGAATTGATAGATCATTGCTGCAACATAAAATTCTAGTAACACTGAAGAATGCAACCAAATATACCAAGTGTACATCAGTTTTGAAGTATTTTGCGAAGTCCGAAATGGATAAAATGGACAGGTAAACGGGGAAGGTGTGCTTGGTCGCCGTTTTCTTTATAATCACTTTCTGCTCCTTACCTGTTGATAGTAAAAGCTACGAAAAATGTGAGAAAATATCCGAACTGATCGTGATTTGTGCTTCAACTCAAAAATCCCTGAATATCGTATTCTCAGTAGAATACCGTTTCAAGTTGTAACCAGTGATTCTTAACTACACCATTGTCGCTAGCGCGAACCTCCCGCATACACACTTCAGTGGTTCGTATGAATTGAATTGTCATAGAAAGTAAAACAAATAACATTAATTGGAATGATCCGAATACAATATTTAGTGTCTTTTTAAAGAGTTGATAGCATTTTAATGTATTCTCACTTGTGTAGTTGGAATATCCGTTCTTCATCCTGCAAACAGACATACAAAAACATTAAGTTAAATAAAAAAGAATGTATGCTCATAAAACGCTTTTTAATTTTTGATATGTAACTATGTGCAGATGGAAAATATAATGAATGTCACGTTTCTTGAATATTAATCGAAGAGGTTCAATGAAAGGCATGTACTACTAGACATTTTGTTCAATATTTCAAAATGTGAGAAACACTAAACATGAATGTAATTTGGGTATTTATGTCGCCCCCCCCCCCCCCCCCACACACACCCACTGGGGGAAACATTGTTTTTGCCCTGTCAGTCCGTCATTCCGCCCGTCCGTCACACTTCATTTCCGATCAATAACTGGAGAACCATTTGACCTTCAAACATTATAGGGTGGCAGGGCTTATGGAGTAGACGACCCCTATTGTTTTTTTGGGTCACTCTAGCAAAGGTCAAGGTCACAGGGGCCTGAACATGGAAAACCATTTCCGATCAATAACTTGAGAACCACTTGACCCAGCATCTTGAAACTTCATAGGATGATTGGTCATGCAGAGTAGATGACCCCTATTGATTATTGATTTTGGGGTCACTTTGTTAAAGGTCAAGGTCACAGGGGCCTGAACATGGAAAACCATTTCCGATCAAAAACTTGAGAACCACTTGACCCAGTATGTTGAAACTTCGTAGGATGATTGGACATGCAGAGTAGATGAGCAGTCACCCTATTATAAGTCAATGTCACAAGGGCCTGAACATGGAAAACCATTTCCGGTCAGTAACTTTAGAGTCACTTGACCCAGAATGTTGTAACTTCATAGGATGATTGGACATGCAGAGAAGATGACCTCTACTGATTTTGGGGTCACTCTATTTACGGTCAAGGTCGCAGCGGACAGAACATAGAAAACACTTTCCAATCAATAACTTGAGAACCACTTGACCCAGAATGTTGAAAATTAATACGATGATTGGACATGCAGAGTAGATGATCCCTACTGATTTTGGGATCACTCGATCAAAGATCAAGGTCACGGGCCCGAACATGGAAAGTCGTTTCCAATTCATAACTTGAGAACACTAGGCACAGAATGTTGAAACTTAGTGGGATGATTGGACATGCCAAGTAGATGATCACTATTGCAGCCAACCGTGAGTGTCTCTTTGAGTTTCGTTCCTGTCCCCTATTGTCTTCTTGCCTATACGACTATGCATTGGGGGAAACATGCGCTTTTCTACAAAAGCATCTTCTAGTTTTATATAAGTATTAACTCGTACCTTTATCTGCCGACTAACGACGAGCCAGGCGAGCCACAACGAGTGATGCCAACATCAGTGATACAAAGATTGTGTTGAAACTGCCAGAATTATCCATCTGGAAATGACCAAAATATTACCCCATTTCCCAAACTTAGCACATTCACCAAGGTTCATTTTGTGCTATATGCTAAAGTGTATGCATTTGATTTTGAAAAAAAATAGTTTAAAAAGTGTCATTTGATTTTGAAAAAAAAAAGTTTAAAAAGTGTCTGACTTCAAGGGAAAACGTGACTAAGTGCTGTTAGTACTTCTGATTCTTTTGGGGTCACAATTGAGTCTATTTTCAATGTTTTTACACAGTAGATTTCTTCTTAAGCCGTTGCATGAGGGGTGTTTCATATTTCAATACCTCTCATTACGAAACTAAGTCAAAGCGGGTCTGCTATAATTATATCCATTGACTTCCAGGGGATTTACATACAGGACTGCTTACGTTAATTTAGAGTTATAAAACACTCCCAAACATCAGGAAAATTGCAAAACATTAATAGTCATGAAAGAATTAAAACTTACTAATCACACCTTCGTTTAAGATGATATAGAATTTCTTTTTACGTATTCTTCCAAATTTTCAAAGAAGAATGAAGCTCTACAGTATAATTCTTTGTTAACCTTTCTAACCTTTTCAAATATATCTTAGCTATGTAATAGAGGTCAGTATATTAAATATACTATAAATTTTTTTAAGTTATAACATTTGCCAAAATAAAGACGATCAAATGTATTCAGCTGAAATATTTGATAGCCGCTCCTAAAATAAACGAATCTAGATGCCGCTTTTCGTATTTCAATAATCTCCAATGCAATAAAATATACGATGAATTATTTTCAGTCAGAAGGATCGGCATAAAGATTATAAGAACCATCTTACAATTGAACATATTGCAAAGGTAGTTAAAGGTAAAAGGTACAACCACGAACCTGATGTTCCGACCCAGTCGACTCATTGCTGGCCACCTCCTCGTTGTTATTAACATCCCGGGGTTGCTTGATCCAGTCTTCTTCAGATAAAGCTTGAGCTATAATAATTGGTCACATTTCAAAACAAGAATAGCTTTGAGGATATTTTTTTCTGTGCACAAACTTGTTCAAATCGAGGGCAACAAGGTAACCATATATAAACTAGTCGTACACGTTTAAATTTCTTTTACATCTACAGAAGAGAAATATACTAATATTTTAACTCGTGGCTGCTTTCTTGACTTCCAAGCGAGAACTTGGACAAAAGTCAAAACTATAGAAACTTTGGTCTAATTCCGCTTTTCGTTATTCAAAACAACTCGGTCATTCCATACATAAACCACAGCCGCTCTGACAGGAATGATTAAGTGCCACATTATCGTCGACATGTACTAGTATATGGTAAGAAATGGGGTCCGTTTATGTAGAATTGCGGTAAACTTTTACTAAAACATTTATCTTAGAAGAAAAAGTACACACAGTGATCAAACAGAATGGCTCCACACCTAAACAAAACAAGTGAATGAAGTATTGCCATGCAATACAAAGTCCCCTACTGGAAGGCACCTAATTTTCTCTACTGCAGTATAACATAATGAACTGATATCTGGCAATGATGTATAAACAATATTGTACTATATATACAATATGTTATAACAAAACACTTGGATTAAAATTTATATATATAAAAACCTACAGTTGTTTTCATATTGATTTTTTTTGGCTGATTATAAAAATGTTATCATGTAAGTTATTTATAGTAACAACAAAGGGAAATTAATCTTTAAAAAAAAAAAAAAAAAAAAAAAAATCTATATAATATAAGTCCACAAGAAACTCTTTACCAGGTACAGATAGGTCAAAATACACCTAAATATTGGATGTAACATGCATGCTGTACCACAGAAAAGTGGTCTCAATTTTTCTCTACCGCCAGTAATAAAAAAGTTACAATACAATCTATTTATAGTAAAAACAAAGGGACGTAATTCTAAAAACAAGGGTGCCTCATGGTGGTGAACATTTGATCCAAGTTACATCAAAATCCCTCCATGCATGAAGAAGAAATGTTCCGTACAAAGTCATTCTTGAATTTGACCTTTGACCTCTAAATATGACCTTGACCTTAGACCTAGGGACCTGGTTCTTGCGCATGACATGTTGTCTCATCCAGGGAATATTGTGCCAACTGATATCTAAATCCAGCTTTGCATGACAAAGTTATAGACCGGACAGGAAAAAAATCCTCTTGACCTTTGATCTCAGTGTGACCTTGACCTTTAAGCTAGGGTACTGGGTGTTGCGCATGACACGTCGTCTCATCATGGGAAACATTTATGCCAAGTAATACTGTAATCCCTTGATGGATGACAGAGTTCTGGATCGGACAGGGAAAAAACCTTATTGACCTTTGACCTCCAATTGTGACCTTGACCTTTGAGCTAAGGGTCTGGGCTTTGCGCAGGACATGTTGTCTCATCATGGGGAACATTTGTGCCAAGTAATATTAAAATCCCTTCATGGATGGCAGAGTTATGGACGGGACAGGAAAAAAACTCTGTTGACATTTGACCCCCAATTGTGACCTTGACCTTTGAGCTAGGGGTCTGGGATTTGCGCATGACACGTCGTCTCATCATGGGGAACATTTGTGCTAAGTGATATTAAAATTCCTTAATGAATGTTAGAGTTATGGACCGGACACAAAACAGACCCCGTTCAGGCTATGTAAACATTTGACTGCTAAGTGTGACCTTGACCTTTGAGCTAGGGGTCTGAAAGTTGTGCATGACACATCGTCTTATTATGAGGTACATTTGTGCCAAGTAATATTAAAATCCCTTCATAGATGGGAGAGTGATGGACCGGACAGCAAAAAAGCCTTGTTGACCTTTGACCTCCAATTGTGACCTTGACCTTTAAGCTAGGGGTCCAGGTTTTGCGCATGACACGTCGTCTCCTCATGGAGAACATTTGTGCCAAGTAATATTTAAATCTCTTCATGGATGGGAGAGTTATGGACCGGACAGGAAAAAAACCCTGTTGACCTTTGACCTCCAATTGTGACCTTGACCTTTGAGCTAGGGGTCCGGGATTTGCGCATGACACATCATCTCATCATGGGGAACATTTGTGCCAAGTAATATTAAAATCCCTTCAAGGATGGGAGAGTTGTGGACCGGACAGGAAAAAAGCCCTGTTGACCTTTGACCTCCAATTGTGACCTTGACCTTTGAGCTAGGGGTCCGGGTTTTGCGCATGACACGTCGTCTCATCATGGGGAACATTTATGCCAAGTAATATTAAAATCCCTTCATGGATGACAGAGTTATGGACCGGACACGAAATTGCGGACGGACGGACGGACAGACGGAATGACGGAAAAGTGCATTCCTATAGTCCCCGAAACTGGTTTTCAACCAGTAGGGGACTAATAAATATGCTTGGCATCTACTTACCGGCCAGGAGGACGGCTACCAAAACAGCTACAAGGAATGTCATCATGTTTCTGAAATGTAAATGGCGAGAAAGGCAATGTGGTTACATTTCCTTTCTATCTCATTTTCGTCTATTGCACTTGTAATTCTTTAAAAATAATTAAGTAGCTTATCATACGTTACTACGGTGTTCCGTTTGGAAAATCGTGACTTTTTATTTAATACTAAACCGCGATGCACGATGGTACGATGACGAAAACCCGATGGCGCGATGGCATGATGATGAAACAACGATGGTACAATGGTGAAAACGCGATGGCACGATGATGAAATCGCGATAGTGCGATGGTACGATTGTGAAATGTCGATGTAATATCGCGTTTTCATCATCGTACCATCGCGTTTTCACCATCGTACCATCGCCTTCCGGTTAGAAATGCGTAGTCCCGAGCACTTGTATTTTTGTCAACAATTTATGAATGTATCTCAATGTATTTTGTGAGAATTTACTATTTAGATTCTGCTGTTTTGCAAAATGTTTTACAAAATGTTCAGTGCTCAGTTCATTTAAACTGTAAAATCTTCAAGGCCACGTCCTTTGTATTTTATGTATGCATGGAAGTAAATAAAAAGCTGGGTGTAATAGTCACATGGTATTATTCAAACTTATTGTTGTTAGGATGTGTGTGCGTGCGTGCGTGCGTGCGTGCGTGCGTGTTCGTGTTTAACGTCTTTTTTCAACGATTTTTCAGTCATATAAACGACGGTGTCTACTTGTAGCAGTGAGCACAATGCCCAACTTTATAGTGCTGCCTCACTGGATTATCACGCCGTAGACAGGTGGCATGATACCCCACCCAGTCACATTATACTGACACCGGGCTGACCAGTCCTAGCACTATCCCCTTAATGCTGAGCGCCAAGCGAGGAAGCCGCTAGTACCATTTGTTACGTCGTTGGTATGACGCGGCCGGGGATCGAACCCACGACCTCCCGCACTCGAAGTGGACGCTTGTTAGGATGTAGAAGGTACATAGTGCAATGTGAAAATGAGATTGTATCAAGTCTGTATTTCACTGACACATATACTGTACCATTGCGCATGGCCACCGGAAGGCGATGGTACGATGGTGAAAATGCGATGGTACGATGGTGAAAACGCGATGGCACGATGGTGAAAACGCGATGGTACGATGGTCATAACGCGATGGCACGATGGTGAAAACGCGATAGTACGATGGTGAAAACGCGATGGCACGATGGTACGATGATGAAAATGCGATGGCACGATGGTACGATGGTGAAAACGCGATATTACATCGACATTTCACCATCGTACCATCGCACCATCGCAATTTCATCATCGTGCCATCGCATTTTCACCATCGCGCCATCGCGTTTTCGTCATCGTACCATCGTGCATCGCGGTTTAGTATTAAATAAAAAGTCACGATTGTCCAAACGGAACACCGTACGTTACACATAAGCAGAAAAAAGTTCCTTGGCCAGATGAGAGCAAAACAGTCTCTACGTCGCCGTTTGAAAATAAAAAAGGTGTAACAGAAGTATTATTAATTAGACTACTCATATATTGTAAGAAATCCTAAAACCTCGGTTTAGTTCGCCAACATTAAATCGCTTCTATATGGATGTACGCACGTACTGAGTGTACAAAATACTGACTAAAGGTTAGGATTATGTTTAAAATTATTTGTGAGGTAAAAAGTAAAAACAAATTCTGCATCCCCTCCCCCCCCCCCCCCCCCCCCCCCCCCCCCCCCCCCCCCGTAATGCCGAAAAACAGACTACTTTTTTTGCTCAAGTGTTATTTTTCCGACACTTTGTGATCATTTAGAACATTCTTCTTTTTTTTCAATATAATATTTCCGCGAGATTGCGCACTAAATTTGACGTCACTGAAAAAATAGGCAAAATGGCGTCATTTGAAAAATTATTTCAAAAGCCCTTTGACCCCAAAATTTCACAAAGAACAGTAAATTATAGTTAAAGCTATTTTTTCTGACTATAACGATCAAAATTGAATCGACACAACTATAATTTTTCACTGGATTAACAATATTTCAAATAAAAACCAGGAACTATATTTTTATTGGAAACCAAATATTTAAAAATCGGGCCCTTTTTGCTGTTCTATTTAGATGTTTAAAATATCGATATTCTGACATGAATTCTAATTTTCTGGTACGCACGGAAAGAAATCCACTTATTTTTGTAGCAAACTACTGAAAAAAATGAATGCGGTTTTCTTGCGTTTATGCGGCAGACGGTATAAACAACATTTGGACTTCTTGCAAATTTGTTGTTTATACCCGTATAAACGCAAAAGCTTTTTTAATTCTTAATTGAATTCCACTAAAGCCGTTGCTAAGGGCGCGAGAAATGTTGCGCATTTTGTTTTGTTTTTGTTGTTTTTTTTTTTCATCACGGAACGAACGTAATCAAAACGAATCTTTGCTTATTTGCGTTCTTTGCTTCGGAAAGGATCGCTTTATAGATTGTATTATAATAAATATCATTGTAATAACTGATTAAATAATCAGCATATTTACAAGTTAAATGAAAATTTATGTTTCAAATGTGTCCACAGAAACAGAGCAAAAATCACCCACGCGGAAATGTGAATGAACCAAAATAAAAACAAAATTCTATTGAAAAAAAAAAATCCTGTTAAATATTAAGATAAAAACAAGATTTGAAAATATATTAAAACATGTTTAAAACATTAGAAATATATGAATTTACTTACTAATATATTCCAAACCTTTTTGTATTTGTAATGTTGCAGCTGTGTGTATAAATAGCGATAACATGACATTAATTTACCATTATCTTTTGTGGAATCTCGTATTACTGTTTGGTCGCTCCTAGCAACAAAATATATGCACGTCATAAAAATTCATAATTGGCATTGTTTAACTTGATGTGGCTGTCACATTTTTCTTATGATTGATTTTATGTAATTTTCTTAGTTGTTGTCTCAGATATTTGTGAAAGATTTATTAATGATAGAAATTATTATTAGCGAATGTATTGCTTTTCATGCTCTGGTCATATTTCGCATGTATCTTCTTTGTTGATTTTGCATTTTTGTTTTTGGATATTTTTTCTTTTATTTGTATTGTTTTTCTAACTTTGAATATCCTCTATTTGGACAGTTTCTTTGCCTGTTTTTAACATTAAACAGGACTTTAAATTTCTTCTCATCAGCATTGAAATACTTTCTAATGATTTTTAGCTTACCTGAGGCATGCTCAGGTGAGTTTTTGTGATCGCTCGATGTCCGGCGTCTGTCGTCGTCTGTCAACATTTAGCTTGTGTATGCGATAGAGGCTGTATTTTTCAACTGATCTTCATGAAATTTTGTCCGAATGATTACCTTAATAAAATCTAGGTCAAGTTCGAAAATGGGTTATCTGGGATCAAAAACTAGGTCACTAGGTCAAATCAAATAAAAACCTTGTGTATGCAATAGAGGCTGTATTTTTCAATTGATCTTCATGAATTTTGGTCAGAATGATTGCCTTGATGAAATCTAGGTTAAGTTTGAATATGAGTTATCTGGATTCAAAAACTAGGTCATTAGGTTAAATCAAAGAAAAACCTTGTGTATGCAATAGGGGCTGCATTTTACACTGGATCTTCATGAAATTTGATCAGAATGTTTGTCCGGATAAAATCTAGGTCAGGTTTGAATATGGGTCATCTAGGGTCAAAAAATAGGTCACCCAGTCAAATTAAAGAAAAACCTTGTGTATGCAATAGGGGCTGCATTTTACACTGGATATTCATAAATTTTAGTCAGGCTGATTGCCTTGATGAAATCTAGGTCAAGATAGAATATGAGTCATCTGTGGTCAAAAACTAGGTCACTAGGTTAAATAAAAGAAAAACCTTGTGTATGCTATAGAGACTGTATTTTTCAATTGATCTTTATGAAAATTTGTCAGAATGATAGCCTTGATGAAATTAAGGTCAAATTTGAATATGGGTCATCTGGGCTCAAAAACTAGGTCGCTAGGACAAATCAAAGAAAAACGTTTTGTATGTGATAGAGGCTGTGTTTTTAATTGATGTTCATGAAATTTGGTCAGAATGATTGCCTTGATTAAATCTAGGTCAAGTTCGAATATAGGTCATCTTGGCTCAAAAACTAGGTCACTAGGGCAAATTGAAGGAAATACTTTACACTTGAGACAACATGTTTTGGTCCAAATCTTAATGAAAATTGGTCAGAATATTTGTTTCCATGAAATCACTAGGTCAAATATGTTTACACTGTTATGGTGTGTTTCTCAGGTGAGCGACCTAGGGCCATCTTGGCCCTCTTGTTTATTTTAGCATCTTTGAAACCTCCTTTGATGCATCAAATTCAAGTATGCCCGCTCGTGATGAAATAATGCATGAAGGGGCACCTGGGGTCTTCCTCCACCATCAAAGCTGGAAAGTCGCCATATGACCTATAAATGTGTCGGAAAAACAAATTCAAGTACATTCAACTGCTTTCGTTTGATACCATTTTGGACCAACTAGAGTTGAAATAAAACAAACTCTAATGACTTCTTTTGATGATTGGTCGTACTGCAATTAGAGCTAAACCCGATAAGATTTTTCGCGGTGTTCACTTAACTTGATTAGAAGTATGGCCAAAAGGTCACAGCTCAGTGTCAACATCAGGTTAATAACTTTTTTATTCTCTTGAATAAATCCTATAACAAGAATGGAATGGAGGCATTGAACGCAACCAGTTTCGTTTTGGTCTAGTTTGTTTATTTATAATGCAATTATCACTTACGAATAACCAATGTTATGTCAGAGATGATAGTAAAGAAGGTAAGCCCAATGATATAGTTGTTGAAGCTGGGTAAAAGTTGGCGTCCGAAACTGCATGAAGTACAATATACTAATGGTTCACTAAGAGTAAATATCAAATAAAAGTTTGCGATGTACAAAACTAGTAATGATTCACTATACGAAGTGTATATAATTTTTTGCTATTTAATGAAATGGTAACAAAATAAAGTTTAATGTGTAAGGAGGGTCAGTTGAGTTTTAAATCTTGTTCAAAAGTGTGCCCCTCTCTGTTCCTTTATGTGTTCTTTTCGTCCTCGCTATTTATGGTTTACTATGTGTGTGCCTGTTTCTCGTCGATTCGAGCCCTTGTGTTTTAGTAAAATTCATCCTCATCATGTAGCATGTTCTTCAGAAACTTGTGTCATTTACATTTTAAAGTGCCTTGGAAAATATTAGTCATGAAACCACTGAAAAATTGAGTTTTAATATTTTGCATCAAAAATTGCTTATTTTAAGAGGAAATTACACAGTGGGTAATATTGTGAGTCAAAATTTCAAATTAAAAGCATCCTGAGCATATTTCAACTGTTGTAACGAGTGAACAAGAATTCAATCTTGAAAGAAATTTGCTTTATGGAAATAGACTGTGCAACATTAACACTTATTGACCTACCAAAAAAAGGGCTCGAATCGATGGGAAAGTTTTAAAATGATGTGGAGTTTGTCCTCCTTCAGTCTCGTGCAAAAAAAGTACATATAAAAGATGATAACGTTGTAATTCTTAATGTCCATTGTTAAATACGAAACTTAATGTAACAACAAACAATTTTTTTTTAATTGAACAGGTTTACAAAAATATGTACACTCTTAAAAGATTTAAGAGGTTCGAATCAAGGAGAAAGCAGCATATATGTTAATTATACATACACACGCACGCACGCACGCACACACACACACACAAACACATACACATATACATACATACACTGTTTTAAGATTATGTCTGAAGATAGATGCAGGGTGCTCTTCTTGTTTTCCTACTTTTCATTGTTTTAAAGTTGATTTTGGGACTCTGAGGGTGTTAAGAGTGAGACTTGTTGCGCGCAATTACCAGTGCGATGCTTTAGTCACTGGATGTAGCTTTATTTGTTTGCAGTATCGTTGTCATCTGAATGTTTTACTTTGTCTATATTTTGTTGTTTTCTTTTTTCTTAAATGTCAATCATTTACCAATTTCTATGATATTGCCATGGTCTTTGCTTTAACATTGCTTATAAATTAATTAAATACCGCAGTGTTTATGTACAAAATAGCGTAGTATATGTCAATGAATAACACTCTTCGTTAGGTTCTTTATTAAGGAAGAACACCATTTCCATGCTCATCGTTAACGAAATGTGTGGAAGATTGATTTCATAATATCATGGTAAACGTACCTCTTTAGAATGCTTATGCTTTCCGTTTTAATTAATATAAAGAAGGTTTTCTTTCTTTCTTTTTTCATGGCTTTAGAGTCATAGTGACAAAAATTGGCAAACATGAAAGTAGGTCAGTAGGTCACAATTAAGACTATTCAAAATGAGTATTGAAATTTGTATGAAAAATTATACATGTGGTCCAGATTACTTTGCTGTAACTTCAAAAACAAGAAATTAGGTCAGTAGGTCAAAATTAAGACTATTCAAGATGAGTATTGAAATCTGTATCAAAAATTATACAAGTGGTCAATATCTCTTTGCTGTAGCTTCAAAAACAATGCCCCATGTGGTTCTGGGACGATCTGTGTATGAAAAGAATTGGAACCACTGCCTTACCCTTGCATGATCGTAAGAGGCGACTAATAGGGTCTTAACACTTGGTTATGCAGCAAGTCTGTGATTCCAGCAGGTATGCAAATTTTGATTCCATACCTCGTGTTTTTATTTCGATGTAAATGAGATGTGGAACCAAAATTTATAGTCCTGTTTGGCGCCATATAACCTATATTGTGTTGGTGCGCCGTAAAACCCCCAAAAAATAAATAAATCAATCAATAATCAATCAAAAACAAGAAAGTAGGTCAGTAGGTCAGGGTTAAGAATATTAAAGATGAGTATTGAAATCTGTATCAAAAGTTATACATGTGGTTCAAATTTCTAAGCTCTACCATCAAAAACAAGAAAGTAGGCCAGTAGGTCAAGATCAAGACTATTCAAGATGAGTATTGAAATCATATTCATATGGCATTTATTCCAGCTTTTGATAGAGGGGGTAGACTTCAGGTGCCCCTTCGACCATTGGTAGATTTTTTGTGTGTGTTTAATTCAAGGAATGACATTAACAGATTAAATTTAAGCTGAAATTATCGTTTATTAATAAGTAACGAAATTAAGTATTTATAGTATACAACTTAATATACGAATACACAAACAAAATTATCCATTTCGTAAAACATTTCATCAAAAGACAGCACAATGTATTCATACAGATAGTACCGTAATATAACACACATCCTTCCATTAACGATAGGCACATCCTATATAAGCATATACATGTAGTTACATTGGTCAAATATTAGCCCAGGTTTTAAGACATCGATTCAAAAACCGTAATGCATATTTTTATTATCTTTTTAGCTCACCTGAATTTTCTATACTTATAGGCGGATGGTTCACCGTCTATCATCAACACTTATCTCTGAAACTACCGGTCAGAAGTACACCCAAAACTGGTCTGCAGTATCCTTGTACAAAGCTGTCTGAAATCAGTGCTTGGACACTTTCAGTCATCGTAAAAACAGCGATATCTATTCCGGTGTACATATAGTCTAATAATAAAACATGGATAATGATACAAAGTACACGAAAAGCGAGATCTCTTTCAAATTTTATTCTCTACCTTAAGAAATATTTTTCTCCAATGGGCTAGTTGTCCTTCGCCAAGTTTGTTCAAGCCTGGTCCTTGCCGCCACACGAACCTGTGTTTAACCACAGAGTTAGAATATAAAGGAAAAGTTGGGGTTTTTTTTGCAAGACTTAATTGTAAGATATTCTACATGTTCTTCGTTTGCTATGCCAATGTGATAATTCATACCTCATAAGTTTAAAACAGTTAAAACCTAAAGGCAAGCGGCAGTACAACCTCACTATAAATTCATTTCGAAAAATCCTTTAGTAAGAGGGCAATAATTCAAACATTTCACAATACGTTTTAGATATTGACGTTCTCATACCCTATCATTTAGTCATTTATAATATTTCTAATTAGTAGTTACTAAAGTTTATATTGCCAGATACAATAGAACATTAAAGCGTATAAACTATCGAGTGGGCTGTATAAACTGCTGCGTCATTAAGTAAATATCTCACAGATACATAACTTCGTAAAAATGGAATTCATTTAAGTCGAATATGAAACAACTTCTATTTATTACGCCTAATTGTGATAACCCCTTAAAGCTGGGTTTCAAGCAAGTGAGATACCATTTTATACGCCAGAACTACGGTTTTATGCCATAGCGTTGGTAGTCTGTCCACCTGTCTATCTATCCGTCTGTTGGCAATTTCGATTCCGTTTAATAAATTAAGAATACTTTGACCAAAGCATTTCGAATTCGGTATGCATATTACTCATGGACAAAGTATGCATTTTTTATTTTAAGTATAATGGATCAATTTTAAAGAGACTGTAAGTACATAAATAATGCCTATTCAGTATTTCGAGAATGCCCTGACCTTTGATCTTCAAACTTGGCAAGTGCATTGTTCATGGCACAGAATAACATAATTTGACTTGGATGTCAGTGGGTCAGAGGTTAATGTGACACTGACGACCATTAGTACAAAAAAGTCTCCTCTCAAAATATCAAGACACCACTGACCTTAGATCTTCAAACTTGACAGGTACATTACTAGTGGGCAATACACGACTTCATTAATTTCAAGTTTAAGATTACAGTGACTGTTAGTACAAAAGTCATTTCCGCTCCATATCCTCAGAAAACCTTGACCTACATATGATCCTCAAACCCGTTAGGCACTTTACCCGTGGTTAGTGAAAGCCCCTATTGATTCTGTCAGTCGGTGGATCAAAGTGGTATCAATGATTGTTTGTACAAAACCCGGCATACGAATTGCTCATATGCAGCAGATGACCTTGATTGATGAGCTCATTTGGTCAGAGGTCAAGGTCACAGAAACTGATGGCAAAATGGACAATGAACTTGTCATGCATATTGCTCATAGCCAGTGAAGGCCACTAATGATAATAGTGACCGCTGATACAAAAGAAGTAAGCCAGAACATCTTGATTTTAAATTGTTTTGTTTTTGCTGTTTTAGGGTCACGGTCACACTTTTTTCTTTTGATGGTGGAGGAAGACGCCAGGTGACCTTCTGTATATTGTTTCAGGCATCCATTTTTTGAAATGCATTTAAATTATTTTAAAACGTTTCATAAAAATAGCAAAGTTACCTACTATTATCTTTTAAACCTGCCTTTTCCTAAATACCTAAATATAATGACAACTAATGTGTATAGTATTATGAATGGCAGTAACATGAATGATACAGTTAGAGGTTACCATCTCAAATTATTGTGAGGTCACTCCCATCAACAGAATTAGCTTCTCATTAAATACATCTCCCAACAAATATATCAGAATCATAACAGTGTTAATTAAAGAGTCGTAACTGACATTGTTTATGAAGCGTTAGTCACGATTTTGCTATATTTGTCTCAGATATTTGTCAAAGATATGTTTTCTGAATTAAATTCAGAAGAATTATTAACGAATCCATTTTTTCGGCGACGCCGTCTAAATTCGTTTTCATTACCTATGCCACGTGACTTCAGTTTACAAATCAAACTACTTGATAACGCATTATAGATAATTTATCAAAATGGAAGATTTATGCAAGACTCTTCCTGATTGGACGAGAGTGTCAATTTCTTTCACTCTGTTGATTGTGCTACGCTGAGTGAAATGTAGACAAAGCGTTTATCCTAAACGACGCTGTTCACAGTTTTAAAGCTAACTTTGGCTCAGTATATTTAGCAAGAATATTGATATATCTCAAAATGATAAGTAAGTTTAATAAATATGATAAAAACCTGTTCAAATACCAACATATATCAAATTAAAGAAAGAGCTGAATACGGTCTGCGTATCACATGAATAAGGGTGTGATAAGAGTCTTTTATGTAGAGAAGTGCTTTTTAAAAGATTTTCCTTGTTACAATTGTCGTCTGTATATGAAAAGGTTTCTTGCTTTTGTGACTTATTCAGATTGCATATTAAAATGAGTACTTGTTTGCTTTGATATATTTGTTATAAATTATTTAACTGATTTATTATATATGAATATTTTTCTTTAGTATGGTATGCAAATATTGAACTCAGTTGAAATCTGTTTCATTATATATATGCTATATAATGACTGAATCTCATTAGATTGAAATGAAGGAGCGCTGCATACAGTTTATCTATGTGATATGACTACGGTCAAACTTTGTTTATGAAACAGAAATATTGAAATAATTACAATTGTATGTTTTGCTTGAAAAATTCATAAACTTCTTTCCTTATTACAATTCGCCGACCATCATTTTTAAAGATATTTCTTGTTTCATCCTCTGGCTCTTCTACTTTATGTCCATCTTTGAGATTATTTATTTTATATCCAATATAGACTTATGCATGTATTCTGTTTGGACAACTTCGCGTGTTCTTTAACATTAAAAAAAAACCCATTTAAGTTATGTTTCTCTTGTCCTTGAATAGCTTTTATGCTATTTTAAACGGCTTGATAGAATTTTACAGAAGCATCATTTGATGCGCCATTCTCAAGTTTATTCAACTTCTTTCGTTTTAATATACTTAGTGACAACCGGAGCTAAAATAGAATACACTTTAATGGCTTCCCTTTATGATCTTCTGGATGTAGACCAACGAAACCTTTTCTAAACATTAAAATGATCAAGTGGCTTCCACTTTACTGCACTAACCTTCAAAAGCTTGTTCCCATGAACGGCTTCATTTATTTCTACCAAACTAGGTCTGCAACATGCTTGAATAGACAATTCATTCAACCGGTTTTGTTGGATTGAACGTAGAAGCTGCAAGGCTGATATAAAAACGACTTCACGTGTGCCGCATCATAGATGTTCACCAATATTGGAAAGGAAGTGACTGCACTTAGGGGCCACCAGAGCTAAAACAGCATCTTCTCATGGACAGCTTAATGAATGTTCAAATGGTGTCAATAATAAAATCTATAAAAACAGAGCTAGTTAGCATTATCATAGAATACTTGGTTGGTTTGATTTAGTACGTTCATGGGAGATAATAAATATATCACTTACGAGTGAACATTGTTCTTACGTCCAGTATATTTGACCGAAACAACAGAAGTGATAGCAATGAAGGCGAATCGGACAATAGTTACAATTGAGCGTAAATGTCAAGTAAGAGTTTGCGCCCGAAATTGCTTGGAGAACCAAACTGTTAATGGTTCGATATCTATGGGCGGCGGTTACCGCCAAAATTTGTAAATATACAACCCATTCATAAACATCACCCTACTATTTGGGCAAAGGAATATTTTTTTCTCAAAATTTAGACCCAGAAACGCACCAGAGGCCACCATATCATACCTGTATTTCAAAATTTTCCAGGGAGAGAGCCCCCTGACCACCTAATCGAGAGGGGTGTAAGTACCCCTTCAATACCTCAAAAATAAGACCTAAAATGCACCAGAGGCCACCATTTCATGCCTGTACAAAAATTTCCAGAGGGAGAGCCCCCTGACCTCCCCCCACACCCCTAATATGAGGGGAGTACACACGCCAATAAATGCACCTGATGATACTATTTCATACCTGTATTTCAAAAAATAATTCTGGGGAAGACCCCCTGAATTCCCTTACATTGGCAAAGGCACCCCCTCCAATACTTTGCTATGCGCCTCGGCGGTGACGTCTTCGTTCAAGACTGGTGCTCCCCGCCCCCCACCGTCAAAAAATACTGGATCCGGCCCTGACAAATCCCTTTACAGGTCGTGTGAAATCCATGTTAATATTGATTTTATATTATTAATAATTAACTATGGAATTTTTAGTGTTTGTTAATTTTGTCATTATTATTTCTATTGCTGAGTCTGTTTTACGAAGCATACTTCTGACAAAGCTTAAACTAAGAAGAAAGATGTTTCACGAAAATAAGGTCCCTTTTAATACTGAGATAAATCGCAGGAACTGTTTAAAAGTAAATGTTAGAATTTTACCACACTGAGGTCGGTTTTAGGACACATTTTAAGATATTTTTATGTAAAACTGATCCAGAATTTTAATCTATATTTATAACAGGTCAAACTTATAAACTGATAGTCTCATTAACCTTTTACAATGCACGCACTCGTGTTTCGTTAAACGGCTCACATTTGGCTGCATGGCGTAAAATTTTGATACGCCACTCCAAATCACACAACACGGTTTCAGTATGCATTAGACGGTGCCAAGCTTTAATGAATCGTTTCATTTTTCACTGCATGAACTCGTGATGCGTTAAACGTCTTCACATTGGACTGCATGGCATCAAGTTTTTATACACCGCCCTTAATTACACATTAGACGGCGTCAAGTTATAATAAAACATTTCACTTTACACTGCATGTCATGTACTCATGTTGTGTTAAACAGTCTCACATTGAGCTGCGTGGTATCATGTTTTGTTGGATGATTTCATATTACGGTGCATCGCAACAAGTTTTTCAATGCATCGATCCATGTTTAAATATATGAAGTTTTGTATTAAATGGTCTCAAAATGCAATGCGTTGAATGCAAATATATTGGACGGGGTGGAGTTTTAGATTAGACGGCGTTGAAATGCAATGCACTGACTGACTTGTTTATGAATGGATTGTATATTTACAAATTTTTGCGGTTACCGCCGCCCATAGATATCATTTACGAAAAGTGTGATTGCTATTAAATGAAATGATACTTAATGAAGTTTGACATACAAAGAAAGCTTCGTCTCCAGAACTATAAGGTTTTGTGCTATTTCTTATCATTCCGTATGTAATGGAATTCACTTTTGTCTATAGAGTCTTGTTGTTTTGAAAGATGCTGGAGATTAAGGGTGATGGTTTGTATACAATTAGCCTGTGTCAAATCCTGAGTGGTGTTTCTATGTACCACTGACGGTTCAAGGCAATGTCCTTTGTGTTCCTTTATTTGTTCTTTTCGTCTTCAGTGTCTGTATAATTTACTCCATCCGTGGTTTTGTGTATATGTTAATCTTGCACACATCCATACATACACATCTTTTAGTTTCATGTGGAATGCGATTTTGGAAGATGGCTTCGTATTTTCATATTCATCTGATTTAGTTAAGATTGAGGTTTATTTGGGGCACACCAATAATTCAGTGATGTTTTGCTACCGACCACTCCAAGGCTGCGCATCAGCGTGTTCCATTATTTGTAACGTTTTTATTGACTGAATGTTTATTTTTTTTCTGTTTACCTATTCATACCATAGTGCCATATATTTTTGCTTGAACCGTAACATGTTTGAAAGACTATATATAACTTCGAAGACAAAACTTTCGAAATTCGACCTTAATAGTGAGCTATTAATGATCGTACACTTATGAGATATCCCAAGATAGTAAAGTCATCATTTTTGTTTGTTTTTAAACATCGTTTATTTCGAGACTATGATATGCAAATATCCAAATAGGAAGCCACTTTTTAAAATTAACTATTGGGGACAGGGTAATAATTAAAAACATTCACAACACTGATTTGGATATTTACGCCATACTCTATTATTTATTTATAATATTTCTGTTGAATATATTTCCAGATGCAACAGAATATTCAGGCATATAATTTATCGTGTAGACGGTTAAAACTTTTTTATCATCATTCAACTTATGTCATAGATATATAACGTAGTAAAATGGAATTTATTTAGAACGACTGTGCAGATTTATCCAGTTCCCTGTCTATGCTGAGCTCCAAGCAAATGAGGTCATATGGTCAAAGGTCAAGGTCAAAAGGAACTGTAATGGTATAACGGCAATCAAACTTGGCATGCACTTTGAGCATGGACAGGGATTGGCACCTTATGATCATAGTTTCCGTTGGTACAAAATGAAAGTCACTATGGACACCACTTCATTTTGTGGGAATATTTTTGTTAGGGTAAGTGTTACACCGACACAGTTTATGTAATATGGCGAGATTTCAATGGTGGAGGAAGACCCTAGGTTCCAGTCCATGCATTTTTTCAGGCGCGAGCGGGCACCTGACAAGAACTACCGGCCTTACGTCAGTCAGCTTGATGGCTTCCTCATACGAAGAATTCTACACCCCAATCCACATCAGTGAGGGGCAAGTCATTCGGAGTCAGCTACCTTGCAACACGGCCGCGACACACAACTCCAAACATCCCGCCCTTAATCCACACCTCAAACCTAACACTCCTTTCAATTCAGTTTCTGCTATACTTTGACCTGTGACCCTCAAGCTGGATACGCCAATTGCTTCGGGCATGTTTTAATGCGCGCAGTGATTCCATTTATTGAGTCGACCATAGATTGAACACTCGACCTGTCGCACTAAATAGGGTTACTACCAAGGTTAAAGGAATAACAACAGATTTAAGATAAATTCATTTCTTTTGTACTTATATACACTTCGCATTTGCCAAAAGCTACACTTGACAGTTAATTGATGTATTATAGTGTACCAAACGCACATTTTAAAAATCCGGAATATCTTTTGAGCAACATAATGTCTGTATATATTTAAAGTCCAGTGACAATAAAGAATGTAACCATGAAGTTTATTCAATATAACAACTACATGTACGTCTAATTAAAGAAAAAGACTCCACAATATACATATTTGTGTCTTCGGTTGTTAAACGAGCGAACATGACATGTGTGAACACGTAGTTAGTAACAAGATATGCATGACGTTCATTAGAGCCTCAGCGAGTGAAATTATTGTTAGATACTTTACAAGTATATGGACAGACCTAGACAAAGTTGATATTTACAACAAGTAATACGTTTTGTATTTCCAGTTATTCCACGCAACGAACTAGTAAATGGAGATGAGGGTGTCCTCTTGATCCACGCCGTTTGGTATTACCAATCGATCATAAGAGCCGTGCCATGAGAAAACCAACATAGTGGCTTTGCGACCAGTATGGATCCAGACCAGCCTGCGCATCCGCGCAGTCTGGTCAGGATCCATGCTGTTCGCTAACGGTTTCTCTAATTGCAGTAGGCTTTGAAAGCGAACAGCATGGATCCTGACCAGACTGCGCAGATGCGCAGGCTGGTCTGGATCCATGCTGGTCGCAAAGCCACTATGTTGGTTTTCTCATGGCACGGCTCAAATTATTAATATCTATGCAAAGTATGAGAAAATATCCAAGCTGGTGAACTGGAGGTTTATACTAGCACCTCGCTCGTGCTAAATTGAAAATTAAAACTTTTTGCTTCCATGGTATGTATTGCAACGAAAATAAAAAAAAAATATCCGTATATAGTCTATTCTGAGTAAGCCAGTGAAAGTCTCAGTATGACCATGAATGTGATCGAGGACCTCCTCCTCCTGCATGCACTCCAGGAAGTATGTCCCTATGCACTCATACTTCCGTTCATCGTAGGACTTAATTAGTCATTATCAAGAAAACATTTACGTTAATTGGCATATTCCGAATACAACGCAAAGTGGCGAAAAGACAGTTAAGCGCATTTTAGTGGGTTATCACATATCCATACTGCATCCTACAAATAGACATACAAAAACAAGTAATCATACGAAACAAATAAATTATGCTCATAAAACGTAATGTAACTTATAAAATAATTATGAAAAAATGGACAAATGGACAAATTAGTGAATACCAAATTTATCGTTTCTTAAATATTGACCTAATAGGGATGAAAAATATACGTAATTGACATTTTGTTCGAAGTTTTAGAATGTGGAAATAACGTTATTTTGTAATTTTTGTATGTCAACCATATTGTCTAAAACTCATACCTTTATCTTTCTTCTAACGACAAGCAAAGAGAGCAACAACAAGCGATGCCAACATCATTGGTACAAAGATGGAGTTGAAACTGCCAGAACCATACATCTGTAAATAATCAAAATATATCCATATTTCTCAATGGTGTTATCATTTTTGATCCTTTGTGATTATGAAGAACACTCATTTTTACTCTTAAGTCGGTGGCGGGGAGGGGTGTGGGGGAAGGGGATGTGAGAGAGGTGTTGTACATTTCATTACCTCTCATTGATAGACTCAATAAAACCGACTTTGCTATTATATTTCTTGTGTGCTTTCTATCCTTCTAAGCTTTTACAGATTTTAATGGCTAGCAAACCAGCAGTGCTTAAGTGCCGTGTAGCAGCTGATAAACGTCTGCCCGTATTTGGAATCCGTGTTGGTATATGAGCCGCGCCACGAGAAAACCGACATAGTGGCTTTGCGACCAGCATGGATCAAGACCAGCCTGCGCAGGATCCATGCTGTTCGCTCATGGTTTTTCTAATTGCAATAGGCTTTGAAAGCGAACAGCATGGATCCTGACCAGCTGCTGCGCAGGCTGGTCTGGATCCATGCTGGTCGCAAAGCCACTATGTTGAGCCACTAAGCTCAATTATTTTTCTGGTCCTCTGGGATCATGGAGAACATTCATTTTTCCGCTTAAGTCGGTGATAGCGGGCGTGATATGTGATGTATATTTCATTATCTCTCATGCAAAGATTCAATCAAATTGAGTCTGCTTTTATGTTTCATGGTTGCGTTCTACGCCTTTAACACATATTTTTGATATTAACCAAGATTCAGTTTGTGTTATACGGACCGTGTATTTAAATAATCTCTAATGTAAAAAGATGAACCGTATATGTTTGAAGTTCAAAAGAACTTTATAAAGATAATAGGAAGAGAATTTGGATCTTTGGCAATTTAACAAACTACAGACGTAGTTAATGGTCATAGATAAAACCACGAACCTCATCCCATCCATTGTTGTCATTGTCCCACGATTTCTCCTCCTTATCGCCCCAACCGTTACTACTGGAAGTAGACCAGCCTCCAGCAAGAGCTTTAGCTGAAATCATTGATTACATTACTAGATAAGCGTAGTTTTCAGGATACGTTTTTCTGTGTACAAAATATTTTACATCGTGGGTAGCTAGGATATTCGTATCAAAATTTAAATTTACATTTCTTTTACACCTATTGACGAGAAGCATATTAAAGCTTTCACGCTTAGCTGTTTCCCTGATTTTCAGACGGGTACCAACTATCATTATGGATACATCTTTTGTCGTAATTCACACCCATAACCCCTTGCCTAGAACTCGCACTTTCCATTCATATACTACTGCGACTTATAGTGAAACTTTGTTTGCGTTGACATTTAAGAAAACAGAATCTTGTAAAAGAGAATGCCGACTGTGGTCAACTTTCATTAGAACATTTATCTTGAAAGAAAAACTACAAACAGTTATCTAAATATATTAAAATAGCTCCACGCCTACGGACTTTGCAATCTACTTACCGAAGAGCAGCGCGGCTGCTAAAACAGCTACAAGGAATTTCATTTTCTTTCTGGAATGGAAAAAGTAAGGCAGTTTGCTGATACATGTAATTTTTTTTCTATTATGTGAAAACTGTATTTTATTACGTTTCAAGTCGTAGGAGTGGACTACAGCCATTACATCAATCTGATAGTACACTATTACACTTTGACGTTGACGTCGTTTATTTATGAGACGTTGGTCGAACTTACTTGGTCTACAATAGGTAAAGAAAGAAGAAATTTTGAGTTTCATTGCAACAGGAAAAGCTTAAATGCGATAAAAAGAATATCAAATTTTTGTCTTTCCACACTGAATTTATTAAACTCGTTGACTAAAATTGATAGAATGCTCGGCAGAGCCTCGCATTTTATTATTTAGAATTTATTATTTTATTCAATTCGTTTAATATGAAAAGAGATCCATGTAATATCCTCTATAACAGTTATGCTGTAAAAAGTTCAATTACGGATAATTTGCTAAACTTGGTGAAATAAATTTAACAAGTAAGATAAGAACAATAAATTATCTCTGTCGTTGTTTGGAAAAATATATAACAAAAGTATAATATGGCCGTAGCGACTATTTGGGCAAGCCGTGACACTTGCCCCAGTCATTTTTCTGTCTCATTTGCCCCGGTTGCATTTTTTGCCTAGCCATTATTTTTTATCTCTGTTTCCTGTTTTGCCTAAACTGTATTAATCAGTATAATTTGAAATCAGACTAGACCTCACTTGTGACCGAAGAAGTTCCATCGGATATGTTTGAAATAACGAGTACATTCTGACCCGCACATAAATGCTCTGCACTTTATTATTCGCCAGCCTACATAAGAATATGAAAGAAGTGTAGACACAGTCATAAGATGTTGTACGAAAATCTCCAGTCGTTATATGTGACAACTTGAGCTTTGACTTCACTGCTTCTAAGAAGATTAAACTATCTCCCGTGCCAATACGCCCAATACCATTTCAATTTTAATTTTTGCAAGTATTTATTTATTTATTTGGGTTTTACGGCGCACCAACACAGTATAGGTTATATGGCGCCAAACAGGACTACAAATTTTGGTTTCACATCTCATTTACATCGAAATAAAAACATGAGGTATGGAAATATTTTGCAAATAGACCGAGAAATTTTGTCATATATAATTTTGAAGCCGTATTTTAACTACGAATATTTTAATGTCTTGTATCTAGATTGTTTATTCATTTGGCTAGTTTGTTTTAATCTTGATTTTTTTTCATATTCATATCTATTTTATTCAAATAACAGTTTTTTTAGATGTCTTATCCTTTTTTTAAACATTTTGTACGTGCGTACGAATTATTCACGTAAATGTGGATCAATAATATTTTTAAAAAAAAAATAATCATCATTATTGTTGAATTTTTAAATTCATACAAATTTAGCAATCAACAGGTCTTTACGATAAATGAAAATTTAAGTTTATCTTATTTTATCTTATTTCTGTTTTGATTTGATTTTCTAAGTGTTTATTGAAAACACTTAAAATATCACCACCCGGGAAAGTGCATTAAGCAAAACACCAAAAATAACCTAACTGAAAATAAAATTACTATAAAATAAAAAGAAATAAGATTTGGAAATGTTTTACATTTTAAAGATAATAACAATGAAGTTAGCCTACTTACGGCTATCTTCTAGTCCTTCTCTTTGCAAAATGACAATTGTATGTATCTTAGTATAAACTGGGGTAACAAGATCTATATAATTAAAGGTTATCATCATCTTTATTTTCATGAGGTCCTAGCAACAGAATACGCTTTGTCATGATTTGAATAGACCTACATAACAAAATTTGATATATCAGAATCGTGACAACAAGGTTTATCAAAGGGTCGTACTGGCTTTATTTTATGTGGCTACCCTATATTTTGTTATGAATATAAAATGTATTAATTTCACTATTCTCCTTTTCGGGAGTTACATCAGATAAAGTGTTTTGGAATAGCAAAGAAGGAAGTATTGGCGTGTTCTGGCCTTGACAGTACAGTTTCATGTTCATCAGTGGTAGTATTGCTTTTTTTTACTATTACCCTATGCATACTCTTTATCTAGACAGCTTCTTTATCTATTCTAACATAAAATTAGAAGCACTATGGAACTTTAAAATGTCTCTCAGCCCTTTAAAAACTTTTATGCAACTTTTTAAAACCGCTTGATGCATATATCCCAACTTTTTGACAGAAGCATTTTTCTCTGGTATTTCTCTGTCTCATGTTTGCCGGCGATAGAGCTGAAAAAGAAGAAAAAACCCTTAAATGACTTCTCTTCTGTAGGCCTATGTCAGAGATTTGCAAAGCACTTTCAGAAAAGAATATTTTTTGTGCAGCAGTACTTACCCTTTCTTCTCGCAAAATTCTTATTTAAGCAAGTGAGAAGTAATATTGAATACACTTTTCAACTTTACATATCAACTACCCTGTATTTAAAGAACGTTTGCTAAATTAAAAGGGAATTGCATAATTTCATATGACTGTTACACCTACATTTTTAATGAAGACATCTTTTTATTTTGTGTTTTCCAGTGAAATATAGAGTTTTCTCAGTGAAATAAAAGTGATAATCCACAGTTTTGAAACAGTAGATTATCATTTTTATTTTTCACTGTTTTTGCCGAACTAGTTCCAGTTCTCCGTCGCGATTGACGTTCAATTGTATACCGAGCGTTATGAATACCGGGGACCATAATGACGATGACGTTGTTAAAATGACGTCATTTGTGTTATGCTTGCTGCTGACCTTTCCCGCGATTTTCAATATTTTATAGATTACGCAACGTAAATTAAGTAATAGTTATAGTATGTGTGAGAGTGTGTTACCAGGATATATCAGAGCTAGGGGTACATCGAGGGTATTTTTCTCTGCACATATCGTCGAGGCCGGAAGGCCGAGACAGATATGTGAAGAGAAAAATAACGAGATGTACCCATAGCTCTGATATATCCTGGTAACACACGAGCACTACATATTATAACTGTTTTATCGCATAGTTTATCATTAAAATTTATATATTATTTTCATTTAAATTTGTTTATTATTATTTTTACTATTTTGATTCCCTTTCTGCGCCTCGCTGACTGAAACACTAAAACTTCTGTTTTAGAAAATGTGTTCCCCAGATAAAAGTACCCAACAAATTTCTGCATTGCTTTTAAATCTTTGCATTTCATTGGCCAGACATATTGTAAAACTTGTTGTTTTGTTTGTAAAAAAAATCAAAGAAAAAGAAACATTTGAGAAATCCCAGAATTTCATATATTTCATGTATTTCTGAATTTGGCAATAACTATCAAGTTTTTGAAATATTCTAGTTTATTTATTATTTTACTTTATAAATGTAGGTGTTT
This sequence comes from Mercenaria mercenaria, assembly GCF_021730395.1. Classification (NCBI taxonomy): domain Eukaryota; kingdom Metazoa; phylum Mollusca; class Bivalvia; order Venerida; family Veneridae; genus Mercenaria; species Mercenaria mercenaria. The sequence goes on from NC_069370.1 coordinate 48,544,801, forward strand.
GTGACAATTCTTCCTCTGTGAACTGTAAATTGGAGCTAAAATCATCTTTTCTTTGAAAGGAAAAAATTATACTCCCTTGATAGGACCTCAATAGAGAAAAAGTGTTCCGATATATATCGGAACAGTTTTACTGTGCTGATATATATCGGAACACTTTTTTTCTTATGAAACTCCATAGAGATTTCCGTGTTGATAGGCCTATATATCGCAACAGTTTTGTAAGATATCAGCACAGTTTTGTAGTAATAATGTGTGTTACTATGTATAACATGCTGCAAAGATCAAAGGAAAATTGCCGCACTATGCGATAAGAAATAATATATCTCATCCAGTGATTTGTCGTTGAATAAATCATTGCTTGGAGTTCAGATGCGAAGGAATTATATCACGAGGGCGTAGCCCGAGTGATATAATAATACGCATCTGAACGACAAGCAATGATTTATTCAAGAGCAAATCACTAAATGAGATATATTATTTCGATTCTAACACGTTATAAAGGATTTTAAAGTAGAAAATCTACGTCCTTGATGACGTGCATTAAATATTTGCCCGTTTTCATTCGTTTTTTTTTCCAGCGCGCCGCTATGCCGCTTGACGCCATGACGTAATAACTGTGACATCAGAACAGTGATTTATTGTGTGACAATTCACTGCTTTCTTCCTTCTTTGTTTAATAGGAAAATGAATCTAATCGTGTTAGAATAGAGCTTTACACATGAAATAAAAAGAAAATTTGTTTGTTTCAGTGAAATATCAATTTTATTTCACTCGTGAGCACGAAAAAAAGTCATTTTCACTCGTGGCTACGCCACTCGTGAAAATATCCGTTTTTGATGCTCACTTGTGAAATAAAATTGATATTTCACTGAAACAAACAAATATCCTCTATATATTAACCGATTTGTGGATCCCAAGTTCACCAAACTTTACCAGAATTACCCACCATAGTTGTTAAAACCGTTACGTTTGTTTGCATTTAGGGGACCCAGAGCTAAACAAGCGGAAAAATCTGTAAACGACTTCTTCTCATAAACTATTTGATTGACGTTTTTTCTTAAGTACGATTTAAAACCAAGTTTCGTTTATTAAGAAGACACAGGTACTTAAGCTACGTTATTCTTTTTATCTGTCTTTAAATTTACGAATTATTATACAGGTATACCATCATTAAGGTGTAGTATTTTGGATAAATAGTCATTAAAGTATATATGGCTTGATATATCCTATAATTATGGCGGTTATAACTGTCTCATTATTTAAATTATGTAATAGATACTTTTATTGGGTTTTATAGTCACAGACACAAATTGGTCATAAGACATACATGTGTGACTTTTTTAGAGTTGACAAAGGAGGAAGAAAACATGTATCAATTTTGAAATTGTTTTGTCAAGGCAGGACGCCTAGGTAAAACCAACGGCCTAGCTTCCGTAAGCCAGCGGTGCGAATTCCTCACATGAAGAATTCTACTCCCCAAGCTAAGTTTTGAACCCACACCGGTAAGGAGCAAGTGAGTCGAGGTCGGCGACAATTTAAGGGAACGTCGTATATTTTGTTATGCCTGTGCATAACTTATCTCAGATGATATTCACCGTGATATAAGACATTAATATACGGAATCCTGCATCCGCCATCGACTTTTTGAGAAGATTTATTCACGACAACATAAAATTGAGCATTAAATTTCAAGCAGAAAAGCTGAAAACTTGGAAGTGTTGGCTATAGTCGCGCATACTACTTTTTAACAAGGCATGGTACACCTCATTCAAGATACATCCAGTATGCTTTCGTTTAAGACCAGTCAATGAAAAAAATGTAAATTTCGTAGAATAAAAGTAGAACAGCATAACAGAATAAAAAAATATCATGACCATAACCATTTGGTTATAGAATATAAATGACAAGTTTTACGATAAGAATAATGAAACATTGAACAAATATACAATAACAATAACGAAACATTGAATACGAATATCAATCATTCAATAAGAATAACGAGATAAACAATAACAATTACTAGATATACATTATGAATGACTTTTACAATATTAGACATTTAAAAATCAAACTTTGACTATGAATATCAGACATACTTTAAGAATAATAACAAACATACAAAATAACGAAAAATAGAATAACAATCACGACTTTGATGATAAAAAAAATACACACACAATATTTAATATGAACTTTAGACATACAATACGAATGACGAAATATAAAGTAACAATAATAAAGTTTACAACATGAATTACAAAACAATACGTTTGTTATATTCGAGCTTTGTGACAAAAGTTGACAAGTGTACATCCACTTTATAAAGCTTGATACATGTTAAAGTAAGCATGTGAGACATAGGTGACGTTATAGGTGTGCGTGCATGGGGATGGGGGGATGCGGGGCGAGTAAATCTTATAACCCCGTCGAAAATCTTTAGTTTTTTAATTTTTAAAACGAGTACTTCAACTTCTCTTAACCAAACTTTTAATTTTTAAGTTCGACTTTTAATGATTTTAAGTTTTAAAGCCTTTTTAAGAAATATAGAATTTATTTCCAGATATTTAAAAAAATGTTGTCGAACGATCTGGAGGCCAGTCCCTTTAAATTGGAATTTAAAATGGGTTGATCGCTGTTTTACTACATGCAATATACAGTGCATCTGTTCTGAACTGACTTTGTGAAAACAGGTTGCTGGTACATATCAGTGAATTAGCTGTCAGGTAAACACAAGTATAATGACGGATAAGAGTATGAGTAATAATTACGATGTCCAAACAGGGCCATTGCCACATCCCTTTAAGCTCGAAACAACGAAAAATCGATTACACTATGTTAACATAAGGAAACTGCGATGATGAAAAGTCTTAACCACGATGAAAACATGAAACTACCATGTTAGAAGGTCAAAACAACGACGGTGAGATGTCGAAATTGATTCATACTTTCATCATTGCAGTTTCGACTTCTCACCATCGTGGTTACGTTATTTCGACTTTCAACATCTAACTTTCAACTTCTCTCCATATAACTTTCATACCCTCGACTATTTAAACATGCAATCTGCATGTATTTTCATACTTTAGCTTAGCTAAAAAGAAACTGCTAATTCACAGGAGGCTGTTATTCAGCTTGTTTGCTTTTAGTACGTGCTACGTAATAACCGAATAGTTTCATGTGAGAAAATTTCAAAACATGACTGGCTTCTGATCTCTGTTTTCATACCCTGTCATTTAGCTATAATATTTCTTACGTGAATAGCTACTGATGTAAACAGTGTCAGATACAAAAGAACACTGTTATTGAGACGAATAAACTGCGTCACTATTGAACTTATGTAGTAGATACGTATTTTGTACTTGTATAGATCTACACTTAATTTTTCTAAATCATCAGGGGACTCCGTTACTATGTGGTCAAAGTCGTTAACTTCGAATTACTTGCCTCTAACCATTGTGAGTTCGTTACTTCTCTTAGGGTGTAAGATTCCGTCAAACTGACTTACTGAAGGTTGGTAGTCCTGCCCAGATGCCTGTTCGTGTCTAAATTATTACTGGGATGGGGTACCTAGCGTCTTCTTGCACCATCATAAACTGGAAATTCACCATTGACTTAAAATTGTGTTTGCATAACTTAAAATCTACCAAAGATAAAATATAAGGGTAGATTTCCCGGAAGCACAGAACAACCTAAACACAGACCGAAAAGTAGACCCACAACAACGAAAAAATGCTGTAACGGAAAAATATTGTAGACGGGTTGCTCCAACAAGAGCTGTCACAGGAGACAGCGCGCTCGACTATTTCGATGCTGGATAGTGAAACTAGGCACATCTGACGAAGCTGGAGCTGTCACTCGAGTGTTTAATGACTCCAATGCGGATGAAATATTGGATAATAGCTTGAATCTGTTTCAAAAGTATTAAGTAATAAGAGATAAGGATCCAATGTATCAAAACGTCAAATAAGTATAATCCTTAGCAAAAAGGGGAAATAATTCATGAAACATTGGTGCAAGAGTGATGCACCTTGTGTCATGTTGAATCAAATCCATTTTGTAATAACTGAGATATAGTGAAAATGCACCAAAATTAACCTTTAATGCTTAGTAAAAGGGGGTATAATTCATGAAAAATTGGTGCCAGAGTTATGGACCTTGTGTCATATGATGTGGGTGATAAGGTGGAACAACTATTTTAAGTTTGAATCAAATCTATTCAGAAATAACTACTTTAGAGTGAAAGTGCATCAAAACTTTAACCTGAAATTATAAGTAAAAAGGGGGAATAATTCATAAAATAATGGTGCAAGAGTTATGGCCATTGTGTCATATGATGTGAGTGATGATGTTAGACAACTATTTTAAGTTTGAATCAAATCCATTTTGTAATAACTGAGATAGAGTGAAAGTGCATCAAAACTTTAACCTGAAATTCTAAGCAAAAGGGGGGATAATTCATTAAATATTGGTACCAGAGTTATGGACCTTGTGTCATATGATGTGGGAGATGATGTGGCACAACTATTTTAAAGTTAAGTCAAATTCATTTAGTAATAACTGAGATAGAGCGAAAGTGCACTAAAACTTTAACCTGAATTTCTAAGTAAAAAGGGGGATAATTCATGAAATACTGGTGCAAGAGTTATGGCCCTTGTGTCATATAATGTGAGTGATGATGTTGAACAACTATTTTATGTTTGAAGTAAATCCATCAAGTAATAACAAAGATAAAGAGAAAGTGCATCAAAACTTTAACCAAAGTGCGGACGCGGAAGGACACCGACGCCGACGGCAGGTCGAGTAGGACAGTTCTCCATACTTCGTATAGTCGAGCTAAAAATCAAACAAGTACATTTTGATTGTATGCAAAATGCAGAAAAAATGGGGGAGGGGTAAGGGGTAGATAAAAGGGTCGGGTGCTAGGAGAAAGTGGAGCAACAAAACGCAGCACTTGATATTTTTGGCAATATCTTGAAGATAAGAATATTACAGACTGATTAGAAAACTGGAATACATTTAGAACAATATGCTGCCAGTAACGTATCAAATCCATGAACAATGTCATCATAAAGTTTTTATGTAACCGTGTTTCACAATGCCCTTCAGTGGAGTAGTTACTGTTACCTATTCAAGTAGTGATTGTATTTACACTGTCTTGTTATTTAGGTACATGGTGGTGGCGAAAGAGGGATGGTGGTGGGGAATGGTTGAAGAAAGAGGCGTCAGTTAACTAAATTAAACTATATACCAAGTGATGGTTTGGCCGCCGGCTATTCTAAGGCGATACCCTTCTGCGGTTCTTTTTTCATAATTTTGCCCGTTTTTTTCTTCCGTCTTTTATTATTGCTGCGCGTGCGTGCGTTCGTTTGTGCAAGCGCGCGTGTGTTTGCTACTTTAAACATAGGGTAAGGCCGTAAAAGTAATGAATTCTATGACTGCAATTAACGATTTAGTTGAAATTTAGATATGTCATTAAAAATTGTTAATTGTATGGCAAAGTCACTGAGTTTAAAGAGTTTTGTAACATATCAAGTGTTGCGTTTTAAAGTTTGTCAGGTGTCGTCTATTCTGAAATAACTTTTTGAACAACAGTTACTAATACAATGTAGAGCCTATGCAAATATGACAGACCATAACATGGATAGTATTTGCATCAAATACCGGGTTTAGAGTTGCTGAAGAATCAACCCACGTAAATGTTTGGTAGGTGAATGTGAGTATGAGCTTCGTTTTCGAATAAATGGTTAAGATCGTTTTAATTAATTACTATGCAAATGAATCATAGGAGCTGCCGTATTTACTAAAACGTTTTATGTGGGGGAAATAGGTATAAGTCGCGCCATGAGAAAACCAACATAGTGGCTTTGCGACCAGCATGGATCCAGACCAGCCTGCGCATCCGCGCAGTCTGTTCAGTATCCATGTTGTTCGTTATCTGTTTCTGTAACTGCAATAGGCTTTGAAAGCGAGCAACATGGATCCTGACCAGACTGCCCGGATGTGCAGGTTGGTCTGGATCCATGCTGGTCGCAAAGCCACTATGTTGATTTTCTTATGGCGCGGCTCATATTTAACTGGTTTCTAATGTATCGACGGCATGCGCTTACTTGATGCTCGCTTCTGCTTAAAATATTCATAAAAATATTTATCAAAGATAAGCTGTCCTGAGATGCTCTACTGTGATTTTATTCTAAATGCATTGATCTTATTATACAAATTTCCAATTATATCTCTGTATTTGATCAATGTTTATGATATATATAGAAACGAAAGAAGTCAAAAGTCCACAAATCGCATATCCGGCGTAGGATACAGTTTCGAACAACACAACATGCCTGTCACCAGTAGGTCTGAGCATGACTATAGTTGTGAGTGAATCTCTGCTCCTCCAACTCCTACCATCCTCATTCATACACAATTTTGCACAGGAAATGAAATTATTACAAACAGCGTAGTACAAACATGAATAGTAATAATACGAATATTAAACATTGTCTTTTTAGTGAATCAAGAATGTTTAAGCGTGTCTATTGTCACCGAGCCTCAGCAGGTCATCCTGAAAATAAACATTTATAATTATATATAATAGATAAATGCATGGTGTGACTTACGATATATATGAGCCACGCCATGAGAAAACCAACATCGTGGCTTTGCGACCAGCATGGATCCAGGCCAGCCTGAGCATCCTCGCAGTCTGGTCAGGATCCATGCTGGTCGCTAACAGTTTCTCTAATTGCAACAGGCTTTGAAAGCGAACAGCATGGATCCTGACCAGACTGCGCGGGTGCGCAGGCTGGTCTGGATCCATGCTGGTCGAAAAGCCACTATGTTGGTTTTCTTATGGCGCGGCTCATATGTTAAGATGGAAACTTTAATGACAATCACAATAATTATTTCTAATGTTATAGAAAAAGTATACAATACTTTCATGGCGCGGCTCATATGTTAAGATGGAAACTTTAATGACAATCACAATAATTATTTCTAATGTTATAGAAAAAGTATACAATATTTTCAATTTTTATTAAAGTTTCAGAGTACGGGGAATAATCTTGTACAATTGTGTTATGTATACTCGTACCTATATCTTCATCTCTAACAAGAGCGATGCGAGCAACAACAAAAGATGCCAACATCAATGGTACAAAGATGGTGTTGAAACTGCCAGAACTATAGATCTGTAAATAATTAAAGCATATCATGTTCAAAATACACTTTTGAATAAATGGGTAAGGAATAAAAAGCATCCTAATTTTTCTAGATTAATTGTTACAAAATTGAAGCATCTTTATTATAAAATGTTTAACTCTCGCATAAAACACGGCTACTTTTAGAACCAACATGCGTTCCAGTACATTAATTCAAATTCATGATAGAAACAACATACATATAGTCATAAAACAACAACAAATGGACCCGTCATTTCCACGTTTTAGACTGCGTATACTAAATTTTGTCCGTATTTACTGGGTATATTGTCGAGATATTTTGTTTCCGATAAATAACTTCATTTTAACTGTTACTTGATCAATAAATAACGCCTGGTCTATAACTGTATTTGCATATGACAAATAACTCTTAATATAGTTTTAGTGGGTTAACAGATAGGCCAAAGATCAAGGTCGAAGGTTAAAGGTCAAAGTAAAGTTTCCGCTCAAAATCTGGAGAGTGCCTGCGTGTACGATCTTCGCACTCCGCAGAATAATTACCATATCAACAAAGGACCCTGTTGTTTTTGAGTTTTTAAGTCAAATTTCATGGTCAAAGTAACCATAAGACTTTATGCTGTTTACGGAGAATGATTGGGTCAACGACATTGAAACTTCATATCAAATTTGCCTATGGTCAGTTAATAACACTACATTTTGTAGAACGATTTGACCTATAACCTTAAAATTTCAAGGATTATTGTCTTTTGGTCAGAATATGGCACCTATTGAACACCTATATATGGTCAAGAGTTGTAATGTCCAAGTAACGGGGACATAGACATTGAATAAAATATTCACTTAATAACGTGAGGACGCTTGTAGCCGCTAAAGCCTAATAACTTTATAGAATAATTGGCTCCGGTAAGAACGTAAGGTCACGGCATAGAAACAGAAACAATAGTTCCGCTCAATAGCTTGAGAATGTATGAACTTGCAGACACCGAACTTGTAGCGTATGTGTTTTGCGAACAGCTATTGTCCAATTAGTTTTCTACTTTAAATCACAAGATATATAAATTTCATCAGAATCCTAAATATTTTAACCAAAAAAAAAATAACCTGAAGACGAAATATATACATGTATTTACTACCACGTTTGGCATTTCAATAATTGCAAATTAAATGTATTTCAATGCAAGAAAATATATCACAAAATAATCTATATCTGAGATGTTACGAAATTGACTTCGCATTGAACAAATTACAAAGATGCAGGTATCAAAAGTACAACAACCTGGTCTGACCATTCATTTTCGTTCATTCCCCATTCATTTCCGGTATCTGCCTCCCCGTTTTCACTCCAAGTCTCCTTACTCCAGTTATCCCACTCTTCCTCAGCAAGTGTTTGAGCTGTAAAATTATTAAATAAACATTTTTATTAAATGTACGGTGACATGGGTTTTGCGATAAATTGTCGTGAACGAATTAACAGTTAAAACGTATGTTCGTTTCATCAACTTACAGGAAACCAGTGTCAAATTCTGCTTCAACTGCATGGTTTTGAGTCGTTCCCTCTAGTCAAAGGCAACACTGCGTAAAGTGTGAGCAGTTTCAGTAGCATGAATTTGTATGAAAACCATATACTGGTTGGGAACCATTTTCCGGACACATTTTGATATTTCGGCTCCATTATTCCTTGAAAAACATTTTTGACATAAATGAAAACCGCACTGCACAAACTTCAGCTCCTTCCACATCAGATGTTGTAATCAGCATCGCGTTGTGACGTAAAATATGGTTTCCATGGGGCCTCATATGGGGTCACTAAAATAAGTTATATATACCAGTATCCGGACAAATATTTTGACGGTATTTTGTTGTTAATTTGATATCCAAATAAGTAATTAAACTATTTCTACACATTTCTTTATCATTCATCTCTTCAAAATTGCACATGAAACATAACCCGATGTTCAATAGCAGCTAGAAAGCAAACCGAGGTTGACTATAAAAAACTCGAATTTCGTCTTATACGAATTCTTGGTAATTCCAATAGATACAGAACAAATTTGTGCAAAAATCGACAGCCCTGCATCTTACGTAACTTATAGCTTGTAATTAAAAGTAGAACATGTTATCAGCAGACAATCATTATGTAGTATGACTATTTCTTCCCCACTTGATACCACGGCATGTGTGAACTACTGCGCTTGCGCAATGCTATCTTCATGCCCCGTTAAGACAGAAAGTTGTTTTGTAAAGGCAGGTGAGTTATCATCAAAAGCCCGAACATTATACAGCCTTATAAAATAGTGGTTTGTTGTAGACACGAAAAACAAACATCTAAATGATCTAGATGAAACAATTACATGAATAACAACGAAATAAAGCAGATATTACATGTGTCCGGAAACTGGTCCAGTCCGGAAAATGGTTCCCAACCAGTACATGTATGATATGGCAATGGTACATTGTGTCTTTGTGGAAAATTACTCAACAGTACCGGAAAGGTCGTTCATTATTTTGTACACCTTCATTCTTTCTTCATTTAATTTATTACGAGAGAAAAAACTGCTTCCCGGAATGCATGACAAAAACAAGAGGGCCATGATGGCCTTATATCGCTCACCTGAGTTTAACTGCTTGCTTGAACAAATTCCTTTGCTAATGCTTCAAAAACAAAAAGAACTGGGTAAGAAGGTAATGGTAAAGATTCTTCAAGATAAGTACTGAAATCTGTTTAAAATTATACAGGAGGTCCAAATCTCTTTGCTGTAGCTTCAAAAACAAGAAAGTAGGTCAGTAGGCCAGGGTTCATGTGGTTCAAATTATATAAAAATTATACAGGTGGTCCAAATTTCTATACTGTAACTTCAAAAACGTAGGTCATGATTAAGACTATTCAAGATGAGTATTGAAATCTGTATCAAACATTATACAAGTGGTCCAAATCTTTTTGCTGCAGCTTCAAAAATAAGAAAGTAGGTCAATAGGTCAGAGCTAAGAACATTAAATATGAGTATTGAAATCTTTATCGAAAGTTATTGATGTGGTCCAAATTTCTATGCTGTTAAGATCGGTGTGAAAAACTGTATATGTCATCCAAATTTCAAGGCTGTATCTTAAAAAAAAAATAGGTCAGTAGGTCAAGGTCACAGTCAAGTGACCCCTTATTACTTGGGGACATCAGGAAATTATAACTAAACAGTATAGGAAATATGATCAGATAATTTTTGAAGAATTTTTTCCTAAATAACTCATATACAAGTGACCCCCGGGCCAGGGCCTCTTTTCATCCCAGTGGCATAATTTGAACAATCATATTAGAGAACAACTAAGCAATGCTACAGTTTCAGGCAAGAAGGCTTTTAAAGTTTCTTCCTATATATATGTCTATGTAAAACTTGGGGCCCCCTGGGTTGGGCCTCTTTTCACCTCAGGGGCATAATTTGGATAATTTTGTTAAAGGACCACTAGGCAATGCTACATATCAAAAGCCTAGGCCTTGCAGTTTCAGATAAAAATATTTTTACAGTTTTTCCTATACATAAGTTTATGTAAAACTTGGTACCTCCGGGTCAGAGCCTCTTTTCACCCTTGGTGCATAATTTGAAAAAATCTTAGTAGAAAACCATAAGGCAATGCTACATACCAAATATCAAAGGCCTAGGTATTGTGGTTTAGGACAAGAAGATTTTTAAAGTTTTTTCCTATACAAGTCTATATAAACCATGTGACCCCCGGGGAGGGGCCATATTTGACCCTGATAATGTGAACAATCTTGGTAAGAGGACCACTATATGATGCTACATACCAAATATCAAAGCCCTAGGCCCAGTGGTTTTGGACAAGAAGATTTTTAAAGTTTTTCCTTTCCATTGCCATAGCAACCAGAGTTCTGTGTGAAATTCAATTCTTTGAACAGTTTTGAAAGGGGCCATCCAAGTATCATTCCTGTGAAGTTTCATCAAAATTGAACTGGTGGTTTAAGAGGAGATGTTGTTTAAAGGAAAGTGTGGACGGACGGACGCCGGATAGTTAGCGATCACAATAGCTCACCCTAAGCCTTTGGCTCAGGTGAGCTAAAAAGAAAGCATTAAACTAACTAATTATCAAGAAGTAGATTGAGCAAATATTTGGTTATCTGCACACTGAACAGGCGGTCTTGTGTTAGAAAATAACTAACTGGTTATTAAAGGAAAGCACTTGGTTATCTAATTATAAAAACGAAGACCCGAAAACGTTCTCTACGTACTTACCGAAAAGCAGGATGACCGCTAACGCAACAGCAGTGACTTTCATCGTGTTTCTGAAATTCAAAATAAAAAAGTAAAAGATTTCTTTCAGTTCATGGTTATATTCTGTTTAAGGTAGTGGACCTGTTGACAACAAACTTTTCGTGTCTATATTCTCGCTAGGCATTCCTTGCTCACAAACGTCAAATTGCATTTTTGTCGACCACTAGTTTAACCCGGTTTGACCGAGTCTGTTACAAGCAAAAAATAAGAATAAATACCTTCAATTACTTAATGCATACGACTACTTATTTATTTTAAAGGTCCCTATAATGCTTAAAAACATATCTTAAAAACAAATGTAGCAGCTTTCCAAATGGATGTTATGCGTTACTACATGGTTAAAAAGGCACATGAACTGTTATAGTTAGAGCCATAAAAGGAGGTAATAAAAACAATAGATTCAATAAAACATTCAAGTATATTCACAATATTCAAACCTTTGACAAATGTTAAAGAAAGTAATTATCATAAATATAATTTATCAAGAAATTTATGCATTTTGTGCTCATAACGAAAAATGTGGCGGCCACATTTTAAACAAAGGCATTTTGAGCCTTTAATGGCTGAAATAGTTAATTGTTTAAAAGCAACCGTTAACAAAATTTATGAATAATTACTATAAAACAGAGTAGGTCTATATGAGCATTGTTCAATCTAGATATCAGTTGGTCTTAGACGTAACAGAAAATAGAAAACCTTCCTTCGAAACGCATTTGACAGAACAATTAAAATGAAAATAAAAAACTTATAAGTTAAGTCGGTATGAAAACAACATTAACATGAAGAAGAAAAAAATAAAATTACTTACTTTTATCTCCTCTACTTTCTTTTGCCAAACTATGAATACCTGAACATATACAACCAATAACCGCGACGGTAACGCTTGGTAGACCAGGTTAAAAACCTGGGTATCATTAGAGACTGCTAAGCTCCAATTAGTTAGAGTTCGGGCCCTAAGGCAACAGTATACTTTTGTTATATCCGAATATTGTCACAAAAGCTGACCTCTTGACCACACACAATACATACATGGTTGAACAGTTATCGACATTTCAGCGATGTTTAAATGTTTTATATCCTTTGGATATAAGCTACTATTTTTAGTTCCAAGAACGTTTATATAATATATACCCCTGGGTTGAAACAAATTATGGGTAGTTGTGAGATACTTTCAATAGTAATTAAATGGCTACTTGGCTACAACAAATATGGGCTCTATTCCTTTCAAGATTAAACGATGCGTAATGAATCATTGTACTTTGCTTTTTGTTACTATCATCATCTGCGGCTGCAATACTTCCCCGAGTATAATAAAAAAACACAATATCTTCGCGAAATCGTTTGCAATACATTCTTCCTGCGAACTCTGAATTTTTGATCTCCTTATGGAGAAAATCTCCCGGTTTTGTCGACAGTTTCTCACTCTCTTTATTCTCTATATATCCCATACGAAACATGTACCTACACTAACACCAATGCAGTAAGCTAGCTCACTATCGTTTTCCTCAGTACCGTCAGACATTGTTGCAGCATAATATCACCCCAGAACATAGGCTATTCACAAGAGATTTAGGGGCATCACTGCTTCTGTCACTGGTTGTAGGTGCAGATGGGAATGTCCTGCTCTCGGATTACTATTTTAACCAAAACTCACGAGTCGGATATTCCCATCTGCATCTACAACCAGTGAAAAAATCTTACAGTCTAAAATATATGTTTTGATGTAAACAGGATTACACTGGTTATATCAGCCGGTTGAGTTTCAGAGTGTTGCGATGCATCCATATGACGACATCGGCCAGCAGCTAGCCATGGATTCGAATCGGCCAGCAGCTAGCTCTAGATTCAAATCGGCCAACAGCTAGCCCTCGATTCGAAACGGCCAGCATCTAGCCCTAGATTCGAATATCCCAGCAGCTAGCCCTAGATTCAAATCGACCAGCAGCTAACCCTCGATTCGAAACGGCCAGCATCTAGCCCTAGATTCGAATAGCCCAGCAGCTAGCCCTAGATTCAAATCGACCAGCAGCTAACCCTCGATTCGAAACAGCCAGCATCTAGCCCTAGATTCGAATAGCCCAGCAGCTAGCCCTAGATTCAAATCGACCAGCAGCTAACCCTCGATTCGAAACAGCCAGCATCTAGCCCTAGATTCGATGCAATACCTTCATCTGACAGGTACAACTGAGAGTCGTTAGCGTAAAGAGGAAGAAGCAGCTTGTTGTGCCTGCATATTTCACCCACGGGTTTAATGTATATTGGTAAATAATTCCAAACAAAGTCTTAAAATTAGATTGTAATATGCAAATTTCTCTAATCGCAGTCACTTATCTCAAAAAGAAGCACATGGATCTATACCTTTTATTTCACTGAACTTTAGACCATACATTTATTTACGACTGTAAAAAGAACCCATTGAAATCTACAGTACATCAGAAGAAAAAATTCTATTTACGAAAATAAATGCCCATTATAAAAAATAAAACGTATGAGGTAGCTCTCTACAAATTTTTAAAATCAGTCTAGTATAAAATCAAACAGACGACCCTATTTTTTATTTGCCAATTTGTTTTGATATACAGTGACATTTTGAAAAATCAAGATTTAATCAATTTCTACATCGTAGAGAAATTTTGATCCGAACATGCAGACACCTTAATAGGTAGAATATTGTATATTTGTTGATTTAATAAACAGTTTGATACCATAAATTAAATTGATCTATGAACGTTCTCAACCATACCAAGTCGCTTCCATAGGATCTTCTAATAAGTTTTATATTCTATCACAACAGCAGTCCGTGGCTACAAAAGTCTCATTATACTGTATCCAATGCTGTCATATTGTCTGGTTCTTCGTGAGCATCTTTCTCATTCATCAGATGTTCGACATGGTACCCTAGACGAATGTGCCAGAGGTTCTACCAGTTAATCATGGGAAGCATCTGATATGCGAGAATGCGTGACTATGGGATCCACTCAAATGTTTACTATAAAAGAATTCCGCCTCAGCCGGTGCTGGGAGTGTGGGGGTGTTGCACATTTCGTTACTTCCCATGACCAGACTCAGTCGAACCGAGTCTGCAATTATTTATCTTGACTGAGTCAGATGTGTCCAAAGCATCTACTTATAAATTTTACCATGCTATAAGTTGTACAAAACAAGAAAAACAAGGCAACGTTTTAAGAATTGTGAAGGATATGTATCAGAAAATTAAGTCTTGTGTTAAGAATTTTAGCTGTTGCTCGGAGTGTTTCGAAAATATAATTGGTTTAAAACTAATTAAATGTCCCAGATACTATTCTCAGTATTTATAGAAGTTAAAGCAAACGCTGAGTCTGGAATATTTAGAGATTTGACGATATGTTAATATCAGCAAAACACCCAGATGAATAAAAAAAACAGCAAATATTTATTTAACAAAAATCGTACGTTCATACCAGCAAAACGAAAATAATGATATTAAGAAAAAGAGGTGGTCTTTTTCCAACAGAGATCCTTACTTACAATCTTATCTTAGATATTGTGAAAGGTTTTGATAATTTAGATACTATTTTTGTATACTGAACAAAAGTAAAAACATTACACCGTACTTTAGGACTGTAAATTGCAAAAAAAAACTATCAGCCCGATTTTAAAGATATTTGGCATATTAATTCTTAAAATATTTGGATACAATTTAGCTGTACTTAAGGGAAAATAATTAAATGGGGTCGAAGGTCACTATGATATCAGTGCAGAAAGAGAGCGTTGAAAAGTCTAAATGACCTGAATACACGACATTTTTACAGAAGAAAACATTTTAAAATCATCTTCAGGAATCAATGACGTGTATAGGACCCACCAGCCAACTTGGAACCGACGTTGAATTGACTGTGTCAGACGTCTAATCACGTTTGCTGGAATCTGACCCCATGCGTAAAGTAATGCTTGTTCATAAAATGTCAGAGCATTGAGAATTGTATGTGAGGAAGTCATATGAGGTGTCATTTCAGATTTCGACAGCTATGATGAACTTATAGCAACCATGGAAGCAAAAGCTGCACGGAGTAGGACAACAAAATGTTGGCTGGAGTGTCTTATCAAACCAGTCTTGATAATGATGCTATTTGTTAGAGCAGAAAGGGAAGGAGAATGGTTATTACATATGTATGCAAAGACCTACATGATTCCATACTGGACATGTGAATTATGCGAGGTATAGTCTGTATTATTTGCGGTCTGTGGAGAACCTTCCGGATGATGTGCAGTCAAAATTCAAAAACGGCAAGCATGTGATGTGACTGGAATGCAATATGGCCGGACATGTTTATCGAGACGTCGTTCATGCGTTATGGCCATGGTCCTGGTGGAATCATCGGAATTACTCTCAGTGAGTCAGCTGTGAAGCGATGGGCACTAAGTCTACATACATTTTTCTGCAAGACGTAAATATCATGAGAGATCAAACAGACGAGTCTCATAACGTTACCACACATAGAGAGGAGGCAGCCGCACGTATTACTTCTGACGCAACTGACAGGTTTAAGATCCGTGAGAAGTTGGATACTTACATTGACCCGCTTAACCCTGAAGAACACTCAGATAGTATCTTGAACATTGTGACTGGTTGAATAGGCCCGGATACTGACAATGTTGATGATGCTGTGACACATGATAGGACAAATGTCTACATATGAAAAAAACATTCAACGGAACTATAATTATCTAACAAAGTGGTCACTGTGGCCGTCAGTAGAAAAAGTGTGAAGTATGGTTCTGGTACTGTTTATGACACACAGTTGATCTATGCAAGGGTCATGGGACTAGCGTCAACTAGGTCGATAGACTTAAAAGATGTTTTAATGTTTTCTGACAACGATGTTTCATGATAATAGGGACAAGAGGATAGCCACATCGAATTCGATTATGAAAAAAAAATTGAAATAACTCACTCGGCCTCAGGTTCCGGACATCCCGAAGTGATGGTAATCAATTGGTGTGCAATTCTTTGGTCCATACATTGGCCTTCCCATGGAACAGTACATAATTACATGGAAGCTACTGGCAGTACATGTATCAGCGACTGAACGTGTGTGATGTGTATCTAGTTTTTGACTGATACTATGAGTACAGCATCAAGAGCTGCACAAGAAAGAGCCGTGGGGTCAGAAGACAGGCATCAATCATAAACTGTAATAACACCATACCAACAAAATATACAATCTTAACAAGCACAGGCAACAAGTTTCAATTGATGGGCATGATTTGTGAGCACCACAAAGACAAGCTTCAGTCATAAGTTGATAATGAGTAAGCCGATGACACAATTCCGCAGCAGGTGGTGCATGCTTCTTCACAGAGAACAGAGTCTGTGACAGTCAAATGCGATGACACAGACGTATTTGTTTTGCTGGTTCATTTTTATGTACTAAAGAATTTATAATTCATTTTACTGATGGAGGGAACTGGTGCTCAACGGACAGTTATTGATATTGCGGCGACAACTACAAAATGATTTCTTTACATTTTTAAGGGGTTTCATGTATTCATATAACGTGTCGCGTTAAATTGGTATGCTTGAATTCGGTTGCGTTTTCTATAATATCTGTGTTGTTGTTGTTTTTTTCAAAAGCTGAGCTTATAATTATTTGCTATATCTCCTATATAAATGATCACAGCAGTGATTTTAACCTTGCATTGCTTTCCTTGAAGGAAGCTATTAATAAA
Organism: Mercenaria mercenaria; assembly: GCF_021730395.1. Classification (NCBI taxonomy): domain Eukaryota; kingdom Metazoa; phylum Mollusca; class Bivalvia; order Venerida; family Veneridae; genus Mercenaria; species Mercenaria mercenaria. The sequence continues at coordinate 48,561,962 of NC_069370.1, forward strand.
CAGAAAGAAATCAACAACAACACGTGTAGCGTTTGTTCATAGATAATTATTAACTTCCAACGTTTCGGCGTTAAGCCACATTCAAAATTACAAAATAACGAAAACGAAACAAATCAAATGTATACAACCGCTGTAACAAGCATGTTAAACAAGAAAGTCATGTTAAATCAATAAGTCAATGAAACACATAATGAAAAAGCGATTTGGTTAATCTAGCTGAAATAGATGTGTGTGTAAAAAGGGTGGAGGAAAGTAAGTTTTAACCCAATATACCAAACTCTCCCTGTTACCAGTACCAAATAATAAGTTTCCAATTATGACTATTTGGCATATGTACTTAATACAACAAATACTTGGGCCCTCAGGTCAACAGTATGGCCAAATGCAACAAAAAGCATCAAACAACATCATAACAGTTCCCAAAGTAAGCATTTAATCAAAATTAATCCCTTTTTAATATTATAGAAATACCTATTGATCTCTTATCATTCTTAGAATCTTAAATTGTAGACCAGGGCAGGGTTGTAGTTGGTCTAAACCACCAAGTATTTGTACTTCTTTCTACAGGAATATCAAAAACATACTAATCAAATATCTCATAGCTTGAATTTAAAAATGGGCTGGAGCGGAGCGGGGGAGTTATATCTCAACATTCAAACAAACTTTAATTTCAATCTAATTTCTGTAAATGTATTAATTAGTTCATTCACTGTCACTGTGGTCACATCATAATATCCAGAATGTTTAGATTCTGCGGCTACTACTGGATTGATACCAGACATAACTATTACGATGTACTAGACATAAGTGACACAATACAGGACTGGAATATCAGAAAGGGGATAAGATGTGTCACGGTCGAATAAATCAGTTGGTAGAGCATCGGAAAGGTACACCGCGGAAGGGTCTGGCTGCACATATTTCTCACTCTGCGACACTTAGCACCTAACATGAGGCCATGACGGCATTTTCACTAGTTAGTATATTAAAAGCATAGTTTAGATATTTATTATCTCTCTAACATACAGTGCACCGTCACTGGTACCATAGTACAACCTGTTGTTGTGTAAAGTCAAAGCTTGTATTCCCCATGTGGTGCCTCTATGTCTTAGAACTTCTTTTTGTTGAAAATCCGAGGATATCATTTGAATACTAAAGGGCCAGTGAACAGCAACAAACAGCGTTCCGTTCTTCCCGACAGTCATTGCTAATGGACGTCTCATCCATTTTTCGTATAAGCTTTTATCAAGATGTAATGACGTGTAATGAATCACTGATTTCATTTCACCGTCAACAGTCGTTACTGCAATGCAGTCGTTTCCAAAGTCAGATATAAACACCAGTTTCCGTTCTGTGTCACATGCAATATATTTGGGCTCAGAAAACTGAAACTGAGGTACTCCTTCTGGAAAGTTACTCGACACTGTCATATCAACCCTCCCGTTTCTGTCCATTATTTCGACTTTCCCTGGGCACATAAAAGACACGTATAATCTTTTCTCCAAATATCCAATACCATAGCATTGTCCATTGACATCGATGGAGTCAGAGAGCTTCATGTCAGTGTCGCCTACGGTCAGGAACTGGATTTGTCTCTTTAATGGTAAAGTTACAGCTATCTCTTTGCCATCCATTTGCGTCATGTCCCAGGGAGTTGTAGTTACTGATTTCAAACAAATGATATCAAAATCTTGATTTCGTTCTTCTATGTTGTCAGGAGGTTTCTCTTGTTTACTTGATTCTTTAATTCTACAGAAAAGTATAAAGTTATTTTCAGAATCATTCAGCAAAAACTCATCATCTGAGACAGCAATACATGCAGATATGCTGCATCTTGAAACATCTTGTACCTCTTCAAATGTTACCAATTTTTGCTTGACGTCTACACGACCAATATTTTTTAATTTCACTTTCTGTCTGACCTTTTTGGATCTACCCAAAACATTCCTCAAAGTTGATTCCAGCTCCATATCTACTTTGAAATTATTGTTTCTGTTCATTACCTTACTTTTGAAAGATTCTTGGCATTGTTCAAATTGTTCGAGTGTATAGGGGAAAAGTTTTTTGCTGATGAACAGTTTGTTTTTGACATTGGTAGAAGATACGCCTCTTAAATACACACGTTGCTGTGAACCTTTATACTGTCTTTCAAGCTGACAATTTTGTTGCGTTAGTTTTTGAGAGTAATAGTCTAACATCGCGAAATCCTCAAGTTCCTTTGCTTTTATCTCCCGGTCTAACTTAATTTCAAGCTTGTCAATTGTTTCATTGATTTCCTTGCGGTACATTTTGATGCTGTCTCTAGCATTCTCAGAGTATAATTTGATCGTCCATTTGTACTGTGATGGTATATCTTTCACTTCTCTCGCTTTTTTCAAACTATTCCAGTCATTTGTTTTGTTTTGGATTTCGAGAAGGTCATCCGCTTGGAGTTCCTTTGTATATTCGGGTATATATACAATCTCACAGTTTTCATGCTTAGAAGTTACACAGATTAAACATCCAACTATGTCACACGTTTTGCAGTAGAATTCAACAATCTTACCATCGTGACATTCACAAATTTCTTCTAAAACATCCTCGTTATCAGGAACAATTTCTTTTCTTGGCATATTTTCTTTACTAAGCATAACATGATTTTTTGAAACCAAAAGACGAATATGATATCGGAAACAAGTTTCACATAAATATTCATTACAGGTTTTGCAGAAACCTTCTGCTGGTAACTTTTTCTTCTCCCGCTGACACGGTGTACAAAAATACTGTATCGCCTTAACACCATTACTATCTGAAACTTTCCCATTTACAGAGTCACTCGATTTTGCCATTTTTGTTCCTTCTAAATCGCGCCCTCGGATTGTTACTCAATGTATCCGTTTTAGCTCACAAGTAGTACTTATTGTTCTAAATGTTCTGGCTTAATGCTGCAGGTACCACTGTAGAGAATTAGCACGATGGGAGAATAATCTTCCGCTTTTGAATCATTTTCGTACAATTTTTTTGATAAAACGAAATTTAAATCAATATTGCAGGGTAATGTATGTATGGTTATCTAAAGTAGACGTCACATGTCCCTGATAAAGAGATAATTGAAAAACACTTTAACTTATCTGAGGTTCAAACTATCTTCATCTTTAGATCTGAGGATCTAAAAATATTTCATTCGGATTGGGTGGGGGACCAGTTTCGATCGAAGGCCGGCGAGGAGCATAGCACCAAGTGTGGGTAGGGACGGGATGCCCGCCCCCGCGGTGAGGGGTCTCGGGGTCTCCCTTGGAAAAAATTGAAATGTATGTATAAAATAGGGGTCTCTGGGTATTTTTCCTTTAAATTTTGAGGTACCCGAGGGGGTTAGGGGTGTTCCTCGGGAAAATTTTAAAATATACATATCAAATGGTGGCCTCAGGTGTATTTTTTGTCTAAAATTGAGGTACGGGAGGGGTCAGCGGGGGTCTCCCCTGGGAAAGTTTGAAATATAGGTAAGAAATGGTGGCCTCTGGTGATTTTTTTGTTTGTTTAATTTTGAGGTACGGGCGGGGGTACTCCCATCGTTCTAGGGGGATCAAAGGTGTCTCCGCTGAAAAATTTGAGATATAGGTATGAAATGGTGGCCTCTGGTGCATATTTTGTCTTAATTTTGAGGTACGGGAGGGGGTAGTCCCATTGTTTATCGAGGTCACGGTGGGGGAGGGGGTGGGGGGGGGGGGTGTCTCCCCCTGACAAATTTTGAAAAATAAGAATTTTGAATATATATTATTCCTTTGCCAAAAACGTTGGGTATAACTCTGATGTGTATATGTCAATACTCAGTCAGCCAACTGGGGGGGGGGGGGTTGAGGGTGGGGGGGGGGGGGGGGGGCAACCAAACTGATTCCAATTACACGTTCAAACACTTGGGTTGGTGCCAAAAGAGCAGTTGCTGAAAGTGCCCTTTTGTGTAAACGCATTTACAAACCCATTGTCCGTGATTTTAATTCGCCCGTGACCCCAGTGGAGCTCGAACGCATGACCCCCGGGTGGAGCAATCATGGACATTTTCAAAAACTATACTAATTTTAATTAAATCTGATAATTTATTTAAAAGGTACTTTCAGCACAGATTCAGTGCTGAAAGTAAATTATTAATTTAACAAGCTGTTCTCGCTGGACAAAAACTGGAAATTTTTACTTATGATACTAATGCAGTTTTGGCTGTACAGTCCTGTTGGACATTTATCTTTGTTTTACATTTATAAAAGAGAGGTAATTTTAAATGTGTGTCAGTAAAATGCCTCAGTATTGTTGCAATATTCGTACAATGGCTATGTTTTCTAATAAAATAATTGATTATCAATTTATAGGCATGCGATTTACGTTCTATTTTACTGTTTTAACACAATAAACAAGTAAAGTGATCTTAGTCTGAAGTGATCATTCTGCAGCATCCACAAAAATACCTAAAAGATACAACTGATCTAAACGAAGTGCGAATCCTCTGAAATAAATATTTTCAATTTTAAAGTGGTCGATTAACTTTTTTAAGAATGCTGTCATCAAATTTGAAAGAAAAGACAAATGGACTGGGAAACAATCTTTTCTGTCATAATTATCAGGAAGTAGAAAACGCCTTTTCAAGACCTTGCCAGAAAATTTACAGTAACAAAATAGTTATATCTTTAGCTATAGTGTGATCGTATCTGCAAATAGATCTATACCAGTTTTAAAATGAACGTTACAAGCAAGGCTACCGTTATTACAAATTGCGTAAATATTTTGCTAAATTTTACTATCGTAATTCTGATTTGGTGTTAAAATTAAATAGTAATTTAAAGACACTTCGTAAGATCTTTGGTCGTGGTAATTTTCCAACTGTATCTGGTAAAATTATAAAACGTTTTATTAAAAGAGGTTACGACCCAACTGTTTTGAGACATAGCATATGTTTAGTGTTCAACCCGTTTGCATTTGGACACTACGCTTCCCTCTTTGATTGTGTCTGCTGGAAGAGGGGGAGGACTCTATGATAGCAGTTTATAAACCCAACCAGGACTGAACTGTTTTGATAGCAGTCTTCTGGCCCTTAACGGTGGTTCTCTTGTTGCTCTGTCTTTTGCAAAGGCATTGAGTACATACGTTTTTGGTTCTTAAAGTTTGCTTTTTATATATTTATACAAGAGCATTTTTTGTGTGTGTGTTTTACATGCTATGCCTTTTTGTTTCCATTACGTGTGTTAGAGATTCACCTGGCGGGGATTACTTTTATTTACACTGTCCCGTGTCTTTGGAACATGGTAGGGGTAAGAGTGAGGTTGGGTGCGCACCATAAACCGGTTTAAGCTCCTCAGTGGTGTTTTTGCCACTGACCGTTCCAAGCCGGTGCCCCACTGTGTTCTTTGTCCTCGTATGTTTGCTTTGTATGCGAGTGTGTGTGCGCGCGTGTGCTTGTGTGGGCGTGCGCGTGTGTGTGTGCGTGTGCGTGCGTGTGCGTGTGCGTGTGTTTGTAGTGTGCACGTCTGCGTGATGTGGGTTTCGTTTTGGGGAGGCTGCGTTTTTGGAACATGGCATTCCCTGTTTGATATTTGTCCTTGTTTTTTTATGTTAGACATGTTACCCTGTATTTTTAACAATGACAGTTCTATTTATAAAAGTGGTCAACTTTTTACTTTCAGCTAAATTATATAGAGACATTTTGAAACAGTCTAACTTTCTTAATTGCCTCTAGATGTGTTATGAACTCCATATTTAGGACAATATTAAAATATTTTAAATAAAAAGTACATTGGTATTTCAGTGGGATCTAGTGCACAATTTATTTATACAGACACTTTTGTAGGTCAGCCTATATAAATCCTTCTAATGCTAAATGAAAGTATGAAGAAAGGTGCAGACTGAGGGAAAATCCGGCTCGAGGATAACTGTTTAGACGGTAACGAGGTTGTGCTGTGCACCGGAGAAGTAATTTATCGTCTTCCCTGACAAGTTTCCACCTGTATTTGGTAAAACAATAAAACATTTTATTACAAGAATATATGAGCCGGTTATTTGGAGATATTGTACATATTTGCTGCCCAGTTCTTTCAGATTTGAACTTTGATCGTGTCTAACGATATAGATAGGAGACATCATGATAGTTGTTCTTAACACCCACTGGACCTGAACTGCTGCCTTGCTTCGGTAGTTTCTTCTATTGCTTTGCCTACTGCAACGGCAGCTCGTTAAGTCTTTAAGAAGGTCCTTTAAAATCACACAAGACAACCAAGCAAAATAATAGCAGACTCGATTTTCCTGAGTGTCTGTTCATGAGAGGTAAAGAAATGTGAAACACCCCTCACGCCACAAAGAACCGACATAAGCGAAGGTCTATTGTAATAATATTGAATGGACTTCATGATCACAAAGGACCAGAGAATTTTTATTTACACAAGCAGTTTTGTTGCCTTTAGTAACCATTGCGTGTATAAGGGATTCACCTGTTTGGGTTTACTTGATTAAAGATTTGTACTATTCTTTGACTTTGGAGTACGGCGGGGATGCAGGATAAGCAGCAAATATCTGACATGTGTTTACAATAACACCTTTTGGAAAAGAACAGCCAGGCTTTCTGGACCATCAGCTTAACATTTGATTATAATGTGGTCATCCAAGGCTCTAGAGGGGGCGTTAATGGAAATTACATATTGCTTTGATATAACCGAAACTATATGGATGATTTTTCACCAGGTAAATAGAACAGATTTTGACTGGCTGTATTGATGAATAAGAATTAATAATGTTCAAACTGTCGACCTATCAATACATGGATTGGAAGAATGAAGTAGTCTGATTCGTTGGCAGAAAAATAAAGGACGCTAAGTCTTTGGCGAAGGAGGAGCCCTAGGATAAAGTTCATATAATGCATTTTCGTCTTTTTCTCAGAACAGAAATTCACAACTTGAGTATTTTAAGTGATACAATTCCTCTGTTTATGAAGGATATTACATAAAAAGTCTGTTTCTTTGAAGATTGGTCTATAAAAGCTTATCCCAGTTTTATAACACATTAACCCATTCTTGAATTATATAACTTTTAATACAGCGAGGTAGGCATTGGAGACCCAAAAATTATTCATTTCTATATAACTATTTTTTTCTGGCAAATCAGCGAAAATTTGGGACATAATTTGGGACACAGCACACAAAACTTTGGCTCATTTGAAGTTCTGACGAGACAGTTGAATCTGTTTGAAGATAACAGTAGAATTTTACATATGTTGTTATCTTAACAGAATTTGGATATATAAAACCTTATTAAAATAGTACTCTGATATAGCTTAATCTTTCCCCTTCATTTTGGTATGCTACATAGCATGATATTTATTTGGAAATGTGGAAGTAAACCATGTTAAAGCAAGGCACCACCTCACTGCTTAGTGTATCCTAAAGTAAAAGCATGCTGAGTGTTAAGATTTGTTTTCAATGAATACAGCTGTCAACAATTTCTTGTCTGCAAGATGATGGTTTCATTTATGATTTGATTTTAACCAAACTTGCATACAACTTGTATCACCCCAAGATCTTGGTTCTTTTCTTGAACCAGCCATATCCAACAATGGGTTCCAGAGTTACAGTCCCTGAAATTGACTATTTTGGTTTTGTCTGCACAATAGTGGTTTTATTTATAATTAAAACTTGGACACAACTTGTATCACCATAAGATCTCGGTCCTCTACCAAAATTGTTCCAATTATCTCCCTAGGGTCAAATATAGCCCCGCCCTGGGGGTCACATGATTTATATAGACTTATATAGGGAAAAATTTGAAAATCTTCTTGTACAAAGGCTTTGATATTTTGTATGAAGTATCGTGTAGTATTACTTTACCAAAATTATTCAAATTACCTCCCTTGTGTTGAAACTGGCCCCGCCCCGGGGGCACATGGTTAAAAAACTTGTATAGGAAAAACTTTAAAAAAATTCTTGTCATAAACCATAAGGCCCAGAGCTTAGATATTTAGTATGTGGCATGCTCTAGTGGTTCTCTACCAAGATTGTTCAAATCATGACCCTGGGGTCAATGTATGTCACGCTCAGGGGTCCTTTGTTTTACATTGACTTCTATAGGAAAAATATTTTAATCTTCTTATTCAGAGCCATATGGCCCAGACCATAGATATTTGGTATTTAGAATTGTCTAATGGTCAAATAATGACCTTGGCGTCAAAATTGACTGCGCCCCGGGGTCAACAGTTTTTACATTGGCTTATATAGTGAAAATCTTTAAAAAAAAAATTCTGAAACCATAAGGTCCAAGGCTTAGATATCTGGTATGTGGCATGCTCTAGTGGTTCTCTACCAAGATTGTTCAAATCATGATCCTGAAGTCAATATAGGCCAAGCCCGGGTGGTCCATTGTTTTACTTAGACTTATTTGTTTTTCAAGCAATTACAAAGAAATTTGGACCACAAGTATAATGTTTGATACAGATTTAAAAATACTCATCTTGAATAGTCTTAATCGTGACCTACTGACCTACATTTTTGTTTTTGAAGTTACAGTATAGAAATTTGGACCACATGTATAATTTTTATACAGATTTCAATACTCATCTTGAATAGTCTCAATCATGACCTACTGACAAACATTTGTTTAAGGTATAGCATAGAAATTTCGACCACGTTTATAACTTTTGATAAAGATTTCAATACTCATCTTTAATGTTCTTAGCCCTGACCTACTGACCTATTTTCTTGTTTTTGAAGCTACAGCAAAGAGATTTGGACCACATGTATAATGTCTGATACAGATTTCAATACTCATCTTGAATAGTCTTAGTCGTGACCTACAGACCTATTTTTTTTTTGTTTATGAAGTTACTGTATAGAAAGTTGGACCACGTTTATATTTTTATACAGATTTAAATACTCATCCTGAATAGTCTTAATCGTGACAAACTGACGTACTTTCTTTTCTTTTTTTTTGAAGGTACAGCATAGAAATTTGGACCACGTGTATAACTTTTGATACAGATTTCAATACTCATCTTTAATATTCTTAACCCTGACCTACTGACCTACTTTCTTGTTTTTGAAGCTACAGCAAAAAGATTTGGACCACCTGTATAATTTTTAACAGATTTCAGTAGTTATCTTGACTAATCTTTACCATGACCTACTCACCTATTTTATTTTTACGAAGCTTTAGCTAAGAAATTTGTTCAAGCAAGCAATTAAACTCAGGTGAGCGATATAGGGCCATCATGGCCCTCTTTTCCAATCTGGGTATTGGCGTGATGATTTGATTGATGGTGTTATGATTCTAACATATGTAATTGCCATAGGAAGTCAAAGAACATCGAAATTAATTAAAACCATACGGATTTGCATATTTGCATGACATACCATGTCCACACACACACACGCACACATTATACAGTAACCTATTGTACTGTTTCAGTATATCGTAGTGTACACCCGTGTATGCACACACACACACACACGTGCGAGCGCACGTGCACACACAGACGCACGCACGCACGCCCAATTGTACAATGATGTGTAGAGGTACCTCTTAATCCAGTACGATATAATATTGTAGTAAATGCAACATGTACTTTATAATGTCACACAGATTCTCGTTTCTTATTTGGCGTAGTTGAAACTTATCTTAGAGAGAAACAAGAAATATCTTTAAAAATGATGGTCGGCGAATTGTAATAAGGAAAGAAGTTTATGAATTTTTCATCTAACATTCATCTTTCATCTAACATTTTTCAAAATGCAAAACTAAACACCGCACTTTAACAATTTAAATGGTTCTCTTTTAATTTTTCGCAAAGGTTTCGTATGGTTACAATTTTGTTTCGTTTATCCTTAGACGAATAATTACAGCAGTAGTTTGATGAAGATTCATGAAGCGGTTCATGACAAGAGGTCATTAAACGTGTTTATATTTTTAGCTAAATTGGTCCCTATCCCCATTTGTAACAAAATAGCAGGAGACCTTACGATATTGTTACACATTGAGTTTGATAAAAATCCATTACATTTTAGTGGTTAATGCGAAGACAGGCATATCTACTTTTAGCTATAGTGGTCCCTAATTGGGCCCAAGTTCCTATATAAATAGATTTGGAAGAGGACCTTATAATAATGCTCCAGACCAAGTATGACAAAGATCCACCAAGCTGTTCATGAGACGCTGTATAAAGGCATTTCTAGTTTTAGCTCTAGCAGCCCCTAAAAGGGGTCAAATGTCCCAGCTGAACAAAGTTGGCTGCGGGCCTAATAAAGATGCTACAAATCAAGTTTGATTAGAATACATGAGAAAAAATCAATTTAAGGATTTTTTTTATTTATCATTTTTATATATTTCTAAAATAGGCCCGCTTTAACAAATAGCATATTCGCTATTCATGAATCTTTGGACAATGACATCACACCTATAAAAAAGTGAAGGTCAAGCAGAACATACAACTGTAATTATTTCAATATTTCTGTTTCATAAGCAAAGTTTGACCGTAGTCATATCACATAGATAAACTGTATGCAGCGTACCTTCATTTCAGTGTAATGAGATTTAGTCATTATATAGCATATATATAATAAAACAGATTTCAACTGAGTTCAATATTTGCATACCATACTAAAGAAAAATATTCATATATAATAAATCAGTTAAATAATTTATAACAAATATATCAAAGCAAACAAGTACTCATTTTAATATGCAATCTGAATAAGTCACAAAAGCAAGAAACGTTTTCATATACAGACGACAATTGTAACAAGGAAAATCTTTTAAAAAGCACGTCTCTACATAAAAGACTTTTATCACACCCTTATTCATGTGATACGCAGACCGTATTCAACTCTTCTTCTTCTTCTTCTTCTTCTTCTTCCCGTTAAGGTACTTCACATTTATTAAATATATTTATTAAATATATTTTCGTACCGGCGCAAATGTGGTGTGAGGACATCTATTTACAGTGATATATTAAAAGAGTCTCTAATAACAGTGCATTAAAAATTTTAAAAACTAAAAACGCCGGTCTTCTAACGCCTAAAGCTCTTTCTTTAACTTGATATATGTTGGTATTTGAACAGGTTTTTATCATATTTATTAAACTTACTTATCATTTTGAGATATATCAATATTCTTGCTAAATATACTGAGCCAAAGTTAGCTTTAAAACTGTGAACAGCGTCGTTTAGGATAAACGCTTTGTCTACATTTCACTCAGCGTAACACAATCAACAGAGTGAAAGAAATTGACACTCTCGTCCAATCAGGCAGAGTGTTACATAAATCTTCCATTTTGATAAATTATCTATAATGCGTTATCAAGTAGTTTGATTTGCAAACTGAAGTCACGTGGCATAGGTAACGAAAACGAATTTAGACGGCGTCGCCGAAAAAATTACCCGCTAAGTTTACTGGGAGTGATTCAATTCCCTTCTTCTTTTCATTTTCAATTTTCTTAGGCAAATGTAGAGAAATCTTAAAAATTTGGAAAAATAGGTAGGCCCCTATATGACCGTAGAATTCTAGAAGGTGTGCCAATCTCGTAAAAAAATTACTACATTCTATATATTTCTTTCCATGGTATATAACCTTTTTATTGTGAGTAATTCTACATCCGATTCCATTTGAAACAGTCAAACCTTTCTGTAAAGAGAAATAAAAAAGAGGTGGCTCTCAACACATTCACATGAACACTTTTATATGTAAAGCACTGTTTACATTTAAACGGGAAGAAAAAAATAGTTGCCTTGTAAGACAGGTTTTGTATTTGTGGTGTTTATTCGGAAGTGGTCTTCATCACAGGTTCGACTGTATATAACTCAATATCTCTTATAATACTTGAAGCGCCCTGGGACTTAAAGTATCATTATTTTATTTTTATATGACTTTAGTATCATTAAGAAAAACTGCAAGTGCTTTAACAAGGTGTTGCCTTCTTCCGTTGTTAAATATTAATGAAAAGAATACATTTCTCCTACATTTTTGCTATATTTTACTTCACGCCCGTTATTTTAAACGCTTTTAAAAATCATATAGCACCGTAGGAGATAAACGGAACAGCCGGTTGCTACAACGTTGTCAAGCTTGAACTACCGGTTAAGCCTTGGTTACACCACGGGTGCAGACTTTCGCGCATACGATATTTGTTTGTTCTTCAATTGTGGTATACTATCATTTAAGTATCGGAAATTGTACACACGCCAAAGCGAAACCCAATTTTGGGTATTTACACTTTAAACACTTTGGAATATGTTGTGAATTAAAAAAGTTTAATTTTTCAATTAGCGGGGTTTAAGTCAACCCATAATATTAAATCAGGAGTGACCGGAATAATCTACAAGTATGGCATCCCCTAGCAGACAAGCGGCGATATTGTCAGAAAAATTTCCTGACAATATCTCGATCAGCGAACTTTGTGACTGTGGGTAAGTTCTCTTCAAGTTGTTTTTCAATCAAGCTTAAATTGTTTTATATCCTGAATTTAAAAACCGTGTAGCTTTAACACACACGGCACAAAACTATTTAAGTGTCTATCTATTAAACACGGCCATAACTGCACTATTATAGACAAGGGTGTATAGATTTCTTATCGAAAATTTTACAAATATGTCAAAACAATTACATTAAACCGAACTGTTATTTAAATATTTTCACAGGCAATATACAAAAGACTTGAAATTTCTTTATCCAAATTCTTTTCATCTGATGAAGACTTAAAGTTTTATACATACGCAATGCTTAATCATTTGTCATGCATTTTGATAAGCATTTGAGTTCATTTTGCTTAAGAAGTGTAACATCGCACAAACTTCAGATGAAACAGAATTCAAAATTTAGTTTTGGTATGTGCTGCTTTTATTAATTTGCATGTAATTTGCATGAACATTCATTAAGCATGTACATATGCTTGACTTTACTATTAATTATCATTAACTCTTCAGAAATCCAAGATGTTTTGCCCAGCAGGGAAGGTGAGAATCAATGTACCAGTTCAGTCATTTAACAATGTTCGTTTTCTAGAGAGCCCCGTTCCTATATAGCATAACATTGTTCATTTGTGTTCTTATATTAACATGTAGATACAAAAATATTCGGTTTTAACCTGCATATATATCATGATAGGATTGTATGTGTATCAGATTCATGGTACTTTCCCAGTTCTAATATGTATATGTGCAATGTCGTAACACTGTCTTCTAACACATTATAGATCTCACTAATAAATATTGTTTTTCTGTAATAACATCCATATTGCTTAATTTACATGTTTTGAGAGGTGCTGTGTTGTACCGACACTTAAAAAACTGTCTTTGTTATTGCATAACTTGATAGCAATGAGCTCGAAAAAATTGGAATTTTTAGCAAAGTTTTCTGCCAGACTTCGTTTCAATGATTAATTTAGATGTCATCAGTTACTTCTACAAGGGTGTACAATATCTCTCTACCCGGTTCAAAGTTTCGTGTATTTGAAACTTTTAAAATCAAAATAATAGTCTTTTTAAATATACCTTAGGATTGATTTGTCTATCATTGCGAAAATCTTTGCACATTGTAATTGCATTGTGATTCCTTAATTCAAAATTCATTTAGATAATCCTTTGCCCATATCGCGTTAACAATTCATGCTTTTAAGATAGGGTTTTTATCTACGAGTTTGATCGTAAGTGTTAAACGTAAATAATCTATTTTGTTGGATATGTTAAAATATATCGTACGAGTTTAATCATGTACAATATGAATATTTTAGATATGTTAACGTTATGCTGTGTATTATATTGTCATGTCTGGCAATATATATATGCTTTTGTTCTTGTCAATTTATGCCAGAAAACATTTTTTTCATTTGTTATGTGTTTATTTCTGTTTTTTTTCCGAGTTTTGACAACATTTTATCACGACTACAAGAAAAAAAGATCGTCGAATTCAGAACAAGTCACATATTCTAGAAAACATGAAACCAAGTTAAGCTCTGTTCACTTTTCCAAACATATTATGTTGAAAAACTATCTTACGCATTAATTATGGAAATGAATTTGATTGTAGCGGCCTACTTACATGAAATTCTTTTTTAAAAAGTTTACATGTATGCATACTGCGTGAATACGATTTCTGCCTCTAAGATATTAGTTTAATATAATTTACCATTTATTTTTAACTCAATAAATGTATATAACATCCGTTCCAAACTAGATTAACAAATATGCACCGACAGAAAAAAAAAAACACTTAGTCTTGAAACAAATGTTATAAAAAAATTGCATGCAACCATATTACAGATAAGCAAAAAAGTTGTAACAGGCTAGGGAACTATTATTTTTGGATTATCTATCGATCTCAAAATGCTTAAAGTGTCAAACTACTTTATTAAACAAATAAGATATTAATCCATAATAGATATGGTTGCACGTTAGGACTTCATTGGCCTTTAGTCCTTTGTATGTTTGAATTGATTCCTAATAGGTATGGATTTACTAAACAATAAAATCCATTTACTAGATTTAGGAGATGACAAAAGAGGACTTCTAAAATTCATTTCAAACCATCCGCATTTGGAATTTGGTTTCGAGAAAAAAGACATCATTTTTTTATTGATCCAGCACTACAATAGGTATTCAGGTCTAGAAGCGTGAAGCATTTATCAAAATGAAAACATAGAGCCTAATTATCAAGTATTGTATTGTTCTTTCATACAGGCATCAGTTCGATTGAATTTGGTCGTATGTATGTTTTTATCAATTCTTTGTATTATGCCGAAAAATGATACGGTCAATACAGGGAATGAGTTAAAGGATCCTTTTGAATGAATAACTCTATGTGCTATGATGTGTATGTAAATGGGAAAGAAGATTGGCTTTCAAAAGATGTGAGGTCTGTATCTATAACCCTAATTTAATGGAAAATGTTTATTAACTTAAGCGACCTTATAAATGCCAGTCTACATACAAAGTCGTCAGGTCGTGGTTGTTTGCCCTCCTATTCTAAATGGATCGAAGTCTTTAATTTATATCTATTGAAATACTGATAGACATGAAACGCGGTATTAACTTTTTAAATGTATTATAAATTCATAATGATTATATATATTTGAAGACGTTCAATAGGACAAGGTTTGGTTGTGGCGTCGGTTATATTCGTGAATAGGCTGTATACACAACACCGCGCGCGAAGATGAAAATAAAACATAAAAGAAGTATTTAAATAGATTTTGGGACAGGCATTCGTATTTCCAACAAACTATAAGTCTAATTTTTCAGATTGAATTATTTTATTTGTATTCCATTAAAACCGTACAATGCCCATTTGTCCCAATCTAAAAGAATTAACCATTAACATTATTTACATTATTAAGATGTCATGGAAGTAAAAAATAAAGGATATAAAGAAATGGAAATGAAAGAAGTCAGCATAGCGAAGAAGAAGAAGAATAGTTTGCTTCATAAATCAAAGACTTGGGTCATTATGGTTCCTCGTCGACAACACTGTAACAATGTAATACAAGATCAGACATACATACATATAAAATATTATATATCGTTTGAAAAAGGATAGTATTGAGGATGAACAGAAAGAATACTGTTGGCTATATCATTGCATATAACACAAAACATCTTAATAAAACAGTATTCTAATTAGTATAAACATACATACACATGCTTGGTATACGAGAGTCTCGAAACGTTCAGCTTTTTGAGAATACTTAAACAGATAAAAACGCATGAATACCAAAAAGAAAATTGTATTAAAGAGGTTTATCCCGTGGTTTTAATATGAAAATGATTGAACCGCAAAGTTAGGAGTAGGGACGGGTGCATGACTATAACAAAATGATGTCAGCGTTACATTGTCTAAATGGACGAATATATTCGTTCCAGCATGATTAAAGTATTATTTTCTTATTCCTTCATCTGTTTTTAGTAAACAATTGCTGAATATGTGCTTGCACATTTTTTTTTTTAAAAAAAAAGTCTGCCGAATTTACAGTGTATTGAACTTTAAAGTTTATGTTTTAATATATCTTGTGCCATTAATGGCAAACCAACCTTTATTTTATCATTCATTTAATATACTGAAAGGTATTTCGTTGCATATTGGCGATAAGATTAGCTAAGTCAACAAATACACATATTAATCTTGCAATTTATTATTCAAGGTATTCTTTGGTTTGTGCCATAATCCGATTGATTTTATATTTCTCATTGTAACAAATTGTTTCCGCCATCGGACACGGCAAGAGGTTTAATCAAATCTTATATAATTATCAATAAACCGTGATATC
Source organism: Mercenaria mercenaria (assembly GCF_021730395.1). Taxonomy (NCBI): domain Eukaryota; kingdom Metazoa; phylum Mollusca; class Bivalvia; order Venerida; family Veneridae; genus Mercenaria; species Mercenaria mercenaria. Next base: position 48,578,217 of record NC_069370.1, read on the forward strand.
AATTTAAAGTAATGGAACCGCAAAGAAATCGTCAATTAACGTGGGATTACGTAAATCTCTTAATGCAGATTTCGGCATTTTCTGATACTTAATTCTGAGAACAACCAGCCGGAGAATGCCGGAGAATGCCGAAGTCTTATACGGAGAATACATAATTACACGAATATTGCCGATGTTAATTACGGTCCCATTACCTTAATACACAAAATGATTAAAATTTCTGCATTTTTCTAAGTAGGAGAAGCACCATGCAGTTCGAGTTTTCGTCCTTGAGCAAAATACCTAAAAACTGGAAAAAAACAACTTTTTTCACAGCAGTTATGCGTAATAAAACAGCCTAGATAGACTGTATCATCTATTTTCCTCCATTATCATCCCTTACAACAGTGTACAATCTTTAGCTAAATATTGTACATGTCTGCCTTAACTTCAATATTATTGCCGTAGTATTACCCACGAGAGAATCATTCTAATCAGATCACAAATTGAAAACTGAAATAGGTTTATATGGCCGCCTGCAATAAACTGCACAGGATTCAATTAATTTAGCCGCTTGTGTAGGTCGACATCAGGATTGATTGTTCAAAATCATAAAAGGCTTATTGACCACGTTTTATCTGTTTTCCAAGACTTATATAAAAGCGCCAGGAACACTGCTGTTCCAAATGAGTATCCGAATGTTTGCAAATGAATCTCACGCGATATTATTTACGTCATGTGAATTGTTTAATCTGCTGTGATGTTACGGTCATTCATAAAACGAAAGTAGAATTATGTTTCAAATCACTTAGCAGTTTCTATGATGTTCACAAACTAACGAACTGACCACATTTCAACTGATATCTACATTATGTGACCATGTTTTTTTTTTATATCTGATGGAAGAAAAAAATGTAATCAATGAAAACAAGTGTTTTTGTCCATGAAAATTTAAGTTTTAAAATTATGTTGCCGTATCAATTTCGAATAAGTTCAGAGTCCATACAAGTATTGTATATGAAAGTCAATAAAGGCATTCTTGAGAGTTTAACTAAGATTTATTCGTTCCGTACATTAGGGTCAAATAAAAATTTTAATTTTGTTTAACTAGGATTACTGTATTATGTTATATGTTTGCTATGACATTATTAGACACATTGTTCAGATATGCCAGTGAAGACATCTTCTATAGACTTAAGCCTATTTATACGGCTGATCCTTTGAAGTCGGATGCATATATCTAGAATAGGGTTACACTGGGCTATAGATAGCACTATCCGTTGCTGTACGTAACAACTATCACCATTCGTGTGCCAGTTTTCTTTTATATAAAACTTGAGAAAAATTCTAAAAAAATTTAATCCAATATATATTACAGGCGTCACAAGCGGAGGAAGGAGGCTATGCCGAAGCCCCGTCGACTCCGGTCCTATCCGGACGTATCCGATTATAGAGACACTTTTAAGCAGCCCAAGGACATCCGCCCCAGGTCAAGTAAGAGGCCACCACCGTCACCCAGGGATCCTAACCCTCCTGCCATGGTTTTCTCTACAAATCAGCGGGAAGACTTCAAAACGCCGAAAGAGACAGGAAGACCTCCAGATTATGCACCGGTTAGTTAAAAATATCACTAGTTCGGTGCTTCGTTGAATAAAAAACAATGACAAAAGTTCAACAATAAAAACACATTCAAAGAACGCGGCCACCCATACAGAACTGACTGTGATTATTTCATATAATCTTTGTCATTTTCGTTTAGTAATTCAGCTAATTGAAAACACCGTATACATTATGCATCCTGAAATTTTGAGTGGACTATCTGTAAAAGTGAAATAAAACATTTTGATTCAATAACACTGTTATTTTTGCTTTCAGAAAGAAGTATATGAGTCACCATCTGTACCTTTAGAAAAGAACACATACTACACACAGGAATTTACACAGAAGAAAGCTCTGCCGGAAATCCGGCGATTTGCCGAGCCACGGCGTGAGAACTTCCGTCGAACAAGTGCCAAATTTGATGGAAGGACTACTTACAAAGACCAGCACAAACATTGGGTTGGTCAAAAGCAGGTCCCATTTGGAGAACTTCCTAGTTTTGTAGGTAAGTTAATCGATGTAACCACACAGCGACTTTCATCTTGTGGTGTATTGAAATGAGTCATTTATAAAAGACCAGTCTCTTCAAATATTGTCACAGATTATGCTCGTAAGCAGCCAATAAATGAAAGTGTGAGACTGTCTCCGAAACAGGTTTATTTTCATCTTTGGACCCAGGAAATATAACCAACAAAATGCTTGTTTTGTACATTTAGTTTTACTTTATGCATGAATTTATATATATGTGTATATGTCTATGGCATAATCTGTACGTACCAAGTCGCAATTTACATGTCAAAATGTAGCTGGGAAAGTTTTACATACATCCCCAACAAGCGACGGAACAGACATTCACTACTATTTATGAAAACCACAACCTACAAATTGCTCGTGTATCATTTATTCTTAACAGCTAGATATGTTTGCCTTATTGTGTTTCCTTATCTGTATTTCAGGGTCTATATTATTCCCATCAAAGGAGCACGTGAATGACAGTGTAACGAAACAGTCTTTTCAGGGAGAGTTCGCAAAGCGTCCGGATTTGATACGTCTTGCAGACGCTCATATCAAAATGGAAGGTAGGCACCATAATAAAAAGAGAACTAATAAATACACATGCGTACACTGTTGCTTGTGTTGTTTAACTTCTTGTTTATAAGATTAAGTCTGAATGAAAAAAGCTTTTTAATGAGCGTTAAAGATAAATATTTACCGGACTTTCCAACTTTACCACTTCAGCATCTAAACAATGTATTAATGTTTTTATTTTCAGGCGAACATAACATGATGACAACAAACATGGAGACATACAAGGACGTCAAGGGAGACCACCGACCATCTCCGATTATCCGTCAATCAGATCTTGCGAAACATAAACCACGTGGCAAGTTCCAAAGTGAAACTCAGTTCAGCCACGATTTCCCAGGATATAATGGAGGTCAGCCAAGGCCACCACCGCCAGCGCGGCCGGCTCCAGACACACTAGATCTGAAGTTTGATAATGCGTAAGTTTGTAAGAGAAGTTACAACGCCAAAACATGTGTAATTCAGTGCCTTTTGTTGTAAAACTCGCTATGACAAAAAGTCTTCGTGGAAATGTATCATATTCTCTTTAAAAAAAGTGTAGCTCAGTCCTCGTTCATACCAAAGAAATATGAAATACCTACCACCTCATATTCTCAGCTTAAGAACTAAAATTCTGTAAATATCATAAAGTTTAGTATTAGGATATATTTGAGAAAGTGAAACTTCCGGGGTTTTTTTCCAAATATAGGAAAAGTATAACATGTATGCTTAAAAGATATCTATTTTGCAGTCGGCATTTTGAAACAGAACAGAGGAAGATTTACAAGGGTCATGACGTCATCCAGAATCCCGTTCCCAAATCATGCAAACTGGAGGACGAATATGTACCACCAAGGGAGACAGTTGATAACGAAACATGCAACAGGGTAAGGATGCGTCAATTTCATTGCCAAAACATCATTTCTCATGAACAAGTTTATCTAATGGTAACATTGACATGGACAACGGAAGTGTGGTATAGAACAGGGTCATTGTATACACTGTACAATTACTCGAATCAATTTTTAAACACATAATTAATATCAATTTTTGAGACAGGATAACAGTTTGTTTCCTGTTCTGTCCTATTCAAATGCAATTTTCTGTTTCAGAGAGACTACCGTCCAATAGATTTATCGCGTGCTTACATTTCACGTGCCGTTGTCCCAGTACAGAAGGTACAGAAATCTGATGCTAAGTTTGACGGTCATACAAGCTCAAAGGAGTTCTTTAGAAACTGGGCTCCATCTCCACGGGTTCGGTACGGTGACTTCCACGAAAATAGGCCGTATATCCCTCCACAGGAAAAGTTTGCAGGTGAAAGTGTAGCTCAGAGCTCGTTCACACCAAAGAGATATGAGCCGACAAAGGACTTCCGACCGGAAGATAAACCCGTAAACAAAGATGGTGATTTTGACTTTAACACTGTTACACACATGACATATAAAAAGCCGGAAGTTAAACCATGTCGTGCTGCAGTATATCTAATGCAACAGGAATTAAAGCGCCAACTGGCAGCAGGTGAGCAAGCGAGTAATGCAACACCAACAGGGCTGACAATTGCTGCCAAGTAGGCCACTCAGAGGAAACAATTTCGGAGCATAGCTGTTAAATTTCTATATTAGTATCATTTTTAATAAAGTGGTTTTTGAGTCCAAAGGTGCAAAACAAACGTACAATGTTTTAGTTTTTATCTTTAATGTTCAGTTCAGGGTATCCAAGGCAATTTCACATTATGGCCTTACTTTCTGTGATATTATTCCATTATGTCTGTGATAGCGATACCCAGTTTATTCTTTATGTTTAATATGCTTTGTTTAAAAGGAATTGGTCAAAACGAATGCAACATTCTAGGCCTTTGTGTTACTCTGAAAAAATATATATGTGGACGTTAGGTGATGAGATTATGAAAAATAGGGTAATGAAAGTGTTTGTAAGAAAAGATACGTGCACGTTACAAACTGCATAGGATTTTGGTTTGCAACGATAATCTTTGGTTAACAATACTACAGTTTTACAAAATGAAGATATTTTTGTTCATGTGGAGTAGTATTCATTCAAACTGAAAGGGTAAAACTGCGTCATTTCAAGCCGTTCATATCGTACAGTGGGTTAACACTAAAAAAAAAACGAAACTGGTCGCTAAACGTATCATTTATGGTGCGTTCTTCAACAGTAGTGCTTGCATGTGTCATTTTTTTTCACGAATTTATTTGAACATATTGCGCGTTGATTTTGTAGATGCTACTGAGTGCAAAGCGTGTAAGATTTCGCAATTTAAACATCATAAATTTCATAATATGCATACTCTTCTTTTTCCAACTCCTAATAATATATATTTCATTTACCACTAGCCATTGGTTGAAATTTTAATAAGTGTATTTTACATAAGATATTTAATATTTGAATGGAATTTTCGTTTTATGATTAAAATGATAATTCCAGATGCATTTTGAAAAACTGTCTATGTCAACACATGTATAATGCTTATAAATGTTTTGAGTTTGAATAAAAAATTAACGATACATGGTTGCCCTTTTTGTTTTAAACATTAAAGTATTTAACAATTAGTGCGTTTGGCTGGTAGACCAAAACACGAATATCGGAGGCATCGATAACATAATTGATCCTGTAATTTCATTATAAAATTACATACGGCATGACAGTAATTTCATTACAAAATTACATACGACATGAAATGGGACGAATCAGAGGGCAAATGATATTGCACGTGAATAAAATGGAGAAAAGGTTAAAACAGGTGTATAGCGGAGGTATGATTTTTAATAACAATAAAAGGTGCTGTTTTTTTGCGATATCAAATCGTTCGACGGCATAAGTTCGTGTATTTCATTGAGCCATCTGTAAAAAATATGTTTCAATGTAAAAAAAAAAAGAAGTTCAAAATATTTTAAATTAAATTATTTTTGAAGCAAATCATTGCAGTAATTGTCAAAATATTTTGCGTTTATGTCCGAAAATAAACTGCAGCATTGACAAATAATGACAAACTGCTGCAAACTATAAGATCCACATGGAACCAGAAACAGGAAAGGGTAAAATATTGTGACGGTACTGTATCTCTTAATTCAACTGCATGTCTCCTTAACCGCTCAAATACTTCGCATAAAATGGTACTGGTTCCCAAATTACATGTTACTTGTATTGAAAACAATAAAACAAAAATACACTAACAAAACTACTTTCATTACTTGATGGATCACAATAGTTTCTTGGTTATTCCTGAACACTCGGCACACCGTGAGATACAAGATAGAAAATTCAATTTCATAGCCGGGCATCAGTCGGAATAATCTTAATTACCAAGTATCCCGGGATGAAGGAGCAAACAACCAAGGTGCTTCAGGAAATTCACAAGTCAATTGCAGCCAGACCTTAAAATTAAGTTTTACCATGCTAAATTTCTAAAATGTACTTTTCCATCGTTCAGTTTGGATAGTACCACTTATTATTCAAAGAGGTGTTCACTGAAAATTTACTGATTAATAGCGAACAATGCAGACCTTGCAGGCTGATCTTGGTCTGCACTGGTCGGCAAATGCAAACTCACTTACCGCTAATAGGCTGAAGATTAATTTTATCATCTCATGGATCAAACTCTTGCTGAATGGAGCCTGAGTTATCATACTAGCTACCTACTACAAACCACATGAAAATGATAGAAAATCCTTTTTTAAAGGTATGCTTATCTCTGTCTAAACAACCCACTGTAAACTCACTGTCTGTCTGTCATTTTTGATGGCGCTACGCCAGGCAGAGACAAGACTATTCATATATCAAGAAAAAGTGTAGTGTAGTACCTCTGAAAGACAATGATTGCACTTACACTGATTATAGGGATATCATAAACAAGCAATTTGAATTGACATTCTCTAAACCCAAACCTCTCAGTCTAATATCAGTTGAAGGCGTTGACAAATCGATTCTAGGGCTGTTACTCAACAGATCCTGCGGTCAAAATGAAATATCACAGATAGCTATACATGCTATAACACAATATATTAGTAACATATATCTTCACAGCATTCCTAAAGGACCGCACTCGAAAACTTGTAGAGGATGGTTCTACTGTTTTCCAGTCTGGGATTCCCTAAGGCTCTGACTTTGTACCTTGTCTTTTTTCTCTTTTCTCTGCCTGTTCAATAGAAAGTGAAAACAAATGATCGCTTTATAACACAGTGAAATCTGGCGGTCATACAAATCTTGACTCCCAATTACTAGAACGTGCACATGTCTATCACAGGCTGTTGAACAATGAGAACAGGACTGGTCAGATGAATTACGAACCCCGAAAAAAAAACCTGTTATTTTTCCACACATTCTACACGGTACTGAACTAAAAATGCCCCGTCACTGTCAAGTATCTTTAGGTGACAATCCCAAAAGGCTTACAACACCAGTGTCCATCCACATCTAGAATATGGTTAAAACTTTAAATATAGTCCCACCCCCATCACACACGCTTACAGAAGTTCTTCAATAGCAAAACTGGCATGTCACGCTAAGTCTGAAATTTTTATGACTGTACTATACAAGATTATAACTGCATTTACACTTAAATTGTAATTTGGAAACGTCCCCACGTCTGTTTTATCAAGGACGTAAATGTCTACTTTTATTTAACAAATGATTAAGGCCTTCGAGTTGTTTATCGTGTAGTTTACCACGGTTCAGAGTTCAGATGCGTAGGAATTTAACCACGAGGGCGTTAGCATCTGAACTCTGAACCGTGGTAAATTAGACGATAAATCACAAAAGGCCTTGATTGTTTTCACTCTGGCATGCTCATTGACATGTTTTAATAAATATTAATCTGGACTTTATTTACCCGAGGAATAATGTCTTGGACGTCATGGGGCATTTTGACATTATAATTGACGTCGTAATGCTCTCTTACCGTACCGCGCGTCAACCGTTGTTTATCGCAGAATATACAGACCTTCATTTCCTTCTTTGTTTAACTGGAGATCAAATCGAGCCATGTTAGAATTATATATATATGATTTACGTCCTTGGTTTTATATAAGAAATAATGTATAGAAAATTTATTAATGCACGAAAAAGACGTTATATATGTCACGGTCAGCGGAATAATTTCACGAAGGCGTATAACCCATTTGGAGTACAATAATTTAAGTCATCGCCCGTATAAGGTGGCGTCATTTTAACGTAAGCGTGTTTTAACAGAAACAAGTACACGTGTATATTAGAATGTATTTTACAGAACCAATACACAGGCCACATTTATCGGTAACCTTATTATATGACATTTTATATATATAGAGTAAAACATATTTTTTCTTTCCATACTGTATACTATATGACATTCGAGAAGGTTGCCGTTAGATTGGGCCGATGACCTAATGTAGTCTAGTCCATCAGTAATCAGTCCCTACCAGAAATTATACAATTCTGCACAAATAAGCTAATCCATTTCTTTTAAACTTAGCGCGGTTAGACAAACTCTTGTTTCCTCAACACTCTCTGGCTACCGTAAACCGTACACTGGCATTTAGCTAAACTTGCACGAGTTACTTCCCTTGCGGGCAAATGTCAAAATCGACAAAATTATAATGAGAGTAAGTAATTTTATTTTGATACGTTTCCTTTCACTTTGTTATATTGAATTAAACCCTGGAAAATGATTTTAAAACAACTGACCTTTGCCAGGGCTTAACTGGGTAGCCTTGGATAATTATGCATGTAGTGGTCTTACTAGCGTTTGTTTCGGATAAATGACGTACCGGATATTGAACACAACAATATACATATTTGGTTAAAGTATTGCATGCAACTGACTATCTAGGTGTATCTCAGTAACTACTGTAAACATTGGATTGAAAATTTGGGCAATTCTTCTTGGTTATCAATAAATTATGCCGCTTTTTCAGCTTAGAAATTTGCTTAAAGTTTTGCATGCAGTTAAGTTAGGAAGTACCTCTAGACAAGCCTGTTACAGTGCTTTAGGGTATAGTGGATAGCTAACTAATTTTTCCTGCATTCCAATTCAAAGAAATGAAAATAGTAATTTTTGTCCAGTATATCAGGCAGAAAACATCTATTCTTCTTAAAACATTCAGCTTTTCATATCAATTCATGTGTTTTTTCTCTCCAAGCCATTGTTTACATAATTATGAGCTGATTTAGGGTGTACAGGATAGTTTTGGTCATTTTTTCCATTATTAGTTTAAATCCACATCTTAACAAACTTTCCAAAATCTTTACTACAGATCAGAATAATAATGTATTCTCTTTTCAAAAACATTCAGCTTTTTAAATTTCTATCAAATACTTTTTATTCACTGACGTTTTTTACATATACACTGATTTAGTCTATAGGTGATAGCTTAATTTTACATTTGATGACATATGAAAAATAACACAACAAGCAAATATTTAAAATGTATGTCAGAATGTCTGTTTGCATGCCAGTGAAAAAATGATATGAAAATTTGTATAATAATTCAAGTCTAAATATAAAATTTATCAATCTATCCTCTATACCCTAAAATACGCTATACCCTAAAGCACTGTAGGGGTTTTTAGAGGTACGGACCTCCGATTTTCTAGAGATTAAGGGTCATTTACGTTTCAGATTTTGTTGAAAATGAAATAATAAATACGACTTCATCAGAATTCATCTTAAACTTGGATCTAAATGGTTTACAGATAACAATGTTCACCCGATTTGTTACATTTTCTTTTGAAACATAAATAACCAAAGAACACCAAATAAATCATGAGGATTCGAATTGGCAGGAAAAAAGATATAAAGATTAAACAAAATAATGTAAATTATCTTTGGGAAAAAACTATTTTTAATGATAATTAACCCTTAGGGTATTTATGTTTTCTACACATTTGGTAGCCGTTACAAGATACAAGGGACGTTTTCACAAACAGTTTCTTTTACTCGCTGTCGGTTAATTGATTATTAAACAATCAGTTCTGTGTCGATTATCATGATATCTTGTTAAATAACAAAATATTATGCTTAATTTATTTTTTCTGCTGAATTACAAATACAAGCACTCATTTATCTGTTATCAACAGTTTATTTTACAACAAACTAATCGGCACAGAACAGTGTATTCATTTGGAGTTCCTCGGTTATTTAGGTTTTGAAAGAGAAGGTAAACAATTGGGTGAACGCTGGTATCTGTAAACCATTTAGATCCAAGTTTTAAGTGAACACTGGTTAAGTCTTATTTTTTATTTCATTTTCAACAAAATTTAAGATATATATAACCCTAAATTTCTAGAAAAAGGAGGTCCGTACCCTTAGAAAACCCCTAACAGGCTTGTCTAGAGGTACGGATCTGTACCCCTAGACACTTCCATTAAGTTAACTATCAAGATGCATCTCTGTAACAACTCTTTGTATAGGAAAGATCGCCATGACGTCACGCATTAAAATCAGTTTATCTGGTGGTAGGCAAAAACAATGGTTTTACATCGTTTGTGTATGGGATCGGAATTTTAAATTTTTATTAACTTTTTCGCTCATTTCTGGATTTTCAAAATTTAAAAAGTTTTGAAATACTTACAATTTTCATATTTTCGTATTCAGATATGTTTTTTAAATGAATAACCGTTTTAAATAATATATAATTTTAATAGCGGCGTAGTAATGTTCAAAACTTTTAGAAAAACACTGTAAGTTAAGCGTTCATAATTAATCCATTTTATTTCGAAATAATAATAAAAAGTAACTAATAAAAGTAACTGTTTTATAACCTTTCCATTGATAAAAAATTATTGACATAATTTGTGTTTTAAGAAAGTTTAGACCATTAGAAAAACATCACTTTTTACAAAAAACATGGACGTTCGGCGTCCGCCCACGTACCCGATCACAGTTTTATCAGTTCTAAAAATAGAAAACACAACGGATTTGTATACAAACACGATCTCTCCTATTGAACTGAAACTTCATATCATGCTTCCAAGTTAGCAGACCTACTGCACAATGCTTATTAGTGACATACGCTAATTGTTAAGCAGTCATAGAACAAAAATGTTTTTAGCTGGTGTGATTATGAAATTTAATAATATCTTCAAGTTGTGGTTGTTTATTTAATCTTTGGTTGCTTGCAGTGGCATTGATTAATAATCTTGTTTAGCCACATTCTCTTGAAAACTATAAGAGAACTCTATAGCTTTGAAAGTGGAACATTGTACACTTGTTTATCATGGTTAAATAAGTGAGTAGACCACTGCTTGGCCAGATTGAAGGCTGCCTTCATTAAACATATAAATTAAACTAGAACAACTTTTTCTTGGCAGCCAGATGATGGATGTTTACCAAACTTTGTCTTTAGCATTCTTATAGGCCTGTCTCAATTTTTGTGCGCCCTCATGAGTGGTGGGGGCATATAGATTTGGTCTTGTCCGTGCGTGCGTCCGTGTGTCTGTGCATCTGTGTGTCTGTCCGAAGTTTGTGATGCGCCTAGCTCAAAAAGTAGAAACCTTGCATGAGTCTTTATCATGATATGAACTTGCGCACCTCCTATTTTTTGTCTGGCTTCGCCCCCTATTTTCCAGAGTTATGGCCTCTGAAATAGTCAAAAATGCACATTTTCACCTTGTGACACGCCTAGCTCAAAAAGTATTTGATGTAGATTCATGAAACCTTGCATGAGTCTTAATCATGATATGAACTTGCGCACCTTCTATTTTTCAATTGGGTCTGCCCCCTATTTTCAGAGTTATGGCCCCTGAAATAGTCAGAAATGCACATTTTCACCTTGTGATGCGCCTAGCTCAAGAAGTTTTTAATATAAATTTATTAAACCTTGCATGAGTCTTTATCATGATATGAACTTGAGCACCTTCTATTTTTCATCTGGGTCAGCCCCCTATATCAGGAGTTGTGGCCCCTGAAATAGTCAAAAATGCACATTTTCACCTTGTGACGCGCCTAGCTCAAAAAGTATATTATATAAATGGATGAAAACTTGCATGAGGCTTTATCATGATATAAACTTGAGCACCTCCTATTTTTCATCTGGGTCAGCCCCCTATATCCAGAGTTGTGGCCCCTGAAATAGTCAAAAATGTACATTTTCACCTTGTGAGGCGCCTAGCTCAAAAAGTATATTATATAAATGGATGAAAACTTGCATGAGGCTTTATCATGATATAAACTTGCACACCTCTTATTTTTTGGCTGGCTCCTTTCCCTATTTTTATAGTTATGGCCCCTGAAATAGTAAATTATGTGCCTAGCTGAAAAAGTATTTGATGTAAATTCATGAAACCTTGCTAGAGTCTTTATCATAATTAATCCTTTTTATAAAATGTTTGTTTAGGCTATACCCCATTAAGACTGCAAACATTTGAATTATTTCCTCTTATTTGTGACAAATGTACCAGTGGGGGGCACATCCTGTGTCCTACAGACACATTCTAGTTTTTTTTATTTCCCTGGTGTAGTTGGTGAAACAGGGCTTGACAAATCCACTTGCTTGCTCATTAACAAAAGCTCAGGGCCAATGGAACTTACTGTAGGATGCGTCCCTCCAGGATAAGTGAGATTTTTGACCAATAATATAGACTAGTAAATCCAATTAAAATGGAGCCATGCAGAAACCGGATACAGTACTACATTATGATCATATTAATTAATATTATTAATTAGCTTGATAGTCCTGATAGTACTGGTTTATGGACTTTTAAAACAGACGTCTGTAAAAATAATTTTTCCTGGTGAATTGCAGGATGAGTATAAATTTTAGCAGTATGAGTGAAAATTCTAAGCAGCTCATCCTGCAGGAGTCCTACAAAGACCTAGAAGGCATATAGTGTTTAAAATGACCATGTGTTAGTCCTTATGTTTGATTTTTTTCTTGAGTTATGTCTCTTTTGTCCTTGTGTCCATCCGTCCGAAGTTCGTGATGCTCCTAGCTCAAAAAGTATTTGATATAAATTGATGAAACCTTGCATGAGTCTTTATCATGATATGAACTTGCACACCTCCTATTTTTTGTCCGGCTCCGCCCCCTATTTCCAGAATTATGGTCCCTGAAATAGTCAAAAATGCACATTTTCACCTTGTGACGCGCCTAGCTCAAAAAGTATTTGATATAAATTGATGAAAACTTGCACGAGTCTTTATCATGATATAAACTTGCGCACCTCTTATTTTTCGTCTGGCTCCACACCCTATTTTTAAAGTTATGGCCCCTGAAATAGTCAAAAATGCACATTTTCACCTAATGACGTGCCTAGCTCAAAAAGTATTTGATGTAAATTCATGAAACCTTGCATGAGTCTTTATCATGATGTAACCTTGCATACTTGGCATTCTTCTTGAGAATCTTAGCACTTATTATAGAGTTATGACCCTTGAAATAGCCAAAATAGTGGATTTTTTTATTATGATGCTCATAGCTTAAAAAATATATGGCCTAGAATAATGAATCCTTTATATAAAATGTTTGTTGAGGCTATACCCCCTTAAGACTGCAAACATTTGAATTATTGCCCCTTATTTGTGACAAATGTACCAGTGGGGGCACACCCTGTGTCCTACAGACACATTCTAGTTTGGATTTAAAGTTTATACAACTACTATACTCTAAAACTTCTATCCAATTTAGTTGAAACCTGTCAACATCAACAGCATCAGTTGGACATGAGCTTATTTTCAGGACTTTTATGTTTGGTTATTTCTGTGCTCACAGTTACGAAGAACCATGAGGTATATTTAATGTTTGAACTGTCCATCATACTTCTTTAATGTGCTTAACTACAGTTTCCACCCAATTCAAACTTGGTATACATCATTAACATGAAGTGGACATGAGCATATTGTTAGGACTTCTATTTCTGTGAATCATATAATGTATGAACTATCCATCCGTCTGTCCATCATTCTGTTTGTCCATCTGCCTATCACATTTTTTTGTGTACTCAACTCCTCCTGCAGTTTTCATCCAATTCAAATGAAACTTAGTATATAATCAGCAGCATGAAGTGAACATGCACATACTTTCAGGACTTTCATATCCACTTATATTCTTCTGTTATGCCCCTTTTTTAGCTCACCTGTCACATAGTGACAGGGTGAGCTTTTGTGATCGCCCTTCGTCCGTCGTCCGTCCACAATTTCGTGTCTGCACGATAGTGGTTTCATTTATGATTTTATTATGCCCCCCTTTGAAAAAGGAGGGGTATATTGTTTTGCAGATGTCGGTCGGTAGGTCGGTCGGTCGGTCGGAATGTACACCTATCCGTTTCCGGATGATAACTCAAGAACGCTTGGGCCTAGGATCATGAAAGTTGATAGGGAGGTTGGTCATTACCAGTAGATGACCCCTATTGATTTTGAGGTCTGTATGTCAAAGGTCAAGGTCACAGTGACCCTGAATAGTAAAACGGTTTCCGGATGATAACTCAAGAACACTTGGGCCTAGGATCATGAAAGTTGATAGGGAGGTTGATAATGACCAGCAGATGACCCCTATTGATTTTGAGGTCAGTATGTTAAAGGTCAAGGTCACAGTGACCCTGAACAGTAAAATGGTTTCCGGATGATAACTCAAGAACACTTGGGCCTAGGATCATGAAAGTTGATAGGGAGGTTGGTAATGACCAGCAGATGACCCCTATTGATTTTGAGGTCAGTATGTTAAAGGTCAAGGTCACAGTGACCCTGAATAGTAAAACAGTTTCCAGATGATAACTCAAGAACGCTTAGGCCTAGGGTCACGAAAGTTGATAGGGAGGTTGGTCATGACCAGCAGGTGACCCCTATTGATTTTGAGGTCAGTATGTCAAAGGTCACAGTGACCAGGAACAGTAAAATGGTTTCCAGGCAATAACTCAAGAACGCTTTGTCCTAGTGTCAGGAAAATTGATAGTTAGGTTGGCCATGACCAGCAAATGACCCCTATTGATTTTGAGGTCATTAGGTCAAAGGTCAAGGTCACATTGGCCAGGAACAGTTAAATGGTTTCTGATCTTCTTGTCCAAAACCATAGGGCCTAGGGCTTTGATATTTGGTATTTAGCAAAATCTAGTGGTCCTCTACCAGGATTGTTCAGATTATTTCCCTGGGGTCAAATATGGCCCCACCCCTAGGGTCACATGGTTTATATAGACTTATATAGGAAAAAACTTTGAAAAACCTCTTGTCCAAAACCACAGGGCCTAGGGCTTTGATATTTTGTATATGACATCATCTAGTGATCTTCTACTAAGATTATTCAAATTATTCCTCTAGGGTCAAATATGGCTCCGCCCTGGGGGTCACATGGTTTACATATACGTCTATAGGGAAAAACTTCGAAAATCTTCTTGTCCAAACCGCAAAGTCTATGGCTTTGGTATTTTGTAATGTAGCGTCATTTAGTGGTTCTCTACCAACTTTGTTCAAGTTATCCCTCTCGGGTCAAATATGGCCCTGCCTCAGAGGTCAAATGGTTCATATAGACTTATATAGGGAAAAACTTTGAATCTTCATGTCCATAACTTACATCATTCAAATTTGGACCACATGTATAGTTTTGAGTGGCAAGATGAACCTTGACATGAGTTGACCTTGATCTTGACCTAGTGACCTACTTTCACATTTCTGTACCTACAGCCTTCAAATTTGGACCACATGCATAGGTTTGTGTACTGAAAAAAAACTTTGACCTTGTTATTGACCTAGTGACCTACTTTCATATTTTTGAAGGTACAGGTTTCAAATTTGGACCACATGCATAGTTTTTTGTTCCAAAATAAAATTTGACCTTGATTTTGACCTAGTGACATAGTTTCACATTTCTCAAGCTACAGCCTTCAAATTTGAACCACAAGCGTACTTTTGTGTACTGAAATGAACTTTGATCTTGAGATTGACCTAGTGACCTACTTTCACATTTCTGAAGGTACAGGCTTCAAATTTGGACCACTTGCATAGTTTTATGTTCCGAAATAAAATTTGACCTTGATTTTGACCTAGTGACCTACTTTCACATTTCTCAAGCTACAGCCTTCAAATTTGAACCACATGCATAGTTTTGTGTACTGAAATGAACTTTGATCTTAAGATTGACCTAATGACCTACTTTCACATTTTTGAAGGTACAGGCTTCAAATTTGGACTGCATGCATATTTTTGTGTTCTGAATTGAAATTTTACATTGATTTTTATCTATTACCTGCTATCACATTTCTCAAGCTACAGCCTCCAAATTTGAAGCACATGCATAGTTCTGTTTACCGAAATGAACTTTACCTTGAAATTGATCTAGTGACCTGCTATCACATTTCTCAAGCCACCGCTTTCAAATTTGGACCACATACACATTGTTTTGTACCTAAATGAAATTTGACCTTGATTTTGACCTTGAGCTAGTCTTGAAATTTGGAACATTCAAAAATGGCTCAGTGGATGGCGCCAAGATCAATCTGTAATCTCTTGTTAGGTTAATAGGTTAAAGGTCAAGGTCAGATTAAACCAGAATGATAGTACTTTTGTTTACAGTGAGCATATAATTTCTGTTCCTTGTGCAATTACTAATTGCATCAAGGGGGGCATTTCGTGTTCGACGAGCTCTTGTTTTAACCAAACTTGCACACAACTTGTATCACCATAAGATCTTGGTTCCTTTCTTGAACTGGCCAGATCCCATTATGGGTTCCAGAGTTATGGCCCCTGAAAGGGCCAAAATTAGCTATTTTGACCTTGTCTGCACAATAGCAGCTTCATTTATGATTTGATTTTAACCAAACTTGCATAAAACTTGTGTCACCATAAGATCTCGGTTCCTTTCTTGAACCGGCCAGATCCCTTAATGGGTTCCAGAGTTATGGCCCCTGAAAGGGCCAAAATCAGCTATTTTGACCTTGTCTGCACAATAGCAGCTTCATTTATGATTTGATTTTAACCAAACTTGCACACAACTTGTGTCACCATAAGATCTTGGTTCCTTTTTTAAACTGGCCAGATTCCAATATGGGTTCCAGAGTTATGGCCCCTGAAAGGGCCAGAATTAGCTATTTTGACCTTGTCTGCACTATAGCAACTTCATTTATGATTTTATTTTAACCAAACTTGCACACAACTTGTATCACCATAAGATCTTGGTTTCTTTTTTGAACTGGCCAGATTCCATTATGGGTTCCAGAGTTATGGCCCCTGATACGGCCAGAATTAGCTATTTTGACCTTGTCTGCACAATAGCAGCTTCATTTATGATTTGATTTTAACCAAACTTGCATAAAACTTGTGTCACCATAAGATCTCGGTTCCTTTCTTGAACTGGCCAGATCCCATAATGGGTTCCAGAGTTATGGCCCCTGAAAGGGCCAAAATTAGCTATTTTGACCTTGTCTGCACAATAGCACCTTCATTTATGATTTGATTTTAACCAAACCTGCACACAACTTGTATCACCACAAGATCTTGCTTCCTTTCTTGAACTGGCGAGATTCCATCATGGGTTCCAGAGTTATGGCCCCTTAAAGGTCCAAAATTGGCTATTTTGGCTTTTGCAGCCATATATAGACTTCATTTATGGTTTTAATTTGATACAAACTTCCAAAATATCTTCAACAACAATAAATCTTGGATTCCATGACAAATCAGATCCAGTCGTAGGTTCCAGAGTTATTTTATATCTGATTACCTCCCCTGATTGTAATCAAAATGGATTTATATCAGAAAGTACTTATAGGACTTATTTGAAATTTCGTTATTGTTATTAATTGGACTGAGACAATCAGGGTAGATAACTATGGACTGATTCTATGTCAAATTACCTCCCTTTATTTCAAATTAAAATGGGTATATCTCCATAACTAATGAAGATACTGATCTGAAATTTCATTTATGTCAACAGATTTATTTGGCAGATCCTTCTTTTGTTCACTTATAATTTTTTTTTTTTAATTACTTCCCTTTTACGTTGCTATAAATAGCTTATTTTAGTAACTTTTTTATTATTGGCCATAGGGAAAAACCGAGACCACTTTTCTGTGGTACAACATGGATGGTACCTCCAATTTTTAGGTGTATTTTGACATAGCTATACCTTGTAAGAATTTTTTTTCTTTTTGGTTAAATTTCTTCCCTTTGTTGTTCCTGTCCTTTAGACTTAGATATTTTTTCTGAGGACCTTCTTGGCCTCAAGTGCAATGATAACAGGTGAGCGATATAGGGCCATCATGGCCCTCTTGTTTAACTTACTACTATTATAACTGTATATCTTTACCTTTTGTACACAACTTTAATTTAAATGAAGCTTGGTAAATATCATCAACATGAAGTGGACCTGCATATTTGTGGGAATTTCATGTCCTATTATGTTTTGTTATGTGGTATAGATTTCCACTGGAGTTTTTTTCTAAGATTTGATTTTTCTATCCTGAATCAAGAAAGAGTTATTTTAGCATAAATCTAAATTCAATTTATTAATGAAAAATATAAATACAGGAAATATAGAACTATCATATTGTATTTTTCAAAGATTTCCATTGACAACTACATTTGACAGCTACAATTATATTAAGCTCAGAAGCCTTGAGAAAAGCAAGATTGACATATTATTACCTCCTTAAGCCTATATTGGTTGTGCAGCTAATGGATTTGGAAGCTACACATTGTTTTAAACTTCCCTTTTGTTAAGATTGTTAAAATATTACATCAAAACCAAATATAAAACTAGAAGGTATATTTATATCAAAAGAAACAGTTAATTTTTTAAATACTTTCATCTTTAACAAAATTTCAATAAAAATTCATGCATGTCTATTTGAGATCTAACTGTGTGTGATGTGTCTTTTTCTTCTTTAAATAAATCTCTAACAGGATATTTAAAACTGAAAAATATGATAAAAAGTTGCATAGTTTATTCAATGCTTTTATCTTCTTACAGTTAGCCTTGATTTTAAATTAATTAAAGATTTTATTACTATAAATTACACTCAGTGAAATGGACAGTATTGGTCAATTCAAATTTTGGTCCTGTGCAGTATTCCTGATCAGTATATGTAGTGGTCAATACTGGTCAATTGAATACTATGATTGTATTACTTATTTTTAAAATAAAGTTACCATGTTCAAGCATAGAGAATAATACAGTGGGATTATTGATCATGACAGCTAATTAGTGACTAGATAAACAGGCCAGCAACATACCTGTTGTATACTGTAAGGCATTGTGTGACAACTGCTCTCAAAACACAACCACTTCCATGAAAGGGTCCAGGTGTTCACAGCAATTTTTTATTAAATTATTTATACCAGTAAAAATAATTAGATTTATCACTTGTGAATCAAACACTTACTGCTACAGTTTATGAAATACTTTCAATTAAATTAACACTTTTTCAACATATTGTGACTTTTTTGTATAAAATAATGTATCTTTGTAATTTAATCTTACAGAAAATGTTCAATGACCAAAAAACTCAACCAGTATTGACCAACCGACCACTTCAGACCAACTTAGGAGTACGGATAAGGTTGCTTTAACTAAATAATAATGCCTGCATTCGCCATAATCAAGCCTCAAAATGCTCTTAACAGTCAGTATTGACTAATTGACCAGTACTGACCAATCGACCAGTATTAACCGGTATTGACCACTTCAGGGAGTATTGACCGGGGCGGTTTTAACCGCCCAACATTGTACACACATATACATGCACGCACCCGGGGCTCTCCCCCTCCAACACACACACACACACACACACACACACACACACACACACACACACACACACACACACACACACCTAATGAAACATTTAAAAAAGAAAATTCTTGTGTTTCTTTATTATAATTGTTTCTCAGTATCTCAACCCCTCCCCACTTCCACGCACCCGGGGCTCTCCCCCTCCAACACACACACACACACACACACACACACACACACACACACACACACACACCTAATGAAACATTTAAAAAAGAAAATTCTTGTGTTTCTTTATTATAATTGTTTCTCAGTATCTCAACCCCTCCCCACTTCCACGCACCCGGGGCTCTCCCCCTCCAACACACACACACACACACACACACACACACACACACACACACACACACACACACACACACACACACACACACACACACACACACACACACACACACACACACACACACACCTAATGAAACATTTAAAAAAGAAAATTCTTGTGTTTCTTTATTATAATTGTTTCTCAGTATCTCAACCCCTCCCCACTTCCCCCTTTCCAGCCTTCATTACCCTACCCCCATCCCACATCAAAAATCAGTTTTTTTGAGTCGGCTGAACGCTGAAAGCGTTTGACGAGTCTTTGCTATTGCCCGATTTCTCAATCACATTAAATGGCCTCACAACACAGCAATTGATGTAGTTCCATTAGATTGTCTTTAATTTCAAAGAGTTCATTGATCAGATGAAGTTCAGTTATGTCAATCCCATTTGCTGTGACCAATATGCGATGTAATCTGTCAAATTTATGAAGTGTAATTGTGCAATACTCAAATAAAGCCACGTATTTTCTTCCGCGGTAACTCATTAAGCATAAACACGCATAACGATTCTGCGGGATTTGGTAATCCATTTGCGCATATGATTATGGTGACTAATTTCATGCCTTTTTATCATAAAATAGCAAATATGATGTTCACAAATTAAATAAAAACTGCATATTAACTTATAAGCCAAATCATCCATTTGTTACCCTGTCCGTTTCAAAAAATAATCTTAAAAATCATTGCGCAAATAACAAATTTATTGCGCTGTGCATTTCATGAATTGTGCAGGCTTACCAAGCTTGCGTAACATCCAGCCAAAGTCAAAATTTAGTTCCAGAACATACTGCTAGTATTTTATTGAGTCGGGTACCTCTGAAAGCATTGGAATGTCTCTTATCAAAGAGTTTACCACATCGATGAAATTAAATTACGACAGCTTCATTTTAAATGACCCGAATAAGATATGTGCAGTATGTTAATTCTTCCGCGAGACTTCGCGGATGAATCCTAACTACATTCTGGGCACTTGTCGGCGAACGCACGTGACCTGTTTATAACAACACTTCTACGACTTTGCGTTTGAAAATACAGACTTCGGTTTACCGAAAAAATACTACGAAGATCGGCCAGATAAAAATGATGCAAAATCGCGAGTGGCGAAAATGCAAACGTCTATAACTTCGTTTTAAATTGTAACCTTTCTGGAATTTTGACTGGTACGGATAATTTGCTTACGATTCAGGTCACAAAAAAATGAAACCGTCACCCATTCATGATGACACATGGGTTGAATTTTGCAGTCAGTAAGCGGATAAATTATCGGGAGAAGAAGCTCTTACTGGTTTGTTTAATTACTACTGATTTTGAAAATGATTTTATTTCTTATTTTTCGAGAAATAAACAATCGGCGAAACATTAAATTGTATTTTCTTGTAGTTTTCGAAATCAAAAGTAGATCGTTTATATTAGACTGCTTTGACGAAACGAAACAACTTTTTTATGAAATGATTTAAGTAAGAGGTAATTTCACCGTCAACTTCAATACAGATACTGCCAGTTGCTGCTAAACTGTCTTTGTATCATCACAATTTGTAAAACATATTGTTGAAACTGGAGATTTTGGCGGTATTAAGAAAGGAAGTGTCTAGGGGAATCTGATTCTAGCGGTACGGATCCGTACCTCTAGACAAGCCTGTTAGGGGTTTTCTAGGGGTACGGACCTCCATTTTTCTAGAGATTAAGGGTCATTTACATTTACATTTCAAATTTTGTTGAAAATGAAAAAAACAAATAACACTTCATCAAAATTCACCTTAAACTTGGATCTTTAAATGTTTTACAGATTAACAATAATCATCCGATTTGTTACATTTTCTTTCGGAACAGTTCTTTCGTCCATCCATTACAAATTGTATGTGGCAGTCTGCGCTATAAAATTTCAATATATAAATTGTCATATTCAAATTTAGCATGTGCGAATATATACCAGCCGATAATTGCCTGTTTTGGTAATGCCGGAGGCAAATGTTTACTGGAAAAATATACCCTTACAGAAGCAAGCCTCTGTGGCGTACATGCTGCGTATTTGCTGTGTATATGCCGCGAACACAGTAGTACGCCAGAGGAGTACATTTTACATACACCGCATGCCGCGTACATGCCGCGTACTATTTCGACGAGTACACAGCATGTACGCAGGAGGTCACTAGTACACTTCAAGTACGCAGCACAGACTCTGAAAATTTAAGGAGTACACTGCATGTACGCAGGAGGGACTTGTACAAGAAAATAGTACACTGCATGTACACCGCAGATACTTTGAAATTTGTGCAGTACACTTCATATACGCGGGAAAGACTTGTACAATTTCTTTTGGCATTTATACTCAGTTTTTTTTTTATAAGTTAAAGTCTGAAGTAAACTTCATTTACGCGGGAGGGACTTGTTCATTTTCTTTTGGTGTTTATACTTTGAATTTTTTTAGGTAAAAGTCTGAAGTACACTTCATGCAGGAAGGATTTGTACATTTTTTTTTTTTTTTTGGAAGCAAGAACTTGATTTCCGAGTAACTTTTATCTTAATAGCATAGAATAGTTCAGATTACCGGTATTCTAAACAATGAAAATTTGCCATTTACTATTTGCAATGTTCATTTGTGAAGCTTACATCTTAGTGATTTCTGAGCTGCACCTTGCATGCAGTGTAAAAATATATTCTTTTTCATTTTGAATTAATCCTGGAGCTTTCTAACTTGGATAATTGAAAAGCCTTATTTGAACTTCGTTGCATTACATTTTGTAATACATGAAATAATTACCAAGATAATGCCTCAACAGCGCCCGAATGAGAAGAATTAATAGCTCTCACTGTTATTTGAATACTCTTAAGCAAAACACCATTCTATCATGTTTTATAAAGGCTTTAATGCTCATTATGTTAACTCATTAAGGCCTCACCAGATTAAAAAGTTGTTCATCGGATTTGCCGCTCGTATATTTTCAGAATGTTTTTGGCTAATTGCGCTCGCCCCATTGGAAAAAATCAATCCAAAATTTTTTGGTGCGCTACTTTTTACGGACGTAAAAGTGTATAAATGCTTATATAATTCCAGTCCTAGATTGTTCTCAGATGGATTTTAATCAAAATAAATACATACTACGCACACATAGTCTATAATAAATCATAACACTTATATTTAGTTGCATTAAAGTTGTTTCCCCTTGATGCAGTTACGCCATTTTCTTCAAATGTTTACCAAATTACATGCTACAAACATTGATTTATTTCATTGAAAAGTGGATGAAGAAAAGCATACTAATTTATTTGATAACATCAATCTACATTATTTTGGTAAGGGTAAATACTTATTGATGCATGTCACTTATCTTTTTTCTGTCCAAATGATCAGCATTTGCATACAAAAGTTGGTGGGGTAAGGAATTTACATTATCACAGCAGTTTCGCCACAAGAGTACACAGCATGTATACAGTAGGAGTACACAGCATGTACGCCGCAGGACTCGGGCCAGGAGTACACAGCATGTACGCCGCAGGAGTACACAGCATGTACGCAACAGGAGTACACAGCATGTACGCCGCAGGGGTAGTACACCGCAGGCTCATTTGCATGTGAAAAGTGTATGTGCCGCGTACATGCTGCGTACTATTTCCCGCATACTAAATTCCTCCAGCGTACATCCTGTGTACTATGTAGTCCACAGCATGTACGCAGCAAGTAGTACGCGGCAGAGCTCATTTGCATGTCAAAAGTGTACTACAAACGTACTATCGGTGTATGTGCGGTGTATATCCTGCGTACTATTTAAAGCCGTTGATTTTAGTACACATCATGTACGCATCATATACGCTGTATGTACACAGCAAGAGTACGCAGCAGGCCTTTTTCTTCTGTAAGGGTATATAGTCATGGGCAGTATCTTAGTGTCAGCTGTCAAATTGTAGTTTATACTTTCAATATTTTTATTTTTGCAAACCATTCTTCAATATTAGAGAAATATATTGGGTTTAAATACGTGTATAATGTCAATCAAAGTTTTACTAGGCATCGATTGAATGTCTATTTCATCTATTGTAACAAAATCTCTGTTCTGTTGGGAAAAAAACAACTAAAAACAAGCTGAAACTGGTAGACTATACTGCCAGTACATCAATCATTAGCTGACTCTCAGGCCCTTCAGGCCTTTGATTTTCACTTTAAGTTTTTTGTGTTTCTTTCTACTGTCTCTTATTATCCCAGACATTTCTTCACCTTGGTATATACATATGTATTTTTACTTAATCATGTTTCTCAGTATTCTTTCTAACTCAACAAAGCCCCACCCTCCAAATTTTCCACACTCGGAAATAATCCCCTTTCAGAATGTGCTCTTATTAAACTTTTCATCTTTTGTAGTGAGCATCGGTGTCTGCTGACAATTCTTTTTAGCTTCTTTTAAGCATTATCGCCTGTGGTCAACAGGTTACCCCTCTTGTTTTAAGGGATCAGTAGCTTGAGGGTCAAGGCCACAGTGACCTTGAAACTGAAAATGGTTTCTGATCAATATTTCAAGCACTTCTGAACTTCCAGATTTCATAGAAAATTTGTCTTTGGTCAAGAGATGACTCCTGTTGTTTTGTGGTCAGTACTCAGAGGTTAAGCTGTTGTTATTGAGGTCATTCGATCAAAGGTCATGGTCACAGCATACAAAATTTACCCATTTGCCTCCTGCAGACCATCTTGTTTTGTAAGGTCATTATAGAAGTTATTTACATGTATTTCAATGGTATTTAGAATAAATAAAACCACCAGACTACTGAATGAGTGCAGAAAATATAGAAATAAATAAGGGAAGAACTGACAGATAATTTGTTTAAGTAACACTAAATGTGATGTTTGCCCACAAGCATTTGTCTTTTTATAGCTCTGTGATTATATTATCACATCTTGGAGATTATTTTGCCCCGCAGATACTTCATTTAGATAAACTGATTAACAAAACCAGAAATTTCAGACCAGTAGTTTCAGACTAACAGTTTTACATATCATCATGTCTCTCCAAAAAATTGTAGGGATACATATTGTTTTTGCTCTGGTTGTCTGTCGATTTGTCTTTCTGTCCTTCTTTATCTTTAGTTTTCCAGATTACTGACATTACTTCCAGATTCTCAAGCATGAGGACTACCTGAAACTATTATTGTTTGATCCACCTTATCTGTAACACAAACCAGGTCCTTCTTTAGCTCATCTGTCACGTAGTGACAGGGTGAGCTTTTGTGATCACCCTTCGTCCGTTGTCCGTCCGTTCACAATTTCTTGTGAACACAATAGAGACCACATTTTGCAACCAATTTTTATCACACTTGCACACAACTTGTATTGGCATAATATCTCAGTTCCTTTTGAAAACTGGCCAGATCCCTTGATGGGTTCCAGAGTTATGGCCCCTTAAAGGGCCAAAATTTGCTATTTTTGGCTTGTGAACACGATAGACACATTTTGCAATCAACTTTAATCACACTTGCACACAACTTGTATTAGCATAATATCTCAGTTCCTTTCGAAAACTGGCAAGATCCCGTCATGGGTTTCAGGGTTATGGCCCCTTAAAGGGCCAAAATTTGCTATTTTTGGCATGTTGATAGAGACCACATTTTGCAATCAGCCTTAATCAATCTTGCTCACAACTTGTATTGGCATAACATAACATAACTCAGTTCCTTTCGAAAACTGGGCAGATCCTATCATGGGTTCCAGAGTTATGGCCCCTGAAAGGGCCAAAATTTGGTATTTTGGCTTTTGCAGCCATATAGAGACTTCATTTATGGTTTGATTTAATACATACTTGCCAGATATCTTCAACAACAATAAATCTTGGATTCCATGATAAATCTGTCAGATCCAGTCATAGGTTCCAGAGTTACCGCTCCTGATTGACCCCTGAAAGAGCCAAAATTTGTTCATTTTTACCTTGTGAACATGATAGAAGTGACATTTTATATTTGATTTTAACCACACTTACACACAACTTAAGTCACAATAAGATCTTGGTTCCTTTCGAAACCAGCTAGATTCCATTATGGGTTCTAGAGTTACTGCCCCTGAAAGGGGAAATTTTTTCTATTTTTGCCCTTTCAGCCATATAGAGGTTTCATTTATGCATTGATTTGATACAAACTTGTACAGAATGATTATCTTGATGATCTCTAGGCCTGGATCGAAACTGGGTCATGTTGGGTCAAAAACTAGGTCATCAGGTCAAATCAAAGGAAAAGCTTGTTAACAACCTAGAGGCTACATTTATGACCCTATCTTCATGAAACTTGGTCAGAATGTTTATCTTGATGATTTCTAGGCCAAGTTCGAAACTGGGCATATGGGGCCAAAAACTAGGTCACCCAGTCAAACCAAAGGAAAAGCTTGTTAACACTCTTATTCGTTTGATGTGCATGAAACTTGGTCAGAATGAAATATCGGATGAATTTTTATCTGGGTCATGTGGGGTCAAAAACTAGGTCACCAGGTCAAATAAAAGAATAAGCTTGTTTACACCCTAGGGGGCACATTTATAGCTCACCTGAGCACGTGCTCAAGGTGAGCTTTTGTGATCACCCTGTGTCCGTCGTCAACAGTTTGAATGTTAACACTCTAGAGGTTACAATTTTGGCCTAATCTTAAACTTGGTCATAATGTTACTAGTACCCTCAATAAAATCTTGGACGAGTTCGATATTGGGTCATCTGGGGTCAAAAACTAGGTCACCAGGTCAAATCAAAGGAAAAGCTTGTTAACACTCTAGAGGTCACAATTTTGGCCCAATCTTAATGAAACTTGGTCAGAATGTTTCCCTCAATAAAATCTTGGACAAGTTCAATATTGGGTCATCTGGGTTCAAAAACTAGGTGACTAAGGTCACCAGGTCAAATCAAAGGAAAAGCTTGTTAACACTCTAGAGGTCACAATTTTGGCCCAATCTTAATGAAACTTGGTCAGAATGTTACCCACAATAAAATCTTGGACAAGTTCTATATTGGGTCATCTAGGATCAAAAACTAGGCCACCAGGTCAAATCAAAAGAAAAGCTTGTTAACACTGTAGAGGCCACATTTATGACTGTATCTTCATGAAACTTGGTCAGAAGGTTAACACTCTAGAGGCCACATTTATGACTGTATCTTCATGAAACTTAGTCAGAATGTTAATCTTGATGATCTTTAGATAAAGTTCGAATCTGGGTCATGTGGGGTCAAAAACTAGGTCACCGGGTCAAATCAAAGGAAAAGCTAGTTAACACTTTAGAGGCCACATTTATGATCATATCTTAATGAAACTTGGTCAGAATGTTAATCTTGATGATCTTTAGGTCAGTAGGTCAGGTGAGCGATACAGGGCCTTTATGGCCCTCTTGTTTATTCTATCTTCATAAAACTTGGTCAGAATCATGAAGTCTTGGATGATTTCAAATCTGGGTCACGTGGGGTAAAAAACTAGGTCACTAGGTCAAATCAAAGAAAATGCTTGTTTACACTCAAAAGACCGCATTTTTTGGTCCAATCTTAATAAAACTTGGTCAGAATATTTGTCTCCATGAAATCACTAGGTGAAACATGTTTACACTGTTATGGTGTGTTGCAGGTGAACGACCTAGGGCTATCTTGGCCCTTTTGTTACAAAATGGCAGAAACTTAATTACAATGGAAGAATACCTCCTCAAAATTACTTCAGGTGTTGTTCAAGATATTACAGAAATCAAAAATTTTTCTAATACCACCCTCGGAGTTCTTTAAAATATGGTATTGTTTAATATTTAAAGAGAAATTAAGAAAAAAAATCCTTGTTACAGAATAGATAGATCAAGCAGTAAAATATAAAGACAGGAATAAGGAATGAATGTAACATTTTACTATTTATTGATTCTGCGTAAAGAAAGGGAGAAAAATTATTTATTGTCCTGTCCGTACAATTATTGCCAATATCCTAGATAGAGAACTTCTTGGCAGCTTCCTATAAAATATCCGTATTCTGATACCAGTTACTTCCACTACAATTATCTATAAATATCTTCACTCTGATTGCAGGTGCCTGCAGATAATTGGCAGCGATAAAGTTGTGTAATCGACACAGTAATTGACACTACTGTATAATTGATCAGCGACTGAGTATTGGTGACGATGCCAGTTGACAACGTCAACAAGAGTAAGAGTAAAGGACCGGGACATACGGTACGACAGCATAGCACGGGTATGGCGGGACGTTATGATTCTGACACTGACAATCCGCTTCCAGCTGCTTTCAGGTGAGTGGTATTGATTTTTGTTTGCAACTGACAAAGTATATGTTGGTGGTTCGTCTGATGGTTTATTTCTATTTTATTTATTTGAAGTTTTTGCAATTGTTAAAGATAGATTCCTGGTAAGGCAATAGGTAGAAAGATAGTGTACAACTTCTGGTTATTGAAAGTGTTAATTTTCTTTCATGGATGAAAATAAGATAAGGGTACCAAGTGCCATTGTTTTATTTCAAAATTCCTATTTATTATTCTTGATATAGTTAAATAGTGTGAAAAAAATAGAGATACATGTAATAAGCTGTGAGATATTTTCATACATTTTTTTCTGCATAGATTTAACCTCTCTTATTAAAGCACTTTCAGAGTTGCAATGTCATAATTTTTTTTAAATTATGATTCTTGTCCAGTAAATAATACATAATTATAAAGTTCTGTTGGACTGTTAAGATTTTGTAATACAAATTAATATATAAATATTTAATATATATAACAGAAATATATCAGAGTGTTGCAGCTAATGATGAGTCATATGAAAAAGTTTTAACCTTTGCCCTGCTAAATTTCTAAAATGGACTGGTCCATCATTCAGTTTGGGCAGTACCCCTTAATATTCAAAGGGATGTGTTCACTAAAAATTTACTGACTGAATAGCGACCAGTGCAGGCTGATCTTGGTCAGCACTGGTCGCAAAGGCAGAATCACTTGCCACCAGCAGGTTAAAGGTTAGTATCTTCATATTACTGACAGGTTTTGATGTAAACTGTGTAACTTACATTGAGAATACAATAATAATAAATGAAGATAGAAATATGAACTATACATAAGTCTCAAAGTTTTTGAGGGTGGTGATTGGATATTTTTGAATTTTTGAGATACCTGTACCTTTAATGTCAGATTTATGGCCAAATATGTATGTCAGATTGGGAAAATCACAGTTTAAAAAAAAAGAGAAAGAAATGTTATTTTTATGCCAACTAAAAGAAAGTTTTATGACATTTCATTTACAAATAAAATCAAAATTGTTTTTTTTTTTAATGGTGTCAAAAGTGACTGAAATTTACGTTGGAAAACACTAAGTCTTATGACAAAGAAATTCAAAACTAATCAAGATATTTTGAAATTTAAGAAGTTACTATCATGCTTGCAGTTCTATTAATACATAATATTAATGATACTGACTTATATTTGAAAAGAAATCAAGGGAAGAACTTGTAATGGAACAGGTTGATGGAACATCAGAATCTCTATTTTGTTTATCATTTAAAAACGTCCTGGATCATTTTCAAATGTTTATTTCTATGCTCTGTAAGGCGCCTTTGAACGAGTTTATCATGAAAAGGGCGCTATATAAATCTAGTAGTAATATATTTCATTTTAAATCAGGTTTTCATAGAAAACCAGTTATAAGATTGGGGTATGTTGTTGGGCAGGCGTCAAACTTGGTTTCCGCACAATAACTTTAGTTTGGAACAAGCTATAGACACCAAACTTGGCCTGTAGATAGGTGGTAAGGAGACGAAGGTAGGGATTGCACTTGGGTCAAGGTCAAGGTCGCTGTTGCTAAAAATAGAAAAATTGGTTTCCACACAATAATTGTAGTTTGCATTGATGTATTGAAATTAAACATGGCCTATAGGTAGCTTATAGAAAAACCAAGGTTGGGATTATATATGGGGTCATTTGGGTCAAGTTCAAGGTCAAGATAACTTATTTAATTTTCAAACTAAGAAAATTCCATGGTGCGCAGTGGTCTAGAGCATTGGGCCAAAAGCTACTTTTTAGTCAGTGGGACGAAAGGGCGTCGGTTCAAATCCTACTGAGATCCAAAAAAAATTGTTTTCTTTTCTTTTTTGTGAAAAAAAGGTAATGGTCAAGGTCACAGTTACTAAAAATAGATTTTTTTTCTCTAAAAATAGATTTTTTTCTCCGTGTGATCATCAAAAAGGTGGTTTCTGCTTTATAATTTTAGTTTGGACTTACTTACTGCAACCAAACTTTTTGTACAGCGATATTTGGAGTGACTGTTACTAAAAATAGATAAATGGCTTCCACTCAATATCTTTAGTTTGGGTACACTTATTGTCAGTATACTTGGTGTGTAGATAGCTTTTATCAAACACAAAAGGTTTGGAATGTATTTGAGGTCACTTGGATCAGGGTCAAGGTCATTGTAGCTAAAAACAGAAAAATGGGGGTCATATTTGAAATAAAAATAGATTTTTGTGCTGTGGAATGGAAGGGTGTTGGTTCAAATGTAACTGAGATCAAAAAAAAAAAATTTTTTTATTTTTATTTTTTGGTGACAAAAAGGTCATTTTAATGCCATTGGGTAACTAAAAATAGAAAAATATGGTCATAGTTTTAATGAAAAATATATGTATAATAGAATATGACTGTTTTTTGTCGAGCCCGCTTGCGGTAAGCTCGACTTAGTCGCCACTTGGCGGTTCGGTGTATTTGCGTGCGTCCGTCTGTGCATGCATCCGTCCGTGCAAGCATCCGTCCAATTTTGTCCGGACCATAACTTTGACATGTATGGACCAATCTTGTTTATATTTGGCATGAATGTTAACCTCAGTGAGAAGGAGTGTCTTATGCAAACCCCATTTCCTATCTTAAAGGTCAAGATCACAGTTGGAGGTCAAAGGTCAAATCGAAGAATGAGTTTGTCCGGAGCATTTCTTCTTAATGCATGGTGGGATTTTGATGTTAATTGGCATGAATGTTCACCATTCTGAGATGGAGTGTCTTGCACAAGAACCAGGTTCCTAGGTCTAAGGTCAAGGTCACACTTAGAGGTCAAAGGTCAGATACAAGAATGACTTTGTCCGGAGCATTTCTTTTTCATGCATAGAGGGATTTTGATGTTACTTTGCGCAAATGTTTACCACCATGAGGCACCCTTGTTTTTAGAATTACTTCCCTTTGTTTTTACTATAAATAGCTTATATTGTAACTTTTTTATTACTGGTGGTAGGGAAAAATCAAGACCACTTTTCTGTAGTATAACATGCATGTTACATCCAATTTTGAGGTGTATTATGACTTTAATCTCTACTGGTAAGGATTTTTGTTTGTGTGGACTTAGATTTTTTTGATCTTTTTATTTGGCATAAATGTTTGCCTCAATGAGACAGAGTGTCGTGTGCAACTCTCAGACCTTTTGACAGCTGGCAGGCTCGACATGTTGCCTGCGGGCATCTAGTTTAAAGAACCTGTTGTGTGATGTAATTGAAAACCTGGTTTTTGTGGAATTTCTACGTTTCTTGTACAGGGATATTTTGCATAAATAAAATCTCACATAAGTAAGTGTAATCAAGATGCCGTGTTTTGAAAATATGATCTTGATAATATTTTGGAAGGACTTTATTATACCCCAACAAAACGAAGTTGTGTGTGGGAGTGGGGGGAGGGGGGGGGGTATATAGGAGTGAGCTTCTACTGGTAGGGTTAAAATATTCCCAAGTGCAGAATTGAGTTTGAAGTCCTTACAAAGTAATTTTCTCAGCACCTGTTTTTAGCATTGTGGCAATGGCACATCTGCATTGTTACTTGAGTTTTACAGTCTGGCTTCATTTGCTTCTGGTTTCAATTACCTGCCCAAGAATCATGAAAGAAATGATATACTTTATTTGTCTGCTAATTTTGCATGATGTGTTGTACAGGTTTCCATAATTGGCAAAGTTGTGTTATATTTCAGGTCAAGACTTCATCATTTGTTTGCACAGATAGAAAAAGAATTTGAGACAGTGTATGCAGAGAATCTTTTATGTGAGTAACACGCTATAATATAATATATATATATATTATATTTATATATATATAAATTTTTGTTACCATAGGCATTTCTGATTTTAAAGGTTCATTTTGATAATGAATTTATTCCTGATTGTTTATGGAAGTGATTCAGTACATACGAAATGTGAATGGTTTTGAAATGTCATCTGGATAATTTCAGTGCAACACAGGCAGGATATATAATATATTGAAAGTGTATTATTGCTGTAGTGAACTTGTCCCACAGAAAATTCACTGAAACCAATTACATTTCCAGATTTGTATAATTCAGCCTCTAGGGATAGACAGATTGGAAAAGTCTTGCCCTGGGATTCTAGAGCACTTAGATGATTAGTTGAAAACTCTTGCTGTATTGTATACTCATATTTAAAGCTACACGCCTCCACTCATGTAGTCTGTGTAAAACCTGTAGAAAAACTACACTGTATTAGTCAGGGAGTAAAATCTGCTTTATAATACTTTACCAGCTTGCTTCAATGTAGATGAGATACTTATAAATAAAATCTGTAAGAATCCTTTGAAAGCGTAGAATGCAACCAAGAGAAATAATAGCAGACTCAATTTGATTGTGTTTGTTCATGAGAGGTATTGTAATGTACATCACCCCTCATGACCCCTAGCACTAGCTTAAATGGGCTTCTTTTAGAGTAAAATTGAATGTATATCAAAATCCTAAAGGAAATGAAAATTAAAAAAATAATTTAATTGACCTCTCACCCAAATAGGTTCAAGCCTTACTTGGTTTGTCATGCGACGTAGCAATCCAATATATGGTTTTGCCCAAATGGTGCTTGTGTCTACAATTATGCACACAAGGGCATCTTGGACATTTCTCCACATTTAAAGCTGGAAAGTGGCCATATGATAGTCTTAATGCTTTAAAAATGCAACATAAACAAAATGAAACTTATTTTATAGGTGTTGCTGTTTTGTGTGAAAATTTGGATATTTTTGTAAACCATCAGGATGCATGCCCCTAAAACATTTATAGATTTATGAAATATCAGCATATTCTGCAAGTTAAACAGTGGCACTGCAACACAAACAAATAGTAGATGAATATTACATAAGTGGATCCTGAGAAAGGCTCTTGAAAGTGGAAACATCAATTTTAAGTAGCAAAATTGATAAATCTTATTCTTTTATATTGTTGGTAGTTTTGGTATTTCTATACTACATAACTATTAAAAGCTAGCTGGAGATCTGATGCGGAGCCTCTGTGGCCAAGTGGTTAAGGTCGCTGACTGCAAATCACTTGCCTATCACGGATGTAGGTTCAAGCCTCACTTGGGGCAAAGAATTCTTCATGTGAGGTATATGGTTGTTGGTCTACCCAAGTGCCCGCCTGAGATAAAATAATGCCCAGAGGGGCACACTGGGGTTTTCCTCCACCATGAAAAGCTGGAAAGTCGAAATATGACATATAACAGTGTTGCTGTGACATTAAACCCAATAAACTGGAAAAAAAGATCTGAGGCAGTGGCGCAGCTCATCTTGATACAAAGATAGTTCAGGCTAACTGCTTACATCTGTTATTCTGAAATAAGTATGATAACAGAACAGAAATTACTTTATTTTTCTCTACTTCACAGTACAAGATAAAGTTGAAGGACTGCAGGAGAGATTGGATGCATATATTGCTGGAGACAAAACTGGCGTCGAGACCCTGGATACACCTGATGGAGGAGTGAAGGCAAAAAGATGTAAGATTGAATTTAAAACTAAAATCTAAAATATGAGTGAACTTTTGTTGAAAGTTAAAAGATAGTTATTGTACATTTAATGTGACCTTCTGTTAAGATCTGTTGCAAGTGTTGAATCTGCAAAAGGCATTAGAGACATGTTTTTGCCAAATTGGGAGAGAGGCAATTTATTTTAGATATGGTGCCTATAAAGCGCTTGATGAATGGCTTGCTGGTTACAGTCCGAGAACCTAAGGATTTTTGGCAAGTAATTTCGCAGGCCATTCAGTAAGTGTTTTCTTACATGACATCAGAAATTAATTTTCACGGTTTTCTTTTTAAATTTTTAGCTCACCTGTCACGAAGTGACAAGGTGAGCTATTGTGACCGCTTGATGTCCGTCATCCGTCGTGCGTCGTCCATCAACAATTTCTAAAAAAATCTTCTTCTTCAAAACCACTGGGCAGATTTACTTGAAACTTCACAGGAATGTTCCTTGGGTCGCCCCCTTTCAAAATTGTTCAAAGAATTGAATTCTATGTAGAACTCTGGTTGCCATGGCAACCGAAAGGAAAAACTTAAAAAATCTTCTTGTCCAAAACCGCAAGACCTAGGGCTCTGATATTTGTTGTGTAGCATCATCTAGTGGGTCTCTACCAAGGTTGTTCAAATTATCCCCCTAGGATCAAATATGGCCCCGCCCCGGGGGTCACATGGTTTATATAGACTTTTATATAGGGAAAAACTTTGAAAATCTTCTTGTCCAAAACTATAAGGCCTAGGGCTTTGATATTTAGTATGTAGCATCATCTAGTGGGCCTCTACAAAGATTATTCAAATTATCTCCGTAGGGTCAAATATGGCCCCGCCCCGGGGGTCACATGGTTTATATAGACTTATATAGGGAAAAACCTTCTTGTCTAAAACCATAAGGCCTAGGGCTTTGATATTTATTATGTAATATCATATAGTGGGCCTGTACCAAGATTGTTCAAATGATCCCCCTAGGATGAAATATGGCCCCACATCGGGGTTCACATGGTTTATATAGACTTGTATAGGAAAGAAACTTTAAAAATCTTCTTGTCTGAAACCACAAGACCTAGGCTTTTGATATTTGGTATGTAGCATTGCCTTGTGGTCCTCTACCAAGATTATTCAAATTATTCCCCTGGGGTGAAAAGAGGCCCTGCCATGGGGTTCCCTAGTTTTACATAGACATATATAGGAAAAAACTTTAAAAATCTTCTCGCCTGAAACTGCAAGGCCTATGCTTTAGATATTTGGTATGTTGCATTGCTTAGTGGACTACTACTAAAATTGTTCAAATTATGCCCCCAGGGGTGAAAGAGGCCCTGCCCTGGGGGTCCCAAATTTTACATAGACTTATATAGGAACACATTTTTAGCTCGACTATTCGAAGAATAAGTAGAGCTATCCTACTCACCACGGCGTCGGTGTCGGCGTCGGTGTCGGCGTCGGTGTCGGCGTCGGCGTCACACCCTGGTTAAGTTTTTCGTACCAGTCCACTTTTTGACAAAGTCTTTTGAGATAAAGCTTTGAAACTTTCAACACTTGTTTACCATCACCATTTCCAGTTGTAGGCAAGAGTACATAACTCTGTCAAGCATTTTGACTGAATTATGGCCCCTTTTGACTTAGAAATCTTGGTTAAGTTTTTCGTACCAGTTCACATTTTGACAAAGTCTTTTGAGATAAAGCTTTGAAACTTTCAACACTTGTTTACCATCACCGTGTCCAGTTGTAGGCAAGAGTACATAACTCTGTCAAGCATTTTGACTGAATTATGGCCCCTTTTGACTTAGAAATCATGGTTAAGTTTTTCGTACCAGTTCATATTTTGGCAAAGTCTTTTGAGATAAAGCTTTGAAACTTTCAACACTTGTTTATCATCACCGTATCTAGTTATAGGCAAGAGTACATAACTCCATCAAGGATTTTGGCTGAATTATGGCCCCTTTTGACTTTGAAATCTTGGTTAAGTTTTTCGTACCAGTTCATATTTTGACAAAGTCTTTTGAGATAAAGCTTTGAAACTTTCAACACTTGTTTACCATCACCATGTCCAGTTATAGGCAAGAGCACATAACTCCATCAAGAATTTTGGCTGAATTATGGCCCTTTTTGACTTAGAAATATTGTTTAAGTTTTTCGTACCAGTTCATATTTTGGCAAAGTCTTTTGAGATAAAGTTTTTAAACTTTCAACACTTGTTTACCATCAGTTATAGGCAAACGTACATAAATCCATCAAGGATTTTGGCTGAATTATGGCCCCTTTCTACTTAGAAATCTTGGTTAAGTTTTTCGTACCAGTTCATATTTTGTGTAAAGTGTTTGACATATGGCTTTGAAACTTTTATCACTTATGTATTATAATAGTCTTTATCTGTAGAAAAGAGTACATAACTCTATCATCTATTTTGGCTGAATTATGGTCCTTTTTGGACTTGGAAATCTGTTCTCTTTTCATACAAGTATATGTTCTGTCAAAACTACTTGACATATAGCTTTTAAACTTTGAACACTTGTTTATCATTATGATTTCCATCTGTAGGCAAGAGTACATAACTCTGACAACTATTTTGGCTGAATTATGGCCCTTTTTGGACTTTGAAATTGGTTCACACTTTGCCATTTAGTGCAAGACTTATTGAAATCCACAGATACTGGAACATTGTTATTCTAATCTATTTTTTTCTTTTGTTTGAATATCTGTGTTAATATTTTGACCCCATTCTTCAATCAATTCTTCGAATAGTCGAGCGCGCTGTCATCAGACAGCTCTTGTTAAAATCTTCTTGTCTGAAAGTTCAAGGCCTATGCCTTAGATATTTTGTATTAATCATTGCCTAGTTGATCTCTAAGAAGTTTGTTCGAATTATGCTCCAGGGGTGAAAGATGCCAGGCCTCAGGGGTCACTTGATATATGAGTTATATAGGAAAAAATACTTCAAAAATAATCAGATCTTATTTCCTAGACTGTTTAATTATAATTACCTGATGACCCCAAATGATAAGGGTCACCAGACTGTGACCTTGACCTACTGACCTACTTTCTTGTTTTTTAAGATACAGCCTTGAAATTTGGATGACATGTACAATTTTGCACACCGATCGTAAAACTGACTTTCATTGAACATGAATATGACCTACTGACCTACTTTCTTGTTTTTAAAGCTTTAGCAAAGAAATTTGTTCAAGCGAGCAACTTAACTCAGGTGAGCGATATAGGGCCATCATGGCCCTCTTGTTGGCTTATGTGTTGAATATAGATTGGTCGTTTAGATGAAAACATTGACTTGAAATAGAATATCAGTTTTTATCACTTTAGGTATTTAAATATTATAGATTTTTTTATCTATTTGAGGGGACTGTTCAAAAGGGGAGGGTGTGTACATGTATAGCTTTTAAGCAATGATGACTTTTTAGAAAAATACTAAAAAAAAATGAAATATTAATCAAGCCATATATACTATCATAGCAGGAACTGGATGGCTGATAGTGTTATACCTGAAAGATTGATTTTATCTAACACACCTGTAGAAATGATAAATGTTAAATGTTAAAATGAATCTATTGTGATATACATTGTATTGTATTACCTAATGAAACATAAGCTGATTTATGATTTATATATACCATGGCTTCAAAGTAAACCTGTTGGAAATATTCAATAAGTTAATGATGCAATTATCATTGTTTGAAACATGATCAATATTAAGGATACAATGTGTTGACAATGAAACTTGAAACTGTGTCACGGAGTACAGGAAAAAATGAAAAATTAATGTCTGCAGTTAATGTTTCTGTTTGTTTGTGCCTTGTAATCACCAAGTCTTGCTGAGTGACATTGCTTTCTGTGTGTGAGACACCGTTAGTAGTGAGGCAGCTTAACTCTTATAAAAGAATAAAAGAACATGACAAAGGATAATAATCAAGGGTATTGGTTACTTGATGTATATATGTAAACATGTTTTGTGACACTGTATTGCACTCCACCACTTTAAAGTCCCATAATGCTTTTCAAGTTTTCAAGTAGAAGAGCTTTCATTGCTTTTGTTGTCTCCCTTCCATCAGTAAGAAGGATTTCAAATAGTCAAGTGGGTTGTCAGACAGCTGTAACAGTTGTCTCCCTTCCATCAGTAAGAAGGATTTCAAGTAGTCAAGTGGGCTGTCAGACAGCTGTAACAGTTGTCTCCCTTCCATCAGTAGCTGTCAGACAGCTGTAACAGTTGTCTCCCTTCCATCAGTAAGAAGGATTTCAAGTAGTCAAGTGGGCTGTCAGACAGCTGTAACAGTTGTCTCCCTTCCATCAGTAAGAAGGATTTCAAATAGTCAAGTGGGCTGTCAGACAGCTGTAACAGTTGTCTCCCTTCCATCAGTAAGAAAGGATTTCAAGTAGTCAAGTGGGCTGTCAGACAGCTGTAACAGTTGTCTCCCTTCCATCAGTAAGAAGGATTTCAAGTAGTGAAGTGGGCTGTCAGTCAGCTGTAACAGTTGCCTCCCTTCCATCAGTAAGAAGGATTTCATGTTCACCTTGATGATATGTAGGTCAGGTTCAAAACTGGGTCACATGCCTTCAAAAACTAGCTGTGTCAAGACAGTTCAAATAGGCAAATAGGTCTACTTGAACTCTTGTGGGGACATTGCAACTAAATATAGAAAGACCATTTTAAACAGTTTCTCACAAATGGCTCAGTGTATGTTTTCCCGAAATTAAGTCAGAAGCAAAGTGAAAAGATAGGTATATGTCAAGTGAGCAACTGGTTTATATCATTATATTCATTTGTACAACATAGATTTTTTACAAAGCTTTTGAATATTAGAAATTTGCTGTCCTCTAACAGCCTTTTATCTGACCGTTTACATTTGACCTTTTCAGCTGCGAGTCACATTTCACAGAAAATCAAGAAGTCCTACATAGCGTCCACCAGTAAACTTGTGTCCAGTTTCCGACAGGCCACTCCGGCATACTCTGTGGTAAAAGATTTCCGAGGCCATAAAGATGGAGTGTGGGAAGTGAATGTATCCAAGTTGGACCATAACATAATTGGTACAGCATCAGCAGGTACACATTTTCAGTGTTATTCAAAGAATTGGAACAGCTGTTCTAGTCACTCAGGCATCAGCCTGGCTAGCGGCATCACACCTTAGTTAAAGTCTTGCATTTTAGTTGATAAAAAAAGAAATACATTTGAACAAAGCATCTTTTGGCAACTAAAACCTATAGGATTTTTGGGGAATAGTGGTGACTGTGTT
Source organism: Mercenaria mercenaria (assembly GCF_021730395.1). Classification (NCBI taxonomy): domain Eukaryota; kingdom Metazoa; phylum Mollusca; class Bivalvia; order Venerida; family Veneridae; genus Mercenaria; species Mercenaria mercenaria. The sequence continues at coordinate 48,616,888 of NC_069370.1, forward strand.
AATTAATGAAGTTCTGTATGTCGCAAAAACAACTTCTGATCATGAAAGTCTTTATCAGACTTTGTAGCATAGATGTGAGGTCCTTTCCCAATTTTGTGTGGATGTATTTACAATGTCAGTCCAAGAATTGCAGAGTTATCTGTCCTGGACTTAGGCGAAAGGTGTACACTGATGTAATTTGGATGTGGGAGTTTGTTGCACAAGAAACTCTACCAGTCTTTTAAGTGATTCCAATGAAATTTTATATACATGATTATCTCTAAGTGTAGATGTGGTGACAGGTCTTTTCAGGGTCAGTTGATGTATTACAGAATTGTGCTCATGAACACAAACAAAATATAGATACTGCATTATTTATTTTGTTGTTGCAAACTACATCCATACTTTTAAAGGTTATTTATTTGATCACCTTGAAGTATTGATGTGCATGACATATTTTGTAGGGTCAGTTAAGGCATTTGTCCGGTATTGTATGGGTATCAATCGCTTCCAGTGATAGCTCTAGTTAGATTGAAATGGTAGACAGTAAGACAGGGGTATGTGTATGTTATGCAGGTATTACAGTAACAATAAGTGTACTAATAAAACTACCATTGTAATTTGGTTTCCCATATATCTAGTACGTTCTCTGCATCATCACAAATTTTGTCATCCACATAAAAACTGAAATCATACATAGTCTAGTGTTGAATACTGAATTTAATTTACCTTACTAAGAGATCCCATTTAAATTGTCGAATGTCTCAGCCATTTTTGTACAAGTTTTAAGAAGCGGCTCAATATACGGTGTGCTATTCCTGTTGCATTGGATGTGCTTAATGCTAACAGAGATTCTTTCTGATTTGGCCACATTATGTCACATACAGAACATAACACAGATTCATCTTGTTAGATGAAATCATTATTTTGTGTTGGAGACTATTTTTTTCTGTTTCGAAGTTCTCATGTTGACATTAAACTTTGAGTTTCTCAAATTTCATCTCCCTGTGAAACATCAGCTTTGCCTTGTGATGATGATTTCACAGCATGTCATGAATATCTCTGTAAGATGAGATATCATGAATATCTCCTCTGTCTTTGATAATTTTAACCCTTAGCCTGCTAAATTTCTAATATTATTCAAAAGGGTGTTGACATAAAATTTACTGACTGAGTAGCGAACAGTGCAGACCATGATGGAAGTGCAGGCTGATCTTGGTCTGCACTGGTCACAAAGGCAGAATCACTTGCCACCAGCAGGCTAAAGGTTAATGTAGTATAAGCCTCAGTAACATTTTGATATTTTCATAATAATTATTTTTTAATAGATCACACAGCCAGAATTTGGAATTTGGAAACTGGTCAATGTCTCCTACAATATGCCGGCCATCAAGGTTCTGTGAATGCTATTCGGTTCAACCCGGTAAAAGATCTGGTTGTAACAACTTCTGGTGAGGGGTTGGCTCACATCTGGTCTCCTCAGGTGAATCTACCACCACATGAAATCATTGTAAGTACAGGAGGACTTGTTAATGCAATAATGTTGAAAGTCTATATTTTGATAACTGTCTTCAAAAATGAAGGGCTGATTCACTACTCTCATTCATACTTTTATTTGGCCGGTAGGCGAGATAGTTTGTGATCAAATCAGTAATTGATGTTATTCTAAGGAGAACGTCATAAGATACAGAGACTGTTCCTAGTGTTCTGTGCCTACTTTGTTGTTTTTAGTCCCCTACTGGTTGAAAACCAATTTCGGGGACTATAGGAATGCGCTTTTCCGTCATTCCGTCCGTCCGTCCGCAATTTCGTGTCCGGTCCATAACTCTGTCATCCATAAAGGGATTTTAATATTACTTGGCACAAATGTTCCCCATAATGAGACGACGTGTCATGCGCAAATCCCGGACCCCTAGCTCAAAGGTCAAGGTCACAATTGGAGGTCAAAGGTCAACAGGGCTTTTTTCCTGTCCGGTCCATAACTCTCCCATCCATGAAGGGATTTTAATATTACTTGGCACAAATGTTCCCCATGATGAGACGACATGTCATGCGCAAAACCTAGACCCCTAGCTTAAAGGTCAAGGTCACAATTGGAGGTCAGAGGTCAACAGGGCTTTTTTCCTGTCCGGTCCATAACTCTGCCGTCCATGAAGGGATTTTAATATTACTTGGCACAAATGTACCTCATAATAAGACGATGTGTCATGCACAACTTTCAGACCCCTAGCTCAAAGGTCAGTCACACTTAGCAATCAAATGTCAACATAGCATGAACAGGGTCTGTTTCGTGTCCGGTCCATAACTCTGACATTCATTAAGGGATTTTAATATTACTTGGCACAAATGTTCCCCATGATGAGACGATGTGTCATGCGCAAATCCCGGACCCTTAGCTCAAAGGTCAAGGTCACAATTGGAGGTCAAAGGTCAATAAGGTTTTTTTCCTGTCCGATCCAGAACTCTGTCATCCATCAAGGGATTACAATATTGCTTGGCATAAATGTTCCCCATGATGAGATGACGTGTCATGTGCAACACCCAGTACCCTAGCTTAAAGGTCAAGGTCACACTTTGAGATCAAAGGTCAGTAGGATTTTTTTCCTGTCCAGTCTATAACTTTGTCATGCAAAAAGGATTTAGATATCAGTTGGCACAAATATTTTCCTGGATGAGACAACATGTTATGCGCAAAACCCAAGCCCAGGGTCTAATGTCAAGGTCACACTTGAGACCAAAGGTCAGACACAAGAATGACTTTGTCTGGAGCATTTCTTCTTCATGCATGGAGGGATTTTGATGTAACTTGGCACAAATGTTCACCAACGTAAGACGGATTGTCATGCGCAAGAAAGGTCAAAGTCATATTTAGAGGTCAAAGGTCAAATTCAAGAATGACTTTGTCCGGAGCATTTCTTCTTCATGCATTGGGGGATTTTGATGTAACTTGGACCAAATGTTCACCACCATGAGGCACCCTTGTTTTTAGAATTACGTCCCTTTGTTTTTACTATAAATAGATTTTATTTAACTTTTTTATTATTGGCCGTAGAGAAAAATCAAGACCACTTTTCTGTGGTACAACATGCATGTTACATCCAATTTTTAGGTGTATTTTTACCTATCTCTACCTGGTAAAGAGTTTCTTGTGGACTTATATTATATAGATTTTTTTTTTTTTTTTTTTTTTTTTTTTTTTTTTTAAGATTAATTTTCTTTTGTTGGTACTATAAATAACTTATATGATAACTTTTTTATAATCGGCAAAAACATTTCAATATGAAAACAACTGTGGGTTTTTATATATGCACATTTTAATCCAAGTGTGTTGTTATAACATATTGTATATATAGTACAATATTGTTTATACATCATTGACAGATATCAGTACATTATGTTATATACTGCAGTAGAGAAAATTAGGTGCCTTCCAGTAGGGGACTTTGTATTGCATGGCAATACTTCATTCACTTGTTTTTATATATTTTCCATCTGTCAGTCACACATTGATAATGAGCTTTATGATTAAACATATATGAATAAAGGAATGAAAGGTGACCAAAGACATTGTACATTTTGACAGCACTTTCTAATGCATAAGGTGATATAGTTTGTAAATGAAATGGACACATTCAAAATTATTCTTGAAATTTGAGTAACACTCGCTTTCTTTGTTATTTTGCAGCTGCAAAAAATGCAATTATGTACAGTAAATTATTTCATTGGCAGTGCCAGAAAATAAGTTTACACACTAAAAGAACATGACTTTTTGTGGGAAGAATTTACCAAGATTTACCGATGAAAAATATATATATTTGTTTAGAAAATTGCTGTTAACATGTAGCTAAGTCAATACACATAGGACTGGCATACTGTGGGCATGTTCAAGTCATGAAATAATTCCTAATCATTTAATTATCAGTGTTATGACAGGGTGTAATGTTGTTCTATATTTAGCTATATTGTAGGATGTTTAATAATCCAGAACACTGGTGAATACCAAATGAAGTATACCAAAATATAGAATATCCAATACATTTTGTCCCTTTGATGTTTCATCTCAGTAGATTTAAGCTAGCAGAGCTGCATTTCCTTTGATCACATCAATTTCACCATACTGAAAGTTTTAAATCTAATAACTATCATGTGGCTTTGTTGAAAATATTACAAACAGATTTGTTTAGGGAAACATATGCATATTTGCACGATTGTATTTCCAAGCTTTTTAACTTCATGTTTTGAAAAATATCAGAATTGCTTCAAAGGTGATTGCTTTTGGTGTGTCAAGTAACATTATTAGGCTTTTATTTTTAGCTCACCTGTCACATAGTGACAAGGTGAGCTTTTGTGATCGCATGGTGTCCGTCGTCCGTCCGTCCGTGCGTAAACTTTTCCTTGTGACATCTCTAGAGGTCACAGTTTTCATGGGATCTTTATGAAAATTGGTCAGAATGTTCATCTTGGTAAATTCTAGGTCAAGTTCGAAACTGGGTCACGTGCCATCGAAAACTAGGTCAGTAGGTCTAAAAATAGAAAAACCTTGTGACCTCTCTAGAGGCCATAATTTTCAATCGATCTTCATGAAAATTAGTCAGAATGTTCACCTTGATGATATCTAGGTCAAGTTCGAAACTGGGTCACGTGCCTTCAAAAACTAGGTCAGTAGGTCTAAAAATAGAAAAACCTTGTGACCTCTCTAGAGGCCATATATTTCACAAGATCTTCATGAAAGTTGGTCAGAACGTTCACCTTGATGATATCTAGGTCAAGTTCGAAACTGGGTCACGTGCCACCAAAAACTAGGTCAGTAGGTCAAATAATAGAAAAACCTTGTGACCTCTCTAAAGGCCATATTTTTCATGGGATCTGTATGAAAGTTGGTCTGAATGTTCATCTTGATGATATCTAGGTCAAGTTCGAAACTGGGTCACGTGCGGTAAAAAACTAGGTCAGTAGGTCTAAAAATAGAAAAACCTTGTGACCATTCTAGAGGCCATATATGTCATGAAATCTTCATGAAAATTGGTCAGAATGTTCACCTTGATGATATCTAGGTCAAGTTCGAAACTGGGTCACGTGCCCTCTAAAACTAGGTCAGTAGGTCAAATAATAGAAAAACCTTGTGACCTCTCTAGAGGCCATATTTTCAATGGGATCTGTATGAAAGTTGGTCGAAATGTTCATCTTGATGATATCTAGATCAAGTTCGAAAGTGGGTCACGTGCCCTCAAAAACTAGGTCAGTAGGTCAAATAATAGAAAAACCTTGTGACCTCTCTAAAGGCCATATTTTTCAATGGATCTTCATGAAAGTTGGTCTGAATGTTCATCTTGATGATATCTAGGTCAGGTTTGAAACAGGGCCATGTGCGTTCAAAAACTAGGTCAGTAGGTCTTGAAATAGAAAAACCTTGTGACCTCTCTAGAGGCCATACTTGTGAATGGATCTCCATAAAAATTGGTCAGAATGTTCATCTTGATGATATCTAGTTCAGGTTCGAATGTGGGTCAAGTGCCATCAAAAAGTAGGTCAGTAGGTCAAATAATGAAAAAACGTTGTGACCTCTCTAGAGGCCATATTTTTCATGGGATCTGTATGAAAATTGGTCTGACTGTTTATCTTGATGATATCTAGGTCAAGTTTGAAACTGGGTCAACTGCGATCAAAAACTAGGTCAGTAGGTCTTGAAATAGAAAAACCTTGTGACCTCTCTAGAGGCCATACCCTTGAATGGATCTTCATGAAAATTGGTCAGAATGTTCACCTTGATGATATCTAGGTCAAGTTCAAAACTGGGTCACATGAGCTCAAAAACTAGGTCACTATGTCAAATAATAGAAAAAACGACGTCATACTCAAAACTGGATCATGTGGGAAGAGGTGAGCGATTCAGGACCATCATGGTCCTCTTGATTTGTTAGTCCAAGTCAGCTTCGAACTGTTGGTTTCAAACTTTAGGATGGTTGCATGTTTACTGGTTTAAGAGATCAAAGGAAAAAGTCACGTTGATCCGAAGTATGAAAATTATATCAGAACAGTAGGATGATAGGTTTATTATCATCTGTCAGAGATTTGATGTATTTAACCAAGGAATGACTGTAGACCTCAGGTATTTGAGAATGGATAAGGTAGTGGGAATAATTAGATCCTGTATATTTTTTAGATCACTGATTCATGTTAAAACTGTGACCTACAGCTTCACAATGGTTTTCAGTAAGTGAATAATAAAAGCAAAGGGATACAGATATGGTATTGTCCATCAGGCAGACTAGCTCCCATCACTATGTTTGTTCTGTCATATTTCTTATATATAAGTTTCTTTATTAACTCCAGCAGGTTATTTTTATATGGACATTTTATATTTTCCCTCATTCCAAACATAGGATGCATCAGATAAAATGTTCTATTTTTGAGGCTTAAGATTTACTTAGAAATGTTTGTAGTATTTAAAAAAAAAAACTGCAGCTGGGGAGACAGACTGTCACTCAGGCTGTTAGTCCATCCGTCCGTCTGTGTATCCATCCATCCAAAATTGAAATTGCTTATACATCAAAAATTGTGTTAGCTAGAACCACCAATTCTCACATAATTATTAATTAGAACATAACCTTTACTCACATAATATTATTATCCCCCTTGACCCAGTTAAAGCCAAGTTTTTCCCCTTGATCTTTGATTTATTAAAATGTAGGTATTTTTGACTGTATCTGATTAAGCTATTAATGGATCTTCATGAAACTCAATACAATTACAGATCATTATAGAGTAGTGATGCATGCTCAACTTTCATCATGATCTCTTCAGTAATTGCACTTACTATTTCCCACTTAACAAAGTAACCCATGGATGGATTAGACATGGATGGATCTAGATGAAGTTTAATGCAAATATAGATCACTATAGGGCAGTTGTGCACATGCAACTTTTGTCAAGATATCTAAATTAACTTTAGTGTTATTACCCTTGAATTGTTTTAAAATACTTAAATTCCAACATCACTAAGTAGTCAGTTAATAGAATTTCCTAACTTTAGGTATCACATTCGATGGGGGATACCAGTTCATTAAATTTGTGATAGCTCTAGCTTTTTACAAAGGAAGTGTCTAGCCGTCCGGTAACCGGACGCCTAGCTGCATTCTAGTTGTCTGGTTACCGGACGGCTAGCAAATCCTCGCGGGATTTTCTAGTTGTCCGGTTATTGATTTCTTAATGAATAAGTAATGATTTTATATAGTTTTAAATGTTATTTACTTAAATTATCAATACTTTTCTGATTTTCAGTCAATTAAACGCAAGAGATCGTGCTTGTTTACAAATCCGTTGATATTCTATTTTTAGAAATGATAAAAAATTGATTGCCGAACGTCCATATGCTATTTTGTAAAAAGTGTTGTTTTTTCTAATGGCCTAAACTTTAATTATTAAAAGACAAATTGATATATCTTTTTTTGAAGAATGGAAAGCTTAAAAAAAGGTAATGCATTCATTAATTTTGACAATAATTATTTCAAAATAAAATGGATTAATTATGAACGCTTAACTACTGCTGTTTCTCTTAAAGTTTTGAACATCACGCTGTCGCTTTTGAAAGTAGATGTCATTTAAAACAGTACATATAATTCATTAAAAAATATTTGAATACTAAAATATGAAAATTGAAAGTTCTTCAAAACTGTTTTAATTTTGAAAATCCAGTGAAAAAGTTGTTAAAATTTAAAAATTCCGATCCCATAAAAGCCTCCAGATGAACAGATTTTAATAAGTGTCGTCATGTCGATCTCGCCATTATTGAGTTTGGCAAACTTCCATTTTATCGGCTGAATAATGCAGTGATTTATTGTAAATGTTTATTATATGTATTAACACAAACTTTTGTTTGCATATAAGTATCGATATCTTATGTAAATAACATTAAAACTGTATAAAAATCATGTCTTGTTCATTAGGAAATCAATTACCGGACGACTAGAAAATCCCCTGAGGATTTGCTAGCCGTCCGGTAACCGGACGATTAGAACGCAGGCTAGGCGTCCGGTTACCGGATGGCTAGACACTTCCTTTTACAAAAGCTGCATGAAATATTTACTAAACTTAATTTGTTGTTTTCAGAGATCCCATTCATCAGGAGAGGATGACCTTGACATGTCAGAGAAAGAGGACATGGCTGATGGTAACTATAGATAGTTTCCATTTTTCTGCAATATTTATCTCCCCAAGAAAAAAAAGAGGGTTAAATTTCTAGATATCTAATAGAGATAGATTACAACAAAAAACATCAGTAAAGATATAAAGACACATGTAAAATTTCTCCATAAAAGTAAATATTAGGTATGTAGCAACAATGCATGAACAAATTTTTAAACAGAATTTCACAGCATTGTGAGAAATTCTTGTCTAAATTGTTACAGATTTTATATTAGGAATGACTGTCAGAGCTGGGGGAGATAATTTGAACCATGTAAAAAGCATCTATAAGTACTGTAGTCTTCATTTAAAACATTTTTATTAAAATGGCAGTTATAGAATGTGCATAATCAAAATATACAATGGAATGTTTTCTCTGATTATATCAGAATGGTCTCACCAGTCTGAGTGGATAATCTGTTTAAGATACTATTTAGGAAAATGAATTAAAAAAGATGACAATCTTGTTTATGTGAAATTACATGTTAGAATGAATATAGATCTATAGAGGAAAGTGTTGTTTTGTTAAGCATACTAATACAGAGCATTTTAGCACTAGGGTTTGTCTTTATTCATATGGGTGCACTATAAGATACCTGAGCTTTATCAAGTAGAAAAAAAAACATTTATTACTCAAGACTTTTCTTGAATCATTGTTATTTAACATGAATGAAAAAGATACATGAACAGTTACTGGTTATACCAACTTTTTTTTCCAGATTTTCCGGAACAGACAGTTAATAACACACTTCGAACTCCGTCAAAAGAGCTGATTGGTCATCACAGTGTGGTGATTGCAGCTGATTGGCTGAATACTGGAGATCAGGTGATCACAGCATCATGGGATAGAACGGCCATCTTGTTTGATGCAGAAACTGGAGAAAATATTTCCACACTCACAGGTACTATTTTAGATCTGATTGTTAACATCACTTGGAGTGTATTCAGTAGTGTTATATTTGGCAGTACAAAATAAACTGAAATGGCAGTAGTTTGGCCTACTAAAAGAGTTGTTATATGGGTGCAGTATTTCTTAACTTACCTTAGCCAAAGGCTCATGGTGAGCTTTTGTGACTGCTCAATGTCTGTCATCCGTCGTGTGTCGTGCGTCGTCAGTCCGTCAACATTTTCTAAAAAAAATCTTCTTCTTGAAAACCACTGGACAAAATTACATCAAACTTCACAGGAATGATCCTTGGGTGGTCCCCTTTCAAAGAATTGAATTTCATGTGGAACTCTGGTTGCCATGGCAACCGAAAGAAAAAACTTTAAAAATCTTCTTGTCCAAAACCACAAGGCATAGAGCCTTGATATTTGGCCTGCGACATCATCTAATGGTCCTCTATGAAGATGTTCAAATTGTGTCCCTGGGGTGAGAAGAGGCCTCGCCCCGGGGGTCCCAAGTTTTACATAGACTTATATAGGAAAAAACTTTAAAAATCTTCTTGTCAAAAAACCACAAGACCTAGGCTTTGATATTTGGTATGTAGCTTGCCTTGAGGTCCTCTACCAAAATTTTTTCAAATTATAACCCTGGGGTAAAAAAAGAGGCCCTGCCCGGGGGGTCTCAAGTTTTACATAGACTTATGTAGGAAAAGCTTTAAAAATCTTCTTGCCTGAAACTGCAAGGACTAGGCTTTTAAATATTGGTATGTTGCATTGTTTTTGTGGTCCTCACCAAATTGGTTCAAATTATGCCCCTGGGGTGAAAAGAGGCCCTGCCCTGGGGGTCCCAAATTTAACTTTAGACATATAGGGAAAAATCTTCTTGTCTGAAATTTTCAAGGCCTAGGCATTTGATTTTTGTTATGTAGCATTGCCTAGGGGAAATCTAACAAGATTGTTCAAATTATTCCCCTGGGGTGAAAAGAGCCCAACCCTGATGGTCACTTGCTATATGAGTTATATGGGAATAAATACTTCAAAAATTATCAGATCATATTTCCTAGACTGTTTTTATATAATTACCTGATGACCCCAAGTGATTAGGGGTCACCTGACTGTGACCTTGACCTACTGACCTACTTTCCTGTTTTTTAAGATACAGCCTTGAAATTTGGATGACATGTACAGTTTTGCACTCCGAATTTAAAAAACTGACTTTCAGTGACCATGAATATGACCTACTGACCTATTTTGTAATATTTTAGCATCAGTTTGACATTTTAAACATGTGGCTTATATTACTCAGGTGAGTGATTCAGGATCATCATGACCCTCTTGTTTATCATAAGTTTTAATTTAGTGGAGCGCCAGTGTGTAATTCTTTAATTGCCCCTTATCACGACTAGGTCTATTCTGCATAAATATTGCACTATTATAACAATGCTTACAATAACAGTTTGACAAGCTCTTAATTATACCCCCTGATACAAAGTATATGGGGGCTGTGTTGGAGTCATGCATGTCTGTCTGTATTTCATGTCTGCTCTGTATCTTCTAAACTGCTGGGAGAATTTTTGTTAAACAAGCATCAGTTGTTAACTTTATGAGGATGATATGAAGAATAGTGCAAAACCCAGGTCTCTAGGTTCATGGTCAAGGTTACACTTGGAGGTCAAATGTCAGATTGCTTATCTTTGTGTCTGAGAACAAGCAGCAGTTGTTACCTTATCAAGACAACATGGTGAATGCACAAGCAAGGTACTAGGTCCACGGTCAAGGTATAATTAAGATGTCAAAGATGAAAAAGTTTAAGTTTGTGTATGCTCCATATCTTTTTAACCAGCAGCAGGATTTTCATAGAATTAGACAAGAGTTATGGCCATTGACTTAGTCAAAAATATACATAAAAGGGCATAAATATTTGTGTCACATGTGTCTTAAAACATATTTAACCTAGGGTCAAGAAACTTAAAAGGAATATTATTCAGTATGTGAAGTTGAGCACCTTGTTTTTTGTCTCGCCCACTTTTAGTGGAAGTGAGACTTAGCAATCCAAATACCGGAGGCAGTGGCTTGGGGGTGACGGTTTCAACCATTGGGAGATGATTTAGAAACTAATTTTACTTCCCCTTGGTGAGTTCAGGCCCCCTAGTGACCTTGACCTTGAAGAAATTAGCATTTTATTTTTTACGCCTTTGAAAATTACGCCTTTGAAAATTCACAAAAATGACACTTCTAAAAAATTGTTACATATATTGCTTTGAAACCTTGTAGGATGGATCAAAAACTCATTTTACACCCCCATGGTGAGTCTTGGCCCCCTGGTGACCTTGACCTTGAAGAAATTAGGATTTTTAAAGATTTTTTAACACCTTTGAAAATTCACAAAAATGAAAATTTCTCAAAAACCATAACATATATTGCTTGAAACCTTGTAGGATGTTCAGAATCTCATTTTACACCCCCATTATGAGTCCTGGATCCCTAGTGAACTTGACCTTGAAGAAATTAGGATTTTTTGACACTTTTGAAAATTGACAAAAATGACAATTTTTCAAAAAATTGTTACAGATATAGCTTTGAAATTTTGGAAGGTGGTCTTAAAACTCATTTTACACCTATTTCATGAGTCAAAGCTCCAGTGGGTGAGACACCTATTTCATGAGTCAAAGCTCCTGAGACACTCAGGCAGTGGCCTTGATATTTTTAGTTTCTGATGGTGAAACTAGGGTTATGGCCCTTGATTTTGTCAAAAATATGCATAAAGGGCATACAGGTTTTTAACATGTATCTGAAAAATGATTTCACTTAGGGTCATAAAACATTAGAGTATTGTTATATAGCGTGTGAAGTTGTGCACCTAGTGCAAAATCAAAATATGTGATCATACCAACACTAAGCCGCAGTAGCACAACTTTGCACTACATGAAAACTATGTACGACTCCTATATTCTTAGCATCTATAAGGCCCCCAACTACCAGTAATGTTAGAAATACTCAATCTACAATAGGTTGTTTGGTGATGTGCTTGTTGATTCAAAATAAACAGATTCTTTGACATATCAATAAAAAAAGTTAAGAAGACTACAATGTACTTTTATAAGTTGGTGATAATTGTTGCAGGTCATGATCAAGAACTAACAGAAGTTCGAGCCCACCCTGCACAGAGTCTTGTTGTGACATCATCCAAGGACACGACCTTCAGATTGTGGGATTTCCGTGACCCAAATATGCCAGTCACTGTGTTCCAAGGTCATACTCAGTAAGTACATATTTTCCAAATACTACAAAAGTTGGTAAATTTGTAAAATTGAAATTGGTGTCAGGAAGTCATTCCTGGATAATGTTTCATGCTTATTTCTAAGGCTATATTTCTAGTAAAAGATGATTTATTACTTTGTTCTCAATTTCATTAATTTTGAAAGGATAAATTGAATAATAATATCAGTGTATGACATACACCAGACTTCCAATATAAAAAAAATAAGTTATTATATGACGCAAAGATGAAAAGAGCTCTTAAAGCAAAAATATTTCTGGTATGAATAAAAAAAAATTGAAGGAAATAAACCTTACTGTTATTTTCTTGCCATTACTTTGTTTTGCCACAAAAACATTTTAAAAGCTAGCATGCTTTACTTTCTTGAGGTTGTTTACTTTCTTACATTTTCCAATTGCTCACTGTATTTTGTATGATGTAAACAGGCCAGTGACAACGGCAGTGTTTGCAGGTCAGGAGAAGGTTGTCTCTGGTAGTGATGATAGAACAGTTAAAGTATGGGACCTGAAGAACATGAGGTCACCAATAGCAACCATCAGAACAGATTCCTCTGTAAACAGGTACTACCGGAATGTAAAAATTACATTTGAACCTCGGAGTAGAAATTATGCAGTTTTTCTAGTTGCATCAATACCTCCATGTATAGCCTTGGTCCTTTATTAGCCTGTTTTTTTTACTTACACAAAAGAAGTCCTTTAATACTTATTCAGACACATTAATTTTGTATTGTCATAGTTAAATATGTTGTACAAAAGAAACATTGTTCAAATGTGTTTTGTTTTTACACAATCTATAGATTTCTTCTTGTATTGAACAAGAAGCTGCAACAAGTCTGACAAATCTTGTACATTTTATAGAATTATGCCTCTTTTGATTCTTATTATGGTAGAAAATGCAAAACATTCAACTCACTTTAAAATTATTATACTGTTGTTTACAGTAAACAGAATCCTTTTGCATTTGTAGACTTTGTGTGTCTCAACAAAATATAATAGCCATACCCCACGACAACAGACATATAAGGTTGTTTGACATCAATGGAAACAGGATAGGAAGATTGCCCCGTAGTAACAGAACTGTAAGTATATGTTGTATAATGTTGTTTGATATCAGTGGTAACAAGATAGGAATATTGCCATGTGGTAACAGAACTTAAGCATATACTATATAAGGGTTGTTTGACATCATTGGTAACAGGATAGGAATGTTGCCTCATAGAAACAGATCTGAAAGTATGCACTATATAAGGTTGTTTGACATCATTGGTAACAGGATAGGAATGTTGCCTCATAGAAACAGATCTTAAAGTATGCGCTATATAAGGTTGTTTGACATCATTGGTAACAGGATAGGAATGTTGCCTCATAGAAACAGATCTTAAAGTATGCGCTATATAAGGTTGTTTGACATCAGTGGTAACAGGATAGGAATGTTGCCTCATAGAAAAAGAACTAAGTATACACTATATAAGGTTGTTTGACATCAATAATAATGGGATAGGAAGATTGCATTATAGTAACAGAACTGTAAGTATATTCTGTATTATAATACAATAAAGGTTGTTTGACATCAGTACTAGGAAGGATGAATGAAGGGAGATCACTGCTGTTAGACTAGACAATTTCTTGGCAGTGTTTATCCTGTTTCCTAGAACCAAGTAGATTCTTAAACTCTCCAAGAGTAGTAGTTGTAAATTCCTAAAAACAAAGTAAATTGTAATATGAAATAAGGCAATGCCTCAATCGGGAATAATTACAGTCCTGATCAGCTTGCCCAGAAATATGCGTTTGTATCAATTTAAAGATAGATTTAGGAATAAAAAAACAATACTGCCCATATTTGTACTGATGTGCAAGACGTTGCAGTTCGGACAAGTTATGTGGATGCTTATTACGCATAAGGAAAAGGCGTATTCTTCCAAAAAATTTGAAGTCAGACGCTCTGTGCACGTGCCGGAAGACCACATTTTTTAATTCGATAGTATATCTCATTCGGTATATATCGCATGTTGCCATAAAGGGATTGATCCTGAATTCGATAGGATCAATTCCCTATTATCTATGAAGAATTGATTGTAGTTATCCCTCAATTCTCATAGAAATAAAGCATTTATATACCTAGTTGTTTGTCGATTTGCATGAACTTATAAAATGTTTTTAGCTCACCTGTCACATAGTGACAAGGTGAGCTTTTGTGATCGCGCAGCGTCCGGCGTCCGTCGTCCGTGCGTCCGTGCGTGCGTGCGTGCGTAAACTTTTGCTTGTGACCACTCTAGAGGTCACATTTTTCATGGGATCTTTATGAAAGTTTGTCAGAATGTTCATCTTGATGATATCTAGGTCAAGTTCGAAACTGGGTCACGTGCCTTCAAAAACTAGGTCAGTAGGTCTAAAAATAGAAAAACCTTGTGACCTCTCTAGAGGCCATATATTGCACAAGATCTTCATGAAAGTTGGTCAGAATGTTCACCTTGATGATATCTAGGTCAAGTTCGAAACTGGGTCATGTGTCATCAAAAACTAGGTCAGTAGGTCTAAAAATAGAAAAACCTTGTGACCTCTCTAGAGGCCATATATTTCACAAGATCTTCATGAAAATTGGTCAGAACGTCCATATTGATGATATCTAGGTCAAGTTCGAAACTGGGTCACGTGTCATCAAAAACTAGGTCAGTAGGTCAAATAATAGAAAAACCTTGTGACCTCTCTAGAGGCCACATTTTTCATGGGATCTGTATGAAAGTTGGTCTGAATGTTCATCTTGATGATATCTAGGTCAAGTTCGAAACTAGGTCACGTGCCCTCAAAAACTAGGTCAGTAGGTCTAAAAATAGAAAAACCTTGTGACCTCTCTAGAGGCCATATATTTCATGAGATCTTCATGAAAATTGGTCAGAAGTTCACCTTGATGATATCTAGGTCAAGTTCGAAAGTGGGTCACGTGCCTTCAAAAACTAGGTCAGTAGGTAAATAATAGAAAAACCTTGTAACCTCTTTAGAGACCAAAATTTTCATGGGATCTATATGAAATTTGGGTCTGAATGTCATCTTGATGATATCTGGTCAATTTCGAAAGTGGGCCCACATGCCATCAAAAACTAGGTCAGTAGATCAAATAATAGAAAACCTTGTGACCTCTCTAAAGGCCATATTTTTCATGGGATCTGTATGAAAGTTGGTCTGAATGTTCATCTTGATGATATCTAGGTCAAGTTCGAAACAGGGTCATGTGCGGTCAAAAACTAGGTCAGTAGGTCTAAAAATAAAAAAAACCTTGTGACCTCTCTAGAGGCCATACTTATGAATGGATCTCCATAAAAAATTGGTCAGAATGTTCACCTTGATGATACCTAAGTCAAGTTTGAAACTGGGTCTGTGCCTTAAAAAACTAGGGTCAGTAGGTCAAATAATAAAAAAAACCTTGTGACCTCTCTAGAGGCCATACTTTTCATGGGATCTGTATGAAAGTTTGTCTGAATGTTCATCTTGATGATATCTAGATCAGTTTCAAAAACTGGGTCATGTGCGGTCAAAAACTAGGCCAGTAGGTAAAAAATAGAAAAACCTTGTGACCTCTCTAGGGGCCATATTTTTCATGAGATCTTCATGAAAATTAGTGAAAGTTCACCTTGATGATATCTAGGTTAAAATTCAAAACAGGGTCACGTACCTTTGAAAACTAGGTAAATAGGTCAAATAATAGAAAAACCTTGTGACCCTCTAGAGACCATATTTTTCAATGGATCTTCTTGAAAATTGGTCAGAATTTTATCTTGATAATATCTAGGTCAAGTTCAAAACTGGGTCACATGAGCTCAAAAACTAGGTCACTATGTCAAAGAGTAGAAAAAACGACGTCATACTCAAAACTGGGTCATGTGGGAAGAGGTGAGCGATTCAGGACCATCATGGTCCTCTTGTTATGTAAACTTGTTATACATTATAGGGTCATAGTAAGATGGTTTGTAGCGTTGCATGGGCTGAGGACAACACAGTCTGTAATCTAGTCTCCTGTGGATTTGATCGCAAAGTGCTTGGTTGGAACATTAATCTACAAGTCAAGGAATAGTTTATGATGAAAGAGGACAGGAACAGTGGTGTGTGTGAGGGGATGGTGGCACTATTATGTTAAACATTTATTGAATTCCTGACTGGACTGTGTTAAATTTTCTTTACTCAATATTGTGGACATATCTGGTTAACTATTGCCTGGTGTTGGTGGAGGGCAATACTTGACTGGTTTCTTTCACAACCGAGGAAAATAGTTCTTGACTGTTGCCATAGCTTTTCAGTAGAGATGCTGTGTTACATGACACAAAATGAAAAATGATGTACTCAACTGTTTAATATTAAGGGATATTTATAGAGCCACAAGGCAAAATGTGGACAATTGACTGGCTGCCTGTCTGTTCACCATGCATATAGTTGTAACTATTGACCAATAATATTAACTCCTGTAATAACTATTTTCTAGCTTTATGGGGAAGCGAAATGAAAAGGTTTGTGGTAGAGATTTTTGTATGGAAATGTGTTTATTATTACATAGTGAAATTTTTAATAGAATGGCATCTTTTTATGGTTTATACTGCATACTTTTTGCTTTGGTTGTATATTTTTTCTGTATTTAATTTTGTGCACATAGTTTTGTCTGGATAATGTCCTGTAAAAGAATAAAATTCCACATCATGCAGTGTTTGGTCATGTCAAATAAAGGTTATGATAAAATGATGTAACATCTTGATGACTGTAAAAGAAATGTTGTTTGCTGATAAAATATCATCTGATATTTTTATGGTTTATCAGAGGAACTTTATTTATGTTTGTGAAATTTAGTGTTGTAAAGAGTTCAAATCTAAATTAAACTGAAAATGTTTCCATAAGATATTGTTTTAGCTTGACTATTCAAAGAATAATGAGAGCTATTCTACTCACTTGGTATAGGTGTCACATCACACCTTGGATTTGCTTGAAAGTTCATATCTCAGTAACCATTGAAAGTATCATATTGAAATTTCATATAATAATACTTGATCGTCAAACCTACTTACAAAATCAAGTAAGATAACTCTTGATAGAATTTAATTTAAATGATGGCCCTTTTTCAACTTGGAAATATGGCTAAAGTTTTGTGTGTTAGTAATTGTCAAGCTTTTACATATATTTGGTTGAAACATCTCATCATGCAAAGTTTTTTGATAGAATTGCATCTTTTTATGGTTTCTAACTTACTTGGTTTCTAACCAAGTTAGAGAACTCTCGGTTGAATTTAATGTAGATTATGGCCCTTATTTGAATCTGAAGATTTTGATAAAGTTTTGCGTGCAAGTTGTTTTCATTGCAATAATAAAATCTTAATTTGTTATAAATCGCAAGAAATGACTCAGTTACACAAGTTTTGCAAAGTTATGACGTATGTATCACTTAAATGTTGAATAGTCAAGCGCACTATCTTATGGACAGCTCTTCTTTTGTGATATATCTCCTATTGAATTTTGTGGCATTGCCATGGCATTATGTACTTGTGCTTCTGATAATATTGTGCAATTATTAGTATCTTAGAGATTATTTAGATTTATTTCATGTTTGATCATGTCTGTAGGAATTGTTTTGTAAAGATTTCTTGTTTTCTTTTTAGCTCACCTGAGCACTTTGTGCTCAGGGTGAGCTGTTGTGATTGCTCACTGTCCGGCGTCCATCCGTCCGCCGTCCGTCCACACTTTCTTTTAAACAACATCTCCCCTAAACCACCAGGCCAATTTTGATGAAACTTCACAGGGATGTTCCTTGGATGGTCTTCTTTAAAAATTGTTCAAAGAATTGAATTCCATGCAGAACTCTGGTTGCCATGGCAACCGAAAGGAAAAACTTAAAAAATCTTCTTGTTTAAAACCACAGGTCCTAGGGCTTTGATATTTGGTTTTTAGCATCATCTAGCGGTCCTCTACAAAGAATTTTCAAATTGTCTCCCTAGGGTCAAATATGGCCCCGCCCCGGGGGTCACATGGTTTATATAGACTTGTATAGGGAAAATTTATTTTATTATCCCCCGCCGATGAAATCGGGAGGGGGGTATTGAAATGGCCTTGTCCGTCTGTCTGTGCATCCGTCCGTCCGCAGCCATTTCTCAGTAACTAGCAGGTAGAATTTCATGAAACTTGAAATAAACATGAACCAACATACAGCGATGATGCCCGTCAAGTTTTTTTTTTTGATTGGTCAATTTTCCTTAGAGTTATTGCCCTTTATTTACTGAAAAATGTCCGTCCGCAGCCATTTTTCAGTAACTAGCTGGTAGAATTTCATGAAATTTGAAATAAACATGAACCAACAAACTGTGATGATGCCAGTCAAGTTTTTTTTTTGATTGGTCCATTTCCCTTTGAGTTATTGCCCTTGATTTAATGAAAAATGCCCCAAAATGTCTGTCTGCAGCCATTTCTCAGTAACTATCAGATAGAATTTCATAACACTTGAAATAAACATGAACCAGCATACTGCGCTGATGCCCATCAGTTTTTTTGTTTTTTTTTGGATTCAGTTTCCCTTAGAGTTATTGCCCTTTAATTGTTAAAAAATCCAGATTTGTACATAAGAAACCAACCAATTGGTAAAATATCATTAAATTTCCATGAACATTTATTATAAACATGTGAAGTTTTGTAACCACACCTAGGTCCCCCCACCCCCGAAAAAAAAAAAAAAATTCCTTTTTATTTTTTTTTTCAAATCTATCATGAATATTTTATCAACATGCAAAGTTGTACCGTTGCCCCACTTAGTCATGCCCACAATCCCGATCATGCATCCTTTCCCCCCCCCC
This sequence comes from Mercenaria mercenaria, assembly GCF_021730395.1. Lineage (NCBI taxonomy): Eukaryota > Metazoa > Mollusca > Bivalvia > Venerida > Veneridae > Mercenaria > Mercenaria mercenaria. Next base: position 48,636,035 of record NC_069370.1, read on the forward strand.
CCCCCCCCCCCGCCATTTTTTTTTTTTTTTTTCATTTTCAATTTTCCATCAATATTTATAATCAACATGTAAAGTTTTGTACCCTCACCTGGTCACCCCCACTGCCCCCCCCCCCACACACACACACTCCTCCCCCAAATAAAGCATTCATTTTCAGTTAAAATGATTTTGACTAATGAAATTATTTGCTTCTTAGTAACATCCTTAACTTTTTGCAGGATATATCTTTTTGCCATTCCTCACCGCAAGCCCTTTCGGAATTTGCTTGTTTATTTGGGTTTTACGGTGCACCAACAGAGTAACTTTGAAAATCTTCTTGTCCAAAACCACAGGGCCTAGGACTTTGATATTGGTATGTAGCATAATCTAGTGGTCCACTACCAAGTTTTTTCAAATTATCCCCCTAGGGTCAAATATGGACCAGTCCCGGGGGTCATACGGTTTACATAGACTTACATAGGGAAAAACTTGGAAGATCTTCTTGTCCAAAACCACAGGGCCTAGGGCTTCGATATTTAATATTTATTATACCTCACATAAATGTCCAATGCAAATTTCCCATTAGCTTAACTTGAATAATATATCATATTCCCCAGTGATTTTATATCACATGCGCAAAATCGTTATTTTCAATTTCTGCGCAGGTGATATGATCCATCATTTCATATCACATGGGCAACAGCGTTATTTTGTTTTTCTGCACATGTGATATTATTTTTTCATATCACCCGTTGAGAGATTGATTTCAGACGAGGCGCTTATATAATTATACGTTAGGATTAAATTACCCTTTTCTGGTACTCTTGCATGAGCGAACACGGCTGAATTTTCTTTTTTATGCTACGTGCAAAATATTTCGAAAACAATTTTTCATCAAATATTGAATCGAAACTACCAAAATAAGTTTGGAAATGATCTAACTAAGAAAATGAGTGATCACACTTATATGTTTCATTTAGAAAAAAGAGAGTTATCGCCGTTTTTCGAATGCTACTGATTGACGCAATGTTGAAATATTAGAATAAATATAGGGGTCAGCGATACGTAAACGTCTCGACTAAATCTATCAAAAAAGTCTTATTACACAGCAAAGTCGCCACAAATTATGAGTGCTAACAAGTAAAGACTCTTTAATTCTGTCTTCATTATTTGGTTAGTAATTACTTTTTAATGTTAAATAAATTATTATGTTGATTTTCCAGCAAATGCTATGACCATTATAAGCTTTCGGTATAATAAAATAAATATTGCATTCCTGAGAGGGTGATATGAAAAATGTTCACCCCTCGAAATATGAATATAGACCTCGGCTGGCGCCTCGGTCAATATTCATATATCTCGTGGTGAACATTTTTCATATCACCCTCTCAGGAATGCAATATTTATGTAATATCACATCATCTAATGGTCCTCTACGAAATATGTTCAAATTATCCCCCTAGGGTTAAATATGGCCCCGCCCTGGGGGGTCACATGGTTTATATAGACTTATATAGGAAAAAACTTTGAAAATCTTCTTGTCCAAAACCACAGGGCCTAGGGTTTTGATATTTGGTATGTAGCATCATCTAGTAGTTCTCTACCAAGTTTGTTCAAATTGTCTCCCTAGGGTCAAATATGGCCCTGCCCCGGGGATCACATGGTTTATATAGACTTATAGGGAAAATTTATTTTATTTATTTGGAGTTTACGGTGCACCAACACAGTACTTTTGAAAATCTTCTTGTCCAAAACCACTTGATGTTTGGTATGTTGCTTTCAAGTGGTCCTCTACCAAGATTGTTCAAATTATCCCCCTGGGATCAAATATGACCCCGCCGTGGGGGGGGGGGGTGTACACATGGTTTAAATAGACTTGTACAGGGAAAAATTTATAAAAAATTCTTGTCTTAAACCATAAGGCCCAGAGCTTAGATATTTAGTATGTGTTATGCTGTAGTGGTTCTCTACCAAAAGATTGTTCAAATCATGACCCTGGAGCCAGTGTAGGCCACTCCGGGGTGGTCACTTGTTTTACATAGACAGTTTTAGAAGTAGTGGCAAAGAAATTTGGACCATAAGCAAAATATTTGATACAGATTTCAAGATCCATCTTGAATTGTCTTAATCATGATATACTGAACTACTTTCTTGTTTTTGAAGGTACAGCATAGAAATTTGGACCACATTTATAACTTTTGATACCGATTTCAATACTCATCTTTAATATTCTTAACCCTGAACTTCTGACCTACTTTCTTGTTTTTTAAGCTACAGCAAAGAAATTTGGACCACCAGTTTAATTTTTAAACAGATTTCAGCAGTTATCTTGAATAATCTTTACCATGACCTACTCACCTAGTTTTTGTTAGTGAAGCTTAAGCAAAGAAATTTGTTTAAGCAAGCAGCTAAACTCATGTGAGCGATATAGGGCCATCATGGTCCTCTTGTTTAGATATTGTGTTTTACTTGGTCAAAAAATATAAAATTTTGTTATTTTGTTTTGTATCTAGTATTTCATAAAAGTGTCCACAAAACAAGCCAGATCTTGAAAAATTCCTTACAGTTATGCAGCTCTCTTGTACCTTGTAACCTTTGTCCTGAAAGACAGTGGAGAGGGAGTATAAGGCAAGTGTAGGTAAATTATTTTCACCAGTTGAGCTGCTCAGACTGTGGTTTTGATTGAATTAATTTTTAGCTATACCAAAGAAAGTTCTAAATGTAAACACATTTTATGTATAAAATGAACTAGATATCGGTTGCAGTAGATATGGGTTGCCAACAGTGCCAGATGTTGAATCATTTTTCTTTAGTCTGATTTGTATTTTTAAAATGTCTTTAATATTTTCTTAAATTTATTTTTGAATAAGTGTCAGATTGTTTATTTTTTCTACTTTCATGGACTAGTGATTGACATGTTTAATTTAAGATAGATTGCAATATTTTGTGTGCGTTTACAGTTCATTAAAAAATGTAGAGTTTCATTAAAAAACTGAACAGTTTGTCTTTTTATTCTTTTTAACAAGTGTAACAACATAAATACTGGCACACAATTTATTTTTTTCTGGTGCTAAAATTGTTTGTGCCAGTGTATGTTTGTTTATTTTGACATGTTTACATACAATTATGAACTGCCATTGTTTGTTTGTATTGTAGATCGAGCCTTAATTCGGCCAACTTCTTTACTAAAAAAATGTCAGAGGCTTTTCTGTAAGGTAACGGAACGTAACATAACATATCTTTTATTACTTTTAAGCATATTACAATGCATTGACATACACATAGCATATTCAACATTTTTGGCATAATTATGTAAAATTGAATTACTCAGCAACAGTAGATACTAATATGAATGAACAGTTCAATACAAAGAGAATGTTAACCATGTTAGACAATGCATAATTTTAGATGAAAATTGTCAGTTGATTCCAGACGAATGTCTGTGTTATCCTTGGTATTTGTGTGTATGTACAATTACTCATGCTTGTATATTTATTTGAAATGATAAATTACGTGATTGGCAAAGGTGCCAGTTTTTTTTAGCTCACCTGTCACAAAGTAACAAGGTGAGCTTTTGTGATCGCGCAGCATCCGTCGTCCGTCGTCCGCCCGTCTGTGCGTGCGTCCGTGCGTAAACTTTTGCTTGTGACCACTCTAGAGGTCACATTTTTCATGGGATCTTTATGAAAATTGGTCATAATGTTCAACTTGATGATATCTAGGTCAAGTTTGAAACTGGGTCACGTGCGTTCAAAAACTAGGTCAGTAAGTCTAAAAATAGAAAAACCTTGTGACCTCTCTAGAGGCCATATATTTCAAAGATCTTCATGAAAATTGGTCAGAATGTTCACCTTGATGATATCTAGGTCAAGTTCGAAACTGGGTAACGTGCCATCAAAAACTTGGTCAGTAGGTCAAATAATAGAAAAACCTTGTGACCACTCTAGAGGTCACATTTTTCATGGGGTCTTTATGAAAATTGGTCAAAATGTTCACCTTGATGATATCTAGGTCAGGTTTGAAACTGGGTCACGTGCGATCAAAAACTAGGTCAGTAGGTCTAAAAATAGAAAAATCTTGTGACCTCTCTAGAGGCCATATATTTCACAAGATCTTCATGAAAATTGGTCAGAATGTTCACCTTGATGATATCTAGGTCAAGTTTGAAACTGGGTCACGTGCCATCAAAAACTAGGTCAGTAGGTCAAATAATAGAAAAACCTTGTGACCACTTTAGAGGTCGCATTTTTCATGGGGTCTTTATGAAAATTGGTCAGAATGTTCACCTTGATGATATCTAGGTAAAGTTTGAAACTAGGTCACGTGCGGTCAAAAACTAGGTCAGTAGGTCTAAAAATAGTAAAACATTGTGACCTCTCTAGAGGCTATATATTTCAAAGATCTTCATGAAAATTGGTCAGAATGTTCACTTTGATGATATCTAGATCAAGTTCGAAATTGGGTCACGTGCCATCAAAAACTAGGTCAGTAGGTCAAATAATAGAAAAACCTTGTGACCTCTCTAAAGGCCATATTTTTCATGGGATCTGTATGAAAGTTGGTCTGAATGTTCATCTTGATGATATCTAGGTCAAGTTCGAAAGTGGGTCACGTGCGGTCAAAAACTAGGTCAGTAGGTCTAAAAATAGAAAAACCTTGTGACCTCTTTAGAGGCCATACTTTTGAATGGATCTTCATAAAAATTGGTCAGAATGTTCATCATGATGATATCTAGGTCAAGTTCGAAACTGGGTCACGTGCCATCAAAAAGTAGGTCAGTGGGTCAAATAATGAAAAAACCTTGTGACCTCTCTAGAGGCCATATTTTTCATGGGATGTGTATGAAAGTTGGTCTGACTGTTCATCTTGATGATATATAGGTCAAGTTTGAAACTGGGTCAGCTGCCATCAAAAACTAGGTCAGTAGGTCAAATAATGAAAAAACCTTGTGACCTCTCTAGAGGCCATATTTTTCATGGGATGTGTATGAAAGTTGGTCTGACTGTTCATCTTGATGATATATAGGTCAAGTTTGAAACTGGGTCAGCTGCCATCAAAAACTAGGTCAGTAGGTCTAAAATTAGAAAAATCTTTTGACGTCTCTAGAGGCCATATTTTTCAATATAGATCTTCATGAAAATTGGTCTGAATGTTCACCTTTATGGTATCTAGGTCAGTTTCGAAAGTGGGTCACATGCGGTCAAAAACTAGGCCAGTAGGTATAAAAATAGAAAAACCTTGTGACCTCTCTAGAGGCCATATTTTTCATGAGATCTTCATGAAAATTAGTGAGAATGTTCACCTTGATGATTTCTAGATCAAGTTCAAAACAGGGTCACGTACCTTTGAAAACTAGGTCAATAGGTCAAATAATAGAAAAACCTTGTGACCTCTCTAGAGGCCATATTTTTCAATGGATCTTCATGAAAATTGGTCAGAATTTTTATCTTGATGATATCTAGGTCAAATTCAAAACTGGGTCACATGAGCTCAAAAACTAGGTCACTATGTCAAATAATAGAAAAAAACGACGTCATACTCAAAACTGGGTCATGTGGGAACAGGTGAGCGATTCAGGACCATCATGGTCCTCTTGTTTTTAATGTGGTCACATAAAAAATCCTGTAATTATTTGTGGACAGTACAACTTCAGTTTCAATGAAAAAGTATCTGTCCTTTATCTAAAAAGTTAGTAACCACTTTAGATCTCTGATCATTGCCATATTCATTTTTGTATACTCTAGGTAATGTATTTTATTTATAACTTTGGAAAATATTAGAAAGTCTCAGCTCATTATATAGGGTCTAGTCAGATCAGTTACTCTGTGCTATTTATAAATCTTTCATCCTATCTGCCTCAGCAGCTGTTGTTTATTGCTTAATATTGCAGAAAAATCATCCGTACAGAATTCATATTTATTATGTGGCTGTTTTTAGGCAAAATTGAGAATAATGCTTGCTTGAATTTATACTTCTATAATTGTAGTTCTGACCAAAGTGATTATCCTATAATAGACATTTGCAAAATCTAAGACAATATTTACAAGTCTTAGTTATCTTTGTTTAAGTTGGTTTATCTGAAACAACCCGAGATATAAATAACTGCTGTGAACTTGTTTGTAAGTAGAACCAGTATGTCTGCTTACTTCACATCCTACAAGTTTACAACATTTTATTTGTCAACAGAATGATGTCACATTCTGACTAAATGTATTCCATATTGGGTAATTGATGAAACAAAATTTCCAGTGCATGTGACCATTGCTGAAAAACTTAAGAAAATGAATGTTGGTGACCAGGTACAAGGTTCATTTTTTTGCTCTCACTTGATAAAGGTTTCCTTGACGGTCTACTCCGTATCTATCACCAACAAACCATGTTACTAAATAGTAATATAATTATATACTATTTTCTGACCTTTGAAAGCAGAGCTAGGTACCATCTTTATTCTGAACAATGTTGTAACATTGTCTTACTGGTTAGTTTTTGGTATTGATCCAGCAAACATAATGCAGAAATGTTTAAATAAAAATGTATGAAATACTTTCTCTAGTTTCTTTTAGTTACTTTTATCAACTCACCTGAACTATGTCCATGGTGAGCTATTAGTATACTAGGTCGGTAATCTGGATTCATCTTCTTGTCTCAACATTTTTACTGAAACTTCTCCTCCATAGCCATTTGATTGAAGTTGACAAAACTTCGTTTGGATATTTCTTGGATGGTCCTCTCTACCAAAGTTGTTCAAGCATTCCATTCCATGCAGAATTCTGGTTGCCATGGCAATCAAAAAGTGAAGATTTCAAAAAGATTTGGTATGTATTGGCATTGCTCAGTGATCTACCAAATTAATTCAAATCATGCCCACTGGGGGTCAAAATTGGCCCAACCACAGAGTTCACTTGTCTAACATAGCCTCTATTTATTAAAAACTTTAAAAAAAATTCGTCTAATACCCAAAGACCTAAAACTTAGATATTTTTCATGTAGCATTATGTAGTGGTCCTTTAATATAGTTTGTTCCTCAAGGCTGAGAGCTTAGATATTAGGTATGAAGCAATGTCTAGTGGTCCTATGCAAAGTTTATTCAAATCATGCTCCTTGGTTCAAACTTGGCCATGCCAGGAGGTTCACTATTTTTTACGTCTGTATATAACTTCAAAAATCTTTTTGTCTAAAACCTGAAGGCCAAAAGCCTAGATATTTGGCATGTAGCAGTGTGTAGTGGTCCTTTACCAAGGTTGTTCAAGTCATGCCACTGGGGTCAAAACTAGTTCAATGTTGGCAGACCAGAGCGTGCTCATGGTGAGCTTTTAGGATTGTTGGATGTCCTTTGTCTGTCCATAGTTGTCCACAATTTCTTTAAGGAACAGCTTCTAAACCACTATTTCAAGTTCAACCAAACTTCACTGGATTGTTGTAAGTGGTCCCCATTCAGATTCATTCAAATTACGGTCACCCATGCAGAATATTGTTGCTGGCAACCGAAAGGAAAAAATTTCAAAAATCTTCTCCTCAGAAATTACTGGCCGCATTTTGATACAGTTTCATAGAAATAAAATATTCCTTTAGTGACCCTCTTCCAATTTTCTTCAAATCATTCTTTTCTGTTAAAGGGGGCAGGAATAGTGTTCCCTATGTGGCTATATCAAAAACTGAAAATCTTTGAAACTGCTAGTCTGAGTTCAAAATAATTTTTCAGTAATGCTCCTCAACTTAATCCGTTTATATCATTCTATTTTATTTAAAAGCATGACCTCCAGGAGGTTGGGTTAATTTTCCTTATATAGTTTATTGAAAAGTTTGAAAAACTCCTCTAAAACTGCAGGCTAGATTGTAAAATAATTTCACAGCAATATTCCTTTAGTGACCCTCTGTCAAATTCCTTTAGGTCATTTTGTTTGATAGAAAAACATGGCCACCAGGGGGTGGGGCTAGTATTGCTTTTAGTGTGACATTGACTGACCAAAGTCCTTCAAGCTCCAGCCCACATTACCCTCCACCCCACCTAAACAAGAACTTTTTTTTACTTTTATTTCCTTGATATTGTCTCTTAGTATGACATCATCATACCCGTCCTGACAAAACACCTCATATAAAATGATATTGTCTCTTAGTACGACATCATCATACCCGTCCTGACATTACACACCTCATATAAAATGATATTGTCTCTTAGTACGACATCATCATACCCGTCCTGACAATACACACCTCATATAAAATGATATTGTCTGTTAGTACGACATCATCATACCCGTCCTGACATTACACACCTCATATAAAATGATATTGTCTCTTAGTACGACGTCATCATACCCGTCCTGACATTACACACCTCATATAAAATGATATTGTCTCTTAGTGTGACGTCATCATACCCGTCCTGACAATACACACCTCATATAAAATGATATTGTCTCTTAGTGTGACGTCATCATACCCGTCCTGACAATACACACCTCATATAAAATGATATTGTCCCTTAGTATCCTATGTCATCACTACCCCTCTTTCCCACCCAACTCTATAACAAACACACAATATTTTGTCTCTTGTGTCTATTTAATCTCAAAATAATTTCAGATATTTTTCTGGTCATCCTCTACCACTCTACCAAAACTGTTCAAGCAAGCGTTGGAACTCAGGCAAGTGATCTTAGGCCATCAGGGCCCTCTTGTTTAGATTTTGTGTTTTCATTCTAAACAAAAGTTTTCAGTGCTAAACATGAAAAACAGTCAGTCTTCTTTTCTTCATTGACCTTAATTTTTTTTTTCCAAAAAAAACTTTAACTCATTTAATCTTAATGTCTTTTTAGTCCCCTACTGGTGAAACACTGGAGGGGACTATAGGAATGCCCTCCGTCCGTCTGTCCTTCCGCAAATCTGGATTCTGCAATTACTCAAAAAGTATTCCAGCTATCTTCATAAAACTTGGTATGTGAAATGTGAATAGAGGGCAATATGTAGATTATGCACGTACATGTATTATGCCTGTAGGTCAAAGGTCAAGGTCACTATTGAAGGTCAAGTAAAAAAAAATTCCGCTCCATAATTTTTTTATGCATGAATGGATTATCTTAGTGCTATACACAAACATTCCCCATAATGAGACGATATGTCAACGCATGATCTAGGCTTGTCAGTTAAAGGTCAAGGTCACTGTTAAAGGTCAAGTAAAATTTGTTTCTGCTCCATAACTTTTAATTGCATTGAAGGTTTACTTTTACTACTACACTGAAATGTTCCCCATGATTAGACTATTTGTCGGGCACATGACCCATGGTTGTCAGTCAAGATCACTATTGAAGGTCAAGTAAAAATTGTTTCAGAGGGATAAACTCTAACCAGGTTTTCCATTGGTAGGGGACTTCAGTATTGCCACTGCAATACTCGGTCACTTCTTTTTAATTTCGACAATAAACACTAAAAACATCGATTTGCAGTGAATCTTAATCATCGGTTCCTATCTTATTTGATTTCGCTGGAGATGTTCTATGATGTTGATATATTACTTTATTATTACTCCCATCCAGACCCTGTCTCAATCATGTCTAATGTGTGTGGAAAAACACAATATTGTCAGACATCTGATATTACTTAAAATGATTTGTTGCCATATCTGAAAACAAAAAAGGAGAGTTAATTGGCATATAATTGGTTAGGAGACCACATCAAGTCTTTTTTTGATTTTTTTGGAGAAGCAAGATGCTTAATGAACTATAAAATATTTTAAGTATTTATTACTGGTTTCATCCCATGTGGTTCTAGAATGATTTGTGTATGAAATGAAATGTAACCACTGTCATAGCCTTGCATGATTGCAAGAGGCAACCGATAGGGTCTTAATACTTGATTTTGCTGTATCTCTGTGATTCCAGCAGGTATAAAAGTTTTTGTTTCCTTGCCTCATATTTTTATAAGCCCAAAATGGGACATGTTAAGTGTTTCCAGCAGGTGAGGCAGGCTGAAAATATCAGTGTCTGCTCTATAACTGGTGAACTTCATAATATTATCAGAACTGAATTATACTTATACAAAAAGTGCATCTCTATAAAATCTAGGCTAAGTTTAATAACCAGTCTGTTTGGACTAGTATCTCCAAAGTAATGGCCCTTGAATTGGTCAAATTTGACAGTGTCTGCTCGGTAAACAGAGTATTTTTTTCTTTGATGTCAACCATACTTATATAGAAGATGTATTACCATAAAATTTAGGCCAACTTCAATAACTAGCCAGTTCTAACCAGTATTTCCAGATTATATTCTTTATTCTTATGGCCCCTGAATTTGTCAAAAATGACTGTCTGCTTGATAGGTAGAGTAATTTTTCCCAGAATTAACTTATATAGAATGTGTATCTCTATAAAATCTAGGTCAAGTTTGATAACTTCAGATCAGTATCTCCAGAGTTATGGCCCTTGAATCTGCCAAAATTTACGTTTATTGCTTGATAACTAAACTAATTTCTCTTAGGTATCTGCCTAACTTTTACAGAGCATAAAATTATGTTACTATAACATCCAGGTGAAGTTCTATAAGCAGTTACTTTTTATTTCTTCACACCTTTAACCAAGAAACTTTTCTGAAAATATTTCTTTTAAAATCTGTTTTTCTGATTCACATCATCACCAGTCTCATGACACAAAGTCAATAACTCTGGAACCAATATTTCATGAATTATGCCCCCTTTTAGTTAGAACTTTGAGTAGTTTTGATGTACTTTCATTTTATCTCGGTTATTTCTATATGGATTTACTACAAACTTTAATAATTGTTCCTCATTATCACTCACATCACAAGACAAAAAGGTGATGAATCTCCCCACAGTATTTCATGAATTATGCCCCTTTTATAATTAGAATTTCAGAATTATACCAAACTTGGTCTGTAGCATTCTGGCTTAGACCAAATTTGTTCATATGGTCCAACTAACAGCATCTAGGGTCCACCAGAGCTAATGATAGAAAAAATTTAACAGCTCATTAACTACTGGATGGATCTTCACTAAACTTGGTCTGTAACATACTTGGATGGACCTTTCTCAAATTTGTTCCAATGGTTATGCTTGACTGCACTTAATGGACAATCAAACTAAAAATACACAAAACACTTTCAACAATTTCCTCTCAAGAATCATGTAATGGATATGCTGTGGCTTCCTGGGAATAAACCTTTCTAGTACTTGTTCAAATGGGTCCGTCTTCGATGGATTGTCACCAAAATTGGTCAAAAGCAACTTTGCATGAACCATTCTCAAATTTATTTAATTTTTCTTTCACTTTTGATCTTGCTTCTGTTTATCTATCAATTGATGTCTACCTTCCAAATAAGGCAAAGCATAAAATTAAACAACATAATTGCACAGTTAAATTTGAATGTTTGGGTTTCATTAAATAGTGCATGAAATATATCTTAAGAAACAAATTTTATGTGATACAGGTATATGCTACAGCTACCAAGTTCACGTGTATAGAATATCCATAATAATGGGACGGGGTCATCTTGTTAAAAATATATGTAATATAATTTCTTTACGAAGATGTTTATTGTAACAGATACGTACTAGTATTTATCCTCAGTGTGCCGTAAAGCGAAAGCAGTCATCATACTTTTCTCGCTAAATAAAAAATAGAGTACAGAGTACATATTTCCTTTGGATTTAGTTCAAACTCCCTTCTTCATATGCAGAAGTTAGAATTAAATTGGTTCTTAAGTAAGATAAAGTTTGACAAGTCACAATTTCTTGGGTAGGTACCATCTGTACTAAGATCACTAAAATGAGAGAAAATTGGATTATTTTTCAATCAACCACAATTTTGTTTCAGCTCGATTATTTGAAACATGCTGTGACAGGCACGAGATCTTTGATCTAATTGTTTCTCATTTTCAACAATTTAGGTCAGTATTAGATTATCCATACTAGCTATCTGCTATAATTTTTCTGAGCATCCAGAGATGTGTTAAAATAACTTAATTGAAGCTCTTGGAAAGTGTAGCACTATTGTCGAAACACAAACAAAATAGGAGTTTGTCCTGAAATGTCCTAAAATAAATTTAATTTGTTAAGACAAATCTCCTTAAAAATGACTTAAGTCCTTATTTATCGGGTACCATCTCCTTTATCAAAGATAAACATTGGATTTCACATTACAAAGGAGAACCCTGGTGAAAGGTCGTTTTGTCAAGATGTATTGTTATCAGTTTAAACAGACATCTCATTTAGTTAAGTGTTTCCGCAGTACATATTTCACTGAACTGGAGAATTAATTGGAAATATTATGTAAATTTTTTTTCTTTTGAAAGAAAATTTCATACTTTCAAAAAAATTTAAATGTGATTAAAAACATCAGTAGTATGTTTATGTCAGAACTGTTGCAAAGGCCCCCCAAGTAAAGGTGACTATATGCATGCTTACCTGACAGTTTGATACCCATTACATTTAGGAATACTCGACAGTCTAACAGCCTGACAAGACAGTGTTATCCATGACATGGACTACAATGAGAACAAGAGTGCCAGAATGTCACAATATACGCCCGTCACAGCAAATGTCTTTACTCTAGCTGCTGTATTGCAAATGAATTTTAATTTTGTGGTTGTTTAGTAATCATTGTTAAGTCTTTTGTTTTTCTAAGTCCACAAAAAAAATTCCTTACCAGGTAGAGAGACCTTAAAACACACCTAAAATTTAAAGGTAACATCTGTGTTGTACCACAGAAAAGTGGTCTTGGTTTTTCCCTACGGTCAATTATAAAAAAGTTACAATATAAGTTATTTATAGTAACAACTAAGGGAAGTTAATCTTAAAAAAAAAAAAAAAAAAAAAAAAAAATCAAAAAAAAAAATTTGTAAGTCCATACAAAAATCTTTACCAGGTAGAGATTGGTCAAAATACACCTCAAAATTGGATGTAGCATGCATGTTGTATTACAGAAAATGGTCTCGATTTTTCCCTACGACTAGTAATGAAAAAGTTACAATATAAGCTATTTATAGTAACAACAAAGGGAAGTAATTCTAAAGAAGGGAACTGCGCATGACACTTCGTCTCATGATGGTGTGTAATTGTGTCAAGTTACATCAAAATCCCTCCATGCATGAAGAAGAAAGGCTTCGGACAGTCATTCTTGTATCTGACCTTTGGCCTCTAAGTGTGACCTTGACCATAGACCTAGGGACCTGGTTCTTGCGCATGACACTCTGTCTCGTGGTGGTGAACATTTGTGCCAAGTTATATCAAAATCCCTCTATGCATGAAGAAGAAATGCTCCAGACAAGGTTTTCATTCTTGTATCCTTTGACCTCTAAGTGTGACCTTGACCTTAGACCTAGGAACCTGGTTCTTGCACATGACACTCCGCCTCGTGGTGGTGAACATTTGTGCCAAGATATATCAAAATCCCTCTATGCATGAAGAAGAAATGCTCCGGACAAAGTTTTCATTCTTGTATCCTTTGACCTCTAAGTGTGACCTTGACCTTAGACCTAGGGACCTGGTTCTTGCGCATGACACTCCGCCTCGTGGTGGTGAACATTTGTGCCAAGTTATATCAAAATCCCTCTATGCATGAAGAAGAAATGCTCTGGACAAAGTTTTCATTCTTGTATCCTTTGACCTCTAAGTGTGACCTTGACCTTAGACCTAGGGACCTGGTTCTTGCGCATGACACTCCTTCTCATGATGATGAACAATTGTGCCAACTTTCATCAAAATCCCTCCATGCATGAAGAAGATATGCTCCGGACAAAGTCGTTCTTGAATTTGACCTTTGACCTCTAAGTGTGACCTTGACCTTAGACCTAGGAACCTGGTTCTTGCGCATGACACTCCGTCTCATGATGGTGAACAACTGTGCCAAGTTTCATCAAAATCCCTCCATGCATGTAGAAGATATGCCCCGGACAAAGTCTGTGGACACTGCCCGCCCGCCAGGGGCGTTCCCATAATACGTCCCGTTTTTTCAAACGGGCGTATAAAAATGCTGTTTACTCCTTGTCTCACAGAATTGAGTAAACCTTGAGCCTAAACTCTGAGATTAAAACAATTTAATCAATCACTGAAATCCATTTTTAACATGTCATGGTCTGTTTTTAGAAATATAATTTGATGGAATCATCTTGAAATTAAAATTTTCAAGCAAACAGAAATGTCAGAATTTCTAATCAATTTTTCCCCCAGCATACTACCTTTTGGAAATGAAACAAACTTTTTTCAATTATTTCCTTATCTTATATTTCTCAATGTAATTTCTTTAGAGACAATTATATTAGCTAGAAACTTCTTGTATCAGATGTTTAAGAATAGAATGGTGGCAAAGCAGAATTCATTTCCTATTCATGTAATCATTGCCTGTAATACAAAATTGGCAGGGGCCAGTTTTGTATTATGGCCCAGGTACGTTTTCTGAATAAAATAGATGTATTTTAAAGCATTTATATTCAACTAGTTATTTGAGATATTTATAGAACGAAGGATTCCCATGGATGAGTAATTGTTGTGTAAAATAAATGAATGTTTGAATTGATCTTCCTAGCTCTTATTAGATGGACCTAAATCTTACTTCAGGTATCAGAAGTCAGATGACACAAACGGTCATCCATCCATCTAGATTCAGCTCAAATTTGCAAAAAAAAGTAAATGGTTATAACACACTTGTTTTCCCACTATTATTTTCGACTGATCACATGCTTTAAAAATATTAAAGTTATACATATGTTTTAGGTTGTTCCTTTGCAGGCCTTGCTAGGTGTGCAATTTAGGCCATTTTTTTCTCAAAATTTAGTGTCCTTAAAACAATGGAATTGGCAGGCTGAAAATGTCACACGATAAAGTGCTAAATATTTGCAGTATCTTCACTCCACTCTTGCCAATATTTCTCAAAATTGTATTAATAATGATTCTTGTTGAACTGGTATAAATGCAAATTTATGGAATTTTTGAATTTACTGTCCCCACATACATTCTTGAACCTAGGGCAATAATTTGAACACTTACGGTAGACATTACAAATCTGATATCACACGCCAACTATCAAGGCTTTAGCTATTATTGATTCAGAGAAGAAGATTTTCAAGGTTTCTTATATATAAGCCTATAGTAAGTACATGTCAGACACAGGGGCGTGGCCATTTTTTTGACCTTGGGGCAATAATTTGGAAAACTTGGAAGTATGGTAGAGAGTCAAACCCTTATATCACATGCCAAATATCAAAGCTCTAGAGAAAAGGATTTTTGAAGTTTGACAGCTGAAAACCTATTTTTAACCAAAAAGACCCATATGTTCAATGAACCAGAACCATTTGAACAATTTTGAAAGAGGGCTACTTAGAGATCATTTGTGTTAAGTTTCATAAAAATCCATTCAGTGGTTTTGGAGATGTTGTTGAAATTGTTGATGAAAAGTGACAAGCCCTTTGGCGGCCATGTTTTTTGACAAATCAGAAAAATCTGAACATAATTTGTAGGTCAATTTGTGTGAAATTATTTTAAAGTTGGGCTAACAGTTTTATACAAGAAGATTTTCTAAGTTTCTACTATATACATAAAGGGAAAAGTGACCACGCCCCCTGGCAGCCATGTTTTTTGACTAATCGGAATAATTTGAACAATCTTGGTACAGGGTCACACAAGAACCATTTGTGTAAAATTATTTTAAAATTGGGCCAGCTGTTTCACACAAGAAGGTTTTTCAAGTTTCCACTATATACAGATTCTAGGGAAAAGTGACCACCCCTCTGG
The DNA here is from genome assembly GCF_021730395.1 of Mercenaria mercenaria. NCBI lineage: Eukaryota > Metazoa > Mollusca > Bivalvia > Venerida > Veneridae > Mercenaria > Mercenaria mercenaria. The sequence continues at coordinate 48,651,754 of NC_069370.1, forward strand.
TGGCCATGTTTTTTGACGAATTGAAATAATTTGAACAATCTTGGTAGAGGGTCACACAAGGACCATTTGTGTAAAATTATTCTAAAGTCAGGCCGGCAGTTTCACACAAGAAGATCTTTAAATTTTCCACTATATACGTACAGGGAAATGTGACCACGCCCTCTGGCGGCCATGTTTTTTGACGAATCAAAATAATTTGAACACTCTTGGTAGAGGGTCAAACAAGGACCATTTGTGTAAAATTATTTTAAAATCGGGCCAGCAGTTTCACACAAGAAGATTTTTTAAATTTCCACTATATACATGTACATTATAGAGAAAAGGGACTAAGCCCCCTGGCGGCCATGTTTTTTGAAGAATCAGTATAATTTTAACAATCTAGGAGGGTGACACGAGGACCATTTGTGTAAAAATTATTTCAAAATCGGACCATTGGTTTCGGAGGAGATATTGTTTGAAATCTTTTCTATTTTTAGCTCTGGCAGCCACTATTTGCAACCAAGTGGAACCGTTTGAATAACTTTGGTAGAGGACCATCCAAGGAACACCCATGCCAAGTTTCATCAAAATCCATTCAGTGGTTTTGGAGATGTCTTTTAAACACAACTGTTGACGATGGACGGACGCAGCGTGATCACAATAGCTCACCATGAGCATTGCTCAGGTGAGCTAAAAAGAAAGTCCATACTGATGTCAGTCAAGTCATTTATTTTGACTTGATTTCCTGTGTAACCACAATCTATAAAATATTATACAGTGAAATGGTATGAAATTTCATGAGGTTATGATATGTGGATTTGACCTGTAACAGAAATTTTACTTGTATGTTGGGATTCCATATCATGCATTGATTAGCTTCCCATGAATACCGATTTTCACAGTATCTGATCTGAAAACTAAGAATGACGATATTCTAGGATTAAAAGCAATTTGACGTTTGCCTTGTAAGGTAAATATCTGTGCCAAATTAATGGAGTATAGATCCATACCCGAGAAAATTTTGTAGGTAAACACAGATTCATCAAGATTCAGAAAATAAATATGATTTCTAGTATTAATAATAATCTTTTTTTACTGTTCCGTTAGTGATCTTGTCTCAATTTGCCATAGATTTAATGAAAACAGTTTTGACCAGGTGTCCTTTAGACTGGATAGGAAAATGTGGTCTCTAGAGTGTTTAAGTTTCTTTATATGTCATAACCTACTTTTTTACCCAAGATGACATAGCATTAAACTTGTAAGAACCAACAGTGTATCCTCTCTCTACACCAACAGATCACATTGAAGCTTTGGTGCAGATGACCTAAAAGAGCATTATTTTGTTTGCTTTGTATATTTTTACCCCTTTGAAGGACTTCCAAAATTAATACACTTACACAAATGTTTGCAATAAAAAGAGAACATGCATAACACAATGTCCAGTCATGCTGGTTTTAATGCAAGTTGGTATGGTGAAATCACGTCAGCTAGTCTGGTTCTCATGTCTTTGTAGTATCTTTAAGGAGCTTCAAATTTAAGTGTTTCATAACAAATTCATGTTGACTCGAGGCCAACATAAATAGATGAAATCCAAGGACAAACTGGCAGCATTTTATATTCACTATCATTTTCCTCAATTGGGAGGATATTCCTGATAAACAATTTTCAGTCAGGCCGACACAAACCCAACATCTCTCTTTGTGCTATGGCCAGATATTACATATTTCTTGCATACCAGACAGGATTTTCCCCTGCTTTTGCTAGTGCTAGAAAATCTTGTCTTACACCCCATGGTATAAGATGACTCGTGCTGTAATTTATGAATGCCTGAATTCATACACACAAAATAATATAGCGATTAACACTTTATCTTATTTCATTTATTATCTGAAGAAAAAGAATCAATCACTGGTTGAAGGTGCCAATGGAAAAAGATACCGTATTTTGGTGTGTATAGGTCGCGGTAATGTATAGTCCGCATCTAATTTTTGCTCTGGAAATGGTCGGAAAATTTAACTTCTAGCGTATTAGTCGCAGTTAAATTTCGGATTTTTTCCCCAGCAATATTTAATATTTACCGACAAAAAAGTTATGGCGGCGGCCATATTGAAGCCGCGGACTGAATTATTATCAGAACCTGATTGGTGGAAATCGGACAGTGTTATTTTCGTTCCCAACCGTTTCGTACCAACAGTAGTATCGGTAACAGACTACATCAAAGAAAAGCGGCTTTTTGACACTAATTGGCAGCAGACAGTTTGCATTTATATTCTGTTATCATGCAAGTTTAAGTGTGAATTGTTTGCACAGCAATTATAACACCTTTCCGTGTCAAGTAATTAACCGCGTTCTTTTGATTCCGAGTAAAAAGATTAACAAAATATCTCTTTTTGGATTTTTTTCTTTTATCTAAAAATCTAAAGTAAAAAATTATCTTTCAAGTTTTTTTAATACGCTAAGAATTAGTATAAACAATGTTTGGAATGGAGGACGGATCTGTCCGGATTTTATCCAACCCGGAGTACATGTCAATGGCGTCCAGTAAAACGAAAGTAGAAACAAACATAATTCAGACTGCAAAAACATCTTTGAATTAAAGTCATTCGTAATTTTAATAGTCTGTATGGGTTATTTACGATATATTTTATTGAAAATAACCGCTATTAGTTGAAAAGCCGCCGATATTGATATTTTTTATCCATTTTGTTCGTTCGTAACAGATGCACGTAATTTTGCGAGAGCTACGGTCAGAAAATTGGCCCGAAAAAAAAAAACTGCTGGCAAAATGGGTAGAAAAAGTGCGACCTATACGCACCAAAATACGGTAGCTCTCAGGTAACTGTTTTGTGGTAATTTGGCAGAGTCTTGTTACAATCTCAAACAGTTATCCTCGAGGCTGCACCTTCAACCATTGAAAGATCCTTATACGATGCACCCTTCCATTTAAATGAAGTTCCAATGGAGAAACTTTAGTTGAAAATTTGATACAGAAAAACTCAAACATGGAGACAAAATTTATTCTCAATGTAGTTAAGATGAATTTCTGGCACGATTTAAAATGTCTTGTTACAAAACTACAAGAAACATACAGCAAAGTGTAAGTTTTAATGTACAGCTTCAAAAGTATTACTTCACACTATTCACTTAAAACACAAACATTAAATGTGCTTAACACAAAAATGTGATTTTTGTAAACAACTTGATGTAAGAAAAGAAAAACACTTTCACACAACAAAATGAACTGTATTGACTTACAAACATCAATTCATACAGATTTCACTCTGCTGATACAACTTTGGTCCTTTCAAATATATTATGAGTCACAGCTTTAAAAATATGTGTGCTTAAAAAATGAGAAAGCTAAATTTTTCATCTGTTTTAAGTCAAAACAATGACTAAAGCCTGAAACATTGATATAATAGATAACTCAGATAAAGATTCTAAAATTAATGACATCACCACTTTATTCAGGAAGATGTTTCCATTTAAAATGGACAACTTAAAGAACAGTACCCAATCAGTGTATTTTTAAAACAAAATGACGACAAGATATTCCATATATTACTAAAAAATCAAGTTTTAAATGCACTGTTCACAGGCCTCCATGTGAAAAAGTAGGTCTTGGTAGTAACTATCTATTTGTCAGTCAAAATGAGAAAAAAATGAGGAAATACTCCAAATTTCTTCATGCAAGATGTAAGTACAGATAACATAGACTCAACAAAAAGTATCCTCTTTAAAAGTTTTCAAGAAGCAAACATGTTTTTATCAATAAATTGACCCTGTCCTTGACTAAGAGTTGTTGTTGCTTTCCAGAGTTGTTGTAAGAAAGAACACCGAGTGTCACATGGACATAAATTTAAAGCTGATATTTTTCGGGTTATTCCCAACACCTTATTGTCTAAGAAATATGCTATAAAAATGTTGTGCCTACAGCTATACTTCTCAAATTGAGCAAATATCTTTATTTTTATCTGCATCATGGCACACAGATTTATAAAACAGTTCCAAATTTTCTTTCCATCTAACACTTCATTTAAAATACATCAATAAAAAGTAATACAATTAAATTACCTAAGATTTAAACCCTAAAACAATCAACAATATTCCGAGCTTAAAAAAATAATAAAAGGATACTATACAACCATGTAAAAAAGAAAAGAAAAAAGTCCCCAATTTGTGACTTTAAGTCTGGGCCGACTGCTTGACTGTGATGTATTTTGCAAAAGTTCTCGAGTAACAGTTGTTATTTTCTTCAGCTTTATTTCAGTGTTGTGCCTTCTTTTTCATGCTGAAGCTATTACAATCATAGTGAATCTTTCTTATTTTCAAGGCAGAATATAGTATTGTTATCCAAAGTTCTGGCCTTCTTTTTCAAATTTCTTTTTACTTCAGGAATAATTATAATTATACGGAATAATGTTAACCTTGCCTTTATTTCAAGATTTCTAACACAATTCCTTTTTTCTAACAAGTTTTTTTGTCTTTCTTTTGTCTGTTTTGTACAAGCAGTAGTAATCAACTGGGTAACAGCAAGCCTGGATTCTGTACCAGTATCAAGTTAATTCTCTTCAAAAACCCTGCTAAATTTTCACACAAATATAAGAAAGAATTCAATACATGTTACAAGAAACTTCAAAAGCAAAGGGTTTAATTTTATTAAATGAGCGATTAAACGCCACTTTTTGTAAAACATAGTTTTATGACATAAGCCCTTGTTCATAAAACTGCAAAATTCTCACACTGTCACATTTCTCTCAAAAGCTTTCAAGTTGCTAAACTGGAAAACTTTGGACAAAATAAACCTCAGTCACAAAGAATTATTTCATGTCCAAACTGATACCTACTACCTACTACATTCCACTGATGTATAGGACTTTGCTGAAATCAATGGTCTGTCTGAAATTTAGACATCAGAAATTTCAAATTAAGGTAGCTTCTTTTAATATTCATCTATGATGTCTAATGATATCCAGATATTCTTGTATTAAAAGGAACTATCTTAAGATAAAGTTAAGACAGGAACTGCAGTCATTTAATAAAAAGTCAAAGTTTATATTTCATACCTAAATATTAAATACAGGCCTCAGCACCAAGACATTCACTTAGAACAATTACACAGTTACAAGTGCTGACTTCCAAAATTTGATAGAAAAAAATAATAGTGCTGATAGAAACTGAATCTGGCTGAAAAATATCTAAACCTGGTATGTAAAAACATTCTGGATTGTCTGACCAATTATTTATTTTCTACTGAAGACTTAATCCTTGATGCAAGTCATGTTATTATGTCACTAAAATGATGCAAGCAATAGAACTATGCTGTTGGCTCTGTGGAATATAAGAACTCATCCTGTTCGACAGGCTTTTTCACCCACTGCCCATAGCCCGATTTCTTGAAATGTTCAACCAGTTTATTCCTCATCTCCTGGTACTGAACATTCAATGCTTTAAGCTCTCCGTAGGAAACATTTGGAATTTTGTCAAAGTCTGTTACTGTCGATATTCTGCCTTGAAGTGCGTAGAATCTTTTTAACATTTCTCGTTTACACAATCTCGACTCAGTTCCCTGCTCCAATTTTCCCGTTGTCATGTTGATGACTTCCAAACCCTCATCTCCATCGCACCAGTTTACTGCAAAGTTTGGCGCCTTGCCAAGTTGTCTCTGCTCAGGATTGTTGATTCCGCTGAGGTTGGGCTTGTTGATGCAGTATGGCTTTGTGATATCCTCCATGTTTGCCAGACGTCCATAAACGGCCCGAGCGAGATGTTCGTTGTGATACAAAGAACCCAGAATAATGCTCTCAATGTACACTGGCTGAATGTAATGACCAAGCAAGGCACCTAGAAATGAAATTAAAAACATTCTTGTATTTTGTTTTGAATGGGTTTAGTATCACATTAAAACAAAAATATAGGTCACATGGTTTACTTCCAGCTATTGACTGTGGCGGCAGACCTTAGGTGCCTATCCACCATACTTCAGGCATGAGCGGGCAGATGGGTAGAACCACCAACCTTTCGTAAACCAGCTGGAAAAGTTCAACTCATGAAGAATTTTTCACCCCAAGTGAGGTTCTGAATGCACAGCACTGATGGGCGAGTCATTCAAAGTCAGCAACTTAACCACTTGGATTATGGAGTCCTTTAAATTCTTTGAAGTTTCTCATACATATCAAATATAAACTTAGAATACATAAGGAAACTATTAACGAGCTTTCATTTTACAGAATATAGCTTTTATTATAAAAGAAACAAGTTTTCATGTATCATTTGTTTACACAAACTATATGTATGTACTGAAAAATATCTGTGAAAAGATCCTTTGCCAGCATAAAACACAATAAAGCAACATAAAGTAGACTTGATTTGATCAGTCTATTCACGAGAGGAAATGGAATGTGCAACTTCCCTCATGCCTGATAGCACCAGCTTCATCAGAATTCTATTATAGTAAAAATTAATTTCACCATGATCCCAAACGACCAGAAAATATAATCAATATAATAGATGACTACTTAAGTATGTAAGTCTGACATAGCAAAAGAATTTCTGCTATATTTTATGAAACTATTCAAATTTAACTGACCTTGAATGCCAAGGAGGTTCCAGCGAGCTATCTTATCACTGCAGGACATGGTCAGGAGTCGTTCCCCTTGAATCACTCCGTCCCAAGTCTGCACACCCACAGCCATTCTCACTGGAATAGTTCCCTCGCCAGATTCTATTTTTGTTCGAAGCTGTCCTCTAGCCTTCCTATTTGGATGTTTATCCCCGCCTTCATTTTCACTCCCTTGCTGAATCTCGTGTGGCGAGAATATTCTGGAATCACCACATGGTGCTGTGCTTATATACAAATGGAATTTTACGTCATCTTTGAGTTTACAACCTTTCTCACACATCTCAAAAACTGATTCCTCAATCTGTTTGGGATCATTGGAAGCCATCTTTTCTAATTGAGAATAAAGGAATCTGATTGTTGATCTGCGTGCCAGTATCTCAGCATGGAAGTCATTCACACTCAGTCCACTGGTACTAAGATACTCTCCATTAATACATTTAGTTCCTGCCGAGACACACAACACCTTGGATTGTGAGAGATCTTCACCACGGGTCATCACCATTCCAGCAAGAACTTTTCTCCGAGCATACTGACTCTTCAAGTCATCTGTTAGTTCAGCAAACTTGCCCTGTACTAACTTGGCTACATGGTCCGCCAGTGCAGAAGGTGGCTCTCCGCTCTCTGTGTTGTTGACAGGCATAGCACCTACAAAACACGAATAAACTAGAGCTATCACTAAAGGTGATGAATGTACCCCCCGCATGCACTGACACAGTACACTGAATTTGACACACACAAGACTGCATAATTATGTGGACTGTATGTATACAGTATAGTAACAAAAAACAAAGTCCCATAACTATGCAGAATATTTATCTAAAAGAATGTAACATGCACCATGCACAACTAGGGTTGGTACTGATCACTTGTGTGAAGTTTCATTAAATTGTGTGCAAGGGTTTGGTAGATTAGGCACGCACAAGATTGCATATGCAGGCTGTATGTACATAGTATGTTAACAAGAAACAAAGTCCCATAACTCTGCAATTTTTGTCGCTGAAAGAACCTAACATGCCCCATGCACAACTACTGTTGTTACTGATCAGTTGTGTGAAGTTTCATTAAATTGTGTCAAGGGGATAAGGAGAGATGGTGCGCACAAGATTGTGTCTATGTATATAGTATAGTAACAAAAAAACAAAGTCCCATAACTCTGCACATTTTTTTTCTGAAAGAACCTAACGTGCCCCATGCACAACTACTGTTGTTACTGATCAGTTGTGTGAAGTTTCATTAAATTGTGTCAAGGGGATGAGGAGAGATGGTGCGCACAAGATTGTGTCTATGTATATAGTATAATAACAAAAAAACAAAGTCCCATAACTCTGCAAATTTTTTTTCTAAAAGAACCTAACATGCCCCATGCACAACTACTGTTGGTACTGATCACTTGTGTGAAGTTTCATTAAATTGTGTCAAGGGGATGAGGAGAGATGGTGCGCACAAGATTGTGTCTATGTATATAGTATAGTAACAAAAAAACAAAGTCCCATAACTCTGCAAATTTTTTTTCTTAAAGAACCTAACATGCCCCATGCACAACTACTGTTGGTACTGATCACTTGTGTGAAGTTTCATTAAATTCTGTCAAGGGGATATGGAGAGATGGTGCGCACAAGATTGCGTCTACGGACAGACGGACAGACGACCAGACGGACAGACAGACAGACGGACAGACAGACAGACAGACATCCTGAAACCAGTATACACCCCCTTACGACTTTGTTGTCGGGGGGTACAATAATAAATTCTAATTAACAAACAAAATATACTCATATGATAATGTATCAAAGATACAATGGTCTTGAATATTTTGAAACATTTACAAAATACTTATAAGTTATTAGATTTGTATTGAGAAATATGCACAAGTTCTGCAGCGGAAATATTTCGCAACTTTAGAAGCGCAATATTATTCCTCGAAAGAACGAGTGCATATTTCTCGATGCAAATCTAATAATCGTTTTATTACATGCTCATGTACACTAAAAATTATTATATAAATGATATAAATCTGTAATTAAGCCTGAGTGAAAGTGAAAATATCGTCGTTAAAAAACTGTTAAACACGACGACATACATGAAACTGACGTCACACACCCGATATGGAATTCAAAGGTCAATATGGAAAAATATTGACGTTTCAGGTTCCACTGAAACTCAAAGGAGTTTTTAAATGAGTATGTAATAACTATATATACATACTAACATTAAGGTAGTTTAGCAATGCTAAATCAGCATGTCTGATTAATCAAGGCAGTCTGGAAGACAGCTATATCCCCCGCCACTGTTATGGATAGTGAAAGGGTTGATGGTATTGGGTGGAACCATTAAACATTTGAGTTATGACACTGACTTTAAGCTGGCAGGGGTGAATTTTGAATTATGCACATTGTTTTGATATGGGGAATATTATAGCCAAGTCGTATTAAAATCCTTCAAGGGGTTTAGGAGATACAGAGCAGACATAAAATGGAAGGCTTAAACCTTTGACCTTGTGTTGTGACCTTGATCTTGAGCAAACATGGCTGACTCATGAGTTCTGCACATCGTCTTGATGAGGTGATCAATTGACCCAAGTTTCATGAAAATCCTTCAAGGGGTTTAGGAGATACGGAGCTGACACAAAATGGAAGGCTCAAACATTTGACCCAGAGCTGTGACCTTGGCCTTAAGCAGACATGGCTGACTCATGAGTTCTGCACATCGTCTTGATGAGGTGATCAATTGACCCAAGTTTCATGAAAATCCTTCAAGGGGTTTAGGAGATACGGAGCAGACACAAAATGGAAGGCTCAAACATTTGACCCGGAGTTGTGACCTTGACCTTAAGCAGACATGGCTGACTCGTGAGTTATGCACATGGTCTTGCAGGGATATAAATTAACACTCAGACCCTGTTAGCCAACTGGGCTCATTACAGGCAAATTCTAGGGGCCCAGCCTAAAAGTTAGGGGCCCAGCTATTATTAGCGGGAAAATATACTAACAGCAGTTTAGATCGACATAATTAATGATAAGTCTTGTAATTTGCTTCCTGCCAAAATACATCAATTTCTTAAATATAATTACAGAACACTCATCAAACTCACACATTCGGACACAGACTCTCAAACACAGACGCACTTAAAGTTTGAATGATTTTTGCAGCACTAGAGGATTTGGGTTGTTTATGGGCATTTTGATAGAGGCTGCACGCTTATGGACACCTGAATTGTAGTATTTTGTTACATTGTCGTGTTACAGGTCACTCACAATTATGAAATTATTACTTGTACAAAAAGTACACACCATGTTGCTGTCGGTGTTCTATGCAGCCGCGGTCTGTTAACAGCCCATTTTTCATTAAAAGTCCTCATTGGCCTTTAGGTCTTTAAATAATCCTGATAATATTTCCTTTTGTCCCCACGACCGGCCGTTCTAAGCTCTTTAACAACCTTCAATAAACCTCTACTTTCTAGTGCTGTATTTCTATGGGCGCAGCCATTGTTAGTGTCGGAATAATGATCCGCCTATTCCGATTGGTCGTAGTATATATCGGTAATTTTGATTGGTCGATTTAAGTGACGTAGTGCATATTAATAAGACAGTCTCGGAAAAACCCAGAATATTGACATTAATAGGTGAATCCAAAGCCATTCGCCGGCTGGGCGACTATTTTGGAACATTGACTCGACCAGCTTCAAATCTGGTCGCACTGGGCGACTGGGCGAGTGTTAATTTATATCCCTGTCTTGATGAGGTGATCATTTGACCAAAGTTTCTTGAAATTCCTTCAAGGGGTTTAGGAGTAACAGACCAGACACAAAATGGAAGGCTCAAACATCCGACTTTGGCTTGTGACCTTGACCTTAAGCCAACATGGCTGACTCATAAGTTCTGCACATCGTCTTGATGAGGTTATCATTTGACCCAAGTTTCATGGAAATCCTTCATGGGGTTTTGGAGATACAGAGTGGACACAAAATTGAAGGCATAAACCTTTGACCTCAAGCTGTGACCTTGAACTTGAGTCGACATGTTCTGCATATCGTCTTGATGAGGTGATCATTTGACCCAAGTTCCATGATTATCCTTCAAGGGGTTTAGGAGATACAGAGCTGACATGAAATGCTACGGATGGACAGACGAATGGACGGACGGAGACCATTCCTATAACCCCCCACCACTCGTGGCCGGGGATTAATAATACCATAAAAAAGCAGCAATTACAAGAACTCTTGATATTTGGTGAATTGTAAAAAGTTATAAGATATTGATATATGTACATTTTATCCGACTATCTGAAAATAGTTAAATCTACAACTATGAAAAGTTTCATTAAAATCTATGGTGCAGAACTTTTTCTCTAAGCAAAAATCTCATCAATGTGTGATTTTCTTATAGAAGCCCCATTGTACAAATTGAATGATGGACCAGTATCCTTAAATTGGTAAAACAAAAAATTTAAGCAGATGACCCTATCACCTGTATCTGCTGAATTTCCCGAACTGTTAGATACAATGATGCTGTGAAAATGTATGATCTAATAATAAGCCTAAAACATAAATGAAACCCACAGAATAATTTCCAGTATTTGTTGGTGACAAACAGATTTTTATCTAACACAGTGACATAGCAACAATTAGGCCCACAAAGGATTATGAGAAACAAAGAAACTTTTTCCAGGGAGTATGCTAATGTATGGTTCAAACGCTGATCCTTAGTTTCCGGCTACCCCTCTACAACTAATTTTTTTCCTTCCTCTTCAGCTTGGAAAAATACACTTTGATTTATCACATGTTTGACGTCGCGGGAGTGTAATAAAGCCATTATTTAAAAATGATAATACACTAGTGTAATAAAGCTTTGACTTTGACGTCATTTATAGTATAAGAGACGTTGGTCAAATTGTCTTGATTATATAGTAAAGGAAAGCAGAATTTTTGACGTTTCGTCAGGAAAAGCTGACATGTGATAAAAAGAATATTACATTTGTGACTTTCCACAATGAATTTATTAAACTCGTTGAATACAATCAATAAAATGCTGGGCAGAGCCTCGAATTTTATGACTTTATTCAGCTTGTTTAATAAATTCAATATGAAAAGACACTGATGTAATATCCTCTATTTATACCCTAGACTAATTTTCTTCTTCCAATTAAATAAGGATTACAGGAAACTATCAATGAGCTTAAACTGATGTTGACTGTTAACCTTTACAGATGTCACCATCAGTCTCCATATATTAAGCCCTAAAAGCCAATACAAATGTATTTAGCTAATAACCAAGTGCTGTAATTTGCAGGATAGGTTGGAACAACTATTAATTTTTCATATATAGTAGTGATAAAATGTCAAGTGGTGTCAACTATATTTTCCAAGAGTTCTGTATTTGACAAGGGTTGATGCCATATTTAGTATACTGTGCAGCCAATATAGAACTAAACCACAGGGGTGGCTTCAATGTGTTTGTTGTATAGAGAATGACATTACAGGTAGTCTTAGGTCAAACTGTTAAAGCAGAAAAATGACTTAAGGGATTTGAGACCTACAGAATTTTAGTTCAAAACTCCTTTCATTATGCCAGTAAAATGACTATTTTTTGTAAAATGGCAGGGCTGAATTTTTTGGCTTAAAATAATAAATTTAGAAGTTAAATATTTGCAACATAAAGAACTTACCAGGTCCCCATGAGAATGTGAGGTTATAGATCTTTGCTAGGGCCGCCTGTGCTGCCCGAGCCTTTGCAAGCTTCTTGTTTTTGGCTGTTCCTGTGAAGGTTTCACCATCTACTGTTACCGCCATTGTAAATGTCTTTGAATGTTTGTCACCAGTTTCGGACATACATTCATATTTGAGATTTGGTTTAAGTTCATTGAGGATCATTATTGGATTTTTGCCCTCATGGTGCTGGAGAGCCTTCGTTTTTTTCCCAGAATTCACACCAATGCCGTTGCCATTCTGGGCTTGTGATTGAGCAATTGAAGTTTCTACACCTTCCGCACCCTCGAAGTTCTGAATAAACACCTCTGGATTGTCCGATGTGAAATCTACATTCATCTGTGGCTGGCGGCCGAGGGCAGCATGAGCATCAGATGCGTTCGGAAACTGTACAAATGATTTCAAAGCAAGTTCTGCAGCGGCCAACTTTGCCGCCTTTTTTGAGTTGCCTTGACCAGTGAAGACTTGATTGTTCACTTCGACTGACATTGTAAACACGGGTGCATGTGTCGGCCCTGTCTGTGAAACTACCGTGTACTGGATGCCTGAAGAAAAACAAGACACAACTGAAAGGTAACTGATGAGACCAACCAAAGAAAATAAAATAGTTACAGAGCTCCAGATAAGATGCGTATTTGCGTAAATACGTTTTGAAATTTACAAAAAACGCATTTAAAATCAAACCTACGCGTACTGATACGCATTGAAAAAACGGGATACGTATTTTACTCGATTTAAGTGCGTAATCCAATTTTATCGTAAATCAAGCACATCCTTTTTGTAATCGAGTACAACAAACAAAAATGGTGTCTCATAAAAGCAAACGCAAACGATATCGTAAAATAATGCCATTTTCTTCTTCAAGTATATTAGTATGTGACAAGAGATGACTCAGACAAGGACAATGCCTATTGCTAAGCACGTGATCTATGATACATAATGGGTAACTGTTGAAAAAGCCGAAGCACCATACATCATTTACATGTTGGTGTTTCTGAAAAAAAACATTGACAAAGTATCACTGGCTGTTGATATACCGCAGTGGTCAGTAACTGAAATTAAGATGTAGTGTAAGATGTAATGTATGCAGTAAACAAAATGTTAAAACTATTTGGATGAAGGCTCAAAAAATATTCAGGAAAACACAGCATTGGTCGACAAAGGCACTTCAACGGAGCACATGAATATCAGAAAATTATACAAACAAACAGTTATTATTATTACCCTTTTAAATGATTTCGAATTCTAAAAAAACATTTAGAATTCTAAAATACCCTTTTGAAAAAACATCTAGGAGTAAAATACCATTTGAAAAAAAAACTAGGGGGGTAAAATACCCTTTAACCTAAAATCTTATCTGGAGCTCTGTAGTTATCATATTGGACTAGAGATATATAATGATGCCAAACAACAATAATTAAAAAAACATCGTAACACGCAAAAAAATTTGGTTAAAACAAAGTTTAATGAAGATCCAATTACCATTCTATTTTGATGAAACATGGCTTCTACAATACTAGCAGTTTTAAGTACATTTACAATTCTTTAGAAAAGGACAGACTGACATGTTTTATCGTAATATATCTAATAAATTTTCTTTAAATAGGTATCATAATGCCTAAATTAGTATTGTTCTCTAGTCCTCTAAACAGGCTTCTGTGTTTTAAAAGGACAGGCAGATTCAAAGCTTTACACTAGTCATTTTGTGATAGGGCCAGTGCTTTCTGACAGAATGATTTTTTTAAGTTTCTACACAGTAAGTTGGGTGGGTAATGACATGCGGGTGTTGTGTAAAGGGAGGGGAGGTAATGTAAATGAGAGGTACAGTCACCCAAGGAACATCTGTGTAATATTATTTTGAATTTGGGCCAACAGTTTCAGAAGAGATTCTGAAAGATTTCTATATAACCATATATAGAAAACTAGCCTCACCACCAGGCAGCCACGTTATTTAAGGAAACATAATTATTTGAAAGGAATTTGGCAAAGGCTCACCAAAGGAACATTGCTGTCAAACTATTCCAAAATTGGACCAGCAGTTTCAGGAGAATATTTCTTACAGTTTTCCATAAAGCAATATAGAGAAAACTAGCCCTGCCCCCTGGCATCATGTTTTTAATGAAACAGACTGAACTGAAGGAACTTCCCAGAGGGTCAGCAACTTCTGACAAGACTTTTGAACTTTTCATAATTGTGTCACAACTGTGGCCTCTAGAGTGTTCACAAGCTTTTCCTTTGATTTGACCAGGTGACCTAGTTTTTGATCCCACATGACCCAGATTCGAACTTGACCTAGAGATCATCCAGACAAATATTCTGACCAAGCTTCATAAAGATTGGGTCAAAACTGTGGCTTCTGGAGTGTTCACAAGGCAAATGTTGACAGATGACACACGACGGACGTCGGACAATGACCTGTCACAATACCTCACCAGGCGAGCTTAAAAATTGACTTGGAGTGTATCATTACAAGACGATTCACATTATATACAGAATATGCATAGATTTTATCAAATGAAACAGCTGTCACAACATTTTCAAAACGCAAAAAAGTGAAGTATCATTTCAAAATTAAAGTCAGAATTATGGGACCTTGGACAAGAACTTACTTTATGATCTTTACAACCTGCTTTAAGTTCAATGCAATGTAAGTTCAGAGTATTCTATAAGAAATCAACAATTTTCAATTTTGCTATATTTTCTAAGAAAAAAGGAGGACTACTTTTGTCAAAATAATGGACAGAGTTATGAAAGTTGATATGTAAACTAGGAATATGTTCTTAAAAGTTTGTGAGACCTGACATGTGAACCTGACTTAGGATCTAACCAACTTATTTTCAAGTTCCACTGAAATACTTTCATTTGTTTCAGAGATGTTCAAAGAAAACATCCTTTTTGTCATTTTTTTTAAGTCAAACAAGAGTGCCAGACTGTCACAAAATACGCCCGTCTAAATATTCAGTTACGTATCATAAAGGTAATAATGTTGATGTTGTATGCCTTGTTAACCGAAAAAGAGTAAGAAGAAATCAAGGTATTTGTGAGGTTCCATGTGGGATGAAATTGACAATCGGATCAAAACTGTTTGAATGGACAAGGCTAATTTCGCAGATTTCAAGTAATTCAAGGGCCATAATCCAAGAGTGCCTGGGGCAATCTGGGTGGTAATCAAACTTGGCCGAGATATTATGCCCACAAACATTGTCACTAAGTTTGGTGAAGATCAGATGAAAACTGCTCGACTTAGAGGGCGGACAAGGCTAAATGCGCAGATTTCGAGTAATTCAAGGGCCATAATCCAAGTGCCTGGGGCGATTTGGGTGGTTATCGAACTTGGCCAAGATGTTATGCCCACAAAACATTGTCAGCAAGTTTAGTGAAGATCGGATGAAAACTGTTTGACTTAGAGAGCGGACAAGGCTAAATTCGCAGTTTTTCGAGTAATTCAAGGGCCATAATTCAAGAGTGCCTGGGGCGATTTGGCTGGTTATCAAACTTGGCCGAGATATTATGCCCACAAACATTATCAGCAAGTTTGGTGAAGATCAGATGAAAACTGTTTGACTTAGAGAGCGGACAAGGCTAATTTCGCAGTTTTTCGAGTAATTCAAGGGCCATAATCCAAGAGTGCTTGTGGCGATTCGGCTGGTTATCGAACTTGGCCAAGATATTATACCCACAAACATTGTCATCAAGTTTGGTGAAGATCGGATGAAAACTGTTTGACTCAGAGAGCGGACATGTTTTTGGACGCCGCCTGTCCGCCTAGGGTGTTCACATAATACGCCTCGCTCTTTCACAGACGGGCGTATAAAAAGGAGATTAATTTTGTCAATATAATGGGCAGTGTTACAGAGCTTAGTGTGTAAACTTACATCATCATCTTAAATGTTTGTATGAAATTTCAATCAAATGCATCAACAGATTTAAGAAATGTAAATTTTGGGAAATTTTCCTAGTGAAAACAGCAGATAATTTTGTCAAAACAAGTCAGAGTTATAGGACTTGGTAAGTGAACATGTCTCGCGATCCTAAAAATACACTGTATGTTTCAACATGATATCTGTACTGGTTCCCTAGAAGGGATTGGACGAGATGGGACAGGACAGATCATGGATGAACGGAACAAAGTGATTCTTATATTGGCTTGAGTGTATAGGAGATGTTCATTAAAGAAACTGTGGATGACGGACAGATGACAGACATCCAACTATCCCAAAGGCTCACCATGAGCTCCTCCTGTTCTGGAGAGCTAAAAATCTTGCTTATGCTAAAATCAATTTTTACTAGAGATCATTACAACTATGACATCTCCTTTAAAATTCCTAAAAATGACAGAATCTAACAGAATCTACCTGGCTTTAATTCGTACAGATGCATTAGTGCATTTTTGGGTTGAGCCTGCGTTTTCAATCTCTTAGCAGCCTTTCCCTGAGGCCCAGGGAAGGATCGTTTCTTCCCCTGCATGTCACTGCCTTCCCCTTCACCTTTCTCTGTCACTTCGGACTCATCTGGAAATAGATAAAAAGCATTTCACTTAAAGTATACATCAATATTATAGATATAGAAAATTATTTTCTTTAAGGTAATGACATAAAGACCATATAAGCCGCGCCATGAGAAAACCAACATAGTGCGTTTGCGACCAGCATGGATCCAGACCAGCCTGTGCATCCGCACAGTCTGGTCAGGATCCATGCTGTTCACTTTCAAAGCCTATTGGAATTGGAGAAACCGTTAGCAAACAGCATGGATCCTGACCAGACTGCGCGGATGCGCAGACTGGTCTGGATCCATGCTGGTCGCAAAGCCACTATGTTGGTTTTCTCATGGCACAGCTCATAATAAGAAATAGCAACAAATCAATTCATGAACAAATTAGTTTTCAGGAACAACCAATCAGAAGCTTCAGTTCTGACTGGTTTCCAAGCTCTGTCCAACCCAGGAGTAATTCTCATTGTGCTGTGTCACGCTGGTAGAGGGTTATTTGACCAAAATGTCTGCACTTGAAAGTCAACTCAAGATACTTCTAGAAAGAGAATCAAACATAGGAGTGTGAAAACCTATTAAACATTAAAACAAACTTCAGTAGAAACACAGATCAATTTGTATCGAGACAAAATCTACTTGAGCATTTTTCACTGTCTGCTGGTTCTAAGGTGTGAAAATGCAATCCATTGACACTTCTGTGCCAAATTACACAAGAGCTGTTACCTCTTTCCAGAAAGTGCATACATGTCTAAAGACAGCTCAGTAATTGTCTTATTTTAGATCACTGGTTTAAGAACAGTAAAAGTGAAATTAATCTGTTTTCTGTAGGAACAGCTGAAGAACAAAACTTTATGTCTAAGTTTAATTTTAACACTTACAATGTCATTAACTAGTTTTAGTTGTTAATCGTTTGGAACAGAGATAAGGTTTTTATCTGTTTATCTCAGCTAAGCACATTGCATGCCATCTTTTATGAATTTCTTTTACAACAGAGAAGTAACAAACTTCACTGCTTTTCAGTGTCAGAGCAACATCATATAAAAATTCTCTTTTTTGGGGGAAAATAGTTCTATCTCATTGCAACATAACTTCTGAAAGTGTCATAGGACTTTAAAAGAAAAAGCAGTTCTGTCAAAATACATACCGGTAATTTTGATGCATTATCATGTCTAAAGATAAATTCCAGTCAAAATAAATAGGTTTATTTTTTTCTTTGTTCTTCCCCTTATGCTTTCATAATCTCTAATTCTTCCATTCAAGATCATGCAGATACCAATAGAAGAAAATGTCTTGACATACCGTTGACTACTGAAATGCTCCTGTCATAACGCTGCATATAAATTTCTATCAAGAAATATCAAATTGGAGTGCAGTTTTATGCAGTTTTATAAACAGATAGTATCTGGCACTAAAATCTCTAGAAATACCTTTATTTACTACATGGGTAATAAGTCTTTATGTTCTTTTAATGATTGCAAACACCAAGTACGAAGAAGTGATGCCAAAACAACTCTCACATTTATTACATCATTATTATGTAAGATTTGGATGGATCCACAAAATCCCTCATAGAAGTAACATCATATCACGGTTTGTCACATCAGATCAATTTTTGTCCACAAGAAAGAGGGTCATATAAAAGACAGAATATGTATTTCTTCAGATTTGACAGCAATCATTTGATACATAACACATAAACAAAACAATGGTTTCTGATCAGAGTCAATGAGGAGACTTTACATTTAAGGTGGAAGAAAGGATACAATCAGATATATGAGCAGAATCAGCAAAAAGGACCCCACATGCTTCAGACTGACACAGGAGAAAAAAAAACCCAATGTTTTTCGTGGCCACTGACAGTGATGACAGAGTAATCAATCTTCTGACTGGCTTACAAATCAAAGAATCAGAGAAAAAGATCACTTACTGGCATACCTGACTGACACATAATCTATACGAAAATCTACTCACAAATGTTGACATATTTTTTCCTAACAAATCAGACATTCTTGTCAATACTGACTGGCAAGATTAAGACCTTTCTACTAATTGGGCCCAGCAACTGAAAAAAAAATTGTGGTCATTCTATAACTTGTAAATTTTGCTTGCTGGATGTCTGAAAATGATCTGAATCAATGTAATCAACTTGGGAAAAGCTGATACTGGGGTCTATGCAATGGTGTGGTAGTAGACCAAGTTGGGATTTAAGCCTTTAACCCAATTAACCTTTACCTTGCTAAATTGCTATAATGGATTGATCCATCATTTAATTTCAGCAGTACCACTAAATATTATCCATGGGGTGTTCACTGAAAATTTACTGACAGAATAGTGAACAGTGCAGGCCATGATCAACTTGCATGGATGTGCAGGCTGATCTTGGTCTGACCTTGGGTCGCAAAGGCAGAATCAATTGCCGCCAACAGGGTAAAGGTTAACCCTGATGCCTGGACACAAGTATCTTTCCCCAAGTAGACTGTATAGGTCATTAGCATTTCTGATACCTACCAAACTTTAAACACTATATTATTAACATAATAAATCGGTATCTCTCTTTATTAAATACACCAAGATTTGTAATTGGTCATCCATTCTGCGCATTTGCGACACCATATTTACATTCTGCACAATATTATTGAAACCACTATGATGTTCCAAAATATATATCTGTTTTCTTACATTTCCAACATGAACTTTTCTGTCAACGACATGATGGGCATGCATGTTGTAAGTTTTTGTGTATACTCAAAAACAAGTGCAGCAACTCCTAATGAATTTTTTACACCAAAAGATCTGCATGTACTTAACGATTAGCTGTCATTCTGCCCGACTTTTCTAACATTTAGTTGATACATAATGCTTCAAAAACCTGTAAATTACAATAACAGATATATTACATATGTTATTACTGCATCTGCTATTTAATGGAGCAATTTGTAAATACTGACAGATTTCTTGGCAGAATGCATAATTCCATTTTGTTACAAGGTACTTACAGTAACTGTCAGACAAGATTTTTCACTTTTCTATACAAAGAAACTGAACATTTTCTTGTTAAATTCTCATATCTGGCCACCCGTGTTTTAAGTAAGACCCAGGACCTCAGCTCAGAGTGAGTTAATTCAAAATTAGAAGTTTTTAATAAATGAAAAGTACCCACTCGCCCTATTTTTCCATTTTGTCCGTATAAGAATGTAAAAAAAGTTATTTTTCTCTAGCCTAAGTTTAAAGTTATCTAAAATTAATTATGTTTTAGCGGAAACAAAATTCTGACAAAATAAAGTCCCTTGTGTACACCACAGAAATAATTCAAAATATTCTGATCAATTTTCACAGAAGTCCTGTTCAATTTCATTCTGCACAATGAAAAGTGATTATAAAATTATGACACTTTCCCCATAAAATCATGCTTTTAACTGCACGCCAATGGTTTGATTTATGTTCACAGAATTTTACCAACTGCAAAAACAGACAATTTTGTGCCTCTCTTAAATCTCTGAATTCCTTTTTTTTATCTCTCTTATTTCCATCACAACAACTATTTTCTGGCATTTAATGTACAAAAGCACAAGTCATGTCTCCCCCAATGCATAGTAGTAATAAGCAAGAAGTTCAGTCAAAGAGACACTGACAGTTGGCTGCAATAGAGATCATCTGCTTGGCATGTCTAAATCATTCCATAAAGTTTCAACATTTAGGCCTAATGGTTCTCAAGTTATGGATTGGAAATGGTTTTCCATGTTCTGGACCCTGTGACCTTGACAACTTAATGAGTGACCTCAAAATCAATAGGGGTCATTTACTCTGCATGTCCAATCATCCTATGAAGTTTCAACATTCTGGGTCAAGTGGTTCTCAATTTATTGATGGGAAAGAGTTTTCCATGTGCAGGCCCCTGTGACCTTGACCTTTGCTCAAGTGACCCCAAAAAAGATAAGGGTCATCTACTCTGTAAGTCCTATCATCCTATGAAGTTTGAAGGTTCTGGGTCAAATGGTTCTCAAGTTATTGATCGGAAACTGTATTCCATGTTCTGGTCCCTGTGACCTTGACCATTGTTCAAGTGACCCAAAAATCAATAGGGGTTATCTACTCTACATGTCCAATCACCTATGAAGTTTCAATATTCTGGGCCAGGTGGTTCTCAAGTTATTGATCAGAAACAGTTTTCAATGTTCAGGCCCCAGTGACCTTGACCTTTGATCTAGTAACCCCAAAAATATTAGGGGTCATCTACTCTGTAAGCCCTATCACCCTTTGAAGTTTGAAGGTTCTAGGGAGAGACATAATCATGGTACATTGTGTGGATACAGCTCTGGTCCTGATCATTCTATTATAATTTGGACAAAATCATACAAGCATAACCATTACATTGTTTAGTCAATCAAAACAGTAAAACAATTCAAAGGGGCTTAATTCTGTCAATAATCATTCAACTGGAAATCAGCAACAACACTCTAGACCAGTCTTGGTACCAATCTATCCAGTCAAATAGGAGAAGTTGGAAAAGAAGCTTGTAGGCATGACAAAACAGTATACCAATGCTCAGAACACTTTGAACAAAGAGTTTAAATAAAACAAATATTCCTGGAGAAAATACCATCTTAATAATTGTGCTACAAAATACCCAGTCTCAACATTCAGCATCAATTATTTACGAGGCCATTTTGAGAGGCCCCAAGTCACTCACCTGAACACCTATAGCTCTTGACTTTGCTTCTGACCAAAATTGGTGAACATCCATAACAATATTTAATGCAAAGTTCATCAAGAAATTGTTTTAAGTTATTTATTCTATTTCTAGCTCTTACAAATCCTGAACTTGGTCAAATGAAGCTATTATAATGTTTTTCAGAAAGATCAATGAAGACTACATGTTTTAAGTGTTTTTTTTTTTCCATTTTTATCTCTACCAGCCCATAAAATACACCAGAGGCAGAGAAAGGGTTGCTACAGACCAATGTTTTTGAAAACTATCATGGTTTTTAAATATATGTCTATTTTTAGCTCTGGCATCCTCTAAAAGGGGTCAAGTGAACCATCTGAGCAAACCTTATAAGAGGATGCTACAGACCAAGTTTGGTTAAGATCCAAAAAGGAACTCAAGGAAAGATATTTAAGTTTCTCTATTTTTCAATCTGGCAGCTCCTAAAAAGGACTGCGTGGAACCATTTGAATAAACTTGAGAGAGGTCTATACAAGGATGCTGCAAACAAACTTGGCGAAGATTCATTCACTGGTTCATGAGAAGTTGCTGATAATCTTTTATTTATTTGTAGCCCTGGCTGCCCTTAAAAGGTGTCAAGTGGAACCATTTGAACGAACTAGAAAGAGAACCATGCCTGGATGATCCATCCGTACATATAGCTCACTCTGAACACATTTCAGTCACAGGTGGCAGTAACATACCTAGGATACAGTATGGGTCCATGAGCCATATGCCCTTAAATTTACTGCAATTATAATGTTTTCTTAGGAAAAAAATGACAAAAAGCCATTTTGAAAAAATTTTTGCTCTGTGAAAATGAGCCATGAGAAAGGTGATCAAGAACAGTTTGACGTGTGCATTACTTCCAGGTACGTATTTTTTTTTCAAAACAATATTTCCTTATCAATGGTTGGCCGCCTTTTCGGCAAAAGATTAATCTTTCAGAAAAACCTTACTTCAAAACCCAGTTCCAAACCGTTTACGCATCACGAGCGAGCAACGGCATATGAAATGATAGTGATTTCTCCACCCGAATAAATCCCACACATTTTTCGCACCGAAGTCTCCCCCGTAGAATAAATCAAGTACACCATGTCAGTTAAAAATAGCACTACAAGCAGTCAGAATATGTTACATGTAAACTAACAAGACTAAAAATAAGGTTCAAGTCTACTTAATTACTTACCAGTTGTTATTTATTTGAATGTGGTAAATAATCCTCGTGAGCCATCGCTGCTTGTTTATATTTGGGTACTCTTTGAATTTTATCGCTACGTTTGAATACGTAAACTGTCTCCGCCAATGAAAACGTTCTTTACAACCACCATCTTGTCAACGGTAATCATGGCAGGCGAAGGTAATTTCCGAAAGCGAAAATGTTAAATAGCGAATTTGTAAGTAACAAAGTAGGATTGAACCTAGTTTTCGGCCTTGTTAGTTTGTGTTTAGTCTGTTATGAACGGTTATAACGTTATTTTAAACTCTCACTGTGAGCTTGATGTGTTTTAGGGGGAGACTTCGATGCGAAAAATGTGTGGGATTTATTCGGGTGGAGAAATCACTATCGTTTCATATGCCGTTGCTCACTCGTGATGCGTAAACGGTTTGGAACTGGGTTTTTAAGTAAAGTTTTTCTGAAAGATTAATCTTTTGCCGAAAAGGCAGCCAACCATTGATAAGGAAATATTGTTTTGAAAAAAAAATACGTACCTGGAAGCAATGCACATGTCAAACTGTTCTTGATCACCTTTCTCATGGCTCATTGTCACAGGAGCAAAATTTTTTTCAAAATGGCTTTTTGTCATTTTTTTCCTAACAAAACATTATACTTGTAGTAAATTTAAGTGCATATGGCTCATGGATCCATACTGTATCCTAGGTACGTTACTGCCACCTGTGATTTCAGTAAGCTCTCAAAGAGACAGCAATACAGTTTGTCTGAAATATTTTTCTGCTATATCAACATTTTCTGGAACAGTTTCATGCAAAATTCAGTGTCTATTTTTTCTTCAAATTTTCGATCACAACTAAGAAAATGTGTGCTTAATTAATTTGTCATACTCAGCACATTTTTTTTTGCTGACTCAACATTTCCATAAATAGTTCCAGACTCGTTAAATAAGCACTGTCAAGCCAATTTCATCCTTTCAAACTAAATATCTCACTGTAAGAAGCCCCATGTGCCTTAATATAAGCAAAAAATTCTAAAAGCTGGAACGTTGTCAAAATTCAAATCTCCATAGAATCCTGGAATGGCTTCTTTAGCTTTATTTCAATGATTGTCTTCAAATAGTATGAATATTGTACGAGACTAAAATAGAAACAGCAAAACACTTATCTTTACAATTTCTTTTACTGGAAATAGACTTAAGTGTTGTCTCGAAATTCAGTTTGTATAAAAAAGGGTTTAAGCAAAAATGGGTCTAGACTATCACATAAGATACTGCATCAGGAGAAGTCCCATTAGGAATAAATAATTTTCTTTTTGCATGAAGGCAAAAGTAAGTCTTTTTTCTTGGATGAAAATTATACAATACGTAAATACCAATGGTATTTTAACTTACAAAATTAAGCACAGATTCAGCGAGGTTGAATGGGGTTTTTCAACTGCGCTCTTAAGAAGAAAAAGCCAAATGAAACAATTAATGGAGGGGGCATAAAAATGAGTGTTTGTAGATGGTGATGCTCAAACGTATTTCCAAGCCTGTGAGTCACAATTCTTGCCTTATATTAAAGCATATGAAGAGAAATCATAAACAAAGCTGTCCATAAGACAGCCAAGCTCGACTATTCGAAATATTGTCACAGAAGCAGGAAATTATTACCCAAAATGTTAAATATCAAAAGAAATTTTACGTTCGAAACGGACATAATTTGACCAAAATGCATATCAGAGTTATGGACTTGATGCTATCAACTATTTAAATAACCCCGAAGAACATTATTAAGTTTCAATTCCATATCTGCATTAGTTTTCGAGATAGTAACTTGCATGTAAAACTTTAACCACAATTTTCTAAGTCCAAAAGGGGGCAAATTTGCTCAAAATACATTTTTAAGAGTTATGAACTTGACCCAGTGAGTTGTAACTGACCCAGAAAAAGAATAAATAAGTTTCAAAGCTATATGCCTTTTGGTAATAGCTGTATGTACTTGCACGCAAAACTTTAACCAGGATTTTCTAAGTCCAAAAGGGTGCATAATTTGCCCAAATACATGTCAGAGTTATGGGACTTGATTCTATCAACTAGTTTTATAACCCCGAAGACACATGTGAAGTTTCAATTTAATATCTGCATTAGTTGAGATAGTAAACTTGCATGTAAAACTTTAACCAGATTTTTCTTAGTCCAAAAGGGGCATAATTTGCTCAAAATACATGTCAGAGTTATGGGACTTGGCCCAGTGAGGTAGGTAATTGATCTAGAAAAAGAAAAAATAAGTTTCAAATCAATATGCCTTTTAGTAAAGCTGTATGTACTTGCACGCAAAACTTTAACCAGAATTGTCTAAGTCCAAAAGGGGGCATAATTTGGCCAAAATACATGTCAGAGTTATGGGACTTGACCCAGTGGTAGGTAATTGATCTAAAAAAGAAAAAAAAGTTTCAAATCTATATGCCTTTTAGTAATAGCTGTATGTACTGCACGCAAAACTTTAACCAAAATTTTCTAAGTACAAAAGGGGGCATAATTTGGCCAAAATGAAGGTCAGAGTTATGGGACTTGTGCTATCAACTACTTATAACCTCGAAGACACATGTGAAGTTTCAATTCAATATCTGCATTAGTTTTGAGATAGTAACTTGCATGTAAAACTTAACCAAATTTTCTAAGTCCAAAAGGGCATAATTTGCTCAAAATACATGTTAAGTTATGGAACTTGACCCATTGAGGTTGGTAATTGACCTAGAAAAAGAATAAATAAGTTTCAAAGCTATATGCCTTTAAATGATAGCTGTATGTACTTGCATGCAAAAACTTAACCAAGGTGTGACGCCGACGCCGACGCCGACGCTCAGGGGAGTAAAAAGCTAGACTATTCTTCGAATAGTCGAGCTAAACAAAAGTACCAAACTGTTTTCCAAAGTGACATTAGCTCCAACTTATGAATGTATAAGAGAAATTTCAAGTTAACATTCTCAACTCAATGAGCAAGATATATGTGCCATCTGCTGTTTCATTTCCAAGAGTGTCCTAACATTCATACATCTTGAACTAATCCACTGCATGCTCTATGATCACTTCTGTTGGCTAACCAGAACAATCCACCCAAAACTTCACTAAAAATTATTAATTGTTTCATGTTCATCCCATATTGTACAACATAAATAAACAATCAGCCCTGCAGGTAATTGTAAACTTGGAAGACTTTTCTCTCAACTAATATCAACAAACAGCACTTAAATGCTGTGTCTCAAAGAGCTCCAAGTATTGCCTTGTAATTTCTGCAAAAAAAATAAATATATATATAAAAAGTACCAGATTACGAAAATTCTACTAAAGAAGCATTTTATTTTGTAACTCAATCAATCTGTCCACCATCAGATTAATGTTTAATAATGTATAAGCCAGATTGCCCAAATGAGCTTAAATTAAAGCTATCAATCTGAGCAAAGGTGTCATTGGAAGAAGCTGTAGGAAGTTTGCTGTGTGATATATTGGAGAGAGCATCTGGTCTCTCCTACTTCATCTATAATTCATTATCTCCAGTTTGACTGATGGTATAAAAAAACCCCTAAAATTGGAAGTGAGTGGCACCTTAACAAATTTAAGGATGTCACTGCCCTACAGATGACAAATATTGTACTATTTTAGATTCACTGAAGTGCAAAAAATTCAAGTGATATGTCTGTATCGGGTTTCAGTCATTGACTAGATTTTCTTTTAGACTTAAACCTGCTAAATTTCTAAAATGGACTGGTCCATCATTCAATTTGGGCAGTTCCATTTAATATACAAAGGGGTGTTCATTCAAAATCTATTGACTGGATAGCGATCAGCCTGAATGGAGGTGCTGGCTGATGATCTTGGTCGTGCACTGGCAGCAAAGGCAGAATCATTTGGCGCCAGCAGGCTAAAGGTTTGAAAAGGAAGGTACAGTAAAACTTGGAAGTTGTTGGGACATCGGAAATCTGTTCCTCATAACCAAGGTTTGTTGTATCCCAGCAGTGAAGTCTGTTAAAAATACGCTTGAATTAATTGTAGTTAAATACTCACTTGGATCATCTATTTCTGCATCCATTGTGATAAGGCGTAAAAAAAAAGATTGTTTGTTTCCGGTATCCCGACCTACCCTAAATTTTTGGCCCGACCCTAAATGTTTTTATGGCCTTGCAGAATATTTTTTTCAACTTTTTAACAAAAAGATGCAAAACTGCACTTTTTATGCTTTAAACATGGCCAGTGAAGTTAGAAATCAACTTACTGATGCTCTAAAGGCATAACCCCCTTATTTGTAATCATTTTTGACAAAAAAAAAATTTCCGAAAAGTCTGCCTTAATAAAAAAAATTTCCAAAAAAAAAAAAATTTCCGACCTACCTACCCTAATTTTTTTGAGCATGTTACCAGAAACAAAGAATTTTTTTTTTTGCCTAAGTTCAGAATCCCAAAACTGGAGATTTGTTATTTTTCAGCTGAGTTGGGGTCTCAAAACTGGAGGTTTTTTATCGACATAAATTAAGAGCGCAAACGCAAAACTTAGAGACAAAATCCAAAATTTTATGCTATTTTCTATTCTACTTTTAATTATATATACTTCAAAACCTAAAAGGATGCAATATTGTATTTTAAAAACTTTTAACAAGTAGCACATTAATTTTCAAGTTTTACAGCTAGACATTTAAATGAATTACAAATTTAAGGTCTCCCCTAGCGAAATTTAGAGAATTTATTTTTCAGAATTTTTTTTCTAGGTGGCCGATTCTTGATAGTCTAAGCTTGCTTTAATTTGTCATTGCTAAACTTTTGTTTACACTTACCCAGTAGAATGTTTCCGCCACAATTACAACTATATTGTCCAAAAAGTAGTGTATGTGTTCCGGTGAGAAAATCGGGTCGCGAAAATATGTGACATTTGATTTTAATATTATAAGGACTATCTGTCGATAAGGTTTTGGTACTTTAATCAATAGATGTTAATGTATTTATGTGTTTTAAGAGGTTTGTACATACAAAAGATACGATTTTCTGGCAGAATCATACATTTTATTTTTACTGAGGTGCAGATGAATATGTTCTAAAAATAGTAACGGGTTGTTTTTTCCAACATTTTTTATGTTAAATCTATTTCATTACCTAACAAAACTTTTCTTTGAATAATCAAAAACTCGTTTCAGCTGGGAATTATTTTGTATGTCTGGGAATTTTTTGCTTCAATTGGTAAAAATGGAGTCCAACTGGCATTGAGAATGGCCGATATTCGGCCCCGTGAGACAGGTGGAAAAACCTTGCTTGTCTAATCCCTTCTATCTGCCATTTATTCAAACCCCTGCTGGGAACCTTATCGAAACAAACAATTAATCATGTTATCAAAATTCAGCTGTGAAAAACAACTCTTTCCTCCAGCTACACATGTATAATACACAACAGTTGGTGACGCTTTTGAGTTTGATTTACCGTGTAGCCATGTTTGGTAGTCCTTGGTAATTATCAACCCAGGTGGTAATGAGACGATGTGCAGACGTGAGGAAAAAGTCTAAAAACTGATTTTTTTGAAAAGCGGGAGAATTATGGTGATGGTCGGAAGAAGGGAGGCAAGGTGAAAAAATTGGGATTTTGAACCTCCCGCGCGGGAGATCACATGTATGATTTCTGATGTGTTTCGGAATGAGTATTTTCGTTATCTCCATAAAAGGTTGCTTGTATTGTTTGTATGAAATTTCCTATTTACAGCTTTCTTCAAAGAATAAAAGAAAATTCCCTTTTCGACGTTCTTATTAAGTCGGTGTCTAAGAAATAGAATATGAAATTATCTTATACTGGTATTTATAAATTGCTCACTAGAAAGAAAATATAAGTGGGTAATTAACAACCACGCAATTCACGCTTTTATATAATACAGTATTTGTTACACATTTTGTATTCGAGTGCAATTTTCAGTCTTTAAAATAAAACACATCAGTGTTGTTTAACATGCATTTCGAAATTCATTTATTCTGATCTAAGGTAAGAAAAGTTCAAATGAAATATTCAATTTATTGGATCTGAAATTGTTCTCTAAAACCTTTTTACTTTTCTGCCTTCTGACCAAAAACTGTGTTCCTTAAAGCTGAGTTTTTGTTATAACGAAGTTGGCTGTATCCATAGATTTCTATACCAAATAGTTTATTAACCCTTACCCTGCTAAATTTCTATAATGAACTTGTCCATCTTTCAATTTGGGCAGTACCATTAACTGCTAAAAGGGGCGCATATCAAAACGATACTGACTGAATGGCGAACAGTGCAGACCATGATCAGACTGCACAGACCTTGGTCTGCACTGATCACAAAGGCAGAATCACTTGCCGCCAGTAGGCTAAGGGTTAAGGACAATGAAATATTGTTCTTTATATTCCAGTCTTCCCTATATCTATTGTGTTTGATATATCTGAGTATTACTGTAACAAACTTTGAAGGAAATGCTTTTCATTATAAAAATTCTTTATTATCTCAGAAAACAGACCTATCATTTTTGAATCATAAATTGAAACGAAGCATTATGGGACTTTAAAAAGAGTATGTTCTACATGAGTTATCAATGCATTATCTTGACTGAATCAATCTTATGGCTTATCGACACAATACATAAACATTAAGTTAATACTTCCTTTGTTCTTCCCCTTGTGTTTTTATTATATCTTTTACTTTCAAGATCAGATACTGAGGAAAACATCTTGAAAGACATGTGATTCATAACATTGCCTACAAATTTCTATCAGATAAATTTAATAGTACAGCAATCACTCATGCAAGGTGACTGTTATTTATTTACTTAAAATTCTGAAATAATTCCAAGTTACCGAGTCGAAATTTCAAGTTATAAAGTTAAGATTCTGAGACACTCAAAATTTAAAATTAATTTGTATCCTTAAAGTTTGACTTCTACCATAGTTTACGAAAATGTATAGGCCCTGGTCAAGAATAGCTATTTTGTGTAGCCCTCGGGTAGTTCTAGAGGAACATATAAGATGACCAGGAATCATTTGCTCTTAAAAATACCATTATTTTAAACAAGTTAAAGTCTGAAAGGTTTTCAATCCGCTCTGAGCCCATTTGGTAAGACTGAAATATCAACCGCTGGAATATACTACAAATGTAGGTACAGATCCTGAATACTGGGTACAATCAATCCACTTTCAATTTTTCCTATCTAAGAGTCAACACAACTATTCCATCAACATTTTTTGGACTTTGACTTTACAGACAGATGATCAAATTTTGCAGATAAAAAGGCAAGATACTGATTCAAAATAGCTCAAAATTTCACCTTCAGTTAAACTCAAAAATCCACTCGACTTAGTGTCTCAAAATCTTGAATCTTGCAATTTTGAGTTACATCATCCGGAAGTTTCAAATTAATAAATAAAATGCTTCTGGCAATTAACTATAATGCCTTTCCTAAACTCTGAGACTCGTGCAATTTATGCAGTTTTATAACTGAATAGTAACTTGTACTGCAGACACTTGTAATACCTTTCTTTACTGCATGGGTAATATGTCTTTATGTTCCTTAACCCTTAGCCTGCTGCAGGCAAATTTAACAGCCTTTGCAAACAGCTTGGAACCAGATCAGACGCCGATTAAATCGGCGTCTGATCAGGTTCCAAGCTGTTTGCTACTCTGACAATATTTCTTCCAATTTTGGAGCAAATTGAATGAACTTTACAATTTTAGCAGACGACATTTCGACATTTCCAGCAGACGACAATTTACCTAGCATGCTAAAGGTTAAATAACTGTAACACCAGGTGGTGATGCCAAAAGAGCGTTTTCACATTTATTACTACATCATTTCCAAATTCCGGACCCATCTTTCATTTCAACAATGCACTTGCTTATTATAAATTTGACTGTCTACACAAGTTGTGCATCACTGCATGCATCACATCAATTTTATATTATAATCTACTATCATTCAGACCATTATTACTTGTAGAAGAGAGGGCCAAATTAAATCCTCCAGTTGCAATTTTGTAACAAGCAGCCAAAATTAAGTTGACGGACAATGATCAACTGAAAATTATAAATGGAAAAAATCTACTGATATCTTAAATATTCTTCAATAAATTCTGCAGCAACTTTTCATTTATTTTTCCTCACTGTATACAAAACAGGGGCCATCATGATAATGATGCTGAGGGCATATTAATATGCAAGCTGTCTCTTCATTTATTTATACCTCTGCCCTATCATGCCTATGTATTAGTTAGTCTAGACCCAATAAATCTATTTCCTCAAGCAGGGAATCATAAAACAAGCTTATAATATATATAAAATATCAATTCTGTCTCCATTTCTAGTAGCTTCGGTGATGTTATACCAGCAAATTGTGGAAAAATGAAGGAATTAACCAAAAACTGTCATTAGATTTCCCTGTCTTACAACTGGTTTATTTGAAGCCATCAAAGACTAAAATTTGTTAATAAGATGTTACTACAAAGTCATCATGCCTTCTTAACATAGCTGATAAAAAGGACATTTTGTCTATTGAAATTAACACATTAATATATCAAGAATTATTTCAGTTTTATCACAAATGCCTGCAATGAAACACTGTCATAAAACTGCTTAATATAATATACAACAACCAGGTATTAATACCTAATTGCCCCTTCATGGCACTAATATGTACAAGAGTGGTTGAGGTTGCAGACTCTGAATAACCTGCCACTCACCATCATGTGGGTGTTCGATGTGCTTGGCACTTGGGTGTAATTTGTTCATACTACAAACCCATAAAGGTCTGATATTGTAGTTATGTGCCTGCCCGGAGTCTGAAAAAAATGTCCATAGCCCTTTGAGGATTTCCTCTACTAATAAAATGCAACAAAACAGACAAATCTCATTAAATGAGAGATCTGTACCAGTATTTCAGAGAGACTTCCAGTCAATAAGTTAACAAATATATTGAGGTAGTTATCTGTGAGATTTTCAGTCCCAATAGAGAAGATTTCTAAAAGCAAAAATAAAATTATTTCAGCTAGGGCAGCTACGTAAAAGTATCTATTTACACACTTATTGCAAATATCATGAAATGTCTAAACCATTTCTGGAATTCCACTGAAGACTGGTCACTTGGGAACATCACATTAGTTCTGGAATGAAGTCTTGAAATGCTTACAATTCCAACAAGGCTGTCTGAAAGACAGCTAAATCCCCCGCCACTGTTATGGATAGTGAAAGGGTAAACCTTTGACCTTTAGCTGTGACCTTGACCTTGAACTGATATGGCTGATCAGGGTTTTCCCTCGGGTTTTTTATTTGGGAGTCCATGGACTCCCATGGCTGCTAATTTAAGGGTCCCTAATAATTTTTGGGGGTCCACAAAGTATTGATCTTGAAAATGGACATTATTACTATAAAAATTTACCCTAAAACCGAATGAACTTAATTGTGTCTTTTTAATTTAGATAGCAGTTGATTCAATATTTCGGAATGGTATCTTTCAAAATGGCATGAGCTTCTCAATTCAGACTGATTACAAAAGGTGTGATAGTCTTTTTGTTATGATTAAATAGCCAGTAATTACCGGCAATTAACGTGTCACCTCGTGTCAATTATGTTGTTCACAGTTTTATCTCGGTTAAAGATAATACTCGATCCTTAATTAGTATCATAATTTCTGTGATTTATTAATATTTTTTCATCAAAATACTTTAAATTTATATGAAATTAATGTTGTTTAATAAAAAAATAAACCATTCGATCTTTTACGGAACGTAACGGCAATCTTAGATTTTAGCGGTGACAGTTAGCGGGGAGAGTAGGTTCCCTTTACCAAAATGGCGAACATCGATAACAAAACTTGTTTTGAAGTTGGAAAATCGTCTATAACTGTGTATAATGAGCACCCACGATTCCGTGATGGTCCCGGTGGTAAAAAACTGCGCATTTTACATGGGTATCTGCGCAAAGGAGGCTTCAGTGCAAAGGAGTTTCGTGACCGATTTTGCGGGTCCAGTGGGACGCAGAGGCACTAAAAATGCGAGTTCAAAGCAGTAAAAGCGCGTCAGAGACGCAGAAAACCTGCGTCCGGGAAAACCCTGGCTGATTCATGAATTCTGCACAACGTCTTGATGAGGTGATCATTTGACCCAAGTTTCATGAAAATCCTTCAAGGGGTTAAGGAGATACAGAGCTCAAACCTTTGACCTTGAGTTGTGACATTGACCTTGAGTTGACTCATGAGCTCTTGATAAGATGATCATTTGGCCCAAGTTTGATGAAAATCCTTCAAGGGGTTTAGGAGAAACAGAGTGGACACAAAATGGAAGGCTCAAACCTTTGACCCTAAGCTGTGACCTTGACCTTGAGCCAGCATGGCTGACTCGTAAGTTCTGCACATCAATTTGATAAGGTGATCATTTGACCCAAGTTTTATAAAATTCCTTGAAGGGGGTTTAGGAGATATAGAGCAGACACGAAATGGAATACTAAAACATTTGACCTTGAGTTGTGACCTTGACCTTGAGCCGGCATGGCTGACTTATGAGTTTTGCACATCGCCTTGATGAGGTGATCATTTGACCCAAGTTTGATGAAAATCCTTCAAGGGGTTTAGGAGATATAGAGCGGACACAAAATGGAAGGCTCAAACCTTTGACCTTCAGTTGTGACCTTGACTTTGAGCCGGCATGGCTGACTCATGGGTTCTGCACATCGTCTTGATGAGGTGATCATTTGACCCAAGTTTGATGAAAATCCTTCAAAGGGTTTAGGAGATATAGAGTGGACACAAAATGGAAGGCTCAAACCTTTGACCTTCAGTTGTGACCTTGACCTTGAGCCGGCATGGCTGACTCATGAGTTCTGCACATCGTCTTGATGAGGTGATCATTTGACCCAAGTTTTATAAAATTCCTTCAAGGGGTTTAGGAGATATAGAGCAGACACAAAATGGAAGGCTCAAACCTTTGACCTTGAGTTGTGACCTTGACCTTGAGCCGGCATTGCTGACTCACGACGTCTGCACATCGTCTTGATGAGGTGATCATTTGACCCAAGTTTAATGAAAATCTTTCAAGGGGTTTAGGAGATATGGAGCGGACACGAAAGTGTTACGGACAGACGGATGGACGGATGGAGACCATTCCTATAACCCCCCACCAATTGTGGTGGGGGATTAATAAAAGTCAATAAAAATAAATCAGACAGATGGATATGTGCTTATGAAGTATCAATTTTCAATAATGCAAATAGGAAGAGGGGCATCAATATAAACTGAATTTTTTTTTTACTTGCAGCTTTCATTGTGTTAATGGGTTTCTTGATGATGCATACAACACAAACATTTAGACCTTCTCATGCATATTTTTGACTAAGTCAAAGCCATAGCTCTTATCTGTTTGAGTCAAAATCCAAAGAAAAACACCTGGTGCACAATTCAGAAGCTGAATAGCAATCCTGAGAGGTTGAATGATTAGGTCAACTTTTTGAAATATGCATGACACAAGTTCAGATGGACCGTTGAACAGACATACAGACAAGGGGAATAAAGAGAAATGCTTAAGGTAATATAGCCAGGCACTGACTTCATAAAACATTTAATTCCTACAGGAGACATATGAAATGGTGTAAGACTAATTTTTCTGGATCAGTAAATGATGGCATTAAATGTCTGAGACATGAGCTGGTCTAGATCAACATGTGACATTAACAGCACTCAAGATCATTGTTTCAATCAAATTACCTCAATATGGACCCTGTACGTATCCAATAAATTGTTCTCTGTGGATGCCCTCAAACATTTATGTCCTTATATGGTCATCTAGGGAGTCAGAAATATTTTTGTTTCTGTAGCAAAAATGATCAGTTTCATGTGTAAACCATATGGCAAGAAGTTATTATAAGACATCACAGTCAAAAACTGTTAGCAAAGGATGCCCTTTTTGTAGCACTATTGCTGCTTGACACACTAACATTTTGAACAGTTCCTGAGTATCACACCTTTTGTTATCGGTCTGAATTGAGAAGCTCATGTCATTTTGAAAGATACCATTCCAAAATATTGAATCATCTGCTATCTAAATTAAAAAGATACAAGTTCATTTGGTTTCAGGGTAAATTTTTATAGTAATAATGTCCCTTTTCAAGATCAGTAATTTGTGGACCCCCAAAAATTATTAGGGACCCTTAAATTAGCAGCCATGGGAGTCCATGGACTCCCAAATAAAAAACCCGAGGGAAAACCCTGAGCAGCTATATCTAAAGTCTGCATCACAGCCACTCTACCTTGGATATGGACAGCAGCTATATCTAAAGTCTGCATAACAGCCACTTTACCTTGGATATGGACAGCAGCTATATCTAATGCCTGCATCACAGCAGCTTTACCTTGGATATGGACAGCAGCTATATCTAAAGTCTGCATCACAGTCACTTTACCTTGGATATGGACAGGATATGGACAGCAGCTTTACCTTGGATATGGACAGCAGCTATATCTAAAGTCTGCATACAGCCACTTACCTGGATATGGACAGCAGCTTTTTCTATGCTGCATCAAGCTTTATCTTGGTATGGACAGCAGCTATATCTAAGTCTGCATCACAGCCTACTTGAATGACAGCAGCTGTTCCTTGGATATGGACACAGCTATATCTAAAGTCTGCATCACAGCCACTTTACCTCGGATATGGACAGCAGTTTTATCTAAAGCCTGCACCATAGCAGCTTTACCTTGAATATGGATAGCAGCTTTATCTAAAGCCTGCATCACAGCAGCTTTCCCTTGGATATGAACAGCAGCTTTACCTTGGATATGGACAGTAGCTTTACCTGGGATATGGACAACAGCTTTACCTTGGATATGGACAGTAGCTTTACCTTGGATATGGACAGCAGCTTTACCTTGGATATGGACATCAGCTGCATCTAGAGCCTTCGTTACAGCAGCTTTACCTTGGATATGGACAGCAGCTCTATTTGGACTGGGACATTTCAGCTTTATCTTGGATATGGACATCAGCTTCATCTAAAGCCCGCATCACTGCAGTTTTATCCTGGATATGGACAGCAGCTTTACCTTGGATATGGACAGAAGCTTTACCTTGGATACGGACAGCAGCTCTATTTGGACTGGGACATTTGAGCTTTATCTTGGATATGGACAGCAGCTCTATTTGGACTGGGACAGCTGAGTTTTACCTTGGATATTGTCAGCTGCTTTACCTTGGACTTAGCAACTTTATGCAGGGCTTGGACAGCTGAGCTTTACCTTGAGCTTGCAGTACAACAGATAAGCTTTACCCTGGACATAGCCACTTTACCTTGGACTTAGCAACTTTATGTAGAGCTTGGACAGCTGTAGCTCTACAGAGGAAGCTATATACAGTTTTGAATCTGCAGTTTGTGCATTGTTCTGCCAGTTGTCTCTCTTTTTAAGAACAGTCACAAGGGCTTAAGAAATTACAAAACATAAAATTCTTAAATCTGAAAATGTTTTGCTTATCAAGGCAATATAGCTATATAGAGATAATAGAGATTGCAAGAAAATTACCTTCTTCACCGGAAATTTGATTAATCAGATTTGTAATAGAAAAGAAAAAAAACATGAAAAGTCATTCAAATCCTTAATAAACTAATGTACTAATAAATAAAAGGAAGAAAACAGCCTTTTTTCTAATCAAACAAAATTGACACTATTCCAATATAAGATAGACTAGTAGACAGCAATGTTTGCATGTTAAAACCTCATCTGGCTTGTTCTCTATTCATTAAGCCATACATCTATGAGCTTGTTTATAATGGTAGACATATGGAGGTGAGAGAATGCCGAAATAAATCTGTCAATAAAGCATTTTTTCAGTCTCTATACTTTTGATGTTACTGCCAAGTTATTGATGTTTATATGTTTTTCTCTCATGATAATTCACCCTTTTCAGATATGAGTTATTACACGTCTGTCTCATCACCAAAGTCTACACTTGGAAGTTTTATCAACCCAAACTGAAAGACTATCAGCATAATTCAATGACTGCCTTCTCATATCATACTCATACATTGAAATATGCCACAAATTTTAAATTTTCAACTAAAGAGAACAGCTGCCACCCCTGCAACTGAAAGATTTCTGTTCACAATATAAAACATTTTTAAATTCTATTTAGCAAGGAGGAACACATTCTTCCTGCCTGCAGTGATTCCAACTGCTAAATAGTAAACTGTAACAAAGATTTGCCACCTCTGCTTCATCAAGAATTTTGTTTACAATAATACAC
This sequence comes from Mercenaria mercenaria, assembly GCF_021730395.1. NCBI lineage: Eukaryota > Metazoa > Mollusca > Bivalvia > Venerida > Veneridae > Mercenaria > Mercenaria mercenaria. The sequence goes on from NC_069370.1 coordinate 48,688,681, forward strand.
ACTGAACATTTCACATTCCATCTTGATCTGGTTTCTAACAGCTTCCATTAACTGCTGGTGATAGAAAATTACAAAATCATATCACAGCTGATCTTCCATTAAGGCTTCCTGAAATTAATTACCAAAATATATCCAAAAACAATCAGTGATTTATAAAGTCAAGTTTCATGGGAACATTGAAGAAACCCTGATAATTTTTGTGTGAAAATAACATAAAACATCTAGAGAAATCTGACATTTATCCCCATTTTCTTGAAAAAACGATTCTCATAAACACTACAGGCAGCATGCTTAACATTAAAAACTTTAAATAGATAGAAACTGTAATAGATTAGCAGTTTTTAAAAATGGTAATCATATCAAAGAACTTTAAATAAATAGAAACTTGTACATCATATTCAAGACACTTTTTTACAAAATGTCCAACATGTAGTCTTTAACACAGACATTTAAAGTAAACATAGATCTTCCGCTAAAGATCATTAGAATGTTCAATGACCTAAACATTTTTGTCACAGATAATCTTCAAAAAACTTATTGAATTCATTGTTTTGTACAGTAACAAGACGATTCATGGAGATGGAAGTAACTTACACTGTTCAATGCACAAATACCTAAAGCACTTTATTCATTAAAACACACATTAAGCAGCATGGTATATTAGAACAGCAGCGATACCATTAAAGTAGGTATACACATTAGAACACAGGTATGTAACATTAGAACAGAAGGTATGTACACATTAGAACACAGCATATGTATGTACACATTAGAAACAGCAGACGGTATGTACACATTAGAAACAGCAGACGGTATATACACATTAGAGACAGCAGATGGTATGTACACATTAGAAACAGCAGACGGTATGTACACATTAGAAACAGCAGACGGTATATACACATTAGAGACAGCAGATGGTATGTACACATTAGAAACAGCAGACGGTATGTACACATTAGAAACAGCAGATGGTATATTACACATTAGAAACAGCAGATGGTATTACACATTAGAACAGCAGATGGTATGTACACATTAGAACAGCAGATGGTATGTACACATTAGAAACAGCAGATGGTATGTACACATTAGAAACAGCAGATGGTATATACACATTAGAGACAGCAGATGGTATGTACACATTAGAAATCAGCAGATGGTATGTACACATTAGAAGCAGCAGATGGTATATACACATTAGAAGCAGCAGATGGTATGTACACATTAGAAACAGCAGATGGTATGTACACATTAGAATCAGCAGATGGTATGTACACATTAGAAGCAGCAGATGGTATGTACACATTAGAAACAGCAATGGTATAATTACAGCACTCATTAGAAGCAGCAGATGGTATGTACACATTAGAAGCAGCAGATGGTATGTACACATTAGAAGACAGCAGAGTAATTACACATAGAGCAGCAGATGTATGTACACATTAGAACAGCAGACGGTATGTACACATTAAAAGCAGCAGATGGTATGTACACACTAGAACAGCAGATGGTATTACACATTGAAAAGCAAGTATACAATTAGAAACAAATGGTATACATGCACTCATTAGAAGCAGCAGATGGTATGTAATATTAAAACAGCAGACGGTATTACACATTAAGAGAACAATAAGGTAGATGTACACATTAAACAGCAGAGGTATTACACATTAGAGCAGCAATGGTATGTACACATTAGAACAGCAGAGGTATATACACATTAGAACAGCAATGGTTATGTATCACATTAGAAGCAGCATATGTATGTACACATAGAACAATGGTATATACATTGGACAGCAAAGGTAGTAACATAGAATCATAAACTATTTCAAAATTATGAGACACTAATGTCATAAATTGAATCAGCAGATGGTATATACACAACAGCAGACGGTATATACACATTAGAGACAGCAGATGGTATGTACACATTAGAAGCAGCATATGGTATGTACACATTAGAAACAGCAGACGGTATATACACATTAGAGACAGCAGATGGTATGTACACATTAGAAACAGCAGATGGTATGTACACATTAGAAACAGCAGATGGTATGTACACATTAGAAACAGCAGATGGTATGTACACATTAAAAGCAGCAGATGGTATGCACACATTAGAAGCAGCAGATGGTATATACATATCAAAACAGCAGATGGTATATATGTACACATTAAAAGCAGCAGATGGTATGTACACACTAGAAGCAGCAGATGGTATATACACATTTGAAGCAGAAGCATTAAATGGTATACATGCACTCATTAGAAGCAGCAGATGGTATGTACACATTTGAAGCAGAAGCATTAAATGGTATACATGCACTCATTAGAAGCAGCAGATGGTATGTATATATTAAAAGCAGCAGATGGTATGTACACATTAAAATCAGTAGCATTAAATGGTATGCACATTAGAATCAGCAGGTGGTATGTACACATTAAAAGCAGAAGATGGTATGTACACATTAAAATCAGTAGCATTAAATGGTATACATGCATACATTAGAAGCAGCGGATAAACTATATAAGTATCATATTAGAATATGTTGATAGTACACAGTACATGGTACATCATTGGCAGCAGAAGATATGAAGACAATAAATATTTCAAAATTACTGAAACCTATCCTCATAAATTGCAGAGGAACTTACAAAGATCATTAATATTCATTTCAATATTACTTGAAAGCAGACTCAAGGCTGAGACAGAAATCCCCAATGTCAAAATAAACATTATTTAATGTAACATGTTTGACAGTCTTTAGATTATGGTGTTAAAATAACAACAGACAAAAAGGTGGCTGGACTGGCAAGTGTAGAAAAACAAGAGGACCATGATGGTCCTGAATCGCTCACCTATCCCCACAAGACCCAGTGTTGAACTGAGTATGACGTCGTTATTTCTATTATTTGACATAGTGACCTAGTTTTTGAGCACATGTGACCTAGATATCATCAAGATAAAAAATTCTGACCAATTTTCATGAAGATCCATTGAAAAATATGGCCTCTAGAGAGGTCACAAGCTTTTTCTATTATTTGACCTAATGACCTAGTTTTTGAAGGCACGTGACCCACTTTTAAACTTGACCTAGATATCATCAAGGTGAACATTCTCACCAATTTTCAAGAAGATCTCATGAAAAATATGGCCTCTAGAGAGGTCACAAGGTTTTTCTATTTTTCGACCTACTGACCTAGTTTTTGACCGCACATGACCCAGTTACGAACCTGACCTAGATATCATCAAGCTGAACATTCTCACCAGTTTTCATGAAGATCCATTGAGAAATATGGCCTCTAGAGAGGTCACAAGGTTTTTCTATTTTTAGACCTACTGACCTAGTTTTTGACCCCACGTGACCCAGTTTCGAACTTGACCTAGATATCATCAAGGTGAACATTCTGACCAATTTTCATGAAGATCTTGTGAAATATATGGCCTCTAGAGAGGTCACAAGGTTTTTCTATTTTTAGACCTACTGACCTAGTTTTTGATGGCACGTGACCCAGTTTCGAACTTGACCTAGATATCATCAAGGTGAACATTCTGACCAACTTTCATAAAGATCCCATGAAAAATGTGACCTCTAGAGTGGTCACAAGCAAAAGTTTACGGACGCACGCACGCACGGACGGACGACGGACGACGGACGCCGCGCGATCACAAAAGCTCACCTTGTCACTTTGTGACAGGTGAGCTAAAAATGCTACAATTCCCCCTGAAAGAAAAGTATACTGCTCCACAGACAACAAAGTGAATACAGAGCTTTAAAGTACTGTTGTATTTCATATGACCGATCAGTTAGTATGGGTTTTCTGCTCATCCCTAAAATTATCTGGATTAATTTTATATGTATCTGAAGATGATCAGCTTCAAGCAAATAAATCTAATTTGAATCCAAATGATAGAATCCCAAGAGGTGTTAAAGGAAGTTTATAACCTATTGGAGACATGCAAATTTCTACCGGATCTTTGTAAGTCGAAAGCTCGTGTAGATCAATATGTGACACTTACTGCACACAAGATCATTATTTCAATCAAATTACCAAAATAGGGAGGTTGTACAAGATTTAATTTATGTTCTCTGTGGATTCCATTGAACCTGGTGTACCATATTGGTACAACCATTTACTGTTATTTATAGTATCTATGCAATGCCACAGGTTGATCAAATGTATCATATACCATGGTATAACCATTATTACATCTAGAATCTTTGCAATGCCAGAGGTTGATATATAACAGAACACAGTATAACCATTATTACATCTAGAATCTTTGCAGTGCCAGAGGTTGATCAAATGTATAACATACCTTAGTAAAACCATTAATATAAGCTTCTAGCATCTATGTGATGTCAGAGGTTGATCAAATATATGACATACCATAGTATAACCATTATTACTGCTATCATCTATGTAATGCCAAATGTTAACCAAATGTATAACATACCATAGTAAAACCATTATTTATTAACTTCTAGCATCTATGTGATGCCTGAGGTTGATCAAATGTATAATATATATCAAGGTATAGCCATTTTGAGATTGATCAAATGTATGATATATACCATGGTATAGCCATTTTTATTGCTAGTATCTATGTGATGCCAGAGGTTGATCAAATGTATTATATATACTATGGTATAGCCGTTTTTACTGCTAGCATCTACGTGATGCCAGATGTTGATAAAATGTATGAATTATACCATGGCATAACCATTTTAAGCGCTAGAATCAATGCAACACTTGAAACCAAACCATATTGAAGTGTTCTGAAACTTGAAAAGGACACAAATAATTCCAAATTTTTTCTAATGAAAAGTAAAAAAAAAAAAAAAAATTATTCCAGTTACTCAAAACATGATCTGTTATATGAGCATAGTCATCCTGCTTTATAAGAAACAAAAGAAACACATAATTTTTTTTTATAAAAGCATACCTAAGCCAATGAAACATTTTTAGATCTTCTTTTTTTAAATAAGCAGTTCTGTCAATTGCTACAAGATAAAAGCCTAGCTTAATTTTTCAAGAAGATATAGTTCTGTGAAAAGTGGTATGTGTCTGGACATTTTTTGTTAAACTGAAGAATAATTCAGACCCTTGAATTTTCCTTAGTAAGCTGCTAAACAGGAGAACAATAAAAATCTCTTCTCTGTCAAATAATGCAATAATGAATCAATGGATGGAAAAGTGTTTTTTTTCTTGCATGTTAAAGCCTCATCTGTCATTAAGTGTTACATCTTTAGAGTTTGTTTAGAACAGTAGATGTATGAATGCTAGTAAATGCTGATATAAATCTGTCAGAGAAGCATACCAAAACAGCTTTGAGCTGTCATTTCTCTCTGACAATATTGCCAAGTTATTTGTGAGAATACAGCTATTTCATAAACAACTAAGATATGAAACATTAGTCTGTGTTATCTCAGGGAACTGCTACAATAAAGGTTTTGATATGGGTATTTCTATATCACAATTTCTATCTTGACATTATGACATTAATTTTCATTACCTGTATTTCTTATTGTTATATCATCTTTTTGACATCATTATACATTTTTTTATTGTTACTATTTCTATAGTGTTTTATTCAAATTATATAAATTCATACTGTACTCCCCCACAGTACTCACAAAATTACAATGTCTGTTAAAATTGACAACTTTTCCACAGGCAACAGTGGTGTGCCATCGTAATTCTCTACAATGGAAGGGCAAATATACACAATATTTGAAAATCTCAAAACAGAATATTCTATTTTGCCCATTCTATAGTACAGTGAAAAAAATTACCTTGAAAATGAAACGTTCCACTTCTTCAAGACATACAAAATTAATCCAACAGATGGAAGTGCTTCTTTTCAAATTATGTTTCTTTTTGATTAAAATCTGTCCCAGTAACAACAAATTTAAATCTTACCAAAATATAATCCATCCTTTTATTTATCAAACAAAGCTAGCACTTAGCAGAATGCATATTATTTTCACTTTATTTTTGCTATGCAGGAAACTTCAAAGGATGCCCCAAGAAAAATTAAACTGCTTCTGACAAGTGTAAAAATATCGAAGAACATAATGCAGGCGTAGGTCAAATTGGCACCAAAAAATATAACTTGGGATTATATTATTACTGAAACTTCCTGTGATCTATTTTAGCAATTAGCTTCCCGGCGAAATGGAATTCATGAAATCATGAATTTTTCATCACCATTATGAACTATTCATGAACTGTTCTGGATTACTTCTTAATCTAACTTCATGAAGTTTTATGCATGAAGTGTCGTTTGATCTACTTCATGAAGGATATCAAGCATTACCATATTTCACCTAAGTCTTGGGACACCCTAAATCTTGGGGCACCCCTAAAATGTGGAAAAATAATTATTTTTCTTGACCCTAAGTTTTTGGACATGTATTTTCTCAGCGTATTTTTCGTCCCTAAGTGTTGGGACTAAGGTTTCACCAGTGAAAATGATCAGTGAAATTTCACTGATATTTCAATGAAATTTCAATAAAATATCAGTGAAATAACATGAAAGATTATGGCAAATTATCAGTAAAATTTTGTTGAAATTTCATTAAAATTTCGCCAAAATAACAGTAAAATTTCTGTGAAATTTCACCAAATTTCAGAAATATTTTGCCAAATTCTTTCGGTGAATTTTGATGAAATTTCAGAAATATTTCTGTGAAATTTCACCAAATTTCATAAATATTTTGCCAATTCTTTCGGTGAAATTTCATTGATATTTCTGTGAAATTTCACCAAATTTCATTATTATTTTGCCAAATTCTTTCGGTGAATTTTGGTAAAATTTCATCAATATTTTGCCAAATTCTTTCAGAGAAATTTCAGACATTTTGTCAAAATTTCGCCAAAACTTGGCAGAAATATCAATGAAATTTCATGTAAAGAATTTGGCAAAATTTCAAAGCAAAAAAGTTACTAAGGTCAAGGTCAAAGTCAAGTAACCCCAAATTACTTGGGGTCATCAGTTATTTGTACTTGAATATAGTCTAGGAAAAAAGATCAGAAAAATTTGAAGTATTTTTTCCTATGAAAGTCATATAACAAGGACCCCCAGGCTGGGGCCGCTTTTCATTCCAGAGGCATAATTTGACCAAATTTATTAGAGAACCACTAGGCAATGCTACATACCAAGAATCAAAGGTTTAGGCTTTGAACTTACAGCCATGAACATTTTTAAAAACAAATGCCTATGTAAGTCTGTGTAAAACTTGGGACCCCCTTGGGTCCTCTTTTCACCTCTAGGTAATTATTTGAACAATCAAGGTAGAGGACCATACGGCAATATTACATACCAAATATCAAAGGCCTAAGTCTTGTGATTTAAGGAAAGAAGATTTTTAAAGTCTTTTTCTTTATAAGTCTATGTAAAACGGGGGACCCTGGGATGGGCCTCTTCTCACTCCAGCGACATAATTTGAAAAGTCTTGGTAGTAGACCTCAAGATAATGTTCAGTTGCATATGGTACCAAATATCAAAGCCCTTATTAGGCCCTGTGGTTTTTGACAAGAGACAAAAAGTTTTTCCCTATATAAGTCAATATAAACCAAGTGACCCCAGGGCGGGGCCATATTTGACCCTAGGGGAATAATTTGAATGATCGTGGTGGAGGACCACTAGATGATGCTACATGCCAAATATAAAAGCCCTATGAACTGAGGTTTTGGACAAGAAGATTTTTAAAGTTTTTCCTTTTGGTTGCCATGACAACCAGAGTTCTCCTTGAATTTCAATTCTTTGAATAATTTTGAAGGGGGCTACCTAAGGATCATTCCTGTGATGTTTATGTTAGTCTCACACTTATCTTCTTTTTTTCTACATTTCCCCACCCACTTGTTTATCAATGTTTTCTAAATTTTCAGCATTGTTTGAAAAGCTTTAAACACTTATTTACTGTAGACCTATCAATTTTGAATTATTCTGCAATTTTTCTTCCATTATAACCATGTTCATGTAATGAAAATAGGTATTTTTCACAGATGGAATCAAATCTTCTACCAATGTGACTTTGCAGACGAAATATGTAATCACCAGTTATTTCCCTTGGTGCTAATATAGATTGTAACCCTGAAAAATTATCCTACCCTTAATTGCATTTCAACTGGAAGAAAATATGCTTTGAATTTGCTGTCCCCTGTTAATTAATAACTTGGTGGCCATTTTAGGACATTAATTTGGTACATGAGTGTACATAGTAAGGCTTTACTTCTAAATAATGATGTATTACTTCATCAGATTTTCTCACCAAAATTTTGCTCACAAAAATTTGACAATCAAAATTTCACTGAAAAATAAATTTTGGTGAGAAATGAATTGCACCAAATTTCATTGAAATTTTAGTGAAATTCCACCAAATTTTTATCATTTTGTTAAATTTCACTCGTTTCAATGAAATTTGGTGAAATTTCACTGAGATTTTGGTGACATTTTCACTGGGGATATATTGTACTGATTCAAGATGTAACCCAAATACCGTTATTATACATTGTATGGTGTTGTATCAATCAAAATATCAAATAATTATAAGAACCAAAGACTATTTTTTTTAACATTTTCGTGTCGTGTTTTTACTAGTAAAGTGTTTTTTTCCCATACCAGTTAAGTGTTGTATTTTTTTTTTTTTTTGCTTCAGCCAGGAAGTCCATTTTCCGTTATTTGTTTATTTTTATTTACCACTGACTGGAATTTACCCGCAAATCGTACAGATATCAAAACGCCATGTTGGTATTTTCCATTCCACGAGCACGTGCGACCTATCGTAATGTCTAACTTACAACGCCGTTACTTTTGTTCATCGACACGTATACAAAAAACGCGCGTCACGCATTCAATTTTTTATTTTATCGCTTCAGATTTTCAACACCGATTGAGAAGTAATATAGTTTGAATTCTATAACAATTTTAAAAAGGTATCACAGAAATGTTGGCAAAATTCTATAAAAACGGTCGAATTTTCATAAAATTACTTGCAAATTTTCAAACAGTGCGATCCTAAATACTTATTTCTTTCTAAAAGTAAATAAATGATACAAACTATGGGCATAAAATTCAGACTTTTGACCAGAAAGTACAAAAAACAGAATAGAAAAATCTTGAATAATGAAAAGGCGGCAGCAATTTAAAAATATGAAGTAAAACGATTTTTGGCAAACAGATTTCTGTTACATGAACTCGTGAACGTAAATAGAAAATGCGGTTAAAAAACAAAAACAATAATGATGTTGTTGCGTATTTTTAATAAGTTTTGAATGAATCTTTGTACATGTACAAGTATTTTTTTACACGACACTTTATAATAAGATATTCTTCTCAAACCATTTTGTAATTTCCTTGAGGGCAAATAGGTCACAGAGGTAAGATATCCGCTATTATAGTTTGACACGTTTACCTGTCAGTTTATACGGGATATTGCACATTCGCTTTAACAAATTAAAAAGAAGCTTTTTTTTATTGATTGTTACAACACTTGATCTACTTCTCAGCACTTAAGAACCGAGGCGGTACGATCAAAACAGTGATGTGCAACATGGCGCGAAAACATGACGTAATGCCATGAAAATCTCGGGGAAACTATACCGCTTTGATCTCCACTTCTAATGTCATTATATCTACACACTTCTTTTAGCTCTTTGAGGGGGTGTTAATTGATGATGAAAACAAGGCCAATTACTCTGTTTATCAACAGAATAATTACCGATAATCGTTGTGTTTTTTTCCGCTTTCAACACGGGTGGGTGGGGGATGTTACCCGATGACGATTATTGTGTCCATATTTTTGGGACACTTTTCAAAATAATTATTTTTCGGGAAATAAGTCTTGGGACAGTGAAAAAAATAATTATTTTATGCTGTCCCAAGACTTAGGTAAAATACGGTATTGACAGATTCATAAAATCCTTGAAATATTCATGAACTAGTTTAAGAATGAATCAAGATTTTTTCATGAATGTCAATATACCTATAGAATTCAAGAAAAATTCTTGAAAAAAATGATGAACATTTGATGAGCAGTTTAAGAATATTAAATTCTTAAAACATTCTTTATGTGTTCTTAAGAAAAAGTCATGAATATTTAATGAGTATATCTAAGATTCATTAAAAGTACTAAAATTCAAAACCTTTTTCTAGTTCAGTGCCAGTTCTTGAACCCAATTGTGTGTTTCTGAACTGTCCATTCATTAAACATAAAACTTAGGTTTACCTTTTACAATAAATGAATACGTTCATGAACTGTTCATGAATGTTCATGAACATTAAATTCATGTCACATGATCAGTTGCCATTATTTTGTTGCATGCTGGGAAATTTTTTGCACATGTGATTCAGCAATTTTTGAGAAGTTTGTGCAGCAAATGAGAAGGAAATATTTATCATACTACAGTTAGGAAGGGTTTAAAAGGAACATGAGTATACTGAATATCATATAAGTAATTATGGTGTTGTTAAAAATCGTTAATTTTAAAAATATAAAATAGCTCCTAAATGAGAAATTATAGGGTCACCTAGGTCAAAATCAAATTGACCTTCACACTGAAATTTATATAAAAAATTCTTCATGAAAAGTTCAAGAAAAGCTCAAAAAGTTTCTTCATGAAATTCATGAAATTTACTAAAAACAATTCATGAAGTATTCATGCCAAAGAAGTGAACTGCAAATGAGACAATGAAATAAAGAACAAAAACTTCATGCATTATTCATGAAGTGTTTTTTAAGAATATTTACATGAAGTCTTCATGAAGAATTATTAATGCTCAGAACTTTTCATGCAAAATACCCATGCTTGTTTTCATGCATTTTTATGCATCCATCAATTTTACTGAAAATAACTCATGAAGTATTCATCACAAACATGTGAACTGAAAATGAGACAATGAAATTAAGAACAAAAACTTCATGCAGTATTCATGAAGTGTTTTTTGAAGAATAATTGCATGAAGTCTTCATGAACATTAATTAATGCATAGGTCAAGAATATTTCATGCAAACAATAAATGCTTGATTTTATGCATTTTTATGCATGAGTTGTTGATGAATTTGTCTCATTTTCAGTTCACTTCTTCCTCATGAAGACTTCATGAAGTCCTGCGTGAAGTAATCATGCAAACTTCATGAATACTTCATGAAGTATGAATATTCATCTGACAGGGGCTACAAAGACGTTTATACAGGAATTTAAACAGAAAAGGGAAATAACTCTTTCTCAAAATCACAATACCATTAAAAGGACTTCATTAGCATTATTATGGATTTCTGATTGTAGTTTTTAATGTTTTCTTTTTTTTCTTTACTTTACATCATTCTATAGTTATAACTGTGTATTTCAAACAGTGACATTATTACTAGTATCTTTGATTTTATACTGGGACTTTGTTATTTTTAAATTTGTTCTGTGAATGTAGGAGGAAATTAATATTATAACCAAAAAATGACCATCTCTCTTGGATTTATAGCTCTTTAACCAAATCTTTATTTCTCATTTATTCTTTATCTGACAGATTCCAGATAGAAAGATGGTGATGGCAGTGGGGAATCTGACAGAGCTGAAATCCAATTTATTCCAAGAATTTATGAACTCAACTATTGGGCTAAGTATCAACTAATCCAGTCATAGGTTATCAAATCTTTTCTGGATTATAGTTCTTTATCAGGATTTTATTCCACTCCAATCTTACTTAGAGCCAAATAAAAAGCTATTAAAAAGACAACTGTGCAATGAAAAGTGCAAGTGATAAGTATCTCCGAGTGATAAGAGAATATAGCTACTTTAACCCTTTAGCCTGCTAAATTTCTAAATGGACTGGTCCATCATTCAATTTGGGCAATACCATTTATCTTGGTCTGCGCACTGCAAAGGCAGAATCACTAGCCACTAGCAGGCTATAGGTTAAATAGCCATGTCAAGTTCATTAATCAAGCAATGTAATAAGCTTAATGCATGTTCATTAATCTAATACTTTAATGGCAGCTTAAGCATGTTTATTATCTATGAATGATATTCAATTAAACATAGTTATCTTTCAAAATTCTTCTTGGGAGCACATCATTCTTACTGTGTTCTAAAAAGGGCTACTCATTGGCCAGTTTCTTCCTGGTCTTATTCATGATCTTTATTAACCTAAAGATAACTTAAATATTATGTATAAGTCAATATCCTTGTATCAACTGACTGAAACACTGGGTGTTCACCCACAAGTCAGCTCTTTTAACTTTAAAACATTCCTTAAAATTTATACACTCTTGACATAGGGTTCTCTCACACTAACAGCCAATCAGCTCAATGATTTTATTACAATATCACATCACTCGTTTTCCTTGCAATCTGATCAAGATATGTCAAAACTAGATCTTGTTAAAATTCTACTTCGCAAATTTGAAGCAAAAAAACAAACATCCAGTGAATCTGACTGCTACATAGTTTTAACACTAGAAGGAAAATTGCCACCCCTGCTTCCAAAAGTATTCTGTTTACAATTAAAACATTCAACATTGTGCATTCCTTCTTGATCTGGCTTCTAACATATTCCATTAATTGCTGGGGATAGGAAATTACAGCTAATCTACAGTGGCTTCCTGAAATTAATTAATAAATGTCTGCAAAAAACATTAAGTGGTTGAGAACATGGAATTTCCATACAATTGTTCTATCATCATCAAGCAAAATCTCAACAAGTGTCTTCATAAAATACAAGTACCCAATCATAAAACTGTATCGAATAGAGCTCAAATGCTATGAGCCGTGCCATGAGAAAATCAACAAAGTGGCTTTGCGACCAGCATGGATCCAGACCAGCCTGCGCATCCGCGCAGTCTGGTCAGGATCCATGCTGTTCGCTAATGGTTTCTCTAATTGCAATAGGCTTTGAAAGTAAACAGCATGGATCCTGACCAGACTGTGTGGATGTGCAGGCTGGTCTGGATCCATGCTGGTCGCAAACGCACTATGTTGGTTTTCTTATGGCGCGGTTCATATCATAAGAACAACCCTTGATACATTAATGACATTATATGATTAGGCATCTTGAGGAATTAAGAATTAACTACATAAATTGCTTAGTAGGTGGCTCAAAACATATGCCACTTGAAATATAATCTTAAAAGTAGACAGTGACTGGCCTTAGGTAAATTATTATGAAAATCATGGAATTTAATATCAAAATGTATTGCTAAAAGTGCTTTTCTGTGCACTGGTCTTTTATCAATGCCCAGTGCCAGGAGGTCTTAGCTTTAGCTTTTATCCAAAATGAATTGTTACACTGTACAGTCTGTTAACAGTTTCCAGTGCTACAGAACTGTGTTTGAAACCTATCACCTGATTGGCTGAAATTGAGACTAAATAAATATCCTCAAATTGGGGGCCTCCCTGGCCGAGTGGTTAAGGTCGCTGACTTCAAATCACTTGCCCCTCATCGATGCAGGTTCGAGCCTCACTCAAGGCGTTGAATTCTTCATGTGAGGAAGCCATCCACTGGCTTACGGAAGGTCGGTGGTTCTACCCAGGTTCCCGCTCTTGATGAAATAATGCATGGAGGAGCACCTGGGGTCTTCCTCCACCATCAAAGCTGGAAAGTCGCCATATGACCTATAATTGTGTCAGTGCGATGTTAAACCCAAATAATATCCTCAGATTGCCAGGTAAGAGTGTATTTTCTGACTTGTCTCCAAACTTATTTAATAACCTTTTAGACATAGATCTACTTTCAGGTGTTTCAGAAGAATTTAAAGTTTCTCCATTATCCAACCTCAGGCTGGTCAAGCATACCCAACTGAAAAAAAAAAAAAACACAAAGAAGTCTCACACATTAAATCTTATTAACACCCGACTTCTTTTGGAAAAAACCCATCATGCTACATTTGAATGGAAGTGTTAACTGAAATGCAATACCTGGCTAAATATAAGATGCAATCGAGATATTGTACATCTGCAATGTTGTTTAGTGCTACACACACGCACACATGAATTTTTGTTCCCAAAGAGCTCTTTTAAACCGCATATTTTTTCCTAGATTTTAGTAATTAATGTCAGGAAACCATTGTAGATAAGCGATGGTATGAATTTTGTAATTTCCTATCACCAGCAATTAATGGAATCTGTTAGAAGCCAGATTAGGCCGGAATGCAAAATGTTCAATGTTTAATTGTAAACAGAACACTTTCGGAAGAAGGGGGCGGTTAATTAACCATTTAGCAGTCAGAATCGCTGCAGGAAATACTGTTTTGTATTGTTTTAAAATTGTTAAGAAAGGTTTTGACATGATCCAGCTTAAACTGACAAAAAATTCAAGCATTTTGTGTGAATACATGCTAAACATCTCAGTTAAGAGTTGTATAATAATAATGCAAAACTAGTCTATGTGTATATAGAAATAGAAGCAGACAGACTAGTTTCGCGTTGACGCAACGATATGCCTTTAAGTAAAGCTGACTGAAAATTTACATATTGAACAATGGTATAAAACAGTGAAGCAGCTGGAGCTGCAGACAGACTTCTTGTTATGTCTTGATTAATCAGTTTCAGACTTTATGTAAATTGGTGCTCATTTAATAAGCCTTTTCAGAATAATACAGCAATACTTTTTTCTTAAATAAGAATTAATATAAATGAAGACATGCTGTAAAAAATGGTTTTTGCTTTAGAAAGATCAATAATCTTATTAACTGATGCTAATATTAATTTCATTATACTGTCAGATTAACTCTTAGCCTGCTGCAGGCGAATTTAACAGCCTTTGCAAACAGCTTGGAACCAGATCAGACGCCGATTAAATCGGCGTCTGATCAGGTTCCAAGCTGTTTGCTACTCTGACAATATTTCTTCCAATTTTGGAGCAAATTGAATGAACTTTACAATTTTAGCAGACGACATTTCCAGCAGACAACAATTTATCTAGCATGCTAAAGGTTAAGGAACACAACATGTATTTAACATGCCATGGTCATTTATTAGTTTCCATACAGTTCAGGTGCCAGTATCTTTTCAATACATCACTCTGAAATTTATCATTTGCACTTTTTATTTTATGCCAGTCTATTATCTTTACAATCCTGTGTTTGGCACTGAGCAATTCTGGGGTGGACTATAAAATTCTGATAAGGAACCTATAATCCTATGATTGGATTCATTGATACTTAACTCAATAGCTGAGAACATAAATTCTTGGAATAAATTTAATATTCCCCACTGCTACAACCATCTTATTAACTGATGCTAATATTAATTTCATTATACTGTCAGATTAACTCTTAGCCTGCTGCAGGCGAATTTAACAGCCTTTGCAAACAGCTTGGAACCAGATCAGACGCCGATTAAATCGGCGTCTGATCAGGTTCCAAGCTGTTTGCTACTCTGACAATATTTCTTCCAATTTTGGAGCAAATTGAATGAACTTTACAATTTTAGCAGACGACATTTCCAGCAGACAACAATTTATCTAGCATGCTAAAGGTTAAGGAACACAACATGTATTTAACATGCCATGGTCATTTATTAGTTTCCATACAGTTCAGGTGCCAGTATCTTTTCAATACATCACTCTGAAATTTATCATTTGCACTTTTTATTTTATGCCAGTCTATTATCTTTACAATCCTGTGTTTGGCACTCAGCAATTCTGGGGTGGACTATAAAATTCTGATAAGGAAGCTATAATCCTATGATTGGATTCATTGATACTTAACTCAATAGCTGAGAACATAAATTCTTGGAATAAATTTAATATTCCCCACTGCTACAACCATTTCTCAATCTGGAATCTGTCAGAGATAATATGATAAAGAATAAATGAGAAATAAAGACTTGGTTAAAGAGCTATAAACTCATGAGAGATGGTCATTTCTTGGTGATATAAATACTTCTGCAATGTTACCGTATTTTCCCGTATTAACGCCCCCGGGGGCGTTACATTTTCCAAAGAGGGGGCGTTTATTTGAGGTAAAAAAATAAAAAATGAAAATTTTTACAAAACTTAAAAACATCGTTCAAACTAGCTGTAAAGTGTTTCTGTGTTGTTTAATCCCCCCAAAACGTAATTATTTGGCATCCAATTTAATGCAGTGTGTCCTTTATGCATTTAAATACGGTACCTCGTGTATTCCATGTCTGGCTTTTTGACACGCTCGCGACACTACACATTACGTCATGACCCAAACAGCTGTGTACTCCGATAACATTTTCCTTAGTACATGCGGGTAGCTAATTGCGCAATACACAATGTCAATGGTTTGACACGCTGCTGTGCCTGCTTTTAAATTAAAAGTTCTTAAAACTGCCGAAGAAAAGGGTATATCGTCAACACATTGCTGCAAGTTTGTTTAAAGTCGGCAGGAAGCGTGTGCGCGAGTGGTATAAAAACAAATCAAAAATGTATTTACCGTTTAATTTTCTGTTACGTACCGTACTTAGTACAAATGTTTTGGACTAACGGTACATGGACTGTTTAAAAGTGTGTTAAATTTTTAATACATTGGACTTTAGTACTGTAAATTACTTATTATGTGGACTTATAAAAATGAGGTAGGTGATTTTTTCCCGTTCTTGTTGACTTTTTTCCCCTCCAAAATGGGTGGGGGGCGTTAATTAGAGGGGGGGCCTTAATTCGGGAAAATACGGTATGATATTCTGGGTTGAACTGTATTTTCTTGTCTGTTTATCTCTATACCTGCTACTTACTGATAAGTTATATAATCCAGAATTATAAGAATAAGAGCCAGCAAAGAAGTTTGACTTTCCATTTATTTCTGAATTAAAGTTTAATAATATAAGAGTTTAGTCCTTAAACTACTGACTAAATAACATTTTTTTATATATTTTTCTTCACTTCAGTCCTATCCTTTCTTCAGCATCAGTGAGTGAAATTTCTTTGTTCAACTTCAGTTGGCTTAATCATGGCAGATCAAGATATTGCAATAATTTTTGAGAATTTGGGGCGAAGCAGGTAATGACTGTTTGTAGGAGTGAGAAAATTTACAGACATTTGAACAGCTCAAGGAGCACAGTGCGGCACACAACCTAAACATACAACGAGAATGACGTACTGCCCTATTTGGCAGATGTTACTCAAAAGAAATTTTAATGCATGTTTGTTTCTAAAAGGAATCACATGCTCTTAAGATAATCTTATAAACCCGCGATTTAATACTGGCGCCAAGAGACGGATAACACTTATTATTGTATACTTATAACTTGCATGGATTTATGGATACATACTTCATGAAAATCATCATTCATTTTCAATGCTGAAAAAGATCACAAGAAATAAAGATCATAATTACATTATAGTCTAGGGTTTATTTATAGTGTCAGTGGATTATTTCCTAGAACTAAGGTTTGTGCGCACCTGTATTATGTTCTTGTCTATTTATGCAATTGATTGATGATTGCTATTCCACAATATGGAAACCATTCTGTAATCTTTGAAGTTTTCAGCTGCTTTGCTCAAATTAAGTTTTACATGTTTTGTCTTCTCATTACTGCTTTCTTTGATCCAATAATGGTGGATTATATCTTGAAGAAGGGCTGTTTCGGATCAACAAACACACAACTACCCAAAAGCCCTATCAATAAGACTTTAGTTAAAATGATGAAAACACAGGCATAAAAAAGTATATTTAAGGCCAGAGTTTTTTTATTTTTTGTTACTCGGATTTTGGGCAGAAAAATGTTGACAGGAGGAGGGAAAAAAAATAAAAATTAAAAGGCAGTAAAATTACTAAAACAACAGACGATAAGTGATCACTTCAAATGTGTTGCCTGAAAGGATTTTAACACTACTTTAATACGCATTTAACATGTAATACAAAGAAAATTACCATTCTGTGTTTAACTTTTTTATTATCTTGAACTTAAAATTGATGAGTTCAAAAACTTTAACAAAACCACTCATTGGGCATGGGTACTATTTGCCCTTGGTCATAACATCTCCGGCGAGTATTAAATTGATGACTGAATAGCAATTTTCAATGGTCTGATCGGCTGGTTTCATTTTTAGCATGTGCATACTTTTATTTTTAATTCATAAACTTTTCTGACCAAGATCTTTATTTAATACATTTTAATATTTATCTGTTGTGTTAACGTCACACTGACACAATTTTATAGGTCATATGGCGACTTTCCAGACTTAAATGGTGCTGGAAGACCCCAGGTACTCCTCTGGGCATCATCTCAGGCACGAATTGGCATCTGGGTAGAATGGCCTACCTTCTGTCAGCCAGCTGGATATCTTTTTCACATAATGACCTGAGTGGGGCTCGATCCCACAGTGGTCAGGGGCAAATGATTCAAAGTCGGGCCACTCTTTATTTTATATTCGATGGCCAGAAAATGACTGAAAGCATAAGTAGCTAGATAGGTCCCTGAAAAGGATTTGTATGCAATGGAATATATAGATAAATACCTCCAATCAGGCAACTTGTAATATATATATATATATATTGTTGCAGAATTCAAAGGAAGTTTTCAAGAAATAGGGTATTTTTAAGCTGGTATATACTGGGCTATCATTTTTAATGAGTTATATACAAATTATAAATAGCCATTGTCTCTGGGTTGAAATTAACTGACTCAGCTTATTGTTATTGTTTTGTACACTAAAAATAGACAGCCAAATATGGAAAGGTCGCGCAGGAAGGGTCGCGCAGGATTATGTCGCGCAGGTCATTTGAGGTCTTTGTTCTATTTTTATTTCCAGCATCCAGCATTGCTTGGTCTGCAAAAACTAGGACAAGCTATCAGATTTCATGAATGAAATGCCATAGTAATCAGTTGTAAGATTGTTTACAAATATCCTCAGGTTACTTGGTTCAGTTTTTGGTCTATGTTTGGCCCTCTACATCCAGAGTAGAATGTTCAAGTGTCAGAAAGCTATTTCTTTTACCCCTTTATTATTTTATATAGTCTGCATATCATTTATGTATTCTATATTAGGTTTATATTGAAGTATATAGCAAATATACCTACTAGTCTATTATATTTAGTATAATGCACTAATTAGTATAAAACCATATACTTTTAGTTGTTTTTCTAGTAAATATGCAATAGAATATGCTTACTCAGTCTTTTAAGTGCAATTAAGACACTGTCTGCACAACTGGGTTGCGCACACTAGGTTCTTGCGCAAATATGTTTAGAATGAATGTTGCGCAGAAGTTGGGCAGCTTTAGCTGCGCAGAGGTCGCGCAAGAGTTACTGTTGTAAATGTTGGGCAGCGCAGTGGTCGTGCTGCGCAAGGGTTGCGTAGTACAAAGGTCGCGCAGCGCAACTATTTTGCACACCACCCTATCACATTTTTGCACACTACCCTAATGCGCAAGAGTAAGGGTATAAAAGCTTAGAATGTTTTATTTTAGGAGAGGGGAAAATGAGTGAGTTAGTTAAGAAGGGAATTGAAGGACAATAATAATGCCAGATTTATAGAAAAGATGTTCTGATTGAATGATATTGAGAAGTTTTAAATATGATTTTGTATAACTAAAAATGCTGTGCTGCAAAATAAATAACTGCTTTTGTTACTATACTCTGTGTTTTAGTTTTGTTTGACCAACATAGGAAAATTCACGTTATATGAGAGAAATAACGTAACAATATATATATATATATATATATGTCTTCATAAGCATATCACAGGGTTTTATCCCCTTCATAATAGGGTCCTTCCCTCAGAAAATATCTTTTAAATTATGCAGTTTTTCCCAAAAACTGACTTTACATAAGGTTTTTTATTCCCCTTTGCCCAAACACCGAGCTGTTTTTTGCTAACAATCACAGGCCTGGGGCCCTTTCCCTCCTGGTTAACCCCACCCCCAAAATCTGAAATGGATGATCCTTTGACAGCACTTTGTTGCTCCTATACGTCATCCTCATGTAAATATATAACTGCCAAAGGCATGTCAAATTCACATTCAATGTTGCCGTTGTTATTTACGTCGGGTAAATCTATGTTTTTCTAACATTTTGAGACACCGTTACTGACCGTAACCAGTTTACAGAACTTGTTTTTCGTTGTTTTATTGACTCAGCATGCCCACTCATTTTTAAAGTTAAGGGTACATGTACCCCCTGCTTCTGCAAAATAGGGGTACACTTCAAAATTTGTGGGTACAGTACTTGGCAGATCTGAATTTTTTCTTTTTAACTACTGAAATAAATTTGTATGATTCATGCAGAACTCTCTTGGGTGGGGTATAACAGATCAGATAATTTTAGAAAATTTAAAATGTTTTTTCCAAAGTTAAGATAGTAAATTCTGAATTAAAGGACCCCTCCCTATATTATACTAAATATAAATAAGTTTTCTGCAAGGTTTATTTACTCCAAATTTCGTGGACGGAACACGATTCGTCCGAAATCACATACAGTCAACTGAAGACTGGTAAAAATCGCTCATCAAAAATAAATGTCCAAACTGTTACAGATATGCAATGTGTATCAAATTGCAGTTAAATATCGAAAAATAAAATACTGTTAACCTTTTACTGAGTTAATAAAAGCTAAAACGCCTTTTTGCATTTCGTATCCATACATTTTGCACACGACCCGAGTGACGTCTGACTAAAACACTTACCAAACCTCTCTATGCAGCTGACAATTACGCCGGGAATTCGATGATGGAAACGAAATTATCACGTCTCTTGACTGGATCTGCGTTTTAGACCGTACCAAACAATTAGCAAGTGCGCGATGAAATCTGGCAGCTGAACAAGAGTTCCGAATCTCTGCGTGCATGTACCCCCAACAAGTGATTTTTATGCGTGCATTTGATATTTTGTGCGTGATTCACGTACTGCAGTGCATGAATGGGCATGCTGTGTCTATATACTAGATCACAAACCAAATATTCCGCTTTTCCATCGCGCATAAATCGTTCAAAGACAATCTTAAATTTCACTCAAGTTTTTGTTTACGTACGGGAGACGCTTATATTTGAGCGGAAATTGCGCCTATATGACACTGACGGATAATGCGCTGACGAATATCGACGTTGTCGTCATCGTCAGAATGCAGCAAAACATTGATCGTCGCCCTTAAATAATTTTGAAATTTTTGAAATTTCAATTTTTATTTTTCTCGAAAATGACGGAAAATAGGGTCGGCGGGTCTGAGTAATGAAAAATCAAAGAACTCTGGCCTAAGGGACAAAAATTTTTAGTCATAGAAATGTCTCCCTCTTATGATGCTTAATGAATTACCACAAAAAAATTGCTTAGTTGAAAAAGGGGAACAACTGATTTGAACAAAACCCATGGTGCACTACTTCACATGCTGAGTAATATTCCTATTATGTTTCATGACCCAAAGTCAAATGCTTTAATGTTTTATAATCTTAGGCCAAGTAGTTTTTGAGAAACATGTGACACAGTCTTTAGGCCCTTTTATACATGATCTGTCTATGTTAAGGGACGTAATTCTGGTCTGGCTGTGTGAAACCCCAATAAAAACATCAGGTGCACAACTTCACATGCTAAATAACAATCCTGTGAGGCTTGATGACTCTGGGTCATGATGGACAGACCAATGAACAAGGGCAACTCTAAATGCCTCCCAAAAATTATCAAGATATCTATCTGTGCTTATTTTACCTTGAGTGCCAAGCAAGGCAGCTACCAGTACCATTTTCACATCTTTTGTATGATGCAGCCACAAATCTAACCCCAACCTCCCGTATTCAAATCAGGCACTCTACCACTGAGCTTCTGAGAAAGTTAATCACTCTTAAGTATAAATCCCGCAATGTCTAGACTAACACATAGTACTCTACCAAACCACTGAACTGGGACAACATTGCTTTTTGGAACATTTCAGACAAATTTCTTTCCCTGCTAAATTGGTAAGACACCATAAAAGATCATTGATATTCCTTTCAATACTGCTTTAATCCAGACTTGAGACCAGTATAGAAATCCCCCATGTCAAAATAATCATTCTTTAATGCTTCATGTTTGACAGAATTTGGATTATGGTGTTAGAATACAAACAAACTGCAAGCTATAGGCAAATATCCATTAGTTTACTGAAACAGCTTTTGAACTGTACTACTGGATTATATTTAATAGAATATGCATAGTGTTTTATACAAACATACTGTTCTTTGCTTTAGATCTCTACAAACATGTGTTTTATTAGAGATATAGCCTGTAATATATCAGTTATTATCTGTTTCATTTATTCAACTATCCTGTAAGGTTATAGTAAAAATAAATATTTAGATTCCATCGGACTTTGGAAAAAAAATTTGGAAGGTGGGCACGAGGAATTGAAGTGTCCATGCCAAGTTTATAAACTTATTTAAAATGATTATCAGCTATTTCAATAACGTTTTACTCATCATTTACTGTAAAATATATATACTAAACGTTAACCAGGTCTGGGTACAAAAAACATTATCAACTCTTTCAGATTTACTATTGCTGAAAAACATTTGAAGTTCAACTTCAACCAATATTTTTCAAAATTCATATAATTTTTCATTTTTTCAAGGATAATCATCAAATTCAAGGAATTTTCAAGGTCTTTGTGAACCTTGCTTGTGTTCTGGAAAGATATAAAGTGCAGTAGAATAAAAGAAAGAAGTTGTGCAAAGTCAACTAAACAAGAGGGCCAAGATGGCGCACCGGAGTAACACACTGTAACAGTGTAAACATGTTTTACCTAGTGACTTCATGGCGACAAATATTCTTACTAATTTTCATTAAGATTAGACCAAAAAATGTGGCCTTTTGAGTGTAATCAAGCATTTTCTTTGATTTGACCTAGTGACCTAGTTTTTTACCCACATGACCCAGATAGGGACTTGTTCAAATTTTCATGAAAACAGACATTCTGACTATGTTTTGGGAAGATTGGAGCAAAAAAAGTAACCTCTAGAGTGTATTCAAGCTTTTCATTTGATTTGACCTAGTGACCTAGTTTTTGACCCCACATGACCCAGATATGAAATCATCCAAGACTTCATGATAAACATTCTGACCAAGTTTTAAGAAGAAAGAATCAAAAATGTGCACCTAGGGTGTAAACAAGCTTATTCTTTGATTTGACCTGGTTTTTGACCCCACATGACCCAGATAAAAATCCATCTGATATTTCATGCAGACAAACATTCTGACCAAGTTGCATGCACATCAAATGAACAAGAGTGTAAAGAAGCTTTTCCTTTGATTTGACCGCGTGACCTAGTTTCTGACCCCATATGACCCAGTTTCGAATTGGTCTAGGAATCATCAAGATAAACATTCTGACCAAGTTTCATGACGATTGGGTCATAAGTGTGGCCTCTTACTTAAAAAGATTTTCTTTGATTTGACCTGATGACCTAGTTTTTGAGCTGACATGACCGAGTTTCGTTCCAGGCCTAGAGATCATCAAGATAATCATTCTGTGCAAGTTTTTATCAAATCAAAGCATAAGTGAAACCTCTATATCGCTGAAAGGGCCAAAAGAGAAAATTTGGCCCCTTTCAGGGGCAGTAACTCTAGAACCCATGATAGAATCTAGCCGGTTTTCGAAAGGAACCGATATCTTATTGTAACTTAAGTTGTGTGTAAGTGTGGTTAAAATCAAATATAAAATGTCACTTCTATCGTGTTCACAAGGTAAAAATTAACAAATTTTGGCTCTTTCAGGGGTCAATCAGGGACCGTAACTTCGGAACCTATGACTGGATCTGACAGATTCATGATGGAATCCAAGATTTATTGTTGTTAAAAATATTTTGCAAGTTTGTATCAAATCAACCATAAATGAAGTCTCTTTATGGCTGCAAAAGCCAAAATAGCAAATTTTGGCCTTTTAAGGGGCCATAACTCTGGAACCCATGATGGGATCTGGCCAATTTTTGAAAGGAACCGAGATACTATGCCAATACAAGTTGTGTGCAAATTTTATTGAAGCTGATAGCAAAATGTGGTCTCTATCGTGTTCACAAGCCAAAAATAGCCAATTTTGGCCCTTTAAGGGGCCATAACTATGGAACCCATGATGGGATCTGGCCAGTTTTAGAAAGGAACCGAGATACTATGCCAATACAAGTTGTGTGCAAGTTTAATCAAAGTTGATTGCAAAATGTGGTCTATATCGTGTTCACAAGCCAAAAATAGCAAATTTACTCTGGAACCAATAGTTTTAGAAAGGAACCGAGATATTATGCCAATACAAGTTGTGTGCAAGTTCGATTAAAGTTGATTTCAAAATGTCTCTTTTGTGTTCACAAGCCAAAAATAGCAAATTTTGGCCCTTTAAAGGGCCATAACTCTGGAAACCAAGAAGGGATCTGGCCAGTTTTCGAAAGGAACCGAGATATTATGCCAATACAAGTTGTGTGCAAGTTTGATTAAAACTGATTGCAAAATGTGGTCGCTATCGGGTTCACAAGAAATTGTGGACGGACGTACGGGCGATCACTAAAGCTCACCCTGTCAGTGACAGGTTAGCTAACAAAACAGACCAAGGAATTTCAATGATACAAGCAAATTTCTTTTTAACGCTAGTAAGACCTAAAATACTTGCATTAGTTTGACAATGGGGTAAACAATTTGAAACAAACCTGACAAATTCTCGATTTACAATTGCAGAAATAATAATAATGGTTTTGGTGTCTGAAAGGATGGATAAAATTTAAATGCAAAACAATTCCCAATGCAGAAAATAACAATAAATATTTACAGTTCTTTAACTTTTAAGCTATAGACAACTGTTGTATTCCAGTTCCAAAGAAATCTATTGACAAGCAAGGCAGAACATTCCAGTGGTATCAATAAATAACAATGAATTGCAAAATTAAACAAGAGGATCATGATGACCCTATATCGCTCACCTGTTAAACCTGGCCTTGGAATCATCAAGATAAACATTCTGACCAAGTTTCATGAAGATAGGGTCATAAATGTGGCCTCTACAGTGTTAACAAGCTTCTCCTTTGATTTGAGTGGTGGCCTATTTTTTAACCCCACATGACCCAGTTCCAAACTTGGCCTAGGAAACATCAAGATAAACATTCAGACCAAGTTTCATAAAGATAGGGTCATAAATGTAGCGTCAAGAGTGTTAACAAGCTTTTCCATTTATTTGAGGGGGTGACCTAGTTTTTGACCCCATATGACCCAGTTTGGAACTTGGCCTAGGAATCATCAAGATAAACATTCTAACAAAGTTTCATGGAGATTGGGTCATAAATGTGGCCTCTAGGGTATTAATAAGCTTTTCCTTTGAGTTGACCTCATGACCTAGTTTTTGACCCCATATGACCCAGTTTCGAACTTGGCCAGGGATCATCAGGATAAACATTCTGTGCAAGTTTGTATTAAATCAAAGAATAAATGAAACTTCTATACGGCTGAAAGGGCCAGAAACCCATGATAGTATCTAGCGGGTTTTCAAAAAGGACCGAGATCTTATTGTGACTTAAGTTGTGTGTAAGTGTGGTTAAAATCAAATATAAAATGTCACTTCTATCGTGTTCACAAGGTAAAAATTAACAAATTTTGTCAGTCAGGGGCCGTAACTCCGGAACCTATAATTGGATCTGACAGGTTCATCATGAAATCCAAGATCTGTTGTTGTTAAAGAAATTTTGCAAGTTTGTATGAGATCAAACCATAAATGAAGTCTCTATATGGCTGCAAAAGCCAAAATAGCAAATTTTACTGACAGTATCTAGCTATCAATAGGTCACGAGCTTAAATCCTGGAGTTGGGCAAATGTTCTTGGTGATCATGTAACCAAAGACACTCAATGCATAAAGCCATTTGTCTTCTTAATTCCTACGCTCATCAGGAAAAAAGTAGAGAAGATGCTCTTTCAGTAAGAAATCTAGAAACCATGAGGCAGGTCAGCTGTTCCCTACCCAAAATACTGTTAAAAATAGCATAAGGCCGTAAAAAGCAGTGCTTTAATGATTAATATTAAATGTTCCATACATAAAACGTCCTCAGCAGAAGCTGAAAACACTTGTACTGTGCTAGACATTATAATTATTATCACAATTATAACAGAAAGTATAATTACCTAACAGAATTAGCACTGTGGTAAAGATAAGCAGCAAAAAATTACACACTGACAGTTATCTCAAATAATGGTAATGTTGTTTCATTCCAAGACAATGGTATACTATCATTCTCAACATTGTGGATTATGAAACAAATGCTATTGGAATTCATTTGCACATCTGGTTTTCTTATTAAACCTCCTAGGACATGCTTTATGCTGGTAAACAGTCCTACTCTGTTTTCAAGAAAATAATTCCTTGTCATGTTGTTTTCTGACAGGGATAAACAATCTTAGTACGAAATATGCAAGCACCAGGCTGCAGTATATGAAGCAATAAAAACATGCATGATTCATGCAGAACATCAAGTACTGTGCAAGTGCTTATTTTACTTTTTTACAGTATATTTTTCTCAGAATCAAGTCTTGAAATTTCACACCAACAACTTATAGCAGAAACTAAAAGAAGCTTTTGTAGAAAAGCGCACGTCTCCCCACTGCATAGTTGTATAGGCAAGAAGTCAATAGGGGACAGGAGTGAAAGTCAAAGAGACACTGATGGTTGGCTGCATTATGGATCATCTACTTGGAATGTCCAATCATCCCACTAAGTTTCAACATTTGGGGCCTAGCGGTTCTCAAGTTATGAATTAATGGAAATGGTTTTCCATGTTCAGGCCCCTGTGGCCTTGACCTTTGATCAAGTGACCCTAAAATCAGTAGGGTTCATCTACTCTGCATGTCCAATCATCCTAATAAGTTTCAACATTCTGGGTCAAGTGATTCTCAAGTTATTGATAGAAAAGAGTTTTCTATGTTCAGCCCCCTGTGACCTTGACCTTTGATGGAGTGACCCCAAAAACATTAGGGGTCATCTGCTCTGTAAGTCCTTTCACTCTATGAAGTTTGAAGGTTCTAGGTCAAATGGTTCTCAAGTTATTGACCAGAAATGAGTTTCCATGTTCTGTCAACTGTGACCATGACCTTTAACAGAGTGACCCCAAAATCAATAGGGGTCATCTACTCTGCATGTCTAATCATCCAGTTATTGATCAGAAATGAAGTGTGATGGACGGATGGACGGACAGGGCAAAAACAATATGTCATAATTGCATTCTGTGTAAATTGTGATAAAGTGCCATCTTTTACCACTGATGCATGATTGGTTAGTTACCAAATTCACTAGCATCAAATACAAGGACTTTGCAAACACTGGTATACTTAGCTAGCCTGATTTTAAAACCGTCCGATTGTCAAAACATGACGTTGTGTTTGATCCTCTAATGGGCATGACAAAAGTTTTCTTGCATACTGGTCAGAAGTTTCATGAGCTTTTGTTGTTGCTGGCAAAAAAGCTGACATTCACCCTGTGTTGTAGGAAGACTCTTGCTGTAAATGCTGTCATAATGAACTACATCTTTAAATGAATGCATAGTCATAGTCATCTGTTTTATTTTATTCTTCTATTATTTGTATGGTTGTAAGTCTCTATAACAACAAGACAGCAACTTTCATGCCAGTTGTGCCAAACCACACCATTTATACTCCATGACAGTTACCAAAGACAATCTGTCTAAAGTAAGAAATTCTCCACCTCAGTTTTATTTGTGCAAATTGTAACTTGTAGATAGAACAAGAGCTGTCCGTAAGACAGCCAAGCTCGACTATTCGAAATATTGTCCCAGAAGCAGGAAAATATTATCCAAAAAGGTTAAATATCAAAAGAGTTTTAAGTTCAAAAGGGGGCATAATTTAACCAAAATGCATATCAGTTATGGGACTTGCTGCTATCAACTACTTTTATAACCCCGAAGGCACATGTGAAGTTTCAATTCAATATTCTGCATTAGTTTTGGAGATAGACACTCGCATGTAAAACTTTAACCAAAATTTTCTAAGTCCAAAAGGGGGCATAATTTGGCCAAAATGAAGGTCAGAGTTATGGGACTTGCTGCTATCAACTAGTTTTATAATCCCGAAGACACATGTGAAGTTTCAAATCAATATCTGCATTAGTTTTGGAGATAGTAACTTGCATGTAAAACTTTAACCAGAATTTTCTAAGTCCAAAAGGGGGCATAATTTGCTCAAAATACATGCCAGAGTTATGGGACTTGACCCAGTGAGGTTGGTAATTGATCTAGAAAAAGAAAAAATAAGTTTCAAAGCTATATGCCTTTTAAAAATAGCTGTATGTACTTGCACGCAAAACTTTAACCAGAATTTGCTAAGTCCAAAAGGGGGCATAATTTGGCCAAAATGAAGGTCAGAGTTATAGAACTTGCTGCTATCAACTAGTTTTATAACCCCGAAGACACATGTGAAGTTTCAAATCAATATCTGCATTAGTTTTGGAGATAGTAACTTGCATGTAAAACTTTAACCAAAATTTTCTAAGTCCAAAAGGGGGCATAATTTGCCCAAAATACATGTCAGAGTTATGGGACTTGACCCAGTGAGGTTGGTAATTGATCTAGAAAAAGAAAAAATAAGTTTCAAATCTATATGCATTTTAGAAATAGCTGTATGTACTTGCATGCAAAACTTTAACCAGAATTTTCCAAGTCCAAAAGGGGGCATAATTTGGCCAAAATGAAGGTCAGAGTTATGGGACTTGCTGCTATCAACTAGTTTTATAACCCCGAAGACACATGTGAAGTTTCAAATCAATATCTGCATTAGTTTTGGAGATAGTAACTTGCATGTAAAACTTTAACCAGAATTTTCTAAGTCCAAAAGGGGCATAATTTGCTCAAAATACATGCAGAGTTATGGGACTTGACCCAGTGAGGTTGGTAATTGACCTAGAAAAAGAAAAAATAAGTTTCAAAGCTATATGCCTTTAATGATGCTGTATGTACTTGCAGCAAAAACTTAACCAAGTGATTGCGACGCGACGCCGACACCAGGGGGAGAATGCTAGGCATTCTTCGAAAATAAGTCGAGCTTAAAATTGTCTAATACAAGACAAACAAAGGAAATTTCATTAAACACTGTAAGCATTCATCATGGAAGAATTCTGTGCTTATGCACAACAACTATTTTTGGAGATATAACTGCAAGTACCAGGACGTGATTGCAGACCAAAAGTGAGGAAATAAAGTGGAACACTACACCTTTTGCAAATAACAATTTCGATTTATCTTTCGAATTGACCACTATTTTCCAAAGTTCTGTTCAAAAAGGAAATAGGAAAGAGAGATCACATCTGGATGATGGATTTCCTAGTTCATTGGGTTTTATTTTGTGTTTATGAATACTTCATGAATAATAAAAATTTCATGGGCCATCCTAAAAATGTTTGGTTGCAGTAAGCGACCCAGAATTTTAGTGAGAGGTAGGTAGATTTTTTTTTTTTCGTTTTTTTTTTGTTTTGATGCTATTGTACAAACTGCATTTCTTTTAACCCCTGTAGTAATTTGGTACAACATTTCTGTGATGTAACTTTGATTTAACATATCTGCAGGGTGGTAGTTTTCAGTATGAATATAATATACTGCATTCACTTTGTATACATTAAACAACAGTAGGCCTGGACCAGTCAGAAACAGGCGTATTATTACCTATGAACTTAAAAATTTAGATTCCAATTATTACAAAATATGGCCAGACTTGATGTCTGCACTGGCTAGGTATAAAAAAAACAGTACTTCCGTTAGGATTCAGCATGAGATAGCAAATCTGATTTTAATACTGTAGATGATCGATTATAGCACGACTCCTTCAGCTATGTACATGTAATTTAACGACAACTATGTTTTACATTGTTTATAGGCTTACATGTTAAATATTGGAGAAGTCATTCTCCTCAGCGTTATGGAGAAAGTGAGAATTTAGATGTTGGAGCAATGGGGACGAAAAAAAAAAAAAGTCGCGATTCGGAGAAAAAGAAATCCAAATTTACGTTTTTTCTAACCGTTGAAAAAAGCAGACGATGGAGAACAAATTACCAAAGAAAGATGACATGTTCGAGACCGCTAGACCACTCAATAGCGTAACCGCTTAGCCAAAATCAGGCGACAAACATTAATTCGAACCGTAGTAAATCCGCATTCATAGCTGTCGGACTTTCCGTGGTTAAGATTCGGTAACGGTCAAAATATTATGACTTGTTTCGTTTTTGTCGTGTTGAGCGACCTGTGAAGTGTCCACTTTTCTCTTTGTAATAAAATTATTATGTTTTACGAACCGCGAAAATAATACCTTGAACTCCATGTAAGAATAGTGTTAAAAATACAGCCTTTCCTTTCATGTAAATCAGTTTTTCTTTCATGGCCCCTATTTTTTTCAAATGTCCCCAATTTTTTGCCATCATGGGGCCCTTTGACCCCACTTAAAAAAATCCTGGAATGAACACTGCATGTAAAACTTTTACCAAAATTTTCTAAGTCCAAAAGGGGACATAATTTGCTCAAAATACATGTCAGAGTTATGGGACTTGACCCAGAGAGGTTGGTAATTGACCTAGAAAAAGAAAAAATAAGTTTCAAAGCTATATGCCTTTAATTGATGGCTGTATGTACTTGCATGCAAAAACTTAACCAAGGTGTGATGCCGACGCCGACGCCGACGCCAGGGTGAGTAGAATAGCTAGACTATTCTTCGAATAGTCGAGCTAAAAATTGTCTAAATACGAAAGACAAGAAACAAAGGAACAATTATCTACATTAAACACTGTAAAGCCATTTTCATTTCATTGGCAAGGAATTCTGTGGCTTTGGCCACAACAACTATTTTGTGGGGATATAAATCCACAGACCAGGGACGTGATTGCCCAGTGACCAAAAGTGAGGAAATAAAGTGGATACACCCTACACCTTTTGACAATATAACAATTTTCGCATTTATCTTTCCAAATCTGACAACTTTTTTTCCCCAAACGTTTCTGTTCAAAAAGAGGAAATCAGCTGAAAAGAGGAAGAATCACATCCCTGAGACTGATGGAAATTTTCCCTGTTCATTGGGTTTTATTTTGTGGTTAATTATAATTAGATCTTCATGAATAAAAATAATTTCATAGGGCCATCCTTAAAAAATTGTTTGTTTGCAGTAACGCGACCCAGAATTTTTAGTGTGAGTAGGTAGGTAGGGATTTTTTTTTTTTTTTCGTTTTTTTTTTTTTTTTTTTGTATGCTAATTGTACAACACCTGCATTTTCTTTTTAACCCTCTGGTATGTACACCTTCTGGGTACTAACACTTCTCTGTAGAATGCTAACTTGATTGTAACATATCTGCAAGGGTGGTAGTTTTCACATAGTATGAATACTAATATTACTAGTAATATCACCTTTTTAATAACAATAAAAACAACAGATAGCCTGACACCAGTCAGAAACAGAGCTTATTATCTCCATATGAACTTAAAAATTTAAGATTATCAATATATTAAACAAAAATAATTGGCCAGACCTTTTGAATGTCCTTGCACTGGCTAGGGTAATAAAAAAAACATTACATTCCTTAGGATTCAGCATTGAAGTACATAGCAAAATCTTTGATATTTTAATACCCTGTAGACCTGAGTCTGATTACTAGCACCCGCACTCCTTCAAAGCCTATGTATCATGTAATTTTAAGACAATACTTAATTGTTTTACATTGTTTACTCAGGGCTTAAGCAATGTTAATATTTTAGGGAGAAGTCATTTCTTCCTCAGCTAAGATTATGGAGAAGTGGAGAGATTTTAGGGAGAGGTGGAGTGATTTTAGGGAAACGCGGAAAGATTTTTAATAGCGCCATGACATGCAAGTTGAAAATGGAACTAAATATACTTATCAATGTAAACCTAATTTCTTATCCTTGTGAATCTAATGTGATTTAACTGCAAATTAAAGTTTTTTTCTCTCTTGCAATGATTGCCTTAACCAAGAAAAGCCTAATCTGAATATGAATACAATTAAAAAAAAAGCTAGGTTAATTCTATATCAGCAAAAAATAAATCAAGCTTCCAGTGCTAATGCACTCAAAGTCAAAACACAAAAACCCATAAAAGCATTTCACAGTCACTTCTTGAATTAAATACATGTCAATAGCAGTGACATCACTATGACATCACACATAATACATGTCTTCTTTGATCTGCTACTGTCCGCACACATTAAAAGAAACAGTTGTCAAACAGATTAAACCCAGTTTCTGATGGCAGGTGTCAAAAATTTGCATGAATTTCAGTTACATTATTTAAGTCACAGAAAGTTTCAGTAATAATAACTATGTTTCTAAAGTCTGGGTTTTGAAAAATAGGAAAAAGTGGACCCATGGAAATTTAATCTCGTGCAAATAGGAAAATCTAGAAATGTAAACATTATGGATTTCTTTCGCTGGTTTTAGTCATTGCATTGAAAGGATGTTTAACTTTTATAAATAAATTTTCAGGTAAGAAAATTTTGTTCGTCTAATATTTTTGACATTTATTGTGCTCTTTCCAAGTGACTTGTGCAGTGTCACTGCAGTTTTATCCTCGGGGCAGATTAAAAAGATTATGCAACGACAAAAGATCGAAACTAAAATTATTATTTGTTTGCAAAATTGTTTGAGAAATTATGACAGAAAGATATCCAAGAATTTATCTATCCCAGATGTTTTACGTACGAGAAAAATCATTATTTTACAAATCTAAAACTCGGTTAAATACGCCCAGTATTGCACAGATAACACTATGTACCACGACTTGTCCATGTGGAATTTTTTAAACAACTTTTTGCATGAATTTTTGAAGTATATCTGGAAATCGGCAGGGCGTTCGGTAGACCCGAGGTTCTGGGTTTTCACTCGCACTTATCGAGAAAAACTCGTATTTGACCCACACAAAAAATTTCCCGTGCGTCGGCTTGACCCGAGGAAAATTTCTTTTATGCGTCTCGAGTTCGAAAGAACTGCCCCTTGTCAATCAAAATTCCGGTGAATTCGAATACTGTTCGCCGCC
Organism: Mercenaria mercenaria; assembly: GCF_021730395.1. NCBI lineage: Eukaryota > Metazoa > Mollusca > Bivalvia > Venerida > Veneridae > Mercenaria > Mercenaria mercenaria. Next base: position 48,721,625 of record NC_069370.1, read on the forward strand.
ATAAGCGGAAGTATGGCAGTAGGCGGAGCTTGGTATATTAATCAGCTTCTGGCAGATGTCAATCATGCCATGCGCCGACTAACACGTGGGCTTCTCGCGGTTTGTATATGGTACAATAATGTCCGTCATTGCCAAAGGTATTTATTGATCAATGTGTAAAAGTTAATTGATAAACAATTCATAGAAGAGCAGCCTATTATCGTATTTGTGTCACTTGTTAATTAGCGGTATACAGAAAGCGTAACATTCACATATTTTGTTTCTTATCTGTCATATCGATCATTCATGTAGTTGAACCTCAACGAACACTGTCTAGGAAAACTTATAAATACAAATACAAATAGTTACCCAAAAGTAATAACGAAACAGGAATGAATAAAAACTTGGCACCGATAAAAAAAAATCCGAGTTTTGGGTTAAAAAATTGTTTGAGTCGCGGCGATTTTCGTGAGTCGGTCGCGTTACTGCAAACAAACAATTTTTTAAGGATGGCCTAGCAAGTAAAAATTGTAGTTAAAAGAAAACACAGTTATTGCATATTTGTCTCCCTCTGTTAAAAAAATAAATCTTTACCATTAACTTCAGCATTTCCTACTTTTACAAAATTTCTATTATTTCTTCAATGACATTTTAATTCCCTGCATTAAACTAAAGCACAGTGCTTGATCGGTTTACAAGAAGACTTTTGACATTTCACATCAAGAAAAGTAAACTCATTAATACAGTAAAGTCATAAATACAATTTACCTACCTTGAAAATAATCTATGATAAATGACAATTTCCCAATCAATACATTGACCAACACAGCTGCTACTAGATATTGTACCATATAGATGAAAACATAAAATTATAAGGAACAAATTTCTCTGTCAGTTGTCATGGTATTTTGTCTGTGTCATTCATTCTTAAGATATTTTCCTGAAAGCTTCAATAACCTGTTAATTGACCATCACGCATCTAACAGATGTATTTTTAAAGATGTTAACAATAGTATTACAAGCAATTTCCAAACATGTATGACCGTTTACTAAGGGTTTTCCTTGATACTGTAATCCCCTGAGAAATGTGCTATTGTCTGAAAGCTGACAATACCTATTTGCTGTACTGTATCATTGAATAGTGTTACAATATTTGGGATATAACTTCAGATTCTTGTCAAATGTTTCAAAATCAGTACTTATACCACTGTTAGTAAACCACTCACTTAGTGAACCATTTCATAAGTAACAAAGTAGAGTTTACCTAAAATACAGTAAAACACTGAATGCTCGAGGTCACATGGGGATAAGCAGAATGCTGGTTTTATCTTACATTTGGAGTGATCAAAACAAAGACAAAACAAGAGCTGTTTGTAAAACACATATGCCCCCAATGATGGGTTGTCCCATTTTTAGTCCTGTGATCACCATGACCTTGATCTTTGACCTACTAACCCCAAAAACAATTGGGAGCATCTACTTCATAAGCCCAATCATGCTATCAAGTTTGAAGATACTGGGTCAAACGGTTCACAAGTTATTGAGCTGGAACAGTTTTCAAGGCTCAGGCCCCTGTGACCATGACCTTTGACTTACTGACACCAAAAACAATAGGGGCCATCAGCCCAATCATGCTACTAAGTTTGAATGTTCTAAGTCAAGTGGTTCTCCAGTTATTGAGCAGAAATAATTTTCAATGTTCATGTCCCTGAGACCTTGGCCTTTGACCTATTGACACTAAAAACAACAGGGGTCATCTACTTCATAAGTCCAATCATGCTATGAAATTTGCAGGTTCTGGGTCAAATAGTTCTCATGTTATTGAGCATAAACTGTTTTCAAGGCTCAGGCCCCTGTGACCTTTGGCCTACTGACCCCTAAAACAATATGGGTCATCTATTTCATTTAAGCACAATCATGCTACCAAATTCAAATATTACAGGTCAAGTGGTTCTCAAGTTATTGGACGGAACCTGTTCGCTCTACCCACAGACGAACTGACCCAACCTGCATGTCCAAAGCATTATACTCCCATTTCTAAACAAGAGCTGTCCGTAAGACAGCCAAGCTCGACTATTCGAAATATTGACCCAGAAGCAGGAAAATATTACCCAAAAAAGTTAAATATCAAAAGAGTTTTAAGTTCAAAAGGGGGAATAATTTGACCAAAATGCATATCAGTTATGGGACTTGCTGCTATCAACTAGTTTTATAACCCCGAAGGCACATGAGAAGTTTCAATTCAATATCTGCATTAGTTTTGGAGATAGTAACTTGCATGTAAAACTTTAACCAGAATTTTCAAAGTCCAAAAGGGGGCATAATTTGCCCAAAATACATGCCAGAGTTTTGGGACTTGATCCAGTGAGGTTAGTAATTGATCTAGAAAAAGAAAAAATAAGTTTCAAATCTATATGCCTTTTAGTAATAGCTGTATGTACTTGCACGCAAAACTTCAACCAGAATTTTCTAAGTCCAAAAGGGGGCATAATTTGGCCAAAATGAAAGTCAGAGTTATGGGACTTGATCCTATCAACTAGTTTTATAACCCCGAAGACACATGTGAAGTTTCAAATCAATATCTGCATTATTTTTGGAGATAATAACTTGCATGTAAAACTTTAACCAAAATTTTCTAAGTCTAAAAGGGGGCATAATTTGCTCAAAAAACATGTCAGAGTTATGGGACTTGACCCAGTGAGGTTGGTAATTGATCTAGAAAAAGAAAAAATAAGTTTTAAATCTATATGCCTTTTAGAAATAGTTGTATGTACTTGCACGCAAAACTTTAACCAGAATTTTCTAAGTCCAAAAGGGGCATAATTTGGCCAAAATGAAAGTCAGAGTTATGGGACTTGCTGCTATCAACTAGTTTTATAACCCCGAAGACACATGTGAAGTTTCAAATCAATATCTGCATTAGTTTTGGAGATAGTAACTTGCATGTAAAACTTTAACCAAAATTTTCTAAGTCTAAAAGGGGGCATAATTTGCTCAAATAACATGTCAGAGTTATGGGACTTGACCCAGTGAGGTTGGTAATTGATCTAGAAAAAGAAAAAAATAAGTTTTAAATCTATATGCCTTTTAGAAATAGTTGTATGTACTTGCACGCAAAACTTTAACCAGAATTTTCTAAGTCCAAAAGGGGGCATAATTTGGCCAAAATGAAAGTCAGAGTTATGGGACTTGCTGCTATCAACTAGTTTTATAACCCCGAAGACACGTGAAGTTTCAAATCAATATCTGCATTAGTTTTGGAGATAGTAACTTGCATGTAAAACTTTAACCAAAATTTTCTAAGTCCAAAAGGGGGCATAATTTGCTCAAAATACATGTCAGAGTTATGGGACTTGACCCAGAGAGGTTGGTAATTGACCTAGAAAAAGAAGAAATAAGTTTCAAAGCTATATGCCTTTCACTGATGGCTGTATGTACTTGCATGCAAAAACTTAACCAAGGTGTGACGCCGACGCCGACGCCGACGCCAGGGTGAGTAGAATAGCTAGACTATTCTTCGAATAGTCGAGCTAAAAAGGTCTTTATCAATATATTTTGACATTGTTAGGTTGGGAATCTGTAATGACAAAAGGCCAATTCCATTCAGTTTTCTCAGTATTAGATTTCAACAGTCCCAAATTAGTAATGAAAGTCATGTGTTCGAATAATCAAGCCGGCTGAAAAAAAGTGTTATCACATGGTTGACTGTCATTTACAAACTATCTTGCATTTTACCCATTTTAAAACTTATGATGTATTATGATGCTCATCTCAAGCATAGTGACTGTAATTAATATAATTAATTAGGAAAACCGTAACTACAGAAGCAGAAGCCGATCATTTTCAACATACTGATCACTGATAATTACTTTCAAGATTACATGGCGCTAGAATGACAGACTGATGAATTTTGCAGCAGATATAAAACATTTCTTGCAGCATACATATAAAACAGAACAGAAACCAACCCAACTACTTAACCATGGAAACAGGCAAACTATCAATAAAAAAAAAAAAAAAAAAAATTCTATTTCAAGCATTATACAGTTAGAACAAACAATTATAGCCCATGCCTCCCTAAACACCCCACCTCCTAACTCACACACACCTTTGCAAAACCCACCACATTGTTAAACATAAACAGTGTAAAACATATGTTTTTTCTACCTGGAAGGCTAACCGATTTTCCTAATTTTATTTGATTTCTATCATCAGATAGCATGACAGGAACATATTTCTTACAGACAAAATTGAAATTGTGTACTTACTGTGCTGATCTGCTTCTGTAATAAACTATATATATAACACCTATATTCCCAATATTCTCACGAAAATTACTCATTAAACCGCTTAAACTATAATCTTACAGATGTAGTGGCTTCAATGTACAGTGATTTTTTTATGAATTTATCGTGAAATCATTAATATTTATGGGGTACATATGTGCAAACCTGCTTAACAATGTCTAACTGATAAATAAAATGTTCACCAATTTTATTGCTAAAATCTGAAATCAACTAATCCAATGTCCACATGAAAAAAAACTATTTTGGACAAAGACCTGAAATTTTATCCAAACAAAATTTAATTATATTACAGCATACACTGTTTTTAATGCTTAATCTTAATGAAAAATCAGTCATTACCATGCTTGGCAGTACAAAAACAATACCATATCCGTTACAAATATAGTTCTATGTGTTCATTTTGACTGAAACACATGACTGCTTTGTAATTAAAATTCAGCAGATTGTTACAATGGATAAACTGTCTTATAGTGTTAAAGATATAAGTACAGGAGGCCAAAGTTGACTTTAAACTGTTCTCTTTAGTGTTTGCAGTATTTTGTGCAGTTATGTGTCATGCAAATAAGAAAGAAATATATATAAAATAACACAGCTAGTGACAGTTTCAATGCTTTCTGACATTTGTTCAATCTTATGTCACAGTGATATATTTCGCCCTCTGCTAACTTCCTCAAGTCACTAAATTAGACAAGAACCATAAAAATACTGAATTTGCATACATTAATTCTCTACAGGAGTTTTAAGAGTTATGCCTTGGACATTCAATACAGGGAGATAACTCAAAAAAGAAGAGAGGTAGGGTAATGGTTCTTGCACATGACATATCACCATGTCATGCTGAGCATGGGTGCCAAGTTTTTTGAAATTCATCCATTAATGACAAAGTTACAGATCTGAAAGGAAATCCAGATGGACGTTCCATAAAGAGATAATTCAGGAGGAATGACTTAAAGTTCTTGCACGCATCCATCCATGAATGACAAAGTTTTAGACTGGACACAAAATCCAGATGGACATTCAATAAAGGGTGATAATTTAAAAAGTAAAACAAGTAGATATTTGGTTCTTGGAGGCAACAAATCTTCACGCTGTACTGACCAATTACATGAATGACAAAGTTTCAGACCTGATATGAAATCCGAAACCAACAACAACTGGATGGGGGGGGGGGGGGGGGGGGGGCATTAAAAAACTCATCTTTCAATCTTTCAAGTTTTCTATAATACTCATTTACTTATTTTTGTATTAATCTAATACAGGCTATATTAATAGCCATACAGCCACAACTTTCTCAGAAAATTGGAAAAAAATAATTATAACTCAGGTAATAAGAGACATAAACATAGAGCTCAAATAACAATGTTCATTGATTTTTAACCTAAGATGAGAAACAAGAGGGGCATGATGACCCTATATCGCTCACCTGTTAATCTTGGCCTAGGAATCATCAAGATAAGTTTCAAGAAGATAGGATCATAAATGTGGCCTCTAGTGTTAACAAGATTTCCCTTTGATTTGATCAGGTGACCTAGTTTTTGACCCCATATGACCCAGATTCAAGCTTGATTTAAAGGTCCTCAAGACATACATTCTGACCAATTCTCATGAAGATAGGGTCATAAATGTGACCTTTAGAGTGTTAACAAGCTTTTGCTGTGATTTGATTGAATGACATAGTTTTTGACCCCATATGACCCAGATTCAAACCTTGCAAACATTCTGACCAATTTTCATGAGTTTCAAACTTAAAATGTGGTTTCTACAGAGTTAACAAGATTTTCCTTTGATCTGGCCTAGTGACCTAGCTCTTGACCCCACATGACCCAGTTTCAAACATGACCTAGAGATAATCAAGACAAACATTCTGACCAAGTTTCGTCATGAAAATAGGTCATAAATGTGGCCTCTAGAGTGTTAACAAGCTTTTCCTTTGATTTGACCAGTTGACCTAGTTTTTGACCCCACATGTCCCAGATTCAAACCTGACCTAGAGGTCATCAAGACAAACATTTTTAATAATTCTCATGAGTTTCAAACTTAAATTGTGGACTCCAAAGTGTTAACAAGATTTTCCTTTGATCTGGCCTACTGACCTAGTTTTTGACCCCACATGGCCCAGTTTCAAACTTAATCTAGAGATCATCAAGGCAAACATTCTGACCAAGTTTCATGAAGATAGGGTCATAAATGTGGCTTCTAGAATGTTAACAAGCTTTTCCTTTGATTTGACCAGGTGACCTAGTTTTTGACCCCACATGACCCAGATTTGAATTAGACCTAGAGGTCATCAAGACAAACATTCTGACCAATTCTCATGAGTTTCAAACTTAAACTGTGGACTCTAGAGTGTTAAAAAGATTTTCCTTTGATCTGGCCTAGTGATCTAGTTTTTTTTTATCCCAGATGACCCAGTTTGGAACTTGACCTCATCAAGGCAAACACCCTGACCAAGTTTTATAAAGATTGGGCCACAAATGTGGCCTCTAGAGTGTTAACAAGGCAAATGTTGACTAACAAAGCACGACGACGGACGCAGGACAAAGACCGGTCACAATAGCTCACCTTGAGCACTTTGTGCTCAGGTGAGCTAAAATCTGTTACTCTAGTAGACATACTCTCCTATGAAGCTTTTACAGTCAGGACAGCTGTTACACTAAGGACATATTCTTTTGTTACACTGTTTTTGTCATGGCAGATAACATTTTGGTAAATTGTAATTGGCAACATGTGGCGCTACTTAATCAATACATTTTTTTCAGTCATACTAGTATCCATGATACTTTGTGCAAACATTCCCTACAGAATGCACAGAAATGCATGAGATATGTACAATGTCCCCACTATCTTGAGTAAACTTCCAGGTATCAGAGTGCAGATATGCAGAGTATAATACTCTTTTTGTTAAATCAAGTAAATGTAAATACACACCAGACCAAATTCATTGTCAAACAGTTAATCTGATAAATGAGAGGAAAATCTGACATAGTTGGGGGGAAATTGACTGATAGTATTGATAAATTCAAACGACATTTTTTGTCTGCATATCCAGCTAACAAGGGGCCATAACCAGACAGAGAAATTCATGTAATCTAAAATTAAACTGACTGATATATTCTAGCAGTCATAAAATCAATTTCCAGCAGGATATCCAAATAGTCAATATATCAAGACCATCTATATTTTAAGTATTTTCTATGCACAGTGCCTCTACCGACTTCAATTACTCTTGAAAATTATCTCCCTTTTATAATGAAATTCAAATAATTCAATTATCTTTCAGAAATCCACTTCATTACCAATAATCACTATTTGATTTCCCTAAACTCACAGTAAATGCCTATCTTCTGAAATATATCTGTATGCACTGTGTATTACACCAAAGGAACCAGTTATCTAAATGCTTTGGTAATTGCTACTATATCTAGTTCCATCACCATCACCAAGTTTTAATGTGAGATGCAGGCATTTCTGTTCCCCAAATACCGCAAAAACATAATTATTTGAGGGGACTAATTTTCATGGATGTAGTGGTCCTGATAATCTATGAAAATCAATCCTTAGGGAAAAAAAAAATTCCACTTATTCTATTTATAGAATTTGAAATCCACAAAACTTCAGTCCTTTCAAAATTGCTGTTTCAGTCAAAACCAAGAAATTTCTTTCCCAATGAATTAAATGACTATACAGTAGATCTATGCTTTTTGTATAAAATAATCTGAAAATCATGTTGAAGCTATTCTGATACAGTGAAATTATGATTCATCTCTTTGAAATTTTTTTTATAAACTTTTTTCTGAGATGTATGATAGTGCTAAAAACATAGGTACTTTGTCATCTTTTTTAGTGTTTTTTTTTTAATTGTTTCAGAAAAATTTATCTTCAAGATGTACATGCAGTTTCAGTTTTAAAATTATTAAGTAGTAAATTCTGTACTAAGATTTTTCAATACAAAATCAAATGATAAATTTGTGAGCATTCATGTTTTTAAATTACATATATGAGCCGTGCCATGGGAAAATCAACATAGTGGCTTTTGCGACAACATGGATCCAGACGCTGCGCATCCGCGATTGGTCAGGATCCATCTGTCGCAACAGTTTTCTATTGCAGTAGGCTTTAAAAGCGAAAGCAGATCTGACCAACTGCGCGGATGCGCAGCTGTCTGGATCCATGCTGGTAAACCTACTATGTTGGTTTTCTCATGGTGCGGCTCATATTATCTTTATAAACATATGCACCAAAAAAAATCAACTCATCTTTTTATGGACTTTTAATTATTATAATAACATTTTTCAGTTGTTGCGATTACAAAAATCTGTTCACCTGGATTTCAAACTAAACCCACCTAAAGCTAGTCTGCAGTAACTTACATTAACTTTCTTTCTCAAAATAAATAATATCTAAGATTTTCAATTATTTTCTGGTACTGTTTAAATTACTTGCCAATTTCATACCAACCAAAAACATAAATATTAAGACATTTGCGTCACAGAAAATACATAAAAACAATAAAATACACTTTCACTATATTAAATGATTATTTCGTTGCTGTAAGTTCAAAATTAATTCACTTTGGAATTTTCAATAATGTTACTCATTTGTTATGTAAATTTGTAAAAATTGCAAAAAAAATAAGAATCAGGAAAATTTATGAAAAAATAAGACACTAATACAGCTTATTTATGCCAATCTCTTATTTATTTTTTTTAGTTCCATTAAATCAACAATTTTGTCAACTTGCACCAGCTCCTTGATACACTTCTTCAGTACATTTTACACAAACTGCCAACAATTTACAAGGAAAAATATAAGAAAATATAATATTACCTCCATTACGTTAATCCTGTGTTATGCTGCTGTTTTATTTAAAATTCCGTTCACTATTTTCAAGTGTTACTTTGCTAGTTCAAATAATTCCTCTGTATATATCTGAACTTGCACACCATTAATTAAAGATAAAAGTAACAATACACCAGACATTAACTACTCCTGCCTGAACAAATAGCTACTATTTGTTAATATTTGTTCAAGTCTATACCCTTAGCAATACTATCTCAGATAAAATGTACAACTGCTATTTTCTACTTCAGTATATAGTCCTGACACACTCAGGCTTTTTGATGTGACCAGTGGCAGAATATGGCAAGCTGTATTGGGAACATTCTGAAACTGGCATCAGAAATCACTACTTGATATTAATTATATTGAATAATAGTGGTATACAAAGTGCACAGGGTACATTACAGAAACTCCTGTTATAAAATAATAACTTTACATCTAAAATAATAACCGACCATGTTTTTTTTCTCCCAGACTGATGATCAATTTAATCAATCAAGTATCCAAAAGGAAATAATGACTGAAAATCAAGTTTGGTTTTCATCCCAGTTGCCGGGAGTAAAGTACCAATTTTCTCGATTGTCTTTTTATTTTATTGCTCAATTACAGGAAAATCTGGTTTCTAAGAGAGCCATAACAAGAAAACAAGAGACTTATAGTATAATCTAATATAAGACAGTGTTCTTTCTGGAACTATTACATCTCTTAGGCGGGTTTTCAAAAACAAAAAATATAGAACATATTGAATTTATACTTTGAAATAGCAATAAGTCATGACGGAAACACAACATCTGGATAAGAAACACTGTTTAATTAAACAATTCTTACTACAGCCACATTTGTCAGTTTTCGAAACAGGGTTTTCAAAAATATCTTCTAACTTTTCCAAACATTCCCAAATAATTCTTTTAAACACAAACAAATCAAGATACTGTGAAATCAATTAATTTTGCAACATGGAATTTCCTGATTTGGCCAAAGCGGCATTTTCATGGGGGTATGAATTCACTGCTTTCGGATTTTGAACAGAAACTGATGTGAATTTTATAGCTACACTGTGGTTAAATCAACCAAAAAATCTATAAAAAAATTAGTTTGCCATGAAAACTGATGATTTCACAGTAAATACCTTTCAAAAACTTGAGCAACAAGAGCTGTCTCCATAGGATGACACATGCCCCCGATGGCACTTTGAATGAATAGTTATGGCTGATGTTAGAGTTTAGGACCTTTGACCTACGGACCTGGGTCTTGCGCGCAACATGTCGTCTTACTGTGGTACACGTTCATGCCCAATAATTTTAAAATCCATGCATGAATGACAAAGATATGGACCGGACCCGCCCATCAATGCACTATCATGAAATATGACCTTTAACGTCTAAGTGTAACCTTGACCTTTGAGCTACGGACCTGGGTCTTGCGTGCGACACGTCGTCTTACTGTGGTACACATTCATGCCAAGTTATTTAAAAATCCATCCATGGATGACAAAGATATGGACCGGACACGAATGCACTATCATGAAAAATGACCTTTAACGTCTAAGTGTGACCTTGACCTTTGAGCTACGGACCTGGGTCTTGCGCATGACACTTCGTCTTACTGTGGTACACATTCATGCCAAGTTATTTGAAAATCCATCCATGGATGACAAAGATATGGACCGGACACAAATGCACATCATGAAAAATGACCTTTAACGTCTAAGTGTGAACCTGACCTTTGAGCTACGGACCTGGGTCTTGCGCGCGACACGTCGTCTTACTGTGGTAAACATTCATGCCAAGTTATTTGAAAATCCATCCATCGATGACAAAGATATGGACCGGACACGAAAATTGCGGACAGACCGACAGACTGACAGACCGACAGACGGTTCAAAAACTATATGCCTCCCTTCGGGGGCATAAAAATGTAAAACTGATATAGATTTTTATGGCACAATAATTATATAAGATTAATTAAGAAAGGAAATTTCAATAAGGCTGTCCCTTATGGAGTTTAATAATTAATAATCCAATTTATTTCCATGTAATGGCAGTAAAATATTCATTTACCCTTGTGATTTACCCTAACAGTTAAACAGACCTTCCAGAAAAAAATCATTTGAACCAGTTCAGTCCACTCTCATCACAAGAAAAAACTACAATAATGTTTTCTTCATCTCATAAATTCAATTAACCTCAATAACAATGATGTATTGACAGGCTAAGATTATTTCTAATCTGAGTAATCTTAGGGAATCCATCTAATCCAGGACATATCAAGGCTTGATTCAGGCATTCAAACGCCAAATCGAAGTGATCTATGTTGTAAGCACAAGAGCTCTGTCAATATTCAACACATACAAATGATAAGAATTATCCATTCAAAAAAGTACAGTTTGATGAGAAACTCTGATGGCCATGTTCTTTTGGGAGAAGATATTTGAATATGGAAATGAGTTATACTTTTTTGGTATTTAATGTAGTTCTGCATGTTCAGATCAATTTTTTTTTACAATGCAGAATTTGATTAAACCCTGATTTTTAAAAACTTCAGAATGTACTTATAAAATTCAGCAAATAAAGAAGATAGGCTCACATGCTTTATTGATTGCTAGACTGATTTGAAAAATTTGGAGCTCAGCAAGTTTTCATAATGGGAAGCTACGTAGGGATTTTTCTAGACCTCTAAAAAGGGCAGGGTGCTGCTAAAAAGGGGCAGAGTGCATTTTGCGCATTGCGTACTTTTGTCTACGAAAATCATAAGGTAGATTTCCATGGTTTTTTGTTGTAATGTCTACATTGTACGTACTACAGAAAGATTTGCAATGAATCTGAATGTCAGGAAAAACATTAATACCTGTTTGTCTATTTAACATGCTTATCATTTATAAATACATGCAGTTTGTTTTATGTTTGCATACATTATTTTTGTCTTGAAAGTTTTCTTGATTAGAAATATACCATAAAGATACTATTGAATAATTTAATAATTCTGGTGCAAATATGTCATTATATACATTCATTATATCACTGAACGTACCGTTGATACTCGTGTATAAATGCACAATTTTTTTCATCCCTGACCCCCTCACTGCCCCCTAATCGTGGGTGCATATTATACGAAGGTGTAGACAGTTTTCCAACTACAAAATAACTTTGTTTACGATTTTCGCCATTTTGGTAAAGGGAAACTACTCTACGCGCTGACTATCTACGCTAAATTCTGAGATTACCGTTACATTCTGTAAAAGATCGAGTGGTTTATTTTCTTTTAAACAAAATTAATATCATAGAAATTTAGTAGTATTTTGATGAAATAAATATAACAAAATCATAGATATTCTGATAGGCAGTGATACTAATTAAAGATCGACTGTTATCTTCAACCGAGATCAAACTGTGAATAACAAAATTGACACGAGGTGCCACGCTAATTGCCGATAATTACTGGCCATTAATCGGCATTTAATAAGCAGCAGACTTTGTTTTAAGATGGTTTTTTTCTTCTTTTTATATGCCCGTTTGAAAAACGGGACGTATTATAGGAACGCCCTGGGCGGGCGGGCGGGCGGCGTCCACAGACTTTGTCCGGAGCATATCTCCTACATGCATGGAGGGATTTTGATGAAACTTGGCACAGTTGTTCACCATCATGAGACGGAGTGTCATGCGCAAGAACCAGGTCCCTAGGTCTAAGGTCAAGGTCACACTTAGAGGTCAAAGGTCAAATTCAAGAATGACTTTGTCCGGAGTATATCTTCTTCATGCATGGAGGGATTTTGATGAAAGTTGGCACAGTTGTTCATCATCATGAGACGGAGTGTCATGCGCAAGAACAAGGTCATTAGGTCTAAGGTCAAGGTCACACTTAGAGGTCAAAGGACACAAGAAAGAAAACTTTGTCCGGAGCATATCTTCTTCATGCATAGAGGGATTTCGATATAACTTGGCACAAATGTTCACCACCTCGAGGCGAAGTGTCATGCGCAAGAACCAGGTCCCTAGGTCTAAGGTCAAGGTCACACTTAGAGGTCAAAGGATACAAGAATGAAAACCTTGTCCGGAGCATTTCTTCTTCATGCATAGAGGGATTTTGATATTACTTGGCACAAATGTTCACCACCATGAAACGGAGTGTCATGCGCAAGAACCAGGTCCCTAGGTCTAAGGTCAAGGTCACACTTAGAGGCCAAAGGTCAGATACAAGAATGACTTTGTCCGAAGCATTTCTTCTTCATGCATTGAGGGATTTTGATGTAACTTGGCACAATTATACACCATCATGAGACAAAGTGTCATGCGCAGTTCCCTTTTTAGAATTACTTCCCTTTGTTGTTACTATAAATAGCTTATATTGTAACTTTTTCATTACTAGTCGTAGGGAAAACTCGAGACCACTTTTCGTAGTACAACATGCATGCTACATCCAATTATGAGGTGTATTTTGACCAATCTCTACCTGGCAAAGATTTTTGTGTGGACTTTTTTTTTAAGATTACCTTCCCTTAGTTGTTACTATAAAAAAACTTATATTGTAACTTTTTTATAATTGACCGTAGGGAAAAAACAAGACCACTTTTCTGTGGTACAACATAGATGTTACTTTCAAATTTTAGGTGTATTTTAAGGTATCTCTACCTGGTAAGGAGTTTTTTTGTGGACTTAGAAAAACAAAAGACTTACAATGATTACTAAACAACCACAAAATTAAAATTCCATTTGCAAATACAGGTGCTAGAGTAAAGGAATTTGCTGAGACGGGCGTATATTGTGACATTCTGGCACTCTTGTTTATTCTGTTTTGCAGTTTGCTTTTACTGCTGACCTATCTAATTGTTGTTTGTTATGATTCGGTCGGTCGTCGTCTGCATACCGATACTGCATACATGCCTCGGGCAAATACACAGCACCTGTGTATAGTCGGTGCTTGTCATAACTTCGTATCGATTGACAATTATTTGGGCTGGTATTTTGACAGATGATTGATCGGCAGTTCGTTTAGAAATACTTCATTAATGGTCAAAGGGGCGGTGCTAAAAGGGCAAAGGGGCGCTGAAGAAAGGCAAAAGGGCGGCGATTTCGGGCAGAAGGGCGGCGCTAAAAATGGGCAGGGCGCTGCGCCCTGCTATTCCGCTCTAGAAAAATCCCTAGCTACGGGAAAACCACAATATGAAACATTTTCGCAAATAGAATTTTTTCTACAAAGTAGATTTTAATGAAACTTCTCACAGTAGTAAATAAACTAGAGTTGTCACAGGAGTGATGAATTATACCCCCACAATGTGGCCTTGTCACAGAACTAAGCCAATGTCAAAGCTGAACTTGCTTGACCTTTGACCTACTGACCTCAAAATCAATGGAGGTCATCTGCTGGTCATGATCAACCACCCTATGAAGTTTCATGATCCTCGGCCAAAGCGTTCACAAGTTATTGTCAGGAAAAGGTTTCAATGTTCCGGGTCACTCTGACCTTTGACCTTTGGAACTCAAAATCAATATGGGTCATCTGCTGGTCATGACAAACGTCCCTATTAAGTTTCGTGATCCTAGTACCAAGCATTCTGAAGTTATTGTCCGAAAACCATTTAAATGTTCCAGGTCACTGTGACCTTGACCTGTGACCTTATATACTGACCTCAAAATCATTAGGGTCATCTGCTGATCATAACCAACCTCCCTATCAATTTTCATGATCCTAGGCCCAAGTGTTCTCAAATTATCATCGGGAAACCGTTTAACTGTTTCGTGTTATTGTGACCTTGACCTTTGACCTACTAACCTCAAAGACCTGTATTTTATCATGTTACACCTGTGTACAAAAATTTATGATTCTAGACCCAAGCGTTCTCAAATTATCATCCAGAAACCGTTTAACTGTTCTGAGTCAATGTGATCTTGACCTCTGACCTACTGACCTCAAAGTCAAATATGACCTGTATTTCATGATCAGGGCTTCGGAAATTTGCCGGTTTGCCGGTTTTGGACCGATTTTTGACTTTTCAGACCGATTCGTGAAGTGAAAAAACGAAAAAAATCGGTCCCGTAAAAATGGAGAAAAGTATAAATTTCGGTCTGATATCTCAATACACGATCACCTGCCAAGCAGGAAATTGTTGGTCGCACCCTCAGATAATCAAAGAGCTATAAATGTATTTTATAGTTCTTTGAGATAATCAATAAACGTGTCAATCGGTCTGATTGTCACTTTGATAATCGGTCCGTAATTAGCACGTGACGCAATCAGCGCTCGCGCGGCACATCCTTTAATGTTAGCAGACAGCCGACTGCCATGTATTAAACATTTTTGACTGGTTTCCAAATGTTTCTGACTGGATCCAAATCATTTCGACGGGGATCCACTTCTTTTATTTAGAATCCGCCGGACGGTTTATTTAAAAAGGTTATGTTTGATCACGGGTAAAAAACAAATGGTCACTGCATTTAATCATGTACATTGTACATAGGTCTTTGATTTAAAAAGACATCACACGGAAAACCGATGAAAATATTTTTTATAATTACTTGATTTGAAGAAATTACATGATTCATTTGTTGGGGCTCCAGTTGAAACAAGTGCAGAAAATCGTCTTTGAAACCCGACTGTACAAAAAAGAAAAAGAAAAAGATGGACCGGCAAACATGAATGATAAAGAAAACCGAAGTGGCGCTGTTTATCAAATTGGTCTTTTAAAAAACGTTTCAGAATGAAATTTTGTTTACATCAGAAGAGAACATATAACTTTATATAATGGAGTTGCTTATTGAAGTACAACGTAAGTGAAATGAAATATGCGTGGCCAACCCGCGTGACCTTTTGGTACTTTACATGCGGGGAAATTCGATCTCAGCATTCACATAACATACACATTCGGTCCGCGGCAGAGTATTCTTAAAATACTGAGGCTGTTTAGCAGAGAATATATGTCGTGTAATTCACTTTGACGCATTGTATTTTATAGAATTCCGTCAAAGAATGAGGAAACATCACAAAGTATCTGCCGTGTATACGGTACCGAAGTCACGTGCGTTGGCTTTTAGACTAGTTACGTACACGTTGTCAATGCCGGCAATTTTATCCTTGCAGGAAAGCAGGAAAAACATCGAAATTCAAACAAAGTAACGATCACACATAACACTGAAACACTGTCTTCATTGTATGGTAACTCGCGGTGACCGTTAACTTAGTTTTAATGCATGACATGCTTATTTCTTTCACGTTTTACAAACTATGTAATTATTTGGAATGCTGTGGGTGGGGTAGCGCCGATGTCACGATTTTCGTTTCGGACCGATTGAGTTATCAAAATTTCCGGAGCCCTGTTCATGATGTTACAACTGTGTAATAAAATTTATGATCCTAGGTCCAAGCGTTCTCAAGTTATCATCCAGAAACCGTTTAACTGTTCTGGGTCACTGTGACCTTGACCTGTGACCTACTGACCTCAATATCATTAGGGGTCATCTGTTGGTCTTAATCAACCTCCCTATCAATTTTCATGACCCTAGGCCCAAGCGTTCTCAAGTTATTATCTGGAAACCATTTAACTGTTTTGTGTTATTGTGTCCTTGACCTTTGACTTACTAATCTCAAAGTCAAACTTGACCTGTATTTTATCATGTTACACCCGTGTACCAAAATTTATGATCCTAGGTCCAAGCGTTCTCAAGTTACCATCCGGAAACCATTTAATTGTTCAGTGTCACTGTGACCTTGACCTTTGACCTACTGACCCCAAAGTCGAACCTGACCTGTATCTTCTGATGTTACACTTGTGTATAAAAAATTATTTAAATCGGTCAAGCCATTCATACGTTATCATCCGAAAACCATGAAAATCAACGGACCGACCAACCAACGGCCAAGCTCACTCCTTTATACACCCCCCAAACTTCGTTTTGTGGGGATATAATGAAAAGCCTATAATATTGTGAAATAAAATGTATTTGTCTGTGTGCTTGTTTTTGAGGTAAAAGTGATCTGCACATTTCAAGCTGGTTTTAAGACATATTTTGAATTATTTAAGAGTTAAATGTTTTCATATCATATTTTAACTTCAGAAAGATAGTTATGTTGCCATTGTAGAAGATTTACTCACTGGTTGCCAATAATTCATTAAATGATTTTCATCTCCGTATGCCGAATCCAGGCTTAAATAATCTACGAATCCAGGCTTTAATCCATGTTATCCGGATAAATGACGTTACGCCATCACTTCCGGTTTATAAAACATGCAGAACTACCATAATGCCCTTTCAGATATTTCTTGATGGGGTCAATTACTTTTACCAGTGCAACTTGTTCTAAGCATGTATCTGACGGAATCCTCAAGCGGAGGAAAAAGAGAAGCAGAATCTTACTTTTGTCTTTCACTGAAATCATCAATGGAGAAAGATCTTGTGGCCAGCTGTCTTGTACTGAGGAAGTGTAACATTTTGAAACTAGACTATATTAATGGTACAAATGCCTTTTAGGCATATCCTTTTAATTTATTATTATACAAGAGCTGTCAGTGGACAGCGCGCTCAACTATTCTCAGTGCTTGATAGTATAATATAAGCAATGAGTTAAACTTTAACATTACAATAAGCATATTCTAAGTCGAAAAGTGGCCATAATTCAGTCAAAATGCTTGAAAGAGTTGCCTCCTCCTTTTTACAGACTGGGGTCATGATGGTAAACAAGTATGCAAAATATGAAAGCAATATCTCAATGGACTTTGAAAATATTTGGGGTGGTACGCAAACTTTAACATTTATTCTAAGTCGAAAAGGGGCCTTAATTCAGTCAAAATGCTTGATAGAGTTGCCTTCTCCTTTTTACTGACTGAGGTCATGATGGTAAACAAGTATGCAAAATATGAAAGCAATAACTCAATGGACTTTGAAAATATTTGGGGTGGTACGCAAACATTAACATTTATTCTAAGTTGAAAAGGGGCCATAATTCAGTCAAAATGCTTGATAGAGTTGCCTTCTCCTTTTTACTGACTGAGGTCATGATGGTAAACAAGTATGCAAAATATGAAAGCAATAACTCAATGGACTTTGAAAATATTTGGGGTGGTACGCAAACATTAACATTTATTCTAAGTTGAAAAGGGGCCATAATTCAGTCAAAATGCTTGAGAGAGTAGCCTCCTCCTTTTTACAGACTGGGGTCATGATGGTAAACAAATATGCAAAATATGAAAGCAGTATCTCAATGGACTTTGAAAATATTTGGGGTGGTACACAAACTTTAACATTTGTGTGACGCTCACACTAACGCTCACGCCGACGCCGGGGCAAGTAGGATAGCTCCCATATTCTTCGAATAGTCGAGCTAAAAATGGCACACTGAAAGTGAAATATGCTGTTAAAATTCTAACTGACTAACTAAAGGACTTAGATTTATTGAGAATAAGTGTTTGATGCAATCTATATACAGATGAGGAATGGGAGTGTGAGGGCTAATAGGTGTAAGGGCTAGGAGGTGTGAGGGCTAGGAGGTTTTCGGGTTAAGAGATGTGAGAGTTATGTGTGCAGACTTGGAGATGTGAAGGACAGGAGCTGTGAGTGCTTAGGGGTATGAGGGCTAAGCAGTATGAGGTCTAGAAGGTGTAGGAGCTAGGTGTGACTGCTAGGAGATGCGAGGGATAAGACGTGTGCGGTCTATCAGCTTTGAGGGCTAGGTGATGGTTAGGAAGTGTGTGGGTTAAGATGTGTAAGGACAAAAAAGTTTCAGGGCTAGGTGTGAGGACTGGGGTTAGGGGGATTGACACACTTTCACGTTATAATTCTTATATATATCTTTCAATTATTCAATGTTTTTCCCATCTAATTGCAAAATTTTACTTCCTTATTGAATCAGCTGTATTCTGAACAGACAAAACATTTCCTGGAATACACCTTAACTTATGGTTTGATTCATTGTAACTGGCTTAAGTAAACTATTTGTAATAATCAAATGCTGCTATTTTAAGGATTATTACTTCATTTACTGTGGCAATACCTTAAAATAAAACTAGAGCTATCACTAAAGGTGATGAATGTACCCCCCGCATGCACTGACACAGTACATTGCAATTTGACGCACACAAGATTGCATAATTATGTGGACTGTATGTATATAGACTGTATGTATACAGTATAGTAACAAAAAACAAAGTCCCATAACTATGCAGAATATTTATCTAAAAGAATGTAACATGCACCATGCACAACTAGGGTTGGTACTAATCACTTGTGTGAAGTTTCATTAAATTGTGTGCAAGGGTTTGGTAGATTAGGCATGCACAAGATTGCATATGCAGACTGTATGTACATAGTATGTTAACAAGAAACAAAGTCCCATAACTCTGCAATTTTTGTCGCTGAAAGAACCTAACATGCCCCATGCACAACTACTGTTGTTACTGATCACTTGTGTGAAGTTTCATTAAATTGTGTCAAGGGGATGAGAAGAGATGGTGCGCACAAGATTGTGTCTATGTATATAGTATAGTAACAAAAAAACAAAGTCCCATAACTCTGCAAATCTTTTTTCTGAAAGAACCTAACATGCCCCATGCACAACTACTGTTGTTACTGATCACTTGTGTGAAGTTTCATTAAATTGTGTCAAGGGGATGAGGAGAGATGGTGCGCACAAGATTGTGTCTATGTATATAGTATAGTAACAAAAAAAACAAAGTCCCACAACTCTGCAATTTTTTTTTCTAAAAGAACCTAACATGCCCCATGCACAACTACTGTTGGTACAGATCACTTGTGTGAAGTTTCATTAAATTGTGTCAAGGGGATGAGGAGAGATGGTGCGCATAAGATTGTGTCTATGAATATAGTATAGTAACAAAAAAAACAAAGTCCCATAACTCTGCAAATTTTTTTTCTAAAAGAACCTAACATGCCCCATGCACAACTACTGTTGGTACTGATCACTTGTGTGAAGTTTCATTAAATTGTGTCAAGGGGATGAGGAGAGATGGTGCGCACAAGATTACGTCTACAGACGGCCAGACGGACAGACAGACAACCTGAAACCAGTATACCCCCCCCTTACAACTTTGTTGTCGGGGGGTACAATGACAGATCATGCAATTAAAGAGCAAAAGTCTAGAAGGCAGACCTCAGATGTAGAATGACATATTATTTTCCTTCTATGTCGAAGGGTGAGAAATTATGCTTGGTGAGAAATTGCAGTATTATCAAAGTTCAAATTTTCATGAGCTGCATGCTGATAAAGGCAAATTTGTTGTCAAATCTGGAAGAATTTGGTGACCTAACATGTTCCTTTCAAGGTAATAAAATTGTCACTTACAGAGGAAGTCATGACCATTTTGGGACCTATGAAACAGCTAAAAGCAAAATTGGTTAAAAACTGGGAAAATCTGACAGATTGAGCAAGGACAGGGTAAAAACTATAGCTCCCTAAACAGAGAATTAATTGACAAGCAACAAAGATATTTAAAATAATTTCCCCAGTCTCTGAATTGCCAGTTTTGAAGTTATTTCAGTCGTGTGCATTTTTTTTCTTAACTTACTCTCTGCCATCAACTTTCCACTTTCTTGAATAAAGTTAGTCCCTATAAAGGTATGTAAAGATTTAAATAAAAAATGTGCAATGAGGTATATTGTAAGTAAAGTGAAGATATGATATATTTTTCACCTAACCTGGGAACCATAGTATTTTAAACTGTCACCTTTCAAAAAAAACTTGTTGGGATTTAATAATGGTGTTAAACATTCCAAGTGGCAGCAGAAGGCAATGACTACTGGAAGTACACATAGATTGGTCTTACCACTACTAAGTAACAAACCCACATGGCGACTGCTCCAATTTTTGTGGGAGGACAGAGCAAAATACAGATGACACTTGTATTCCAGAAACTTTCCTTGCCCTTCAGCTTGCCTGGTGTAAAGCATCCATGTTTGAAATCTTACCCGGCAGAGTGGCTCCGAGGCTCAAACTCACAACCACTGGTCACAAAGTCTGTGTTAGCAATGAACCAACAGGTCCTCTCTATATTCAAGTTATACTTTTATATACAAACCACAATCTTTAACAGACATAAAAACATCACCCCTTATACTCTTATAATCACAACACAAACAGCTGTACTCACCTGGAACTGTAGGCGGCTCCTCTGAAAGATAAAAAAAAAATTTAATTTAAACAATGATGTCTTCTTCCACCAACTTGAAGACATTATATGAGTTATCATTAGTAAGAAGCTCTACATAAAAAAACAATAACACTAAATGTTTTAAGTGCTATAAAGTAACAGACACAGTTTTGTTCATGACCCACACATGCTAACAAGAGCAAACAAAATGCAGAGCAATAGACCCCCGAAAGTATGATCGTTGACCCCTAAGATGACTTTAACCTTAAAGGGACCATCCGGAACATGTGCACTGCAAGTAGTCTCAAAGTCATGAACATTTGTGTCAAGTACTATTCAAAATCCTTCAAGCTTCAAGAGTTCCAGAGCGGACCACGAAACAAAGTGCATTATACCTTGACCCAAAGTGTAACTGCCTTCAGCGAACCATGCCAAAACATGCGCTCTGCACGTCGCTCGATGTGGTGAACATTTGTGTCAAGTTTCTTCAAATCCTTCAAGTGGGTTCAAGAGATACCCCGAGCGTACACGAACTTGCAAACGTGCCAAAGGACACTGGCTTCAGAACATAATACCCCCTTCATGTGTATACAAAGGAGGCAAATTAAATGTATTCAAACTTTAAGACAAACAGACACTTAATCAAACCAAGTGCAAAAATAATGGGCCAATTTGATTTCACTCAACACGTAATAAACTCAGGTCATCTGAGCAGCAAGAAAAAAATCCTTGTTGTTTTTTTTTTTTTTTTGCAAATAAATGCTTCAGGGTTAAATTCTAATTTGACACAATATATCTATTGTCATCTGTTTCAAGTAACTTAGCAAAATATATACTTCTAACATTACTGATATAAACCCCAGAATTCAAAATGTGTATAGGAATTAATATCATGAAAATATATGATATACCAATCTCGTGAGACTTGCCCACATTGACGTACACCGGATAGACCCGCGGAGTGCCAGGAAGCCAAATGAACACATAGCCATTTGCCAGCTGCAAAATGGTGTATGCAGGAAAAGTGAAAAAAATGAGCACAGTCTTATACCACATTAATCTATTTGGAAGAGTATAATTATAATTTAAATGAAAGAAAAACAATAAATAATGTGAACAGTTTCAAAAAACAGAGCCGGTAACAAAAATTGTTCAAGGATATTCCATAATCGCAGCAAGAAAGCAATAATGAATTCAAGCTACTAAATAATTCAAACTCATTTCACATTTTCAGTTCAACTTTTACTTCTTTAAGGAAGAAAGTGTTTTTGTAATGTTGTGATTTACGACTGTTCTGCACAAGCATCATTGATTTCTAGAAAATTTCATCTAAAACACTTTAATTTTTCAGTGCCTTCTGATTACGATTTCTGAGGAAAATTAAACTTCAAAATAAAATGACCATGTCCTGGGTGGTCAACCCACCTGACTTTTGGATACCCTACACTACATAATTATGGTCCTTCAGTGTAAAAAAATTATCAACTTCATAATTACTGTGAAATTTTGTGCTTTGGCCTGCCTTTTTCATGGGAGATAGATTTCACAGATTTTTCATCTTGAACATAAAATGGACGGGAAACTTTGACTAGCAAGGCAAGAATGCTAATTAGAATTTTACATACTTGTAACCTTCACCCTGCTAGTGAGGCAATAATGACTGTCCATCATGTCAGAGGAGATGTCAATACCATATAATTATTTAAGTGGTTTTTACTGAAAATTTACGGCTGAAGACGGTACAGCAGACATGATCAGACTGCACGATATGCAGGCTGATCTTGGTCTGCACTGGTCACAAAGGAAGAATCACTTGCCGCCAGCAAGCTAAAGGTTAGGCACTATGAATTGCATCCAGAACTGTACCTCCAAGTCAAACTCAAAGGCAAGTGCAGTCCACTTAGGACATTCATACTAAACTATACCTCTTCGTGGGCTACATTGGTGAGAGGGAAAAAGGCGAGATGATATCTCTATACTTCTAATGTTTTAAAGATACATAAGTCACTAATCAATAGAACAAGTTTGATTATTGCCTGACAGAAAATTCCGAATCCAGAATCTAGTCAGAGCAGCACTGCAAATGACATTCTGGTTGAGAACCTGGAAATTGACAATTTCAACTTGGAAACTGACAATCTCCTAATAGTACAAAGTTGATTATTGCCTGACAGAAAATTCCGAATCCAGAATCTAATCAGAGCAGCACTGCAAATGACATTCTGGTTGAGAACCTGGAAATTGACAATTTCAACTTGGAAACTGACAATCTCCTAAGTCTGGCAGATAGTACCTAAAGAGGCTGAGTGAGTGCCAAAATACAATTTCAATGAAATATTTTAAAACTAGAAAGTCCAAAAGCCCAGATAAAGATATCCAAATTCATTTTCTTTATTTACATTTACAGAAACCTTTATTCAAAACATAATAACTAGAAAATGACCAAAAGTGTAAGAAATTATTTACAATGCTCTAACTAACTCCTTAAGATTTCGACTTGGTGTATCCGATTTTTCAATGTAACTATCCCTTTTGGGTAACAGAATTCCATACAGCTAACAGTTTTACTGGTGCAAGAAAATCATATAATTATAATTAAATCGTGAAAATTGGCGGGTGATACAAAAATAATGTAATAAGTCTCTACCATAAAACACCATGCTGACTAAAGACTTCTCGAAGCTACGATAGAATTCCTCAGGCCTACTAATTTCCTCTTTAATTTCCTTTCAGTATATCAGACAACACGCCCCGGGGTTCTGTAAGCATATACGTGAGGCAAAGAAACATATATCTCAGTTATAGGAACGAGAACAGCGGTTACGTGGGGAACAATTTGGTTAGCTGGTGAACAATTTGACAAAATATACAATGAGTAACTGGGTAATAAATGGAAAGCAGCTGCCAGCACAGTTTTTACAGTGATATTTCACTAAAGAAATGGTAACCATACCTAAATACAAATGTCTTAGTCTCCTATAGAGAGACAGAAAATGCTTAAAGGTATAAGTAATGGCTTTCCTGAAATACACAAACAAGCTTTTTAATTAATTTGCTTTAGGAACCACGAATCCTACCTTTATTTCTTAATTGAAACAAAACTGATTGCCTACAGAAAGATTAAACACATTATCATTATTCCCTGTATTTCAAAGATTCCTATTGTTTTTTTTTTATTAAAAAAAAATCATTTAGTACAAAGTAATGCTTAACAAGTATGCACATGGGCAGAATGGTTCGAGCCGCCAGCTGTCAGAGTGACACCTTGACCTTAACCTAAACCTGGGGCTGGCCAAGACACTCTGTCTAATAATGGTGAAAATTCATGCCAAGTTACATCAAAATCCAACCATGCATGAAAAAGAAATGCTCCGGACAAATTTCAATTTGACCTTTCACCTCCAACTGTGACCTTGACCTTTGATAGGAACATGGGGTTTGCCCATGACAACTCCTCTCATGAGGTAAACATTCAGCCAAATATAAACAAGATTTGTCCTGCATGTCAAAGTTATGGTCAGGACAAAATCTGAGTGACGCACTAGGACCTACTCCCACACACCAACCCCCAAAAAGTGAGGACTAAGATGAGCTCAGCGCAAGCGGGCCTCGACAAAGATCTTAAAAAGTAACTATAAACATTAAAGAAAACAAGAACTCATAGAACACAAAATGCCCCCCTTGATGCATTCAATATTTGCATAAGGAACAAAAATTATTATCATGCAGAAACGGTTTAACTGTTCCGGCTCAATGTGACCTTGACCTTTACCTACCAACCTCAAAATCAATAAGGGTTATCTGCTGGTCATGACCAACCTCCCTATCATCTTTTACGATCCTAGGCCCATGGATTCTTGAGTTATCATCCGGATACCGTTTTAATTGTTCCGGATCACTGTGACCTTGACCTTTAACCTACTCAACTCAAAATTAATAGGGGTAATCTGTTGATTATTATCAACTTCCCTATTAAGTTTCGTGATCCTCGGCCCAAGTGCTCTCAAGATATAGTCCGGAAACGGTTTAACTGTTTCGGGTCAATGTGACCTTGACCTTTGACCTACTGACCTCAAAATCTATACGGGTCATCTGCTGGTCATGAACAATCTCTCTATCAACTTTCATGATTCCAGGCCCAAGCGTTCTTGAGTTATCAACCAGAAACTGTTTCACTGTTCCGAGTCACTGTGACCTTGACCTTTGACCTATTGACCTCAAAATCAATTGAGGTCATCTGCTGGTCATGACCAACCTCCCTATCAACTTTCATGATCCTAGGACTAAGCGTTCTTGAGTTATCATCCAGAAACCATTTAACTGTTCCCTGTCACTGTGACCTTGACCTACTGATCTCAAAATCAATAGGGGTCATCTGCTGGTCATGACCAACCTCCCTTTCAATTTTCATCATCCTAGGCCCAAGAATTCTTGAGTTATCATCTGGAAACGGATTGGTCTACATACTGACAGACCGACCGACAGACATTGCAAAACAATATACCCCTCCTTCTTCGAAGGTGGGGGGCAAAAAAAAATTCTAACAAAAACTTTTGAAACTGCTCAATTAAAAGAAATCACAAATGTTCACTATAACAGTACAAATTTCCCATCACTGACTTTTTTACTTCTTTTTAAATTACACAAGAGTTTAAGTGCCAAAACTCCGCACATAAATTTCTAAAGGCAAGGAGTAGTTTCCTGGTATATTGATCATTCTGGTCTGACAAGGGAGTCAAAATTATCTCCCTTCAATAAAATAATCATAAAAATAGCGCTCAATGGTATTCCAGAGACCAATACAATATGATTATATCTGGAAAACTTGCAATAATTTCTTAAGAAACAATTTATAACCTGGGCGTATTTTCTCTTCTATGTCCCATGGGTTACATCTGGCTGCTTCCTTTCGACTTTTCATTAACAACCCAGTCATTTGGCATTTCAAACTGTACCAATAACTTACAAAAAAGCTAAAACTGGCATGCTCCATTTTCTGCTAAGTTATAACTCAAACACATTTTCATATTTATCAAATTGTATAACTGATGAAAAAACCAAAATGTCTAGCTACTTTTAAATATTTACATTCCTCTATTCTTT
Source organism: Mercenaria mercenaria (assembly GCF_021730395.1). Classification (NCBI taxonomy): domain Eukaryota; kingdom Metazoa; phylum Mollusca; class Bivalvia; order Venerida; family Veneridae; genus Mercenaria; species Mercenaria mercenaria. Next base: position 48,747,947 of record NC_069370.1, read on the forward strand.
TCCACTGAAAATTATGACATTCACTTTGTATGAGGCCAAAATGGCTTGCTTGAACTTTTCATTATCAACCCAAAGACATTTTCGTCTCTTACCGTACATCTTGATGTCAAAATGACTGTGTGATAAAACAGTTTGATAATTTCATGATTTTACAAGTCTAGCTACATAAATTTTTTGCACATATGTGTGTTAATGTTCCTTCTTTATCTCTCTATAATTATAAGTTCAACTTTTGAACATCATTATAAAATCTTAAATCATTAAGTTTGCTACTTGCTGTTGTGCAACGAAACTAAGTGTGGCCGCAGGTGATGCTCTTTCTATTTTGTTTAAACAGCAACTGCCAGCTAGAATCATAAACATTACGTTTATCTCGCAAATTTAGTATAGACGTTTCAAAATAGCTTTCCTAATTCAATAACTTCAAGTTCTCTGCCCTTATATACAATACAACTGCAATTACATTCTGGGTGGTAACTTGAAAATTTCAAGAACTGAAAATGAGAATTGGCACTTAAAAGATTAGAGAGCAAAAATTTTGAAACAATGAAATGAATTTCTCTAACCCTTATAATTGATTCTCACAATCTAGTATGCAATGTTAAATACTGCGTCAAGGGCAATAACTCCACTCCTATTGAAGCTTTCTTGCCAATTATCAAACTAAACTGTGATTTTTTGGAGTGTATATCAAAATCCCCTTGATCAAAATCCCCTCCACTGAAAAATGACAGGGGTTACAAAATCCCCTTCATACTTTTGCTGGGGGTAACATAATCCCCTCATCTGTGATCTCATTAAGATATATAGATATCAGTGCTCAAATTATATTATGTTTGCTAAAGGCATTGTATTTTACGTGGTTTAGCTATAGACCTTTTAAATCGATATAGATGTATTTTTGAACTTAATGAAGAGCGAGTATAATTGCACAATGGATTAGATACCCCCTGCAAAATTGGTATGAAGGGTATTTTTGTAACACCGTGTCATTTATCAGCGAAGGGGATTTTGATCAAGGCTATTGATTGATCTCCCGATTTTTTGACCAGACACATTTGTGTACATTCTGAACAACTACCAATAGGGCCCTAAATGTGTAATCAAAGTGCAATACAAAATGTTTTATTTAAAATAAAGGACATAAACTGCTTAAGAATGGGGCTTCAAATAAAGCAACAAAAAAAACCTTTTCACGCTGACAAACTTATTTTTACTCTGGTTATTTGGGAGCTTTTTTTCCAGTTATCAATCATCTGAGATTTTATTGCCTAATTTTCAGAAGATTGTTTCGGAAAATTGGCACTAATATCAGCTTTTTTTGTTTTCGGGCCAAAAACTCTGGCTTTTACGGGAGCAATTTTTAAAAATTTGAAAAACCTGTACGGATCAATGGTCATATACATTCTGACACATTTTTCTGTTTAGTTTCGAAAATTTTCAAAAATATTGTCTCTAAAGTTAACAATAAAACATCAATTCGACTAATTTTTTGGAACTTTTTTTAAATGAACTTTTTCAAGACCTTCTTCCATCAAGACGTTTGCCCAAATGAATACAACAGTTTAACCTCAGCTCTTTTTTAAAACATTAAAAAAGTTCACATTCTCCCTTTTATATGATTTTCAACATAAAAGATAAATAAATAATACTCTAAAAAGATTAAAATCACTTTAAAACATCTTCAAGCCAGAAAAAAGGGCTTTATCAAAAAACCCAAGGAACTAAACCCCCATACATCTGCAAAAAGAGATAAGAACATAATTCTCTTTTTTTCCAATTTAAAAAACAAGAGAAAAAAAATCCGTATTTTGTTTCTTTTTGAAACACTCTTTTTTGATCTAAAAATAGTATTTTAATGATTTAAAAAGTACATGTAAATGACTTCCCAAAAAATAATCTATCTGGCTAAAATTTCGGGAACACAGAAAAAACACAACAAAGACACCTCCTACTCAAATCACGCCAATATGTCATTATTGAACTTTCTGTTTTACTGCAAATACGTACAACAATTAATTACCAAGATTTCCACTAATTCTCTAGCTGTCATTCTAATTTTTCATGAATTTGTTACATTTATAGATTTCCTACCATTTATACAATGTGTATGAATTGAACTTAATACACTGAACTAGAGATGCTTTTGAGAAAAGCGCAGTCTCCCACAACGCCTATTTGCTGGATTGTTCAACGAAGGGTCCCTATCAAAAAGTCAGTTTCCGGATCGCTAAAGTGGATCCAATAGAGGGTCTGGACGAGTGAATCTAATCAGTTTTTTCAAAGGCCATAATTCAAAAAATCCGGGGGGGTTGGCAGTTTCAAACTTGCCAAGGCTTTTGGTCAAACACTTTTGTTCAAGTTTGGTGAAGATCGGGTGAGAAATGTTTAATTTATATGTGACAAACCTTTGGACAGACAGACACAAAAAGACACACAGACTGGAGTAAATCAATTGTCCCCCACACCACTGGTGGGGGGAGACATAATTATTAATCATACAGTCTTCAGCCTCAGCATACCAATCAGTTTCATAGAACAGGACTGGTACCAGTCTAAAATATTGGGCAGCATGGTCAATCTTACAATTTCAAAGTTTTGGGTAAAATTTTTGCATTAAAACCTTTGCCGCTGCAGGCGAATTTAACACCTTTCAAACACTTGGAACCAATCAAACGCCCTTAAAACGGGGTCTGATCAGGTTTCCAAGCGTTGCTACCTGACAAACTTTTCCAATTTGGAGCAAATTTAAGAACTTTACAATTTACAACGACATTTTCCCCAACCCAATTTTTTCTTAGCGCTAAAAGGGTTAAAAATTTTAAAGAAAGGATCTCATCCTCAAAGCTGCTTATCTTATATTTACTGTGCTGTGTCATTATAATATTTTATGTTGCTAAGGAATGAAAAATACGACCCCATCTTATGCCCACCTTAAAAACCCATCTGTCAGGTGCTAGAAATCTGGTGCAATGAAAAATTTATTCCAAAATTTGAAAATTTTGGCACAGTTTTTTCAAAACATCTAAAATATCACCCCCCTTACTTTTTTTTTAAACAATGAAAAATGTTTCAAACACGCAGGAATTTTCTGAAGTATATAAATCTTATTTTCTTTTATCTATAGTTAAAATCATTTCATTTGTATACTCTTCAGCATTTATGACTTCCTCCTGTTTAAAACTTCTTAAAACATTCACTTTAATGACGCAAACAAAAAATGAACATTTTTACAAAAACACTGCAAAAAACGATTTTAAATAAGGGGAGGTAGGGAATCCCGTATATTACCCGAACAGGAAGAAATAGGGGAAAACTAAAAGGGCGTTAGGGGGGTTTTGAAATTTTTAAAAAACCCGAAACTAAAAAATACGGTTTTCCGTAACATGAAATGGGAAATTTTTATATACATACCCCTTAATTATTGAAATAGGGGAAAATTCAAAAAAGGGTTTTCGACGTATACAACACCGATTTTCCCCATATTCTGGTTACGGAATCAAAAATCCGATATTAGAGAATACGGGACGATATTTCCCGTATATGTTTCTATACAACCCCGTATTTTTCCCGATATTCGGGATAACGGGTATGTAATATGTATATTTCAAAAAAAAAGGGGGTTTAAATTTTCCCCCCGTAATTTTTCGATACAACCCCGTAATTTCCCGTAATCCAAAATACGGGTTTTTAAAAAATTTTGTATTTTTCGAAAATACGGGAGTATAGTCCCGTAATGTTTGGGTTTTAACAACTCCGTATATTTCCCGATAGCTGAAATAGGTTTTAAAATAATTTTATATTTTGAAAATACGGGACTTATATTTCCCGATATTCTTGTAACAACCCGTATTTTTCCCTTATTCGGATATGGGCTTTAATTTGTATATTTCGAAATACGGGTTTTTAAACCCCGAAATTTTCCGTAACAAACTCCTAATTTCCCGTATTCCCCGAAAAAGGGTTTAAAATAATTAATATTTTCAAAAATACGGTATTCAATCCGCAATATTGTAGTGAAAATTCATTCTCCGCCATTTAAAAAGGTCAAACGTGTTGCATGTTTTTCGAACTTGTACGTGTATTAGAATAAGCCAATTTTTAAAGAAAGAAATTTTAATACAAATGCATAAACGAAAAAAAGCATTCACGGACCAAAAACGGGTAAAATTTTTAAAAAAAAAACATAAATGAACCTTTTTTTCATCTAGCGCTTCCCGATTATTTTACTTTTAAATCTAAAAGCCATTAAAAAGAAAAAGATAATCAATTCACCCCTATTTATTTGTAGTGATAAATCGTCTGTGGTCATCGCCATTGTAAAAATTAAGCAAGCATAAATTAACTCTTTTTCTGCACTTTCCAACCTTTGTCTACAATGAAATATTTTATAAAAAAAGGGGAACTAATCCTTAAAAATTTTGTACAGAAAAAGTATAAAGACATGTTTTAATTTTACTTATAAAACAATTCAATTTTTTAAAAACAAAAATAATCGAATAATTTTCTCGTCCAAAGATTCGAACAAACGCCTTTCTTTTGATTTAATACAGTATCGTCTGCAAAACCCACCGATAGGTCTTTTTTTGTTTTTGTTGGATTAACGTTGCGCTGACACACTTTTTCCCACGACTTTCCTGTTTTCTGGTGGGGGAAAACCCCCAGGTGCCCAAACGGCATTTTTTCATCGTGACGACGAGCACCTGCAAAAAGTCTTCCTCACAGGGAGAATTTAACACTCTAGTGAGGCTTAAACCCGCATCGGTGATGGGAACGGGTTTGAAGTCTCGATCTAAACCACTCGCCCCAGGAAACCCACTCCAGGGGTCGAATCTTTAAACCAAAAAGGAAAACAAGCTGTTTGTAATAAAGAAAGCACAAAAATCAACCGAACATTCTTTTTAAATAATTCAAAAGCTAAAAAAGTATTTAACCTTTTTCTTAAATTTTACTTTCACTTTTACTTAATTATAATCATTAAGCAAAAATTTTTTCATATCCTTTTGACTTTTGGGTTTCGAATAATTCTGCAAATTTCTATTATAGACGGGGGCAAAGCGAGGACATAGGAAATATTCTAATTTTTTCTTTGCCATGGGTTAGCTACCACTGGTTTTGGTAACAACTGCGAGGTGATAACACCCGGGCGCAAGTGACGCACTTAAACTACCATGTGGCCCATGGAAATAACACTGCGCACGTGTTAGCTGATCAATAAAAAGCGTGAAAGATCGCTTTTTTTCCCAAAGGGATGTCTTTCATAAGGAAGTTTTATTTATAGTTAGCTGTAATTTACGAATAAGTGGTTTTTTTTTTTAAAAAAAGGGCTGATATCTCAATTAGTTTCGTTTAATTTTTCCTTTTCGCACGTGAAAACTAACAACTGCAACGTGATACTATCACATGCAACGATAGCTAAGATAGTTTTTTACGGGCAGGGTTTAACAACACATTCGCACGGGTAGGAAAATGGCGAATGTGGTGCTAACACGGTGCACGTGAAAAATAAAATTTTTTCTATGTCCCCTCATTCCATTTAGTATACATTTGGCAGACATTTTTTTCTCGGGGGATGTAGGGCCCTTTTAGTATTGACCAGCACATGTGACTATTCGTATTTTTTTCCAAATTTTTTCATTTTCAATGTCCAAACATAAATAACGATACAAATATTACATAAAATTCATATTATTTTATACAATCCAGTCGGGTAGCTGGGGGGAAAAAGCGTTCAGCTGCCAATATCAGGGTAGGGGTTCGAGTGGGGGGCCAAAAACCTTTTTTTCCCCTAATTTATTTGAAAATTTTTCCCCACTTATTTTGCAAACGCCCGTGATATTTATGGTCCTTTTAAAAGTTACATTTTCACCCGTTGTAAAAAAGTCAATTATTTAAAATTTTCTAGCAAAAAGAAAACACATTCCCAGCCAAAATCGTACAAAAAAATAAATATTTTAAGAGAAAAAAAAAATTTTATAAAGATAAAACAGGTAGCGATAACATCACTTATTTTATTTAAAAAAAGATAACCGTGGTACGGGAGGGCGGACACGATTGACTGTAAAAATGCAAAAATTGCAAAAAATTAACAAAAACCTCAAAAAAATTGGGCAAAGAAATGTGTCTTTTCTTAAAAACAAATGATATAACTTTTTCACGTTTACCCACTCCACGAATAAACTGAAATATAATTTTCTCCCGAACAGTTTTACTGCAACTTTAATTGATAAAATTGTCCTTTTAACTTAATCAAAGAACCCCATTACCCTAAGCTTGGTAATCCCTCACATTTCTAACATTTTTCTATCCGCAAATTGACAATACAAAAAACCGATAAATGTCAATTAAACCATTAGCGCAAATTTAAATTTGGGTCTTAATGCTAAATAGTTACCCAAATCATTTGGGGGAACACGTTTTTCGTCCCTTCGCGCGTTTCATACCCGAAGCGATAAATTGCCAAGTACCGCAGCGATAATCGTAATTTGCATTTTTTCAGGGGGAAAGAAGTCCGAGAAAGTACTTATTTGATTTATATTTTTTAATTTTTTAAAAAACGTTTTTTTTTGTGACAAACCAACCATGAATTTATTTCAATATCGAAACAGGTTGCTTTTTATTGTTTTAACAAATTCAGAAGCGTAAAAAAGGTCAGTTTAATTTTGTAATTCAGAATACCGGGTTAAATATTCTTTCTTTCATTCATTCATTCGATGACTTTTTCACAACTAATCATTTAACTATTTTTTCATTCTTTCTTTCATCCGATAGCTACAAGGATGTCAGTCACCAAATTTTGTTTTGCAAGGTTTGAAAAAAAAAAAGAAATATCTGCAAAAACTTTTGAAATACCATTGGGTTAAACGAGTTTAAAGTTGAAAGGAAAAAAAACAACCCCAAAGAAGTTTTTTTCGTAAAAACGGGTAGCCGAGGCTAGCTTAAGAATGAATAAGGCGGCACGCACTTTCATTCATTCGTTTAAAAAACTGAATCTGGAAAAGCATTAAAAAATTTAAAAATTTACAATCTTTTTTTTTTAAAAAAGGGGTCCCCGGAAAACTGACAAAAAAACGCTTTTTCTAGATGACACTTTGCAAAAATTACAACATCTCTTGCCTCTGCTAGAGAGAAAATTTTTTTTTCCTGCAAAAATACATGCATATGTAGAAATTAATAAAATTACAGATTATTTTTCCTCAGATTTTGTAATCTATGTAAGGGGTTGGAGCGTATTTTTTTTTTCGAATTTTTTTTAAAAAAAAAAAAAGGGTTTGGGAAATAATAAAAATTATTTTATTTAGATTTGATTATAATCTGAAAGTTATAAAATTTTATATGACCTAAAGTCATACATAAAAAACTATAGATCTTTTGCATTAAAAAATTTTTAGTAACACTTTAAAACCGAAAAACGGGAGAACAAAAAATCCAATTTGTCGTTTCCGTACAAAGTTTTTGTTTTGAAACCCCCGGGGGTGGGGGGGGGGTAATGAAACTAATAGCTTTGGTCTTTAAATTTTTTTATCGATGCATTTACAGCAAAGGGGTTTACTAACGATGTAATGCCTTGTGAATTTTAAAAATTATTTTAAAGTGAAATGGGGAACAATCGAATAGGTAATAATACTTTATTTATTGTCAAAATAAAATAATATTTAGTAAATGATAGGGATCTAACTTTTTAAAAATCGTTACATTTTATACATCAAAACAAAATTTACTTTCAGGACCATACATTAAAACAATAAGTAATTTTGCTCAGCTTAGTCTGTTTTTTAAAAAATCGATTTCAACGGACCATTTGACTTCTTAACAAATTAAAGTTGACATTTTCCCAAATTGCTGGTATTTTTCATTTTCTCTGTTTACTCCTTTTTTACACTTAAATCTTAAAAATATAAACCACAAACGTTTTTTTTTTTTCAGCGGGGCGCAAAATGGGTACTTAACAGGTTAACCTAAAACCAAAAATTTAAAGTACCTATCGCTGGGATAAAGGGGTTAACAATTTTTTGACCCAGCTGAAAAAACCTGACCGGAATTTCTTATCCCCCGGCAAAATTGTAATACACAAGAAATTTAAAGGGGGATTTAAAATTTGACACAAAAATTATCTCTTTTTTTTGTGTAACTGAAAACAATCTTGGGGTTTTAAAAAACTTAAAAAAATAACGCAAGTTTTAAACGAAACAAAAAAAGGGCCGGGGCCCCCCGATCGCCGACAAGAACAAAAAAAAAAAAAAATTTAGCCGGCCATGAAAAACCAACAAGTCTTTTGTTTTCGACCACATGGATCGAACCCCCAAACCGCGCAAAACCGCGCAGTCTGCTCAGGGTCCATGGTTTGCTAAAGTTTTTTCTAATTCCAAAGCTTTTAAAGCGAAAAGAAGGGTCCTGACCAACGCACGGTGCGCAGGCTGGGCCCACCATGCTAGTCCAAACCAACTATGTTGGGTTTCCCATGGGACGGAATATATTTTTTTAGATATTGGAATTAATGGTGTATAATATGCTACTAAACTGACAGCATAAGGTTCGGAAACACATGAGAATTGATGTTTTAAAATAATTTTTAAAGATAAAAATTGTATATTTAACGCGCATTAAACACTTAACCCCCCTTGCGTTTGTTTGGTAAGACAGTGGGAAAAATTCTTTATTTCCGCTGCGGGCAGGGTTCTTTTCCTCCCGCGCCCAGTTTTTTTCATAATGACATTTTTTAATAAATTTTTAGAACAAATGATTCCATTTTAAGTTTCATAATGTGCAACTTCAGCTTAAAAAGGGATCCTTGATGAACTGATAATTGTGCTTTTAAAACGAACCCCTTTTTAATATTTTACTCCTAGATGTTATTTTAAAGTTTTTGTCAAGCTATCCGGCATTAAGGGAAAATTGATTTAAAGGAAATAAAGCCTGTTGCCTGGGTCTATATTTTTCGAAAAAAAAAAAACGTAGAAAAAAAACACTCGCGGGGAAGGGCTTCTTTGCATGTCTACCGTTTTTTGACTCAGCCAGGCCTGTTTAGGCCGAATAATTTGCGCCGTGCAAAAAAAAATCATTTTGAAAAAAAATGCATTTATTAGGAATGAATCGGTATGTCCTGTTAATTCATCATCAAAACATCAAAACATACCATTTCTTTTTATTTTAAACCACAGATTTGCGTTACCTGTTTCATAATATTTTTGAAAATCGGGAACTTAATATGAAATAATGTAAAATTTATTGTCCCTATTTATTTATTAAAATTTTTTGTTGGTTAATCTTTTAATTTTGGGAAAATTTTAATCCAGATTTACAATGCATTATATTTTTTTGACCTGAAAAAGATGGGGCGTTTTTTGATGATATTTTACCCTTTTCTAAGAATATTATACTGACACGAGATTGGAAATTCGGGGGGCTCTTCAGTTGTTTAACCCAAAAATAAAAACTTTTTGGGAAAAATATGTTCAGAACTTTTCCGCACAAAGTTTAAAAGAGAGTTTGAAATATTAAATTAAAAAAAAAACTTAACAAAGCGACTGTTTGCATTCTCACAGTCAGAAGTTCGTCAAATCCCGGGGAACCACGGAGCCTCTGGGATGCGAAATGCGTATGTCACTCTGACATTTTATCCAAACGTACAAAAATTTTTTGTCTTTGAATAAGTTCTAAACGGGGGATTTCAATGGCGGGCAGGTTTAAGGGAAAACTAATTTAGATAGTTTAAAGTTAACACAGCGTTGGGTTTAAAATTTTACCGTGGGGTAGTTTTTTCATTTTGGTAGGGAAATGTTATTTTAAATCCCATTACCGCATTTTTTTGTGCTTTTGAATTTTTGACAGTAAAATCTCTCTTAAAAAAGTCCCCCGATTTTTTTTATTACGTTTGCAGTTTTTAAGACAATCCACAAAAAGAGGTGAGGTTTACCGGACCGTGTGACGGGACTATGACACCTGCATTTATTTAAAACAATTTGGGGGAAAATTTTTAACGTAATTTCCCCAAAAAAGCAAAAAAACACTACATAGAAACTTTATTAAAATCAACAGCCGTTTTTAAGATACAAAATTTTTTTTCGCGACGAAATGAGTATGGGGGTCTGAAAATTAAAAGATGTCACTCCCACATGTATTTTATTCTCTAAATTTTTTTTTTTTTTTTTTTTTTAATCTTTTAAAAATATAATTTTCAGTATCTATGAATTGCAAGAGCCATTTTTTAAACTTTTTAAAGCGGGTTTTTTTTTTTCCAGGTTTTTCCAAAATTGTTTTTCTGGAAACAAAAAAGGACGCTATTTATTTTAGATAGAAAATTTTCTTAGTTTGAAGTTTCTACATTTTTATCAACAATGGACAGCAGCCCGGGGACCGTTCGTTCTCTGCATTCGAACAACAATAAAAGCTTTTAATTATTGAGATCAGAAACTGGGTTTTTCCATGTGGGCTTTAATTTGTAACCCGCTTACATATCGTGTTCCAGACAGAACCAACATGCTCTTTTTAAAAAACCCTTCGGACATTTAATGGTGTATGCTCTTTTAAGAAACGGGAAAACGAAAAGCCTATAACGGGAACAGCACCCCTGGGGAAAACGAAAACATGTACAGACAATGTAAAGAAGGATACTCAAATGATTTGTTGGGTCAACTGCGCAAATTTAAAAGGGGAATTGCTAGTTTTTCATTAGAAAGAACATAAAAAATATTTAAAAAATGCTTGATGTTATTGATTTCCAATTTTAATTCGCTTATTTCATTTTGGGCAAAATGAAAATGATTCAAACCGTTTAAAAAAATGATTTAAAAAAAGTATTTTAAATGAATAAAAGTTAGGTTTTAACTGACAGCTCCAATTAATAACAAAATGATTTTTTTTTCATACCCTTCTTTTTCTTGCTTTTTTTTTAACTACCGTATTCTGCGTAGGGACACCACATTTATTTTGTCATCTTTAGTGGTGCCCAAAAAAAAATCATTCACATAAAAAAAAATCGGGATTTTATACTACACGCATAACGGGAAAAGTCTGGAAATGTTCTTAGAAATAAATGGTCCTGAATTCCCCAATAGAAAACCAAAAGCAGTCTAAATTGGGGCCAAATATGGGAAACGTATCTCTGCAACATGCATAAACGGGAAAAAGCCTGTCCCCATACAAAAACTCAGGTTTGGATCCCCCTAATCAGATGCAAATACATTCCGATATGACACAAGTATGGGGTCCATATTGCGATACCCTGCATATACGGGGCTAGTCCCCCCCGTATGTAAAAAAAAACAGTTTCGTATTTTTTTCCCGATATACACAAACGGATCCGTAATTGCTATACCACAATACGGGACTATCCGTAGCCCCTATAAAAAAAAGTACAGTTTCGTATAGCCCCGGGAATGACAAAAATACGGGATCCGTTACTTATAACAGCTATAAAGGAAAAAATCCGAAGCCCTAATTGAAAACAATTTCCCTATAGCCCCCTTTAAATTTGAGCAACACGCCGATATACAAAAATAGGGGTCCATACTTTGTATATCATGCTTACAAAAAAACCGAACCCGTATTTAGAAAATACAATCCTATATCCCCGTATATTAGATGCAAACACAGTCGATATGACAAAAAAAACGGGGTCCGTTACTAGTATACAGCGATACGGAAAAATTTCCGAACCCGTAATAAAAAACAAGTCCGATAGCCCCGTAATTTTTGATCAATCACAGTCCTTTGACAAAAATACGGGGTCCGTATACACGTAAGGAATAACAGGGCCCTATACTGTTCCGATATTTTAAAATACGGAAAGATACGGGGAAAAATTCCAAAACCCCCCTTTGAATACAGAAAATGAAACTTATGTTAAAGCAGGGCAAAGAATAAACCCATTCTAGGATTTTTTTTAAAGTTCGTATTTGCTATATACGGGGGAAAAAAACATTTTTGTGTATTCGCGTATACGGACCCCCGTATATGCATGACAAATAACACTTCCCGTATACAAATTTCCGAATACGGGGTCGTATTTAGGTCCGATATTTGTAATATACATCCCGTATACTCCCGTTTTTTCGAAATATACGGGACCCTACACTCCCAATTTTGGGCCCTTTTTCGCAGGTTAATCTGTAAAATTTTTTTCTTCAAAATTTCTACACAATCTGACAATGTATCAGATTTTCTTGCAATCTTGAACCCTATCCTTCAGATCTTCAGGCATAACAACATTTTTTGGGTTGGGGGGTTAAAAACAACCCGACACAATTACAACATACACTCCCAGCTTTTGGGACAGATGAAGACCCCTGGGCCCCACTTGGGATTATTTCTCACGGGGAGGGACCGGAGAACCACACCTTCTGTAAGCTGCAGGGGCGGGTTCTTCACATGAAAAAAATTTTATCTATACACCCAGTCAGGTTTTGAACCCACATGGAAAAGGCAATGATTTAAGTCAAAAACCTTTTAAACCCCTTGGCCCCTGGGGGGCCCCTACAAAAGGTAAAAAAAGACTTTCCAAAAAAAACAGTGTTTTGAGGCATTTGAAATTTTGAATCCTCCTGTACAAGACTTTCAAAACCGTTGGGTAATTGCAGCAGTTAAAACTGCTATGTTTCAAAAAATGTTAAAATAAAGAAAAAGTGAATGAAGTTTGCCAGCAAACAAAGTCCCCTACTGGGAAGGCAAAACCCAATTTTCTTACTGCAGTATAACAAATGAAATGATATCTTTCAATGATTTAAACAATATTGTACTACTTAATATGTTAAACAACCCTTGGATTAAAAAATCATATAAAAAACCCACATTTTTTCATATTTAATTTTTTTTTGGGTGATATAAAAATTTTCATTAAAATTATTATATAAAACAAAGGGAAAAAAATCTTTAAAAAAAAAAAAAAAAAAAAAAAAAAAAAAAAAAAAAAATCTAAATAATTTAAGTCCACAAGAAACTTTTTACCGGGAGAGAAGGTCAAAATACACCTACAAATTGGATGTACCACAGAAAAGTGGTCTCGATTTTTCTCTACCGCCAGTAATAAAAATTACAATAAATCTATTTATAGTAATAACAAAGGGACGTAATTCTAAAACAAGGTGCCTCATGGTGGTGAACATTTGTTTCCAAGTTACATCAAAATCCCTCCATGCATGAAAAAGAAATTTCCGTACAAAGCCATTCTTGAATTTGACCTTTGACCTTTAAATAGACCTTGACCTTAGACCTAGGGACCGGGGTTCTTGCGCATGACATGTTGTCTCATACAGGGAATATTTGTGCCAACTGATATCTAAATCCTGCTTTGCATGACAAAGTTATAGACCGGACAGGAAAAAAATTTCCTCTTGACCTTTGATCTCAAAATGTGACCTTGACCTTTAAGCTAGGGTACCCGGGTGTTGCGCATGACACGTCGTCTCATCAAAGGGAAACATTTGTGCCAATAATTATTAAAATCCCTTCATGGATGGCACAGTTATGGACGGGACAGGAAAAAACCTCGTTGACCTTTGACCCCCAATTGTGACCTTGACCTTTGAGCTAGGGGTCCGGGGTTTTCGCATGACACTCTTTTCATCATGGGGAACACTTGTGCTAAGGATATTTAAATCCCTTAATGAAAGTCAGAGTTTTGGACCGACACAAACAGACCCGTTCCATGCTATGTTAACATTTGACTGCTTAGTGTGACCTTTTACCTTTGAGCTAGGGGGCTGAAATGTGGCATGACACATCGTCTTATTATGAGGGACATTTCTGCCAATAATATTAAAATCCCTTCATAGATGGAGAGTTAGGACCGGACAGGAAAAAAGCCTTGTTGGGCCTTTTTACCTCCAATTGTGACCTTGACCTTTAACTAGGGTCCAGGTTTTTCGCAGACACGCGTCTCCTCATGGGGGAAAATTTGTGCCAAGTAATATTTAAAACTCTTCATGGATGGGAGAGTTATGGACCGGACAGGAAAAAGCCTTGTTGACCTTGACCTCCAATTGTGACCTTGACCTTGAGCTAGGGGGCCCCGGGATTTGCGCATGACAATCATCTCATCATGGGGAACATTTGTGCCAAGTAATACTAAAATCCCTTCAAGGGGTGGGGGAGTTGTGGGCCGGACAGGAAAAAAGCCCTGTTTGACCTTGACCTCCAATTTTGACCTTGACCTTTGAGCTAGGGGTCCGGGTTTTGTGCCGACACTCGTCTCATCATGGGGAACATTTGTGCCAAGTAAATATTAAAATCCCTTCATGGATGACAGAGTTATGGACCGGACACGAAATTGGGGACGGACGACGGACGGAATGACGAAAAAGTGCATTCCTATAGTCCCCGAAACTGGTTTTCAACCAGTAGGGGACTAACAATCCAAGAGAGTCTCCAAACATGCCATGTAGGAAGGTAGATGCTGTTGGCAAACAACTAGCAGGCTCCTTACAATAGCAAACTTGAGCGTCAACAAGCAAAATCCATGAATTGGTATACGGTATGGCATACGGGTTTGTGGTGAGGAATGGCAAATAATTTTTTTTTGGGGTGCGGGGATGGGGGAGGAGAAGGGTGTTTGACCAAGGTGGTGGGGGTGACTGGGTGTAGGTACACAACTTAACATGTTGATAATAAATGTTCATTGAAAAAAAATTAAAGAAGTTTATTGAAATTCTACCAATTGGTTAGTTTGTTATGTACAAAAATGTGGATTTTTAAACAATTAAAGGGAAATAACTCTGAAGTTACTAAAGAGATCCTGATAAAATTGTGTGTGCACTACCACATTATGGTGATCTAAATTCAGTTTAAGTTCATAGTTCTAAGTCAAATACGTCACAAGTTATGAAACTGCCATATTTATAGTACCCTATATAGTAAAACACTAGAAATTACTAAGGGCCATAACTCTGAACTGACTGAAACTTGACTGGCCGCATTTCCCTATAGTGGCGATCATGTATATAAAGTTTTATTTACATAGTTCAAAGAGTAGACATGCAAAATTTTCCTTTAAACATTTTGTATGTTTCGTCCGCTAGAAGCCTAGATACGCATTTTGCCTGCTAATCCAAAGCTCACAAGGTGATAATTAGGATGGCATGCCAAAAGCTATTTCTTCGATAAATGGGTGAAATTCTTTGTTATGAAAAATGAGTAGTGTTTTCTAAAATATAGCCTGCCCTTAAGAGATATAATGGCAATTTTCCACAAGATGTAATTACTGGAAATAATTGTGATGTGGCAACGCTGAAAGAAATCACATGCCCAGTTATAACATTAATCTTTACTGCCCATAATGATTCAAATATCTCTGGATACAGTTGTATCTCTTATGGGAAAGATTATGGCTTAAAAGATTATAGGGGACAAATTATGAAAGAAATTGAGCTTTTCAAAAGCAGTACACTGTCGTTACTCTATGCAGGCACTACCGGCCATTAGCCAGCATAAAACATTTATGAAAAACTAATTACAAGAGGGCCATGATGTCCTTATATATCTCACCTGATGAAACTGGTACATGATTTCTTGGTTGAGGTCTTCTACAAAATGCCAAATATCTAAGGTCTAGACTTTGAAGTTTCAGACAAGATTTTCAATGCCCTATGTAAAACAAGTGACCCCATGGGTGTGGTTAACTTTTTACCCCAAGGGAATTATTTAAACAAACTTGGAAGAGGATGACTACACAATGATACATGCCAAATATCTAAGCTCAAGCCATTGTGGTTTTAGACAAGAAGAGTTTTAAAGACTTCCTATATAAGTCTATGTAAAACAAGTGAACCAAGGAGCAAGGCCAATTATGGCTAAAGGGTCATGATTTGAAAAAAAACTTGGTAAAGGACCACTTCACGATGCTACATACAAAGTATCAAAGCTCTGGGCCTTGCAAATCTGGAGAAAAAGATTTTTAATTTTTTTAAGTTTGCTTGAAATGGCAACCAGAATTCTGCACTAATGACCTAAATTTGAAGGAATGTGTGCGAAATTTGTGCTGTCAAATTGGCAAAGTGTTTCAGGAGGAGAATACTGATGTTCTTTAAAGAAATTGAGGATCGACAGGCAATGGAGCGCTGGACATACAATGATCAAAAAGGCCCAATCATGAGTCACCTCATGTCTGCAGGAAGTGCTAACAATATAGATAGCTTTGGGCAGGTCTTCTCTGGGATGAAAAGAATCATTGCTAGTCTAGAACTTCAACATTATTTATAATGCATAATAACTCGTAAAGAACTGCGGTTAAAGAAAAAAATGGCCTGAATTCACTTTTCTCCTGAATTCAGTTGATAGAAATAATCTTCGACTTAATTCAAAACATCACCTGCTTCTTTAATGTGATACAATAAATGTCTTTCTTTAACAAATGTGACAATTTTTCCCTATATCACAGTATTTTCTCCTCAAGGTATAGGAGTTCTCCTGCAGGCTCCTCCATACCAGGTGACAATTCAATTTAGTTGTATGAGAGAACCATTTACTACTGACATTAGATCATATCGCCTTTTGTGGATAAAATGAGCTTTCACCAAATGGGAAAGGCGTTACTGGCCAAAAAGAATATTGAATGCTAAGGTTGGAGGACATAACTTGTTTTCTATTTTTAATTTTTAATTAATCGGGCATAGTCGGTACTTGGTCAAAATTCTGCTTAAAAATAAACAAAACAAAAAAACAAAACACAAAATTATTAAACAAGAAATCTTTATTCATTAATTTGTAAGCATACTTCATTTTGTGTGTGTATGGGGCTGGGGATAAATCCTGAATGCAATCCCTGGTACACAACTTCACATGTTAAAAAACATTCATACATAGTTTCATGCAACCAGGTCAAATACTTTTTGAGATAAATGAGACACAAACTTTTAGGCCTTTAATGCATATTTTATGACCAAGTCAAGAGTCATAACTTAGGTCTTGTAGAGAGAGTTAAATCCCAAACATAACTCCCCTGTGCATTATGTTATTTGATAAATAATATTCCTATATGGTTTCATGACTCCAATACTTCTTAAGCATGGCTCCGGAAATTTTGAAAACGCAATCGGTCCGAAAAGAAATCACGACATCGGTGCTACCCCACCCACTGTGTACATATATACTATATTTGTAAAATGTGGTAGAGTAAAGAAATTAGTATGTCGTGCATTAAAAATGATTTACCCGTCACCATGTGTTACCATACAATGAAAAAAGTCATTCTGTGTTATTATGTGATCATTACTTTGTTTAAATTTCGATGTTTTTCTGAGAAAATACTTGCAGGGATAAAACTGCCAAGGCCTTTTTTTTTTTGGCACCATGTTTTTACGGTAACAAGTCTAAAAGCCAACGCACGTGACTTCAATACCGTATACTCGACAGGAACTTTGGTGTTTCCTTATTATCTGATGGATTTGTATAAAATACAATGAGTCAATGTGATTTACTCGGCACATAGTCTCTGCCAAACAACCTCAGTATCTGTTAGAGTACTCTGCCACGGACCAAATGTGTAGATTATGTGAACACTGGGATCGAATTTCCTGTGTGTACCAAAAGGTCACGTGGGTTGGCCGTCCTTATCATGGTACCGATCAATCTACGTGGATATTTCATTTCACTGGCATTGTACTTCAGTAAGCAACTAGGTTTTGTAAGCTTATAATATTCTCTCCTGATGTAAACAAAATTCATTTTAGATGATTTGATAAACTGGCCTGTCCGCCACTCCGGTTTTCTTTATCATTCGGGTTTGCCAGTCCGTATTTTTGTACAGTCTGGTTGCAAAGACGATTTTCTGTACCTGTTTCAGACGGACTGCCAAAAGCATCATGTAATTTTTACAAATCAAGTAATTAAAACAATTATTTATAAATATCAGTTTCCCGTGTGATGTCTCATTAAATGCAATGACCATTTCTTTCTTTTTACCAGTCTTCAAACATAGCCTTTTGAAATAAAACAATCCGTCGGCTAATGAGCTTAATAAAAGAAGTGGGTCCCAGTCAAAAGCATTTGGATCCAGTCAGAAGCATTTGGGTCCAGTCAAAAATGTTTAATGCACTGCTGTCGGCTGCCTGCAAACATTAAAGGATGTGCCGTGCGAGCACTGTACTGTAGTGTCACATGCTAATAACAGACCGATTACCAAGGTGACAATCAGAATGTTTGACACGTTTGATGATTATCTGAGGGTGCAATCAACAATTTCCTGCTTGGCATTTGACAGTGTATTGAGATTTCAGACTGAAATTTATACTTTTTCTCCAATTTTACCGGACCGATTGTTTTTGTTTTTTCACTTCATGCATCAGTCTGAAAAGTCAAAAATTGGTCCAAAACCGACAAACCGGCAAATTTCCTCAGCCCTGTTTTTGAGGTATATACCACACAAACTTTTATGCCTTTAATGCACATATTTCAAGAGCCATAACTCTGGTCTTGTGGCCAAAAATCCAAAACAAAACTCCCTATGCATAATTTCACAATCTTGTAAGACTTTATGACTCCAGGTAAAAACTTCTGAGATATAATTATGTCACATCCTTTTTAGGTCATTATGAATATTTTTAAGTCAAGGGCCACAACTCTAGTCTGGCTGAAATCCTGAACAAAACCGAGGAGCACAACTTCTCATGCTGAATAATATACATTTAAGGTTTCATGACTCAAGGTCAAATACAAGCTTTTAGGGTCATTATGCATAGGTTTTGGTGTTAAGGGCCATAGATTACGCCTTTCTGAGTGAAATCCCAAACAAAATCCAAGATACCAATCCTACTGAAGTTGATTACTCTAGGACAAATACTTTTTGAGATATGTATAACACAAGTTTGATTGGCTGGCTGGATGGATGGATGGATGGATGGATGGATGAAAGGAGGAACTGACATGCACCTCCCAAAATTCATTGGAGCACAAAAAACCTAAACTGAATTTTTTTTTTCAGTATATGAGAACAAGATCGATTTTCTGTTCTACCGTTTATCCAAACATCCCTCAACCAAATATCTTAAAATATTTTCCTTTCAAATAGATAAATAAACTGGTAACTATCCCATTATTTCATCAAATTACAAAACATCTTGCAATAATACATCTATTATTCTATGCAAGAAATCCCTGGGATTTAACTAAGAAGATAGTTTCCACTTTCTATTCCAGACTGTATGAAATTTTTCCAAAATCTCTAGAAACCGTTTATTTATGTGTCTACAATTCTCTCTAATCCGGTACTTTAAATGGAATTTGAAACATCATCTGCTCTTCAGAAATTATTCGATACTTGGATTATAACCAGAAAACTGCTGGGACACGAAACTCGTTAACTTGAGCTGTTACATTTTTTATCCATTTTTTTTCATGCAGACTAAAAACCATACTTCAAATCAAATGGAGTCAATCTTTTTTTCTTGAAACTTTTCACAGATGGTCAAATGATGCAAAGATCTAAAATGCTCTAAACAGGCTGTGTGTGCTTATATATGTAAATGGTATCCCTTATAACTCAGATGTTTTGAACTCACAGTCCTTTTAGAATATCAAATTGTTAAATAGTGTTCTTACTATTTTCATTGGAAGTATTTCATACTCTTTAGAGAAATATGGCGATAAAGATAATTTTCAGGTTTGATTCCTGCCTTTTACATTCTACATGCAATTCACACACATATGCACGTGAATGGGAAATTTGTTGAATCTCATACTAATTATTTCCAACAGCACAAAGTTTTTTTCTTTAAAATCTGCCAACAGTTTTCTGATAATCAATAGTGAAATGAAAGTGACACATATAACATCAAATGTAAAGTGGCAGTGCAGGAGAGGCTGAATTATTTCATGTTTTTTTTGTGCGGTAGAGTTTAACGTCACATGGCCACAATTATAGGTCATATGGCAACTTTTCAGCTTTTGATGGTGAAGGAAGACTCCAGAGGCCCCCCTCCCAGCATTACTTCAGGCACAGTCACCTCTGGGGAACATCAACATTTTGTTAGCCAGATGTTCGTCTTGCTCACATGAAAGACTCTACACAAGAGTCAAACACACAGTGGTGTGGGGCAAATGATTCGAAGTAGCTTGGCAACGCATAGCCTATCTATTATTTGTAGGGATCTCAATAGTTAAGTGGTTAACAGTTCCAATGTCTGATAATCAGTTAGTAAAACAGGTAACCATTTAATTGCATGCTTTCTTTAAAACAATTAAAACTTAAGTTTCATAAACAAATAAGTCTTTCAGAAAAATCACTTTTTTCAATTCATTACTGTGTTCAAAATCATTCCATTTCAACAGATCATTTTAATGCTCCAATGGTGTGGAAGTTACCAATCTCAACTCTATAGTTTGACAACAAAAGGAATTAAAAGGTTGCATTTTAAATGAATTTGATGTTTAAAAATAAATTTTGGGGCAGTTTTTGTGTTTAAGTCGGTACCCAAAACAACTGATGATTTTAAATCATACGGACAAGTGTTTCAGTTATCAAAAATAAAAATTTTCAACTTACTGCAGTAATTAATAACTTGACTAGTATGTAGTATTTCATAGTTAATTCATACATTTCTAAAGAAAATATCATTGCAACTATGTAGTGTCACTTTGTGTATCCCTTTTTATTTGAATGCTGCCTGCGGTAAGAAAAGCAGACATCTGATGTTATATGGAGGTCCTAGTATATGTACAGTTTTAGCAGTGTCAACGTTAAATAGTCATCAGTTAACTGGGAACTAGATGCAGCATATTTTATTCAGTTAATCAGTTAACCATTTGGAAGATTTAACAGTTAACTAGTTATACAAGAGGACCATGATGGTCCTGAATCGCTCACCTCTTCCCACATGACCCAGTTTTGAGTATGATGTCATTTTTTCTATTATTTGACATAGTGACCTAGTTTTTGAGCTCATGTGACCCAGTTTTGAACTTGACCTAGATATTATCTAGATAAAAATTCTGACCAATTTTCATGAAGATCCATTGAAAAATATGGTCTCTAGAGAGGTCACAAGGTTTTTCTGTTATTTAACCTATTGACCTAGTTTTCGAAGGTACGTGACCCTGTTTCGAACTTTACCTAGATATCATCAAGGTGAACATTCTCACTAATTTTCATTAACTCATGAAAAATATAGCCTCTAGAGAGGTCACAAGGTTTTTCTTCTTTTATACCTACTGGCCTAGTTTTTGACCACACGTGATCCAGTTTCGAAATTGACCTAGATATCATCAAGGTGAACATTCAGATCAATTTTCATGAAGATCCATTGAAAAATATGGCCTCTAGAGGGGTCAAAAGATTTTAATAATTTTAGACCTACTGACCTAGTTTATGACCGCAGTTGACCAAGTTTCAAACTTGACCTAGATATCATCAAGATGAACATTCAGACCAACTTTCATACAGATCCCATGAAAAGTATGGCCTCTAGAGAGGTCACAAGGTTTTTTTATTATTTGACCTACTGACCTAGTTTTTTAAGGCACGTGACCCAGTTTCAAACTTGACCTAGATATCATCAAGGTGAACATTCTGACCAATTTTTATGGAGATCCATTCACGAGTATGGCCTCTAGAGAGGTCACAAGGTTTTTCTATTTTTAGACCTACTGACCTAGTTTTTGACCAAACATGACCCTGTTTCGAACTTGACCTAGATATCACCAAGATGAACATTCTGACAAATTTTCATGAAGATCCCATGAAAAATATGGCCTCTAGAGAGGTCACAAGGTTTTTCTGTTATTTGACCTACTGACCTAGTTTTTGAAGGCACGTGACCCACTTTCAAACTTGACCTAGATATCATAAAGATGAGCATTCAGACCAACTTTCATACAGATCCCATGAAAAATATGGTCTCTAGAGAGGTCACAAGGTTTTTCTATTATTTGACCTACTGACCTAGTTTTTGAAGGCATGTGACCCACTTTCGAAACTTGACCTAGATATCATCAAGGTGAACATTCTGACTAATTTTCATGAAGATCTCATGAAATATATGACCTCTAGAGAAGTAACAAGGTTTTTCTATTTTTAGACCTACTGACCTAGTTTTTGACCGCACGTGACCCAGTTTCAAACTTGACCTAGATATCATCAAGATAAACATTCAGACCAACTTTCATACAGATCCCATGAAAAATATGGCCTTTAGGGAGGTCACAAGGTTTTTCTATTATTTGACCTACTGACCTAGTTTTTGATGGCACGTGACCCAGTTTCGAACTTGACCTAGATATCATCAAGGTGAACGTACTGACCAATTTTCATGAAGATCTTTTGAAATATATGGCCTCTAGAGAGGTCACAATGTTTTTTTATTTTTAGACCTACTGACCTAGTTTCTGATGGCACGTGACCCAGTTTCGAACTTGACCTAGATATCATCAAGGTGAACATTCTGACCAATTTTCATGAAGATCTTGTGAAATATATAGCCACTAGAGAGGTCACAAGGTTTTTCTATTTTTAGACCTACTGACCTAGTTTTTGATGGCACGTGACCCAGTTTCGAACTTGACCTAGATATCATCAAGATGAACATTCAGACCAACTTTCATAAAGATCCCATGAAAAATGTGACCTCTAGAGTAGTCACAAGCAAAAGTTTACGGACGCACGGACGCACGCATGGATGACGGACACCACGCGATCACAAAAGCTCACCTTGTCACTTTGTGACAGGTGAGCTAAAAATAACCAAATATTGACAACTCTTATGATTACAAACAAAAGATGTACTGTGCCAAACTTTATAGACTGTCCTTCAGCCAACAACATGATTATATAATCATTTTAAGGAGAGCTTTTACTAGAATTGATTAATACCTCCCTAGGGAGGCTTTCACCAGAAATGCTTGATATCCCTGTAGGGAAATTATCATTCAAATAAATTTGATAAAATGAAACACAACAAATAGAATGAGTGACTAGTTATAGGTCATTAGCTCGATCGTGAAATATGAACAAGTTTGCAGTGAAAAATTTTAAACGTTAGAAGGAAAATATTTTTTCGTAAAAAACAATGAGTATAAATGAAATGCAAATATTAGCAGTTGTTCAATACCCTGAATAAGTTACAATATGAACTAAAAAAGAATTAAGAAAAGACCCACATTAAATTATGTCACGCCCGTTTAATTTTAGGTCCAGGTATGGAAAAAATTGACTTTCCGGAACTTTTTTGAAACTTAAGGGGGAATAAAAAACTGGTGTAATCTTCAGAAAATAGACGGGGCTTTACAGCTTAAGAAAAGAATGTGAAAAACGGAAAACTTGTAAAAACATACAATGTATCTTTGTTAATATCAAATAAGTATGGTAAAATACTTCATTTGATTTCTTCTGCAAAAACATCAAGCATTTTTACTTGTTTTGACGTAAATATAAAAAAAATTTTATTACAGAACATTATAATACAGAACATATCATTTAAATATAGAAATTTTAGGAGTTTATACGTCACAGACAAAAAAAATTTTTTTCCCCGGTTTTGTCCCTAACAATTTTTTTCAAAAAATTTTTTTGGGAAATTTTAAGGGAAAATAAAATTGGGAAATTTTTCCAGAATCTATTAAGAGAAAAAGAAGTGTTTTACAAAAAAACTGTTTTCCTGGCACACACAGAAATTTTAAAACATCTTAAGAAGCAAAATTTGCGCCTTTTGTTTCCCCAAACTTCTTACTTCGTCCTGTTTTTTCGAACTTCTCCCTTCCATTTCCCGTTAAAAGCCCAAAATCTTATTTGGTCCTTCCCATGTCGGACACAGCTAAAACTTTAAACCTTCATTGAAAAAACATTTAATGACCCTTAAGTTTTCTTCATTTTAATATGCATTCTTAAAGAACTGTGTTTTCCTTTTTTTTTAAAAATTTTTTGGAGATCGCCTTGCACCATAATTTACGTTTTTAAATTTAACAATTTTTTCATAAGTAATTCTTTACGGCGCATTTTATACATTAAAATTATTACTTTACATCTATCAAATAAAAAAACAAGAAGGGGGAAAACCCCCTATGGATGCCCCCCCCGAAATTGCAATTAAAAGAAAAAGTTAAATTTCTGATGGGCAATATAGTTTATGATTTGAATGATAAAGGGCAACCCCTCTTTGAAAATCATTCCCCAATTAGTGCCCCTCCTTAAGAGTAAATGTCCTATGAATTTTTTTGAATTCCAGACAGTATTGTGAGAAATACTCCGCCGTGGCGCCTAATTTTCAGTTGAATAACAAAGGGCAAATCAGTGAAAAATCCTTCCCGAAACACAAAGTAATATGCGCATTTCCTTTTGATAGAAAAAGTTTCCTAGGAAGTAAGGTAAAATCCCAACCAGTGCTTGCAGAAAAATATCGGGACAAGATTGTACTCTAATATAAAAGTTAAATAATAAAAAGTGCAAGCTAAAACCCTTGTATAAAATCACCGACCGAACACGAAGATAAATGCCCTTTCCCTTTGTGATGAACCTTTCCTTTTCGAAGTATGGAAAAATTCCCAAACCATGTTTGGCAAATTTGCGAGAAATATCGGACAAAGAATCAAATATTTCCTATTGTTGAATAATCAAAGGACAATAACTGGGTAAAAAATCATCCAACCACAATTTTAAGATAATATAGCTCCCCCTTTGATAGTGAAGTTCCTATGAAGTTTCGCAATTTTCCAAACCAGTTGTTGCGAGAAATACCGGGACAAGAATTGTATAAGTTCCTATTGTTGAATAATCGGGGACAATAAGGGGTGAAAAATATCTGACTGGAGCACAAAATTTTTATCCCTCTTGATAGTAAAGCTTCCTAAGAATTTTGGCAAAATTTGGAACCTTAGTTGTGAAAAATACCCGAAAAGAACTGTACTACAGTATATTATGTTGAATTTTAAAAGGGGAAAGAGCTCTGTAAAAAATTCTCCGGACATGAAAAATATGCTCATCTCCATTATAGTGAAGTTTCCCTATGAAGTTTCGCTAAACTTCAACCATGGTTTGAAAAATACCCCGGCAAGAAATGGGGGATGGCGGAGGGGCGGTTTTTAAGCATAATTATGTTCCCTTGGGGAGCAAAAAAAACGAGTTGTGGGGGGCCCAAACTCTTTTGATTTTTTCAAAAAAGTTTCCCTTTTTCAGTCAAACTGAGTATCAAAAAGGTGATGAACGTACCCCCCCCCGCACTGACACAGTACATTGCAAAATTTTACGCACACAAGATTGCATAATTATGTGGACTGATGTATATGACTGTAGTTTTCAGTAAAAGTAACAAAAAACAATTTTCCCCTAACTAAGGAAACACCGCTCGCTCGAACATGATGATCGAGTGCCCGGGCGGGCCAGCAATTTATATGGTCCCGCCGATTTCCCTTCTATTTTATGCAAAAAATTTCCCCGGGGGGTCGAGCATCGATAACCCATCGCTCGAGATGAATCTGGTCCCTGTGTTTAATTTACTCTTTGTTGCTTCTGGGAAACTCAGCAGAGGTGTCAAAAATTTTTTAACCTTCGGCGTTTTGAATTTTTCGATTAATTAAAAATTTTTCCACAAAAAGAGAATTGCGTGGGCTATTCTCAACTATCCTATATGTTTGTCGTTATATTTGACTATAATGAGATTTATTATTTATCAAAGGTTGGACAAAAATTTTATGTCAGAATAGATGAAAAACTTTATTACTTAAAACTTCTTTTTGCGGGATCGAGAAGACTTCATGAGATCTTAGTATTTAATCACGTTGTTTTCTGCAAGTGAAGGAAAAAATTATTCCTTTTTATAAAATTTAGCGATAATTTTGATATGCACTTGTTGATAAATAAAAAAAAAAAGTCCGTTTTCTTCACGTGTGCCATTTTACAAATTGATTGAAACGCTATCTGATAATTTGTAATAGTTGTTTTTAAATGTCACAAATGTTTTTATTACGCATCACCATTTATCTGCAAATGGTCCCCCGATGAAGATTGGTAAAACAAACAATTTTCTTTTCATGTTGGGGCAATGTTTGGGGGGCTCAAAACCAGGATAAATCGAGCATTTTGCCCCTCCCCTTGCCCCTCGAGCAAGCGGGTTTTACTGATGCAGAAAAATTTTTTCTAAAAAAAATGTAACATGCACCATGCCAATAGGGTTTTACTGATCACTTGTGTGAAATTTCATTAATTGTGTGCAAAGGGGTTTTGGAATTAGGCACGCACAAGATTGATTGCAGATGTATGTCATATTGTTAACAAGAAAAAAAAGTCCCATAACTCTGCAATTTTTTGTCGCTGAAAGAACCTAAATGCCCCCTGCACAACTACTGTTTTTACTGACACTTGTGTGAAGTTTATTAAATTTTGTCAAGGGGATGAGGAGAATGGTGTGCACAAAATTGTGTCTATGTATATAGTATAGTAACAAAAAAAAAAAAGTCCCATAACTTGCAAATTTTTTTTTTTGAAAGAACTAACATGCCCCCTGCACAACTACTGTTTTTTACTGATCACTTTGGGGAAGTTTTTAAATTGTGTCAAGGGGGTGAGGAAAAGTGGTGTGCACAAATTGTCTAGAAAAAAGTTGTACAAAAAAAAAAAAGTCCATAACTCTGCAAAATTTTTTTTTTAAAAAAATTAACATGCCCCATGCACAACTACTGTTTTTACTGATCTTGTTGAAGTTTTATTAAAATTTTGTCAAGGGGAGAGGGGGAGATGGGCGCACAAAATTGTGTCATGTATATAGTATAGTAACAAAAAAAAACAAAGTCCCTAACTCTGCAAATTTTTTTTTTTGAAAGACCCCAACATGCCCCCGCACAAATATGTTGTTACTGATCACTTGGTGAAGTTTCATTAAATTGTGTCAAGGGGGTGAGGGAGATGGGGTGCCAAAATTGTTTATGTATATAGTATAGTAACAAAAAAACAAAGTCCCCTAACTTGCAAATTTTTTTTTTTAAAAGAACCCAAAAATGCCCCCTGCAAACTTTTTGGTAGACACTTTTGGGGAAATTTTATTAAATTTGTCAAGGGGATAAGGAGAGTGGTGTGCACAAGATTGCGTTTAGGACAGACAGGGGCAGACAACCTGAAACCAGTAACACCCCCCTTTTTAAAATTTGTTTCAGGGGGTTTCAACAAGAGAGTACTAATAAGAGATGTCATCTATTTAAGCTAAAGATGATACAGGAACTGTTTTGTATGGATGAATTAACAAACTTAGACAGTACAATTACTATATGCACACCCTTCCCAAACTGCCGCTCAAGGCTGCATAAATTCAACAAATGCAATATTATCAGATAATCTATACCTTTCCTTTTCTCATTTAGAAGCAAGGGGATTTTTTTATGAATTTCTGGAAGATTTGGATTTTCATCTTTCTTGATAAACATTGATCTTCTGGGCTTCACCCATCTTTAAAACTCCCCCAGATCTACCTTTTTCTTGTTGATATCAAAGCCTTACAAATGCAGCTTTCTCATTTAGAACATCTTTTTAGTGTTTTTCTGTAAAATAAAAATTTTATGGTTATTCCAAGCCATTTTTCATTTAAATGAGCAATTGCAAAAGATTTAATGTTTTGAATGACTACCCCTTTTTTTGAAAGCATGCCCAAACCCAAACCAGGTGGACACTAGATGGTTTAAAAAGGGAAAAAAGGGCCCCCACTTCCCGAAACTGTACATGGTTTAATGTTTTTAGAGAAATATTTTTTAAAAAAGAAAAAAATGTTAAGCCAATGTATATTTTTCAAGGGACCAAATTCTGGTCTGCTGAGTGATTCACAAAAAAAAACCCAAAGGGACAAAACCCTGCTAAAATTAACAAACCCAAAATGTCGGCTCTAGGTCAAATACTTTTTGAGATACATGATTATCATGAAACAATGAACTGACATACAGAAGAATTCGAACTTCATTGACATAATTACCCTAAGTGGCTCACCTTAGAAATGTTAAAAGTCACACTACATACAGCCCAGGCAGCTCCTAAAAGGGGTTAAGTAAAACCATTTGAACATATTTGAGAGAGGACTTCACAATGATTCTACAGAACAAGTTTGATGATCTTTCAAGCGGTTCATGAGAAGAAGTTGTTTTAAGATTTTTTTTATTTTTAGCTCTGGCAGCCTAAAACAAAGGCCAAGCCAAACTCTTCGAATAAAGTTGTGAGAAAACCTTACAAGGATGCTATGAGCCAAGTTTGGTGAAGTTCAATCAAATGGTTTATGAAAAGAAGTTGTGTAAAGGTTTGTCTATTTTTAGCTCTGGCGGTGCTAAAAGGAGCCAAACTGAACCAGTCGAACAAACTTGAGACAGGACTATGTGAGGATGCTTAAATACCAAATTTGGTGAAGATTGATCCATATATCAAAATCCAACAATGCACGACAAAGTTATAGGCTGGACACAATTTTCCAAACAAACACAATTTAAAACACATCCATGCAAATGTGAACAGGGCCAATACAATGGGCAAAAGGGAATAAAAGTTGACACTTCTGCTGTACCCCACAAAGCAGAGCACAATTTTATACTGTGACTAGTAACTAATACATCAGACATCCGAGTAAATCAAGACTATGTGCCAATCCACAAACTGCCTGCCTGCCTCAATCCCCACCTCCCCGGCGATGTAAAAATTTTGCAAAGATATGATTTTATTTGGACACTACAACCACCAGTTACCTGGTGAAATCTGCTCAAAGTTTTGTTCTTCCTCTGCCTTGATCTCAGTTTCCATAGCAGCTTCTTTCTTCACAAATGAACTCTCAACCCCTTCCATCGACGGCATTGCTTTCACCTCTGCCTTTGTCTTAACAGGGCTTGTTGCTAAACAAAACACAAACAAAAGAAATTAGCAAAATGCAAATCTGCCGATTTCTTTAAAAAAAAAAAAAAGTTTTAGAAAAGTGAACATATTAAAGGATGGTATGCCTTCCTTACATGAAGCTTTCATCCATGTATACAGGTATGATACAAACTCTTGCTGACATGTGATATCCAATGCTTTGTAACGGACCGGTAATGAGCAAAGGAACTTTTCTCATGACCATTCAGCCACAATTACAATGTATATTTTATGTAAGCAGGGCTTTGCTTCATAATTCCTGTATCCATGATTAAAAGACGGGATTAATAACTAACAACGCAAAACATTCACACATTTTAAAATTCTAAACTTTTTCAATTTTTTTCTTCAGATTAAGCATGTCAGAAATTTTGAGTTGTTGACTCAAACTGTTATAAATTTGGTTTAAATTTTTGCGTTAAAGCTTTGAATAAATGTCTTTTTAATGAAATCAAAACTTTTTGAAAAAATGTCTAACATAACTGAGAACAGTATACCAGAAAGCATCAACTATCAGCCATTCTAATGGCGACTCATGGTCTTCATCAATACCATACATAACCCAGCTGTCACAAGTGTGGCGTGTAAACTGTCATTCATGTGTTCTTTCTGATCATCTCAAACACATTCTGGTGGGCATGAAATATTTCAACCATAATAAGGCATTGTGTCCTATCATATTATCTCATGCAATAGCTAAGATGCCGAACATATCCAATATCGTGCTAGTAAATTTTCTTGTTTACAGCCGAAAGTGTTTCAAGTTCTGAATAATCAAAGTAAAAGAAATGAAGACATGAAGCATTTGCATTCTTAATGCCAACTAGATAAAGAATGAAAATCAGTCATTTATATACTAGTTCTAAATATAATTTTCTTGCCCAAGATGATGTTTCAGACAATCAGAAATACCAAATGCTGACAGAAACCCCACACAAAGTAACTGTGCTGCACTATGCATAATACCAAGGACTACAGTGACAATCTCAAGTCTTATTCAGACAGACATTTTCATAATGCCTGTACAAGTAAGACAAGGTGACATACTGTAATTGACACAGTTTTGCAGATATCCAGTATCCAACAAATAACTTCACAGATCTATGTTGATAACAAATATGCCAAAAATGTGAATTTCTTATTCTCATGCAAATTAAATCTTTTTAAAGCTAAATATGCTGATAAATATTTTTTTTTCAAGTTTGTAACTTAAAATTTTTCAGTTTCTTACTTTTTAGCTATATTAAGTTATCTGCAATAGTTACATTTGCACACTGTATATCTGGTCAAGTATCTATTACAGTAGAGAGACTATTCACACTTAGACGGAGTTGATGCCCTTGATGTGTTGGTCACTCACCACACCACAACAATAACAAGATGAGTGCACAGACAGCATGATTCCCTTCCTTGCCAGCATAGTAGCTGTATGGGTGGCTGACCGAATTCCATGTCCACCAGTCAGCCGTGTGAACAGCTAACAAAATTCCATGTTGGCTTGCAAGCCGTGTGAACGGCTAACAGAATTTCAGCCGTGTAGATAAGAAACACCTCTGTCCAGGAGTACTATCTGTATAGGGCAACAAATCAAACATCAGTACTTTACAGTAACACTTCCAGTACAACCACCAGTTTGATAACTGACATCCAGTCAATAAGTGACTTAACTCACATCCAGTCAATAAGTGACTTATCAAACTGTACAGACATACAACACAACTTTTGGCATGATTCCAACATTGAAATTAAATGCTAAATCATTTTAGCGGGATGTTATTCTAAAATAAAGACAATATATTAAGAACTATGCATTCAAATTAATTCTAATTTCTATTTCGAACTTGTGTTTTAGTAAATAAAGTGTCACCTGCAAAAACAATCACCATATCATTTATTAAAGCATGGTTATTTAAACATTTAAGTAGAATATGCTTGTATTTCCCTGGACAGTGGGAAATACTGGAAATACTGATAGATACTGGGTAACAAGCCAAAACAAGAGCACCGCCTACAGGTAACATCACTCGTCTGAAAGTGCTGGTCAGTACATGTATGTAAGAAAAGTGTTAATAGTTCAAAATGCAGGTTAGATTTATGGTTCTTGGCCTACATAGTCAACTAATGATGACAAACAAGTGTGCAATGTTTAAAAGCTGTATCTCTTATTGTTTTTGATGAACAAAATTTTAACCAAGAAACTCAAATTTTCTACATACAAAAGGAGCCATAATTCTACCAAAATGCATATCAGTGTTATGGTTCTTGGCCTACACAGTCACCTAATGATGACAAACTAGTGTGCAAAGTTTAAAGCTGTAGCTCTTTTGAGAAAAGGTGGACATAAACAAAAATTTTAACCAACGCCAACACCGATGATCAAGTGATGACAATACCTCATAGATTTTTTTTTAAAAATCAGACGATCTAATAAAATGAAATACCAGTAAGTATTTTATAGTGCTTGTATCAAAATGTCACAATAGAAGCACTTTTGTAATACAGAACAGGACTCACTGGTAGGATTAGTAAAGGGGCAAGTATATTGATCTCTATTTCCTATGCCAACACCATCATACAGAGGTCATACAGCATACCTGTTATGACACTAAAATCTCAATTTTGCCAAAAAAATGGAAATAAGGCGACGAAAGGTCTACTTCCTGTACCAGAACCTAGCTGCTGCCTTTAATCATGGAGGTAGTATAGAGATATATAGTGCAGACAAGATAATTGGTGCTTATTATTTATTATACTATATGTAGTTCCTTGCTGTGTTCTTTTCAGAATTATGAGGAATCAAAAATTATCTTTGCCTGACATAGCTGCTTTAAATTCTGGCAAGAATCGGAAATCATCAGGTCCAAGAAAAGTCACAAATTAGCTATATAGCTAAATCTGGCTATATATAGCTAGAAATAGCTATAAAATCAATAATAGTTATTCAATATATCATATGTCAATATTAGATTTAAACAGTTATTATCGCATCCAAATGGTTTATGAGACAAAAGACAATCACAAATGGAGATCTATGCAGTTTCAGTTTCAATACTTCAACTTCAACTGTGTTACATCCAACAAACAAATTTGATTATAACTGGAAGGTCAGGGGTCATTAGTAAATTCTTACTATAATACAAGGGCGAAATACATGTTGCAAATTTCTGCGATAAGTCATTACTAAATTAGTCTTTATGTAATGATGATTCTCATTTGCGAAAATGACCATTTTACATTTGACTTTGACATATTCTGCATTACTGTTTTTGGTTTTATAGCTAATTCTAGCTATATGTACCTAGTTTTAGCTATATAGCTAATTTGTGACTTTTCCGGGACCTGTTCATTACTATGTATAAACAAGAGTGCAAGAATGTCACAATATACGCCCGTCACAGCAAATTTCTTTACTCTAGCACCTGTATTTGCAAATGGAATTTTAATTTTGTGGTTGTTTAGTAATAACTAAGTGTTTTGTTTTTCTAAGTCCACAAAAAAACTCCTTACCAGGTGGTCTTGGTTTTTCCCTACGGTCAATTATAAAAAAGTTACAATATAAGTTATTTATAGTAACAACTAAGGGAAGTTAATCTTAAAAAAAAAAAAAAAAAAAAAAAAAAAAAAATTAAAAAAAAAAATTGTAAGTCCTCACAAAAATCTTTACCAGGTAGAGACTGGTCAAAATACACCTCAAAATTGGATGTAGCATGCATGTTGTACTACAGAAAAGTGGTCTCGATTTTTCCCTACGACTAGTAATGAAAAAGTTACAATATAAGCTATTTATAGTAACAACAAAGGGAAGTAATTCGAAAGAAGGGAACTGCGCATGACACTTCGTCTCATGATGGTGTATAATTGTGTCAAGTTACATCAAAATCCCTCCATGCATGAAGAAGAAATGCTTCGGACAAAGTCATTCTTGTATCTGACCTTTGGCCTCTAAGTGTGACCTTGACCTTAGACCTAGGGACCTGGTTCTTGCGCATGACACTCCGTCTCATGATGGTGAACAACTGTGCCAAGTTTCATCAAAATCCCTTCATGCATGTAGAAGATATGCTCCGGACAAGGTCTGTGGACGCCGCCCGCCCGCCCGCCCGCCCGCCAGGGGCGTTCCCATAATACGTCCCGTTTTTCAAACGGGCGTATAAAAACGGAAATTGTTCTCGCCAATGAAAACGTTTTTTACATCTGCCGTTTTGTCATTGAAAATCATGGCAAGCGAAGATAATTTGCTCTTGTAAGCAAAAAAAGTTAAATTATAGAACCTGTAAGTTAACTTAGTAGGATTAAAACCTAGTTTTTCAGTCTTCTCCGAGTTATGTCTGACCTCTCTTATACAGGCTGGTCACATTGCCCGATCGACCTTAAAAGCGCAGTTGAGCTATTATTGCCTGATTAGGCTAAAATTTATGAAAAGAAGTGTGAAATTAAGGCCATATCACATATAATGACATGGGTTCTGAGAAGGGACAGCTGTTTCAGGTGTATACGCTGTCAAAATGAGTAAACTGTCAAGTACTTGGTGTGGAACATTTCACATAATTTTACCAATATTGTTATAATTAAACTGTTATTTTTACAAACAGACACAGTATTCCTTAGTGTATCGGAAATAAACAAGTATAGTGGTATGTAACCTAACAATAATTCTACAACTACAACATATTTAATACGAAAATACCAAGGACATAGTTTACAAAATCAAAATGGTAGAATGTGTACATGTTGACATGAGATTTTCAGGAGTATTTTAATTATATTTTGTGTCAAAACTTGTACGTTTTGATAGATAATGTATTATTTGAAATGATTTATTAAAAGAAATAACTGTTATATTTTTATTTGCTTGCATACTGCATTTTTAGTTTATACATAATTTATTTTTAGGTCGAATGTGAAGGAAGTATTACAACTTATATTAATCACTCTAGACACCTCATTCCTGATGGAATCCATCCCCATGAGGGTATGAGAGAAGAGGCCAGTTTCCCTTTTAATGCTGAGCGCCAAGCAAGGGAGCTACTGGTACCATTTTTCACGTCTTTGCTTTGACGCGACGTAGCCAGGGATTGAACCCATGACCTCCCGCACTCGAAGCGGATGCTCTACCACTAGGTTATAATTTGAGGAGGTTTATTTATTGCATACATGCCATAATTTTTCAGGACCTTTCCGGGATTCTGAGTTAAAATTTCCGGGATTTTTACCCTTTGTCCGGGACATACACCGTGACATTAGTATTCGTCTGTTTCATGCATAAATCGAGGGCTTGGCGCAAAATTATTGTATCTTGTTCTTTATTTATACACTTACAATAGTTTTGCACCAAGCCCTCGAAATATCATAAAATTACATGCAGTTTCCGGAGATAAACATTGTTCCCTCGCTTAGGAATAATTTGCTGCAAATGTCGTCTAGCTTTCTAAGGGAGGTAAATAGGGTAATTCACGTCTATAGTTCGGCACGTGAATTGGTTGCGTTCCCGAGGTGAACTGAATTAAGATTGCTACATAAGAAGAATTAACCTGGTCATCGTGATTTAGAATCCAGCTTATTTGGTATCATTTTTATGCTTAAACGTTTATTTAATCATTAATAAAATGGAATCCTCAAAGGAATAAAATAAATCTTTTAGATAAAATCGATATAAAATATTTCGGGTTGGGTCAATTTTCCTGGATCGGTCGGCAAAGGCATTCAATAGTCAAAAGTTTAATTTAGAATATGTGTGACAATCAATCTACATTTTGAAAGATTACAACCTTTTAAAATAAATATCGTTTAATTGACCGTTATCAGCCATTTCTTCCAATCAAGGCTACATGTAGCTTCACCGCCTACGTGCTAAAAACAACGAGATTTTCGGCTATTGTTCCTAATATTAAATGATCATAAAACTGTTATTGATTGCATAATTTTGTCAATTCATAATCAGGGTCATCAAAATAGCCGACTGTAAATTAATCTGGGTCATCAAAAGATCGCAGGGCGCGTTCAATATGAGTGTATATCGGAGCTGGCTTAATCAACATGTGTCCCGCTCGAGGGCATGAAACTGATTATCGGATAATTAGGAATAAACAATGTGACACCGGGGACTGTTTATTGTGTTTTATTAATGTAAAATTCAACAATTTATAGACCAAAAAACTAGTTTTTTGGGAGGTTATTTTTGTTTTCTGTATTTTTATTTTTCCGGGACATTTCAACACTGTCCGGGACACCGGGACGAGTATGTGATTTCCGGGACAATCCCGGACAATCCGGGACGTATGACATGTATGTTATTGTCACTAGTACTGCGAGAATATTGGGGATCAGGTAACTTATTTAGTCAGAATGTACTCAGTTTGTATAGGACTTTTAAGAATTGCTGTCAAATCATTGTATGTGATATGACTCTAATTTCACACTTCTTTTCATAGCGAGCATAGCTCGCGAGCAATTGCGCAAAGCGCAATTGCGAGCGCGTAGCTCGCCTTACGGCAATGTGTAGGCGAATATAACAAAGGTGTGCTGAATGGGGCAAAATGATACAGCTGAAAAATTTTCCTCTCGTCTGGGCGCCGCCATTTTGGGTGCCGCCATTTTGTTCTACTTCCGTCAAAGTAGGGAAAATTGCTTTTTTTTTTAAATTTTATATTTGAGTTACAATCTCTATGTTCATTAGGTGTCTTTATTTTAAAAAAAGTTATGTTACGGAAATAATTCCAATTTTGCTTTTATTTTACAAAGTGCGTGTCCCTAGAGGACAGGTGCTCACAGGAAATGCTTTGTTGGCAGTGAATACAGAACTTCATTTGATTGCTGAATATTATCCATCACTCAAAAATAATGCAAGAAAGATTTCCAGTTGGTAGAAAAAAGTATGATTTTCTTTTAAAAGATCAAGCATTGGCCAGAAAATGGGATAAAATGTCATAAATAAGCATAAAGCCATAAGAACGCCACAAACAGGTAATGACGTCACAGTGACACCGGCTTTCCATAAATTTTGCAACGTATGATATTCACTGTTAAAGGTATAATGACACTAAATTTTTGTTTCTTTTCAAGTGAATAGGTTCTCGGAATTGTTTTAAGAAGTGAATAGTTTCTTTGCCGTTTAAGCTACGCTCGCTCAGAGGCTTTGCCTTTTTCATATTAAATTTAAGGACTATGCTATTTTGACAATGCAAAATTCCTATGTAAAACTGAGAATGTCGTAACAACACGAGAAATGCACGGGGATCAAAGAGAAACTAATGATATTGAAAAAATGTATCTCCGAGTAAATTATAAAGTATCAGTGACACTCAAAAGCATGTCCCAACAGTGTACTAGAAGAAAATGCATAGAAATTTTCGGTGCAAGTATTTGGTACCACAAGTCTCTCATATTTATAATATATATATATTCATCAATCAGGGATATGTCAGTGTAAATGAGCTGAGCGTTAGTTTTCAAAGAAATCGTCGTTAAACTGTGTTACACAAATCACACGTGCACCGCTTTTTTACAAAAATATGTCAGCCATGTTTTCTTCAGTGAACGAAATAAAAGGAGTACTTTACCTTAGGTTTCCTTATTGTATAGTACGATTCACTTTCTAATCTAAATAAAGCATCACTTTTTTTATAACATTCCACTGTCCGATCTTTCTGATCACTTAACGATCACTCACAATTACAAAATAAAATCAACGTGTCATCAAAATTATCACATTACACGGCTTCATGGACATCACGCCCTACTAACATTAAATTTGTAATCATGCGCCAACCAAACAAATGATGAAAGATCGGGACTTTTTCAAAGATATGTTTTATTTCCTGTAATTTTCTGATATTCTAACCTTTAAACAACCGAATTGTATGCACAGAAATAACGAAGAATTTATGGAATATAGCTTTTAGTTTAAATTTTGGACCTATCTTTTTCCAGCCCAACAACAGACATGTATATGTCACAAACCCGGCTTGTCCTCGAAATCAGTGTCAACGGTTACTAGAACATAAATACAATAAATAAACAATCGCTTACTATGTTCTTGCAAGGCCTGTAAGATGAAACGGCCCGTGTTTATACATTCATATATATTCCGTATCGGGAACATTGACAATCACACAGTTCGATCTTTACCACGAACATGAAAACAGTTACTTTTATTCCTTTGTTTACATTTCAAACAAGACGATTCACATATACGTTTAAGAACGTAAATTCCGTGCTTTCCGACCCTCATGGTGTGTAAACTTTTGTAATTAAAAGTATGGTGTATTCGGCCAACCATTTGTAATTTCTGACGGTAAATATCATTAAGAGTATCATTTATGTTCACGAAATTTAATTGAATATTTAAGTTTTATACTAGCAAAAGAAAAGCGTGATAGTCATGGTCGCTGGCTTTGAATTCCTCGCCCATCACCGACGTGGGATCGAAACCTCACTTGAGGTGTAAAACTTTTCACGTAAGGAAGCCATTCAGCTAGGTACTAGTCTGAGCTCCAAAAAATGTCTGGAGGGGCACCTGGAGTCTTTCTCCACCAACAAAACCTGGGAAAAGTTCATTGTGTCGTTTCGGTGTTACTCTCAATCAAACAAAATAAACATTGTTCCCGCTTTGGTTTGTTTGTTTGTTTGTTTATATTTTTATATAAATGAATATGCAAAAAGGGTATTTGTTTGTTTCAGTGTAACGTCAAAACATAATATTACAATTATATATCAACAGTGAACGCCACATGCATTATATTTTCACGAGGGGTTAATGCCTTGATCTTACATGTAAAACAAACATATTCCTAGTGTATAAAAGGTAAAGGTAAATATATATGTATATGTGTATGTACTCGCGGAATTAAATGTTAAGTGTAAAAAATATGTATTCACAGTGCAAATCATCCATGCTAGATAATACGTACGATATGTTTGCTTTCTCACTGTCTAACCTGTCCGAAATGGTCTATGCGATTTTTATCATAAGAGTTCTAGTTTAATTTTCATCTTAAATTAAAGCAAACGTGTTCAATATAATTTTAAACTTAAGCTTTGAAGTTTAGTAGGTTGTAGCATTCTCTAGGTCAAGAGTATTTTTTATTACCTTCTGTAGTTAGTAATTATCTATTGTAAAAATGCTTTTTTAACCAAAGTGGAAGATATCAGGTACTTGAAAATGCAGCTTTCTAAAAGGTCAGTTTGAATTCTCGATGTCATTTGTCAGACATACCTTGTAAAAATAATATTATTACAAAATTAATACAGCTATTTCTTTTGTTGCACTTTGCGGATAAAGTTATATATATATTTATCTGAGCAGTACAATCCGTGTAAATGAGCACTACGTAAGCGCTCAGGCCCTTCTCGCACACCATACCTATAGTTCGGACTTCTTTAATGTGTAAAGGCATGTGCACAAAAATGACAAATTTTGCCATCACCTGGTAAATTGTAATGTGTTTTTTAGAAAAGTAATAAACGGAAATAGAAAAATAGCTCTCAGCTCATTTACACGGATAGTTCAGCTTTATTATGTATGTTATAGTTTTTCGCAGTTATGCATGATTACATAGAATACTTGCACCGAAAATTGTGACATAACCATACTGATAACTTTTCCCACTTTAGTCTTTTAATTAAAGTAAGTGACCAGCACTTCATGGTTTTAATGTATTGTCACATTGGAATAACGTTTGTTTTACAGTAACTTCGAAATTCCTCAGAAATAATATCATGTACCCCACCCACCTATTTCATAATTTCGAAATAGCATAGTCCTTAAGCCTGATCGGGCAATAATATACTGTTAGATTTAGAACTGGAATCTAGTGCATGTCCTTCATGTGTATCAAAATTATTGATGCAGGCACAACTAGCCTGACTGAAACAATTGCAAATCGGTATACCAGGCGAAATCGAGCCAACCTTGTGCAACTTTTGTTTTGGAAAGTCGCGAAATCATATGATAATACCATAATTTTTTATTATTCTGAAAGAGCTGCTTTTATTAACCTTCTTTTTCTTCTGTAGGTGCACTGTCCTTTGGTGCCTGCCTTCTGTTATTTCTTCTGGGTGGCATATTAAACTAAATGTGGCAATTTTCTTGAAAAAAATTCTGAAAAATTAGATGCGATTGTCGAAGTCTCGTGATTTCTCACCTGTAAGTGCGAGATCTCAATTTAAACAAATATGGCTGCGCCCGGGGAAAGGAAATACCTTCTCTGTTTATTTTTTAGTGTTTTAGGTATAACTATAGGTGTGTCAGTCTTTTTTGTCTTTGGATTTCACTACAAGAATTGGAATGCCTCACTCTGGGGCCTTAGCTCAGGTAATCAAATCCTTCTAAAGCTTATAAAAAGTCACTTGCTAATTTCGCAATGAAAGGGACGTTACTCGACGGATTACATAAATCGTGTAACCCTTGTTCAACTACATATTTTGGCTTTAAATCTACTTCTGGTAAGAACAAAGTAATATCAAATTTCTCTATATAATTCAGTTAACAAGTTGTCAAGAATTTAGTAAAAAGAACATGGGGGTATAAAATAGGACAAACCTGGCTAAGTTCATATTGTAGGACATAAAGTAGGCCCTACACTGATGAAAAAAGAAATGCCTCATTCAAACTCCTTGTACAATATTTTGTTAACTGTGATTTAAAATCAGAAAGAACAATTCCATTTGCAAATCTGATGATTTAAAATAATTGATGTTTAATTAGACAGCATTTCATGGTCGCATTTAATATCTTCAAATCTTGAATTTCAATAGACTGGTCAAAGGAATTTCACTGACTCAATCAGTAGGGCCTGTGGCCACCTCTTCCGGCAACCAATGCCACAAGACGTCGCCCCATGAACCAGCACCAGTTATGTAGCAGATACCATGGATTTCCAGGGTTTTTTTTTATTCTATAGCAGAGGCCGAATATCGGCCTCGTCCCCCAGCCGAGGATTTCCCCCACAGACAAGGATTTCCCCTATCGCAGTCTAAACTCCCCTACGTCCAAAATTCCCCCCTCCAAAATCGTAAACAAAGCAATGGAGATTACTCCCAGCGATTTTCCCGACCGAATATTGGACCCTTTCACAATTGCAGACGGTCTTTCACAATTTTCAATGGGTGTGAAAACCTTTAGAAATAGTAGAAAAATGTTAGAAGAGCGTTCAGTGGACCCGAGGTTCCGGTTTTGACCAGCGAAAATCGATAAAAACTCGTATCTGACCCGCACATAATATGCCGTGGGCCTCTGCTTGTCTCGCTGTAATACTCTTTGATGCGTAACGAGTTCGAAAGCTCTGCCCCTTGTCAATTAAAATCCCAGTGAACTTCATACTGTTTGTCGACACCAGCGTAAGTATGACAGTAGGCGGAGCGTCGTATGTTAATTAGCTACTGACAGATGTCAATCACGCCACGCGCCGACTGACACGTGGTTATCATCTGTATGTAATATAGATGATTGATTAATAATGCAGAGTCAGATTATCGTGTTTGTACCTCTTGTTAATTAGCGGTAACAGCTTATGCTGTATTGTGTAATATGTGTTGTTAATTTAAAGTAATTATTTTATGTGATTGATTCGATTAAATAAGCCGGTCGGCCGTTAGCAAATTTCTTATCTTTGCCGAGGTATTTTGCTAGAGCAAAATAAAATATAAATGTTTTAAGTAATCAGATATAAGTATGGAATAGTTCTGGTGAAAAGATGAAATTTAAAACGCGTATTTTATCAAGAATTTCTAATGTTTGCTTTCGTTTTTTCATATTTGTCACACGTTTTCGCGATCGTGATTTTCGGACTTTTTTATCCTTTCTTACAAGATTTTCTAGTACAATTGAAATAAAAAGCCAACAAAAGTATGCATTTAATAATAATATGATGACTCTTGCAAAAGCAACTCTTATTTTAAAGCATTTTTGTGAATAAAAGCATGTGACCGTTAAATATTCAATGATTTGAGCATTTCAACTCTCCCCACCCACCTTGTTACAATGATAAGTGAACATTAGTGCAAGTCCATCTATTGCTAAGTGACAGTGTGTATAGTTGCTAAAAGTTGCAAGAATATGTAATAAAAACATAGTTTAAAGTGTTTATTATGCATAATTGTAAATTCCCCCCTGAGTGAAAAAATCCCCCAAAACTGCTCGTCGCGCGCTATTTTCTTCCCCCAATGACAGGCTGGGGCCTCTTCCCCCAGTCGTAGAAAAAAAACCCTGATTTCTGACCCACTTGTTGTGGAGCACTGCTATCAATTCCTGGACGTTGGTAGGCTGTGGTTGACAATGACTTAATACCATCAAAGGTAATCCCAGGCGTATTCAATCGGATTGCAGTCCAGTGAGCACGGCGGCCAAGGCAAAACATGAATGTTGCTTGTCTGTAAAAAGTTCCTGTTGGCACGTGCAATGTGAGGTCATGCGTTGTCATGCTGAAAGACCAAGCCTTGACATTAACAGAACACAGGGACAACAAGGACATAATATCTGATGGATGTAGCACCTGGCTGTAAAATAACCTGGCGCAGGACGAGTTGGGACTTAAACTATTGTTGATGGCTGCCCAGACCATAACTCGGCCCCAACCGTAAGGATTGTGCTGCAGAACGCAATTGTTAGCGTAGCATTTACGACGTCGTCTGTAGACACTGATACATCCGTTGGTGTTTCACAAGTTAAAAAGGTGACTCCTAACTAAACACCGCCTCGGTAGCCTAGTGGTAGAGCGTCCCCTTCAAGTGCGCTTTGAGTGCGGGAGGTCGTGGGTTCGATCCCCGGCCACGTCGTACCAAAGACGTACTAGCAGCTTCCTCGCTTGGCGCTCAGCGTTAAGGGGATAGTGCTAGGACTGGTCAGCCTGGTGTCAGTATAATGTGACTGGGTGGGGTATCATGCCACGTGTCTACGGCGTGATATTCCAGTGAGGCAGCACTATAAAGTTGAACATTGTGCTCACTGCTACAAGTAGACACCGTCGTTTATATCACTGAAAAATTGTTGAAAAAGACGTTTAACCCGAACACACTCACACACAGACTCCTAACCAAACACTATGGTTTGCCAATGCTGACCGCAATGGTTGCAATCCCAAATTAGACGTTGGTGATGGTGACATAGCTTAAGAACTTGACTGAGGTAGGGCCTGCAGCTCTCTAAACCGAATAAGTTGTATGTGTTCGAATTGTACGAGTTTCGGTTGGCTGTTTTCGTTGGTCAGAGTACATGCAGTACATTTCTGACATTGCCCAACAAATTTAAACTATGTAACGAAAAAAATAACTTAACTTTCAATGAGGTGTTTCTTTATCTCGTCAGTATAGGTGCCTTGATGTTTTAACTCTAAAAATGTAACGATAAATTATCAGATGATGGTGAAGTTTTCCTTTGAATTATATGAGTCTGCACTTATGGAATACTAACTTAATGGCATGCCTTAAACAGTTAAGGTTGATAGAAAAAAATACTGAAACTGAGAAAATCCTGTTTCTTATAAAGGGAATAAGTCAGTCTTTGTAAAATGTAATGATATTTTTAGTAAAACATGGGTACTTGAAGGTGATTGTCCTAAGGGGTACCTAGGTACAAAATTTGTGCTTGTATCAGCCCAACCACTGACTGGGAAAAGTACTCAGTGTTCGCATTCTTAGTGATATTGTATAAAAGTCTTTATAATATTTTATAGTTTGGTTTATACAGCAAAACTCGTGCATTGCCCAGTGATGATGAGACATTACAAACCTGTCACTCTGTCGAATAATGTGCATGCCAGTATAAAAAATTGTAGACAAATTGACTGTGTTAGTTCCTTATTATAATCATATGGTAAAAAAACAGTTTTGGCCTTGGGTAAAACAGACGTGTTCAATTTCAGCGTGCATGCTTGTAAACTTACAAGTACACAAGCAGGAAAGACTATTATATTAGAGTCAGTTTATTTTATTTATATTATTTACAGATATGTTTGTTTAATTACTCCTTACATAAATGGCCAGTTCATATAGTTTGTGCAGTTGTCTTGTCTGTAGTAAAGCACAAAAGTTTGCTAGGGTAAAGTCAAAGTTTAATGGAATTAACCTCAGATGAGTTCTTCTTTTCATCATTTCTTTACAGCATTACCAGCCCTAGTAACACTTCTGGTTCACGTTAGAAACAAGCGGCGTAGATTTGAAACATGCCCAGAGAGACTGCGAGTATACATGTTAGGGGGCTGCTTTGTTCAGTTAGCAGGAGTTTGTGGATTTGTAACATACCTAACGCTGGCAATTACATTGAAACAAGGTACATGTATATGTTTAATTTATTTAAGGTGATGGAAAGGAAATTCTTGTCAGCAACAGCTGCCTTACAAAAGACTTAAGTGTAGTATTTAGGAATTTTCTAAGTCTCTTTAATTTTATGAAAATGCATGCAGCAAAAAACACACATTTGGCAGTCATACAATTTTAACACACAGATTTAAACAGTCTATTAGGGCAGTCATTGACTGAAATTTTGTAACAGTATATCAGTGGATAAATATGGACAATACATTAAGGTTACAGATCATTTATTGACCTTCTAATGGAGTAAAGTGAAAACAGCAACTTAATTCATTAGATGGTCAATAAGTGATCTGTATCCTGTATACAGTTGAACTAGTACGGTATAACTGCAGGCAATTATAAGCAACCCACATATTTGCCAAAAATGAAAAATTGAAAAAAATTGTTGCTGATTGGATTTTTAGATTATTCACACAATGAATTGTTGTATATGTATCAAGAAAACTTGTAGAGAAAATATGGCAGGAAGAAAAAGTTCTGATTTAATTTCAAGATGAGATAACACCTTTTGCATGTGTATCTATGAACATTTAAGAAATAATATATCTTATTTTGTAATTTATCTCTGAATAAAAACATTGTAACAGTTTGGAGTTCATATGCGAAGGAATTATATCACGCAGCACAGCCCGAGTGATATAATAATAGGCATCTGAACAACTTTTTTATTCAAGAGCAGATCACTAAATGAGATATATTATTGCAATTCTAACACGTTACAAAGGATTTTAAACTACATCCATGGTGACATCCTTTAGGTATATTTCCCTGTTTTCTGCTGGTTTCTTTTCCAGCACACAGATATGCCTTTTGATGCTATGACTTAATAATTGTGACATCAGAAAAATGAATTGTTGTGTAATAACACACAATTTTCAGCCTTCTTTGTTTAATAGGAAAATGAATTTGGTCATGTTAAAATCTGTATTAAATTCAAGCATAGGAATAGTAAAAGTCAAGTTACATAGTTATGATGTCTCTCCCCACCACTGGGGGAGACATTGTTTTTGCCCTGTCCGTCCGTCCTTCCGTCTGTCACACTTCATTTCCGATCAATAACTGG
This sequence comes from Mercenaria mercenaria, assembly GCF_021730395.1. Lineage (NCBI taxonomy): Eukaryota > Metazoa > Mollusca > Bivalvia > Venerida > Veneridae > Mercenaria > Mercenaria mercenaria. The sequence goes on from NC_069370.1 coordinate 48,792,112, forward strand.
AGAACCATTTGACCTAATACCTTCAAACTTCATAGGCTGGCAGGGCTTATGGAGTAGATGACCTGTATTGTTTTTGGGGTCACTCCATCAAAGGTCAAGGTCACAGGGGCCGGAACATGGAAAACCATTTGCGATCAATAACTTGAGAACCACTTGACCCAGAATGATGAAACTTCATAGGATGATTGAACATGCAGAGTAGATGACCCCTATTGATTTTGGGGTCACTCTGTTAAAGGGCAAGGTCACAGGGGCCTGAACATGGAAAACAATTTCCAGTCAGTAACTTGAGAAAGGCTTGACCCAGAATGTTGAAACTTCATAGGATGATTGGACATGCACAGTAGATGACCCCTATTTATTTAGGGATCACTCTGTTAAAGGTCAAGGTCACAGAGGCCTGAACATGGTTCCAAATTAGTTTCCAGTCAATAACTTGAGAAACATTTGACCTAGAACCTTCAGACTTCATAGGGTGATAGGGCTTACAGAGTAGATGACCCTTTTGTTTTTGGGGTCACTCCATGAAAGGTCAAGGTCACAGTGGCCATCTGTCCGTCACACTTCATTTTCGATCAGTAACTGGAGAACCATTTGACCTACAGCCTTCAAACTTCATAGATGATCCCTACTATTTTTGTGGTTGCTAGATCAAAGGTCAAGGTCACTGGGGCCTGAACATGGAAAACCGTTTTTCATGATCAATTACTTCAGAACCATTTTACCCAGAACCTTCAAACTTCATAGGATGATAGGACTAAAGAGTAGATGATCCTTATCATTTTTGGGGTCACTTGAGTTAAGGTCAAGGTCACAGGGGCCTGAACATGGAAAACTATTTACAATCAATAACTTCAGAACCACTTGACCCAGAATGTTGAAACTCAGTGGGATGGTTGGAAATGCAGAATAGATGACCCCTATTGATTTTGTGGTCACTCTGTTAAAGGTCAAGGTCACTGGGGCCTGAACATGGAAAACCATTTCTGATCAATAACTTGAGAACCACTTGACCCAGAATGTTGAAACTTAGGATGATTGAACATGCAGAATAGATGACCCTTACTGATTCTGGGGTCACTTGATCAAAGGTCAAGGTCACAGGGGCCTGAACAAGGAAAACTGTTTCCAATTCATAACTTGAGAAGCACTAGGCCCAGAGTGTTGAAACTAAATGGGATGATTGAACATGCCAAGTAGATGCAGCCAACCATCAGTGTCTCTTTGACTTTCGCACCTGTCCACTATTGGCTTCTTGCCTATATGACTATGCAGTGGGGGAGACAGACAGCATCTTCTAGTTTCATTTTCTTTTGAATATTTGAAAGAAGCATTTTTCATTTATCTTTCCTGTTTTGGCCTCATCTTTTGGACTATTATATGGATATACAAAAAAATCTGTTATGGACACATAACTGGTTTGACTGTGTGATCTGGCCCCGTGTTCACAAAACATTTTTCGATCTCAGCTGAGTTTGAGTTTGAAATTTTAATATCAGTTTTACTAAAACTTCAAGCTTAAATTCCAAATGAGACTGACCATCAATACCGAATAATGACTGTAAAATAATTATTAACTTAAAATTTTGTGTTAAACACGCTATTTTGATATTAATGAGAAATTAAGTTTCATTATCAAACTCAGCTGAGACTGAAAATGTTTTGTGAACACGGGGCCAGTACATCAACATGGTGGTATTCATTTAAACATTGGTGACCCTTATACTGTCTAGTACAGAAAGTAAAATAAAATATTGTAAAGATGTAACCATGGTAACAGTAGATTTAGAAAATGTTTTTTTATCTTACAGGTTTGTTGATATATGGTAATGGTTACTATCTAACATGTGTTTGGTGCTTCATGGTGTGGAAGTGGGGGTTTCTGCTCTTCTATTTTTCCCGTGTTTATTGGCGAGAACACCAATGCATGTACACTATATTGCCGCGGGAAACTACGCAGGAGGTCAAAGTAAATACATACGGAACTTGATGGAAGATTTATGTAGATACATATCTACACAATTACTGTAAAGCAATAGATCAAATATATTTTCACTGGTATGAGACAGTAAGATGGGTAAAATTAAGTAAAAACATGTAATGATAAAAAATTGATGATTTTATATGCAAGATCAAAATAGCTGTTATCACCAGTGTAACTATCATAATTATTATGTGATGTTCGCTTGATGGACAATATTTCATTAAATTAATCTGGTGCTGAATTGAAAAAGTATCTTCTATTATATTCTCATTATTTACAATTATATAAGTAATTCCAAATATATTTTCTAAATTTTCAAAAGTACATTGTAGAAAATGGCATACTTTCTATGTGTTGCGCCCACTGTAACTTAGACATGCTTTTTAGTGGGAAATATTGAAAACTGTGATTATAAATACAAATTATTATTTTATAACTTGAAATTTATAGCTTTTAAACTTTGAAACTTGTTTATCATCATTTTTAAAGTAGGACAAGAACAATATCTCTCTAGAATTTTGTATGTAATATGGACATTTTTAACTTTTTGTCTTTCATGATTAGATTTTGTAAGTCCACTTTTCTTGAATACTGTACAAGCTATTGCTCCTTTCTAAATCATTAGTAGGAAGGCCAAGGAACAGAACTCTTTTCTTGCATATTGTCTTATGTCAAGCACTTGCAGGCAAGCATTGGCAACAGCAGGTTGTATTCTTGTTTTAGTATCTCTGATAGATATGTTTGTTTTTTATGTAAATCAGGAACTGTGATATATATATTTATGCCCCATTTCAAAGAAAAGGCGTTTGTTGTTTTACTCATGCTGGTAGTCTACTAGACAGTTGTATTTTTTGCTTGACTATTTTAAATTTTTCAAGTAGTAGAGGTTTTGTTTTCACCTTTTAATGATTGTGAACCTTGGTGTCTGAGTCACATGTAAGCAGGTTTCTCTAAAATTTCACGACATAATGCTTTCAAACTTCACACTTATATTCAGCATGATGAGATGATTCATAGGACAAGTTAAATAACTTTTGCTTTTATTTTGTAAATATTATGCCCTTTTTAAATTAGAATTTCAGATTAAAGTTTTGCATGTAAGGAGGTTTCTCAAAAACTACTATCAGGGCACTAAATAACTTTTGGGGACAGGTACCCATATCCTCAGGAAGGGGAAATTTTCATCGTTTTAAGACAAAAAGGGGAAGTTTTTAGCCATATATATGTTACTACTTTTCACACTTATTAATACTGTTTTCAATCATTTCTAACTAATGTAACTATAATTGCAGCAGTAACCTTCCTTAGAGGCACTATAATATAACTTGAGGGTTCATATCTAGTTGTGTCAAACAACCTATTAGCAGAGGAATTTTCTTCTGAGAAAGGGGAAAAAGACATTATTTGATGAGGGGAATGGGGCCCATATTCAGCCCCAAAAATGACCAGATGAGTGCCCTGGCTATGGTAGGTCAAATGCTTTTAAAAATGTCTTTAGCATTATGAGCTGACCTCACGGGATAATTTACATAACTCTAGCCTTTATTTTGTCAAAATTATGCCCCTTTTTACCATAGACATTTTTGGCAGTTTTGCATGCAAGTGTATTTCTTGGGATTTATTTGACCAAATGTTTTCATATTCTCCACATGTCCATGGCATCATGAGATGACCATACTTGGGAAGTTGCGTAATTCTGATTTTCATTTTAGCAAAAATATGTCCCTTTTTCACCTTAGAATATTTTGCTAAAGCTAAATGTAAGCTAGTGTTAGGTGGAAGGTCTTTAGATAATCAAGTGTGCTGTCATTAGACAGGTCTTGTTCATCAGTGCCCTACAACAGCCAAATTTCACATTGGGATGATATCTTGTGGATAGTAGATCCCACCCTATTGTTTTGAAGGTCAGTAGGTCAAAGGTAATGTTAACAGTGACCTTGAGACAGAACACAGTTTTCAATCAGTAACAGTGAAAGCCTTGGGCTAACAGTGTTCAGGCGCCATAAGATGATGGCGTCTTTTTACTTGATCATGGAGACCCATGTAGGTGTCAGCAGAGCACAGATGAAGGTCACAGAACTTCGAGACTGAAAATAGTTTCCTAACCATAACTGCTTTTGTTTTTGGGGTCAGTAGGTGAAATTTACTCAAGACTAGAAATTGATGGGGGGGATGTGTTTGTGTTTTACAAATAGTACTTGTTTGTAATAATGTTTTATGTTTATATATGAGCCACATCATGACAAAAAACATCTTGTACATGTATGATGTAAATGCATTTTTGATGTAATGATAATTTATCCTTTTTAGCTTGACTTTTTGAAATTTTTCAAATAGTAGAGATTTTGTTGTCAATCTTTCACTGGCATCCACGTCCATGTCAAAAAAGTAAGCAGGTTTCTCTAAAACTGCTAGGCCAAATGCTTTCAAACTTCACACATGTAGGTCTTCAGCATCATAAGGTGACCTCATATGGCAAGTAATATAACTCTAGCTTTTGTTTTATAAAAATGATGCCCCTTCTTAACAAATAAATTTTGTGAAAGTTTTGCATGTAAGATTCTCAGGAATTGCTTGACCAAATGTGTTCAGATTCTCTACACATCTCTGGCATCATGGGATGACCTCACATGGCATGTTTCATAACTCTGGCTTACATTTTGGCAAAATTCTGTCCCTTTTTCAACTTACAAAATTTTGCTTATTAAAAGTTTTAGTTATAAGCTAGTATTAGATAGAAGGGCTTCAAATAATCCAAAAAGCTGTCATTAGACAGCTATTGTTTCGTTGTTCTGCCCCCTCACATTTATGTGGGGGGCATATAGCGTTGTTGCTGTCCGTACGTATGTGCGCCCACACGTCCATACGTATGTCCCAAAATTGTGTGTGTCCAACTCCTCTCACACTATTAGCCTGATTTGCTTCAAACTTTCATAGATGAACAAGTTAGATGTGCAGATGACCATAAGGAAGGAATTTTTTCTGTTAATATTTTACTGCAGTTATGGCCCTTCAATAGTTTTTGCTATATGGAATATAGAGAAAAGTTGTGTGTGTCCAACTCCCACACTATTTGCCTGATTTGCTTCAAACTTTCATAGATGAACAAGCTTTATGTGCTGATGACTATAAAGCAAGGAATGTTTTCTGTGAGTATTTTTACTGCAGTTTTGACTCTTTGATTGTTGGATGGCACAGTATGTGGGGGTGTCTGTGTCCTATGGACACAGTGCTAGTTATTTATGTAATCAGTTTCTAGTTAAGCTATGTATTGGAATTAAAAGTTAATAAAATGTTATTATTATGTATAAATTCTCAAATAAAAAAAGATAAAGATCATGTACACAGTAAATTTTTTATTAATATTTTTGTTCTGTTTTTCATGTTATTTTTGTCTTATTTTGACCATATTCATTTTTTTTTTTATATCACAGTCTCTGTCTGTGCATTATTGTTCTTAATTTTGTGAATGCATTACAGGTTGATCAAACATGATATATACTCTAGAAATTGTGAATATGTAAAACAATATGTAAAATCATTTAATTTTGTGGACATGAAATTTCGTGGTTTTGGTCAGAATGGCAATTTCGTTGGGATATGAATTCGTGGATTCAAACTTTTGAAAATAAAATGAATGGGAATTTCACTTTTTTGTTGGGATTAAATTTTGTGGATTGATGCAACCATGAAAATTAGTCCCCCACGAATATTAAGGATTTTACAATACTTTGATATAGGATGTATTCCTGATGTGAGAAAAGAAGCAAACAACTGGGCCTTTGTTCATCATTGTTTAAAATTAGAAACTTAAACCTAAGAACAGCAAATTTGCTATAACTGTTATAGTGAATTTATAATGCTGAATTCTCCATGAGCCAGATGCTGCTGCAAGTGCACAGTCATGAAAAGGTTATTACAGTCTGTGCTAGTTTAACAATGACAGCAAAATGAAAGACTTGAAACTGATGAACAGACCAAGTATAAATATTTGTAAGAAATACATGGAGAATGTTGATATTGCTCATCGTTTTAAGTGTCTTTGATGCTTTACTCATTTCAAGGCTTTGTTTATCTGCATGAGCAGATATTTACTCAGGATTTTATGTAGGACAATGGGCGCATTTGTTGTAAATGATAATGTTTTATATTGATGTGTTATTTATGATGACTCTGCATAGCCAAACTGTTTGTGATATATACATAAAAGCTCACTGTTAAAAATAAATTTACTTTCAATAAAATTGTTGTGTATGATTTTTGCAAATCTCTTCAGTTTCCAATATGTGAAGGTTACAAGCAGAGGATTTTTTTCATTTTCCCATCCAGTTAATATACATTTGGCCATCAGACTATTGATACGCAATATGGTGGTCGTATATATCCTATCTCTGTGTATTTAAACATCATTAACTTCAGGGGCTGGATCAGTATCACTTCATTACAAAACATTTGACTGGCCAATACTCAACAATGGTTTGTAGGGCTATAAAATAAAAAAAATAAAAAATGTGAAAATTAATTTCTGATGTCATGTAATAAAACACTTACTGAATGACTTGCGGTCAATAGTCAAAACTATTGACCTTCAGACCTTTAGATTACGGGTGATAGTTTTGACTATTAATCAGCAAGTCATTCAATGTATACGAGTTATATTTACAAATACATGTATACTTGTTAATGGGCAGAGTAGAGCTCAAGCCACTACCATGGTTACAGTTTTTGACTTTGAATCACTTGTCCTCACCTTTGAAACCTTGCTTAGAGTATAGCATTCTTCATGTGAGATGGAATAATGTATATCTGTTTACTATTATATCCCTGCTGGGAGGAAGCCATTCAGCTGGCTTATAGAGGGCCGGTGGTTCTTCTGAAGTGCTTGTCCGTGCCTTCAATGTCGTAATACACAAAGAGGCACCTGGTGTCTTTCTCCCACATCAAAACCTCACCTTAGTTTCACAGCTTGCTTGAACAGTTTTGGTAGATGGACGACATGAGGAATTTGGTGAAGGATTGCCCAAGGAACATCTTTGTGAAATTATTTTAGAAACTAGCCCTGTTCCCTGGTGGCCATGATTTTTGAAAAACAAGAGCACCGCCTTGCGGGTGCTGACGCTCATCTGATTTTTTTTGTGTAATAGAAATATTGTCCTACCCATGATTTTCTAAGTCTAAAAAGGGCCATCATTCTTGCAAAAAGCAGGATAGAGTTATGTTTCTTGATGTTCAGTGTCCACTTATGATGGTGAAAAACTGTTGCAAGTTTTAAAGCAATAGCTTTGATAGTTTATAAGAAAAGTTGACTTAAACGTTATACTCAACCAAGAAAATGATTTTCTAAGTCCAAAAGGGGCAATAATTATTGCAAAAAGCAAGATGGAGTTATGTTGCTTGCTGTACAGGGTCAGCTTATGATGGTGAACAAGTGTTGCAAGTTTCAAAGCAATAGCTTTGATAGTTTAAGAGAAAAAGTTGACCTAAACATAAAACTTAACCAAGAAATCTGATATTTTCTAAGTCCAAAAGGGGCCATAAATCTTGCAAAAAGCAGGATGGAGTTATGTTTCTTGCTGTACAGGGTCAACTTATGATGGTGAACAAGTGTTGCAAGTTTTAAAGCAATAGCTTTGATAGTTTAGGATAAAAGCTGACCTAAACATAAAACTTAACCAAGAAAACTGATTTTCTAAGTCCAAAAGGGGCAATAAATCTTGCAAAAAGCAAGATGGAGTTATGTTTCTTGATGTACAGGGTCTGCTTATGATGGTGAACAAGTATTCCAAGTTTCAAAGCAATAGCTTTGATAGTTTAGGAGAAAAGTTGACCTAAACATAAAACTTAACCAAGAAATCTGATATTTTCTAAGTACAAAAGGGGCCATAAATCTTGCAAAAAGCAAGATGGAGTTATGTTTCTTGCTATACAGGGTCAGCTTATGATGGTGAACAAGTATCCCAAGTTTCAAAGCAATAGCTTTGATAGTTTAGGAGAAAAGCTGACCTAAACATAAAACTTAACCAGGCAACGCCGACGCAGACGCCGACGCCGACAACCGCTCAAGTGATGACAATAACTCATCATTTTTTTTTCAAAAAATCAGATGAGCTAAAAACGGGACATGTTATGTGATGGCACGTGCATCTGTCCGTAATTATTAGTGTCAGGAACATAACTTTATAACCATTAAAGGTATTAACTTTAAACTTGGCATATAAGTAGATGGCAATGAGAAGATGTGCAGAGCACTTGAACCCGTTCAAAATTGGCCTTATATTTTGTGTCCGGAGCAGAACTAAATAGCTTGTAGGTAGGTGGCGACAAGACAATGTGCAGAGCAGATGAACATGGTCAAAGGTCAAGGTCACAAATTTAGCTCAAAGATCAAGCTTGTTCATCATGTCTCACACCACACAGCAGTGTGGAAGACATATTGATTTACTCCTGTGTGTGTGTCTATCTGTCTGTCACAAAGCTTGTCCGCACTCTAAGTTGAACATTTCTCATCTGATCTTCACCAAACTTGAACAAAATGTGCTTGCCAATAAGTCCTCGATCAAGTTCAATAACTAGCCAAATCGGCTAAGGCACTTCAGAATTATGGCCATTGAAACTTGTTTTTGATTATCAAAGCACTAAAAGTCTGATAAGGCAGTTGAGGTCTTGGTGCATGGTTGACTCATACACTACTTTTCAGATGATCAGGCAGTTGTGGGAGACACGCGCTTTTCTCAAAAGCAGCTCTAGTTTTATTTTGTGTCCGGAGCATAACTTATTATTTAACCATTCAAGGTATTGACTTCAAACTAGGGGTGTAGGTAGGTGGTGATGGGACAATGTGCAGCGTGCATGAACCAGGGAGGTAGGTCAAAGGTCAAGGTCATAGCAAGGTCAAATCTCTCCATCGTATGTCATGTCCAGAGCATAACTTGAAAACTATTAAAGGTATTGACTTGGAATATAGACAGGTGTTGATGCAGACTGCCACAATCTATACATTGCAACCCTGCCCTATAGAATTCTGTCACCCCACCCCCACCCCCAATCTACATTGCACCCCGGGCCCCCCCACCCCCCCCCCCCCCCCAAAAAAAATTTTTTTTTTTATTTATTTAATTTAGCTTCTTGCCCTTTAGTATTGTTTCCCTCCCCCACCCCGCCCCACCCAATTTCTTTTTTCATTTAGTTTCTTGCTCTTTAGTATCCCGTGTCCTGTCACCAGCACTGCGCACACACACACACCCTTCTCCCTCTCCCCTCCCACCACCTCACATGCCCCAACAACAAAAAAATCTTTAAATATGCCTTTTCTTTAAATTTTGCTTCCCTCCTCCTCTGATATAACCCTTTGGGCGTTTATTGCCCCGTTTGGGGGAGCTCTTGTTATTGGAAGAGAATGATATGAAGGAATTGGGCAGAGGGTCACTTCGAACATTGTTCCGAAGTCATTTTTACAATTAGGCCAGAGGTTTGAAAGAAGTTTTTCAAGCTCTTCCATAAAGTCATATAGAGAAAAGCCTGCCCCCTGAAGGCCATGATTATAAATGAACAGACTGATATGAAGATATCTAATAGAGGGTTACGAAAAGACGAAAAATTGTTGTCAAATCATTCTGAAATAGAACCGGTGGATTCAGAGATTTTCAACGTTTTCCATGTAGCCAGAAAGGGAGAGTTAGCCCTGCCCCCTGGTGGCCATGATATAAATGAAACAAAATTATTTGAAGGGATTTGGTAGAGGGTCACCCAAGGAATCCTTAATTCTTTGAAATCAATCTATAATTTGGCTAGTGGTTTAGGAGGAAAAGATGTTTAAAGTGGGGTTTTTTGGGTTGCCATGGTAACCAGAATCCAGATTTGAAGGAATCTTAAAGGTAACTAAACAAGGAAAATTGAAGTTTCGTTGATATTAGCCTTAAGATTTAGTGGACGTCGAACATCCAGTGATACTAAAAGCTCACCATGTGCACCTTTTGCTCAGGTGAGCTAAACAGATAGGTTTACAGGTAGGAATTTGTAGAGTGCAAGTCACCAATACAAGAAAAGTCATTTTCTTCGTGTAAATTACTTTATTACCAAAAATAGCAACATCTTCATTTAATGAACACATAAAAAAAAAAGACAATAAATTTCATGCTAAATATAGCAACAGAATGGAATGTTTGTGCAGAATATTATTTGAATAGCACAACTTCTAAAAATATATAGAAAGGAGCATGCCTCCAGTTTTATGTCCATCCATAAGTAATTTCAGTTGTTAGAAATTTTTTAATAAAAAGTAAAATGAAAAGTAATACAAAGAGTAATTTATTTTACAAAGACTTGAATTTTCTGTGGCAATCTCTTGCATTAGTCAAGCAATAGAAATATGATAAAAAAGAAGAAATCTGAGTAATTTTAATCTTTACCATACATGTAAAATATCAACTTAAAAACTCACTGTTTGTATGATTTTTAGAATGTTAAGCCTGTCTGCTTAACTACATGTAGGTAGGGAGAGTGAAGGTTTATGGATCATTTGGTCACGAGTTTCATCCCCAGGGCAAGACGTGTTCTCTGTGATAAACAGATGGAAGATCTATTATTCTCTGCTTCTGATTCATGTGGAGAAATTGACAATTACTTGTGAAGAACTTGTTTAGTACTGGTACAGAATTGTTAGATCAACTTCCTGCCATTATGTAACTGAATACTGCTAATAAAACTGTGCTAAACCAAAAAAACATGAAGTATGCTGCTTTCCTATTTAAATATTTTTATTATGATATAAATTTAGAGGTATGCCCCTTCAAGACTGTAAAATGAGAGAACTAGAAATGACAGAAAATAATCAAGAAAACCATAAATAAACACTTTGTTTTGTAATAAATAATTTAATACTGACAACACTGACATCCTGTTATTTAAACATTAATTTGTTTGTTACATATGTGTGAATTTAACTGTCTTTTGGCGACAAAGTGAAATTACAGTACAAGAAATAATCTCATTTATAGAAAATTACAGAACTATTTCCTGTGGAGTAATAATTTTTACTTAATTGAAAAGCCACAAATACTGAATTGAATTCACAGGGGTGTTATTGTGCTTTATGAAATATTCAAGAAATAGCAAAGACACTGCATTTTCTATAATTACCAGTATATCAGTTTTTGTCCTTCACATAGTTCTCCCAATATAAACAGTTGGTAAAACAAATATTTTATCACAATACTGCTAGCAATCTGCATAAGGATAAACGGTGGACGGATAGATTATACATAGTGTTAATTTCAAAAATCAAATATTTAAAAGTCTTAAATATACAAAGTTTTGATGTCAAAATGGACGGAACAACATGGTAAACAAGAGTGCCACAAAATATGCCAGTCTAAATAATGCAAGGGCCATAATCCAAGAGTGCCTGGGGCGATTTGGGTTATCTAACCAGGCCGAGATGTTATGCTCACAAACATTGTCAGCAAGTTCAGTGAAGATCGGATGAAAATTGTTTGACTTAGAGAGTGGATTTCGACTTTCGGACATGAAATGAACGGGAATTTTACTTTTTTGTTAGGATTAAATTCTATGGGTTGATTCAACTGCAAAATCCACAAAAATTAGTCCCCCATGAATATTGACGATTTCTAAGTAAACAAGAGCTCGTAGAACACGAAATGCCCCCCTTGATGCATTCAGTAACTGCACAAGGAACAGAAATTATTTGGTCACTGTACACAAAAGTTTTACTGTTCTGAGTCAATGTGACCTTGACCTTTGACCTATTGACCTCAAAATCAATAGGGGTCATCTGCTGGTCATGATTAACCTACCTATCAACTTTCACGACCCTAGGCCCAAGCATTCTCAAGTTATCATCTGGAAACAGTTTAACTGTTCTGGGTCACTGTGACCTTGACCTCTGGTCTAAAATTCAATAGGTGTCATCTGCTGGTCATGACCAACCTCCCTATCAATTTTCATGATCCTAGGCCCAAGAGTTCTCGAGTTATCGTCTGGAAACCATTTAACTGTTCCGGGTCACTGTGACTTTGACCTTTGACCTACTGCCCTCAAAATCAATAGGGGTCATCTGCTGATCATGATCAACTTCCCTATTAAGTTTTGTGATCCTAGGCCCAAGTGTTCTTAAGTTATCGTCCAGAAACGGTTTAACTGTTTCAGGGCACTGTGACCTTGACCCTACTGATCTTAAAATCAACAGGGGTCATCTGCTGGCATGATAAACCTCCCTATCAACTTTCATGATCATAGGTCCAAGTGTTCTTGAGTTATCATCCGGAAATCATTTAACTGTTCTGGGTCACTGTGACCTTGACCTTTAACCTACTGATCTCAAAATCAATAGGGGTCATCTGCTGGTCATGATTAACCTCCCTATCAACTTTCATGATCCTAGGCCCAAGCTTTCTAGAGTTATCATCCGGAAACCGTTTAATTGTTCCGGGTCACTGTGACCTTGACCTTTGACCTACTGATCTCAAGACCGATAGGGGTCATCTGCTGGTTATGACCAACTTCCCTATCAACTTTCATGATCCTAGGCCCAAGCAATCTTGAGTTATCATCCGGAAACGGATTGGTCTACATACCGACCAACAGACTTGACATCTGCAAAACAATATACCCCTCCTTCTTCGAAGGGGGGCATAACTAAATAATAAAAAATTACCAGCTGAAAATCCCTGGTGCTGATCTATTTTGTAAATAAATCTATCACAAAATATATTATCAAGTTTGTTTTGATTCAGCAGATCACCGACATCAAAGTTCACATAAAAACAACATGGATGCAAAACAATTGTTCAATTTAGTTCAAAAACATTAAAAAAATATAGCAATACATTTTGATACAATTTTCAGTGTCTGTAACCAGCAGTTCAATTAAAGCATATTAGCAAATACTGCAACAGTTATAAACAAGATCGCTAAAAAGCAGTCTCTTCTAATGATTTGTAATGCCATAATTATAACTCCAATAAAACATTATCTAAAACAAGAGCTGTCTGATGACAGCGCGCTCGACTATTCGAAGAATTGATTGAAGAATGGGGTCAAAATATTTCCACGGATATTCAGACAAAAGAAATAGATAGATTAGACAAACAATGTTCCTGTATTACTTTGATTTCGATAAGTCTTGCACTAAATGGCAATGTATGAGCCAATTTCAAAGTCCAAAAAGGGCCATAATTCAGCCAAAATAGTTATGTACTCTTGCCTACAGATGGAAATCATAATGATAAACAAGTGTTCAAAGTTTAAAAGCCATGTCAAATAGTTTTGACAAAACATGGACTTGTATGAAAACAGAACCAATTTCAAAGTCCAAAAAGGGCCATAATTCAGCCAAAATAGATGACAGAGTTATGTTCTCTTTCCTACAGATAGAGACTATTATACTAAACAAGTGATAAAAGTTTAAAAGCCATATGTCAAACACTTTACAAAAAATATGAACTGGTACAAAAAACTTAACCAAGATTTCTAAGTCAAAAAGGGCCATAATTCAGCCAAAATCTTTGACGGAGTTATGAACTCTTGCCTATAACTGGACATGGTGATGGTAAACAGGTGTTGAAAGTTTCAAAGCTTTATCTCAAAAGACTTTGTCAAAATATGAACTGGTACGAAATATTAACCCAGATTTCTAAGTCAAAAAGGGCCATAATTCAGCCAAAATCCTCGATGGAGTTATGTGCTCTTGCCTATAACTGGACATGGTGATGGTAAACAAGTGTTGAAAGTTTCAAAGCTTTATCTCAAATGACTGTGTCTTATATGAACTGGTACGAAAAACTTAACCAAGATTTCTAAGTCGAAAGGGGCATATATTCAGCCAAAATCCCTGTGGAGTTACGTACTCTTGCCTATAACTGGCCATGGTGATGGTAACAAGTGTTGAAAGTTTCAAAGCTTTATCTCAAAACGACTGTGTCTAAAATATATGTCAAAAACTTAACCAAGATTTCTAAGTCGAAGTGCATAATTTCAGCCAAATCCTGATGGAGTTATGTAACTTTGCATATACTGGCCATGGTGATGATAAACAAGTGTTGAAAGTTTTCAAAGCTTTAATCTTAAAGACTTTTGTCAAAATATGGAACTGGTACGAAAAACTTACAATGATTCTAAGTCAAAAGGGGCCATAATTGCCAAAATCCTTGAGTGGAGTTATTGCCTTGCCTATAACTGGCCATGATGATGGTAATACAAGTGTTGAAAGTTTCAAAGCTTTATCCAAAAGACTTTGTCAAAATGTGACTGGTTACGAAAAAACTTAACCAAGGTGTGACGCTGACGCGACGCGTGAGTGAGTAGGTAGCTTATTAATTCTTTGATTAGTCGAGCTAAAAATCACATTTTAGAAGAAAACAATGTTATTAATTGTCAATAGTTTTATTTTATATTTTGTTAAATGACAGAGAAACAAAATCCTTCAAAAAATTGGTCATGCTTATTTCTTACAGTGTATAAGTACTTAGTAGGGTAATTTCCCACAAGCTTTATGTAGTAGTTTCAGGACTATTCAGCGTATCTGATTGTGGTAAAGACTCTGCAAACATCTGTGTGTTTTAAGTACATAATGCCAAAGACTTGTCAAATCAGTGGTACTGGTACGAAAAACTTAACCAAGGTGTGACGCTGACGCCGACGCTGTGGTGAGTAGGATAGCTCTACTTATTCTTTGAATAGTCGAGCTAAAAATCACAATTTTAGAAGAAAACAATTTTATTTAATATGTCAATGATTTTTATTTTATATTTGTTAAATGACAGAGAACAAAATCTCTTCAAAAAATTTTCATGCTTTATTTCTTACAGTGTATAAGTACATTAGATAGGGTAATTTTCCCACAAGCTTTATGTAGTGATTTCATGACTATCAGCCTTATCTGATGTGGTAAGACTCTGCAAAACATCTGTGTGTTTTAAGTACAACATGCCCAGTAATTGTCCGATATAATTTGAATATGTGAATGGCATTATGCATGAATGTTGACAAAGATACAATTATTGCCAATATTACCCAAACTATAATAAACAGATGGGAAATAAGTAAGAATACAATCTAAAGCTAAGCTATTGAAAGCTCCTGGTAGGAATGTAGTAGAGGTAAAATCATAGTAACAGTATAAACTTTCATTGAACAAATGCATTGCTTTTACAGAATGTATAAAGGAATAAGAAAAAACTTTACTGTATCACACTGTAGGTATAATACATAACTAATTTTTGAAAGTCTGCATGATAAAAAAATTGTGAACATAGAATATGCTTGTTTGTTTCAGATCAAGATCGAAACACCTTTTACTAAGTGAATGTCCGATGCAATATTTTGATGAATAGTGCAGTCACAAGTGAAAATCTTAAATCTGGTGTTTACATGTGAAAGATATTTTGGTCTTACACGTAAAACAAGCAAATTTTCCTTTTATTTAGTGTCTATCAAATTATACCAGTTTTACTTGCGCAATGTCACAAGCTTCAGGCAATGGCACACAAAAACTAATCAAATGAAATTGTTAATAGTGGGAAAAAAGTTTAATAATTCCTCAAGAGTTTGAACAAATGGAGCAAAACTTTATGTTTTCTAGGTATTTACATGTTTCTGTTTTTTTTTATTGAATTATATTTAGAAAGGATATTTGATTATTCCTAATTCACATTCTTTTGCATTCAAATGTAGTTCCCTTACTGAAAATTATAAAATGAAAATCCCACTGTCTGAAACTGATACTGTAATATTTTATTCACCAATATATTTCAAAACATTACTGACATAATGCTTGATAAAATAATACTGAAAATGATTGATAAAATAATATTATAAAGTTGAAAAAGAGGCTATCTGCAAAAACAATCTGACATGAAATTCCTAACAACACTTCATGCTGATAATGAATACAAAAAATGTACAAAGTTCCACTTGAATTGGACAGAAACTGTAGGTAACTGTAGGGGTTTAGTACACAAAGTACAGGTGTAGTTGTTGTGTCTTGGATAATCACTCACTAAATTAGCTGCTAAGTGTAAAGTTTGCTGATCAGGAACTTAACACTTTTTCAGCTAAATTAAAAAAAGAGGTAATATTCCCAACAAGTTGACAAATGGGTCATAACTTGGTCAAAAACTTTCTTCTTGAGTTCTCAGTCTGCACAAAAGTAAAGATAGATGACTCAACCCAAGTTGATAGAAGCTTTGCCTGAATCCAACACTGTAAACGTTTAAACCTCAGTCTAAGTGATCAGGTGCTTTCAATCCGAGTTGGCGGAAGCTATACCAGAATCTGCATGGGTAACTGGCTCACTGTCTGAACCGTCGGAGCTGAAATTGTTATTTTATACAAAAATGTTTATATAACTTTCACAAAAATAATTTTCAATGCCCTAATTTTTCAGTTTATTAAAATGTTACATTAAGAAATTTCTGCAAATGGTTTCAGATCATAATATTTTTTCTTCAGTTTAACAGAGTTCTTCTAAAATAAAATTACAGTGATGTTAGCAAGCTGATTCTTTAATTTTTCATACTTTGTTCACTGTATTGATTATGCTTCATACAGTCAGCAGCTGGTGCATTTTACACAGAAATAATGAATGGCAGTTACACTAAAATGATACTTTCTGATAAAAGAGAATGTGTGAAAAATTGAATATTGACCTGCTGTTTTTAATTTCAGATTATAACTACAAATTTACCTCTTTTCATCATCATCATCATCATCTTCATCATCATCTTCATCACTGTCTTCTTCTTCACCAGAATCATCACTTTCATCACTAGAATCCTCATCATCATCATCTCTTCTTCTTCCTCCTCTGTAAATTATTTGTATGTTTTTATTACATTATTACTATAGACACCATAGACCTGTTATAGATCCTCTCTCTGTCATATTGGCCCTTGACCTATAGCCTTAGGGTTTATACGACAGGCCAGGGACGAACATTATCAGAACACATGCTTATTCACATCATATCAGATTTGTATATCAACAAATAAGCATAAGTTATGTAAAAGAGATACACCAGCTTTCCAGTACAATATTACTCTGCAGAAAAACAGGTGTACATTTCTCAATAAAATTTTAATAACCTTTTTATTACAAATGCATTTACATTTTTTAAATTGATAGTACTGACACTAACAAATGCCACAACTGAGCTAGAATAAATTACTATTACCAAAACAGAAGTTATACCTTGTCTCAGTTTCTCCTGGATCAAGGGAAAAAAACTCAAGGCCTCTTGGTTCTCTGGCTCATATATCAAAACTGAAACAGAAAAAATAATTAATGTGTATTATATATCACAGGATTTATATTTATCATTTCCCTGTTTGGATGATGATGACTGGATTTTTCTGGTTTAACTCCATTTTTTCAACAGTATTTCAGTAATGTATCAGTAGTCGATTAATATAACTAGTCTTCATATTTTCTGTACTAGTACCGATTTGTTCCCTACAAGTAGTTGGCAACTGACCAACATGTATCAGACTGGGAAGAATAAATTAACACAATAAACACAATATCATTGAAATACACATACAATATGTTGAAATTGCAATATACTACATTTAAATAGCATGTTACAATTTATATATATATAATCATAATTATAATACTGACCAGACAAACTGTCATCATTAGAGGAATTAAACTGCTGTTTTTGATTTTTAGAGCTTATATACAACCTCTTTTGTACATACCAGTTTCATATAATCACCAATGCTGCACTGGTATTCTATAATTTACTTACTCATTTTACACAGTACCTACAGGTATATCAAAAATTACTTACTCATTTTACACACTTTCAAACAGTACTCAGCAGTTTATTCACTCAGTTTACATAGTTTCAACAGGTATATCCATAATTACTTACTCATTTTACATAGTTTCTCTGAATTTTCATAATCTTCTTCCATCATACATGTCAAAAACTGAAGAAGAAGAAAGTCTTACAACTTGAGTAGTTAATCTTTAAAAATTAAATAATCAAATAATTACTGGTTCCACTTTCTTTACTTTTATTCTTTATCATAATCACATTAAAACTGCCTATTCAGGTGTTTTACTCCCAGCACCTGTTTCTAATTTGTAACACCATGTATGGCTCTACTTCAAGTCTCTTTATACATGTACTGTATTCATATTTTTAAGTCAAAATGATCAGGGGTTCCTACATTCCTTACTAGCATCAACCTGTTTGATTGCAAGTACCTGACAATTTCCCTACGTGAAGGCCTAGCTGTTCTTTGCAAGTAATTGATAACATTCCCACATGAATCACAGGTACAGACCTGTCCACTACATGTCACTGACAACATCCCCCATGAACACAAGGTGAAGACATTTCCTACTAGAGACTGTTCTCCATAGGTAAGTGACAACTACTCTATATGAATCAGAGATGGAAACCAGTTCTTCCCCACATGAATCAGAGATGGAGACCTGTTTACTGCAAGTTGCTGACAACTTCTTTACATAAATAAGAGGTAGAGAACAATGACCTTTTGAGCTATCCATACTGGCTAAATTTGTTCATACCTCCATAAGAAGAGCATTTGGTGCTTTTCCTTTCTCTCCAATGAGATCTTCTTCCTCATCATCACTTTCCTCTTCACTTGACGTTTCTGCCGACGCTTCATCTTTCTTATCACTGAAATATCAGATGTACAGTATTCATTTCAGTACAGTTTATAACCCAAAACCAAAGTAAAATCTCCATATGTTCATTACAAACCTTCTCACCAAAAATTTTTTCAATATATGCATGCATGGTGGTTGAAAAACAAGTAAGAAAATCTTCTAAGACAGACTGACATTCTAAAACAATCGTGTTGTGTCATGAGGGATCTTTAACCTTTAGCCTGCTGGCGGCAAGTGATTCTGCCTTTGCGATCAGTGCAGACCAAGACCAGCCTGCACATCCGTGCAGTCTGATCATGGTCTGCACTGTTTGCTATTCAGTCAGTAAATTTTTAGTAAACACCCCTTCTAATAGTAAATGGTATTGCCCAAATTGAATGACAGACAAGTACATTTTAGAAATTTAGCAGGGTAAGGGTTAAAAGTTTGTCCCATATTTAGCCTCAGTGTAATTATTATTTCTGGTATTTCAGGATCATAGAGTCCATTAACAGACTTTCAATCTTAAATGACTGGTAGGGGCATTAAGAATGTTGATATCTCATTATGTGTTATGATTAGAGCCTATCAAACTAAGTCTGCTAATATTTTGCTTCGTTGCATTCCATGTTTTCATGGGTTCTTTTACATATTTGACAATATGCCCTCCCGTTTGTTCTTCCCATTGTTCTTACAGAGATCTAATGCCAACATCAGTCAAACAGTTCCCATAATGAAGTTCATTTCCAGTTTTCATTTCCCTACACAATCTGCCAAAAAAATCTGTACAAGTCTGAATTTTTTATATGAAAAAAAACTTTAACTCTACATATGACTTTCATTTATAATGTCAATATTAACAGGTGTAAAAATCTTACCCTGCTAAATTTGTATATTGAACTTGTCCATCTTTCAGTTTGGACAGTATCATTGACTGTTAAAAGGGGTGCTTACCTAAAATATACTGACTGAATGGCGAACAGTGCAGATCTTGATCAGACTGCACAGATGTGCAGGCTGATCATGATCTACACTGGTCGCAAAGGCAGAATCAGTCATGTTCAGCATGATAAGGGTTAACAATTCTCTTTAAAAAAAAATTCTTTCAAAAATCCTTTAATCATATATACCTTTCATTTTGTCCCGTCTTTTCATCTTGTGTTCCTGAAACAGAATTAATTTTTAAGATGTAAAAAGTAGAAGCCTGATAATGTCAGTTCTAAATGTAATAAAGCTGAGTTTGAGAACCAGTCTCAAAACCCTAGCATCTGAATGGCTGTTACAAAGAAAACTTTTTGAATTAACCAATGGCAAGGTTGCATCCTGTGACTGGTCTTCAAATACAGTTTCATAATCTGGAAAAAATACTACAGCATTTACACAAATGAATTGGGTTTTTGTTTTACACCTTTCCTCAACAATACTTCAACAAGAGGGTCATGATGACCCTGGATCGCTCACCTGAGTAATATGAGCTACATGATTCAAATGTCAAACTGATGCTAAAATATTAAGAAAGTAGGTCAGTAGGTCACAGTCAAGGTCACTGAAAGTCAGTTTTAAGATCGGTGTGCAAAACTGTGTACATGACATGTACTACATGTCATCCAAATTTCAAGGCTGTATCTTTAAAAACAAGAAAGTAGGTCAGTAGGTCAAGGTCACAGTCAGGTGACCCCTAATCACTTGGGGTCATCTGGTAATTATAATTAAACAGTTTAGGAAATATGAGCTGATAATTTTTTAGGATTTTTTCCCTATAAAACTCAAATAACAAGTGACCCCCAGGACGGGGCCTCCTTTCATCCTAGGGGCATAATCTGAACAATCCACTAGGCAATGCTACATATCAAATATCAAAGGCCTAGGCCTTGAACTTTCAGACAAGAAGATTTTTTTTCCCTATATAAGTCTATGTTAAATTTGGGACCCCCAGGGCAGGGCCTCTTTTCACCCCAGGGGAAATAATTTGAACAATTTTGGTAGAGGAACACTAGGCAATGCGATATACCAAATATCAAAAGCCTATGCCCTGCAGTTTCAGACTAGAAGATTTTTAAAGTTTTTTCCTATATAAGTATATGTAAAACTTGAGAAACCCCCAGGGCAGTGTCTCTTTTCACCCCAGGGTAATAATTTGAATAATCTTGGTAGAGGACCACAAGGCAATGCTACATACCAAATATCAAAGGCCTAGATCTTTTGGTATCAGACAAGAAGAATTTTAAAGTTTTTTCCTATATAAGTCTATGTAAAACTTGGGACCCCCTGGGTGGGGCCGCTTTTCACCCCAGGGGCACAATTTGAATAGAGGATTATTAGATGATGTCACATGCCAAATATCAAGGCTCTATGCCTTGCAGTTTTGGACAAGAAGATTTTTCCTTTCAGTTGCCATGGCAACCAGTTCATCATGGAATTCAATTCTTTGAACAATTTTGAAAGGGGGCCACCCAAGGATCATTCCTGTGAAGTTTGGTGTAATTCTGTAACGGATATTGAGCGGTCACAAAAGCTCACCATGAGCCTTTGGCTCAGGTGAGCTAAAAAACACTTGGCAGTTTTTTCGGTCAGGATTCTGTTCCAACAAAAAAATATAATTTCCCCTTAAAGAAAGAGGGCCATGAAGACGTAAAAAATACCTCATGACTAAATTAATTATTTTGTGTCTTTTATTTCCAAAACAACAGAAACTAGAGCTGCTTTTGAGAAATGCGCATGTCTCCCACAACTGCCTAATCATCTAAATAGTAAGTCAGTCTTTTTATACTGTTTACTCTCTACAAATATACCTTTGAAGAATAAAAAGGCCGATTTTCGGTAATTCAAGGGCCATAATTCCGAAGTGCCTGGGCCGATTTGGCTAGCTTTCGAACCTGGCCGAGGACTTATGGTCAAACACATTTTGTTCAAGTTTGGTGAAGATCGGATGAGAAATGTTTGACTTAGAGTGTGGACAGGATGAATGGTTTTTGCTGCATGTTTGAGAATGAATACTTCAGCATTTTTATGAGTTTAGGTGATTCATTAATTATTGTCAAGGGCCATAATTCCGAAGAGCCTGGGCCGATTTGGCTAGTTATCAAACTTGGCCAAGGTCTTATGGTCAAACACATTTTGTTCAAGTTTGGAGAAGATCGGATGAGAAATGTTCGACTTAAGAGTGCGGACAAGCTTGGTGAAAGACAGACAAAGAGACAGACACACAGACAGGAGTAAATCAATATGTCTCCCACACCACTGTGTGGTGGGAGACATAATAGAATATTTCACCTGTGACAGTTGATTGCTCACCTGAGTTACAATGCTTGCTTGAACAGTTTTGGTAGACGGCTATGCAAGGAAAATGTCAGTGCAATTATATTGAAATAGTGCCAGTATTTTCTGACAAGAATATTTTTAAAGTTTTTACTAAATAAATATGGGCAGGTACTGTGTATGTGTGCATTAGGGGCGGTTGGGAGGTGGGGTAAGAAGTTGGGGAAATGATGTGAAATGACAATATCATACAAGAAGATTTTTCCCACTACATATTAACTTCATATCAAACACTACATACATACAGGGAAAAGTGACCATGCCTTCTGGTGGCCATATCTTTTGACAAATTGAAATTATTTGAACAATCTTGGTAGAAGGTCACACAAGGACCATTTGTGTGATTTTTTTAAAAATCAGGCCAGCAGTTTCACACAAAAAGATTTTTAAAGTTTTCACTATATACATATAGGGAAAAGTGACCACACCCTCTGATGGCCATGTTTTTTGGCGAATCAGAATAATCTGAACAATCTTGGTAGAGAGTCACACAAGGACCATTTGTGTGAAATTATTTTAAAATCGGTTTCCGAGATGTTGTTTGAACAACAGCTGTCACAGGAGACAACGCGTTCGACTATTTCAATGCTGGATAGTGAAACTGGGCACATGTGAGGGTGCTGTAGCTGTCACTGAAGTATTTAATTACTCTGATATGGAGGAAGATACTGGACAATGGCTTAGGTCTGCGTCATATGCATTTAGTAATAACAGGGATAGAGAAGTGTATCAAAACATTAAATAAGTATAAAAGGGGCATAATTCATGGAAATTTCTGCAAAAGTATTGCACCATGACATTGTGTAATATCATGTGGCTAATAATGTGAAGCAACTATTTGAAGTTTTAATCATATAAGTGAGATAGAACAGAAGTGCATCACAACTTGAGCCTGAAATTCTAGTAAAAAGGGGGTATAACTCATAGCATTTTGGTGCCAGCATCATGGACATTGTGTCATATGATGTTAGTGACCATGTGGAACCACCGTTTTAAGTTTGAATAAAATCCATTTAGTAACAACAGAGATATAGTGAAAAAGCATCAAAATTAAACTGAAATTCTAAGTGGAAATGGGACAAAGGTCACTACTTAATATCTGTGCCAGAATTATGGACCTTGTGTCATATGATGAGGACGACAATGGGAAGAACTATTTTAAGTCTGAATCAAATTTATTAAGCAATAACAGATAAAGTGAAGATGCACAAACATTAACTTGAAATTCTAAGTAAAAAGGGGGCATAATTCTGGAAATATTGGTGCAAAAGTTATGGCCCTTGTGTCATATCATGTGGGTGATGATGTGCTACAACTGTTTTAAGTTTGAATCAAATCCTTTGGTAATTACAGAAAGAGTGAAAGTGCATCAAAACTTTAACCTAAAATTTTATGTAAAAAGGGGTCATAATTCATGAAATATTGGTGCCAGAGTTATGACCCTTGTGTCATATGATGAGACTGATGATGTCGAACAATTGTTTTAAGTTTGAATCAAATCCATTTAGTAATAACAGACATAGAGTGAAAGTGCACCAAAACTTTAACCTGAAATTCTAAGTAAAAAGGGGGCATAACTCATGAAAAATTGGTGCCAGAGTTATGGACCTTGTGTCATATGATGTGGGTGATGATGTGGAACAAGTACTTTAAGTTTGAATCAAATCCATTTAGTTATAACTGAGATAGAGTGAAAGTGCACCAAAACTTTAACCTAAAATTTTATGTAAAAAGGGGTCATAATTCATGAAATATTGGTCCCAGAGTTATGACCCTTGTGTCATATGATGAGACTGATGATGTCGAACAATTGTTTTAAGTTTATATCAAATCCATTTAGTAATAACAGAGATAGAGTGAAAGTGCACAAAAACTTTAACCTGAAATTCTAAGTAAAAAGGGGGCATAATTCATGAAAAATTGGTGCCAGAGTTATGGACCTTGTGTCATATGATGTGGGTGATGATGTGGAACAAGTATTTTAAGTTTGAATCAAATCCATTTAGTCATAACTGAGATAGAGTGAAAGTGCACCAAAACTTTAACCTGAAATTTAAGGTAAAAAGGGGGGATAATTCATGGAAAATTGGTGCCAGAGTTATGGACCTTGTGTCATATGATGTGGGTGATGATGTAGAATAACTATCTTAAATTTGAATCAAATCTATTTAGTAATAACTGAGATAGAGTGAAAGTGCACCAAAACTTTAACCTGAAATTCTAAGTAAAAAGGGGGGATAATTCAGGAAATATTGGTGTGAGAGTTATGGCCCTTAAGCCAGATGATGTGGGTGATGATGAGGAATAACTATTTTAAGTTTGAAGCAAATCCATCATGTAATTACAGAGAGGAGAAAAAAGAGAAAGTGCATCAAAACTTTAACCAAGGTGGGGACGTGGAAAGACGCCGACGCCAGGGTGAGTAGGATAGCTCTCCATATACTTCGTATAGTCAAGCTAAAAAAGTTCCGACAGACGGAAGGATGCTGGACTGTGAGCAATCACAGTGGCTCACCCTGAGAACTTCGTTTGTGCTCAAAAGCGGGTGTGGTAAAAAGAACAACAACTGTAACTATCTCCCATTTCAATTTTCAATCTGAAGAATAGTTATCACCAACCTGCACCAACAGCTGTTTCCTGGTTTTTATCCATTGCATGTCTGCCAATCACATTTTCTCCTTTTCGTTTTTGGGGCTGGGAACCAGCTTTTAATACATTATCATTACTGGTTCCCATCCCAGCCAATATGAAATCACTATCTATTTTATCTCTATGATCACGTTTTGACAAATCTCTGAAATGATCGTTTCTATATGTGAATTGTCCATCCTCTACAGTTAACCTATGATCAGGAGTTCTTCTATGGCTTTCTAATTTTTCTTTCAGTTTTCTTTCCCTTTCCTCGCGTGCAGTTTCAATTTGATCTAGTTGCCGTGAGAGATTTTTCTCTTGTTCGTCCATACGGCATGTACTGAGTGCAGATGTCATCTGTCTGGTACGCTGTTCCACCAGGGCGAGTTGTTCTTCCGCAGACATAGGTGTGTCCCTAGGTGACAGTGAGTCAGAATCACTATCAGGCATAGGTAACGGTGGAAGTCTGTAATAACATCCATAGATTGTAAAGCATAGCAGAGTACCGTAATTCAGAAAAAAATCTTTGTACAGGTACATAGGTTTGCAGTTGAACCTCGTTCTTGCAAAGCTTTCATAAACATTAGTTGTACATTTTGAGTACTTAATGAGTTATAATTGAGAATAAACAGAATGTCATTACAATAACAGTACAAATAACACAACTTGAAAAAATATGTACGTAATCAACGTAATCAACATCTACTAGATGATGTACTAATTAATCATTCTGAATCAAAATCAGTGATACAGACATTACCTGGAACAAATTTGCATCACTGCTGATATAGTGAAGACTTCAGCAGCATGAAGACTTACTAAATTTATTAAATGACAATTTCTTCCGCAGATAGACAAAGTATTAACAAACTGATTTGCATTTACAAATATATACTGTAATACATGTATAATTATATAACAGAAATTAAAGACTGCCTACCTCTCATCAGGTCTGGTAGGTTTATCAATCTCATTCCAGTCTATAGACTCCAAAGGTTCTATCCTGCAAATAAGAGTACATGAACAATTATATAAAAACTAATTTTTTTTCAGAAACATAGGTCTTCCTAGCCTTTCATAGGATTATACTGGCCCCCAAGAACACTAGGGCATTGCTAAGATTGGCATCTGTAAATTAATGGTAAACTATTTAAGCTTTAAAATTTCTTGCAGTTTGTCAAAATTGATAAGTATTTAATGGATTTGAGAGGAATCTGATATTTTGTTTACTGAAACTGGCATCAAAACCTCTTATGGTTTCTTCGAGTGAGCATCTGCAAGCAAGCATCTTGTTGGAGGTTTCAAGGACAACACAGCCATGCAACATCACATGGTAAGAATCAAGTGTAGTCGTAATTTAAGTGAAACCTATTAAATCCACTAAGTAATTTTTCTAATGTATTTCTGATCATTTATGGCAGTCAGTCAAGACATAATGTAATCACAAGTTGGTCAATCACATCTTTAACATATATATTTTTTGAAGTTTTTGTAAATATTGTACTAAGTTGAACTTGGTTCGCTCAAACTTGACAGGACAAGCAAAATTTGAGTTTTCGGTAGTTCGAGCCATTGAAAAATAAACATACAGATATTTTGCCCGGACCTGATGATGAGTTTGAGCGTAGGGTGGTGTATAAATTATCCAAGTTCAAGCAAACAAAGTTTTACTGTATTTCTGTGTACATACTTGTCTTCTTTACGCCTGACAGCCTGTAATGAGATCTGTTTGGAGGGTGTAGGAGTTCTTCGAGATGTTGAGCCAGGACGAGAACCTACACTTGATCTGAAATTATGCAATTTTCTTAAAGTATAAAGTATATAAGCATCAATGCATAACATTTACTGTGATTAACATTCAGCTGCATGCCCGGAGATCATGTTTGTTCTCTATCTTAACAACCCTCTATGTAATGTTTTTCTCAATATATAAACACTATTTTCATATATCAATATCATATGTATCAACATTATCTCTATGCAAGGCACTAATAGTCATTTTAACCATTCTGATTTTATTGTTACTTCTCCTTATAGTAAAAGCCTTTTTTCTATATATAGATGAAACTGGATCCCAGATTAAAGAACTGAAAATGGAGACTGCTCTCAGAAAGCAGACTTGCCATTGGTAGATTTCAAAACTTACTTTATAAATATAGACACTGGGTTCACCTGCATAAATCTATATGAGTGAATGGTCCTTACCGACTAGAAGTAGGTGTGTTCCTGTCTGATTGCAAACCATTCCAGAGAACATCTTCTGACACTTCATCTGAAATAACAGTATTTTAACTATAAAGCACTAAAGGATTGTAGTCCCTTCAGTTATTTTTTTACACACTTTAATTTAGATTTCAATTACACTTTGACCTGCTAAATATGATTATCATGCAGCATGTAGCTTTTTATTACTACGTATGGTAATGCCTACATAAGGAATATGGTAATTCCAACATAAGGTATAAGGTAATGCTCACCTATGAATACGGTAATGTCTATGTAAGAAATACAGTAATTCCAACATAAGGTATAAGGTAATGCTCACGTATGAAATACTGTAATGTCTATTTAAGGAATACAGTAATTCCAACATAAGGTATAAGGTAATGCTCACCTATGAAATACGGTAATGTCTATGTAAGGAATACAGTAATTCCAACATAAGGTATAAGGTAATGCCCACGTATGAAATACGGTAATGTCTATGTAAGGAATACAGTAATTCCAACATAAGGTATAAGGTAATGCCCACGTATGAAATACGGTAATGTCTAAATAAGGAATACAGTAATTCCAACATAAGGTATAAGGAAATGCTCACGTATGAAATACGGTAATGTCTATGTAAGGAATACAGTAATTCCAACATAAGGTATAAGGTAATGATCACGTATGGAATACGGTTATGTCTATGTAAGGAATACAGTAATTCCAACATAAGGTATAAGGTAATGCTCACGTATGAAATACGGTTATGTCTATGTAAGGAATACAGTAATTCCAACAAGGTATAAGGTAATGCTCACATATGAAATACGGTAATGTCTATGTAAGGAATACAGTAATTCCAACATAAAGTATAAGGTAATGCTCACGTATGAAATACGGTAATGTCTATGTAAGGAATACAGTAATTCCAACATAAGGTATAAGGTAATGCTCACGTATGAAATACGGTAATGTCTATGTAAGGAATACAGTAATTCCAACATAAGGTATAAGGTAATGCTCACCTATGAAATACGGTAATGTCTATGTAAGGAATATGGTAATACTCATATAAGGAATATTGTAATGTATATATACCGGTAAGGAATAATGGTAATGCCTATATCAGGAATATGCCAATGTCTTTATAAGGACAGAAGAATACTATCATGCCCCAAATAGCAACATTGCTTTAGAAATGGTGTTTTATAATAACAATATCTTCAACATTTATTGTATGCTATTTATAACATTTTTTCACTTCTTTCTCATAGTCAACATTTAGGAGGCTCACTACATAACTCTACAGTTATAAGAAGACACAAGGATGTTTTAGTATATGCACCAGAAATCCTACCATTACACAGTTCCTAGGAAATAGAGATACAGTTTGTAATTGGTAATGCAAACAGGCACACAATGTAGAAAATTGTTGAAAAATGGTTCAACCATCAAAGTACTTAAAAGATATTATTAAACAAGAGCTGTCAGTGGACAGCGCGCTCGACTATTCTCACCCTTACAGAAGCAAGCCTCTGTGGCGTACATGCTGCGTATTTGCTGTGTATATGCCGCGAACACAGTAGTACGCCAGAGGAGTACATTTTACATACACCGCATGCCGCGTACTATTTCGACGAGTACACAGCATGTACGCAGGAGGTCACTAGTACACTTCAAGTACGCAGCACAGACTCTGAAAATTTAAGGAGTACACTGCATGTACGCAGGAGGGACTTGTACAAGAAAATAGTACACTGCATGTACACCGCAGATACTTTGAAATTTGTGCAGTACACTTCATATACGCGGGAAAGACTTGTACAATTTCTTTTGGCATTTATACTCAGTTTTTTTTTTATAAGTTAAAGTCTGAAGTAAACTTCATTTACGCGGGAGGGACTTGTTCATTTTCTTTTGGTGTTTATACTTCAAATTTTTTTAGGTAAAAGTCTGAAGTACACTTCATGCAGGAAGGATTTGTACATTTTTTTTTTTTTTTGGAAGCAAGAACTTGATTTCCGAGTAACTTTTTATCTTAATAGCATAGAATAGTTCAGATTACCGGTATTCTAAACAATGAAAATTTGCCATTTACTATTTGCAATGTTCATTTGTGAAGCTTACATCTAGTGATTTCTGAGCTGCACCTTGCATGCAGTGTAAAAATATATTCTTTTTCATTTTGAATTAATCCTGGAGCTTTCTAACTTGGATAATTGAAAAGCCTTATTTGAACTTCGTTGCATTACATTTGTAATACATGAAATAATTACCAAGATAATGCCTCAACAGCGCCCGAATGAGAGAATTAATAGCTCTCACTGTTATTTGAATACTCTTAAGCAAAACACCATTCTATCATGTTTTATAAAGGCTTTAATGCTCATTATGTTAACTCATTAAGGCCTCACCAGATTAAAAAGTTGTTCATCGATTTGCCGCTCGTATATTTTCAGAATGTTTTGGCTAATTGCGCTCGCCCCATGGAAAAAATCAATCCAAAATTTTTTGGTGCGCTACTTTTTACGGACGTAAAAGTGTATAAATGCTTATATAATTCCAGTCCTAGATTGTTCTCAGATGGATTTTTAATCAAAATAAATACATACTACGCACACATAGTCTATAATAAATCATAACACTTATATTTAGTTGCATTAAAGTTGTTTCCCCTTGATGCAGTTACGCCATTTTCTTCAAATGTTTACCAAATTACATGCTACAAACATTGATTTATTTCATTGAAAAGTGGATGAAGAAAAGCATACTAATTTATTTGATAACATCAATCTACATTATTTTGGTAAGGGTAAATACTTATTGATGCATGTCACTTATCTTTTTTCTGTTTTTTTTCTGTCCAAATGATCAGCATTTGCATACAAAGTTGGTGGGGTAAGGAATTTACATTATCACAGCAGTTTCGCCACAAGAGTACACAGCATGTATACAGTAGGAGTACACAGCATGTACGCCGCAGGACTCGGCCAGAGTACACAGCATGTACGCCGCAGGAGTACACAGCATGTACGCACAGGAGTACACAGCATGTACGCCGCAGGGGTAGTACACCGCAGGCTCATTTGCATGTGAAAAGCGTACATGCTGCGTACTATTTCCCGCATACTAAATTCCTCCAGCGTACATCCTGTGTACTATGTAGTCCACAGCATGTACGCAGCAAGTAGTACGCGGCAGAGCTCATTTGCATGTCAAAAGTGTACTACAAACGTACTATCGGTGTATGTGCGGTGTATATCCTGCGTACTATTTAAAGCCCTTGATTTTAGTACACATCATGTACGCATCATATACGCTGTATGTACACAGCAAGAGTACGCAGCAGGCCTTTTTCTTCTGTAAGGGCAGTGCTTGATAGTATAATATAAGCAATGAGTAAAACTTTAACATTACAATAAGCATATTCTAAGTCGAAAAGGGGCCATAATTCAGTCAAAATGCTTGATAGAGTTGCCTCCTCCTTTTTACAGACTGGGGTCATGATGGTAAACAAGTATGCAAAATATGAAAGCAATATCTCAATGGACTTTGAAAATATTTAGGGTGGTACGCAAACTTTAACATTTATTCTAAGTCGAAAAGGGGCCATAATTCAGACAAAATGCTTGATAGAGTTGCCTCCTCCTTTTTACAGACTGGGGTCATGATGGTAAACAAGTATGCAAAATATGAAAGCAATATCTCAATGGACTTTGAAAATATTTGGGGTGGTATGCAAACTTTAACATTTGTGTGACGCTCACGTCGATGACGGGGCGAGTAGGATAGCTCCCCTATTCTTCAAATAGTCGAGCTAAAAAGGAATACATTGGTCATTTTCCAAGAAATCTTACCATCTTGTCCCAAAATCTTCAAGGTAGATGAACTGCTCTGAAACATGTAACAAACAAGCTGTTCAAACTTTCATTTATTCAAAATAAAAATCTTACCTCACATTTAAAGTATCAAAATAATATGTGCCATGAAGAAAACATTGCTTTTATTAAATGCATGCCAAAATACTGATAATACCCTTTCTTATTTTTGTAACCAAAACATTTCCTAATAGGCCTTTCATTGTTTCAAGATTCTGTATCAGACTATCGACAAACTCTAAAATCCACTAATCTGTATCCCTATCCATACCCGTACAAAATAAGCCATTATGAGCAAAACCTCAAAATTTTAAGCCCACAAAAATAAATGACTTCAAAGTATCTCCAATATATTTACTACATTTTAGAAAAAAATATGTCATTCTGTCCAAAACACAGTGTGAAATAAAATAAAAACAGGCAATGTTAGTCAAAAAGCAAACTGAGTTATAACAAGAGCTGTCCGTAAGACAGTGCGCTCGACTTTTCTCAGTGCTTGACTCTGAATTAGAGCTTTGCCAGTAAAAAAAATTCCAAGTTAAAAAGGGACATAATTCTGTCAAAATTCAATCAGAGTTATGGGAGTTGTGTCTCCTGTTGTAGACTTTGATAGAAAATAACTATTTTGAGTTTCAAGTCAAAAGCTTTAATAGTAACAGAGATATTTGACTTAATCAAAATTTTTTTTTTAAAATTCTAAGTTAAAAAGGGGCATAATTCTGTCAAAATTCAAATCAGAGTTATAGGAATTGTGTCTCCTGGTGTAGACTTTCATAGTAAATAACTATTTTGAGTTTCAAGTCAAAAGCTTTAATAGTAACAGAGACATTTGACTTTATCAAAAATTTTAACAAGAGCTGTCCGTAAGACAGCCAAGCTCGACTATTCGAAATATTGTCACAGAAGCAGGAAATTATTACCCAAAATGTTAAATATCAAAAGAGTTTTAAGTTCGAAAGGGGACATAATTTGACCAAAATACATACCAGAGTTATGGGACTTGATGCTATCAACTAGTTTTATAACCCCGAAGAAACATGTTAAGTTTCAATTCAATATCTGCATTAGTTTTGGGGATAGTAACTTGCATGTAAAACTTTAACCAGAATTTTCTAAGTCCAAAAGGGGGCATAATTTGCTCAAAATACATATTAAGAGTTATGGAACTTGACCTAGTGAGGTTGGTAATTGACCTAGAAAAAGAATAAATAAGTTTCAAAGCTATATGCCTTTTGGTAATAGCTGTATGTACTTGCACGCAAAACTTTAACCAGGATTTTCTAAGTCCAAAAGGGGGCATAATTTGCCCAAAATACATGTCAGAGTTATGGGACTTGGTGCTATCAACTAGTTTTATAACCCCGAAGACACAAGTGAAGTTTCAATTCAATATCTGCATTAGTTTTGGAGATAGTAACTTGCATGTAAAACTTTAACCAGAATTTTCTAAGTCCAAAAGGGGGCATTATTTGCTCAAAATACATGTTAGAGTTATGGAACTTGACCCAGTGAGGTTGGTAATTGACCTAGAAAAAGAATAAATAAGTTTCAAAGCTATATGCCTTTAAATGATAGCTGTATGTACTTGCATGCAAAAACTTAACCAAGGTGTGACGCCGACGCCGACGCCAGGGTGAGTAGAATAGCTAGACTATTCTTTGAATAGTCGAGCTAACAATAAATTCTAAGTTAAAAAGGGGCATAATTCTGTCAAATTTCAAACAGAGTTATGGGGGTTGTTTCTCCTGGTGTAGACTTCGGTGGTAAATAGATATTTTAAGTTTCAAGTCAAAAGCTTTGACAGTAACAGAGATATTTGACTTTATCAAAAACTTTAACCAAAAATTCTAAGTTAAAAAGGGGCATAATTCTGTCAAAATTCAAATCAGAGTTATGGGGATTGTTTCTCATGGTGTAGACTTTGATAGTAAATACATATTTTAAGTTTCAAGTCAATAGCTTTGATAGTAACAGAGATATTTGACTTTATCAAAAACTTTAACCAACGCCGACGCCGATGCGAGTGCAATACCCTTACAGAAGCAAGCCTCTGTGGCGTACATGCTGCGTATTTGCTGTGTATATGCCGCGAACACAGTAGTACGCCAGAGGAGTACATTTTACATACACCGCATGCCGCGTACATGCCGCGTACTATTTCGACGAGTACACAGCATGTACGCAGGAGGTCACTAGTACACTTCAAGTACGCAGCACAGACTCTGAAAATTTAAGGAGTACACTGCATGTACGCAGGAGGGACTTGTACAAGAAAATAGTACACTGCATGTACACCGCAGATACTTTGAAATTTGTGCAGTACACTTCATATACGCGGGAAAGACTTGTACAATTTCTTTTGGCATTTATACTCAGTTTTTTTTTTATAAGTTAAAGTCTGAAGTAAACTTCATTTACGCGGGAGGGACTTGTTCATTTTCTTTTGGTGTTTATACTTCAAATTTTTTTAGGTAAAAGTCTGAAGTACACTTCATGCAGGAAGGATTTGTACATTTTTTTTTTTTTTTGGAAGCAAGAACTTGATTTCCGAGTAACTTTTTATCTTAATAGCATAGAATAGTTCAGATTACCGGTATTCTAAACAATGAAAATTTGCCATTTACTATTTGCAATGTTCATTTGTGAAGCTTACATCTTAGTGATTTCTGAGCTGCACCTTGCATGCAGTGTAAAAATATATTCTTTTTCATTTTGAATTAATCCTGGAGCTTTCTAACTTGGATAATTGAAAAGCCTTATTTGAACTTCGTTGCATTACATTTTGTAATACATGAAATAATTACCAAGATAATGCCTCAACAGCGCCCGAATGAGAAGAATTAATAGCTCTCACTGTTATTTGAATACTCTTAAGCAAAACACCATTCTATCATGTTTTATAAAGGCTTTAATGCTCATTATGTTAACTCATTAAGGCCTCACCAGATTAAAAAGTTGTTCATCGGATTTGCCGCTCGTATATTTTCAGAATGTTTTTGGCTAATTGCGCTCGCCCCATTGGAAAAAATCAATCCAAAATTTTTTGGTGCGCTACTTTTTACGGACGTAAAAGTGTATAAATGCTTATATAATTCCAGTCCTAGATTGTTCTCAGATGGATTTTAATCAAAATAAATACATACTACGCACACATAGTCTATAATAAATCATAACACTTATATTTAGTTGCATTAAAGTTGTTTCCCCTTGATGCAGTTACGCCATTTTCTTCAAATGTTTACCAAATTACATGCTACAAACATTGATTTATTTCATTGAAAAGTGGATGAAGAAAAGCATACTAATTTATTTGATAACATCAATCTACATTATTTTGGTAAGGGTAAATACTTATTGATGCATGTCACTTATCTTTTTTCTGTTTTTTTTCTGTCCAAATGATCAGCATTTGCATACAAAAGTTGGTGGGGTAAGGAATTTACATTATCACAGCAGTTTCGCCACAAGAGTACACAGCATGTATACAGTAGGAGTACACAGCATGTACGCCGCAGGACTCGGGCCAGGAGTACACAGCATGTACGCCGCAGGAGTACACAGCATGTACGCAACAGGAGTACACAGCATGTACGCCGCAGGGGTAGTACACCGCAGGCTCATTTGCATGTGAAAAGTGTATGTGCCGCGTACATGCTGCGTACTATTTCCCGCATACTAAATTCCTCCAGCGTACATCCTGTGTACTATGTAGTCCACAGCATGTACGCAGCAAGTAGTACGCGGCAGAGCTCATTTGCATGTCAAAAGTGTACTACAAACGTACTATCGGTGTATGTGCGGTGTATATCCTGCGTACTATTTAAAGCCCTTGATTTTAGTACACATCATGTACGCATCATATACGCTGTATGTACACAGCAAGAGTACGCAGCAGGCCTTTTTCTTCTGTAAGGGTAGCTCTACATTTTCTTCGAAAAGTCAAGCTAAAAAAGATACTCAGTCTGGTAATCAAAGTAGTATCAAAGAACTTTTTATTGTTTTGATCTGACCATAAAAAATCTACGTTTTTGTATTTTACTTTATATAAAACATTATACATTACAAATCACTGGTTCAGAAATGTAACATACCTGTTTTTTTAAGTTGAAATTTTCTTTCTCTGAAGGTGTTGACCTGAAAAAATGGACGTAGATATGTGTTAATATTTTTCATTTCATATGAATATCATATCAGGATTTCATTTACATACTTACTGTAGATTTTTTTCAAAACAAAAACCCTTTCACCACAAAAGTCTCAAACACTTGCTTTCAAATATCATACAAAACTATTTTTAAGATACTATTTACTGCATAAGTTTAGAACTTCACAAATTTTTTTCTAAAGGTTCACTTTTTAAACATTTATGTGTTTGCCAGGCTTATATACTATATTTGCAGTCACTAACAAAGTGCAGTATGACAAATTAGGAAATAAATGTAACATTGTTAATTTCCCAGTAACACTTGTTACAGATTATAAACTAGAGACTGTGTTCACAAAAGCACATAAAAATATCCACATACCCACTTTATTTTAACTGAAGGATGGATGAAAATGCAATATTGTGAAATCATTTAATTTCATGCGCATGAAATTCTGTTGGTTTGTCCAAATTGGCTTTTTTAAGAGAATATTAATTTGTCAATAGAAAATAAATAGGAATTATAAATTTTCTGAACTTTGTTGGCCGACACAACGACAAACCCATAAAAATTATTACCCCATGAATACTAAAGAATTCTAAGTATCTGATCATAGTTCAAAGACATGCATTGGGAGATGGGCACACTTAATTGTTTAACAATACAACGTCTAGTATTACAAGTAAGAAGTTTAATTTTGTGACAAAAGACAACTGGAAAATACTGATAATATCAGAGACTTGGCTTGATACTGAGCCTTATACCTAAGTTCTGTTGGAAAGTAGTATGGGAAAGATTTACATTCCCTTTTCATTTCACTCAAATCCCACTGGTAGTACAGAAGATCTGGACAGATATTCGTTTAGAAATAGGAGATCATATCTTCACCAAGTGTATCTGACCAGAAAATAATGATAACATATGATGATATGAAACAAGCACTAGAATTGAATCTTCGTATAAGTTTTAGAGGTGTAGCCCACATAAAGTTAAATGTGACAGACAGATAAGACAAAATTCAATACATCCCGTCACATGTAAGGAGGCATAATAATAAAATTTGTCTCACTCTTGGTTATTACTCTCACTTGTCTGATAGAAGCCGTGTTGTATAAATATACAAGTACAAGTACCTTCTACTGCCTGCTTTGTTACTGTTTGATCTGTTGCTCCCATTCTCTGTTAACAAAGAATTTCTGGAGTTTGTTCTACGTGCTTGAGCCATATCTCAGTGAAGCTTTTCTCTCTTAAACAGACTCTAAAATAGAAAAAAATATCTCATAGCATTTCTCTTAACATAGAAAGACTGGGTACTTCAGTCAGGCTATTGATTGTGTAGGACAAGTATTTTGATTATAATGGCTGATATGAGAAATTGTTGAAAATTCAAACGAGAAATGAAATGAAAACTGGTGTTAATCACTAGAAACATAAGGTAAAAATTCTTTACTTTACATCAGTTAATTCTTCATTTACAACACTCTGAAACTGTTTGGGACCAAACGGCAAGGTCCCTAATGTGTTAAAAGGATTTTTCATCATATACCCTTTTCTCTTGAAGTACAAACAATCTATAATGATAGGGATTCAAAATTTTAGAAATGGTGACCAAGACTGCCCTGAGTTGTGGGTAGTTGGTTTGGGCCAGGACCACTAAGTTTTAGTAAGAATTGCCCTTCAACAACTTCTTGATGGAGTTCAACCAAATTTTGCTTGAAGCTTTCTCTTTTGGTATGAATTCAAAGTTAATGTGATAATAATATTGTAAAATCATTTTTTTCTGGTTATTAGTATCAATATCAACGTACATGTGTACATCAAAAGTAAACATAAAATCCATTTCTCTTGTGAATCTTTTTCTATTTCTGGTGTACGTTAAGAAACAGCTTGTCAAGTTCCTACCCACAAATCCCCACTCTTCCCTTGCCATTCTGAAAATACCAGAAAGGGCCTCATTCCAAGGACAGTATAACAAGAGCTGTCCATAAGACAGCGCACTCTACTATTTGGCAATTTAACAGTAAAATAAATTTATGTCTCAATAAGAGACCTCTTCTTTAAAAGGAAGATACACCAAGTCATTATTTTATATTGTACTAAAGTTATATCCAGAAAGTTTATTTATTTATTTATTTGGGTTTCATGGCACACCAATTAACACAGTATAGGTTATATGGCGCCAAACAGGACTACAAACTTTGGTTTCACATCTCATTTACATTGAAATAAAAACATGAGGATTGCCAAAAAACTGTATGAAAGGGGCATAATTCTGTCAAAAATTCAATTAGAGTTATGGGAATTGTAACCACACATGCAGATGATGATTATAAAGAAATCTTTTTAATTTCAAGTCATTATCTTTTAAAGTACCAAAGATATATGTCTATAAACGAAGCTTTCGAAAAATTTAACATGAAAATAATTCCAAGTATAACAACTTGGTGACCTTGACCTTGGGTATTATGAGCCCAGCCACTGCACATACTTTGTTTGTATGCTGGACAATGTTTATATGAAGCTACAGTAAGATATAAGCAATAGTAACAAAGATACGACAGAAAAACAAAGGTTGCCGAAAAACTTTAACCTTAAAAATAACCTTAAGTATAACACCTTGGTGACCTTGACCTTATTTATAATGGGCCCAGTCCCTACACATACTCCAATAAATTAAATATTAATAAAATAAGCCACTCCAAATCACAAAACACGGTTTCAGTATGCATTAGACAGCGCCAATCTTTGATGAATTGTTTCATTTTACACTGCACAAACCAGCCCTTTTTTTGTAAATTTGGAGACGAGTACCAGGTCCCTTTTGGAGGGGAAATTTACGTCGCGAAATCATTGTTTGGAGGAATATATTTGCTGAGAAGTTGTTAAAATCAGGACTGAAAATCAAAACTAATTTCATTTTTTTTTGCATGGGGAATTTTTGGACAAGGTGGGGAAAAAAGTATACTTTTTAGATTGGGGAATGGGGCCGAATTTCGGCCCTAAAATTAGCATAAACAAGAGCACCGCCTTGCGGGTGCTGACGCTCATCTGATTTTTTTTGTGTAATAGAAATATTGTCCTACCCATGATTTTCTAAGTCTTAAAAGGGCCATCATTCTTGCAAAAAGCAGGATAGAGTTATGTTTCTTGATGTACAGTGTCCACTTATGATGGTGAAAAACTGTTGCAAGTTTTAAAGCAATAGCTTTGATAGTTTATGAGAAAAGTTGACTTAAACATAATACTCAACCAAGAAAATGATTTCTAAGTCCAAAAGGGCAATAAATTATTGCAAAAAGCAGGATGGAGTTATGTTGCTTGCTGTACAGGGTCAGCTTATGATGGTGAAACAAGTGTTGCAAGTTTCAAAGCAATATCTTTGATAGTTAAGAGAAAAAGATGACCTAAACATAAAACTTAACCAAGAAATCTGATATTTTCTAAGTCCAAAAGGGGCCATAAATCTTGCAAAAAGCAGGACGGAGTATGTTTCTGCTATAACAGGGTCAACTTATGATGGTGAACAAGTGTTGCAAGTTTTAAAGAAATAGCTTTGATAGTTTAGGATAAAAGCTGACCTAAACATAAAACTTAACCAAGAAAACTGATTTTCTAAGTCCAAAAGGGGCAATAAATCTTGCAAAAAGCAAGATGGAGTTATGTTTCTTGATGTACAGGGTCTGCTTATGATGGTAAACAAGTATTCCAAGTTTCAAAGCAATAGCTTTGATAGTTTAGGAGAAAAGTTGACCTAAACATAAAACTTAACCAAGAAATCTGATATTTTCTAAGTACAAAAGGGGCCATAAATCTTGCAAAAAGCAAGATGGAGTTATCTTTCTTGCTATACACGGTCAGCTTATGATGGTGAACAAGTATTCCAAGTTTCAAAGCAATAGCTTTGATAGTTTAGGAGAAAAGCTGACCTAAACATAAAACTTAACCAGGCAACGCCGACGCAGACGCCGACGCCGACAACCGCTCAAGTGATGACAATAACTCATCATTTTTTTTCAAAAAATCAGATGAGCTAAAAAAAGGCCTGCAAACTCATGTTCCGTTAAACGTCTTCACATTGAACTGCATGGCATCAAGTTTTTATACACCACCCTTAATTACACAAAGCAGTTTCAATATGCATTAGACGGCATCAAGTTGTAATAAATCATTTCACTTTACACTGCACATACTCATGTTGTGTTAAACGGTCTCACATTGAGCTGCATGGTATCATGTTTTGTTGGGTGATTTCATATTACAGTGCATCGCAACAAGTTTTTCAATGCATCGTTCCATGTTTAAATATATGGAATGAAGTTTTGTATTAAATGGTCTCAAAATGCAGTGCACTGAATGCAAATATATTGGATGGGATGGAATTTTAGACTAGACGGCGATGAAATGCACTGCCAGGTTTTTTTTTTCCTTCATAATAGGCCCCTTCCCCTCAGAAAATTTCTTTTAAATTATGCAGTTTTCCCCAAAAATTGACTTTACATCAGGTTTTTTATTCCACTTTGCCCAAATACTGTGCTGTTTTTTTTCCCCAAATCACAGGCCTGGGCCCCTTCCCCTCCTGGTAAAAAAAACCCCTGACTGCACTGACTGACTTGTTTATGAATGGATTGTATATTTACTAATTTTGGCGGTAACCGCTGCCCATACACTTGCTTGCTGCTTGAACCCCCACTTTGTACTGAGCGTATCATAAACGGGTACAAAAATTAATAAGCTTACGACTATATTATACTCACTGGATCATCACTTCTTATGATAACAGGGTTTTTTTCAGCCGTTTTTATAGCCGTTATTCGGCTATATTTCCAATGCCAAAAAGTATGTTTTTTTCCCAAAATGAGTGCAAAAATTCCCAATCTACATTCTGAAAAAAATTTCATCAAAATTGCACAAACACTGACCAAATTATGGACAATTTTGTGATGGCAGTATGTTTAAGAGGTTGTACAATGTGAAACAAGTGTATGAGAAAGTGCTTAAATACATCTTTACTATATCCTATGGGACTAAACATTTCCCAATTTGGAACATTTACGCGCCAAATTCCCAATTTTGGGGGTATAGGCTATGTTCCCAAATTAGCTAGAAAAAACCCTGGATAAAAATCTAAGTTTGGTACCCGAGTACGCTATGCGCAGTGTAAAGCAGGGATCAATTCTCAGGGAAGTGTTCCATACAAGTAAGATTGATCGATTTTTGATAATTATTGATTTCTCGTCGGAACCCGAACCTCAGTTGTCAGAACCGGTACATGTCATTTGACAGAATGGTTACAGAATTGTTGACTGATACCAGGGGTTCATAGGTAGGTGCTAATCTAAAAGCTAAATCAACTTTTGTTTTCTTCAGTCAGTTTTACTGTTGCAAATCTTATTTTAAGACAACTGATGGTAAAAATGCATTTTTTAAAACACGCTGAAATGTTACAAAATGTGTTTTATATGACTGTCACCTATGCACAATACATATTAAGGATAACATGGTGTAATAGCCATATTTCATATCTTGTAACTGAATGGTAATATTTAAATAAAATTTGGTCACTTTAAAGACATTCAAAATTAAAAACTTTTCACCGAGAGATTTTTCATCATTGATAATTTTCTAGGGAGATAATCGGTATTGAAGTTAACATTGATGCCTATGGAAAATATATTATTTCTTTTATTTCTATCTTTTGACATTTTTAAAGCTTGCATTATCAAGTTGTATGTACATATGAAAATATCCAACAACTGATGCAACAAAATGTCTAGTAAACTCCCTAGTAACATCACGGATGGACTATTGTAATGTGCTGTGAATTTGACTTCTTGGTGAAGAACAGTGAATGACTAGTGTGATGTTATTTTTACTTAGTAAATATGCAGTTGTGACTGTTCTGATGTTTTATTAATGTTTTATAAATAAAGTTATAACTCTGATCAGCATTTTGTTCATTCTATACAAATTTTGATTGTATAGAAGAAAAGATTTTCCCTTCACAAATGTTCACACCTTATTGCTGGTGATTAATGGGTTTATGACACCTACTAATTGGTTTTAGGTACTAATAAATCAATTTTGTGTATTATCAGTATACAACCCATAAGTTTCAAAATATATGAATGAATTAAAAATAATTAAGAATAATACAAAAAAATATTAGAGGGGTGTTTTGACCAAATTCTAAACCGAATGGGGACGTTTTGACCAAAATGGGGGGTGTTTTGACTAGGGGACGTTTTGACTTGATACCGTGGGGTGTGGGGGCAATAGCCCCCATAAGAATAGAAGAGTGTGTATTTATTGAAAGTGTGTAGGCCTACTGAAAAAATTCAGTTGGCCCAAATAGCGCCTAAAATGCATATGATGGACAAATAATTACCCTTTTATTTAAATATATTTTCAATCTGGCGAAAATATGCCTGTTTGTCAGCCATATTGTTTAACTTGGAGATCCAACAGGTGCTTAGTTTCGAATTATTATTTGTCGGTGTTATAAATTGGCACTGACCTATAGAATAGCAAAACCATTTCAGGTAGAAAAAAAGAAAATCAAAACTAAATGTACAAATACAATTTTTTTAATTATTGATCACTACCCACTTTATTGCAAATTTTATTTTTATTCGCATATATCGTTGAGGTCAAATTTGTTTTGTAAGGAGAACAAAAAGGGATTAAGTTGTATTTAGTCGTATACAAGGGATATTTACCTTCGGTAAGGGTTGAAATTAAGGTTGAATGTCGAGTTAATTGAAATTAAACTGTTGTCATTCTCATATTTTACTTTGATCAGAAATTGTGGTAAATCACGTTTCTAACTGGTGTATTTGTCGGATAAAAAAATTTCGGTTGTGAATATCTAAGCCTGTTTCTTGCAGTTCCTAGTCATCTCGTTGACATATGACTTGGTAATTACTGCCCTTGAAGTTGCTGCCTGTGTGCAAAAGTTTTTCACCTAGTTGAAATTTTATAGATTATACTATAAAATGTTGTTGTTGATCTACTTTTGACAGGAAGGTCATGGCAATGACTGACTCTACTGACGTACTTTTACTCATGTTACAAAAATAAAATAGCCCAAAATTAATCAAAGCAGTTGTGTCCAAATTATTTAAAACCAACTTTCAGTTTCAAATCAGAGCCTTTTTAATAACATGACAAGGTATTAGGGGCAACTTATTGCAGCAGATCTGGAGCTTCCTGGCATACAGTTGTCAACAAGTCCTAGTTGAGGGCAACTCATCTGACCCATGTCCAGTGGTTTCAGGTGTCCCCCCAAGGATCAGTCATAGGACACTCGTTTTCCTGCTCTATATGAACGACCTCCCACTCCAAGCTACTTCCACATCACACAGGTCTGTTCGCTGATGACAGTCTCTTGTATAGGAAGATTTGTACCTCAGATGATGCCAAAGCTTTAAAAGAAGACCTAGACAGATTCCAGCAATGGGAATGAGAACGACTTATGTCCTTCAATCCCAGCATATGCGAGGTCATGCACATTACCAGGAAGAGTAACACGATCAAGACCCCCTACCGCATCCATGGCAGTGGATTGCAGAGAGTGTAGGGTGGCAAGTACCTGGGAGTCGACATCGACGAAAAGCTGTGCATGAATGCTCACATCGCATCCACTGCAAAGAAGGCAAACAATGTTCAGCCACGCCTTCCTCAGGAGGAACCTGACTACCTGCTCGCAAGACATCAAGGCACAGTCTAACATCACACAACTGGAGGCATTTCAACATCGCGCTGCACAGTTCATCAAGGGGAATTACCGACAACAAGTAGCACCAGTCAGATGATTGCTGACATTGGCTAGCAGCCCCATGAACATCACCGCTCCAACGCCAAGCTCGTAATGGTCTACTGTATCACCCACAGCCTCATCGACATCCCTGCAGGGAGGTTCTTCCATCCAGCCTCCATCAACACAAGGGGTCACTCTGTCAGATTCCTTCTCCCCTTCTGTCGCACTGACGTCTTTCTCCATTCCTTTTTCCCTTCTGTCACCAGACTGTGGAACCAGCTTTCTGAACAAGCCACCATGGTTGACAGCGTCAAGGCCTTCAAAAGATGTTTGGATGCCACGGCGTAGTCACAGGACTGCGGGGTTTTTTTTTTATCATTTTACCTGCACTTGTACATACATGCACGAGTCACACAGCCTTGTACATGTTACACTGTACGACAATGCCCCATAGTGGGATTTATATACATCATCAGAAGAAGAAGAACCATCATAGCACTGGCAATGGAAACCACCATGCAGTCACACTGCTTGCAGCAGTATAAGGTGTGGATGATGGTGACATCCTTTGTAGAACTTTACATTGTCCCAATTGAATGAAACTTATTCAGTTGCAATCTTTCCATTTCTGTTATAAAAAAACAAGATTCATTTACATCCACATATAAAAGTGTAAAATTTTCTTACTAGTCACTGTCTTTAAGATCTTGTACAATTTATTTGTTTGTATTTTAAAGGCACCAATGAAATATGAAAACAGGTTTTCTTTTCACTTTATAAATTTAGTCTTACCATTGTGTAATGAATATATATTTATATATTTTTACAGGGTTATAAATATGCCTCAGACTAAAACAGGGAAAGAAGTTGTGACAGGAAGAAAGACTTCAAAATTTCAGTGGTAAGTTAGAACTCTTGAGTGAGTAGAGATATCACAAGTTAAGGATTATTTCATTGGGTGGAGAGAGAAATCACAGGATAGTGGTAATGATTATCTCAGTGACCGGAGAAGTGAGAAATCACAAGATAACAATTATCTCCTTGACCGGATAGAGACCACATTTTGCAATCGATTTTAATCAAACTTGCACACAACTTGTATTGGTATAATATCTTGGTTCCTTCAGAAAACTGGCCAGATCTCATCATGGGCTCTAGAGTTATGAGCCCTTGAAGGGCCAGAACTTGCTATTTATGTCTCTCTCCCCCCGCCTCTGGGGGAGACATATTGTTTTTGCCCTGTTCGTCCCTCACACTTCATTTCTGATCAATAACTGGAGAAACTTTTGACCTAGAACCTTCAAACTTAATAGATTGGTAGGGCTTATGGAGTAGACAACCCTTATTGTTTTTGGGGTCACTCCATCAAAGGTCAAGGTCACATGGGCCTGAACATGGAAAACCATTTCTGATCAATAACTTGAGAACCACTTGACCCAGAATGTTGAAACTTAATAGGATGATTGGACATGCAGAATAGATGACCCCTTCTGATTTTGGGGTCACATAATCAAGGTCAAGGTCACCAGGGGCCTGAACATGGAAAACTGTTTCCAATTTATTACTTGAGAACTGCTAGGCCCAGAATGTTGAAACTTGGAATGATTGAACATGCCAAGTACATGATCCCTATTGCAGGCAACCATCAGTACCTCTTTGACTTTTGCTTCTGTCCCCAATTGACTTCTTGCCTATATGACTATGCATTGGGGGAGACATGCGCTTTTCTACAAAAGCATCTTCTAGTTTGGCTTTTGCAGCCATATAAATTTCATTATGCCCTTCTTCAAAGAAGGTTGGGTATATTGTATTGCAGATGTCGGTTGGTCGGTCTGTGTGTCCATAGACCAATTGGTGTCCGGATGATAACTCAAGAATGTTTAGGCCTAGGATCATGAAAGTTGATAAGGAGGTTGGCTCGGACCAGCAGATGACCGCTATTGATTTTGAGGTCATTCAGTCAAAGGTTAAGGTCACATTGACCTGAACAGTTAAACGGTTTCCGGATGATAACTCAAGAAAGCTTGGAACTAGGATCTTGACAGTTGATAGGGAGATTGATCATGACCAGCATATGACCCCTATTGATTTTGAGGTCAGTAGGTCATAGTGACCCTGAACACTTAAAACGGTTTCTGGATGGTAACTCAAGAACGCTTTGGCCTAGGATCATGAAAGTTGATAGGGAGGTTGATCATGACCAGCAGATGACTTTGAGGTCAGTAGGTCAAAGGTCAAGGTCACAGTGACCCGGAACAGTTAAACTATTTTCTGGATGGTAATTTGAGAACACTTGGGCGTAGGTATACGAAACTTAAAACGGAGGTTGATCATGACCAGCAGATGATCCCTATTGATTTTGAGGTCAGTAGGTTAAAGCTCAAGGTCACAGTAATCCATAACAGGTAAACCGTTTTAGGACAATAAATAG
This sequence comes from Mercenaria mercenaria, assembly GCF_021730395.1. NCBI lineage: Eukaryota > Metazoa > Mollusca > Bivalvia > Venerida > Veneridae > Mercenaria > Mercenaria mercenaria. The sequence continues at coordinate 48,837,098 of NC_069370.1, forward strand.
AGAACACTTGGGCCTAGGATCTTTAACATTTAATAGGGAGGTTGATCATGACCAACAGATGACCCCTATTGATTTTGAGGTCAGTAGGTCAAAGTCAAGGTCAAAGTGACCTGGAACAGTTAAACCATTTCCGGATGATAACTCAAGAATGCTGGGGCCTAGGATCACAAAACTTAATAGGGAGGTTGATCATGACAAGCAGATGACCCCTATTGATTTTGAGTTCAGCAGGTCAAAGATCAAGATCATATTGACCCAAAACAGTATAACTTTTCTTGCCAAATAACTAGAGAATGCTTTGGTCTAGGATCACATTTGGTATGGAGGTCACTTATGACTGGTAAATGACCCATAATTATAGATTTGAGGTCAGTACATCAAACGTCCAGTGCCCAGTGACCAAATAATTTCTGTTCAGTGTGCAGTTACTGAATGCATCAAGGGGGCATTTCATGTTCTACGAGCTCTTTTTTTATGGTTTGATTTGATACAAACTTGCAAAATATCTTTATCAACAATAGATCTTGGATTCCATGATGAATCCATCAGATCCAATCATAGGTTCTGGAGTTGCGGTTCCTGATTGACCCCTGAAAGAGCCAAAAATTTGTTAATTATGTCTCCCATGTGGGAGACTTATTGATTTACTCCTGTCTATGTGTGTGTCTGTCTGTGTGTCTTTCTGTCTGTCACAAAGCTTGTCCGCACTCTAAGTCGAAGATTTCTCATCTTATCTTCACTAAACTTGAAAAAAAATGTTTTTGCTAATAAGTCCTCAGCCAAGTTCAATAACTAGCCAAATCGGCCCAGGCACTTCGGAATTATGGCCCTTGAAACTTAATTTTGATAATCAAAGCACTCAAAGTCTGATAAGGCAGTTTAGGTCTTGGAGCATGGTTGACTCATATACTACTATTCAGATGATTCAAAATACATCCAGGGATGAGATTTTCCACCGAATTATGATTAGGCAGTTGTGGGAGACATGCGCTTTTCTCAAAAGCAGCTCTTGTTTTTACCTTGTAAACACGATAGAAATAACATCTTACATTTTAACCACACTTACACACAACTTAAGTCACAATAAAATCTTGGTTCCCTTCGAAAACCGGCTAGATTCCTTCATGAGTTCTCTAGTTACTTAATAACATATTTTTATAAGTCTTAGTGAAAATTCTGCTTAATGGATGTTCACTTAACTTTGTCAGATGAAAGGTCTAAATGTCACAGACTTCAGATGAGCTACTAAGGCCCATTTGGGCCATGTCTTTTTCTTCTTATACACAATTATATGTACATATATGTATATAAATATTTATATACAGTTGTTTAACAAATATTTTTTTTTCTTAAATTATTGGTTAAGAATTTCATGTTGTTATCAAGTATTGCATCGTTAATATGGGAAGGATTTAATAATAAAAAGTTTCTTTTTCAGGCCTCGATTTAGAATGCCACATAAATATGTAGTGTATGACAAGCTCCACCGTTCCACTGTATTTGTCCTGATTTCTGGAGTAGTAATATGTACTATAAGGATGGCTATTGATGCTGTACATCATTTTACAGGTAACTATTCCACGGATAGTTTCTCCTGTAGAAACTGTGGCAAAAATTTCAGCCACTTCCCTTGCAGAAATTACATGTACTTTTCTTTTTTTCTAACAAAAAAATACCCTCCCCCCTCCCCCCCCCCCCTCACCAAAACCAGTAAACTCATTTGGTTTCAAATCAGATATAGTGCAGGAATTACTTTGCAAGACAAAAAGTAGAAATTATTTTGTTGAATTGAAAAACAGGAATTATTAACAGCTGTTTCATTTCGACATTTTTATGATGATGTGTCAAGGTTTATGACGAGGGAATTCCCCTTGAAAAAAGTCAGCGCTACCTCCTGTTTGTTAGCACAAACGTTACTATCTCCCTTTATGTAAACAACCAATACCTGAAAATTTATAAATGCCCCCCCCACCCCCCACTTTGAAGAGGTGTGAGTATATTGTTTGCTGAAGTCCATTGAAGACTAATTTTTTTTTATATCTGACTTCAGTCCCAAGCAAACAAATAAAATTCCCATTCATTTTATCTATAAAATCAAAATTCACTAATTTGTACAAAATTTATGCATAGTGGATACCTATTGTTTATGGGATATAGGTCAAGGTTACAGTGATCTAGAGGCTAAAAATTTTTCCGATTTAAAGTATTAGATGGATGTATTATATGATGATGCTAGTCATCTGTTAACAGTTAAAGTTTCCCCTCAATAACTGAAGAATATTTTGAAGAAGGTTAAAGGCGTCACTATGTCAAAGGTAGAGGTCAAAGTGGCTGTTAGAAGAAAAAGCATGTTCACCATGGACCCGCTGATTCTTAGTTAAAGGTCATGGTCACTGTCCTGCTAAGGGGTCGTATGGAACTATTATGCAGCGGTGTTGGTTTTCCATCCTTCTGTCTGTTGGTCATATGGAACTATTATGCAGCGGTGTTGCTTTTCCATCCTTCTGTCTGTTAACAGTTGAGTTTCTGTTGACTGTCTAAAGAATGCATTGACCTTGATCATCAAACACGATAAGTTTGATGCTTATGGGCAGTGTATGACCCCTGTTGTGGTCATTGGCAGTGGGTGAAGAGTCAAGGTCACTCTGACTTTTAGTATCTGGAGAACACCTGGAGCTACTATACTTACCTAAGTTGTCAAGCACTATGCACATGGGCAGTGAATGACCACTACTGATTGTAATGACACTGATTCAAATGTCTGAGTTACAGTGATTATGAATATAAATTGCACATTCATTGTGGGGCCTCTTATTATGTCTCCCCCACCAGTGGGGGAGACATAATCGTTTTTGCTTTGTTTTCCATCCGTCAGGCAGGCAGGCAAACTGTCTGTCCATCACACTTCATTTCCGATCAATAACTGGAGAACCATATGACATAGAACCTTCAAACTTTATAGGATGGTAGGGCTTATGGAGTAGATGGCCCCTATTGTTTTGGTGGTCACTCCATCAAAGGTCAAGGTCACAGTGGCCTGAACATGGAAAACCATTTCCGATCAATAATTTGAGAACCGCTCGACTCAGAATGTTGAAACTTCATAGTATGATCAAACACGCAGAGTAGATGACCCCTATAAATTTTGGGATCACTCCATCAAAAGTCAAGGTCACAGGGGCATGAATAGGAAAGCAATTTCCGATCAATAATTTGAGAAACATTTGACCTAGAATGTTAAAACTTCATGAGATGATTGGACTTGCAGAGTAGATGACCCCTGTTGATTTTCAGGTCACTTGATTAAAGTTAAAGGTCACAGCGGCCAGAAAATGGAACATTGTTTCTGATCAATAACTTGAGAACCATGTGACCCAAAACCTTCAAACTCATAGGGTGAATATGAGTTACAGTGTGGATGACCCTTATTGATTTTGGGTCACTTGAGCAAAGGTCAAGGTCACGGGCCTGAACATGGAAAACCATTTCCGATCAATAACTTAAGAACCACTTGGCCCAGAGTGTTGAAACTTCATAAGATGATTACACATGCAAAGTAGATGACCCCTATTGATTTTGGAGTCACTCGATCAAAGGTCAAGGTCACAGGAGCCAGAACATGGAAGACCATTTCCATTCCATAACATGAGAACCACTAGGCCCAGAATGTTTAAACCTTTTGGGATGATTGGACATGCTGAGTAGATGATCCTATTGCAGCCTACCATCGGTGTCTCTTGGACTTTTGCTCCTGTCCCCTATTGACTTCTTGCCTATTACTACTATGCATTGGGGGAGATATGCACTTTTCTTCAAAAGCATCTTCTAGTTTGATACTGAGGTTTCTTAATCAAGGCTCATGGTCACTGCCTCGCTAAATGACCAGATTGGTGTATTTTGTGATGGGGCTGGTTAAATGTTTGTCTGCTTGTTTTCCTGCAATAACTTAAATTTCCTTTGACCTCGGCTCCTTAAACTTGATGGGCCTATTACTCATGAACATTGACTTGTATTGATTTTGAGATCAGTACTAGGCCAAGGGTAATTAGGTCACTAGTGACTGTTGGCACAAAAAAAAACAACAACACCCAAACTGTGAAACATTTTCTTGTGAACACTGTCACCTATTGTATTCAAACTTGGCAGGCACGTTGCCTAAAGGCAGTGAATGACCCTATTGATTTTGAGGTCAGTCTTGGTCACAGTGTACCATCTGTGGGTACCAACCCTCATCTGTAAATACTTAACATAAGGCAATATGCAAGGAAAGAGTTATGGTTCTTGGTCTTCTTACTCGGCTTATGATGATATACAAGTGTGCAAGTTTCTAAGCTATATAGCTCTTATTTTATTTATTATGTCTCCTCCAGGAGACATATTGTTTTTGCCCTGTCCGTCCGTACGTCACACTTCATTTCCGAGCAATAACTGGAGAACCATTTGACCTAGAACCTTCAAACTTCATAGGGTTGTAGGGCTGCTGGAGTAGACGACCCCTATTGTTTTTGGTGTCACTCCGTCAAAGGTCAAGGTCACAGGGGCCTAAACATTGAAAACCATTTCCGATCAATAACTAGAGAACCACTTGACCCAGAATGTTGAAACTTCATAGGATGATTGGTCATGAAGAGTAGATGACCCCTATTGATTTTGGGGTCACTCCGTTAAAGGTCAAGGTCACAGGGGCCTGAACATTGAAAACCATTTCCGATCAATAACTAGAGAACCACTTGACCCAGAATGTTGAAACTTCATAGGATGATTGGTCATGAAGAGTAGATGACCCCTATTGATTTTGGGGTCACTCCGTTAAAGGTCAAGGTCACAGGGGCCTGAACATTGAAAACCATTTCCGATCAATAACTAGAGAACCACTTGACCCAGAATGTTGAAACTTCATAGGATGATTGGTCATGAAGAGTAGATGACCCCTATTGATTTTGGGGTCACTCCGTCAAAGGTCGAGGTCACAGGGGCCTAAACATTGAAAACCATTTCCGATCAATAACTAGAGAACCACTTGACCCAGAATGTTGAAACTTCATAGTATGATTGGTCATGAAGAGTAGATGACCCCTATCGATTTTGGGGTCACTCAGTCAAAGGTCAAGGTCACAGGGGCCTGAACATTGAAAAACATTTCCGATCAATAACTAGAGAACCACTTGATCCAGAATGTTGAAACTTCATAGGATGATTGGTCATAAAGAGTAGATGACCCTTCTTGATTTTGGGGTCACTCAATCAAAGGTCAAGGTCATAGGGGCCTGAACATGGAAAACCATTTCCGATCAATAACTAGAGAACCACTTGACCCAGAATGTTGAAACTCCATAGGATGATTGTACATGCAAAGTAGATGACCCCTATCGATTTTGAGGTCACTCCATTAAAGGTCAAGGTCACAGGGGCCTGAACATTGAAAACCTTTTCCGGTCAGTAACTTGAGAACCACTTGACCCAGAATGTTGAAACTTAATAGGATGATTGGTCATGCAGAGTAGATGACCCCTAACGATTTTGGGTTCACTCTGTGAAAGGCCAAGGTCACAGGGGCCTGAACATTGAAAACCATTTCCGGTCAGTTACTTGAGAACCACTTGACCCAGAATGATGAAACTTCATAGGATGATTGGCCATGCAGGGTAGATGACCCCTAACGATTTTAGGGTCACTCTGTTAACGGTCAAGGCCACAGGGGCCTGAACATGGAAAACCATTTCCAATCAATAACTTGAGAACCTCTCGATCCAGAATGTTGAAACTTCATAGGATGATTGTTCATGCAGAGTAAATGACCCCTATTGTTTTTGGGGTCACTCCGTTAAAGGTCAAGGTCACAGGGGCCTGAACATTGATAACCAGTTCAGATCAATAACTTGAGAACCACTTGACCCAGAATGTTGTAACTTCATAGGATGATTGAACATGCAGAGTAGATGACCCCTATTGATTTTGGGGTCATTCTATTAAAAGTCAAGGTCACAGTGGCCTATTCATGTAAAATCATTTTTTTGGAAATAACTTGAGAACCACTTGACCTACAATGTTGAAACTTATTAGGATGATTGGACATGCAGAGTAGATGACCCCTATTTATTTTGAGGTCACTTGATCAAAGGTCAAGGTCACAGGAGCCTGAACAGTGACTTGAGAACCACTAGGCCAAGAGTGTCGAAATTTAGCGGGATGACTTGACATGCCAAGTAGATGATCCCTATTGCAGCCAACCATCAGTGTCTCTTTGACTTTCGCTCCTGACCCCTATTGACTTCTTGCCTATAGGACTTTGCATTGGGGGAGACATGCGCTTTTTTACAAAAGCATTTTCTAGTTTGTTGTTGTTTTTGTTAAGAAAAACTGGACCAAAACAAAAATATTAACCGAGCCTGACACCAAGGGTCAAGTGACTACATACCTCATAAAATCAATCAAGCTAAAAAGCATATTTAATATGGACTGCTTGTGACTCGAAGGTCATAGTCCCTGTCATGCTAAGTGGACAGATAGACTGTCATAGTCCCTGACATTCTAAGTGGACAGATACACAATAGGTAACTCCATTTCTGCTGAATCCCTAAAGGGATTTATTCTGTACTATCAGCTTCAGACATGTATTGCTGTACACAGCGTTGCTCTTGCTGATTTGTAGGGGCAAGTGAAGGTAAAATTGTTACGATATTATATTGGGTTTTCTAACACTTGTTTTACTTAACATAAAGGTAGTCTCTGAGACTGAGGACCATGGCAGATCTCTTGTTTGTAGAAATGACTGTACTGACAATTCTTCATATTTCAGGTAAAGGTGAACATCTTTTTCATGTTTTTCAGTGAGAAAACCAATAATATATGAAATAGCAAGAATAGACAAAGAGGCAGAAATGGAAAGGATGCAAGCAGAAAGGGAGAAGTCATTAAATCTTCAACAAAAACTACAGGAAGAGGCTGATAAAGTTTGATATAAGACATGTGTGTAATAGACAAGTGTAGATACAGTTCCAGGAAAATGGGTGCATATGGAAATCATGTTTTCATCAATACTGTGATAAAGACACATTAAAATGTGATCCCCAAAGAAAAGTGTCCTCAAAGGAAAATTGTTTCTGGGATACAACAGGGGACTTGATGTTGCACCTGACCAATTACCAGTGACCATAGATAAATAGAAATGAAATAACTATTACTTAAAACAAAAGAGCTTTTAAGGTATAAAATAAAAGTGATATTTTATGCCTTTCAGTTTCAACTGTTTCGTTGTTGTTTTTTATCACAGTAAACATTTTTGTGAACCGTTTTAAAAAGTAGGAAAGCCTTACTTCCATTCGACAAATGAAGAAGGAAAAAACTTACCATTTGACACATTATTTACTCAGCAGTGAAAGGTTGAACAGGTTTTCATAATTCGTTTGATACACAGTTTTCAGTTGAGAACACCAAGTAAGGAAATGATTAGCTGGATATGAATTATATCTTATACCTTGAGAACTGGTTTATGTACTGGTATAAGGAGTACAAGGAGTGTCTGATCATTATCATCAAAGACTGTAAAACATATAAATTTTGTTAGTAAAAAATTCTGTGTTTTTGCCAAAACAGCTTTTTCTTGGGGACATCAATCAGGTTCATAAAATTTTTAAAAATAAAATAAAAAGTTCAGTTTTAATTTCAATTTTTATCAGAAGTGCATTTTCTAAGGTGTGCATTTCTACTATGGCCTCAATAATATACATATACTAAAGCTTTTGGAAAAAAATCAGAATACTGTCAAATCATTGATATTCATGGGGGGACTAATTTTTGTGGTTGAATCAGCGCCAACAAACAAGTTAACTTCCCATTTGATTCATGTTCTAAAATTAAAACCCACAAATTCATATATTCGCAAAACAACCATTCTGGCTAAAACCACAACATTTCTTGCCTGCACTTATTAAATGATTTTACAGTACGTTGTCATGTTTTTGTCGAGTGTTTTCATCTGTATTGTATCTAAAAATGTTTTTTTGATAAATTTATTTTAAGTCCTCTAATGCTGAAATATTTATACTGAAATTCTGGAAGAGTATGTTATTCATTAAAAAGATAATACCAAGAACACATTAAAATGTTTGTTACCGCAATTCATTGTAGTTTTAATTTCAATGAACTTTGTAGATCTGTAATAGTTCCCATCTTTTCAGATGAACTATATTATAACATCTTACAGCTCAAGTACACTTGCTTAAATTTAATATTCAAGTTTGTATTGTTCTCAATGCTGTATTGCCCAATGGGTTGAATACATGAAGCGTTAACTGTTACCACTAGATATTTGAGGACTAATTTTTTCAGGACCTATTAATTTTCTGCTAACTAAAGTACAAGATGCTCAATGTAAGCTCTTGTAATAACTGAGACACCGTCCGTTGTCCATCATTTTCTTCAAAATACATCCAGGGAAGAGATTTTCCACCGAATTATGAAGATTTTGAACTACCTGAGCTATTTTTAGCTCACCTGTCACAAAGTGACAAGGTGAGCTTTTGTGATCGCACGGTGTCCGTCGTCCGTCGTCCGTCCGTGCGTCCGTCCGTAAACTTTTGCTTGTGACCACTCTAGAGGTCACATTTTTCATGGGATCTTTATGAAAGTTGGTCAGAATGTTCATCTTGATGATATCTAGGTCAAGTTCGAAACTGGGTCACGCACGGTCAAAAACTAGGTCAGTAGGTCTAAAAATAGAAAAACCTTGTGACCTCTCTAGAGGCCATATATTTCACAAGATCTTCATGAAAATTGGTCAGAATGTTCACCTTGATGATATCTAGGTCAAGTTCGAAACTGGGTCACGTGGGGTCAAAAACTAGGTCAGTAGGTCTAAAAATAGAAAAACCTTGTGACCTCTCTAGAGGCCATATTTTTCATGAGATCTTCATGAATATTGGTCAGAATGTTTACCTTGATGATATCTAGGTCAAGTTCGAAACTGGGTCACGTAGGGTCAAAAACTAGGTCATTAGGTCTAAAAATAGAAAAACCTTGTGACCTCTCTAGAGGCCATATTTCTCAATGCATCTTCATGAAAATTGGTCAGAATGTTCATCTTGATGATATCTAGGTCAAGTTCGAAACTGGGTCACGTGGGGTTAAAAACTAGGTCAGTAGATCTAAAAATAGAAAATCCTTGTGACCTCTGTAGAGGCCATATTTTTCCTGAGATCTTCATGAATATTGGTCAGAATGTTCACCTTGATGATATCTAGGTCAAGTTCGAAACTGGGTCATGTGGGGTCAAAAACTAGGTCAGTAGATCTAAAAATAGAAAAACCTTGTGACCTCTCTAGTGGCCATATTTCTCAATGGATCTTCATGAAAATTGGTCAGAATGTTCATCTTGATGATATCTAGGTCAAGTTCGAAACTGGGTCATGTGCGGTCAAAAACTAGGTCAGTAGGTCTAAAAATAGGAAAACCTTGTGACCTCTCTAGAGGCGATATTTTTCAATGGATCTTCATGAAAATTGGTCAGAATGTTTACCTTGAAGATATCTAGGTCAAGTTCGAAACTGGGTCACGTGGGGTTAAAAACTAGGTCAGTAGATCTAAAAATAGAAAAACCCTGTGACCTCTCTAGAGGCCATATTTTTCATGAGATCTTCATGAATATTGGTCAGAATGTTCATCTTGATGATATCTAAGTCAGATCCGAAACTGGGTCACGTGGGGTCAAAAACTAGGTCAGTAGGTCTAAAAATAGAAAAAACCTTGTGACCTCTCTAGAGGCCATCTTTCTCAATGAATCTTCATGAAGATTGGTGAGAATGTTCAGCTTGATGATATCTAGGTCAGGTTCGTAACTGGGTCATGTGCGGTCAAATACTAGGTCAGTAGGTCGAAAAATAGAAAAACCTTGTGACCTCTCTAGAGGCCATATTTTTCACGAGATCTTCATGAAAATTGGTCAGAATGTGCACCTTGATGATATCTAGGTCAAGTTTAAAAGTGGGTCACGTGCCTTCAAAAACTAGGTCATTAGGTCAAATAATAGAAAAACCTTGTGACCTCTCTAGAGGCCATATTTTTCAATGGATCTTCATGAAAATTGGTCAGAATTTTTTATCTTGATGATATCTAGGTCACATGTGCTCAAAAACTAGGTCACTATGTCAAATAATAGAAATAACGATGTCATACTCAGTTGAACACTGGGTCATGTGGAGATAGGTGAGCGATTCAGGACCATCATGGTCCTCTTGTTGAGATTGGTGTATGGCTGAGTGGTTGCAGGTTGAGGTAAAAAAGAAGAAAAATAGAAAAAAAAACATAGCAAATGCCCTTCACACCTTTCATGAGGGCTTTACCCTAAACCCACAAGGTGCATTGGTGGCCCCTCAGGCCAATTTACCCTTTTTATGCCCCCGAAGGGAGGCATAGTTTTCAACTTTCCATCCGTTCGTCACACCAATGTTAACTTTTTGCATGAAGGCACTTTACTCGCGAACCACTGCACCCAGGACCTTCAAACTTCACATGCTGATAGTACTTATTGAGTACACGACCCTTACTGACTTAGGGGTCACCAGGTCAAAGTCAAGGCCACAGGGGCCAATGTTAACCTTTTGCATGAAGGCACTTTACTTGCGAACCACTGCACCAAGGACCTTCAAACTTCACATGCTGGTAGTACTTATTGAGTACACGGTCCCTACTGACTGGGGTCAAAGGTCAAGGTCACAGGGGCCAATGTTAACTTTTTGCATGAAGGCACTTTATTCGCGAACCACTGCACCCAGGACCTTCAAACTTCACACGCTAGTAGTACTTATTGAGTACACAACCCCTACTGACTTTGGGGTCACTAGGTCAAAGGTCAAGGTCACAGGGGCCAATGTTAACTTTTTGCATGAAGGCTCTTTCTCGTGAACCATTGCACCCAGGACCTTCAAACTTCACATGCTGATAGTACTTATTGAGTACACAACCCCTACTGACTTTGGGGTCACCAGGTCAAAGGTCAAGGTCACAGGGACCAATGTTAATTTTTTGCATGAAGGCACTTTACTCGCGAACCACTGCACCCAGGACCTTCAAACTTCACATGGTGATAGTACTTATTGAGGATACGGCCCCTATTGACTTTGTGGTCACCAGATCAAAGGTCAAGGTCACCAGGTCAAAGGTCAAGGCGCTGCAGGGGCGCTGTGGAGCTTTTGTTTTTTCAGTGAAGCTCATTCTCACCACTGTACATCTCTAAAGCTATTTGGTGTTGATGAAACTTTGCATGGATGGTCCTTGTCTAAAGGAGTTTGAACAGTTCCAAATGGCTGAAAATGAGGGCTGACAGAGCTAAAATAGACCACAGGAACCTGAAATTCTATCAATAATCAAGTTTGAGTAAAAAGACCCCCTCTAAATATAAAAAACATTAGGGGTCATCCGTTAACAACATACAGTAATTCTAAGAAACTAAAATGCAGTAGGTACAAGTGTTCTTATTCTCTAGTTATTATATTGGAACTATTTTCACTCTTCAGGAGTCATCTGCTGTCGTGTGGAGTTGGAAGGCAGTAGGCCAAAGGGTCATGGGTCATTGAGCAGAAACGTTTTCAGTCTCTAGGTCACTGTGACCTCAACCATTGACAAACTGATCCCAGAATCAGTAGTAGTCATCTGTTGAATGTAGAAGCTTTACAGCATTCTTTTGTTAGCTCACCTGTCACATAGTGACAAGGTGAGCTTTTGTGATCACCGTCGTCAGTCCGTCTCATGGGTGCGTGCGTCAACAATTTCTTGTCTGCACGATAGTGGTTTCATTTATGATTTTATTTTAACCAAACTTGCACACAACTTGTATCACCATAAGATCTCGGTTCCTTTCTTGAACTGGCCAGATCCCATTACAGGTTCTAGAGTTATGGCCCCTGAAAAGGCCAAAATTAGCTATTTTGACCTTGTCTGCACAATAGCAGCTTTATTTATAATTTGACTTTTACCAAACTTGCACACAACTTGTATCACCATAAGATCTCGGTTCCTTTCTTGAACTGGTCAGATTCCATTATGGGTTCCAGAGTTATGGCCCCTGAAAGGGCCAGAATTGGCTATTTTGACCTTGTCTGCACAATAGCAGCTTCATTTATGATTTTATTTTAACCAAACTTGCACACAACTTGTATCACCATATGATCTTGGTTCCTTTCTTGAACTGGCCAGATTCCGTTATGGGTTCCAGAGTGATGGCCCCTGAAAGGGCCAGAATTAGCTATTTTGACCTTGTCTGCAAAATAGCAGCTTCATTTATGATTTGAATTTAATCAAACTTGCGTCACCATAAGATCTTGGTTCTTTTGTCGAACCGGCCAGATCCCATATTGGATTCCAGAGTTATGGCCCCTGAAAGGGCCAGAATTAGCTATTTTGACCTTGTCTGCACAATAGCAGCTTCATTTATGATTTGAATTTAACCAAACTTGCACATAACTTGTATCACCACAAGATCTTGGTTCCTTTCTTGAACTGGCCAGATTCTTTCATGGGTTCCAGAGTTATGGCCCCTTAAAGGTCCAAAATTGGCTATTTTGGCTTTTGCAGCCATATAGAGACTTCATTTATGGTTTTATTTGATACAAACTTCCAAAATATCTTCAACAACAATAAATCTTGGATTCCATGACAAATCAGATCCATTCGTAGGTTCCAGAGTTATTTTAAATCTGATTAACTCCCCTGATTGTAATCAAAATGGATTTATATCAGTAAGTACTTACAGGACTTATTTGAAATTTCATTATTGTCATTAGTTGGACTGAGCCAATGAGGGTAGATAACTATGGACTGATTTTATGTCAAATTACCTCCCTTTATTTCAAATTAAAATGAGTATATCTCCATAACTAATGAAGATACTGATCTGAAATTTCATTTATGTCAACAGATTTATTTGGCAGATCCTTTTGTTAACTTACAATCATTTTTTTTTTAATTACTTCCCTTTAACGTTACTATAAATAGCTTGTTTTTAGTAACTTTTTTATTGTTTGACATTTGACTTTCAAAACAAGAGAGGTCATCAAATGGCCACAGCAGGCAATCATCTTAGAAATTTGAGGACATTGGGCCAAAATGTTCTTTAGTTATTGAGCCAAAACCATTTTTAGTCACTGTAACCTTGACCTAGTGACCCTTAATAGGTCACCTACTGACCACATGCAATCACCCTATGAAATTTTAAGCATTTGGTTCTTACTGATCAACAACAGACTGACAATGAGCAAAACAATTTACCACCTCTTGAAAGGGGTGATTGGTAGGGCATAGAACTCTTCAGACAACATCTCCAACACCAAAAATCTTGGCGGTCTTTGAAATAATTTGGCATAAATCTGTCTTGGATGATTCTCTACCAAAGTTGTATCACCATCAAAGGCTTCTTGTACGGTTTGGGCTTTAACACCATTTTTCATCAGTGTTTCAGTTATGTTGGCAAGTCAATCTATATAGCATTTCTGGATTCAGTACTAGTTCTGACTAGTTCTCTGTAACTGAAAACTTTGCCATGTAAAAGACGTTGAGGATCTATCTGTTATGCCAAACAGCAAAAGAAAAACTGCTAAAAAAAACACAAACAAGGCAGATTGTCTCTCAAAGATTTATTTTATTATGAATGCCTATTGCACTGGGGCTTTCTTTTACACTAAACATTTGACTAAACATCTAATTTAAACAACTAATATATGTTTCTCTTTCTGCAAACAATCATAAATATTTATGTTGAATTCATTTATTGTCTATGTATAAACAGATCTGTATTTTGAAATAGCAGAATAATTTCATACTGAAAACATCAACCATGTAACTAACATAACTATTGTTAGAAGTTTTCCTTTGCCGTATTTCCAATTACCAGTAAGTTAATTGTATTGGTTTGACTGCCAAAGCTTGATTTTAACCAAATAGTGGCCATTTCCCAACAAAAGTACTCTTGTGATTAACTTAACATTTTTTAGCGTCGTCATTGATAAAGTTTAATAAAACTGGAATAAGGTGGCCATTTTGCGTCCATGCTCATCCTATAACAATTAAAACATTTAGGACTGGCCAAAATCTCTTAGCCAATCATTCAGTTGTATTTATTCAAACCTAAAAGCTGACAGCCACCGCCTCAGAACTTTTGTAATGTTGTCCTTGTGTCAATCTTTCAGAGAACTATGATCCATGTTGTACACATTCATATTACATGACAAATATATTAAGTAATTTTGGTGAACAATTACATATTACTGAATAATCACAATACTTAATTTAATAATAGCTGCACACTAAAAACATGATTAAATGATAATGATATTGGCAAGGCTTTTACAATATTGAGTAAAAGATACAACAAAAATTCCCTCAGCTGATTTTTATCACACTTAAATACCAAATGTATAGGGGAGGTTTTATGCCCATTTTAACCAAATACTCACTGTCTTTTTGGTAAATTTCTGGTAGTGATATGTCTGTAGCTCCATTTCCCCATACAGAAGTCCCAATACTTTAGTTATGGTAACATATTACTGGAAAGCAAGGGATCAAAATATTTAACATAAACAACAAGAATGGTTAAACTTGTTATATTCTAGAATATAAAGCTTTAATTAAATTTTGAAACCCATGAAATGTTACATTTCTGAATATTTCTTTTAAGAGGGTATGGCTCATTGAGAACTATGCCTTAAAGAAATAACACATTGTAGGAGGCCAGGCAGATTGAGTATCAATTTATGTCTTGAAATGAGTTGCCTATTTGGAGAATTCTTGGACTTGAGCAATATCCTGAATTTCTTACAATTGGCTGATGGTTTAAATAGATATGATGAAAATTTAAACATCATGGATATAGTATACTTATCACAGACAATTATGATACAATTAAAATTTCACAAATAACTATGTTAAAACTTTACAAATAACTTCGAAAAAAAAAAACCACAGAACTTTACATGCAATTTGTCTGAACAATTTTCAAAACACATTTACAAATTATGATAATGTCTATTATGAAACATGATTAAATAGAAACATGATAACTATGCAACATGATTACAACTTTCAAAACTACAATATCATTTTAAACTTTATCTCATAATTCTTAACGATCCTTTCGGTCACAAAAATTTACAATAAGAAAAGACTGGAGCTATCACTACAGATGATTAATACTCCCACTAAAGCTGTGAACCCATAATGACGACTGGTAAATTACATGTTCTCCCTATGTGATTTCAGCATTCTCAAGTTGGTTTTTTTTTTTTTTTACAGAAAGTCATTTGCCCACTGAAATACATTTATGTCTGAAGAAAGACAAACTGCCTAATGAGAATACCTAGTCACACAGAAATTACAGACTGTCATTATAGGTTCAATACCTTCAGTACAATTGATCAGAAAGGGAGAACATTTTGTACGAACAAGAAAATGCATTTGTGGAAATTTCATGTGAGCTTGCTGTGTCAAACCAGAGTTTTAAGTAAAGTTCCAACAAAATATTTCCATTGGTTTCAGAACTAGTATGGAAAACAATAATTTTGCCACATTTTCTATGTCCAGTAACTGCATTTTAAGTTCAAAATGGGGAATGATTTTGCCAAAATAAAAAACATGGTTGAGGAACTTAATTCAATGTGTATTATGATCCCAGACTTGTGTGAAGTTTCAATCCAATGCATGCATAGGTATAAGAAATTGCACTTTTTGGACATTTTACATGTAAACAAGAGTGCCAGAATGTCACAGTATATGCCCCTCATGTAGATGTTACAGTAAAACTATTCTGATAAGTTGGTGACAGTAACCAAACTGATATCCATTTCATCAGGTAAAAGTTTCGGTAGACATTTGTAGACAATGCAAAACAGCTAAGCCATGCTATGGATAGTGAAAGGGTAAACCTTTGATTTTAGCTGTGACCTTGACCTTGAACTGACATAGCTGACTCATGAATTCTGCACAACGTCTTGATGACGTGATCATTTGACCAAAGTTTCATGAAAATCCTTCAAGGGGTTTAGGAGATACAGAGCTGAAACCTTTGACCTTCAGTTGTGACCTTGACCTTGAGTTGACATGGCTGATTCATGAGTTCTTGATGAGGTGATCATTTGACCCAAGTTTAATGAAAATCCTTCAAGGGGTTAAGGAGATACAGAGTGGACACCAAATGGAAGGCTCAAACCTTCGACCCTTAGTTGTGACCTTGACTTGAGCTGGCATGGTTTGACTCATAATTTCTGCACATCGTTCTGAATGAGGTAATCATTTGACCCAAGTTTTATAAAATTCCTTCAAGGGGTTTAGGAGATATAAGCGTACACGAAATGGAAGGCTCAAACCTTTGACCTTCAGTTGTGACCTTGACCTTGAGCCGACATAGCTGACTCATAAGTTCTGCACATCGCCTTGATGAGGTGATCGTTTGACCCAAGTTTGATGAAAATCCTTCAAGGGGTTTAGGAGATATAGAGCGGACACAAAATGGAAGGCTCAAACCTTTGACCCCAAGTTGTGACCTTGACCTTGAGCCGGCATGACTGACTCGTGGGTTCTGCACATCGTCTTGATGAGGTGATCATTTGACCCAAGTTTTATAAAATTCCTTCAAGGGGTTTAAGAGATATAGAGCGGACACAAAATGGAAGGCTCAAACCTTTGACCTTGAGTTGTGACCTTGACCTTGAGCCGGCATGGCTGACTCATGGGTTCTGCACATCGTCTTGATGGGGTGACCATTTGACCCAAGTTTTATAAAATTCCTTCCAAGGGTTTAGGAGATACAGAGCGGACACAAAATGGCAGGCTCAAACCTTTGACCTTGAGTTGTGACCTTGACCTTGAACCGACAAGGCTGACTCATGGGTTCTGCACATCGTCTTGATGAGGTGATCATTTGACCCAAGTTTCATGAAAATCCTTCAAGGGGTTTAGGAGATATGGACCGGACACGATTTTGTTACGGACGGAAAGACGGACGGAGACCATTCCTATAATCCCTCCACCACGGCGGGGGATTAACAAAGGGAAATAAGTCCACAAGAAATCTATATTTTGTTTTTCCAAGTCCACAAAAAAATACACCTAAAATTTGAAAAAGTAACTCCTTCATACTTTGCTTGCAAGGTCTAAAAATGACTTACAGGCAATACAGATACATGAAGAAAACACCAGACACGAAAAAATCTGCAGGATTTTACACTACTTCAGACAGATTCCCCATTTCTCTAAGTTTATTATATGTTTATTATTTATGCATAATTCTGAAATTACTATTAAATATACAATCACAAGAACATCTTACACCTGACAGCACTTACAGGTAAAAGCACCATTAGTAAACAAACTTAATTTGTAATTTATTTTTACACATGATTTGAGATTATTGTTTAAGATCTTTAAAAGCAAAATGTTACATTTGCTTAGGCAGCAAGGTAATGAGTGTAACAAATCAATTTTAAGTATGAAAAAACTTAAATAAATATGTTAGAAGTGTCAGATAATATAACACCATATCAATTATATACAGCAATTTTGTTCTTCATTAACAAATAAATATTTTTTGAAAAATAAACAACCAATGTGAGATGTATAATTGAAAATATATACAATGTTTCAAAATAACAATAACTAGAACTGTCACAGGAGTGACTCATACCCCCACCATACGGTCTTGTCACAGAAGAATGGCAATCATAAGAAATCTTAAAAATACTTTAGAGTACTTCATCCTGGGCTTCCACATATAAGTAACACTAG
The DNA here is from genome assembly GCF_021730395.1 of Mercenaria mercenaria. Taxonomy (NCBI): domain Eukaryota; kingdom Metazoa; phylum Mollusca; class Bivalvia; order Venerida; family Veneridae; genus Mercenaria; species Mercenaria mercenaria. The sequence goes on from NC_069370.1 coordinate 48,854,867, forward strand.
TATAATACTAGTTTAGTAATACTAGTAAATATATTAAATCTCTTAATATTCGAGATACACTAAAAGTGAATTCAAAAAATGGTCTTACCAACCCATGTTACCACAGAAAAATGTTTTTACTTTTTACATAGGACTTATAATAAAAAAGTTAGAAAAATACCTAAAATGTTGAAAATCTAAAAATAGGATTTCTAAAAATAGACTAATTCCTGGAATTTAAGTGGAAGAAACTCAGTACAAACGTTAAAAAAAGGTTACTTCCCTTTGGCTCTAAGCCAATCAGAATGAGATATAGTGAAAATACATCAAAATTAACCTTAAATTCTAGGTAAAAGGGGACACAATTCAAGAAAAATTAGTGTCAGAGTTATGCACCTTGTGTCACATGATGTGGGTGATGAGGTGGAACATCTATTTTAAGTCTGAATCAAATCCATTCAGTAGTAACTGAGATACAGTGAAAATACATCAAAATTAACCTTAAATTCTAAGTAAAAAGGGACATAATTCATGAAAAATTGGTGTCAGAGTTATGCACCTTGTGTCACATGATGTGGATGATGAGGTGGAACATCTATTTTAAGTTTGAATCAAATCCATTTTGTAATAATTGAGATATAGTGAAAATACATCAAAATCAACCTTAAATTTAAAGTAAAAGGGGACATAATTCATAAAAAAAATTATGTCAGAGTTAAGCACCTTATGTCACATCATCTGGGTGATGAGGTGGAACAACTATTTTAAGTTTTAATCAAATCCATTTAGTAATAACTGAGATATAGTAAAAATACAACAAAATTAACCTTAAATTCTAAGTAAAAGGGGACATAATTCATGAAAACTTGGGTGTCAGAGTTATGCACCTTGTGTCACATGATGTGGGTGATGTGGTGGAACATCTATTTTAAGTTTGAATCAAATCCATTCAGTAGTAACTGAGATATAGTGAAAATACATCAAAATCAACTTTAAATTCTAAGTAAAAAGGGGCATAATTCATAAAAAAAATGGTGTCAGAGTTATGCACCTTGTGTCACATGATGTGGGTGATGAGGTGGAACATCTATTTTAAGTTTGAATCAAATCCATTTAGTAATAACTGAGATATAGTGAAAATACAACAAAATTAACCTTAAATTCTAAGTAAAAGGGGACATAATTCATGAAAACTTGGTGTCAAGAGTTATGCACCTTGTGTCACATGACGTGGGTGATAAGGTGGAACATGTATTTTAAGTTTGAATCAAATCCATTTGGTAATAACTGAGATAATAGATTTCGGGACGCGACGGGACGGGACGCGACAAAACTGACTCCTATATACCCCCCTCAAACATGTTTGGTGGGGGTATAACTATATAAATGTACCAAAACCTGAGTAAATTAACTGAATTAGATACAGGTAGCTGTACTCGTATCTGTAACACAGAATAATGATGTGTTACAAAATCTTTCTGATAGTTTGTTTCAAGGCCTGAATCTAATGCTAATTTTACCCAAAAAATTGTCACTAAACAGGAATAATAATGACAGACACACTATTAAGTTAGAAGTCTGAATATCTGATGTTTAACAAAAATCTGATTTTCAATTTTCTTGAAAGCTTCTACCAATATATCTTTCAATTATGTAAACCATTTCAATGACAAATACATTTCAGTTGATCAGGAAGAGCACAAGTCTACATACTGCCTCATTTTCAACATTTGATTTAACAGCTGTTTGTAAAACACATGCCTCACATGTTAGCAATTTTCATTTTCAGTATCAAGATCATCATGACTTTGACCTATTGACCCCCCAACAAAATGGGCAATCTAACCACAGGCAATCATCCTATGAAGGTTGTGGACTGTAAGCCAAACTGATCTTTAGTTATCGAGTAAAATCTTTTCAATCTCAAGGTCACTGTGATACTGACATTTCACCTATGACTACCTAAACACTAGTGGCATAGTAACAGAAAGCATGTTGTGAAATATAATTTAAAACTGACACTCTGAATAACAGGATATTTGACATACAAATTGTTAGTATCACTTTAACACACAAACTGCACACCACATGCAGCAAGTAAACTGTAACAGACACAACAAGAGGACCATGATGGTTCTGAATCGCTCACCTGTTCCCACATGACCCAGTTTTGAGAATGACGTCGTTTTTTCTATTATTTGACATAGTGACCCAGTTTTGAACTTGACCTAGATATTATCAAGATAAAAATTCTGACCAATTTTCATGAAGATCTATTGAAAAATATGGTCTCTAGAGAGGTCACATGGTTTTTGTATTATTTGACCTATTGACCTAGTTTTCGAAGGTACATGACCCTGTTTGAACTATAACTAGATATCATCAAGGTGAACATTCTCAGTAATTTTCATGAAGATCTCATGAAAATATGGCCTCTAGAGAGGTCACAAGGTTTTTCTATTTTTATACCTACTGGCCTAGTTTTTGACCGCACGTGACCCAGTTTTGAAACTGACCTAGATATCATCAAGGTGAACATTCAGATCAATTTTCATGAAGATCCAATGAAAAATATGGCCTCTTGAAAGCTCAAAAGATTTTTCTAATTTGAGACCTACTGACCTAGTCTTTGACCGCAGTTAACCCAGTTTCAAACCTGACCTAGATATCATCAAGATGAACACTCAGACCAACTTTCATACAGATTCCATGAAAAGTATGGCCTCTAGAGAGGTCACAAGGTTTTTTTTATTATTTGACCTACTGACCTCATTTTTAAAGGCACGTGACCCAGTTTCAAACTTGACCCAGATATCATCAAGGTGAACATTCTGACCAAGTTTCATGAAGATCCATTCAAGGGTATGGCCTCTAGTGAGGTCACAAGGTTTTTCTATTTTAAGACCTACTGACCTAGTTTTTGATCACAGTTGACCCAGTTTCAAACTTGACCTATATACCATCAAGATAAACATTCAGACCAACTTTCATACAGATCCCATGAAAAATATGGCCTCTAGAGAGGTCACAACGTTTTTTCATTATTTGACCTACTGACCTACTTTTTGAAGGCACGTGACCCACTTTCGAACTTGACCTAGATATCATCAAGATGAACATTCTGACCAATTTTTATGGAGATCCATTCACATGTATGGCCTCTAGAGAGGTCACAAGGTTTTTCTATTTTTAGAACTACTGACCTAGTTTTTGATCGCACATGACCCTGTTTCGAACTTGACCTAGATATCATCAAGATGAACATTCAGACCAACTTTTATACAGATCCCATGAAAAATATGGCCTCTAGAGAGGTCACAAGGTTTTTCTATTATTTGACCTATTGACCTAGTTTTTTTATGGCACGTGACCCACTTTCGAACTTAACCTAGATATCATCAAGGTGAACATTCTGACCAATTTTCATGAAGATCTCATGAAATATATGGCCTCTAGAGAGGTCACAAGGTTTTCCTATTTTTAGACCTACTGACCTAGTTTTTGACCGCACGTGACCCAGTTTCGAACTTGACCTAGATATCATCAATGTGAACATTCTGACCAATTTTTATGAAGATCCATTCACAAGTGTGGCCTCTAGAGAGGTCACAAGGTTTTTCTATTTTTAGACCTACTGACCTACTTTTTGAAGGCACGTGACCCACTTTCGAACTTGACCTAGATATCATCAAGATGAACATTCAGACCAACTTTCATACAGATCCCATGAAAAATATGGCCTTTAGAGAGGTCACAAGGTTTTTCTATTATTTGACCTACTGACCTAGTTTTAGAAGCCACGTGACCCAGTTTCGAACTTGACCTAGATATCATCGAGGTGAACATTCTGACCAACTTTCATGAAGATCTTGTGAAATATATGGCCTCTAGAGAGGTCACAAGGTTTTTCTATTTTTAGACCTACTGACCTAGTTTTTGACCGCACGTGACCCAGTTTCGAACTTGACCTAGATATCATCAAGAAGAACATTCTGACCAATTTTCATAAAGATCCCATGAAAAATGTGACCTCTAGAGTGGTCACAAGCAAAAGTTTACGCACGGACGGACGGAACAGACGACGGACGCTGCGTGATCACAAAAGCTCACCTTGTCACTTTGTGACAGGTGAGCTAAAAATACCCAAATAATAACAGCTAAATTATCTATGAATAGACCCTGTTCAGATATTCTATGTGACAACAATCAGGAGTAGTTGGCATTATATAAAGGTGTACAAAAACAATATTTAAGGACATACTAGTAAAAATACAGTAGCAAATTGAATGTTGAATTCAGATTCTAACATTACAGCTACAATGTGAGTTTGTTTGATATGATTTTAAAGCCATTTTTTCCCCAAAAGTGTATGTATTTTGATTAAGAAATACAGTAGCCAATTTGACCTATACAAGGCTCCTTAGATTCCTCTCCAGAACTAAGTAGTTGTATGTAAAACAAAAACAAAAAAACTTTCCAACAAAACTTAAAATGGATGAGCAAGTGCTGAATCTGAACTTTTAACTATCCAAGAATAGAACTTGAGCTACTAACTTTAATTTTTGTAGTCATGAACTCTACCTAATGGGCTGACCAGGTGCGCTACAAAATCAAATCATTCTGGATTTAAAGGCTCTTAGAATTTTAGGAGAGGATTTTTTTGTGTGCAATAGTCAGTGACATAAAAAATCTTGTTCAGGGTGTGGTTGTCTTTGTGGGACAATAATTTTTTGGAAGTCACATAAGTGGAAGTGTTAGCAAATTATCTTTTTGCCCATTGAATTTTACTCAAAAACCAACACCCTTCAACAGATGTTAGATGCCTTTCAAACTTTCTTAAGTAAAAAAAGACTGTGGCTATATTTCAATCATCTTCCCATTTATCAAAGAAGCTCATTCATACTAGTCTGTTAAATGGACACAAAGGTCAATTCTTGAACATAGAAAAATAAACTTTTACAAATATGGCATGGATTCATTCTCACTTTAAATGGTTCTTTACAAACAATTACCAACAATGGTATACTAACACTCAATTACAATACTTAAGTTAACTTAATACAACTCAACATCATTGCCATGGTGCAAATCTGACCTAAATTTTAGTGACAAATAACTGCGTGAAATACACTCAACAGATACTCTATTTGTATAGTGATATGATAAACATGAACAAACTGTATTTAATATTGCATGTATCTGATACATATTAACTAAAATTTCTTGACCTGCAAGAAAACTTTTGATCAAATGCATTGTTTCAGAAAGACTTAGTCTGTACATTAACCTTAAGTTAAACTATGTATAGCAATACTTTTCTCTTATTGGTAGAATTATATCTTTGATTAAAGCCATAATTCATGTTCGCCATCAAAATAATGATTTTTAAAGCTACTTAATCCATTTGCTAAGGCCTGATATAACCAAAATTAAATATTTTATACTTTTATACTGTACAGAAACTGTAACAATAATACTGAAGACCTGTTAATTTTCTATTTATCAAAATTACGATATTATTTTAAAATGATTGAACTTGGTCCCATCAATAAATAATGCAGTTCTGGTTTAAATCTGGTTAAAAAAGAACAATATTTAAAACAAAAGCAGTCAGAGGACAGCAATGCTCGGCTATTCAAAAGCCTTGTCACTGAATCAAGTTAAATGAATGAAAACCAGTCAAGAAAGGGGCATAGCTTGTAAAGAAAGGGGCATAGCTTTGTAAAAATGCAAAACATGAATCTGTGTACTGCATGTCACATCACAACAGTGGACAAGTGTGTGAAGTTTCAATCTATTCCCACAAGTGGATATTGGTATACCAGCTTACATACAAGAACTTAACCCAAAATTGCCCAGTTGGAGAGAGGTTGGAATTTTGTAGGAAAGCAAAATAGAGACAGTGAACAAGTGCGTGAAGTTTCAATGTTTCCCAGAAGTGGTTATTAAAAAAAACCTAGCTTACATGTATATACAATTTTTTTCAATACAGACAAACATGAGTGCAATAGCTCAACCTATTCTTTGAAGTGTAGCTAAAAATTGAAAGAAAAGTGTAATCATGAACAGCTATAGTTCAGTTACTGTCAAGACTTTCCAGTGACAACTGTGTTAGAGCTGGTTTGTGTTGGGTAGCTGGGTGGAGGTTGTGTTTTCCCTTGTGACGTTATTGTCGCTTCATATGGTGGAGGATCATTAGACTCTGTCAAATCAATAAATGTTTCATTTAGGGTACTTGCTTTACCTTTTGGGTTTGTTGTTGTTGCTTTTGCACCAGAAACAAAAGTCTGCGCAACAGTTCTTGGTAAACCGTTAGGACTGGTAATAGTCACATTTGGGGGTGACGTCCATACTATATTTGTAGTAGGTAAGCTTGCTGGAGCACTTATTTTCTGTGAGGTAGGTAAAGTTGTTTTGATCATTTGTGCTATTTGTCCAACATTCGGTATTGCATGAATAACTCCCTGATTCAGTCTACCAAGTTGAGCGACAGGTCCCTGATGTAGTATTGTAGAAAAACCTAGGTTCTGAGTAGAGGGAAGTGTAACCTTCACTGGCATAGGATGCTGAGTGAGTACTGCTAGACGCTGCTGTAAGATCTGCTGAGCTAGAAGCTGCTGCTGTTCTCCTAACTGCTCCTGCTGCTTTGCTAAGTGTTGGATCAACTGTTCCTGGCTCAGCGGTTTCGGGTTTGGTGCTGACACAGGCTGAGAGGGTTGAGTTGTGGTTGACACAGGTGCCGAAGTCTGTTGGCGAGGGGTATAAGGAGGTAAAGGAGGAAGATGTGCTGTTGCCTGTTGAACAAGGGCTGACAACTGTTGTGCTGTCAACTGCTGTTGGACTGGAAGTGTTATTATACCTGCAGTCTGGTTCCCTGTAACTGTCGTATTGCCAATGGTAACTGTTTGTGAACCTGGACCAAGTCGTGCTGATCCCACATGAGATGTGATAATACCTTGTGGTGTCACTGTAACATTCTGTGGGACTAAATTACTAGACATTTGTCCAGCATATGAAACCTGACCTTGGGCAACCTGACCTTGAGTTTTAGACATAACACAAGTAGGCACAAGTCCAGTGGCTTGCTGACTGCTTGACACTTGTATGTTCTGAAGGGCAACATTAGGCGGATAGTACACTGAGTCTAAATTACTGTAAACAGGTAGAGATTGTGCATGTGAAAGACTTTGGCTGGACTGGTTTGAAGTAAACACTTCCTGAGAATGAGATTTGTGTTTAGCTTCTGCAGCAAGCATCATACCGGAGTTGGAAAGACTTCTAGCAATAGCTTTAATACTTTCCTCAGCATCACCGTTACACAGAGATTCCCCCATACTCATACTAGGTCCTATATTCTGCTTCATTATCTCTTCAGCTATCTGTCGTGTAAAATCATCGCTGTCCTCTAAAATAGGGGCCACAGGTGCCTGAGGCTGGCTTATCCGAGGAGCTACAGGAACATGTTGTGCTAATGGTGTTTGTGCTTGAACAGGCTGTCTAGAGGTTGGTGGTGGTTTGGCGGTGGAGACTACAGACTCCTGAGTGTCCTTTGTCATTTTCAGCTCCCTATTAGCCAAAGCCAAAGAATCCTCGAAGTCCTGAAGCTCATCTGTGCCTGGTAGACCACTGCTTTTACCTGAAAATAAAGCAGTGCTACATGTATACATGACCAAGCTCTTTTTCACTAATGTGGAAGGTGAGATTACCCTTTGCTCATGTTTCATAAAATCTTAATTTTCAGGCAATTAATTTGACCTTGACCTTAGCCCTATTGCCCGATGAAACAAGACAGCCATGATGGTCCTATATCGCTCATCTAAGTTACACAGCTAGCTTGTACAGTTCCGAAAGATGATTATGCAAGGAAAATGTCTATGAAATTACTTTGAAATAGTGTAAGAATATTTCAAAAGTGTGTGTGTGTGTGTGTGTGTGTGTGTGTGTGTGCGTGCGTGCGTGCTGGGTGATTGGAGGAGGTGGGGTATGAGGTTTGGAGAATGATGATATAGGATACTAAGAGACAATATCAAACAAGAAGATTTTTAACATTTCCACAACATACATACAGGGGAAAGTGAACACACATCCTGCAGCCATGTTCTTTACGAAACGGAATAATTTGTACAATCTTCAAAAAAGGTCTCCCAAGAAACATTCTTGTAAAATCATTTTAATTTCCAGCTAGCAGATTCTGACAATGCAATTTTTGAAGTTTCCACTATATACATATAGGGAAAAGAGACCAAGTCCCCCAGCAGCTATGTTTTTGTCGAACTGAAATAATTTGAATACTCTTGGTAGAGCGTCACACAAGTACCATTTGTATTAAACCATTTTAAAATTAGGCCAGCAGTTTCATACAGGAAGGTTTCTAAAGTTTCTACTACCTATATACAGGGAAAAGTGACCATGCTCCCAGCTATGTTTTTTGACAAATCAGAATAATTTGAACAATCTTGGATGAGGTTTCCAAAAGAACCATTTATGTGAAATTATTTTAAAACCGTACAAGCAGTTTAGGGGGATATGTCATTTATAGATTTTTCTATTTTTAGCTTTGGCAGCCCCTATGTACAACCAAGCAGAACCATTTGAACAACCTTGGAAGAAGATTGCTCAAGAAACATCTATGCCAAGTTCCATCAACTTCCTTCAAACGGTTTCAGAGATGTTGTTTTTAAGGAAAGTGTGAACGACGGATGACGGACAGTGAGTGATCACAACAGTTCATCCTGAGCACTCTTTGCTCAGGAAAGCTAATGATAGTCTTCATCTATAGGCCCACAGACAATCTTTCTAAACTAGAAATGTGTCCATGGGACACAGATACCCCCGCTACATGACAAAGGACACAGATCAACTTTGGGAAAACAGTATGTTGCTGTTTAAAAAAAAATGCAAAAAATAACACATTTTTTCCTAGGTCAGGGGAAATAACTGCTACAATACTGAATGAATCCGGACGCGAAACCCCAGGTGCACAACTGCACATGCTGACCAACATTCCTGTAAACTTTGGTGACTCTAGGTCAAATACTTTTGGAGCTACGCGCCACACAACACTAAAATGACCAATTTTTAACTAAGTCAGGGGCCATAACTCCTACACAACTGAATGAATCCGGACGCGAAACCCCAGGTGCACAACTGCACATGCTGACCAACATTCCTGTAAACTTTGGTGACTCTAGGTCAAATACTTTTGGAGCTACGTGCGACACAACATTAAAATGACCAATTTTTAATTAAGTCAGGGGCCATAACTCCTACACAACTGAATGAATCCGGACGCGAAACCCCAAGTGCACAACTGCACATGCTGACCAACATTCCTGTAAACTTTGGTGACTCTACGTCAAATACTTTTTGAGCTAGGCGCGACACAACATTCTCGGTCAAGGGCAAATCTATATGCCCCCCACCCACTCACCCCTCCCCTAAAGTGGGGGCATAAAAAGTTTATAACTGTGAGCTCAAGTGTTCTTCAGTTATTCAGGTGAAACCATTTAAGTCTCAGGGTCAATGTGACTTTGAAATTTCACTTACTGACCCAAAAACAGTAATAATATGAAGCAGGGCTCCGGAAATTTTGTTAACTCAATCGGTCCGAAAGTTAGGCGAAACGAAAATCCTGACATCGGCGCTACCCCACCCACCGCATTCCCAATATTACATATTTTGTAAAACGTGATAGGGTAAAGAAATAAGCATGTCATGCATTAAAACTGTGTTACCAGTCACCGCGCGTTACCATACATTGAAGACAGTTATTCAGTGTTATGTGTGATCGTTACTTTGTTTAAATTTCGATGTTTTTCCGAGATAATACCAGGCATTGACACCGTGTGCGTAACTAGTCTAAAAGCCAGCGCACGTGACTTCAATACCGTATACACGGCAGATACTTTGTGATGTTTCCTCATTCTTTGACGGAATTCTATAAAATACAATGCGTCAAAGTGAGTTACACGACACATATTTTCTGCTAAACAGCCTCAGTATTTAAAGAATACTCTGCCGCGGACCGAATGTGTACGTTATTTGAACGCTGAGATCGAATTTCCCGCATGTATAGTACCAAAACGTCACGCGGGTTGGCCACGGATATTTCATTTCACTTACGTTGTACTTCAATAAGCAACTACATTTTATAAAGTTATATGTTCTCTTCTGATGTAAACAAAATTTCATTTTGAAACGTTTTTTAAAAGACCGATTTGATAAACAGTGCCACTCCGGTTTTCTTTATCATTCGTGGTTGCCCGTCCATTTTTTTCTTTTTTGTACAGTCGGGTTGCAAAGACGATTTTCTGCATTTGTTTCAACTGGAGCCGCAACAAATGAATCATGTAATTTTTTCAAATCAAGTAATTATAAAAATTATTTTTATCGGTTTTCCGTGTGATGTCTCATTAAATCAAAGACCTATAATGTACAATTATAACTCTTTGATTAAATGCAGCGACCATTTCTTTGTTACCGTGATCAAACATAGCCTTTTGAAATAAACCATCCGTCGGATTCTAAATAAAAGAAGTGGATCCCCGTCGAAATGATTAGGATCCAGTCAGAAACGTTAGGAAACCAGTCAAAAATGTTTAATACACCGCAGTCGGCTGTCTGCAAACATTGAAGGATGTGCCGCGCGAGCACTGATTGCGTCACGCGCTAAATACGGACCGATTATCAAAGTGACAATCAGACCGATTGACACGTTTATTGATTATCTGAAGGTGCGACCAACAATTTCCTACTTGGCAGGTGATCGTGTATTGAGATATAAGACCGAAATTTATACTTTTCTCCATTTTTACGGGACCGATTTTTTTCGTTTTTTCACTTCGCGAATCGGTCTGAAAAGTCAAAACTCGGTCCAAAACCGACAAACCGGCAAATTTCCGAAGCCCTGATATGAAGCTGAAATGCGGAAGTGGGAAACAAATGTGGCTGCTGTAAACAACAGCCACTTACACTGGTTTGACTGTAGCTCTTTCTAGCTTTAAATAATATTTATTACCTTTTAAAAAGTCTCAGTTAATATTTTCTCTTAAAACAAATTTTAGACAATCTAAAAATCAGTCTTCATAGTAAACCAACAGAACAGATGAAAGAGAAATGCCTCTACTTGAAATAAGGTATGTTCACAACATAAATGGTATCATTTAATAAAGTCAAGTGATTCTTACTATTAAATATGTCAAATGCAACATCAGGCAGTCTACTTAACACTTCCTGGAAGTCATTCTCCTCTAGAAGCTTAGAAGCTGTTGTCTCTAAATCTCCAAACATCTTCACATTTTCCAACTCTGAAACATGATGGATACTCTTATTATTAAATACTTAATTTATCATCAACATTATAGTTTTCTTGTAAATATATTAATGTTACCTGGAAATGAAAATCATTTCTGTATCAACGCTGTATCTCCTTAAAACTGGTATAACTGATATGACATATTTGAATAAGGTACAGCTTTATGTGCTTCTCATACTTTAAATACAATGAAGATGTTAATATATCTATTCCTCAGTAAAAGTAGCTTGCTTATTTCTTCGAAATTCTGTGAGGTAAATTTAGCTATTATTTTGACATAGCAAGTGAAACATTTTCTTAATACATTATTCAGTGTAAACTGACTGTATAATACTGAAAATGTATGTCTCTATACAAACTACATATTGCACTAACTTCTTAACACCTACATTTTTGTCCAAATGGAAATTATACAAGTTTGTTTGCAAGGGTTTTTCCACTACATCTTAGTTAACATATTAAAGACAAGTCTAGGTACATGTAATTCATGAACCGTGTACCAATTTCAATGCTTCCTCCACCAGCACTGATAGTTTGCTACAGGATAAAAATCAATTATTATCACAAGAACTAATGCCTTCCCTAGGCAGTGAACTGTTATATAAGCTGAACTATGAAACATTCAACAAACATTATACTTCTACAACTAACTATATTCCAGTGAAATGAAATCAAGTGTACCAAAGTTCTATGCAACTACCTGATAATGAAGTGAAATTGTCCAATTCCTCCAGCTGACCTGTAGATGCTAACTTCATCTTTTCCTTTAAAACACTGGTGCCCGGTTTCACTCCATCCTTGACAACCATTGAAGATGGTCTGCTGGCAACCGGTTCTGGCTCAGTCACTTCAGCCTGTGGTAAAACTGGTTTCTCATTTACATCAGTGCTTGAGGATTGAGATTCTCCCTTATCTGAATCTGAGTCTGCATTCATTTCTGAGAGAGGTTGAGAAGATACTTCCTCAGTATCACTCTCCATGGCTTCTGTAACAGAAATTTGTAATCAAGATTGTATAATTATGTTTTAGAAAAAACACTGGTGTCAAAAACATTCCATTTGCTTTTCATCCATTCAATCACATTTAGAAAGTTTTTAAAAATAGTTAAATAAAGTCTTACCAGTATAATATACTGTTTCATGACATAATGTAGGTAACTTAGTTCAGTAAAAAAATCTTAAGAACATACATTTAATGTTTCAAGCATTACAAACAGATACGGTTATTCCTGACTGCATTATTAAACAATATAACTGACTTGTAACAACATAGTTCAACAAGAGTGCCAGAATGTCACAATATACGCCCGTCACAGCAAATTTCTTTACACTAGCACCTGTATTTGCAAATGGAATTTTAATTTTCTAGTTGTTTACAATGTTTCATTTTAGAAATTATTGTAATTCTTTTATTTTTCTAAGTCCACAAAAAAAATCCTTACCAGGTAGAGATACCTTAAAATACACCCAAAATTTGAAAGTAACATCAATGTTGTACCACAGAAAAGTGGTCTTGGTAATTCTCTAGGGTCAATTATAAAAAAGTTACAATGTAACTTATTTATAGTAACAACTAAGGGAAGTTAATCTTTAAAGAGAGAGAGAGAGAGAAAAAAAAAATAAAAAGTCCATACAAAAATCATTACCAGGTAGACATAGCTCAAAATACACCTCAGAATTGGATGTAACATGCATGTTGTACTACAGAAAAGTGGTCTCGATTTTTCCCTACGACTTGTAATGAAAAAGTTACAATATAAGCTATTTATAGTAACAGCAAAGGGAAGTAATTCAAAAGAAGGGACCAGTGCATGACACTCCGTCTCATGATGGTGTACAATTGTGCCAAGTTACATCAAAATCCCTCCATGCATGAAGAAGAAATGCTCCGGACAATGTCATTCTTGTATCTGACCTTTGGCCTCTAAGTGTGACCTTGACCTTAGACCTAGGGACCTGGTTCATGCGCACGACACTCCGTCTCGTGCTTGTGAACATTTGTGCCAAGTTGTATCAAAATCCCTCAATGCATGAAGAAGAAATGCTCCGGACAAAGTTTTCATTCTTGTATCCTTGACCTCTATGTGTGACCTTGACCTAACCCCTAGGGACCTGGTTCTTGCGCACGACACTCCGTCTCATGATGGTGAACAATTGTGCCAAGCAGTGAATCAAAGTCCTTTCATGCACGAAGAAGATATGCTCCGGACAAAGTTTTCATTCTTGTATCATTTGACCTCTAAGTGTGACCTTGACCTTAGACCTAGGGACCTGGTTCTTGCGCATGACACTCCCTCTCATTATGGTGAACAACTATGCCAAGCTACATCAAAATCCTTCCATGCATGAAGAAAATATGCTCTGGACAAAGTCATTCTTGAATTTTTCATTCTTGTATCTTTTGACCTCTACGTGTGACCTTGACCTTAGACCTAGGGACCTGGTATTTGGGCATGACACTCCGTCTCATGATGATGAACAATTGTGCCAACTTTCATCAAAATCCCTCAATGCATGAAGAAGATATGCTCCGGACAAAGTCATTCTTGAATTTGACCTTTAACCTCTAAGTGTGACCTTGACCTTAGACCTAGGGACCTGGTTTTTGCGCATGACACTCCGTCTCATGATGGTGAACAACTGTGCCAAGTTTCATCAAAATCCCTCCATGCATGTAGAAGATATGCTCCGGACAAGGTCTGTGGACGCCGCCCGCCCGCCCATCCGCCCGCCAGGGGCGTTCCCATAATACGTCCCGTTTTTCAAACGGGCGTATAAAAAGCATGAAAGAGTACCTTGATCTTCAGAATCAGGAGGTAAAGGTTTCTGTGGACGGACACTTTTCCTTTGATTTCTCTTCTTTTTGCCCTTCTTTGGAGGTCTGGTCAATGCCGAGGGCTTTGTCTTCTTTCTAGGTCGTTTTGGTTTTGGCTCCAAATCCTGGGCTTTCAAGAAGTTGTCCTGATATAAATTACATAGAAGATAATGCATAACAGAATTATTCAATAATTAAGTATATAAAATACCCCATCCATCCACTGTTCAACTGTATTTCTGTTGGAAATCAACAGTGGCATGCAAGTACAACACGTACTTATAAATCTAAACAAAAGGGCCCTGAAGGCTATTCAGGGTCTTGTATTGCTCATCTGACTTACCTCTTCCCTCAGATAACCTTAGGTTACCTTGTATCTATTTTGGCCTCAACTTCATAGAGACACACATTTCGACCATGTTCTATGTAAATCAGGTAAATCATTCACTAAGTTTTTTCAATAACTGACTCAGTAACATGGTTTTTACCAAAGTAACCCAGTTACCAATTTATTCTACATAAAAAACAAACATCCTGACGAAGTTTTATGAATATCATGTTGAAAATGTTACCTCTACAGTGTTAACAAGAATTTTCTAAGACCTAGTGGACAAGTTATAGATCTATCCTAAATTTTAAACTGTTAACAGACAAACATTCTTACCAAGTGCCATTCTGTCAAAGTTTTACAAAGATCAAGTACAAATTGCGGCCTCCAAAGTGTTAATTTGGCTTACAGTGATCTAGTTTTTGACCTCAGGAATGCCACTTTTAAGCTTGTCCTAGACTTTAAGAGAAACATACTGACAAACTAGAAATGTGTCCATGGGACACAGATGCTCCCACTACATGACAAAGGACACAGATCAACTTTGGGAAAACAATACGTGCGACAAAACATTAAAAAGACAATATTTTCCTATGTCAGGGGCCATAACTCCTACAATACTGAATGAATCCGGACACGAAACCCCAGGTGCACAACTGCACATGCTGACCAACATTCATGTAAACTTTGGTGACTCTAGGTCAAATACTTTTGGAGCTACGCGCGACACAACATTAAAATGACCAATTTTTAACTAAGTCAGGGGCCATAACTCTTACAAGACTGAATGAATCCGGACGCGAAACCCCAGGTGCACAACTACACATGCTGACCAACATTCCTGTAAACTTTGGTGACTCTTGGTCAAATACTTTTGGAGCTACATGCGACACAACATTAAAATGACCAATTTTTAACTAAGTCAGGGGCCATAACTCCTACATGACTGAATGAATTCGGACGCGAAACCCCAGGTGCACAACTGCACATGCTGACCAACATTCCTGTAAACTTTGGTGACTCTAAGTTAAATACTTTTGGAGCTACGCGCGACACAACATTAAAATGACGAATTTTTAACTAAGTCAGGGGCCATAACTCTTACAAGACTGAATGAATCCGGACGCGAAACCACAGGTGCACAACTACACATGCTGACCAACATTCCTGTAAACTTTGGTGACTCTTGGTCAAATACTTTTGGAGCTACATGCGACACAACATTAAAATGACCAATTTTTAACTAAGTCAGGGGCCATAACTCCTACATGACTGAATGAATCTGGACGCGAAACCCCAAGTGCACAACTGCACAAGCTGACCAACATTCCTGTAAACTTTGGTGACTCTAAGTCAAATACTTTTGGAGCTACGCGCGACACAACATTAAAATGACCAATTGTTTACTAAGTCAGGGGTCATAACTCCTACATGACTGAATGAATCCAGACGCGAAACCCCAGGTGCACAACTACACATGCTGACACAACATTCTCAGAAGGACGGACGGACAGATGGACGGAAGGACAGACAAGGGCAAATCTATATGCCCCCCTCCCAAAAGTGGGGGCATAAAAAAACTGACGATCAAGAAGACAAGAGTTTGTAGAACATGAAATGCCCCCCTTGATGCATTCAGTAATTGCACAAGGAACAGAAATTATTTGGTCACTTTACACAAAAGTTCTATTGTTCTGGGTCAATGTGACCTTGACCTTTGACCTATTGACCTCAAAATCAATAGGGGTCATCTGCTGGTCATGATTAACCTCCCTATCAACTTTCACAATCCTAGACCCAAGCATTCTCCAAGTGATCGTCCGGAAGCAGTTTAACTGTTCTGGGTCACTGTGACCTTGACCTCTAGTCTCAAAATCAATTGGGGTCATCTGCTGCTCATGACCAACCGCCCTATCAATTTTCGTGATCCTAGGCCCAAGTGTTCTTGAGTTATCATCCGGAAATCATTTAACTATTCCGGGTCACTGTGACCTTGACCTTTAAACTACTGACCGCAAAATCAATAATGGTCATCTGCTGCTCATGATTAACCTCCCTATCAACTTTCATGATCCTAGGCCCAAGCATTCTTGAGTTATCATCCGGAAACAGTTTAACTGTTCCATGTCAATAACTTTGATCTACTGATCTCAAAATCAATAGGGGCCATCTGCTGGTCATGACTAACCCCACTATCAACTTTTATGATCCTAGGCCAAAGCATTCTTGAGTTATCATCCGGAAACCGTTTAACTGTTCCAGGTCACTGTGACCTTGACCTTTGACCGACTGACCTCAAAATCAATAGGGGTCATCTGCTGGTTATGACCAACCATCCTATCAACTTTCATGATCCTAGGCCCAAGAGTTCTTGAGTTATCATCTGGAAATGGATTGGTCTACATACCAACCGACAGACCGACCGACCAACCAACCGACATCTGCAAAACAATAAACCCCTCCTTCTTCGAAGGGGGGCATAAAAATTGAGCCTCTACAGTTTTATCTAGGTTTTTCTATGATTTGACCTAGTGACCTAGTTTAAGACCTCAGATAACCCAGTTTTGAACTTGACCTGTACATCATCCAGACAAACATTCGGACAATTTCTTTATGACTAAAGATGCTTTTGAGAAAAGCGCATGTCTCCCACAACTGCCTAATCATCTAAATAGTAAGTCAGTCTTTATATACTGTTTACTTAGCACATGTGCATGCGCTATTTTGACACAAAAAGGACCTCTATACTACTTTTAAAAATAGTATAGGCACCGGTTTGAAGTAAAAAATGCGCAAGAAATCTGAGTGTTTTTTTTTTGTAATTCAAGGGCCATAATTCCGAAGTGCATGGACCGTTTGGCTAGTTATCGAACTTGGCCGAAGTCTTATGGTCAAACATATTTTGTAAAAGTTTGGTGAAGATCGGATGAGAAATGTTCGACTGAGAGTGCGGACAAGGTTTGTGACAGACACACACACAGACAGACAGACAGACTGGAGTAAATCAATATGTCTTCCACACCACTGTGTGGTGGGAGACATAAATACCAAATACAAAATGTGGCCTCTAGAGTGTTGAAAAGGTTTTTCAATGATCTGACCTAGTGACCTAGTTTTAGACTGCAGGTACACCAGTTTTGAACTTAACCTAGATTACATAAACATTCTGACAAAGTTTTAAGAAAATCAAATAAACATGTGACCTTGAGTATGTTAACAAGGTTTTTCTATGATTTAACCCAGTGACCTAGATTTTGACCTCAGGTAATTCAATTTTTTACTTATCCTTTATTTCATGGAGACAAACATTCTGACAACGATTTATGATAACGAGGTTATCCTGATTTGACCTAGTGACCTACAATGTAGTTAAATATTCAAGGCCCCCACTTTCAAGACCTAGATTTCATACAGACAAACATTCTCACAAACTTGCATGAAGGCTGGGTAGAAAATGTGGCCTCTATAGAGTTTTAACAAAGTGTTCTTAATAACCAAGTTTTTACCCCAGATAGTAACTAGTTAGTTCAAAGTTTTATTTGAGGGTTACATTCTGGCAAGTTACATTAAGATTACCGGTAAGCCAAGTTTTTTAATACAAAGTCAAAATTGTGACCTCTACAGTGTTAACAGTCAAACTTTTGATGATATACAATGACACAAAACAGACACAAGGTGATCATAATAGCTCACCTTGATCACTCTGTGCTCAGGTGAGCTATAAGCCTATATAGTTCCTGGATTTCAATGGTAAAAATACATTCTGATTCAGCATGAAATTAGGTAAATCCATAACTTTTCCTTCACTGCAATGCCTGTTCTTCATTTATCACAAAAAAACATTTATCTAACTTTGTAATGGGACACTCGAGTCTCTGACTGGAGTTACATAACTCTCCCTGTACAGTTAACAGACAAGAATCACATTTGCTCTGTGTGGTAAATAAATACTTACAGCTTTCACACCATGTTCCATACACAGTGGTAGTTCATGTTTGACATCTATCACAGGATGACAGCACTGAGTGTTATCAGCAAACTTTGCTGTACAGTACTCAAACAACTGCTGATCCACATTGTACATAACATCTAATACACTGTTAAGGTTTGAAACATATCTTTTTATCACCTATGTATATGTCTGCTATTTAAAATACAGATTTTATTAAACTGGCAGAGTTTGAGCTAGGTGGCAACTTGAGCAAAATAGTCGCTCTGGAGCTCCCCACTTTGCTTTAATCTGACATCAAAGTGAAATTCAAGTCGCCCAATTTCTTTATCATTTCCAATTATCAGCCTGTTGACAACTTGCATGCTTTTCAACTTGTCTCGAATACACGATGGCATAATTTAAGCTCCACCTACTTCCAACACGTGAAACTTTCCCGAGAAATGTGAAGGCTGTTACGTCACTTTGAGTTGTTTAAGATAACATTAACTTATAAATACATTCTCTTTTGTGCTTTAAAAAGTACCTTACCTGTAATATTAAATTTCATTAAATCCATCTAATTTTACTTGTATTTTAAAACACTATACAAACACCAAGATTTAGACACTTGCTGTGACAAAATCAACTTTAAACTAGAAGATACTTTTGTAAAAAAGTGCTTGTCTCCCCCAATGCAAAGTTGTATAGGCAAGAAGTCAATAGGGGTCAGAAGCGAGTCATAGAGACACTGATGATTGACTGCAATAGGGATCATCTACTTGACATGTCCAGTCATCCCACAAAGTTTCAACATTCTTGGCCTAGTGGTTCTCAAGTTACTGTTCAGGCTTCTGTGACCTTGACCTTTGATCAAGTAAGGGTCATTTACTCTGCATGTCCAATCATCCTATTAAGTTTCAACATTTTGGGTCAAGTCATTCTCCAGTTACTGTCTGGAATTGATTTTACATGACCAGGCCCCTATGACCTTGACCTTTAATAGAGTGACCCAAAAATCATTAGAGGCATGTTCAATCATCCTATGAAATTTCAACATTCTGGTTCAAGTGGTTCTCAAGTTATTGATCGGAAATGGTTTTCCATGTTCAGGCCCCTGTGACCTTGACCTTTAACAGTGACCCCAAAATCGATAGGGGTCATCTACTGTGCATGACCAATCATCCTATGAAGTTTTAACATTCTGTGTCAAGTGGTTCTCAAGTTACTGACTGGAAACGGTTTTTAATGTTCAAGCCCCTGTGACCTTGACCTTTAACAGAGTGACCTAAAAATCAATAGGGATCATCTACTTTGCATGAACAATCATCCTATGAAGCTTCAACATTATTGGTCAAGTGGTACTCAAGTTATTGATCGCAAACGGTTTTCGATGTTCAGGCCCCTGTGACCTTGACCTTTAACGGAATGACCCCAAAAACAACAGGGGTCATCTTCTCTGCATGACCAATCATCCTATGAAGTTTCAACATTCTGGGTCAAGTGGTTCTCAAGTTATTGATCGGAAATGTTTTTCAATGTTCAAGCCCCTGTGACCTTGACCTTTGATGGTGTGACCCCAAAAACAATAGGGGCCGTCTACTCCAGCAGCCCTACCATCCTATGAAGTTTGAAGGTTCTAGGTCAAATGGTTCTCCAGTTATTGATCGGAAATGAAGTGTGACATACGGACAAATGGACAGGGCAAAAACAATATGTCTGCCCCAGAGGAGCGGGGTGGGGTGAGAGACATAATAACTGAAATTCTTGCACATTTTGACAACTGCATTAGAAACAGGGTTAAACTTGATTGACAACTTTTTCTTTTGATACATGCTAACATTAGCAGGATGAAAGCCATGTGACTTCACTACTGTTGACAAGTATTTAATTCAGGGTCAGTGCAATACACATTTAATATTATCTAAATTCTTCTTATTTAAGTTTAATAAGGGTCCATCCGCCCGTAAGGGCACAGTATAGCATGAAAGCTATGTGGAGTATAGACCCCCGGCATGTCACCAGGCATGCCGTTAAAGATACTTTTTGAAGCCAAAGTGGTGAGAATTTACCTCTACGCAATTTCCGTAGAGTATATGCCAAAGATAAGTAATTTTGATGCCGAAAATGAGTCACTGTCGCGGCCAATGAGACCTAAATGACAGCTCCCCTGTGGTAGCCAATAGACAATATCCAAGAAGGTGTGGCAAGCATCGCCCTTAAAAGGGCGGTTGAGGCCTCTGGTCCAAGGTGTCTCCCGTGGTGTCGCTGCCCCTCCCCACTCGCCCCTCACGTTGAGCGTGAAGTTTGAGCGGCTCGGGGTCTTCTCTGCATGCCGTCTAAGTACTGGCAGGTCTTCTATCTGGTCAACACATCCGTGCCACGCAGAGTGTCCCGCGAAGATCTGTCGCAGCGTTCTGTTGTTGCTTGTCATCTATCGCCATGCAGGAGTTCCATCATTACCACCCGAGTTGAATGGAGCCGGGTGGCCGAAGCCTTTTTGTTAGATAAAACAACCGAAGTTGAGTAGTTTGGCTCCCCCGGGTAGAGTTGTTGGAAGTCTGCATGGCCCATCTCATCGTCCCAACCTTTGCAGGGCCACTCCCTCCGGAATTAGTCAGTACACCGACAGCTGTCTTGGCTCCACTTCTGTCGATGCCCTGTGCCTTCTCCGCGACGAGCACGCTCCGGAGGGCTGGAGAAGAATATTATCTAAAGGACTGTGAAATGCTTTTATGAGTTTTCGTGTTATAACATTTAATACAGTTGGTACTGGAAGGACTGTGAAATGCTTTTATGAGTTTTCGTGTTATAACATTTAATACAGTTGGTACTGGAAGCTTGATTGTTTATTTTACATGTTATTTTAATACATTAAATGAAGACAGGCAGTATATATTTTGTTCCTTTTTGTCTGGCATATCCTGGCACCAAAATCTCTTCACTTCTCCCTAACACCTAAGCTGACAGGTGGATATAACATCTTGAATTATTACTGACTTAATGTTTTGAATTCTGAATCTGTATCACCCTAATGGCCTAATCAGTCAATCCAACTATTGTTGTGAATAGTATGCTGAAACTAGAGTTTGGAAATACCCATAAAACCAAAGTAGGACAAAAAACTCCAACAAACTTATAGACTAGAACTTTTTTGTATCATGTCTTGTTTGTTATGTTTCTTTTTGATATGGAAAGTAACACTGATATGGAAAGTAACACAATAAACTCAACCAGATGTGAATGCCCAGCTCAGCACATTGTTACAATATTCCAATTTATCAATTCTATGGTATTAGTTTGCAGATGGTAATGATAAGGAATTTCAACAGTTTAAAAGATAAGAGTTTTCAAACTGGTACAATATACTTTTAATGCCCTTAATTCATACTCGAGAAAACGCCAACATTAAATCGCACATATTGAGTGTACAATATACTGACTAAAGGTTTGGGTTAGGTTTAACATAGATTTATTAATTTAAATTCAATGCGTGCGTACACTCAACGCGGGATAATTAATGCCAACCAATTACAATTAAATTTATTTAATGGCATAAAACTTCATGACGATTATTTTCAGCCATAACGATTATTTGTGGAGATGTGACTGTAAATACCTGATCTTGCAGATAAAACAGGGCTTTTATTTTTACAATAAAAAACTTTATTTTCTGTGTTAACACAACCCAAAATCGACAGAATTTAGTTTCCAACATCATAGTACATGACAATCTCTTAGTATGTTTCAAGCACTCAAGTATTTCCATCAGATGTTGCTAAAAAGCTCTTAGAACAAGAGCTGTCACTAATGGTGACAAATGCCCCCGCAGCACCTTGACCTTTGACCTGGTGACCCCAAAGTCTGTAGGGGTGGTGTACTCAATAAGTACTATCAGCATGTGAAGTCTGAAGGTCCTGAATGAAGTGGTTTGCATGTAAAGTGCCATTATGCAAAAAGTTAACGTTGGCCCCTGTGACCTTGACCTTTGAACTGGTGGCCCTAAAGTCAGCAGGGGTTGGTGTACTCAAGAAGTACTATCAGCATGTAAAGTTTGAAGGTCCTGGGTGAAGGGTTTCGTAAGAAAAGTGCCTTCATGCAAAAAATTAACGTTGGCCCCTGTGACCTTGACCTTTTACCTGGTGACCCCAATGTTAGTAGGAGTGGTGTACTTCATAAGTACTATCAGCATGTGAAGTTTGAAGGTCCTGGATGCAGTGGTTCGCGAGTAAAGTGCCTTCATGCAAAAAGTTAACATTGGCCCCTGTGACCTTGACCTTTGACCTGGTGACCCCAAAGTCGGTAGGGGTGGTGTACTCAATAAGTACTATCAGCATGTGAAGTCTGAAGGTCCTAGGTGCAGTGGTTCACGAGTAGATGCCTTCATGCAAAAAGTTAACGTTAGCCCCTTTGACCTTGACCTGGTGACCCCAAAGTCCGTAGGGGTAGTGTACTCAATAAGTACTATCAGCATGTGAAGTTTGAAGGTCCTGGGTGCAGTGGTTCGCGAGTGAAGTGCCTTCATGCAAAAA
Source organism: Mercenaria mercenaria (assembly GCF_021730395.1). Taxonomy (NCBI): domain Eukaryota; kingdom Metazoa; phylum Mollusca; class Bivalvia; order Venerida; family Veneridae; genus Mercenaria; species Mercenaria mercenaria. The sequence goes on from NC_069370.1 coordinate 48,877,762, forward strand.
GTTAACGTTGGCCCCTGTGACCTTGACCTTTAACTTGGTGACCCCAAAGTCAGTAGGGGCGTCGTACTCAATAAGTACTATCAGCATGTGAAGTTTGAAGGTCCTGGGTGCAGTGGTTCGCGAGTAAAGTGCCTTCATGCAAAAAGTTAACGTTGTGACTAACGAACGAACGAATGAACGAACTAATGGACGGACAGTTGAAAACTAATATGCCTCCCTTTGGGGGCATAAAAAGTAGAATTAAGGTTCTTGCACTTTGCAAACGTCTAGTCTGGCTGTGTAAGATCCCAGTTAAAACACCTTGCACACAACCCCCCATGCTGAATAACAATTCTGTTAGGTTTGGTGACTCTTGGTCAAACACTTTTTGAGATTATGCAAGACACAAATTCGGATGAACAGACAAGGGCAACTCAACATCAAGTGCCCACTGAGAATTTTTGGAGGGCACAAATATATAATTGCCATTTTGCCTGTTTGCGGCAGGTGTAAACTTCATCTTTATGGATCATAAAAAGCATCTTATCTAAAGTCATGACCTTACTTTTAAGATGGGAGTGGTGAGAAATGGCAATGATACCAGCTTAACACCAATCCCAGGGAAAAGTTCTAGCCAGTGAATTAAATAGCCAAAGTAATATAATAATAACTAGAAATTGTGCCCATCGGACACGGATGCCCCCACATACTGTGCCATCCACAAGAATGACAACACCATATAAAATCCTTATATAGTAACAATAAAAGGATACGTTTAATACAATGATTTGTGTATGGCACAACACTGTGTTTACATTGCAATTCGTTGTCATCCCGGTACAGACATCTTCTCTTAACTAAACCTTTACTTTTTAATCTGAAAAAAGCAGTTATCAGTTAAACAGGATTTAATAATAATCAAGTAAGCTCTGGACAACCTTATCTGCCTTTTTACACAATTATATTCTACAAGCAATTTAAACTGACTTTTTGATCAAAGCATCTTCATAGCAGTCTTTACTCAAGCTCAGTATATGTCTGAAACATTTTCATTGTAAACCTATGAAAAGGAAAATGTATACTGGTACTCTTTTTAGTTATTATAAACAAATATGCCTTCTTTTCAATAAATACAATATCATAATGACCATCTAAATCACAACAGAATAATTTTGTAAAGTCTTGAAAATATGTCAAACAAACCTTTCTGGGGATTTAGATTTAGTGCATTTGATCTCTTGTAAACATTTAACAGTTGATTTTTGTGATTCTCGCACTGCAGTTATGAGACTTGATGTTGTCACATTTGTGTTTTTATTCATAAGGCTTGACCGCCTTGCTTGAGAACACTGTCTTCGTAATCTGGCTCGGCCCAGTGCAAGTTTTGCCGTTCTTAAACCGTCATCACTGCTAAAATGAGAAAATTATTAACACTGATAAATCCCTTTAAATAGGCAAAAATCATGATATGTTCATGTACATTGTTAGAAAAGTTCTGCTTTCTAGTTTCCTAACTAGTTTTATAATTAAAATGGAAATGAATATCAATTCTCCACAAACAATGCTGTCCCCTATTATCAGAAAATCAATTTTCTTACTTTATATATTAAATATCATCAAAATAAACACATCAACAACTAAATACTCATTTTACTTTATGCGATATATCATCATGTTACTGAATCAAATCAAATTTGTTTTTAAGATTGGATTTCCTGATTAATCTCCAGTCTAGTTTCCCTTTTAACATTCTGATATTCGTATGTTTGGGGGGAAAAAGTATTCAAAACTGTAATTTAGCAAAGGACAAATTCATTTCAATCACTATACACAAAATTCTGATCTTTTCCATGAAGACTAAACTTTCCAATGTAGTCACCAATCCCAGGGAAAAGTTCTAGCCAGTGAATTAAATAGCCAAAGTAATATAATAATAACTAGAAATTGTGCCCATCGGACACAGATGCCCCCACATACCGTGCCATCCTCTATATAGCAAAAACTATCAAAGGGCCATAACTGCAATAAAAAACTTCACAGAAAAAAATCCTTCCTTTATGGTCATCTGCATCTCAAGCTTGTTCATCTGTGGAAGTTTGAAGCAAATCAGACTAATAGTGTGGGAGGAATTGGACACACAAGATTTTTCTCTATATTCCATATAGCAACAAGAGCTGTAGGAGGACAGCAACGCCCGACTATTCAACAGCCTTGTCAGTTGAATGAATATAAAAGTAGGAAAGGGGAATCATTTTGTAAACTTGCAAAACAGGGTTATTGAACCTGTACCATGCATATCTGTTCATGACAATGGACAATTGTGTGAAGTTTCAATCCATTCCCATAAGTGGGTACTGAGATACCAGCTTACATATAAAAACTTAACCAAAAACTGTCTGAGGACAGCAACGCCCGACTATTCAACAGCCTTGTTAGTTGGACAGTCTGGATGAATATTAAAGTAGGAAAGGGGAATAATTTTGTAAACTTGCAAAACAAGGTTATGGAACCTGTACCATGCATATCAGTTCATGACAATGGACAAGTGCGTGAAGTTTCAATCCATTCCCATAAGTGGGTACTGAAATACCAGCTTACATACAGAAACTTAACCAAAAACTGCTAAGTCAAAAAAGGGGCACAATTTTGTAAAAATTCAAAGTAGAGTTATGTAATCACGACTGTGAACAAGCATGTGAAGTTTCAATCCATTCCCACTAGTGGGTACTGAGATACCAGCTTACATACAAAAACTTAACCAAAAACTGCTAAGTCGAAAAACGGGCATAATTTTGTACAAATTCAAAGAAGAGTTATGGAACCTGTGCACTGCATGTCAGATCATGACAGTGAACAAGTGTGTGAAGTTTCAATCCATTCCCATTAGTGGGTACTGAGATACCAGCTTACATATAAAACCTTAACCAAAAATTTTTAAGTCCGACAAACTGATTTTCTAAAAAAGCAAAACAGAGTTATGGAACCTGTGCAATGTAAGTCAGTTTATCACAGTGAATAAGTGTGTGAAGTTTCAATCCATTTCCTAAGTGGTTACTAAGATACCAGCTTACATACAAAAATTTCCAAATCAGGACGCGGACGCAGATGCATGAGTGAATCCAATAGCTCTACCTATTCTTTAAATAGTCGGGCTAAAAACTATCAAAGGGCCATAACTGCAGTAAAACTAAAAATAGTCACAGAAAAAAATCCTTCCTTACAGTAATCAACACAATCAAGCTTGTTCATCTGTGGAAGTTTGGAACAAATCAGGCTAATAGTGTGGGAGGAGTGAGACAAGCAAGATTTAGGGATATACGGACAGCAGCAACTTTATATGCGCACCCCCCCCACCCCTCCACATAAATGAGTGGGGGCATAATGATATAATACATATATATGACATAATAACAGTAATTCATTTTAACTTACTCTTCTTCATCCTCCACTATTTCCTCATCTGATGAGGCTAGGAACCAGTCTGGTTGCCATGGTAACATATCACAGTCAGAAAGATCACTCTCGTCGGAGCTTGCTACACCTGCATAAAAAATCATAAATGTCTCAAGATTGGAAGTGTGAATACACATCTTTTCAAGTTTTATCTCTATTATTGTTACTGACAAGCATTACTACCATGCAACTGTTCGTCTTGTTTTCCATTTATAATGTATACAATTTATGGTAACTTTTTTAACAGAGCCAATATTGCAATCTCTTAAGTATCAATTCACTTTAAAATATGATAAAGTAGAGACATGTAGATGTAGACATGTCTGAAGAAACCGGTAATCAGGTGTTGCACCAATACATACTGAAACTGGGAGATATGGAAGGCTTTGCCCATTTTGTAAGGGAAACAATGAGGATGAATAACATGTCATCATGGAATATCAACTAAATTAAATAGTGACCCAAAACAAGTATCATTTATACAAGCATATTCTTTAAATGCACTAATGTAAATTGTAAATAATATGTTTTTTTTTATTTCTTTGTCACTGAGATACTGTAGAGATTATGTGCAGAGTTTTATTTCCCGATTTTACATGGTATATAAATAAAATCTTAAATAAAAATTGCATCTCAATGCTATGTCTGCCTTTTATGGTTTATTAAGTAGCCATGTTTTCTCTTTTTTTTGTACATATTGACATGTTCGAAAATAAATGCAGCCTCTGATTAAATGACACTGTATATTGCCTTACATTAAATATTGATATAGAGTGAACTGACTATAATATAGATACAAAGTGTCCTTTCCAAAAAATAATGATAATAAAGGTGATTTTATATCTACATCTTTCAGGGTGTAAAAATAATTAACAATAGCTGCTGATCCTTCTTTTAGTACTGCACCCATTTTCAAACAATATATTATCTGAATATTTTTTTACTGGTAAAGTCAATTTAAATCCTATTACTGTAAAATCATTTAATTTTGTGGGCAGGAAATTTCGTGGTTTTGTTGAAAACGGCCATTTCATGGGGATAGGAATTTGTGGTTTCAACTTTTGAACATAAAATGAATGGGAGTTTGACTTGTTCGTTGGGATTAAGTGGATTGACTTAACCACGAAATCCACAAAAAGTAGTCCGCCACGTATATCAATGATTTCACAGTATACACTTCCTCTTTTATAACCTTGATAACAATACACAACAACATAAAAACTTACTTGAACAAATCATACTGTGTTGATCAATTTTCTTCTGTTTGTTCATATTGTAGTATTCTATAGCACTTTTTGTTTTCAACTTTTTAACATCTTCATCATCTAAAAGTTTTCGTATTTTTCTTGGTTTTACTAAAGTCATTGGTAGAGAGAATAATGGAACTGGACGTTTAGATGTTGACGAAGGATTACGAGATCTTGGTCTAGATTTTGTCACTTTTGTTTTCGGTTGCTGGAAACCAGCAAAGTTCAGACTCTGCTTGGCAGATTCTGTAACTTTCGATGAAACACTTGTGGGTGTCTGTGAAGTTGTAAGTAATGTAAGTTTTGGTTGTCCTGGAAAATGTAGTAAAGGTGATGATAAAGGTGCTGCTAATGATGAAGTTGTAGATGATGACAATAATGCTGTTGTCGAAGTTGGCACAACCTTCACTCCACTTGGTGAAGCATTTGGTAAAAACTGTCTCGTCACTAAAGGAACATTTACCACTTGTGATGCAGATGACGATGATGATGATGATTGTGGTGTTGATGTTACTGGTCTTATTTGATGTCCAGTAATGAACTCACTTTTCACACCCTGCCTAATCACCTGTCCGGTTTGTGTTACAGTATTTGATACATTTGAGACTGACACAGTCTGAAGCACCTCAGATGATGGTTTATGATGAACACTAGAGTAAGGTGGAGGTGGTCTAGACTGAGGTGTGAAAGTCTGTGGAAGTAAATGTTGTAACTCTGGTGCAGGGTGTAACACGGTCCCGACCTGTGGCTCAGGAACGCCTGCTGAAAGGCCAGTCTCATTACTAAACATTTGATTACCTTCAAGAGGTATATTTGCTGCCGAGGCCAGCTGTTTAAGTGTTTGTTCAATGTCACTTACAGTTGGAACTGGTAAACCCAACTGCTCTAGGCTCATATTCAATGTCTGTAAATTCAAACCATTTAAAAGGTTTAAATGTGAAAGACTAGGTACAGGAGCTACATTCACAGCACTTGCAGCCCCCAATGCTGCCGATACATCAACAACAGAATTAATTCCATCTCGCACTACTGTTACATTTGGCGGTGCTGAATTAGCTGGAGAGTTAGCTGTCTGTGGGTGATTTGGAGAACTCGAGTTTATCTGATACCCAGGTGAACTTGTGTAACTGTGGCTAGGTGACTGTGACTGGGAAGAGTTGTTAGATGAACACTGATTTCTTTTCAATTTATCTTTAATTTTGTTCTGCGCAATTTTTGTTTGTAAGCTATTCATAGTTCGTGAACTTTTAACCTTTCCTTTGGTTTTAGTTTCCATTTTCGGTTTTATTTTCTCCAACTTTTCGGCAAGTTCCGGGTAAATCTTAGCCAATGAAGATTGACCAGCATCAACTGGAGATTTAGATACAGTAGCACCTAGTGTGTTCATCGGGGAAACCGTTACTGATACCGACACATTCGGTAACGTAACATTAGAAATCACAGCTGTTAGTTCTTTCACCTTCTTTTCTGTACTATCAGTAGGAAATGCATAAACATCCTCCATGTCTTCCCCACCCGATGATAATTTATTTGGCATCAGCTTTGACTTAATGCCTCCAACAGTAAGCCTAGGTCTGATTTTATTCTGAAGAAGACCCGGGTCTGATTTAGCACCTCCGAGATGAAACTGGTTTGACAATGAACCATGTCTTTCTTTTTCTTTCTTTGGTTTTCGCTCTTTCTTTGGCAACATGCCAAGCACCTGCATATGGTTGTTACAGTACCTGAAAAGAAACAAAAACATTTAATTTTTATCAAGAACTGTAGTCTGTATAGGGGAATAAAGTTTGACAGTGGTTATAAGAGTACCTGACACTTCATCTGGATAGATACAAAAATTGTGTATTTTATACACAGTAGAAATCAAATATCAATTTAGACAAAACTTACAAAGAAAACATTTTTTTTTTCATCTGTTACGACTTTTATTATTTAAGAATTTCAAAAATCATCAATTAAAAGATACTGTGCTATCACATGTTATTCTGTAAATATTTCACTATATCTTATCAAAACAGTTAATGGTACATTCTTAGAATATAATTATGCAAGTTTAAACCATTCCTCGCAGCAAAGGTCTTGCAAGTACAGTGGTGTTGAAAGATCCTAGATCATTTCAGACACAGAAGGTATTGGCCTTCAGCAAGCAAACTCAATTTGCCTACTTCGCTTATGAGACTGAAACCATTTAGATACAATTACTCTAATAATCTGATAAAAAAGCACTGAATTAACTTACTCTCTCTCTTCATTTTTTGGTATTGGTTGTGTGCAAGTCTGTCTACTTGACTTTGCAACATAGCCACATCTTTTAAACGGTGCAGTTGGATCCTCAAGAATATGTCGTACACAGAATCCATAGTGGTTCAGTCGACGTTGATTACATATTTTCCCACTGAATGAACATAATGGCTTCTGATCTGCTGACTGTGCGTAATGTATATTTTTCCCTTCATACATTGCCAGCTAAGAGTTTCCATGGAAAATGGTATCTAATCGAAAAAAGAACATTATATTAAATGGCAAAATCAGTAAGCATAGAAATAACAAAATTTTGATGCTATATATAATTGAAAAGTTACTGATAATGGTGGCATATCTGACCTGTTTATTAACATGATTATCCATGTTGTTCTAGTATTACAAACATCAGTCCCAACAAGAGTTCAACAGAACCAGGTAGATTGATATGCACAATGATATGTTTGAACTTCAGGCAGCCGAACTTCAATTCTGTTATAAAGATCTTAAATTCTGTTTACTGTTTGTATTATAAACTGTTATATTACAGTCAAACTCACCAAAAAAATTAAAAAATTACTGGACCATGAACAACAGTCATAAACTTCATTTATAGTCAAGACTTTCTATGGTCATTTCATTTCTACAGGCCAGGACTTAACTGATGACTTATGTTTTGACATGTTACAAAGTCTTCAAATACAAGCAATGGTTTTCTAGTAATTAAGTTCTGTGTGCATGCCTTTTATCATAGCATCAATTCAGAAATAGACAAAATACTGTTGAAAAAAAAACAAATAGTATGCATATTATTATTATTATACCAGATTTATATAGTGCCCTTTTCATGATAAACAGGTTCAAAGGTGATTTACATATTATAACAAACGCAGCCACACAGGGCACGAATTTCATCCTCAGCTAGTACAGACACATCTAGTGATCTGACCAGAGGGACATAGTGAGATATTTTAGCCCCCGGAACAGGTAGAGAAATACTTTTTAGATACAGGCCTGTCTGGCTAACTTAGCCTAGCTCTTTGCGAATAGACAGTCTGATTCTTAAACGTGCCTGGTGTATAGCACCGATACACACGAAACCATCTTTCCTGTGAAGAACCAGTACAGGCCTCCCATCAAGAGACAGTATGCGTAATATTGAAGTGTCTAAAAAAAACTTCACACTTTGAAATTCTTTTGGACTAACCAGTCTTTATAAAAGTTTATTAAGTGTAATTTACTATTTTGTCCAACCCTAATATAATCATTAACACACACTCATATCATTTATTTACTGAAATATTTTCAGTCTTGTCTCTTGATAAGAATGATTCTGTGTTATCAAAATACTTTTCGAAAAATACAGTATAAAATTACAGAAGCAGAAAAATGAGGTTTTCTTATGTGTGATGTGTAATTTAACGAATATTTCAAGCACGAAATTAATCAGATTGCGTCATTACACAAACATACTGGGATTGCTCGTGTTTACATGTTACCATAAATAGACACCTTGACCCAGTTCTTACGTTGTTGAATGAATATGCCACTATTTGGATGCGTTTACATACATTAAAATACAGTTAATACTTGATTTCTTACCAAATTTTTCTGTTCTGAATGAAAAACAACATGGCGGCCATATTTGTTGTGTTTTTTTTAGGCGAGGCTATTAAATGAAGAAATTCGGTCACTGTAAACTTTACGGCATGCGAGTTTGGAATTCCCTGAATGGGATCAATTTAGGTCATTAATTAGCAACATGTAGTTAACTTTGGTTATTGGTTTGCAGTCCATATTTGCAATTTCATTTCCCCATCCTATTATTACAGCACAGTCAAAGACCGCGTACGTATATCGGCCATTCATTACTACGCCCTAAATAGGCCTCGTCATCGAAACAAATCCTCGTGTAGGGACCGACATTTTGAGCATTTTTCAGCCATTTTGACAAAAAACAACACTTGATTTTACCTTTTAACGTGGAAGTTTGGCAAAAATTGTAATGATTTGTAACATGTCGTTTGTATCGCAGCCGTAAATAGTACCACGAACGCAACCACAGCCCATGAACAAGTACTTGCAAACCCTGAAAATACGAAAGCTCTTCGTACATTCTAAAAATAGTAACATAGCCATGTTGATGGGGCAGTTTTATAACATCGTATTTCGCATGTAAATAATGTATGGCATTCTCTAACATATTTATATACATTTAGAAAAGGTGTTGAAGTGTAGTTTCACAATGTTCTTTTAATTATTCTTGCTTTCATTGTTGCATTTTTTGGTCTCATAATGAAGCTAAAGTGTGGTTTATTTCAAAATTGTTGCGTTTAGTAAACTACAACATTGCGCTACGCATTTTGATTGGTCTATTCTGCTAAGGTCGCCAGCGATAGTTGTTCTGATTGGACAAACTGACGGGCACCTGCATGATGAACAAGGGTAGAAGGAGGCCCGATGTTAGAGAAAATTCTTCTAGCATGATAACATCATAGTCAAATGTGCATTGTTGACAGTACATGACAGGACAGTCATACAAAAAAGCTCTTCCATTGAAATAGCCAGTCATCTATCTAGATCTATGACCTTAATTAATTAACCACAACTGAATTTAAGATGTGTATTAAATTTTAACTACAAGTATGTGAGGATTAAACAAAATCCTACAATTTTAATTGCACAGTTGGAGTGAAATTTGCATTGACTTTGGAGGAATTAAGACAAATGTGCTTTTATGATATTGATAAGTTTATAAATATCCAGTAACCAATTTAACCAAACCAATAAAAAAAAGAGTTTTAATTCTTTCATTTCTCGTGAGAAAGCTATTCCAGTGTGTACATACCACGTGGTTTGTGACGTCATTTTCGGGTATACGGCAAGAAAATTTATAAACAAATCCGTCGATTCAGAACTTAAAAACACTGTAAGTTTTTCATTTTTTCACCGATTTGAATAATTCTTTTACGAGGCTCAAGCCAAGGTAGTGGGCTATAAACATAAGACAAAGTTTTCCTGAAATTTTAAGCCGTTTTTGCAAAGGTCGGTTCCAACCCTGAAAATCGGCAAATTCTTGGAGGGTAATACGGCAAGAAAAACCCGTGTTTTACAAAATAATGCAGAACTGCTTTCCTTTACATTGTTATGCCTTTCACCGCTGTTTATTTCGGTTCCAAGAAGGCCTGCGAACCATTTTACTTGACATAAAATTGTAGGTTTCTCTGTGAAAACATAGATCTATGTCTTCGGAAAATGATAATACTGCAAGAATGATATGACGGCAAGCAGATTCACGAATACGTCTATTGTTCCTTTACGAACAGTTTCGCGAATTATTGAGTTTAAGACTCGTTTCCTCATGTATAATACCTGTTTCCAGATTTGTTTAGCTTCTATTCAGATAAATTTCGGTATGATGTGTTATGAAAGAACGGCTTTTTTCAATGCTTCTTAAAGATCGTTTAGTAGATATATTATTGTTATCTAATTATAGCTTTCAAGAAAAGTTTCCTAATTTCTACTTTATTTATTTATAGTCTCAAGAGGCATCTTAAAAATGAGTCCCTATGTGTCTATATTCAATAATTGTTGCATCCGCGAATGCTAACGACTATCTTTAAAGAGTCACTGCTAAAATGTCTACAAAAAGTGTTTATAATTGAAAATATATCCTACATATTCACATTATGTGTTTACTTATCAATCATTAGTGAAAGCTGGGCCTCTGAACAATGCCTATCAATAATAGTAATTGATAATGTATCGAAACTGTATTTCGATATAAGTCTTTGAGATTTCGAGATTATGGAGATAGATCTACTAAACTTTGATACAAAAAAAAAAAAAAAAAAAAAAAAAAAAAAACAAACAAACAACTTGATGTTAGCAAAGACAAAATTAATACTCGGACGATGTTTTTTTACTCTTTAGCGTAATGACGCGAACAAAGACTAAACTTAAACTTTGTAAACGATCTAAGACGTCAGTGTTCAGACACAAAAACCAACAAGCGAGTTCATATGTAAAGTTTATTACATTATGGATACACACAGAAATTGAAATTTTCAATAAAGTTACTTATTATTATAAAATTAACGCATTACACATTAAATTATGACAGTATAAGGAGATAGTTACAACTTTTAGAAATTTATTAACGTTTTGCGATGTTGAACATTACAGTAATATTAAGTAAAATTGCACAATTCATTTTATCAGACCAAAGAAAGCAAAAGTAACACAACAAATGCAAAAACAACAAAAGGTCAGCAAGCCAGCTTTGTAGTTTCCATATACGTAAGTAACGCAACGACATATTATACACATTGAAATTTAGTAATCAATGTTCATAAATAAATACTGTGCAGCATCCTTTTGTGATAAATTTGTATTTCAAAATTATCTTTTATTCAAACAAAAATTGTACAGACGATGGGCAAACTAGCACATAATTATGATATAAAATTATTGTAAGTTCAAAGGATTTCCATCTCTTTGTATTTGTCGTATCGTCCATTAATCACAGTTTAATCAAATAATGAATGTAACCCGTATAATTATAAATAACAAAAATATACACGTGTCCTTCCAGTATGTCATACTTGAGTGTAAAATGGAAATGCACCTTTAAAAAATGAAAAACAATATACAAAACGTAATGAGTTAAAATATTTTCTTAAATATTTAGACACTTTCAACGCGTAAACCAACGATTCTTTGAATCTCATAAAGATCACACCGAACGTGAAAGAAAAAATTATTGCATGACCTTTGAATAAAGCGTTAGTGATTAGCCAAAGAGCACACGTCAGTGCGATATTGATCTGCTCGTGAGGCATACCAGACTGTTGGAAAATAAAACATAGTTGTCACAGACAAGGGTCGGTGCAACATCTTCTAAATACAGGTCATGTCATGAAACAGTTGTTTACCAAGTTATGACCCTAGTTATGGTAAGGATCACATAATCATTACTGAAGATAACTTGGGCTTAACCTAAAACTTAAGAATCATATAATGATGAATCCAGAAAGTGCTAAACATTATGTCCTAAAAGGGGGCATAAAAGTATGAAAAGAAAAGAAGGTTTATCCTGTTCGGTAAACGTAACATTCTTAATTTTAATTTTCTTAAGATTTTTCATAATCTAATATCAAAATTGTACAGTATTACATGCATTCTTCAGACCCCTATACGTAAGTTGTCATAGTATCAAATTATTTTTGACAAACGATAAATACCTTTTATGAACAAAATTACAATCGTTCAAAATATCGTTTCAGAATCATGTTCGTAAAATAAAATGTAAAACTATGCTTATGCAATCACTTTACTTGCCAAAAATATTCGTAAAAAAAAATTCAAGTTGTGTTAAACAGACAGACTTTAAAAAATAGTATTGAGAAGGCTATTGCAGTCCTTTATCGCTATCATAGTAGAACTGCTTGTACAGCAAAGTCCCAATTCTTCCTATGGACTGAAAGTGCATGAAAACGTTACAATAATTTTGAAAACATACCACTGAATTATTCTTTTTAATAAATCTCAGGCATACGGAAAAATGATTTGTCAAAACTCCAAAAATGAAATAAGGCTTTTATTTACTGTTTATAAATGGTTCCGTCTGGTTTAGCTTACCATGCACTATGTAGGTATGCCCTATTTACTAACCTGCTGACAGAAGTAAGTAAGTCTCAACTGCTATTAGGGACAATAGGAATATTCATAAATCTGCTTGCCGTCATATCTTTCTTGCAGTATTAGCATTTTCCGAAGACATATGTTTTCACAGAGAAACCTACCATTTTATGTCAAGTAAAGTGGTTCGCAGGCCTTCTTGGAACCGAAATAAACAGCGGTGAAAGGCATAACAATGTAAAGGAAAGCAGTTCTGCATTATTTTGTAAAACACGGGTTTTTCTTGCCGTATTACCCTCCAAGAATTTGCCGATTTTCAGGGTTGGAACCGACCTTTGCAAAAACTGCTTAGAATTTCAGGAAAACTTTGTCTTATGTTTATAGCCCACTACCTTGGCTTGAGCCTCGTAAAAGAATTATTCAAATCGGTGAAAAAAATGAAAAACTTACAGTGTTTTTAAGTTCTGAATCGACGGATTTGTTTATAAATTTTCTTGCCGTAATACCCGAAAATGGCGTCACAAACCACGTGGTATGTACACACTGTATTCCTTCATAGAGTTAACGTTTTGTATTACACTGATTCCAGAATGTCAAAATTTGTTTAATTTTGAGTCGCTAAATAGTCTTGACTAAACGTATTACAATAAATAAAAAAAAAAAACACAAAAAAAAAACGAATCTTTTGGTATTATTTTTAAACTGTGTTAATGCATTGCTTATCAAAATTTATAATAAATCACCCGTTGCATTACATGATTAGCGATGGAATAAGCATAATTTTAGGCTCAAAATAGTAAACCGAATAGCAAGTCGCAAAGAGTGGTTCAAGAAAATATTGTATTTTTTCAGTCATTGCAATACTGACTTGTGATAATTGTGATATTTTCAACTTAGTTCATTTTGTAAGATCCGAACGTTGATTAAGATATACTGCGTTCACTGGTACATTACTTTTTGTTGTCTATACCTACTAGGAAGTGAAACATAGGTGATTTTATCGTTATTAGTAATTTGAAAGATATAAATCTGTTGAAGTTAAAAAGTAAAGAATTGATATCGCGAATTACAGCCAAACTTTATGACATGATTTTAAACATTGATTAACAGTATGTTACAATAACAAAAAGCCAGATACGTTACTGAAAGATTGCTGTGTTATTACAAAATCGACGATCAAATTTTGTATTTTCTCTCACATAAATGGAACATTGCCAATATCCTTTTCACTAACATTTAATACTGTATGTTTATGTAAATTGAATGATGAAGAAAGAAGAATTCAAATACGTGATGAGCAGATACGTTACCAATATTTTAAATTCGGAATGAATTCTGTGCTTTGTGATTGCATAAGTGATGGAATTAATATCTGATATTCATTGAAAGGGTACAATAAATGTTTGAGAAACGTGGAGTATACAGGAACACGAGATCTCTTAATTAATTACGTGCAGTTTTAAAGTTGTCAAAATCTAATAAAATCTATCGGTTTGTAACCATTTTATGAGAATTACTTAATTTTTTTTTTTTTTGGATTTTAATTGTAATTACTTTTTAAAGTTTGTATATAGTGTTAGATTCATTATTTAATTACTAACGAAGATTGGTAACGCATTTGACATCTCAAGAAATATTTTGCATGAGTAAACATGACATCAGTTTAATTGTTACGACTCTTCTTTAGGAGAAATAATCAAATTTATTTGATATAGTCAACATCTGAAAAAAGAAGGAAGTTGACCGAAACTGCCAGACAGTAGTACATGTAACAGTTTCTTATGTTGCAAGTTCTTTATTATGTTTCTTTATTATCTGTAACGTATCAACCCATTTCTAGCCATAAAGCAAAGAGTAAAACGGCTCTGGATCATTATAAAGCAGATAAACCCATTATGGACAAGTATATTTGTTGTTTCCTTCCTGTATTGATGTCTGTCAGGGAGCTCAGACTGTTCTGCTGGATAAAGCCTTTTGTTGGCAATAAACAAGATAATTATAGATGGTCGCACGTGTATCAAGTTACTGGGGTCAACCGTTTGACATATTCCAAAACATGTAAATAATAAGGTAAATTATTAACAATCATTTTGTCAACTGATTTATGTCGGCGTCTCAGCTGAAACATTCGTTTTATTTATCTTTGGCTAGTAGAATACCAGTTACCTTTGAACACAGAATTTATCAGCTGACGTCAGTAACGTATGCATTTTTTGCAATATTAAGATGATTGAATAAAATTACCAGTCAAGAAAAAAAAACAGCTTTACACTTGTGTGCCGGTATAGCCTGCCTACACCCTCACGTAATGGGGGAGATCTATTGATGACGTACAACTAGGCTAAACGTAGAACATCCGTTTATACCTCATAAGTGACATTTAGTGTACAAAACGATATGAACAGCAGTGAAATATATCTGTGTTGACCACATACTGACGGCATACTTAACTTTCAATTTTTCAAATAATCGGTATTATCGTGTGTTTTTTTTGGACATATTAAATAAAGAAGGAGAACTTCGATTTATTCGTTATATCTTTTAAATGGTTTAAGATAACGAATTTGCTTCGGCGGCAGTTGTTGATTTAATCATTCCTCTAAATGATGATATAAATTTAGAAATTGTAAGTTTATTATTTCACTTACCCTTTTAACCGTTTATATTACCACCCTTATTTTCCATTGAAGTCAATAGTAACAGTCTAATTTTGGACAAAATTTATGGTCATTTTCGTTGATATATTGCGCAAAATAAGGAAAACAGAAAAAATAATCGTTTTTGCTTCGTCGATGTTTCAAAGAAAAATTATTGCTCGACTCAACTGTGTAAAAAATAAAATAAATATTTTTATTATTTCGCTTACCCTTTGTGTCTTTTATACAATCACTATTACTTTTAAAATTGAGATTCGGACCGGCTCCGAAATTTCCTAAGTTTCCAGAATGCGAGGGTAATACCTAAGCAGACGACTCGGTTACTATAGACGTTTACAGCGACTGTGATCTAAAAATAAATGTCTTTATGTTTTAGATAATCATTTATTTATCAGTTTTTAGCTCTTTTTTCTTTCCTAAATTGATTTAAAATTGTTGAAAACGTCTTATCATCACATATTTCGGCACTGCAAATGTGTGGTGAAAGAAGGAACGATGGGTTAACAAAGTCGAAAATTGATTTGAATATTTGAACCGTATCACATGTACATTAGACCAAAGAAGTATAAAATACATTTATTTATTTTTATAGCTCTTTGATTAGACTCACCACAACTAGAGAGATAAAAAAATCAAAATGTGTGTAGTAGGCATTTATCTAAATCATTTAATTTAGATAAAAAAAAAAATATTTTTGCTTTCCGAACCGGGCGTATATGTATCTGTTGAATTATAGATGGTGTGATAGCAACTTCGCAGGTTTATTTCAGAAAAGAATTTTATTACCTTTTATGGCAAATAATCTAAAAACCATAATAGGGGGTAATAAATTGTTATAATGGGGCTGATAGCGGGTATTTTGCACTTTTATGACACTGTACATAATAAACATGTTTCTTTGAAAGATAGGAGACTTTTAATTCGAGAATAAAATTTAAAAAAAAAACATAGAGTTTTATCAAACTATGCTTTTTGCCGGCTACTTCTTTTTTAGATTTATACCTCGCAACAAACAAAGTTTCTTAAATCTTTTAATTGCTCATGTTTAATTTTATAATGCAAAGTACATGTAACGTAATCCTACTGCAAAGGAATAAATGGCATATTCATGTCATATATTATGAACATATGAACATGAATTTTTGTTTCTTGACTATCTTAAAATGCCAAATAGAATAGAAAGGAATAGAATAGAATAGAAAAGAAAATAGAATATAGTTTATTTAAGTGACATTGTGTTTTGCATAATCAAAATACATTAATATCATAATACATATTCTAACACCCGGCCCAATGGGCCTATAAGTCACCTATTGTGAGCAATTGTTATCATCACGTGATTTAATGTGCTGGTGATATCCGATAAGACTAAATCGTTGCGGTTGATTGATTCGCATGGCCTTGGTACAGATCAAAACACGAATAGAGGAGATACAATTGTGTGTGTTCACTGAAGAGTGTCCACAGAGAACCCCAAATGACCGAGTCCAAAGAACACAGCCTGGGCGTCATCCTTTTGGTACCCAACAATGTCATACATGTGTATTACAATAGTGGTGTTGTTTCAAGTTCAGGTATAGGCACACTTAACGGGAAAATGCATGCATAAATATATACTGTCATGTATAGTGGACGCAACTTGACCCCGATGGTTGACCTTTGCATTATAATACATAATAAGGCAGTTTTAACTGATCAAATGAAAGTATATATACTTTGATACTGCACTGTATACAAACTAATTCCATATTAATATACACGGCTACCCTAAACACCCTTGATTTCTATAATGAAATAACCGATATGAATAATCAGCCTAAGGTCAACCATCGCGGTCAAGTTGCGTCTACTATAGTAGTTAGCTTTAGGGGATGCGTAAATACCGACTAAATGGATGAAACAAGTTCGAGTTATCGGATATCCACCTAACACACATAGATACAATTGAAATAAAATGAATGGCCTTAGTATGAAAATTTTAGAACTATAGTTCATGAATACATAGCGTTCCTTCTTATTGTCCAAGCTTTTACAAGGAATTTTGCACATTTACGAGAATATAAGGTTAACAGATGTTTAAATTTGTATGGCGTACCGTTAGGGTCGAAAATGCCGATTTAGCTTTAAGACAATTCGGAATTAGTATGACCCTGAATTAAGATAAATCTATTTAGCTTTAAGACAATTCGAATTAGTATGACCCAGGGTCATACTAATTGGAATATGTCCGACCCAGGGTCGTACTAATTCGAATTGTCTTAAAGCTAAATAGATTTATCTTAATTCAGGGTCATACTATTTCGGAATTAGCTTAAAGCTAATTGGAATATGTCCGACCCAGGGTCATACTAATTGGAATATGTCCGACCCAGGGTCGTACTAATTCGAATTGTCTTAAAGCTAAATAGATTTATCTTAATTCAGGGTCATACTATTTCGGAATTAGCTTAAAGCTAATTGGAATATGTCCGACCCAGGGTCATACTAATTGGAATATGTCCGACCCAGGGTCGTACTAATTCGAATTGTCTTAAAGCTAAATGGATTTATCTTAATTCAGGGTCATACTAATTCCGAATTGTCTTAAAGCTAATTGGAATATGTCTGACCCAGGGTCATACTAATTGGAATATGTCCGACCCAGGGTCGTACTAATTCGAATTGTCTTAAAGCTAAATGGATTTATCTTAATTCAGAGTCATACTAATTCCGAATTGTCTTAAAGCTAATTGGAATATGTCTGAACCAGGGTCATACTAATTGGAATATGTCTGACCCAGGGTCGTACTAATTCGAATTGTCTTAAAGCTAAATAGATTTATCTTAATTCAGGGTCATACTAATTCCGAATTGTCTTAAAGCTAATTGGAATATGTCTGACCCAGGGTCATACTAATTGGAATATGTCTGACCCAGGGTCGTACTAATTCGAATTGTCTTAAAGCTAAATGGATTTATCTTAATTCAGGGTCGTACTAATTCGATTTAGTATGATACTATATAGAATATGTCTGACCCAGGGTCGTACTAAATATAATTAGCTTAAAGCTAATTCACAACCAGGGTCATACTAAATAGAATATGTCCGACCCTGGGTCATACTAATTGGAATATGTCCGACCCTGGGTCGTACTAAATCGAATTGTCTTAAAGCTAAATGAATTAGCTTAAAGCTAAATGATTCTTATCAATTAGTACGACCCTGACGCTAAATATAGTAACTAAGATGTGGCCAATCAAAATACCTGTTACATACTCAGCACTCGTCAAGCAAGTTGCTCGCATCTAAACTCTCTATCCAGTACTTCCAAGTACTCATGCAATTAAACCTGTCAGTTTGGCAGAACATCGCAGAATTCACTAAACCACTTATTTACATCAATTTTGTAACCGTTAATGCGTTATTTGTAAAAGAGAAAAAATGACTCCTGGTATCAAGCGACAGTTAGGCTCAGATAAATAGCTAAGATACTGCCTGTTTATATGTCTTTCCAAGACAGATTGTAGATGTTTGAGTAAAAAAAAAACAACTGCTGAAGCCTTTGGTGAAGTTTATGTATCTGTTAACCTATTTCTAAAAAAAAGAAAAGAAAAAAAAAGACAACAAAAATGAAAAGTATAGAAAAATTTCATTTGTAATGTCATATTGATTATCGATTGATATAACTTTTGATCTTTGTTTTACAGTTTGCTTTAACATACTCGTGAGGACAAAACCTGTTTTGTTGAAAATAAAAAAAAAAACGAAATTTGTTTAGTGATTTGGTAGATAAATTGACCCTTTGGGACATAGATGATTAAACATTTATACCGTGTCTGTTAGCTGTGATTCCTAATGGGCAGTTTGCCGTAGTTCCAAATGGCCATTTATCAAATTAGATTGCTAAACGTTTATACAAGACAAAGTTTAATGGATTCCTAACTATTTCATACTTGGATGGTATTAAAAATTTCGGTTTTCCAAGACCAGGATTAAGTCGGGTTTTTAATTTTTTATGCGTTTCTTGTTGCAACATCCATTCGATATAACTTCAATTTAACTTCTGCATTAGTTTATACACACGTAAATATAAACTTTGTATATTTTAAAACTATCTATTTTTAATTTAATAATATTTATTGTTAATATTAATTACAATGTGAATAATTTAGTAACATTTTCCAATAGATTTGGCCACGAGTTATATTAAAATTAGCTAACGGTCCTCTCCACAAAATGACATTAAAACGGAATATTGTAAACAAAGTCCATAAATATCATTTTAGTTTGGAAACTATACGTTGTACAGGCAATATTATATTTATCGTTATGGCGTAGATCTGTATGCCAATATTACGAAAATTATTTTGCGAAAACAACCCCTTTTTGCGAGCAGTAAACAATTGGATGTACATTAAAGGACTCGAACATTACGTCGTTAGACATGTGACTGGAAATTTGAGTGGTCTGAGAGTTTTGTCATTCCACTAATTGCTCCTTTAACTGGTTACGAAAGTTCTAAGTTACGAGATACCTATGTAGTGAGAGAGATCGTTAAGTTATACACACAGAATCTGCCTTACTCTATTAGCTCTAATATCGAATGCATCCGTGCAAACATTGGTTGCAATTAGATCACCAAAATAGCGTGCAGCATTATCATTTACAAAAAGGAAGTTACAATTGGTGCTTTTCAAAATCCAAATTCATTAAAACGCAATTTAGGGGCTAGGGGTTTAAGTTGCATACCTGTAGTACTTTGTGTATCATGCGCAACCCCTAAATATTTGGCTACATGATTGCTATTTCTGTGTTGCGTTTGCTTCAGGAAATGGTTGAAATGCACGTGTATGATATGCGCGTGTCTGTATAAAGTAGTGGTCGAAATGCTCTTTTCTGTATGCAGTAGTGATCGTAACGCACGTGTCCGTATGCAGTAGAGGTTAAAATGCACGTGTCCGTATGCAGCAGTGATTGAAATGGACGTGTCCGTTGGCATAGTGGTTGAAATGCACGCGTTCGTATGCAGTTTTTTTTTCTGAAACCGTTGATATTGTGTTGCGATTTGCTATTCTAGTACTTTGGAGTACAGTACAGTGGCTAACAAAATATAATGCTGACCGTTTACATAACGATGTCGTAAATATAATATAGCACCAGTATTAGGCAGGTACTTCTATTCAAAGCAGGCAGGTTCGAACTTTCAGACTTGTAGAATTTTCAAATCAGTTCAACTGTAGCAACAGTTGGTAACTCAGTGAACCATATAGCGGCCATATAATACGGAAAATCTTTCATTATATCTGCCATACCTATCATAGGAAACATTTCTTTACTATTTTAAAACAACTGAGATAAAATAAGACCTGACATTTAAGAATAGTCGTAGAAATGTAGCGGTATGCGTCACCGTGGCAACGGCTGATGAAACTGGTCAAATTGGCAAATGCTGCTTTTTAAAAACTGATTTTAAACTAAAACGACTGAATACTTTTCAGTAAAACTTGACACACAATAGGCCTATAAGTACATCAGTTCCCATCGCATTGATTTATGATGATGAAGATTACTGTCTAAATGACCTAAATTTGGGGCGAACATGCAGAATCACATAGCTGACACGTCCGTACTTATTATTTTGTTTTTTAATGATTTCTTAATAAGGTAGACATTAATTTTATAGCGCCATTTGGTGTTCCGCCAAAATCTCAGTTGAAACGTCATTTGTAAGAATTGTTTCCCAGTCCATTTGTCTTTTCTTTCACATTTGATGAATATAAATCGGTCACTTTAAAATTGAAAATATTTATTTCAGGGGACCCAAGCTTCAGTTGAATGGATTAGTCGTATTCTTGTCGAGGGATGGTGTAAAAAGATCACTTCCAGACTAAGATCATTTTACTTGTAATAGTGATCGCTTAATAATCGAATATTATTCGAATGCCATAATCATAGTAGACTACCACAAGACTGATAATAAATATATTTCTGCATTTTTCACCTTTTTTTTGACGAACCCAATTTCATAGACAGTCAGAGGAATCTTGGCAAGAAACTGCTCAGCTCTGAGCAGTAACACCTCAGCAGGAATACAGTTATGATTACTCTGCAGACCCTTTGATCTAATATACGGTGACAGTCAGCTGGTGGTCAGCAATCTGAGGGATAGAGTGGGGCTGATAAGAATTACAAGCACATAGCAGAAGCTAAACAATGCTAAAGAAGTCCTATGGGCATAATTTATACATCAGTATAGCAACAATTATCTCATGGTTTCTTTATTTGAAGATTGCTTTTGCATATACAGTTATTGCTAATAAATGATTCTGATGCTTAAAAATAGGGTGTCAAAATCAAAGTATAATTTTAAATTATCATTCTAAATTTTGTTATATTTTAATTTCAGTTTTTTTTTTCAATGTCAAATATAGGAAAAACATTGCTAACAATCAAAGGCCCTAAATAGTTATAGTTTTTAATTATAATATGTAGAGTCTCTGTAACAAAATATATAATAATATATTGATATCAAATACATTTGAATCGGCATAATAAGAAGGATGTACATATCTTATAATGTATGTTTTTTTATACATGTGTAACGTCAGAAGGGAAAGAAATGAATTCGGTGTTTTTGAGTCTCCTGGTCGACATTAATTTAAACATTCTGACCTCAAACACAATAAAAAAACGGCTTTTCATGTTTTTAGAATAAAAAAGTAAAAATAAGTAACAATGATAATTAAAAGTATGTTTTAAATTTAGCCAACACAAAACAAAATTTTTTTTTCTATATTCAACTGTAGAATTAATGATCATGATTTCTTAAGATTTTTATTCAAACCTTTTGAAGCTTTAACTCTTACAAATGTACCTTGCTAAGTTTCTACAATATAAACTTATCCATCTTTCAGTTTGGACAGTACCATTTATAGTTTATAGGGGTATTAATTGAAAACTTACTGACTGAATTGCAAACATTGCAGATCATGATCTTGATCTGCAATGGTCACAGAGGCAGAAACAATTGCCACTACAATTGCGGCTAGCATAATGATTTAGAGTTAAAATTATTCGAAGTACATATTTTTGAAATTTTGACCTTGCTTGAACAATAATTTATGTGTTTACAGTTTTATAATATTCTCATATGTAAATCAGTAAGCATGACATCAAACATATATTAAGGGGCGGTGGTGTAGGGGATAAGGTGTCAGCCGCTCATCCGTGGGGTGCGAGTTTGAACCCCAAAAGGTGCTGATCGCATCTCATCAAAAGAAACAAGTACTGTTTTTTCTTCCAGGAAGCGGACTCGCGAGTGACATAATAAGCTACAAGCTTTCTTCACAATCAAGCTAAAATAAATTAATAAAACCTAACAATTACATGTATACAATTTGTACATGTATAAATATGTAATATGTTAATTACATACATACCCACGTAGAAGCCATTTCAACAAGGAGGGCGGGGGTCCTATTATCATGGGGATCGGGGAGGACACAAATATGAGTCTTGAAGTATGGGTTCAAACTTATAATACAATTAAGTACATCCACAGATGAAATTAGTATAAGCAATTTAGATGCTGAGCTTACATAATATTAACACTAAACTTGTTGGGGGCAAACTACACACTCCCCCAAAACCTGGTCTGATGCTCCCCTTCCCTTCCTTCCGTCTAGCATGTCCAATAAAAGGGTTTCAAGTTTTGATCCAGAAAAAAACATAGAAAGTTAATGTGTTACAGATTTTTAGATTACAATTTACCAAGATGCTCAACATTATATCAGCCTCCAGTTGGGCCATAATTCACTGTGGTCAGTTAGCTTGTCAGTGATAATGAGACAACATGCTGGGCAGCAAACCACAGATATTTTCTGTATCTGACCAAGATTCCTTAGACTGTAGAGACAAAAGCCAGTCTATTCTACAGATTTTCACAGAGGAATGATGTTAAAATTATCAAATAGCCATAGAATATAGACTGTCTCAGTTCGTTACATTCAATTATAAAAATGTAAAAAAGATATGTCATAGTCTAGGAGCTAGTCCATAATCATAATACAGTATCCACAAAAAAGCGAACGCTTTGCCGGAAATGCACACATATCAAATAAACTCTCTTTAAAGTTGAGAAATAGAGGATATTACATGAGTGTCTTTTCATATTGAATTTATTAAACGAGTTGAATAAAATTATATAATGCGAGGCTCTGCCGAGCATTTAATCAATTTTATTCAACGAGTTTAATAAATTCAATGTTGAAAGTCACAAATGTAATATTCTTTTTATCACATGATAATTTTTCCTGTCGAAACATCAAAAATTCTTCTTTCTTTAGCATTTAAAACAAGTCAATTTGACCAACGTCTCCTATACTTTAAACGACGTCGACGTCAAAGGTTTATTACACTAGTGTATTATCATTTTTATGTAATGGCTTTATTACATTCCCGCGACGTCAATCATGTGATAATAACGAATATCCAACAGTTACAGCCAAAACAGCACATCATAAGTTTGAAATTCCAGTTTTTGTTCAGTAATAAGGGCTTGTAAAAGTTACTAAATTACCTTCAATACTATATTTGTCCTGAATCACCCTTTAATTAATTAGAAAACTTAATTTGTATTGTTATAGCTTTTGAAAATGTCGATAGCCGCTTGACCCGGGAGTCGAAGATTCGAGTCCAACTGAGGTCACGATCGAGCCTAATCATAATTCACCAGTACTGGTCTTTCCAGGGAGAGGACTCAAGAGTGTACGATCAATACTTCTACTACTACTACTACTACTACTACTACTACTACTCTGCTACTGCTTCTGCTGCTGCTGCTGCTGCTGCTGCTGCTGGTGGTAATACTACTACTGCTACTTCTACTACTATTACTACTGCTGCTGCTGTTATTACTACTACTACTACTGCTACTTTTACTACTACAGCTGCTACTGTTACTGCTACTACACTGCTACTGCTGCTGCTGCTGCTGCTGCTGTTACTACTGCTACTGCTACTACTTCTACTGCTACCGCTGTTACTACTCTGCTACTGCTGCTGCTTCTACTGCTGCTGCCACTGCTACTGCTACTACTACTACTACTATTACTACTGCTGCTGCTGCTGCTACTACTGCTACTACTACTACTGCTACTGCTACGGCTACTTCTACTACTACTGCTGCTACTGTTATTGCTACTGCAAATGACTATTTTTAGTGACATACATCGTCAGAGATAGCTACGTGAAATATTTTTAGTGCAGGCTTCTACAGTGAGTGTATTTGGTCATATGCATCGTCACAGATAGCCACGTGAAATGTCATCAGTGCATGCTTTTACAATAGACATATGTTTTTACATACATAGCCGCGTGAAATATCATCAATGCATGCTTCCACAATGAGTATATCTACTACTCTGCTGCTGCTGCTACTGCTGCTGCTGCTACTACTGCCACTACTGGTACTACTCTGCTACTGCTGCTGCTGCTGCTGCTACTGCTACTACTGATACTGCTACTACTGGTACTACTCTGCTACTGCTGCTGCTACTGCTACAACTCTGCTGCTGCTGCTGCTGCTGCTACTACTACTGCTACTGCTACTGCTACTACTATTGCTGCTGCTGCTGCTGCTGCTACTGCTACTACTACCACTGGTACTTCTCTTCTGCTACTGCTGCTACTACAACTGCTAGTACTGTTACTGCTGCTGCTGCTACTGCTACTACTACTGCTACTACCCTGCTGCTGCTGCTACTACTACTGCTACTACAACTGCTAGTATTGCTACTGCTGCTGCTGCTGCTACTACTACTCCTACTGTTACAACTACTGCTACTATTCTGCTGCTGCTGCTACTACTACAACTGATAGTACTGTTACTGCTGCTGCTACTGCTACAGCAACTACTGCTACTACTCTGCTGCTGCTGCTACTACTACTGCTACTACTACTGCTACTACTCTGCTACTACTACTGCTACTACTCTGCTACTACAACTGCTACTACTACTGCTACTACAACTGCTAGTACTGTTACTGCTGCTGCTGCTGCTGCTGCTGCTACTACTACTGCTACTACTGTTACTACTACTGATACTACTCTGCTGCTGCTGCTACTACTACTACTACTACTCTGCTGCTGCTGCTGCTGCTACTACTGTTACTACTACTGCTACTACTGTTACTACTACTCTGCTGCTGCTGCTGCTGCTACTACTACCCTGCTGCTGCTGCTGCTGCTACTACTGCTACTACTGTTACTACTACTGCTACTACTCTGCTACTGCTGCTACTACTACTGCTACTACTCTGCTGCTGCTGCTGCTACTACTACTACTGCTACTGCTGCCGCTTCTGCTGCTACTACTACTGCTACTGCTGCTGCTGCTGCTGCTACTACTACTGCTACTACTCTGCCGCTGCTACTGCTACTACAGTTACTACTACTGCTACTACTCTGCTGCTGCTGCTGCTGCTACTACTGGTACTACTCTGTTGTTGCTGCTGCTGCTGCTGCAGCTGCTACTACTGCTACTACTTTCACTGGTTCTTCTCTTCTGCTACTGCTGCTACTACTACTGCTACTACAACTGCTAGTACTGCTACTGCTGCTGCTGCTGCTGCTGCTGCTACTGTTACTACTACTGCTACTACTCTGCTGCTGCTGCTACTACTACTGCTACTACTCTGCTGCTGCTGCTGCTACTACTACTACTGCTACTGCTGCCGCTGCTGCTGCTACTACTACTGCTACTGCTGCTGCTGCTGCTACTACTACTGCTACTACTCTGCCGCTGCTACTGCTACTACAGTTACTACTACTGCTACTACTCTGCTGCTGCTGCTGCTACTACTACTGCTACTACTCTGTTGTTGCTGCTGCTGCAGCTGCTACTACTGCTACTACTACCACTGGTACTTCTCTTCTGCTACTGCTGCTACTACTACTGCTACTACAACTGCTATTACTGCTACTGCTGCTGCTGCTGCTGCTACTGCTGCTACTACTATTACTACTACTGCTACTACTCTGCTACTGCTGCTACTACTACTGCTAGTACTGCTACTGCTGCTGCTACTACCGTTACTACTACTGCTACTACTCTGCTGCTGCTGCTGCTACTACTACTGCTACTACTCTGCTGCTGCTGCTGCTACTACTGTTACTACTACTGCTACTACTCTGCTGCTGCTGCTACTACTACTGTTACTACTCTGCTACTGCTGCTGCTGCTACTACTACTGCTACTGCTGCTGCTGCTGCTACTACTACTGCTACTACTACTGTTACTACTCTGCCGCTGCTACTGCTACTACAGTTACTACTACTGCTACTACTCTGCTGCTGCTGCTGCTACTACTCTGTTGTTGCTGCTGCTGCTGCTGCTGCAGCTGCTACTACTACCACTGGTACTTCTCTTCTGCTACTGCTGCTACTACTACTGCTACTACAACTGCTAGTACTGCTACTGCTGCTGCTGCTGCTGCTGCTGCTACTGCTACTACTGTTACTACTACTGCTACTGCTACTACTACTGCTACTACTCTGCTACTGCTGCTACTACTACTGCTAGTACTGCTACTGCTGCTGCTACTACTGTTACTACTACTGCTACTACTCTGCTGCTGCTGCTGCTGCTGCTACTACTACTACTGCTACTACTCTGCTGCTGCTGCTACTACTGTTACTACTACTGCTACTACTACTCTGCTGCTGCTGCTACTACTACTGCTACTACTCTGCTACTGCTGCTGCTGCTACTACTGCTACTGCTACTGCTACTGCTACCGCTTCTACTACTACTACTGCTGCTGCTGCTGCTGCTACTGCTATTATTACTACTGCTACTACTTCTGCTACTGCTGCAACTACTACTATATACAAAATGGTTACAGTCAAATGCTAAATTTTATACAAACTAATTCTTATAGTCAAATGATAAATGGTAATTCTGAAATTATTGAGCTTTATACATATATGATCAGTTTTTTTTTCAACTAATGAATGTCACTTTACTCCTTTGAAAAAAATCTACCTGACTGATTTGAAGCAGTAATATGTTGCACCTATTATGGGGACATGGAACCGTAACTTTTTGCTGTAAAATGCTTACTAAAATATCACATAGAGCGATGAACAATGAGTATATACTATATAAAGAATGCATTCATCCACTGATATTGTCAGCTATTTACTCAGCAATAAGCATTTAGCGTTTATTGTTTCAACAGTTAGCATTTACCATTGACAATTACCGTTTGACAGCCAATATATGATTCAAGCATTTGGTAAAAAGCATTTTTCATTAACGATTTGCCAATTAGAAAGGCGCATCGGCCTTCCACAGGCACATGTATATAGCATTTGGTATGTTGCATTATGAAAGGCCAGTGTACCATGGTAATGGCCAGTTGATAAATGCTCAATAATCAATATGATAAATTCAACTACTTAATCCGAAATGGCATTTTTTAACGCTAAATGCCAAATACTTAATGCTCAATATTACATACATTGCATTTATTATTACATATTTGTCATTTTTTTGCATTACGTAATTAGAATATTGTTACTGCAATGTGTGCTGTTTTACAACAATTTCTCTATAAGCACATCAACATATTATGTTTTATCAATGAATAGCAAATATAAAACCAGATTTTAAATTGACAAAAATGATGAAATGAAGTTTTTTTTCTTCAATTAAATTTCAGAAAGAATGAAAGGTGAGTATTACCATTATTTTTCAAGGACAATTTGTTCAAAAGATATTAAAGAAGTAAATAATGCATTTTTTCTTTTCTTTTCAGTGTATTATAACAAACGTTATGTTATTATTATTTATATTTTTATTGTATTTGTATTTCGTGCCATTTATTTGATCTTGCTTATGTAACATGTTTCCTTTTTTGCAACCAATAATAATAATCTTAAGTGATTGTTGCAGTGATTCAGGTATATGGCTATATATGCATTCTCAACAGATACGTTATTTTGCCTAGGACAAGTGTCTGCAGCTGGAAATCAATTTTGATTTTTTGAAATTTCAGGCTTGTTGTCTCGTCAGCATGATGTCCCATTAAGAATCAGATAATGTGTATTTATGGCACTGGCCATCTGATAAGCTTGGAACCTGGAACATATGCGCATTAATGTTTAAAAGCAACTAATTAAGCCTCATAAGCGAATATTTAATCGATTGATCATTTACACCGTTTTGTGTACGCGTATCAAATACACCATTTACTATATCCCTCACACGATCAAGGAAACTTGAAAGCGACATTTTATGATAACTGTTTTCAAGATTATAAAATTTTATTTCAACTGACCTATGGTGGCCTCTGGATATAGACGAATGTAACACCTGATTTCATTGGTCAGTGAATTTGGTGCATTCTTTTATTTTGTCCGAGGGTCATACTAATTCAATTGTCTTAAAGCTAAATAATATGTCTTTAAGTTAATTCAATTTAGTACGACCCAGGGTCATACTAATTGGAATATGTCCGACCCTGGGTCGTACTAAAGATGGCGGCTGTAATTGAGGGTCATACTAAATCGGAATTGTCTTAAAGCTTATTAGAATATGTCCGACCCAGGGTCATACTAAATGGAATATGTCCGACCCTGGGTCGTACTAAAGATGGCTGCTGTAATTGAGGGTCATACTAATTCGGAATTGTCTTAAAGCTAATTGGAATATGTCCGACCAAGGGTCATACTAATTGTAAATATGTCCGACCCAGGGTCATACTAATTGGAATATGTCTGACCCAGGGTCGTACTAAAGATGGCTGCTGTAATTGAGGGTCATACTAATTCCGAATTGTCTTAAAGCTAATTGGAATATGTTCGACCCAGGGTCATACTAATTGGAATATGTCCGACCCAGGGTCGTACTAATTCGAATTGTCTTAAAGCTAAATAGATTTATCTTAATTCAGGGTCATACTAATTCCGAATTATCTTAAAGCTAATTGGAATATGTCTGACCCAGGGTCATACTAATTAGAATATGTCCGACCCAGGGTCGTACTAATTCGAATTGTCTTAAAGCTAAATAGATTTATCTTAATTCAGGGTCATACTATTTCGGAATTAGCTTAAAGCTAATTGGAATATGTCTGACCCAGGGTCATACTAATTGGAATATGTCCGACCCAGGGTCGTACTAATTCGAATTGTCTTAAAGCTAAATAGATTTGTCTTAATTCAGGGTCGTACTAATTCGATTTAGTATCATACAAATTGAAATTGTCTGACCCAGGGTCGTACTAAATGAAATAGCTTTAAGCTAATTCTCAACCAGGGTCATACTAATTGGAATATGTCCGACCCTGGGTCGTACTAAATCGAATTGTCTTAAAGCTAAATCGGCATTTTCGACCCTAACGGTACGCCATAAATTTGATATTGTCACGCATTGAGATATATTCTTGGTTTCTTAGTATAATAATAATAATAATAATAATAATAATAACGACTTTATTTATAGTGGATAACATATTTGGCTAAGCCAATTTACAATATGGTCCACATATACATGGCTATATACAAACATGGATAAAATAATGACAAAATAAAACACACAAAGTTATATGTTATCAGAAAAATAATATGAGAATGAAAGATTATATACAGTACAGGACACTGTATTTAGTAACTGAAGTAACTATTTACAATGAAAATGGAGAGAGATTGTAGAGACAGTATTTCCTGACAATTTTAATTGCAATTATGACTTATTGTACTGGCAGAGGATTGCCACTGAAGGTACGATCTTTTAAATTTCTCCAGGGTGTCTGAAGAACGTATATGTTTAGGTATGTTATTCCAGATAACTGTTCCAGAGTATCTCGTTATTTAAAGCTTTCCAATCTCACATTATCATACATAAAGAACAATTTAAAACCATATGTCTTTCGTCTTCGATCTGTTGAGAATTACAAATAATAATAATAATAATAATAAAAAAACCCACACAAAAAACATGCCATCGTCGGGAATCGAACCAGGGTTGCCGCGGCAATAAACATTATCTTGCAGTCTTGACCAATACACAACGCAGGAAACGTTTCTAAAAGTCGTTAGATATAAAACTTTATAAAGACGTCAGTTTACATCCGGTATCCCGTTACACTTTTCAATTTTAAATGGAAAAATTAGTAAAAACAACTTATTCTTGCGTGTATTCATTCACTTAGGAAAAGATTAGTAATTCTCTGATATCTAAAAAGTTTTTCTTCTTTTTGTTGTGTACGATCTGGAAGTCGGTGCCTATTTTAATTACTAGTATCATAATTATACCATCGCTTATTATGGTATAGTTCTAAATAAAGGCAGAAGGAAAGAATCAATCTAACGGCATATAAATATTGCTTTTTATAGTTTTTAATAAGAGCTAGGGCACTTTAATTAAACATGAAAAAGAAAGCGTGTTTTAAACCAACAGTATTACTAATAAATGATGAAACTTATTTTATTGAATGTTTGCAAAAACTAGAACGTGATAAATCTTCATTTTTTCACGCAGACAGTTTATGTTCTTTTATCAATTAAAAACAGAAAAAATAAAAAATATTCAAGTTAAGATTTGATAGAAGAGAATGCGTTTTTTACAAATAAGAAAAAAAGAGGCAGGTAGATAACGTGTTTTAAACGGCCATTATGAAGAAGAAATGTTAATATCTGGTTACTTTAGTTATAGCAAAATCAACAACAACAACAAAAAAAAAAAAAAAAAAAAAAGATGTGTCAACCCAATAATTAGATTTTTCTAGAGTAAACATATCAAAACAATGAATTGATATGCTTTGGCATTGAATTAATTAAACACAAAAATGTTCGTCGCAAATTAATATTGAACAAATGTTTCATTTCTTTTTGCCAAAGAAGTATAAGATACACAGAATATTTTTATTTTTATAGCTCTTTGTTTTTGCCTAAATATTTACTGACGTTTTCCTACCACCATTAGCATTTCATAGTAAAAACAAGATTGTCCATTGAGCCATTAATTAGTTACATTTAATTTAAATATCGATGGTTTATGGACCCTCGCTAAAATTCGGAGATGGACGTAAATTTACGGAAGATAACGATCAAAGCTACAGGATTATCGATTTTTGGGAAGCGTATACCGTGGTGAAATTGTAGTTACAGGTTAAAGGTCAGTAATTCAAATCCTTCTTTGTTTCATATAAAAAACGACAACTTCAGGTCGTCTTTAAGTATCTTTAGAGGACATCACTTTTTCCTACACCTATTTTTCATGAAAGTTCTATCACAAATTAACGAAAAAATGAAAAGAAAATAGGGGGTTATGTAGTTCCTAGTGAAATGCCAGTCATTTGTGGTCTGCTACCCTAAAAATGGCGCATATTTACTCTCGTCCGCGCAATAAACACCTACTTCCGGTTTCGATCTGCAAAACTTGCCATGTGGGGTGTATGAACATGAAAACCGTCTCATTTCATGCAGAATGTCTTCTAGTAGTGAAAAACGGTGATTAAAGCACTCGTTCTACACGATTTTGCGCAAAAAAAAATGGGAAAATTAGGATCTATTTATTATGGACTTCTTTCGACTACACCACGGGAGCACATTTTCGACCGAATTACTGACCTTATTCCTACAAATGCCGTTACCACCTTTCTCCATACATACGCTATAAAAGTAGTTCAGTACTTCTATGAAATTCAAGGGTCTGAGAGTAAACAGATCGATACCATTTATTTAGCATATGCAATAAAATGTGAACATTTATGATTTGTAAATGAAAAATATGGCAGGGATTATAAGTTCTTGTAAAGAACTTTGTCTACGCGTTGTACTACTTTACGACGTAAATATTTATCACCTGACCAAGACCAAGAATACATGGTTCCGGTTCAGCGCTACCTTTTTCCATACATGCGCCGTAAAAGTAATTACCAAATACTTACAAGGAATTGAAAGATATGAGAGTAAACAGATCGATGCAATTTATTATGGATATGCAATAAAACTTAATGTGAACACTAATTAATTTTTAAATAAAAAATATGGTTTTAATCGGATACACTTGTAAATTTTATAAATGTATTGATTTTTGTCTACGCATTGAACTACTTTAATTACGCGGTAAATATTTGTCATGTGACCAAGGCGAATGACACACGGAAAACTATATTAATCCGCTAAAAGTCGTCGGTAGCACCAATCTTTATAACGTGAAAATCACGGATATAGATTTTTTATGAAGTTATTGCAAAAAATAGTAGTCACTCATAATTAAGAATGCAATTAGGGCCCCTTTCTTATATATTACTGATATGATACCCTCTTGTGGTATTTTGTTGATATGCTGCTAGTCTGGCCCAATTATTTTTAAGTGCGCACACAATGAATCAGTTGGATTTCTTGACATATAGAAAATGTTGGGCCTTCAACATACTGAATTTTTAATCTCACTTTGATTTTTGTAAGATTTTTAAAAGTTTTTTTACACAGTTTAGATAATAAATATTTTAACATTTTCTCTGTTTGTTCTCTTGGTTTTATGCATTGACATCTCACTTTGGAAAATCCTGTCATGGTTGTCTATCGAACCTGTTTCAGTCCAGTCCGTTTGGTATTAGTTATTGGTCAAATATCAAATTTTATGGAATTTAATGCAAGCGTAGCGTAGCGGAGCGCAGCAATAAGTCCTATAAAATTTGATATGACAATCGCCCATAAGAATTTTGATTGACAGGTCTAGAGAGGAAAAAGTTGTCTTGAAACGTCAATCAAATACCAATAGCCAGGGTTCTTTTTTTTTACAGTGTTAATTCGTGAATGGTATTACATGTACATGCACATGTCGAAAGTAACTAAAATATGGCAGAAAAGACAGTTTCAACAGAACATAAAACTGAGCTGGATTATCAGTTAGATTTCCTGAACGATGACTTCTTTTATAAGAATTTTTTCTTCGAAGAAATTCCGTTTGGTCAAAATGATGTTACTGTTTCGCAGCTCCTTACTGTCGACACGCAACAACTCTACGTCGCCAAGAATGATACTAGTTATCAAGCAGAAAACAAAGAGAACACCTCAGCAGAAGTGTGCAACAGTATGTATTTTTTTATTTAATTTTTAAGGATAACATGGTGTAATAGCCATATTTCATATCTTGTAACTGGATGGTAGTATTTAAATGAAATTTGGCCACTTCAAAGAAATTCAAAATTAAAAACGTTTCACCGAGAGATTTTTCGAATTTTATCATTTTTGGGGGAGATAATCGGTATTGAAGTTAACATTGTTGCCTATGGGAAATATATAATTTCTTTGATTATGAGAATCTGAGCTCGAGTTCCGAGAAAATTTTGCGGTAGAAAGCTGCATTATATGAATCTGATACAAATATCAAAAAGAAATCTAAAATTCCCCGTAGGGAAAAGGAGAAAATTATATTTTTCTAGTTTTCAGGGGAGATAACTCATGAAAAACCAAAATTATCAGGGGAGGTGTTACATTTGTTTATGTTAAATGCGCATGCGTGAATGCCCCTACATATTCTGAGAGCGCTTCCCGCGCTAGTCAGTCGTTACAGTAAATAGTATAGAGTAGAATCATGTGTTGTGTTCTGATCCCTCTCCCACGAACTGTGGACATATCCGAATAAAGAAACAGGAGGTAATCTAAAGGAAATTTTTGAGAAATTCTGTCACTATATAACTTGTTAATATGCACCTTATTTCTATCGTTTGACATTTTCAAAGCTTACATTATCAAGTTGTATGTACGCTTTTGGTGAAATTGAGGCCTATTACGGGTAGTCATCCTTAACTTAGTGCTTTTTGGTAGAGCTAGAAATTCTAGCAATATTTTTGCTCTAATTTGTAATGTTTCATTATCTCCCGCCGATGAAAGGGAGGGGGTATTGAAATGGCGTACGTTGTCCGTCCGTGCGCCCCTCCGTGCGTCCTTCCGTCCGCAACTAGCTGGTAGAATTTTATGAAACTTAAAATAAATATGGACAACATACTGCAATGATGCCCGTCTTTTATTTATTGGATTGGTCAATTTTCCTTAGAGTTATTGCCCTTGATTTAATGAAGGCATGTATCCTTCCGTCTGTCTGCTGCCATTTCTCAGTAACTTGCAGGTAGAATTTCACGAAACTTAAAATAAATATTGAACAATACACTGCGATGATGCCCGTCATTTTTTTTTTTTTTTTGGATTAGTCAATTTTACTAAAGAGTTATTGCCCTTGATTTAATGAAAAATCCACGTCCGCAGCCATTTCTCAGTAGCCAGTTGGTAGAATCTCATGAAACTTTAAATAGATAACAGTCGGAATGACAATGAATTTACCACAAACCATTTTACGTGCCGTTTTTGTGGCAGTTTAAAGGTGGTCAATCACATTTAAACAACATTTAATGACATTTTTTTACTTTTTTGTATATTCTGGTAGAGAATTATTTAAGGAACAAAAAGACCGATTACATAGAGTTAGATTCCTATTTGAAATGTATATTTTATTATTTTTATAAAATTTTGTAATTACTCCCCTTTAATATGAAAGTATATAAAAAGCTGGGTATTTCTTTTTATTTCGATACAATGTCTAGTTTTACATTTGCATTTGATACACATATCAACTATTGAACAATCTGAACCAAAATGCAAGTTTAAAAGCTGCGTGTAGCTTCTGAATTCATTTATTTCCAATCTATCTTGGTTGCGCAACCAAGATAGGCAAAGGGAGGTAATAATAATTTTTCAAACTTGCGTTTCTAATGAATTCCATCTAAATACATAATTTTAAATGCAAATATTTTACAAATATATTACAATATGTCTAATATTTATACATTTCCTTTGGCAAAGTATGTTTATCAAATTTATACTTATGATAAAATAACTCTATCTTGGTTGGGCAACCAGGATAGGAAAATGAAATTTTAAAAATACCTCCAGTGAAAATCTAATTTGTATTAAGTGTTAAGTGAACATAAATGAGTGTAAATGATCAGATGCTAAAGTTTCGAACAAATCCGTTACATGGCCAAAATCTGATTATCCACCTTTAAATTAAATAAATATTCTTTTCTCTTTGCAGGTAGATTTCAGAAGCCGCTGTCTACAGCAGATATCAAGAACAAGCAGAGGAACGCTGTTCCTGCCAACACGACTCGAAGTAATATATGGGCGGTAAATGTGTGGAAAGAATGGGCCGAGAATCGCAACCTGCAACCAGAAACTGCGCCGGAGCCGGGCTTTCCAATTCCTCTGGATATCGGAAACTTTCAGTCTTACCTGGAAAAGGACTTTTGGCTTCAACGCTTTATTTGTGAAATTAAGCGGACGAACGGTGAACCCTACCCGCCAGCAACTTTGCAAAATATTGCAGCAGGAATTCAACGTTATTTACGTACAGAGAAATCGATGCATCGGACGATCCCACATTCGCGAAATTTCGAAAAATGTTAGATTCTCATATGAGAGAGCTCACCAACCAAGGAATTGGACTAGAAATAAAGAGTGTTGATGCCGCGACAGCGGATGACGAAAAGAAATTCTGGGAAACAGGAGTGTTTTCAATGTCCAGTGCAAAAGGACCGAGCAATGCCGTGTTCTTTTACAACGGCAAAGTGTTTGGACTACGTGGAGGGGAAGAACAGACAGGACTTCTCGCTGAACAGTTTTTTCTTGGTTATGATAGTGTAAACAATCGCCGCTATGTTAAGTTCCTGCCAAGAATAAGAAAAAAATGCTCAAGGTGGGCTTAAACAGTCAAAAAAGGATCGCGGCCTATTGGAACCAAAAGTACACTAAGACCAAGAAAACAGTGTTGATTATAGTATTTATAGGTTGTATGAGACTTACTTAAACTTGATACCTAGAACCGGTTTGTTTTACAGAACACCATTAAATGATTTAAAGTTTAGCGCAGTCACATTGCACAGAAAGACATGAAAATGGTGGTGAAAAAATTCTTTTCTGAACTAGGTATTGCTATCGGAAATCGGAATATCAGCAACCATTCCGAGAGAGTTACACTTTGTACAACTCTGTACAATAAAAAAAAAACGGCAATGAGCCGCTCCAAACATGTATCCTCTGCCGTCCAGTGGTACCAACGTGAACAGTTTTCTCTTAACTCTGATGTTTCTCGCGATCTGGAACCCATTTTGCCGTCAGATCTACAAAGGAGTGAATCTAAACCAGACTTGAAAAACTTGCAAAGTAAAGAGATAAAACATGACTTGCAATAACCTGTTACTTCTACTGTGTTGAAACCGGAAAGCACCAACACAGAATTACCAAATGAAAGCGAATCTGTATTGACTTTGAACATACCAGCAGGTACTTTATTAGTAAAAAGAAATTGACTTGTTTGAACCAACTCTCGAAAGACCATTGCTATCAAGTAACAAGTGGCAGAAAACTGAACGTTTTTTTTTATCTTAAAACAAGAAACAATAAGTCATATCAATGATGTGCATATAGTTTAAAATTAACATATTTAATTCATTTTACTGAGAGAAAAAAAGTTATTTAAAAAAAGTTATACTCGTCAACGATAAATATCGAATCGGGAATGTCACCGGTTCCAAAAAACGCATCCTCCCCAAAACGAAACCCACAGACACTGCATTAACCTGACACACACACTACATACCAAGCAAACACACAAGTACAAAACAAACAAACAAGTCAAATGGTTTATCGCTGCCAGAAATTTGTACAAACCGGACAGAAGTTGCGAAATTGTCATTTGTACAAAAAAG
Source organism: Mercenaria mercenaria (assembly GCF_021730395.1). Taxonomy (NCBI): domain Eukaryota; kingdom Metazoa; phylum Mollusca; class Bivalvia; order Venerida; family Veneridae; genus Mercenaria; species Mercenaria mercenaria. The sequence continues at coordinate 48,914,738 of NC_069370.1, forward strand.
AAGCGTTTTCCATAATGTCCAGTACTGGACAGGTATAGTGACCATGCACGGACACAGCCAATTTTCTCAGAGGGGGTCCGATCCCCTGCCCCGCACCCCCCCCCCCCGTGGAAAATTTTGAAATTTAGCACTTCATTTTTTGCATTCTGGGGCAGTTTTATGGACTAACCTGTTAAATTTGGGAAAATGATAAAATCAAGCTTTCTTGAAGGTAAAATTCTTAGTTTCTTTTAGATAAATGATATGAATTATGTCAGGGTCGTATGTAGCAGCAGCCGCATATACTTTACATACAGTCCTAATGTTGCCTTTTTCGAAAAACATTTTCTTTCCTTCTTGTCTTCTTTCCTTTTTTAAAGATTTTCCAGAGGGGGTCCGGACCCCCGGTCCCCCCCCCCCCCTCCTCCCTTCTGGATCCGCGCATGGTGACATATCATGCTTTCTGTTTATGCAGGTAAACTTGTGTTCGGTTAAATTTCAACAGAGCACAATTGTCTGAACAGTGTACAAAGTCATTACTGTTTTTTCAGGCAAGGGTGGAAAAAAAGTGGTAGACAATGAAAGCAGTAACAGTTTTATTAAAAAAAATTAAACAATGAGACAAACATTTCCAACATCTTTGGACGGTTCAAAAATCCCATGTTAAACATACGATAAGGTAAAGCCCGAAACGCGTGAAAATGTTCCGAATGTAAATCGGGTGAAGTAGGCGCTCTGTATATAAGGTTAGATTATGCGTCTAGATTGATTAAACTGGGCGAGTCTACTTACTTATTACTTGAGGATGAAAAAAAACGTGTTTTTTTAAAATGTTGCTCTTAAACAAGGGTGGAAGTACAACAACAGCTAATTCACAACAAATCGTACGGTATGTTTTATAATCAGTAGAAGCTAGTCGTATTTACGCTTATGAGACCTGTTTCACCCATAAGTAAAGAATTCACAGGTCCATCATGATATATTTTCCCCAGCGCGCATATACTTTACCTATTCAATATGATCGCGGCCTCATGGGCCTCATGGGCCACGGTCAATAAAGCAATACAGTAGGGCACCACCATGGAAAGGTCAGTGACAAAAACACCACTGGGGAGCTTAAACCTGCTTATGGTGCGCACCCAACCTCACTCTTACAAGTCGCAAGACAGCTGATCGCCAGTAACAACCCTCTGTTCAATAAAACTCTAGTTTTCCGTATTAAGACACTGATAACTGAACTACGTTAATTATTCATTACGACCTAAACAATGATTGGTCAATTTGCTCTACTAAAATCTTATACAATTTAAAAAAGTAAATAAAGTGTCCAGGCCAACTTTGACAAGTCATAGGATGTAAACAAAGTGAAAACTGATGGAAAGCATTTTTAAACTCGACAGAAAACAAATTTCCACAAATGTTTGATCAAAAGGATGCATTAACTTACCTTGCAGAAACAACCACTAGATTTAATTTAGCCGCTAGACTTTGTGAAATTCGTCTGCTACCGAATTCTTTAAATCGAGGCTAATGTATTGAAATTGAGCCCAAACAATAGCCTACCATTTGACACGGTAAAAAGAGGAGGAATTATTGAAAATAAAAATTTTGTTCGAGAGTTGGTATGTACCGTTGGAGAGTTGGTACCAACAGGCAAGTTTAAAACAATTGATGGTCTCTAACCTTTACTAAATATTTCGTCCAGAAAAAGTTGTTAAAATTCCAAAATGGCAACTAAGAAGTCGCAAGAAGAAATTATTGCTGGTTTTCAGGAATTAAGGCAACACCAGCGTCAAGTTGTTGGGAAAATATCGGATATTGAAATGGATATGAAAGAACACGAGTATGAAAAGCCAATTCTTTTTAAATAGATGAAATTTTGCCATGTGATTAAAAAAAGCAGTATAATTTTCGGATATAAAATGTTCGGCTGTCCGGACATTTGGTTATTCTCTTACATTGTCTACGGACCAGAAAAAAAATAAAACAAGAGTATATAGGTTCATGTTGGACCTATGATAACAGACATAGGCACTAATATAGGTTGTTAAGAAAATAAAACGACCATTCTTCTACCACAAACCAATCGGCGATCTTATATATGGCGTGATAAAACAGGTCTCAGAAAAGTCACATATAAGATATATAGCTAAATCTAGCTATATATAGATAGAAGTAGCAATAAAATCAATAACAATAATGCAAAATATGTCGAAATCAAAGGCAAAATGGTCATAATTGTGTCCAAATGGTTTATCAGATGAAAGAAAAGAATACAGGCTACTCGGACCGTGGTTGTTTACATCTACATGATTCTTCCAACAATCATTAACGATTATGACTGGAACGCGCTTGTCTGGGCAGTGTTAAAAATGAGAAAACTCATTAGGTGCAAAGAATAAAAATTACTACATGTGCTAAGTTAAAAACATAGTGAAGGAAGTTACTGCAGATGTACAGTAGCCAGCCGCTCAGGGCCGTTTAGGCCCATATTTATTTGGCTTATTCGGCCCAAATTGTTTTAAATTTTCTTGACACTAATATCATGAGTCAGGGATTTTTTTTGGCAGTTTTTATAGCCGTTATTGGGCTATATTCCCAATGCCAAAAAGTATGTTTTTTCCCCAGTATGAGTGCAAAAATTCCCAATCTGCATTCTGAAAAAAAAATCCTCAAAATTGCACAAACATTGACCAAATTATGGACAATTTTGTAATGGAAGTATGTTAAAGAGGTTGTACAATGTGAAACAAGTGTATGAGAAAGAGCTTAAACACATCCTTACTATATAATGGAACAAAATAGTTCCCAATCTGTAACATTTATGCGTCAAATTTCCCAATTTTGGGGGTATAGGCTATGTTCCCAAAACAGCAAGAAAAAACCCTGTGAGTAAAAATAACGTTTATAAGTATTAAGTTTAACTTCTGATGCAAAGAATAACTAAAGTGCTGATTTAAATGCTAAATTCAGATTAGTTGAACCGCAGCAATTTTTAGTATTTCGTGTAATATGATGTTTTAACTGTTGTAATCTCAATTTCGTTTATCTCTGTCGATTTCAAGTTCAATTTTTATCCAGGTTTCAAGAACATGACCCTCCAAAGGTATTTTATTTTTAAAGAAGAAGGAAAATACGGATAGTTAACACTTTTCAATGTATTTTAGTTTCATTGATATCCGTAGAAGTCTGCATAATTGATAGTTTTACTAGTATGCACGTTAGCTTTCTAATATAAGCTTAAAATGTATATGTCGCGGGGCTCGTGTTTCCATGGTAACGCATTTTCTCTAATTTTTAAATATCTATGTATTAAACCGGGGTTTTCGAAGCTTCAGTGCCATTCTGTTAATGACCAACATGGAATATTTGGGTAATATTTATTAACAAAATACCAAGCACTTTACATAATACCCTATTTTTCTTAAATTGTAAAGTAACCATGGCAACAGAGATGTTTAAAATAGCTTACATCTTGCTTTTTGTCGCAATTTCTTATAAAAAATATTCAATAAAGTTATATTTCTTGTTAATGTAGCTTTAAAACATATTAGTTCTAACGTAAGTTATATTTTCGTGTTATTTGTATTGATTCAAACAAATTTCACAGCTTAAAATACTTACATCAGTACCCTTCGTCTGGCATTTTTCATGGAAAAATCGTTCAGCATGCAGGTATTATTATGTCTCCCCCAGGAGACATATTGTTTTTGCCCTGTCCGTCCTTCCGTCTGTGGGTCCGTACGTCACACTTCATTTCCGACCAATAACTGTAGAACCATTTGACCTAGAACCTTCAAACTTCATAGGGTTATAGGGCTGCTGGAGTAGACGACCCCTATTGTTTTTGGGGTCACTCCCTCAAAGGTCAAGGTCACAGGGGCCCGAACATTGAAAACCATTTCTGATCAATAACTAGAGAACCACGAACCAGAATGTTGAAACTTCATAGGATGATTGGTCATGAAGAGTAGATGACCCCTAGTGATTTTGGGGTCACTCCATCAAAGGTCAAGGTCACAGGGGCCTGAACATGGAAAACCATTTCTGATCAATAACTAGAGAACCACTTGACCCAGAATGTTGAAACTTCATAGGATGATTGTACATGCAGAGTAGATGACCCCTATCAATTTTGGGGTCACTCCATTAAAGGTCAAGGTCACAGGGGCCCAAACATTGAAAACCATTTCCGGTCAGTAACTTGGGAACCACTTGACCCAGAATGTTGAAACTTCATAGGATGATTGGTCATGAAGAGTAGATGACCCCTATTGATTTTGGGGTCACTCTGTCAAATATCAAGGTCACAGGGGCCTGAACATGGAAAACCATTTCCGATCAATAACTAGAGAACCACCTGACCCAGAATGTTGAAACTTCATAGGATGATTGTACATGCAGAGTAGATGACCCCTATCGATTTTGGGGTCACTCCATTAAAGGTCAAGGTCACAGGGGCCCGAACATTGAAAACCATTTCCGGTCAGTAACTTGAGAACCACTTGACCCAGAATGTTGAAACTTCATAGGGCGATTGATCATGAAGAGTAGATGACCCATATTGATTTTGTGGTCACTCTGTCAAAGGTCAAGGTCACAGGGGCCTGAACATAAAAAACCATTTCCGATCAATAACTAGAGAACCACTTGACCCGGAATGTTGAAACTTCATAGGATGATTGTACATGCAGAGTAAATGACCCCTATCGATTTTGGGGTCACTCCCTCAAAGGTCAAGGTCACAGGGGCCTGAACATTGAAAACCATTTCCAGTCAGTAACTTGAGAACCACTTGACCCAGAATGTTGAAACTTCATAGGGCGATTGGTCTTGAAGAGTAGATGACCCCTGTTGATTTTGGGGTCACTCTGTCAAAGGTCAAGGTCACAGGGGCCTGAACATGGAAAACCATTTCCGATCAATAACTAGAGAACCACTTGACCCAGAATGTTGAAACTTCATAGGATGATTGTACATGCAAAGTAGATGACCCCTATAGATTTTGGGGTCACTCCATTAAAGGTCAAGGTCACAGTGGCCTGAACATTGAAAACCATTTCCGGTCAGTAACTTGAGAACCACTTGACCCAGAATGTTGAAACTTAATAGGATGATTGGTCATGCAGAGTAGATGACCCCTTACAATTTTGGGGTCACTCTGTGAAAGGTCAAGGTCACAGGGGCCTGAACATTGAAAACCATTTCCGGTCAGTAACTTGAGAACCACTTGACCCAGAATGATGAAATTTCATAGGATGATTGGTCATACAGAGTAGATGACCCCTGTTGATTTTAGGGTCACTCTGTTAAAGGTCAAGGCCACAGGGGCCTGAACATGGAAAACCATTTCCAATCAATAACTTGAGAACCTCTCGACCCAGAATGTTGAAACTTCATATGTTGATTGTTCATGCAGAGTAAATGACCCCTATTGTTTTTGGGGTCACTCCGTTAAAGGTCAAGGTCACAGGGGCCTGAACATTGATAACCAGTTCCGATTAATAACTAGAGAACCACTTGACCCAGAATGTTGAAACTTCATAGGATGATTGAACATGCAGAGTAGATGACCCCTATTGATTTTGGGGTCAGTCTATTAAAGGTCAAGGCCACAGTGGCCTGTTCATGTAAAATCATTTTTTGGAAATAACTTGAGAACCACTTGACCTACAATGTTGAAACTTAATAGGATGATTGGACTTGCAGAGTAGATGACCCCTATTTATTTTGAGGTCACTTGATCAAAGGTCAAGGTCACAGAAGCCTGAACAGTGACTTGAGAACCACTAGGCCAAGAGTGTTGAAATTTAGCGGGATGATTGGACATGCCAAGTAGATGATCCCTATTGCAGCCAACCATCAGTGTCTCTTTGACTTTTGCTCCTGACCCCTATTGACTTCTTGCCTATAGGACTTTGCATTGGGGGAGACATGCGCTTTTTTACAAAAGCATTTTCTAGTTCTCATAGATATTACTGAAATGAAAATAAAAAGCCAGAGCTGTGTTCCTTAAATAGACCAGTGTCAACGCTTTTGAAATTTACATTTAGAAATATAGATCACGGGCTTCATTTCCATGGTAACATCAATTCAATTCAAGAAACCACAATTTTCTACTGAAATTTGAACAATATTAGAGCTTAGTTTTAGTATATAAGTAACAAATTATCAACAGAAACTGAAAAATAGGTTTTACAAATCAAAGTGCCAGTTATTTTATTTGAAAATGGCTGTAACAACTAACATGTAACCTTTCACCCAACTATATTCCAAATAACATTTGTTACCATCATCCATTTTCTTACATTCCGCATAACATTTCAATATAATCACATAAAAGAAGCAAAATATTGAATATTATTCAGTGCAAAGGACTCATAAAAATATTTCAGCAAATACTGGCTGTTTGAAAATAGTTCAGATAAAGAAAATGCACAGAATAACGTACTTTCAAAATGAAAGCTATTGATTTTGCGCGGTAACTGACACGTAACATCGTGACGCCAATGACGTCATTTTAGGGCAACACTGTTTTGAAGCGTTTCTGCTGCAATTTATTCATTATTTCTGCATTATTAAATCATAAAGCATCAGATCAGAGACAGGTTCATGATTTGTTTTCAGAAGAATGGATATACAAACACATTTAGTTTGTCGTAAACGTCGTCGTAAATAGTCACGTTAGCTTCCGGTTGGACATGCGCACCTAATACAAATATTAAGGTAACCTACCTCCTTAAATGATGCATTTTAGCTTGTCAAAACTTCTTACCTGCTTGTATGATGTATATCGATCTTACGTCCTTACTTCAAGTTAAATCCCTATAATCAACATTATTTCTTGAACATTGCTGAATCATATCCAAAATATATGGTCATTATTGACTCTTAAATCAAAGTTAGTGGTCCGAATCAGCCAAACTATATGGTCATTATCTACTTTTATTCAAGTAAGTGTCTAGCCGTCCGGTAATCGGACGCCTAGCCTGCATTCTAGTTGTTGGTTACCGGACGTCTAGCAAATCCTCAGGGGATTTTCTAGCCTGCCGGTAATTGATTTCTTAATGAATATGTATTGATTTTAGATCTATATAGCTTTAAATGATCGCCGAACGTCCATTTTGTAAAAAGTGATATTTTTCTAACGGCCTAAACTTTAATTGTTAAAACACAAATTCATACATTTTTTTTGAAGAATGAGAAGTTTATAAAACATCACACTGCCGCCATTGAAATTAAATGTCATTTAAAACTATTATTCATTAAAAAAGTAATTGAATACTAAAATATGAAAATTGTAAGTATTTCAAAACTGTTTTAATTTTTAAAGTTAAAAGTTTTAAAACTGCGTTTCAATAAAAGCCACTAGATGAACAGATTTTAATGAGTGACGTCACGGCGATCTCGCCATTATTGATTTCAGCAAACTTTCGTTTTATCTGCTGAATATGCAGTGATTTATTTTAAATTTTTAGTTTGTATTCACACCAAATTTTGTTTGCAGGTAAGTATCGATATCTTAAGTAAACAACATTAAAACTATATAAAATCATTACTTATTCGATAAGAAATCTATTACCGGACGACTAGAAAATCCCTTGAGGATTTGATATATGTCTGGTAACCGGACGACTAGAATGCAGGCTAGGCGTCCGGTTACCGGACGGCTAGACTCTTCCTTTATTCAAAGTATGTGGTCCGAAGCAGCCAAAATATTTGGTCCGAATCAGCCAGGACCGAATCAGCCATGGTCCGAATCAGCCTGTTTCCAAAAGAAAATAACACAAAACCAAGATCTGTGCGGTCACATTTTCAATAAAATTATGCAGCAGTATTTTGTGATAAATCATTGGTGAATGTTTCACTTGTGAGAATCATTGTAGCATAAAACAAATTTAGGAATTACTAATCACATAAATTTGCAACATGTACTGAAACTGCAAAGATTTCCATTCTTGATTGTCTTTGGTCTCATAAACCATTTGAATGGGATAATAATTTTATATTTGAAATTGACATATTTTAAACAATTGTTATTGGTTAATGCTCAGGTGAGTTATTGTGATTGCTCGATGTCCGTTGTCTGTCGTCTGTCAACATTTAGCTTGTATATGCGATAGAGGCTGTATTTTTCATTTGATCTTGATGAAATTTGGTCAGAATGATTGCCTTGATGAAATCTAGGTCAAGTTTGAATATGGGTCATCTGGGTTCAAAAACTAGGTCACTAAATCAAATGAAAGAAAAACCATATGTATGCAATAGGGACTGCATTTTACACATGATCTTCATGAAATTTGATCAGAATGTTTGTCTGGATGAAATCTAGGTCAAGTTCAGATATGAGTCGTCTGGGTTAAAAAACTAGTTCACCTGGTCAAATCAAAGAAAAACCTTGCATATGCGATAGTGGCTGTATTTTTCAATTGATCTTCATGAAATTTGTTCAGAATGATTGCCTTGATGAAATCTAGGTCAAGTTCGAATATGGGTCATCTGGGATTAAAAACTAGGTCACTAGGTCAAATCAGAGAAAAACCTTGTGTATGCAATATAGGGACTGCATTTTACACCGGGTCTTGAAATTTGATCAGAATGTTCGTCTGGATGAAATCTAGATCAAGTTCAAATATGGGTCATTTTGGTTCAAAAACTAGGTCACCCGGTCAAAACAAAGAAAAGGTATGTAATAGGGGCTGCATTTAACTCTGGATAACCGTCCGGTAATCAATATATTGTATTGTTATGTACTTTGTTACAAATGTATATTAGAGATGGTACTTAAAAATTCAAATTGCATCTAATATTACTTTCTTTTGAAAACTTAATACCGGAGTACCTCAGTTATATAATGGTTTAACTTTCATACTTTAAGTTCATTTTTCATGCTGAAAGGCAATATTTAATCTGAAAAATTAGTTCCTACTTGGAAAAGTGAAGCCAGTGACAGATAACTCTTCTAGGACTATTTAGTTATCTGAACAAAGTATGCATAGGTTCGGATGTGTTTCCCAAAAATATAGTTTACTTCAAAATCTACGAATAATTCAAAAATCAGTTTTCTTTCGTTATTTATAGCTGTAATCGTGATCTGTTTGTTTTCTGTTTTATTTTGAAGTTTAAAACTACCAACTAATTACCCACCGTGTCCTTTAATTTTCTACTACATGCCGAAACAGTTTGCAACAAACTGCAGCATTTTTCTTTCATCTGTGATATCTGCCTGGCAAGTGGCCTCCAATAAAAGTGAGACAGCAGTGATTGCAGCACTTAAAAACATCTACTTCTCAGTTTCTTTCTGATTCTGATTTAATTATATTTTAAAGTTAATAATATTCTCTTAAAGGTATAGACACTTGCATTCTTGTATACATACACACAGTGTATTAATAATAATAATAATAATAAAGTCTTTATTTAACAAGGCAACACAGTTGGGTATACCCAGTCTTCCAGGTGAGCCTCCAATTAACTCTGCCCATGGCATGGAAAATAACAATTATTGCTGTTAAAAAGTGTGTCCCCTGTACCCCCACAAACAGAGTTTGGGGGGTATATAGGAGTGAGCTTGTCGGTCGGTCAGTCTGTTGGTTTTCATGGTTTCTGGACATTAACTCATGAAAGGCATGACAGATTTAAATAATTTTTGGTACACAGGACTGGTGAAACATCATTAAATACCATTCATAGTGTTATTTCTAGAGTTCAAAAAGGGCAGGGTGCTGCCTAAAAGGGGCAGGGTGCTGTCCGAGAGTGGCAGGGTACTCTTTTAGACGTGAAAGTTACCATAGCAGTAGTTGAATTTCTAGATGTCTATAGTTAATATGTATTCCATTTATGTTTATTGCACACTTAAAGGAAATGTTTCAGAATAAAGTGGTAAATCTTCCCAAAACCAGTAACATAGATTACAAAGACATTTTACTTACTTTATAGTTTAGGTAAAACCATTCAAGCCTTTCTCTTAAAAAATGTCACCAAGAAGGGCCTTAATATAAGCTTAATCTTGAAACCAAGATCATGTTGTAAACAACATAGTAAAAGGCCTGTTTCAGGTCACATTGTAAACTAATAATTATCAAAAGTCATGTTGTATTGATCAGGTCTTTCATCAATACTTCATAAACAGAAAAATGCTATTACAGTCAGGTTAAAGTTAACTAAAACGAATATCCAAAATATACCATCCAGATACTGGTACACTTTCGGAATGTTGTCTGGAAGTAGCTTTTACTCAGTTTACATGACCCACTAGGGTAAACCAAAGATAGTTCCTCAAATTTTGATGTTTTTCATCATAAAAAATACAACAGTCAGCTTTTTTGAAGGAAATATGGAAAAAATGCATACGACATCGGGAGTAATAAGACTCGGGAGGCAGTAAACAGTTTTCTGAGCTTCTCGGCCTAGAGTCGCCTACCTAACTTTCAAAACCTCACACAAAAGTCTGTAACCACACACCTGAAATAAAGATATTGCAACATTAACATCACTGTATGTCTATCGTTACAAACCATCTGCAATACATCTCTAATATCTAGTTTTCTGTTTACAAGACCTGAATTTTGTGCTCTCCCGGTCGTGGAAACTGATGACGAAAAAAGCTAAATTTGCCAATTTTTCAATCGCTGCAGAAAATTCCCTGAAAATGATAGCCACAATTGCTACACTGTTCCATACTCCAGTAACACTGTAAAATCTGAAAATAAGCTGAAATATATGGGCCATCCGTACCGTTTTTTCACTATTCCACTTTTCCTGAGGCACCTGCTAAAATGACAACCCCACTTTCAGCTAGCTCAGAGGAAGCATGTATACGCTCCTGCAAGTCATTACGTCATACTATCAAGATCAAGGCTACTCAACTGATTTTCTTTAAATAAGTGAAACTCAATTCTAGCCGCTGAAACTTCAATTCTAGCAATTATTATTATTTAGAAGTTCAAATATGCACTTCATTCCGTAAATTGCCTCTTATTTGTAAATTTCACAAGACCTGAATTTTGTGCTCTCCCGGTCGCGGAAACTGATGACGAAAAAAGCTAAATTTGCCAATTTTTCAATCGCTGCAGAAAATTCCCTGAAAATGATAGCCACAATTGCTACACTGTTCCATACTCCAGTAACACTGTAAAATCTGAAAATAAGCTGAAATATATGGGCCATCCGTACCGTTTTTTCACTATTCCACTTTTCCTGAGGTCCCTGCTAAAATGACAACCCCACTTTCAGCTAGCTCAGAGGAAGCATGTATACGCTCCTGCAAGTCATTACGTCATACTATCAAGATCAAGGCTACTCAACTGATTTTCTTTAAATAAGTGAAACTCAATTCTAGCCGCTGAAACTTCAATTCTAGCAATTATTATTATTTAGAAGTTCAAATATGCACTTCATTCCGTAAATTGCCTCTTATTTGTAAATTTCACCCCGGCCAATTCGACACTAACAGCTGAAAACTGTTTACTGCCTCCTCGAGGACGGACATTCTAAACTTTCTTTTACTTTCATTATTCATTAAAATTTGTGCATTTTGTAGTTGAAATTACAGAAGAATCAAACTGCATTGATATATACTTGTTATTATACTAAACAACGGTCTAATTTAAATTTTGCACACACAAAATCTAGGGCACTTTTCATGTGCACGGTAATCAGCTGGCCGCATACGAACGCCTTTTTGACATTACACGGGATCCATACTCTTTATCAATTAGTTTTAACACTTCATTGATTCTCATTACCTGTGTGCACTCGCCGTGACGTAATTTGCTGATCAAAAAATCGTCGAGGCATGTCAACAGGGAAATTGGCGGGATTTAGCAGAAGATCAAAGGCAAGAGGGCACATTTTAAGGGCAGCGTTCGACATTGAGGTCAGTAGGTCAAGGTCACAACGACCTGGAACAGTTGAACGGTTTCCGGATGATAATTTGAGAATGCTTGGACCTAGGGTCATAAATTTTGGTACACAGGTGTAACATCATCAAATACAGATCAGGTTTGACTTTGAGGTTAGTAGGTCAAGGTCACAAGGACCGGGTACAGTTAAACGGTTTCCGGATGATAACTTGAGAATACTTGGGTCTAGGGTCATGGAAGTTGATAGGAGGTTGGTCATGACCAGCAGATGTCCCCTATTGATTTTAAGGCCAAAGGTCAAGGTCACAGTGACCCGGAACAGTTAAACCGTGTTCGGACGATAACTTTAGAACACTTGGGCCTATGATCACGAAACTTAATAGGGAGGTTGATCATGACCAGCAGATGACCCCTATTGATTTTGAGGTCAAAGGTCAAGGTCACATTGACCCAGAACAGTTAAACCGTTTCCGGATGATAACTTGAGAATGCTTGGGCCTAAGATCATGAAACTTGATAGGGAGGTCTATCATACCAGCAGGTGACCCATTTTGATTTTGAGGTCCGACTTTGACATTGGCTTACTTCTGTGACAAGGCCGTATTTAGGGGGTATAATTCGTCACTCCTGTGACAGCTCTAGTTTTTAGCTCGACTATTCGAAGAATAAGTAGAGCTATCCTACTCACCACGGCGTCGGCGTCACACCTTGGTTAAGTTTTTCGTACCAGTCCACATTTTGACAAAGTCTTTTGAGATAAAGCTTTGAATTTTTCAACACTTGTTTACCATCATCATGGCCAGTTATAGGCAGGAGCACATAACTCCATCAAGGATTTTGGCTGAATTATGGCCCCTTTTGACTTAGAAATCATGGTTAAGTTTTTCGTACCAGTTCTTATTTTGACAAAGTCTTTTAAGATAAAGCTTTGAAACTTTCAACACTTGTTTACCATCACCATGGCCAGTTATAGGCAAGAGTACATAACTCCATCAAGGATTTTGGCTGAATTATGGCCCCTTTTGACTTAGAAATCATGGTTAAGTTTTTCGTACCAGTTCATATTTTGACAAAGTCTTTTAAGATAAAGCTTTGAAACTTTCAACACTTGTTTACCATCATCATGGCCAGTTATAGGCAAGAGCACATAACTCCATCAAGGATTTTGGCTGAATTATGGCCTCTTTCGACTTAGAAATCATGGTTAAGTTTTTCGTACCAGTTCATATTTTGACAAAGTCTTTTAAGATAAAGCTTTGAAACTTTCAACACTTGTTTACCATCACCATGGCCAGTTATAGGCAAGAGTACATAACTCCGTCAGGGATTTTGGCCGAATTATGGCCCCTTTCGACTTAGAAATCTTGGTTAATATTTCGTACCAATTCATATTTTGACAAAGTCTTTTGAGATAAAGCTTTGAAACTTTCAACACCTGTTTACCATCACCATGTCCAGTTATAGGCAAGAGTACATAACTCCATCAAGGATTTTGGCTGAATTATGGCCCCTTTTGACTTAGAAATCTTGGTTAAGTTTTTCGTACCAGTTCATATTTTTTGTAAAGTGTTTGACATATGGCTTTGAAACTTTTATCACTTGTTTAGTATAATAGTCTCTATCTGTAGGAAAGAGAAAATAACTCTGTCATCTATTTTGGCTGAATTATGGCCCTTTTTGGACTTTGAAATTGGTTCTGTTTTCATACAAGTCCATGTTTTGTCAAAACTATTTGACATATGGCTTTTAAACTTTGAACACTTGTTTATCGTTATGATTTCCATCTGTAGGCAAGAGTACATAACTGTTTTGACTGAATTTAATATGGCCCTTTTTTGACTTTGAAATTGCCTCATATCTTGCCATTTAGTGCAAGACTTATCAATATCAAAGTAATATAGGAACATTGTTTTTCTAATCTATTTATTTCTTTTGTCTATATTTTCTTTGGAAATATTTTGACCCCATTCTTCAATCAATTCTTCGAATAGTCGAGCGCGCTGTCATCAGACAGCTCTTGTTTCTTCTTCTAGGTCAATAACCAACCTCACAGGATCAAGTCCCATAACTATGACATGTATTTTGGGCAAATTATGCCCCCTTTTTGACTTGGAAAATCCTGGTTAAAGTTTTGCATGCAAGTTACTATCTCCAAAACTAATGCAGATATTGATTTGAAACTAAACATGTGTCTTTGGGGTTATAAAACTAGGTGATAGCATCCAGTCCAATAAATCTGACATGTATTTGGCTAAATTATGCCCCCTTTTGGAAATCCTGGTTAAAGTTTTGCATGCAATTTTCTATCTCCAAAACTAATGCAGATATTGATTTGAAACTTAACATGTGTCTTCGGTTTATAAAACTAGATCTTAGCATAATGTCCCATAACTCTGACATGTATTTTGCAAAATTATGTCCCCTTTTGACATTAAAAACTTTTGGTTAAAGTTTTACATGCAAGTTACTATCTCCAAAAGTAATGCAGATACTGGATTGAAACTCTATAGATATTTCAACATTTAGGATAATATTCCTGCTTCTGGGCAGGGCTCCAGATAATTTTTTTGACCTATGAGTATTTACTCATCATAATTTTTGTGAATGAGGAAAATGGTAAAATCTGAAATTTACTAGGAGTAATTTTACTCCTGAAAATTTGTAAATGTGAAAAAAAAAGAAAACGGTTTTATAACATATTTATTAATTTGGTGTAACACCCATGAATTTGTTTGCAGTTCAGTTTCAATTCAGCATTCAAGTTTTTGCTTTTTGTTCTCCCTTGGCTTACTTTGCTTAAAACACCGCTACTGAACCCAATAGAATACTCAATATAGCTTTAAATATGTTTTAATGATCGTTCTTGTTGGTTTAAAGATGTGTAGTGTTTGTTCACTTTTTACAATCTTAGAAAGAGACATTTTGTTGTTTACTCTACACCAGAGGTTGATATTTTAAATCGACACCGCTTTAAAATACACTATCATACCATCAATATTGTTTTCCAACTATTTGATTTACGAATGCATTGGGTAAATAATATAGTTTAACTTATTAAGTACCATTCAATGCGTGTGTACGTTCTGTGTGGGAGAATTAATGCTGACCGTGCTTTGTTACGTAACGCCATTAGATGAATCAGATTTTGTTTACGCTAGTAAAAAGTCATTGCAGGAGTTTCTGTAATGTCTTATACGCTTAAAAATGATTGCACATATGCATTATTTCAAAGCGTATTTACGCTGATACGCATCTTATCTGGAGCCCTGTTCTGGGACAACAATTCAGATAGTCTAGCATTGGCTGTCTTACAGTTTGGGAATGCTTCCTTTTACCAGACATAGCTTTGTAGGGGAAAATAGCCCTGCTTACTCTTGCACTTTCCCGTTACACTAGGGATCTGCTACATAAAAAAAGAGATCATTAATTATTATAGTTATTTTAAAATTTATGCTTGAAATTATAAAGCAGTTTAAAACCAAGAAGAATGGAAGAATTTATTTTTACTTTGAAGATGAAATGAATACTATATCTGTTATGTGTTGCAGGCTTGTCATTGAAACATTAAAAGAAGTGGATGATCAGAGAAAATGTTTCCGGTTAGTGGGAGGGGTATTGGTGGAACGTACTGTGAAGGACGTGTTACCAGCACTTGTTAATAACAAAGAACAAGTATGTATATTAAATTTTTAATGTTGCTAAATGCATGTCTGGTTAATAAATAGATGTCATGGCATTACATCATTTATACGGATAACCGATAACAAAATCCAGATCTGGAGATCTGGCAAACAGAAAAAATAGTGCCACAAATAAATTGTAACTTGTTTATAAAACTGGCATTCTTTCTAGAAATTTGATATAAAGTTTGAAATATTGACATATTATTGAATTAACTTCATATGATGTGATAAAATCAGCTTGAACTTAGCATAACTTTTTAATCATTGTAAGATATCTTGAGAATAAGCACTTAATTTTACCATTTGACTATTAAAGAAAATATGTAAATTTATATCTGGGAGAGGTTCTGAAAATCTACATTTTAGAATGCTATTAAAGTGTATTACTACATTAAAAAATTACTTTTCCTGTAGCCTCTATTTCTGAACAAATTATGAAAACTTGCTTGAGATCCAAATAAGGTGTCTGCTATTGTGATTGCTCTGTATTTGTCAGCTGCGCCTTAGTTTTACTGTTAACAGAATAGATCTTACAGTTATGGCAGAGTCTAAATGAATCTTGGTCAGAATGTTTGCATCAGTAAAAGTTTGATCAAGTTTAATAATGGATCATCTAGGGCTAAAAATTTAGTCAGATAAAAGAAAAACATTGCCAATACTCTAGAGGCCACATTTACAACTGATCTTAAATGAAACTGTCAAGATTTGAAATTGAGTCATCTTAGGAATGAAAAATGATGGATGTTATGGCAGGCTTTGAGAACATTTTAATCTGGTCTTGTTTCCATGGATACTGCTATCATTCATTTAAGGAAATTAAGAATTATTAGAGAATATAAGAAATTCTTGTTTTAGTGGTAATCATTGAATTAAAAGAAAAACGATGTTGTGATCAAGTTGTGCCGCATTACACTAATTGCAATGTTTTCATTTTATTCATGCTGTTTTCTGTTCTTGTCTCAAACTAGTTCAGTCTCATTTATAGCATAATTTGAATGACATTTTGTTGAATGTTTCAGATGGGGAAACTTGTAGAAACACTGTCTCGGCAGCTAGAGCAGAAGGGCAAAGAAATTAATCAATATAGAGAAACTCATAATCTCAAAATCAAGGGTGAAGAAAATAAGGATGTAGAAAAACAGGACAAAGATACAGCTAAAGCAGGGGGAGTTCTTGTTGCTAAGGACAGCTGATGAACTGTTTGTTGATGAAGGACTATTTTGTATACAATTTTCGAGGACATTTTGCACAGAGATTAGAATTTTGAAAATAAGGCGCACAGCCATTTATGGAGATTTTATGTTGGAAAAAATGTATTAAACACGGTCTTGTGCTACTGTAGAACATTCTGTGATAAACTGCTTATGGCTTAAAGCACGTTATTTTTTTAAGCTTAAGAAATCTTGCATACGATAACAAAATCATTTAAATAATTACTGTACATGTTGCCAGTATCAATTGAATAATAAATTATTGTACCCCCCGACAACAAAGTTGTAAGGGGGGGTATACTGGTTTCAGGTTGTCTGTCTGTCTGTCTGTCTGTCCGTCTGTCCGTAGACGCAATCTTGTGCGCACCATCTCTCCTTATCCCCTTGACAGAATTTAATGAAACTTCACACAGGTGATCAGTACCAACAGTAGTAGTGCATGGGGCATGTTAGGTTCTTTTAGAAAAAAAATTTGCAGAGTTATGGGACTTTGTTTTTTTGTTACTATACTATATACATAGACACAATCTTGTGCGCACCATCTCTCCTCATCCCCTTGACACAATTTAATGAAACTTCACACAAGTGATCAGTACCAACATTAGTTGTGCATGGGGCATGTTAGGTTCTTTTAGAAAAAAAATTTGCAGAGTTATGGGACTTTGTTTTTTTGTTACTATACTATATACATAGACACAATCTTGTGCGCACCATATCTCCTCATCCCCTTGACACAATTTAATGAAACTTCACACAAGTGATCAGTACCAACCCTAGTTGTGCATGGGGCATGTTAGGTTCTTTTAGAAAAAAAATTTGCAGAGTTATGGGACTTTGTTTTTTTGTTACTATGCTGTATACATAGACACAATCTTGTGCACACCATCTCTCCTCATCCCCTTGACACAATTTAATGAAACTTCACACAAGTGATCAGTAACAACAGTAGTTGTGCATGGGGCATGTTAGGTTCTTTCAGAAAAAAAATTTGCAGAGTTATGGGACTTTGTTTTTTTTTTGTTACTATACTATATACATAGACACAATCTTGTGCGCACCATATCTCCTCATCCCCTTGACACAATTTAATGAAACTTCACACAAGTGATCAGTACCAACCCTAGTTGTGCATGGTGCATGTTACATTCTTTTAGATAAATATTCTGCATAGTTATGGGACTTTGTTTTTTGTTACTATACTGTATACATACATTCTATATACATACAGTCCACATAATTATGCAATCTTGTGTGCATCAAATTGCAATGTACTGTGTCAGTGCATGCGGGGGGTACATTCATCACCTTTAGTGATAGCTCTAGTTCTTTCATATTTAGGTTAACTGCCTGAACTTTTTCTTTATGATAACAAGATTCTCTATTTAGGTATAATTCTTACAAGCATAATCAGAAACCTGTTTTTATAGTGCCCTGTGTATTCTGGGATTTAAAGTTTGAAGATAGCCAGTCAACTGAGATGTCACTGCCAGTATTGAAATAGAACTTGAATGAGTGCTATTTGATGTGTTTTATACCTAAAATAAAAGCCAGAAATCATTCATTTACAGAAATGAAGTACAGTCAAACCTGTGCTTAAGACCGCCCTGAATAAAAAACCACCTGATTACAAAATCCACTGTTTTCTCCATTTGATTTATTATAAATACTGTAAAACTACTTGTGTTGAAGATTATATGCCAAAAAGGCTACTTTTTCATTTCTCAAGTGTGGTCTTTACAGAGAAGTTTGACTGTACAGGAATAATTAATACATGCTGGTCATTTAAAAGTTTATTCAGATGTTCGGTATTGTAGCATATCAGGTTGAGGTTTTCAGAAACAAAAGTATTGTATGTCAAAAAGTTAAAACATTCTTCTTAAATTCTTTTTTTTTTCATCATGGCAATAGTTTGCATGATTATTTCACCAAATTTTTCGTTGGGCATTGTATCCATTTTATATTTCTTTAAAGATTGAGCTGTAACGTAGACAAAAACAAAACCAAGACTTCAACTTTCCATATGGTAAAGATAGGTTCTAATTTTAACCTGTCTTAAACTGCCACTTGCTTTAAGCAGTCGCATTGTGTCGCTCACTTGATTGCTGCTTAATGGAGGTTTGACTGTATATTTAACATGGATGAAAATTCAGTTAAGTGAAAGGCTTTAAAGTTACTCGTTCACATTTCTAGAGAGTTGTGACATCATTACATTTCATATTTTATTACATGTACAATCATCTATTCTTTCCTTTTTTATTGTGTTTTTAAATTACATTACTTATGGTCGTTATTGAAAACATATTCATGACACGTATCTCACTGTAGGTATCCCGGGTAACCTTTCAGAATTTTCCTTCTACGTTAAAAAAAGTATCGATGTATTCATTAATGTGCAAAAGATAAAATTTTTGTCTTTTAGTTTATTTTATTTCAAAATGTATACTGATAAAGCAAAAGCATTATGAGTTGTCAAAATATGGTGAAGAGAACAAAATTAATAAATGAAAACAAAATTATTCATTGAAAAGTATTCATTATTTCTTTTACCTCAGGTTAATACTCTGTGTAAAATTTACATAGACCAAAAGCCATTTAGTTTAAATACAAAATTTTGGTATAATAATTTTAAACACCACTTCAAAGAATAGCTCATTAAGTAGGGCTATTGTACTCGCCTCTGGCGTCTGTGTCAGTATTCAGGTTAAAGTTTTATGGCAGGCTTCTCAGTTTCTCTGTATCTTCTTAACTACAGTGCCTTTTATCATTGAACTTTACATAAGCGTTGGTCTTTGAAAGGGGCAGACATCTGATAGTTAAGGGTCAGGTATCCTAAAGGACAAGGTAACTTGGACCAAATGTTGCAGTTGTGCTGACTTTACTACATAGAGTACATTTTCGATTTTCCTTGTCTGGACCACAACTCCAAAAGTGCTAATGGGATTTCAGTGAAACTTGGAATATCAGTAGACATCAGTGAGGGGAAATGCAGTGCTAAGAATCAAAATATTGTCTTTAATTACTAGTATTTGTTCATTATCAGCCTTTTTATCACCCACCAATGGCAGGGGTATATAGATTTGGTGGTATTCTTTCAGTTGTATTCGTCTACACATCAATTCATCCATCCTGTATATTTTTGAAAATGCTCATTATTTCAGTTAGAATGATCAAACCTTACATAATTATTGATTAGCACATGAGAAAACTAAACAAATGAAGATCATGTTAAGTTGGTGGTGCACAGGCAGTTGTTGTCAGAATCTGATTCTCTTCAGTAACTTAAGAGTTATTACCCTTTGACTGTTTTAAAATCCAGAAATTCCCACATAACGAAGTAATCCATAGATGGATCTTTATACTTAAAACAATTATATATCATTATAAGGCAGTGTTGTATGCACATCTTTCAGCAGGATCTCTTCAGTAACTAAGTTGTAGTGCACAGTGCAACTGTTGTCAGGATCTCTTCAGTAACTGCAGAGTTATTGCCCTATAATTGTTTTAGACATCATAAATTCCCACAAAACAAAGTAACCATTGATTGATCTTCATCAAACTTAATATAAATATAGATCACTACAGGCAGTGGTGCACATTCAACTTTTGTCAGGATCTCTTCAGAGTGATTTCCCTTTTCTTGTTTTAAAATCCATAAAATCCCACATAATAAAGTAATCCATTACCGGTAATAGATCTTCATGAAACTTACATATAAATCACTTTAGGTTAGTGGTGCATGCAAATCTTTCAGATGTTTAAAAATTTACATAAATTCACACATAACAAAATTGCCCATTGATGGATCTTGTTGAAACGTGATTCAAGTATAAATCACGGAAGGGAAGTTGTTCACATGCAGCTGTTGCCATGCTATTATCACTTAAACTTAATTGTTCTAAAATGCATGAATACCTACCCAATGAAGAAACCAGTAGATAGGAATTCATTAAATTAAATACACAACAGCATTCTAGTGTGGTGGTGCAAATGCAAATTTCAT
This sequence comes from Mercenaria mercenaria, assembly GCF_021730395.1. Classification (NCBI taxonomy): domain Eukaryota; kingdom Metazoa; phylum Mollusca; class Bivalvia; order Venerida; family Veneridae; genus Mercenaria; species Mercenaria mercenaria. The sequence goes on from NC_069370.1 coordinate 48,935,475, forward strand.
GAGGATTTCTTCATTAACCTAAGAGGAGTTATTGCCCTTGAATTGTTTTAAAATCCTTACATTCCAACTTAAAGTACACAACCATAGTCAGATATACAATAGAAAAGAGCAGTGATGCATGATCAACTTCTTTCAGGATTTCTTCAGTAACTGCTGTGTTATTTCCCTTTAACTGCTTTAAAATCCACAGATTCATATGTTATGAAGTAGCCAATATATAGAACTTCATTAAACATTATAATAAATATTCAACAGCTTTAGTTGGTGGTGCACATGCAATTCCATCAGGATCACATCAGTAACCTCAGAGTTTCAAAGTTGAAAACATAAGATTGGCTATGTCGTCGGGCTGATGGATGTGTGGAGGAAAAATTGGGTTTCCTTTTAATAATTTTTGTTTGGGTTTAGATATTGAAATGAAACTTGGCCTATATGTAGCTTATGTAGTAAGACCAAGGTTGGATTGAATTTAGGTTCAGTGGAGTCAAGGTCACTGTTACTAAAAATAGAAAAAAAAACAGTTTCCACTCAAAAACATGTTTCAATTGACAGATTGAAATTAAACTTGACATATAAGTAGCTTATAGAAAATCAAAGGCTGGGATTACATATGTGGTCAGTGTGGTCAGGTTCAGAGTCATTATTAGTGATTAAATGTGCTTACATACAAAATTCCACCGTGGTGCAGTGGTCCAGAGTGTTGGGCCAAAGCTACTTTTTGTGATGTGAAACGGATGGGTCTAGGTTCAAATCCCACTGAGCGCATAACTAAAAAAATATCTTCCACTCAGTATCTAGTTTAGGTACAGCTATTGTCAGCAAACTTGGTGTGTAGATAGCTTTTATTAAAAACAAAGGTTGGGAATGTATTTGTGGGTCACACTGGTCAGGGTCAAGGTCACTGTAACCGGAAATAGAAAATGGTTTCTGCTCAGTAATTTTAGTTTGGAATGAGATAACTTAATCAATCCAAAAAGTTAGACTCTTTGCAGAAGACAGTGCCATTTACTTCAGTCTTACAACAAACAGTCAAACCAAACTTCTAACCTTGGAGCCAACAGTAGGGAATGGAGTTTAATCCTTGTAAATACCAGCTCAATCTTCTCACCATATCTACAAATCCACCACCTGCTAAATATATCGTATATACAGTTAAAATTAGTCTCCGCAACAAAGTACCTTGGCAAAGACATCTCTTCTGACCTATCCTGGGATACATACCTAATTGGATAACAAGTAAGATCAAAACACACTGGACGTGAGAAGGAGAAGCATTAAAGAAGATTTCTGTTCAGTCTTAACTCTTAAGCATGCAAGGCAGCTTGAAAAATGCTATATTGTCTGGTGCCCTTGCGCCGAAACGTCCAACTCCCAAGTAGAAGCCATTTAATGAATAGTCAGCTTTACAAAACCAATGCCAATTGAATGCTAAATCCTTTGAAGTGGCACGAAAGTTACAATGACGTAAAGACACAAAAAAAAACAGCTTGATCGCCATCTCGATCCATGACTGCTTGACGATATTGACTTGACAATATAGACGCTATCAACCATTTGCTTACTGGTTTGTATACAACAGATTATCGTGTTTTCTTTTCTTTTCCACGGGACCTCCGTGGCCGAGTGGTTAGAGTCGTTGACTTCAAACCATTTGCCCCTCATCGATGTGGGTTCGAAACCTCATTTGGGGCGTAAAATTCTTCATGTGAGAAAGCCATCCAGCTGGCTTACGGAAGGTCGGTGGTTCTACCCAGGTGCCCGCTCGTGATGAAATTGTGCACGGAGGGGCACCTGGGGTCTTCCTCCACCATTATGACCTAAAATTGTGTCGGTGCGACGTTAAACCCAACAAAATAAAAATAAATAAATTTCTTTTCCACGGACATTTTCCCTTAGAATAGTTAATCTAGACCCTCCTCTGCAACCCCTCTCCCCCACATTCTCCCCAGTATTCCAGCATTGGTTTAGCATAAATGGAAAATAGATCACGAATCCCTAAAAAAACTCTATGGTCCAGTATTCTTACGAACACCGGTTCCATCATGTGACAGGGCTCATGCATGCTACTTTGAGTTTGTTGGTCACATTCCTGTTATGTTAGTAAATGTTACTAGTGTTAAGATGGTTTGTGATATTTGTTTGCTGAACTGTTTTGGCTATTAATTTGTACATGCATTTATCTGTAATGCTGATGCCCTTAAAGGGCAGAGAATTGAAATAAAACTTGAAACTTGAAAAAATTTAAAGTTTCAAAAACTTAAACCGTATGGTGTACGTAAGAATACTTAAATAACGTTCTGAGAGAAAGCCTGTTTGGTAACGTAGCAAATGGCGAAAATTCAGTCATATATCTACAAAGGAGTTTCAAAATGATAGGGACATTTTTCATATAACTGATATGGTTCTAGGCGAAAGTTACAGCAACTAACATCTCTGGTTACTATGGAAGACTCTTCTTCCTCCTATTTACATGAGGGCGGATGTGTTAATATTACCAGCGTTTGCTTAAAGTTGGTTATCAGAGAGAACAAACTATACTTTGCATATTAAGTCTCTTTATTACACAATGTCAGTAACAGGTATACACGTATGTTCATCTGTATGTAGTGTATAACCCTCGTTACAGGAGCAAACATAGCTTCCCCAGGTGTTGATACACGTCTGGTCACATGGCTTTTCTGTACGACACTCGTTTACATCTGAAAAATGTTAAATGTAATAGTTTGTTCAAGCGAAATCATCATAAAGTTGTGCTTTAACACAGATTGCGTTGCATGAAGCATGGGGAGATCAAATATCGGATCAAACTTGGAAAAAAGGAAAAGAAACATTTTTATCGCGAATTTAGAAGTAAGTGGGCAATAGAAAAGTGCCTTGACCCATGGCAAAACCTCATCTAAGACATGTTTTGGTAAAGGATTAAAGACCATTTTACATGAGCAGCACCATGAGAAAACATATGCATAGTGCATTTGCGACCAGCATGGATCCAGACCAGACTGCGCATGGTCTGGATCCATGCTGGTCGCTTTCAAAGCCATTTGCAATTAGAGAAACCGTTAGCGAACAGAATGGATCCTGACCAGACTGCGCGGATGCGCAGGCTGGTCTGAATCCATGCTGGTCGCAAATGCACTATGTTGGTTTTCTCATGGTGCGGCTCATATTTACTTTTGTGTTGTTTTTATTTTTGGTCTTTCGGACTCGTGGAATCCATTCAGTTTTCCTTTATACTAGAGTTCTGCATAAGTCGAGGACAGGACGGGTGTTGTACATTTCACTTCATTTATCTTGAAAATACTCGAACTGAATGTGCAATTATATTGTTTGATTGAACTGTATACTTCCAAACGATCTTCCAGATTTAGTTGTGTAATGAAGCTGTCTCTGCAGAAACTAGCAAATATAAAAGGAAGTACACAGATAAAGTTTGAACATAGGCACGACCGTATCTCATTGAACTTGCTGTCATATATTTCTGCGCTATATATCGTTTTCGTGACAAGTAATGTTTTGCTCTAAACATATTGAAACAATGTGAAATAATGGCTCGATTCAGCACTAGTTCATAGCCGTTATGTCATCCACAGCCGTCATACTCGTTATATTGTGCGCAGGAAACACATGTCGCATTCAGGTGCAGTAAACACAAGAAAACAAGTGTTTGAAATTTACCAAACTGGCAAATGATTCCATAGAAACCACTAGGACAGTGACATCGGTGATGTTTACAAGAACCGCCATTTCTACACGCAGGAATACATGTCGTGTCTGCAAGAAAACATACACAAAAAATGATGATCAATAAATACTCTTTCAGAATCCTTTTGAAGAATAAGTCATTACTTAACAAAGAAAAATGAATACGAACATGCAGAGGATACCTGTTTGTGTCAAGATCGAAGTGAACACCAAATGTAATTTTCTTCAGGGGCGGCGTAGCCACGAGTGAAAATGTAAGATATGATGTTTACGAGTGAAGGATATTTTGAAAATACATGTGAAACGAATAAAATATTTCTTTTTGTTTTACATTCAAACGAAATTGTTTCCATGTTACAGTGTATATAGTATTTCAATCTGATTTTCCAGTAATTCAATGAAAAGCATATGATAAAAATCCTTCGACCTCGTATATTGTACCTTCCACGAAAACCATCTGATGCAAGGGAAATCCGACACAACTACACTTACTGAAACAGTTACAGACACTGATATTTCTTAAATCCAAATGGAAATTTTGTTATTAAGTGAAAGATATTCTGTTCTGGTATAAACCAAGGACAAGACAAAGATCCAGTACGAATAGCCACTCCAATAATAGAACGCATACTCACCAAGGGAATCGGATAAAGCCCTCTTTCAGTGTATGTATTGATGTGTGGAAAATATAGACATTCACAGAAAATACACTGACGAAGTAAAACTGGTAGATAACAAGGACAACAAAAACATATAAAGGGACACAAAGAGGCTCCGCCTTGGATCCGTTAGTAGCAAACTACTACTGGGGATTTTAGAACTGTTACTGGGCGTAAACTGTCACTCGTAATCCATACCGTGTTATAAAGTTACAGGACAGTGTTTATAAAATTAACACTTGCCAGGGTAAATCCTTTGCATCAGTAATGGTAACAAAAGTCAAAGAAAGTAAAATGCTGCATGTATAAAATTCATAAAAGTTAAACCTAAATAACTATATCGCATGTGTTCAATGCCTTTGCAGAAGGCAAAGAAACAAGATAAATACATCTGTACTATTAAAACTGCGATGAAACAGGCCAGAAGACACATATCTAAGTAACTTAGTCCCACTGCACTTCTGGAACTGCCTATCATGCTGCTTTCCACCTGTTCAATCAGAAACAATCAAAAAGGAATGCTTAACGACAATCTTTTAAAGGACCGAACAACAGACGTGAAAAAAGTCTGTCTGGGCATAATAACCTTATTACATAGAACCTACTCAAACAAGTTCTGCCATCAGGATTTAAACGCGATCCTGGGGGACAAATGCATGTGTAGCCTCCGTACGTGTTCCGACACTGATGCTGACAAAGTCGATCTCCGTACTTCGCACACTCATCCTTATCTGAAAGAAATAGGAATGTTTGCATGAAATTTACTGGACATGCAAGATGATACAGCTTGATAGACTGATACTTGAACGCCCTTAACTAGCAATCTTAATGATACGAAGATTCTAATGACCCCACAAGAGTCGTGTCTTGTTTTTGAAATGTTAGACTTAATTATATTTTACCCAATTACTTTTTCCACTGCTTGCATTAATGCAATATTTTTACGAAACCTAGTTTCGTCCATTAAATGGTCAAGGAAAATGCTCAAGGACGGAAAGTCAGTAACTAGACCTTATATAATACCAGTTAGCGTCTCAATTTGCCTTAAACATTAAGTAAACGATAAGAGGAAGCATGCACGTGTTTAACTCTAATGGCCGAGAGGTTCTTGATATATAACAACACTTTTGAAATGAGTACATATGTACCTATCTGACAGTAAAGTCCTTCAAATTCGCTTGCACATCTACAATGCCCCCGTACACATTGACCGTTGTTGAGACAGTCTGGGATACATCCTGGGTCTGCATGTATAAAGAGCAAATTTAAAACTAGTATGAGTCAGTAGAATTGTATAAGTCGACTGAAATTTATAGCATTTTGATTTGACTTCACGTGACGGACATGAATTAATTTGGAATTTAAAACAATTTTATGTTTGTTAAACCAAAATACAATTGTTTAATAAAGTTCACTGAAAGCTGGCAAAGAACATTCACATCTTGTTCACTATTAGACTGTTTACAGTGTCTGTGGTTTGCGTGTCGATCACTCTGAATATAAATCAGTATTTCTGTACTTAATTCAACCTCCATTATCATACCGGAACATGTCTGTCCGTCCGTGCCAAGCAACATCCCAACGGGACAAGTGCATTGGTAAGTACCGAAAGTGTTTTCACATCCATACTCACACGGCCAGCTTTCACATTCATTTACATCTGAAATAAAAAATATTTATGGTAATAACAACATCTGCAAGCATAGGTGGGTGGCTTAATTTTGTACAGAAATTACTGATTTAGAAGATCAGTCAATGTCTATGAGGAAAATTAAGTACACGATTAGGTAATTTTACATTAGGGTGTAATACAGTATAAACAACAATACAAACAAAACATAAGTATGAGTAATAAATTAAAACTCTACAGGTAGACGATGCATTCGTAAAGAGCAAATACAAAAGCCAGATAATACCAATATGACAAGCATGTCCGGTGATTCCCGGCGGACAAAGACATGTGTCGTTGTCACAAGTGCCGCCGTTTGCGCAATCTGGATTACATCCGGACAATAGCATATCTGCAGGTAAATCACATGGTCGTATACCTCCTGCAACAAATATAGGACATTATATAGAACTAAGATTCGATTATTTATCTGATTTATCTTGACAAAAATTTGGATATCTGTATACACGATTTTTGCAAGAAATGTTAAACACTACAATTTCAAAATACTAACATGTTCAATCAAATGAAAAACCATATTTAGACGAAGAAATCTGGTCTATAGGACTGAAATCTCAAAGAAATCCGAAGTGCAAAACTTCACATGCTAAATGATATTCCTATACTGTTTCATTATCCTAGACCAAAAATACTGTCTGCAATACTTGCAACAAAACTTTTAGACCCCTTTTTTAAGCATATATTTAACTAAATCATAGGCTATAACTCCGGTGTGGCTGTGTGAAATTCCAGTTGAAACACCAGGCGCACAGCTTCACATGCTGAATGCCAATCCTGTGAGATATGATGACTCTGGGTCAAATTTTGTTTTATACATGCACAGCACAAAGTCGGACGAATAGACAGACGGACGGACGTTCTATCATTTCAGGTTTGTGGGGTATTTTTTTTGTTAGCTTATGGCCTTCTATCCCAAAAACCCAATGTTCACGGAATAAACCTATTGTTATCTTTTGAACTCTGTACCGTTAGATAGCTCCTAAACCATGGATGTTCGCTCGGACGAACAGGCGGGTGGACAAGAGCAACTCTAAGTCCCCCTACCTCAACCTATACACACAAAGATAACTAAACAAACCACATGCGCACATATATTCAATGACCTTGCAAAATGAAGGACAAAAGAGAATCACGCGTAAGGGCCCAACTAATGTCCAGGTCAGAAGTCAAACCAGTTCAATATGGGCTTTCAGAACTATCTATCATAGAGTAGCCGCAAACTGAAAAAAGGCGACCTGTGAAGTTTCCACTTTTCGCTATTTTATCACCAAACATGCGATGAGCCAACATAACTTTTTATTTAACATTTGAAAAATTACCGTCACTAAGAATCTTACGATGTAAGTCCATTTTTCTAATGTATAAACTCAAATCGTAGTTTTTCTACTCTATACATTATTTCTTTGGTCATAAGTTGCGTATAATAAACCGACCTGTGTCTATATTTCTTTGTGATTCATGCTGTTTTTTCTGTGGGGGGGGGGTGTATTTTTGAGAAATCACTATGTTATTATCACGCCTGTCGGTTATATGAATGATTCATGCTGGACAGCCTATAAAATGTAAAGACGAACACATTTTTTTTTCACATCAAAAAGCAAGGTAAATTTAATACGAAGGTCAAAATCTTAAACAAAATTACCCTCTGCATCACACGGCTGCACTATGAGGTCTGTTTGTGACTGTTGGAATTGTTGATTCAATACAAGTGCACAATGTGGAGCATCAAGATCCATATTTAGGTAATAACCTTGCTGACAATGTGGAGCTTGATTTAAGCATCCGGACGAAGGAAGATCGACAATACCAACACACTTGGCTGTAATAGTAACCATGCCCGTTGCATAAATTAAAATAACATATACTAATACAATATACAAATGTAGTTATTACGGTACAATCTTCTTAAAGTGTAAAGAGACCTCCTTGGTCGAGTGGTTAAAGTCGCTGGCTTCGAATCACTTGTCCGGATGTAAGTTGAGTCTCACTCGGGGTGTTAAAAAAGCCCATTAACTGGCTTACGGAAGGTCTGTGGTTCTACCCAGGTGCCCGCATGGAGGGGTACCTAGGGTCTTCCCCTACCATCAAAGCTTGAAAGTCACCATAAGACTATGTCAGTGCGATGTTTAACCCAACAATAACAGATATACTGTGAAATTTATACGTGTATTGGACAAGAACCAGACTTTAATTCTTATACAACATGTATATACCACATAATATTTAATGATATTAATCATGACATGAAATAGTTTATGCATATCAAATATAATGCATATTCGTAATTCTTATTATCTTATACAACATTATATATCACCGAATTAATATCTAATAATACATTGTATTAAACATAACATGAAAATATCTATGTAATTCACATATAATACATATTCTATAAACACTTTGTGGCTCCGTTTAGTTGTACCTCCTTCCTCTATGCACAAAGGTTCGCCATGGTCAACTGTAAGGCTGTATCCAACAGGACAATTTACATCCTCCAGAAGTTTCTTACAAAGAAAACTCTCAGCTTCCCTAACGGCAACATAACCGTCACCACACAGTTCTGAAATGGTATTTGAGAAAGAAACAAAAAAGTTCTGAAATACTGGAGGAAGAAACAAAAACTGTTAACTGACTGAGCTAACTGAAATGGTACATGCAAATGTTGTACGATCGAAATTAACCTCGGGATACCTTAGTGATAATAACCGAAATCTAATGCATAGCTTTGGCAACAAAAACAAACTTACGACCTCCGCAATGCTGTGGCATCAGTCATTTAGATCTTAAGCCATTCTTCCTCTACGCCTGATCTATATGTGCAGAGAACTAGTTATAATAAACACTGGTTCTGAATTCGCAAATTATATTGGGTTATTTGACCACCTATTATAACTGGTACAATGTCATACATATAATGCTCTTTGACACAACTCAGACAAAAGAGAAATCACCTGTCGCTTGATGATGTGAGATACACATTATTCCTCCACCCTCGTTCGTACGGTAAAACTCATCAGGCCCACAGTGTCTCTCCGGTATGAACTTTTCGCAAACAAAGCCTCCATCGACTCTCACCATCTGTTCATCAGCTAATTCATGATAAAAATGTGTACACTGTCTTCTTGGATATATAAACTTTTTTCAGTTCACCCGCCAAACTTGGCTAAATTATAGTAGAGACTTTTGTAGAAAACACTGAATTTCATAACAGTTATTTAATTTCAGTTACAAGTTATGAACGTCTTCTCTTTCAAATTATTTTCTCATTCTTATTTTTTTTAAATAAAAATCTGCTACCAAAAGTGCTTTTGGAAGAGGATATATGTTGGACTCCCTATTTTATATTTTAGGGTCAGGGCCTCTGGTCTAAAGCTCCTACGCGCTATAAAATCAAAGAAGTCTGAAGAAGGGCTCAGTCAGAATGAACGTTATAACTAGGGAAAACGAGGTATTTTCAAACATTTTATGTAAAACAACGCTTCAGAAGTACTATTTTTAATACTGTGCGTTAAGGATGCGCTTGTTATAAACACTCTGTATATAATAAACATGTCTGATTACATCTTAAAAGTAAATTTGTTTATATGGAATGCATGCGTACGAAATAGTATCAGATATTATGCATCAAATTACCTACCTGAACAAATCAAATCTGCGTCATATATTGATATACACTCGTAACTTTCTCCTAACTTAGCTATACCGAATCCGTGTTCACACATGGGTATCACGTATGAAGGAAGTTCGCCTAACAAACACTGGAAACCAATGGCCGTCTGTGTTACAACAGATCCTGGTCCACATTGCAAAATATTATGGGAATGAATTTCTTGGCCTTCAGTGATCGGCTGACAAACAGAACCAAAATTCGAAACAAAAAGAAAATGACCAGGTATGCATGGGTTTTTCGAGTCACTTCGAAATTTCTCAGCCAGATGTAGCGAGATACATGCTCCTTCATAAAACACTTCACCTTAAAATAAATGTGTAATGATTTACTAAAAGTCTTACACAGGACAAACTTGGAGATACAATACATAACTATTGTGTTTTACAATCATAAAGCAAAACAAAAATCATAAGGCGCCCAAGAAAATGTGCAATTAATCGTACCAGACTTGTACTCTAACACAAAATTCACGTTATTTGATTCTTTTTGCTTATAAGCGATACAGAGGCAATAAAACAAATTCTACGAAAGCTTTTCTTTCATATTGCAAGTCAAATTAAAAAAAGAGAATATATTCATTAAACCTTGTATGGTACCTTCTAAACAATACGGCACATCGGTCAACTGTGGTGTCATGCAATTTTCTCTGCCATCGTCACTTCGCAACTTATTTTGTCCGGGTGGACATTCTTCTTTTTCTGAACAAACAATCTTTCCTCCAGCGTGTCTTACTTTACCTTCAGGGCACTTTTGGACATGTCCAGAGACAGCTGATGGCATGTATTGACACACCCTGAAATTTATGCAATTAACTATTGACTGATACAGTCACAAGCAAATTTCAAAACCGCATAAACCATCACAACGTTTCATGCAATGGCTGATGTGTATTCTTATTTTCTCCGGAAATACCATAAAAAGAAACGATTGAAGCTTCTGTAGTTACTCATGGGGAAATTGGAATGTGTTAGTCATGAACCGTCGTCATGAGACTATCATTTTCAAACTGAACACGTACCTACCAACCGGTGTTTGGATAGGCTGGAGACCCTGAGGACAGGGTACTTCTGTTGTTACCATGTCGGTTCTCTCACATTTGACAACGTCTTCTATGCGGACTACATTTTGACCGTATGGGCAAGGTATGCACTGAATACCACGTGACGACATGGCTGGTACCAGGTGCGCCGGACAAACAGACGACGGAAAGACGGGATCTATACATACGTATCCATCTTGTGTCATGGCAGCAACTTTTCCGTTTTCGCATTTTGGAACATCGATAGTGTCTTTGTCCCAGTTAGGACCAGATTTCAACTCCTTGAACTGATGTTCATAGGGCAGTTTATTACTCAAGTAAGAATGCTTTTGTATTTGTACAGGTGCATGAGTGATTTCACACATCCAACCAGCTTTTGTATGGATAAGACTTGTCCCTTTATCACAAGATATGTCCTTCAAAGAAATTCCGTCGACACAGTGAGCTTGATTCCCGGAAATAAACTTCACCTTTCCATACGGACACAGGTGTGGTACAATATTATGTTGAGCTGTATCCATGCAAAGAGAATCGACCAAGAATTGTCCTTCTGTAAAAGAGTTTAAGTCCATCTAAAAATTTTTTTATTATAAAATATTGAAAAAAAAAAAGAATTTGCATTTCAAAAAATACATATTTACCTTTAACGTAAAACGGAACAAAACAACGTTAAAAGTATAAACTTTTGTTGGTTGACCATACAAATAACACAAAAATTATCTATTATTATTATTATTATTATACCAGATTTATATAGCGCCATTTTCATGATAAACACGTTTAAAGGCGCTTTACATATGTCAAACGCAGCCACACAGGGCGCGAAATTCATCCTCTACTAGTACAGACACAGAGCGATCTGACCAGAGGGACAGAGTGAGATAAAGCCCTCAGAACAGATAGAGAGAAATCATTTTAGATACAGGCCTGTCCGGCTAACTTAGCCTAGCTCTTTGTGAATAGACAGTCTGGTTCTTTAACGTGCCCGGTGTATAGCACCGATACACGCGAAGCCTTTTTCCTGGGAAGAACCAGTACAGGCCTCTTAGTTAGGCGGGAGACACATACCGGTATTAATTTAATGTTTTGTCTGAGATCCTTCGCAAGTAACGCCATTTCTACTGGATCAAATGCATAATGAAACAAATGTAAAATGATAAAATACGACATCGTTAACTTTTATTTTAGAACAACATGCCTGGACAAAGTGGTCCTTCTAAATTTTGTGTGTTCTTTTATATAAAAGATTGAAAAAATAAAATAATATGCATTTCAAAAAAATTAACATATTTACCTTTAACGTAAAACGGAACAAAACAACGTTAAAGTATAAACTTTTGTTGGTTGACCATACAAAAAGTATCTACAGAGAATTTAATGTTTTGTCTGAGATTTTTCGCAAGTAACGCCATTTATACTGGAACAAATGCATAATGAAACAAATGTAAAATGATAATATACGACATCGTTAACTCTTATTTTAGAACAACATGCCTGGACAAAGTGGTCCTTTATCTTCCACAATTTCCTGTTCTGTTTTCGTTGGGGAGCAAAACTCGACCCCTCCACGTATGCGTTTCCTATACCCATCGGGACACTCAAAACCATTTAAATCACCAGATGCACCATGAGCTGGATATTGTTTGCCCAAGTTCTTCAGCAATTTTGACTGGAAAGGAAAGCCTTGCGCTGGTAATCTTGGCTGTTTTAAGTTCGACGAGAGCAGACTGATTACGTCATCACTGGAATTAATTTAGTGGAATATCGTTTTAGATTTCTAATGGATGTTTCTCATTGCGAACCCTTCTGAACAATATTTCTTTAAAATCCAGACAAGCTATTGAGTCAGTGATTTTGATGTGACTGATCTACCAAATTAATTCTTTTATGTATTTGTGGGAAATTCATTTGTAAAATATCTATGATAAATCTGAATGAAAAATCTTACCTGTCTGTTGAATCAGCACAATCATTTGACACTATAATTACATACATTACTAACAAAGCCTTTGCAAGCAGAAATTGAATATTATCCATAACTAGATTAAGCAATCTACTACAAATGTATCTCTAAACACACACAAGCTAATAAACTAGTTGAAAACACTTCAGTAATGGCCCTGTACTTATATTCAATTAGGCGATATTCATAAGCATTTTAATAACTTTGGTTACAATAATGTTATTACAGTGTAGGCATTTCTGTCTTAAATTTAAACTCTCGGGTACCAGTTAGTGTTCTTGTAAAAATGCAACAGCTTATCTGCGAAACCTGACGTTGTAGCGGTTAAAAATCAGAGCCGCTGCTAGGGTGCATGAAGGGTGTTACACATTTCATAACCTCTCATGAACAGGCTTGGTCAAACCGAGTCTAGAATTATTTTGCTTAGTTGCGCCCCGATGCTTCCAAAGAACCATCTCACAGATTTTATTGCATGCTATGTTTAATAGCAGACATCTTATCAAAATATACTTCTGATTGTAATATCTTTATTTTAAGACGAATAGTGTAGTGTAGTGTAGTGTAGTGTAGTGTAGTGTAGTGAATATCGAATATATTTTTCACTGCTAAGAAAATATAAAATGGGTAAATTTAGTCAAAACATGAAATAGAACAAATTTTGTTTGTTTTACATGTAAAGTCAAAATAGCTTTCATGAGTAATACCATATATTTTACATTTCGGCTATGCCACTCGTGAAACTGTTGTATCTAGTGTTCACATGTATGTTAGTTACAGAAAAGTATAGCACAGATATCCGGCCACTAGAAATAAGTCAGAAAGAAAAAATCTCTTTTGAATAATATTTTTTGATGAATTAATTTCTGAAGTAATGAAAGTCTTTGAGCATATTACACCAAGATATAGAATAACTTCACTGATTCCTGGTGTCAATAATATGTTAACCGTCAGATAAAATCAGGTACCAGTATGGAAATAAGAGGAAGGATACTTTCCCCTTTGTTGTGTTATCCCTGGTATTAGTGTGCACTACGGAATTCCTTAGGGCCATCGCCTTTGAATGTGTTGATCTAAAACGCGATATTCGAAAGTACGATGATGAAAACGCGAAATCACGAAACTACGATAACGAAAACGCGACAACACGATGATGATAACGCGATACTACGATAACGAAAACGCGATAGTACGATGATAATAATGCGATATACTACATGTTGAACAATTCTCCTCTTTGGCGATCTTATCAGTACATCTACGGCACATATTCTGATAAGCCAGCAGACAGCGCAACTGATAAATCCTATTCCTAAACTTACATTGATTTATATAGGAAAATGATACATTTACTATAGAAAATGTCATAAATTACACATTTCTATTTATTCTATTATACCATCCCTGATATTTCCTTAAAAAACAATTCAATACCTTTACGATGGTATATTTTTCTTCAAAATAAGTCAATATTTGGTTGCTTCTAAATTCGTTTGAAAAAAGTCTCTCAAATTCAATATACTCCCTATATATATTTGGCAGAATTACACGATAACCCTGTTTTTACTGATTATTTTGATGGAAATATTAAAGTTAAATTTCCATCCCTGATATATGTAGAAAGTTTCCGCCATGCGCATTCTAGATCTATATTTTATTATAAAATAAGTTATTTCTTATTATTTCTTTGATCCACTATCGAAAATTGACCTTCTTAGGACAGCTGTGTCGATTACCTTGTAAATATCTGGCAAAAATCGTTTTTGTCAACCGTCTGTTCAGTTTTATTAATAATGACAGACAGCGCTTAGGTTTTATACCTGACTCCTACAGACTGTTACAGAAATACAGTCTCGTGCATGTATTAGACAACTATGTAAGAACTGGTGAGTTCCCTTCAAAACAAACCTGGAGGTACTTTTTACATAAACACGTTCTGTTACCTTCAAAGCAGACGGCAATTGAAAATTTATATCAACAGAGACCCTCCGCAATGAACTATCTACCAAAGGTCGGTAACGCGAGTGTATTTTGGTCACTTGCCGTAAGTGTCCCAGAATTACGTCCCATGTGTCATGTTGCGGCGTCTTTGATAGGGAAGACAATGTCACGAAGATTCGTTGAACGTTGTCCTGTATGCACCAATCTGTGTGAAAACTTAATTGACCACGTAATGAATTTTTGCCCAGAAACAAATGTAGCACGTACCTCTCTATGGAATCATATGATTCACTCCGGTGGAATTAAGTCTTACAAATCATGGATATCGCAGACACGCGACAGTCAGTTGGATTCAGTCCTTACTTTGTGCGCAGACAATGTGAGAGATGGAAAATTTAATTTTCTAAAAGTGATTTACTCATTATTCAAATGTATATTTAATGGATAGTTTGAGCTGTTATTAGGTAGTCGGAGAGACATTCTAGAATGCTTTATATCAGTTACGTTTTGAATTAAACGTATTTATTATATGTATTATTGAAAAGACTTATGTTAATATCAGTCTCTTGTATAGATCTGATTTAAGTATCATATCATAAATACCTAGTATAAATATTTATTAATATTGTAAATTAATTTCTGTGCATATCATGACTGCTCAAAATGCTGTAAGTTAAGCAACGCTTTAATAATTCGTTATCGCGAAATGTATAGCATTCAAGTTAAGTGTAATGCAATTAACTTGGATATGCATCACTATTTTCTTTATATATTACCTAAATCGTATTTGATTTCAGCCATATCTATTGCTGTCTAAATAGTTTCGATTTCGATTTAGACATTACTATAGAACTTGTGGTGTAACTATATACTTAACAGTGAACATAGGACTTTCCTAGTAGTTTTATTTCAATTATCTACTAGGAAAATCAAAAATGTATAACTCTGTCAGATACGATACGATAACCAATGATATCTGTACTTATTTGTGATTTAAATTTAGTGTGTATGTATGCATTAGAAAATATTCTCGTGTAATACACTGATAATTGATTTTCCTTTTAAATTATTTTTAAGGAGACTTATATTTTGTAAATAATGTTTGATATATATTATATAATTACCCGTGTTAATGATAATTGGATTTGTTCTACAGGTATATCAAAATGTCTGTCTGTAAATATTGTCGAATGTGTATGTGTGTGTGTATATATGTTCAGCTCTTCATGTATATTGAAGGAAATAAAGTATCTATCTATCTATCTTTAACAGAGTTTAGCATGATTTTAGGTGCGTTCCGTCTGACAAATGTTCTTTTAAAAGTGTTTTTCTTTTTAAAGTTTTCGTGGCATTTTCCTTTGAAAATATTGAGATTTGTTTTTTAAAAATTCGAAAATAAAAGTGAAAGCAGCTCTGTAGTTGCATTACAGTAATAACCAAAATAATAATACAATATATTTATTATGACTTATTTTGACAAAATGACTGGGTGTTTCAGTAAATTAGTTTATTTAAACTTTATTTAATTAATTTATTTATTAAATTTAAAGTGTCATTTTGGTCAGGTAGCATCCTGTTTCTTGTATACATGTATATCATCGTGGCACGGGACAGCGTATTGTATTGACAAAATATTAGAATTATAAATTTTATGGTCATATGCCTTAAATCTACGTACTTAAAACCGTTCTATAAAATGTCGTTTAAAATCTTCAGGACCGGGCAAACATTCATACAAATACAAGCACAAGGAATTATATTTTATATTTCATCGTAAAAAGCATTAAAAACAGCCAATTGTAATGTGTGTCCATAACAAAAAGTTTGTCAGTAATTAAGTTTTAAAGCAATTTGAAAAAGAAAATGAAAAACCCGCCAGTGAAATGACCACAGAAGAACTTAAAACAAGACTGAAATCACTAGGAATCACTACAAAAGTTACTCCGCAAAGCCACTGATGCTTATTGATAAGTGTGTGTTAATATGATACAAAGATAAGGACTCTGAAAATAAGGGGAATGGTGTTGGAGATGATATATTATAAACAGATGTGCAGATATTGTATATAATGTACCTCATTCAATATTATCAAATTTCATAAGAACTCTATATTTTATCATAGCTGCATGCGTACATTTAAAACAGGGTATAGCCATTCATCCATACATCTTACTCATGTATACTTTGAATTGTTTGAGTACCAATACATGATATTATTAAAAGATGTGCAATGAAATTATTGAATAGATTTGGTAAACTTGATAGATCTATCCGCTTGTTATTCAGTCTGAAGAATACATCAATTATTTAAAAAAAAATCTGATTTCTGATCTGATAATAAATACTATCACAAAACATATCACTATCTTGTATTGAAATGTTTTCCTCTCGTACAGTTTAACTACTTTTGTTGGATTAAAATTTCAGATCAGAAATCTATAAAACTATAAATCGAATAAATTTCTAATGAAACACTTGCGTATTAGGTGCGAAAAAGTATCCATTGTTTCGTGCAAAGCACAGAAAATAAATTGCTAAAATATTTTGTTTAAAGAAAAACATCAGTCACAACATTCACATTCCGAATGAAGAATGCTGTTCATTTATATTAATTGAATGTATATAGACAATCAAGCATGTAAGAGATGATGTCTTGTTATGATCACTGTTTGAGATAAGAGTTATCAAAGCGCTAAGGGGAGAAAACGCTAACAGAGAAACTGACTTAATCGTAGTATTAGCACACTTCCTTCCCCTGATAAGTGAGGAAAATTTCTCAGTATGTCGCGTTTTCACCATCGTACTGTCGCGTTTTCACCATCGTACTATCGTGTTATCGCGTTTTCGTTATCGTAGTATCGTGATATCGCAATATCATTATTGTACTATCGCGTTATCACCATCATACTGTGGGGTTATCCCCATCGTACTGTCGCGTTATCACCATCATACTGTTGCATTCTGATTATCGTACTGTCGCGTTATCACCATCGTACTGTCGCGTTATCATCATCGTGCTGTCGCGTTATCACCATCGTACTGTCGCGTTATCATTATCGCACCATCGCCTTCCGGTGCGCATCTGCATGCTAAAAATGAGAAGATTAGAAGTTATGTTTTTAGAACTACAGATCCTGCTCTAGCGATAGGACGATATGCAGATTCGAACGAGGCTGTTCCTGTGTGAAAATCATGCTTTTTTATTGATGATCCTCCTAGCTGCTAGTTACTAGTTGTCAAAAGCAAAACATAATTAACCATTCGTTTTGCATGCTTTTTCAGGTTTCGTCAATTTAAGAGACATTTACAGAAAATGAATTTAAGGAGACAAAGCGTGTGGGATGTTGAACAGGTTCAGAATGCTGTGCAGATATAATTTTACTGCATTTCTCATTCCTGTAAAATCATAGATAAAATGTCTGAGTAAAGGGGCATTAACTCTGTCACTTTTGGTTGTAAACCGGTTTACTTTTTATTTTATTTTCGCAGAAAATTGACAGACATTGATGCATTAAAATGAAAATAAATGCCATGAAAACTGCAAACAATATTCGAAGATTATTTGCGATGCGCCGATTTCAGTGTTGTTATGCGTCTTACGGAATTCAACATCGATAACTTGAGCTTTACAAGACATGCATTAGCTTTTCAGTGTAGAAATAAAAGCCATCATCTTTGTGAAAATATTCATCTTCATATTTGTGAAAATATTCATGTCACCTATCGATATGACAAGTAGTTTTGCCATCTCTGTTGAAACAGTAAAGCAGTTTTTAGGACTAAAATATATTGTATTATGATATAACATTACAAACCGGGAGATAACTCCAAAGCTATTTGAAGCAAGATCTATACGTTGTATAAACACATACTTGAAGCAGATGTTATTTGTCTTTAGATGTTACTTCATCAACACCGATCCGAGAAATAAATCACGGTATGTTAAAAAGAACCGTAACGTCAATTGTAACAATTTTATGTTTCTCAGGATCAGGAGTGGGAATGGAGAAAAACAAACAACTTGTGGGATACTGCTATTAATGGCCGCTTATACACGTTTATTTTCCATCTATGCAACGTGATTAAGTATACATGCACGTACAACTTAAAGTAAGAGAGAAATCGCAACTTAGTGTTTTAATGGGTATACTGTTTTAGGACTGATGCCGTCAACCAATCATAATAAGTATTATATTATTTAACACGTTTCCTAATTCTGTATTTTATGCAGTTTCATACGTTTTATATTTCTATATTTAATGTTACAGGTTCTCAATGTGAACGGTTACGCGTGCTGGCAATTTTTTAAATGCAGTCTATCATCACCACTCGATGATCTCAAAAGTCTGAAATGAATCAATGTTTTAGTTCCGCATAGCCTGCACTCGTCATTAACCCAACCAGTGAGGGTACAGTCATCCATGTTCAAGCAGTGTTCAGTGCATGAATATTCATATGTATAACTGTGTTCTATTGACTTTTCCGGTAGGAAGAAATATGCGTAACATAGCATGACACTGTTACCGCAATTCAAATATAGCTATGTGCCTAATGAACACGGACTAATGAATTTCAGTATATGCGTGTTAGTACGGCTTAA
This sequence comes from Mercenaria mercenaria, assembly GCF_021730395.1. Classification (NCBI taxonomy): domain Eukaryota; kingdom Metazoa; phylum Mollusca; class Bivalvia; order Venerida; family Veneridae; genus Mercenaria; species Mercenaria mercenaria. The sequence continues at coordinate 48,954,739 of NC_069370.1, forward strand.
TTGTGAATTTGTATTTTGGTCTGATATTTGATAATACGCGAATATTTAACCTAGCAAACCACTTCAGACTTCAAAATACGTCAACATAAGTTTCGCGAAAATATATGATCAACCAAGACATAAGAGGACTTGAAACATGCTTCTTTCACACCTTCGCTCCTGCTACAAGCCAAGCCAGCAACAACAATTTACCAGCTCTTTTTCAGACAATTAAAGTATACCAATCGTATTTTTGGAAAACATTATGGCGACCAAAACAAAATTAGTTCCCATGTCATTAACTTTAGGGTAATTGGTTTTCAATACGGCTTTACTGTACAGTTTGGCCATTTTTCAGCAAAACTCTGAGCATGCGTACATCTAGTTTGTTTGTTCTACTTAACGCCCGTTTACAACTTTATTTTCTGTTATATAATGCGGGCAGTTAACCTAACCATCGTTACTCGGAAAGACCAGTACTAGACTCCAAAGTCCTTAAGCAGCTATATAACTGCTTCCTCACAAGAAGAGTAGTAGTCGGAAACAGGGCTCTAACCCATGACCCGCCATCAGTGAAAGTTGTCAGAAACAACAAGCCTTCACAACGGACCAAGACCGAATACATCTAGAGAGTGCTTATCTACATATCGAGGTCTATTTAAAAAGTTACTCTTTCCGTGTAAAACACCGGCTCCTAAAAAGACTTTCGACGATAATATCTATTAAAAAGTGATCCCCACCAAACCTAACGGACAATTTTACTAGATCTACAACTCTAATACCCTCCATTGCCAATAGTTAACATTTTGATTGTACTACTACTACTGGTGCCGCTACTTCTATTGCTATTACTACATGTACTTCTTCTTCTCAGTCTACTACTACTACTACGTCTACTACTACTACTACTACAACTGCTACTACTTCTACTTCTACTACTACTACAACTGCTACTACTGATACTACTATACCTGCTTCCACTAATACGTCTTGTACATCTACCTCTTCTTCTCCTGCTGCTGTTGTTGCTGTCACTTATTCCTCTGCTGCTGCTGCTGCTGCTGCTGCTACTGCAACTGCCACTACCACTACTACTACTACTATTACTTTCTATTGTTGCCGCTACCGTACTTACCTGCCACTGCTAAGTATTGCAACTTCTATTAATACTAAGTTCTATGCTAGCAGTTTCTTGTGCAGTTTTCTTCTGAACAATTACTTCATACCGAAGTTTGCAGGGATTATTGACACTGGTGTGTTTTGTGAACGTATTGTGAATTGTTATTTTCCTGAAAAAAATGTATACACCAAGATACAGCGTCTAGAAATAGAATCCCTTTTCCCGTTGCGGAATGCTCTGGTTTCTGTGTCAAGTGATGGTATCTGGGGCTAATGGTCAAACGGAAGGACGGACGGACGGGCAAGGGCAAATCTATATGCCCCCCTCCCCCGAGTGGGGGCATAAAATGCAGCAATTAGGCCTTAGATACATGAGTTATCACTAAACTTGACCAAATGACCGGGGGTCGTTTTTTTATGGGAGTCAATATTCTTCGTGAGGTTCAGTTTACTTCACGTGGGGGAGTCATAGTACTATGATCTGGAGGTCATAATACTATGACCGGGGGTCACTTTTTCTATAGAATAATGACCGGGGGGTCATTATTCTATGGGGGTCGAAATACTTCATTACACCGGAAAATTCCGATAACAGATACTAAAAATTATTATTGATAAGTGGAAAATTTGATTGCCATTATATGGGTCCATTTACCTTAAAGTAAAAAACAATTGAGCCGCGCCATGAGAAAACCAAAATTAGTGTGTTTGAGACCAGCATGCGGATCCAGACCAGCCTGCGCATCCGCGCAGTTGGGTCAGGATCCATACTGTTCGCTTTCAAAACCTATTAGAATCAGAGAAACTGTTAGCGAACAGCGTGGATCCAGACCAGACTGCGCTGGATCCATGCTGGTCGCAAACGCACAATGTAATTGGTTTAAACATGGCGCGGCTCAATTATGAGAATTTTGAAAGTGTACAACTTATCAAACGGAAGTTTAATTTTGATATATTGCACATCCAGCTATGAGGATTAGAAAAAAATACTTCGAAGCATTGAACCAAGCAAAATATGAACTGACTTTGTTTAGCTGAGTCTATTCAGGAAAGATTATGAAATGTGTACCATGCCACCATCAGTCAGCTCCGTTGTCATGTAGTCTATTAACATTTTACTGCTTCAGAAATAAGACCGTTATCAAAAGCAAAAAGGTCAGTTAGGCCATATAAGTTATGACGACATTCGGTCATCAATGTAAACATGTGCAAATTTTTGCCGAACCTTCTGGCATTTTTTCATGCTCTAAAACAATGTGTATGGCAATATTATAGAGCACAGAGGTTGCGTGATTTAACATAATTTTGTTTTGTTTCGATGCCTGTTTTTATTTAGAGATAACCCCAATTAACCGTTGTGTTCTGTGTGTGCTGCCTGCTGCAATTTTCAAAGCCAGGTAACGGTAGGTTATCATTGTTAACTTTGCATTCCATTTAAAATTTATTGTCTGCATGCTTTGATGCTTTCTGGAGCTGAGATATATCCGGGGCACCATCCAGGCACGAACCGGGAACAGTTGCTTCACTTGCTTCACTGCTAATCCGTGACGTCATTACAGTTTGAAGAGGATGAGGCTCTGCTTTGTGGTTTATGATACACAGTGATTGATCGTTCTGATTTTTTTTTTCGACTTTCTCGACACGCCTCCCTTTGATGATCAACTGCTGAAACTAAAAATCAATTTTATAGGGTTTCATATTAAAAGATCTACATGTATATTAAAATCTGTCAAAGGACAGCTTAATATCATTACTTATATTTCAGTTGTAGTTTCTGGTGATTTTTTAAATCAATAAAGCATATCTTTCTCGCGATACATGAAATTATACTACTGGTTGTTCGTTTCAGATATTATTTTCCTACGGTAGTGTTACTAGAACACACAGCTGAATAAATACGATACACGTAAGTGATACGTATGACGCGATATGACCCGTAAGATTTGCATCATACCTTCGTTATTAAAATATCGGCAGTATTGCCATAGGCGTAGGAGCCGGGGTGGGGGCTGAACTATAGTTTCCTCCCCCCCCCCCCCCCCCCCCACAATATTTTGGAAAAGAGATATAACTTGCAGTCTAATATAACAATTATTTAGTATCATATAATTCATTTCAACTTGATTTCTGATTTGCATTTGGCCTTTCCTTGCATTCTGACTTGTTTCTTTCCGTAAGGTGAGTATTGAGCTCGTACGCGCCGAGGATTGTTTGATTATATTTTATAAAAAGAATATAATATCGAGCGCATCACTACAGTTCCGGTTTGAGCGTCTGCAAAAACAATGTATTTAGCCTGTTTACGCATGTACACGTTATGCGTTTACGTTTTTCATTGTCGAAACAAGGGAAATGATATTTCCACAACTTTATATCACAATTAGATAAATGCAGCACTATTTGATTGTATATTCAGGGCTTCTACCGAAGACTGTAAAAAAAAAAAAAAAAGATAGCACGCTTGATTAGACACAATACATATTTTGACATGCGGACAGTTCAGCGCGTAGTCGTATGCCTATCATCAGAAAAACTCAATGATTGCTAAAACACTGAGGGGTGCTACGGCCCATTTGGCCCCTGGACAAGGCTTTGTCATGAATGCACTGGGGATCCCTTGTCAGCCCCCGCCCCCCCCCCCACCCCCACCAAATTGAACTCGCTCTGGACAACGCCTGTGATTGCTATTTGTGCCACCGGAATCTTTTTAATGGCAGGATAGAATAGCCCCGAATCTCACGCTTTACGACTTAAAGGGTACCCATGCTTTACAGCATTTAGCGGGGTACCCAATTGCTGTTGGTTATCGCAAACAAACAAGCGTTTATTTTGGCGGGAAAACGTGCGTTTCATGGCGTATTAGAGTTACGGTGTTTCATTAAATACAAAAGAGAGAGATACATATTTCTTCTATATATGCAGAAATCAAAGTGGCAAGGCTTATTTTAAGTATCAGTACACGCATTTAGACTTAGCTATATAACTGGAGAAAAATCTGAATTGTGATCGTCTCCGAGTTCAAGGCTTATGTTAATTATTTCATGTAAAGTTTTGGAAAATGCATGTACAGTATATGCTAGATTTAGCGGTATTGGCGTCCTGAAAACTGGTGTGTAAAAAACCCTTAAAAATACGGATTCGGATAAGATACACACATATGTTAACTTAAGTAATCGTAACACCATTACAACATTACAGTTATGTACAAAAACACTTGGACGGGCCTCTGTTGTTTTTTTTTTTGTTTCATTTAAACTTCTGACATAAGTTATAGACAATGACGTCACATAATACTTGGAAAAGTCAGTCACTGTTGCATCGTATACATGTAGAAATATTTATTCTGTTAGCGTGTGTAAAATATAGTTATTAAACAATTCACCACTTGGGTTCCAGTATAAGATTCAAGGATTATTTGTAGATTCTAGATCTATAAGGTACTGTAGAATTTTCTTTCTCGTTTTTTGTTGTTGTTTTTTTGCACCATGAATCATTGAATGACAGATCTACCATCTTCGCCCATAGCTTTAGCTAAAAAATCAGCTCAGAGATGTTTATAGCACAGGAGTCTGAAATTCTATCAATACCATAGAAGTCTATCTTTATAAAAAAATACCCCCTACAGTAGATTCTATATATATCTATAGAATCTAGGCCTACTGTAGGGGGTATTTTTTATAAAGATAGACGTCTATGGTATTGATAGAATTTCAGACTCCTGTGCTATACAGTAAACATCTCTGAGCTGATTTTTTAGCTAAAGCTATGGGCGAAGATGGTAGATACAACTTCATGACTTAGGCCTATAGGCCGTAGAGGGGGATGTTTCGAACTTGACCTAGTTATCATCAAGATAAACATATTGACCAAGTTTGATGAAGACAAGACCAAAATTTACGACCTCTAAAGTGGTAACAATGTTTTCTATGTTTTGACCTCCTGACCTAGTTTTTGACCACACAAGATTCAGTTTCCATATTGACATAGATACTCTTAAGATAAACATTGTGACCAAGTTTGATGAAGATCTAACCAAAAATGTGACATCTTGAGTGGAAACATGTTTTTTTCCCATGATTTGACCTCTTGACCTCTAGTTTTTAACCCAACATAACCCAATTTCGAAGTTGACATAGATATAATCAAGATAAACATTGTGACCAAGTTTGATGAAGACCAACCTTTAGAGTGGTAAAAAGGTTTTATCATGAATTGACCTTGTGACCTAGGTTTGACCCAACTTGACCCAGTTTCGAACTTGACCTAGATATTATCAAAATATTTATTGTGGTGAAGATCTGACCACAAATGTTACTACTAGAGTGGTAACAAGCAATTGTTGACGCACACACGAACAGACGGACGCACAGACGAACGACGGACAAAAGGTGATCACAAAAGCTGACCTTGTCACTCTGTTACAGGTGAGCTTAAAAGGTCGTCTGAACATCATCACCTACGGCCGGTGTAATGAAGTATTTCGACCCCCATAGAATAATGACCCCCCGGTCATTATTCTATAGAAAAAGTGACTCCCCGGTCATAGTATTATGACCTCCGGATCATAGTACTATGACTCCCCCACGTGAAGTAAACTGAACCTCACGAAGAATATTGACTCCCATAAAAAAACGACCCCCGGTCATTTGGTCAAATTTAGTGATAAACTCATGTATCTAAGGCCTAATTGCTGCATTTTATGTCCCCACTCGGGGGAGGGGGGCATATAGATTTGCCCTTGTCCGTCCGTCCGTCCTTCCGTTTGACCATTAGCCCCAGATACCATAACTTGACACAGAAATCAGAGCATTCCGCAACGGGAAAAGGGATTCTATTTCTGGACGCTGTATTTTGGTGTATACATTTTTTTTCAGGAAAATAACAATTCACAATACGTTCACCCAGTGTCAATAATCCCTGCAAACTTCGGTATGAAGTAATTCTTCAGAAGAAAACTGCACAAGAAACAACTGCTAGCATAGAACATAGTATTAATAGAAGTTGCAATCTTAGCAGTGGCAGTAAAGTACGGTAGCGGCAACAATAGAAAGTAGTAGTAGCAGTAGTAGTAGTAGTAGTAGTAGTAGTGGCAGTGGTAGTGGCAGTTGCAGTAGCAGCAGCACCAGCAGAGGAATAAGTGACAGCAACAACAGCAGCAGGAGAAGAAGAGGTAGATGTACAAGACGTATTAGTGGAAGCAGGTATAGTAGTATCAGTAGTAGCAGTTGTAGTAGTAGTAGTAGAAGTAGTAGTAGTAGTAGTAGAAGAAGAAGAAGTACATGTAGTAATAGCAATAGAAGTAGCGGCACCAGTAGTAGTAGTACAATCAAAATGTTAACTATTGGCAGGGTATTAGAGTTGCAGATCTAGTAAAATTGTCCGTTAGGTTTGGTGGGGATCACTTTTTAATAGATATTATCGTCGAAAGTCTTTTTAGGAGCCGGTGTTTTACACGGTAAGAGTAACTTTTTTAAACAGAATAATGTCCGGGAATCGATATTGTATGAGAGTTCGAATGTAGTAATTTCGGCAGTGAGTATTTTACATGGAAGGAGTCACTTTTTCTATAGAATAATAACCGGGTCGTTATTCTATGAGATTCGAAGGGAGTCATCTTTCGTGAGTCAGTTTTTTACTTGGAGGGGTCAGTTTTTCTATAGAATAATGACCGGGGGTCGTTATTCTATACAGTTTTTAAAGGGAGTCAGTTTTTTATAAGGGGAGTCAATATTTTACAGGAAAGGAGTCACATTTTCTATAGAATAATGACCGGGGGGTCGTTATTTTATGGGGGGTCGAAATACTTCATTACACCGGTCATCATACGCGCGGAAGATAATGAAGTGAAAGCAAGGAGATGACTTCAGTGAGACTGGGTATTTGCGTTCACCTACGTGGCTGTAGGTTAAGAAGCACATCACTTATCTCGGCAATAAGACTTCCACGTGCAAGCGACCTAAGTCTGAGAGCCGTCGGTGCTTTTAATTGTGTATTGACAAAACTCGTCAAGTTGCGTAAGACACATTCCAGTAAGTTGTCAGTCCTTGAGCAAGGATGGGAATTAACACTTGAATAACCACCAAGAATTATAAAAACGACTATCATCGAGGGATTCTCTGTAAGCATTTTAGAAAACCAAACTATCATAAAGGGACGTACAGTTTGACTTCAAACTCAAATGTCATGTTATTTTTTTTGTGTAGGTTGGAAGCGTTGTAATTTCAGCTATGATCTACTCATGGTTTTGGCTGTTAAATAGTTATGACTTCTCTGACTTTAGTTTATTCGATTTCATACCAGACAAAAAAGCCTTCTGATATCCTTAAGGTAGCTATCGATAAGTTTGTTTTACCAGCGACGAAAACTTACAAAAATGCGTATATCTTTAAAACTACTTGCAATAAGTGTATATAAGTATACATTTTCTGTAAGGTCTTGGAAAGCCCTTTTACATGGTGTTATTGAAAATATACTTAAGTTATTGAACGAAAAAAGTTGGTCAAGCAGTTATTTTTGAACGGGCCTTGAAATTTCATCCTACCCCCTATAATGTAAATTCTTTTTGCTATTTGTACCGATTAAATAGCTTGAGAGAATCTTGTTACATTTTTTGATATCTGCAATGTAACAAAATTTACAGGCTGTTGAGTACAGAAATCTTGAAAAGTACCCTACCCTGGTACGAAAATGTGTTTATAATTGAATTTATCATTTTATCAAATGACTGTGTCACGATTCCCTCAAGCTATATTTTTGAAATTTTTGTAATATGGGGTATGATGAACTTGCAAGGTCTGTTACAGAAAGTCCCGTCAACTGATATTTTGCAAATAGTGATTGCTCAATATTTATTTACCACTACCTTAAAATAACTATATAAGCATGTCAAATGATAGAAATTTCAAAGGTCTTTCCAAAAATTTATACTTTGTATACTTGTTTAAAATACTTTCAAAGATTAGAACAATTTTCTGATTTTCAATTGCCACTTTTCGAAACGTATCTATAGTACCCTTAAAGTAGTTTTATTACCAACGTACGCACATGCAGTATTCATTAGTACAAAGACAGTTTTTGGTGTATTTATGTTTAATCAATTCTCAAAATTAAATTGTTCAACTCAGTATACAGTTGTAGTGCTGACTCAGCGTCCAGTGGCATCTGTAGGTCTGGTTTCAAAAGATGTGCTAATTCTTTGAATTCCTCACAGTGTCTTTTTGACGCGAATACATGTCTTTGCAAACTTTTACGTCACTCAAGTCTATTGCAGTGCCGAAGTCGTTAGTTTCAAACAAATCTGGTATAAAGAACAGTGTGTCAGGTTTTCCACCAGTAACCGAAGAACTGGTTTGTTCCCTTATCTCGTGAACGTTCCATTGCTGTGCAATCCGGTCTAACTCGGTTTGTATGAGATCCGTAAAACAAAATTTTAAGTTCTCACATTGTGTTGTATCCAGTTCATTAAGCGTCCCTGTATTGCGTAAGTCTTTGAAAAAGTTAATCCTCCAATGGATTCCGTTTTGTCGTAATGGACCCCACCACTTCTCAATGCGCTGGTTAGATGTGCTTTTTCCAACTACAACGCTTCGAGTCCCAGCAAACGGACCAGCAGCATCGTGCCGGAAGTACTGCTGCAAAAGTAAAGCAAATGAGTTTTCGGTGCCACCATCAGAATGCAGTATTCGAGGAACTTTTTATGCTCATTCAATGCATCTAAAAAGTATCTTGCAATTAAGTGTGGGTCATTATTTGAGTCCGAAACCTCTAACCATATTATTTTTCTATTAAATCCATCCACCGCACCATGAATACAAAATCCATATGGCTTTAGTTTGTCGTAACGGTCTATATGCCATATAAAATTGGGTCCTTTCGCACAGTACACGCGCCGGCGGAGACGATGTGCTTTTCGCAGCTCAACACCAACTGGATTTAGCGCTCTCATTATTTCAATGACGTCGTCCCTTTTGACGCACATGTTGTAATCCAGCATTAATCGACGCCACATGGTACGATAACCTATGCATTGTCCGCTTATTTATATTTCTCTGTTTATAACATCAGACACAATCTCCAAAGCAGTATATATTCTATTAAGTCGTTTCAAATTTAAGCGTTTAAGTATCCTCTTCACTGTTCTCAAAGATGTTATAATGCCATATCGGATCAGTAAAAATGCAACAATTTCATAGATCTTAAAGCCTTTCTTAAAGTACTCTACTATGAGCATTGTTTTGTCTGTTATAGATGTTGATGGTAGGTACCTGGGCACAGTAGCTTGGGCAATACCGAGCAGTATTATGAAGCAGACACAGAACACCATCCAAGTTTTCATCTTCATATTTTTCAGTCTAGTAGTTGTGTCTGAAATAATGTTTATCTATGACATTAATCTCTACATGGTACAAAATAGGTACAACTATTAAGTCCAAAGTATTCCAGATGGCCTTCAAAAAGGAAGTACTCATTAAGGGTCCAATACCTAAACATGTTTACTACTGGTTCTGTGTTTGCTTTGTAAAGATGCAGTCTATTTCTTACCTACCTATACATGTTTAATACTAGCTCTGTGTTTGCTTGGTAAAGTTGCAGTCTATTTCTTAACTACCTACACATGTTTAATACTGGCTTTGTGCTTGCTTGGTAAAGATGCAGTCTATTTCTTACCTACCTATACATGTTTAATACTGGCAGCTTGGTAAAGATTCAGTCTATTTCTTACCTACCTATATATGTTTAATACTGGCTCTGTGTTTGTTTGGTTAAGTTGCATTCTATTTGTTACCTACCTATACGTGTTTGATACTGGCTCTGTGTTTGCTTGGTAAAGATGCAGTCTATTTCTTATCTACCTATACATGTTTAATATTGGCTCTTTGCTTGCTTGATAAAAATGCAGTATATTTCTTACCTACCTATACATGTTTAATACTGGCCCTGTGTTTGCTTGGTAAAGTTGCAGTCTATTTCTTACCTACATACTAGTATACATGTTTAATACTGGCTCTGTGTTTGCTTGGTAAAGATGCAGCCTATTTCTTACCTACATATACATGTTTGATACTGGTTTTGTATTTGCTTGATAAAGATGCAGTCTATTTCTTACCTACCTATACATGTTTAATACTGGTTTTGTGTTTGCTTGATAAAGATGCAGTCTATTTCTTACCTACCGTAACATGTTTAATACTGGCAGCTTGGTAAAAATGCAGTCCTTTCCTTACCTACATATACATGTTTAATACTGGCTCTGTGTTTGCTTGGTAAAGTTGCAGTCTATTTCTTACCTAACGATACATGTTTAATACTGGCTCTGTGTTTGCTTGATAAAGATGCAGTCTATTTCTTACCTACCTATACATGTTTAATTCTGGCTCTGCGTTTGCTTGGTAAAGTTGCAGTCTGTTTCTTAACTACCTATACATGTTTAATACTGGTTTTGTGTTTGCTTGAGAAAGATGCAGTCTATTTCTTACCTACCTTAACATATTATTACTGGTTCTTTATTTCCTTGGTGAAGATTCAGTCTTTTTCTTACCTATCTATACATGTTACTGGTTCTGTGTTTTCTGGATAAAGTTGTAGTCTACTTCCTTCCTACTTACACATGTTTAATACCGGTTCTGTGGATGTCTTAAAAGTGATATATTTTGTCAGGTCAGAGTTTGTGATGAGAAGGATAGAACATGTAATAGCACTAATAACATGAAAACATTTACAACATAGTCAACAAATTGTTGAACTCATTCTCTATGGGTATAAAGTATTTATAAAGGCGATACAAAGATCGAAAAGTTATTATACACAAAGCATACTGGCACTTTTGGCGGATTAAATTCTCTGTAATATAAACGACAACCAGGAGCATGTGTCTACCTTCCCTCTATTCTGTCTATGATAATGTAGTCTGGAATGTTCAGGTTGAGGACAATATCTAACGCCAACCCACTGGAATGTAAGGCTTCTGCTTTGGACAGTGATCGTGGAAAACCTGAAATATATGTACACACTTCATACATGTTTGAGGGTTTTTGGTCCTTACTCTATGGCATTGTGATTCAAGTTAAATTACATTGACACAAATTCCTCCCCATATCCTCTCCTCCGTCACAAACCACATTAAATATGCGCGATATTGAGTATTTGAGCAAGAATAATGGAAATCATTTTAATTCACATCGTATGTGCTTGAAAAAAAAATTTAAAATATGGATTACATACCTGAAATCAACGTAGTTGCCTTCAGCTTCAAGAACACATGTATAATGCTTAGCCTAAGCCAAAAGCTATAAGTCAAAAGTCATATTAAAGTCAAAAGTCGAAAGTCATAACTCAGAAGTCAAAAACACCCTTAAGTCGAAACTCAAATGTGGCCCTCCACGGCTTCCATATTGATGGTATTTAGATCTATGCATTTTATATTAAGAATTGTGGACATTTCTGTCAAGTTATTATCATTTTTTGTATAAACAGTGCATAATGACGAAAACTGTGCACTAATTTTATTTTGTTTCAGTGTCGACTGATTGAGATTTTTCAAATGATTAGTGTAAAATCAAAGGACTGGTGCTCGTCCAGTCTTGGAGTCCATACAGTATGGGTCCCACCATTAAAAAGTAAATTTAAATGTATCAGTATATAGGGAAATTATTTTTTTTCGTTTTAGGATTAAAAACATTTTTAATGGTGGTACCCATACTGCATGATACTCTATGGGCATCAAGACTGGACGAGCACCTGTGTGTTAACTATGAGTTATATCGAAAATGCAATTTTGCTATATTTGTTTCATGGACTTTCCCTATCTGTTTTCTGCTGCGTTGTTTTTGCGCCCTCAACAAATTGATAATCGCCCGCTTAGCCTTAGTTCAATAGGGAGAGCGTCGGTCTACGGATCGCGGGGTCGAGAGTTCGATCCCCGGGCGGGGTGTATGTTCTCCGTGACGATTTGATAAGACATTGTGTCTGAAATCATTCGTCTTCCACCTCTGATTCATGTGGGAAATTGGCAGTTACTTGCGGAGAACAGGTTTGTACTGGTACAGAATCCAGGAACACTGGTTAGGTTAACTGCCCGCCGTTACATAACTGAAATACTGTAGAAGTACATTCCCTTAATCCCTTAACTGATAATAGTTTGATATTGTACTGGTTAACTTTTCCATAGAAAATTGTCCCCTACCAAAATTTCATCTGCAATACAAGACTCACATGCATTTCTATACTGAAATATAAAGAGTTGGTCCCAGTGTATAGGATAAGATCTACGTCCATTAGCTTAATATTTGTTCAATATCCCCTTCCCACTTCTTCTGTAAGTTCAATACATTAAGTTGGTGTTATGAATTGTAATTGAGATCAATTTTGTTTTGCTTTGTTCCTTGGGCTATAATGGTATTTTGACTGCTGTTCAAAATCTGTGGTATGTTTTGTGCTGTTGAAAATCCTGGGCATTTTTGAAGACAGTAATATACGTCTCGTAGATCTTGGTAGGATGAAGATAACCTCCAGCCAAACTCCAAAAGCCATTTCTAAAGGAGCTAAAGATCTGTATAGGTTGACTGCCGGGTACCCCAACCAACACTGAAATAAGTGCCAATATATGGCCATATCTTTTCGGCATTCTTTATCGGGTCTTTATCCAAAGTCATCATTCGGACTATCTCTATAATTGTAAGAATTACATTCATGGAAAGAGAGTGTTAAAATTTCTTTCCGATAACATATGAGGCAAAAATTCTTAATCTGCGATGGGTTTCATATGCTGTACTTATCATTATTTTTTTTATTTTTTTTGGATTTAACGTCGCACCGATACATGATAGATCATATGGCGACTTTCCAGCTTTAATGGCGGAGGAAGACCCCGCTGAACTTATTAGGTTGCTGTGCCTGTTACCAGTATAACAAGAGCTGTCGGAGGACAGCAACGCTCGACTATTCAACAGCCTTGTCAACTGAATAAATACAAGTCGAAAAAGGGGCATAATTTTGTTAAAATGGGAAAAAGGGTTATGGATCCTTTACAGTGCTTATCAGCTCATGACTGATACTCATAACTGAGTGTGTGAAGTTTCAATCCTTTCCCATTAGTGGATACTGAAAAACTAGCTTACATACAAAAACTTTTAAAAACCTAAAACTGCTAAGTTGAAAAGGGGGCATAATTTTGAAAAAATGCTAAATAGAGTTATGAGACCTGCACAGTGCATGTCAAATAATGACAGTGAACAGTGAACAAGTGTGTGAAGTTTCAATCCATTCCCATTAGTTAGAACTGAGATACCAGCTTACATACAAAACCGTAACCAAGAATTTCTAAGTCGAAAAAGAGATATAATTTTGTAAAAAAGCAAAACAGAGTTATGGAACCTGTGCAATGTAGGTCTGTTTATCACAGTGAATAAGTGTGTGAAGACTCTGTACCTAGGATAGCCCGAGGGGTCAGGGCAGGTCATACAAGGTCACAAGGTTAGGTAGTGTCCGAACATAGAAAGTCTGCCTATTCTGACGGAAAGAATTTAAATAAAGTTCGACCCTGTACCACCAAAACATATACCCATAGCATACATTGATGTGTAGTTATGGATCCTGGCTATCGATTGATACCATGTTCGAGTACATTAGATAGCCCTAAGGGGTCGAGGCGGGTCGTATAAGAACAGTATTTGGTCGTCTGACTTCTTATTTGACCATGTCTAAAAGGTTATCGGCCGGGTTCGAGCCCCTATGCCAAAGAAATTTACATATATTATACATGGTCATATAGAGTCCAAGTTTGAGTATCTGACATACCCATAAGGGTCCAGGCAGACCATTTAAGGTCCCCGGAAGTGTTCAAATTTAGGAAATATGTCAATTTTACAATGTCTGAAAGGCTTTAAAGCCGGTTCGAACCCCTATGACCATACTATATACATGTATCATACATGGTCGTGTAGGTATGTAGTGTCGAATAAGGACACCGTTTTGACTTCTAGCTTCGTATTTTGACCATGACTAAGAGATTTTCGACCGGATTCGAGCCTTTATGCCAAAGAAATATACATATATCCTACATGGTTGTATAGGAGTAAGTCCTGGCAATCGATTGAGACCATGTTATAGTACCTAGGATAGCCCTAGAGGTCAGGGAATGTCAAATATTGCTACAAGATATGCCTCCAACATAGAAAATATCGTATCTGGAAGGCTTTGGACCCAGTTGATTCCCTTTTGGCCAACACATGTTCCAGTTTTAGGTATCGTTGACTAGGTATGGGTCCTGGCTACAAAGTAACAAGATGTTCGAGTACCTGAGTTGACCGTGTGTGTAAGAAGAGGTAATACATGGAAGTACGGAATTTCAGTTAATATTAACACTACGTTAGATTTTGACTTTTGTTCGAGTCTTTACATCCTGGGTACTTACCTATACCATATATGGATATGTTGGTAGATACCTAAGTTTTACATTCAAACTACTTACAAGTCCATTTGACGCCATCAGGGCTCAGGACAGGTCTCAGAATGTGACCAAACTTGTTTAAAGCGATAGGGTGCTGGCCAAGACTAAGCTGGCCCGAACAGGACAGCCGTGAGAAATGATCAAATGGTGTCACTGGACTGCCTTAACTGCTTTGAAAAGTTCATATTTGGCCTGCTTCCTGTAGCTCCAAGCTTGCCCTTTGCAACAAGGTATCATTTATTAAAATCGGACAAAGGTTAAATTTAATATATAAAGTATGCATATTTTCACCAAAAATTGTACATTTTTAAACGGTTCGATGGTAAATATATACAAATTACATATCTTTCTAGACAATGTTTAGATTTAATTTATAAAAGTTATTTAATTAAAATATCTTGTATTTGGAACATTCTACAATAATTTGAAGTTGATGAAAAACACGGGTTTTTTTCCGTACGGAAATACAACTTTTATCCTAAATTAAGTACAGACGGACGAGCAGATTTTTTTTGTTACAACCTTTCAGACATTATTTTATAAAAAAAAGTTTTGTTTTTATTTGCAGTTATTAAAGCAAAATAAATAGATTATATAAGCACGTTTCCCTTATTCTATGGCTAATATTTTACAAGCCAAAAATGCCAAAGCCGACAGCATGTCTGTCGGGGAAAAATGATTTTCACATTCGTTTAAATGATAGTTCCAACTACTTATTAAGAGAAATTTTAATTTGATATCTTGTTCCTAACGCTTTTTATAATAAAATGAAATTGATGAAATTTTCGAAAAAAAATTGACAAAAATTACCGTTATACGGTCCCTATAGCAAGTCTACAGATCGTACAGACTGACACAACTTACCTGAATCTATTTATTTCCATAGAAATACTAGTTATATACCAAACCGGGTTCCTTTAATTGTTAAAAAATATTTTTAGATAAGGTATATTTACGTGTTTCATTTCACGTTTGGACCTGGCATCCATGTTCGAGTCCGGGCGACCCTTAGAATCGGGTTTAAACCTTGTGCTATACCTTTATGAAATAGTTATTGGAAAGTTTTACAAATACACGTAACTTTTATTAAGATATCTTTAGCACTATTGTCGTAATACTTGATTGAAAATGACCATTTTTTAAAAATTGATTTCCGGCCAGGGGTCCAAACCCCTCTAGAGACCGGTCTGACCCAACCAGGGGGTTCTGAATATCTTTTATTGTGTAGTATTTTAATAATATCTAGTAAAAATGTCAAACCCTACGAGAAAAATACAGGTTCTGACACTTAAATTTCGATATCAAAAATTCGATATCAGGGCCATATCAGACACCTTGGACCCTAGGTGTGAGACGAAATACGTTCGAATCTGACAATCTTTTGCATATCGACTCCATAACCTCTTCGAGATTTTGCCTGGGTGGTTCCATCATTTTAAGCCTTTTAGAAAAAAAATCCATGATTTATTTGGTAGTTCAAGAGCTGAAAAAAAAGAGATGGTGAAAAGTGAAAATCTACAAAAAGTGTATTATTCTGGGAACTTTGAAATTCCACTTCCTCATTTTTTGCGGTTGAGTTTTTAAGGTCAGGGTTAACTTGGCCCGTTTGACTGTTTCTTTGGTTACTACTGTGCATTTTGATACCGGGGTCATCATTTAAATGTTTAGAATTACCTAAGCTTTATTTTTGAATGGAACGGTTGCAGGCGGAGGTATTTTCTTAGTATAAAATATTGTCGACATCGGTACGGGGAGCGTTATTATTAACGAACTTTGCTTGACAACATACAATTGAAATGACTCAAATGTCATTCACACGACCAAATCAAAATAACATTGAAAAAAATAGGAATAAAAAGTTTATCAATGCCATGTAAACTTACTTAAAATGACAAAGTTAGCAAATTAAATTCTTAATAATAATTAAAATAATTGCATATAAAGTTTGAATCAACGGTTTTCATATTGATGGCATAGTTAGCAAACTGAATATTTAATTATTATTAAAATATCTGCATATGAATTCTTATGACTGAATTATAAGAATCATTTTAATTTTCATTGGTTACAACATTAAAAGTAGTGTTATAATTAAAATATTGGCATATTGAAATATCAACAACTCTAATGTATGAAGTGGTGGACATCCCCTTCCATACTTGATAACGCTTGTTCATACACATTACCCCCACCACCTCTCCCACAAAAAAAAAAAAAAAACAACAATGATTTTTTTACTATTTGCTTGTATTGTGTCTTAGATTCCTGTATCATCATTCACACACTTCCTTACATAGTGATAATACCAACCCAAGTGAGAAAACGCTGGTCCTATTTCAAAATATGTATGGGGCAACACACAAGAAAAATGAAAATAAGTTTCAAAAAGCGCATGCGTATACCGTGAAAAACTTGAATACCAGTCCTTTCACCCCCTGGATGTTTCACCCCTAGTTGTTTCACCTCCCAAAACCCTAGTTGTTTCCCCCATCATGTGAATATGAAAAGTATGATTGATTTAAGTTAAGGTTTCAGTTTACATTATCTAAAAAGAGGTTTGATCCTAAAAAGACTGGCTATAAACATGCAATTATGATATATAATAATGTTAGTTGATGTATGGTGAATAAGCCTTTGTAGATAATACAGCAACTTTTGAAGGCACGTGGTACAGCATCAATAAGGATTTTCCTGCAGAGATCGCCAACGCCCGTAAATCTCTATGGCCAACCTATAAAATCATCAGATCACAAAACCTAAATAGCAGAGTAGTACTTGCGTACCCGGCTAAAATCATAAAGGATGGAGAAATAATTTTAGATAGATTCCCAGACTGGGATACGGTCATGTTTACAGCACGAAATGTAAACATGAATACAGCTGATAGTGTCAATTCGCTGGCTAAATATAGCCCGAGGCCGCGTAGTGATACACTCGCTAACAATTGTGACAGTGGCAATGTAAACAAAGTTAACCACGCCTCCAGCTCAGGTGTGTCTCCGAGCCAATCTGTAAGCCGCCGTGAATCTAGATCATCGCAACAAAATTCACCGACAAGCCGACGGGAATCTAGCCGACGGGAATCAAGTTCGCCACATCCTCGACGATTAGCAAATAGTGAGGCGGATCGAAGCCGAAATCCTAAGCGTGGCCATGCGCCGGTCAGACATTCACAAAGTGATAACGCCAGTAACGTGTCAAACATTGCTCGCCCCTGGGATTTACCCAGTCAAACTCAGAATGCCAAAAACTCTGGTAAGAATACTGACATTTAGGACAATAGGGGGAATTCCAAGTTAAAGGAATTAAATTTTGGATGTTTAAATGTGAACGGTTTGAGAAAACGACTAGATTATCCTGATTTTGTTGAGTATATTCACTTACATGATATATTTTGTGTTGTTGAAACCCATATTGATAGTGCTGACATAGTAGATATTGATGACTATACTTTTTTGTCTAAAAATAGAGAGCAACCGTATAAACGTAAATCAGGCGGGATCGGCATATACATTAAAAATTCTCTTCTTAAATTCATTACAGTTATACCAAATAACAACGAGTATATATTATGGGTTAGCATTGATAAACAGTTGTTACATAGTACAGAAAACGTTATTTTAGGTACAATCTACTTGCCTCCTGAAAATTCTCGTTTTATTAATGACATTGATGTTAATAATTTTGAAAACGAGATTATTTCCACTTGTAGCCAAAATAAATATGTAATGTTAACTGGCGATGTTAATGGTAGAGTGGCACAACTGTCTGATTTTTTGCCGTCTGACCCGTTTTTAAATGATGCCTTTGACATTGACTCTGAATCTAGAGCACATTTTAATATGTATACAGTTTTAGAAAACCTGTCTGTTCCTTTGCCTAGAATCTCGAAAGATAAGAAAACGAACGCGAACGGCTTATTACTAATAGATATATGCCGCAACAACAATCTTTTTATAGCGAATGGCAGGCTTGGTCTGGACAAAAATGTTGGCGAATTTACTTTCAGAGAAAAATCAGTTATTGATTATCTGATCGCTAGCGCAGATTGCTACAAATTCCTAGATGATTTCAAAATTGACGAAACGGATGCTCTTTTTTCTGACGGCCATAGCGCGCTCTATTGGACTTTTAAATGCAAGGACACCGCGATTATATGTGATAAAAGTGTTCCTCGTAATATCCCCAAACCGGTCTGGCGTGATAACTACAAAGACAAGTTCGTCCAAAATATCAACAGGGATCACGTGAACTCTATCTTAAACTTGCTTGACATGCCGTATACAGACTTATCGGTTGAAAACGCTACATTAGAAATACAACACTTGTTTGAAAAGGCTGCATTTGACTCCTTTCCAGAAAGCAATCGATACAATCAAAAAACTACTCCCTCGCGCAATCATAGGCCATGGTTCGGTCCCAAGTGTTATAAAGCCAGGAAAAATTATCATAACGCTAAATCGTCTTATCGTACTCACCGCTCTAGTGATAATAAATTAAGGTTAAAAAATGCGAGTAAAGAATACAAGCGGACAATGCATTATTTTATCGAGAAGTTTAAAAAAGAAAAAGCGAGCAGACTTAGGGACATGCATTCAAATAATCCTAAGCAGTACTGGCAATTTCTTAAAAAAATTAAAACCTAAGGATAAAACAAACGATTCTCCTAGCATAAGCGAATTTTACAATCACTTTAAACGTATAAATATGCACCCAAACGAAAATCCTGACGAGAACCGTGCGTTTAATAACCAACATTTTATTGACGATTCAAATGCGTTTTTGAATATGCCCATAACCGATCGTGAAATTATAAAGTGTATTGATAAATTAAACAACGGGAAAGCCTCTAGCCCAACTGACAACATTTTAAATGAATACATTAAGAGTACAAAAACATTACTCCTCCCAGTTTATAAGCGTCTATTTAACAATATCCTAGATACAGGCATTATTCCAAAATCTTGGCTGGAAGGTACTATTATCCCTATTTTTAAAAACAAAGGCAACTCTATGGATTGTGGGGCGTACAGGCCCATTACGATACTGTCATGTTTAGGAAAATTGTTTACAGCTATATTAAATCTTAGATTAACGAGCTATATAGAGGAATTCAATCTACTTAATGAAAACCAAGCCGGCTTTAGGAATGGATATTCTTGTTCTGATCATATTTTTACTTTGCATGCACTTATAGAGATTCTAAAGAAACGTAAACAAAAACTTTTTTGCAGCTTTATCGATTTTTCACAGTGTTTTGATAAAATCTGGAGATTCGGTCTATGGCATAAATTACTTCAGACCTCCGTAAATGGTAAATTTTTCCAAGTGATTTTTAATATGTATCAAAACATTAAGTCTTGCGTTTTGCACAATGGTGAGCAGTCTCCTTTCTTCCTCTCCGAAATTGGGGTGCGTCAAGGGGAAAATTTAAGTCCCATTTTATTTTCAATCTATCTTAATGATTTACAAGCATATCTAGAAACATACGGTGTCACAGGCATATTGCTAAATGATCCGATCACTGACGAAGCATGGCTTAAACTGTTGCTTCCGCTTTACGCAGACGACACTGTTATAATCGCAAGTAACCAGTCTGACTTTCAAAATAGTCTGAATTTATTTTATAACTACTGTGAACACTGGAAACTAAGTGTTAATAGAAATAAAACTAAAGTAATTGTATTCGGTGCTAGAAATATTGCAAACTTTCATTTTCATTTAGGAGATGAACGCATCGAAATTTCTGACAGTTACCACTACTTAGGTGTTACATTCTCAAGCAACGGGTCCTTTTTAAAAGCTAGAAAACACGTAGCCCAACAGGCTAGCAAAGCTATGTACCTTTTGTTTACCAAATCTCAGAATGCAGATTTACCAATCGACCTAACTATTAAACTTTATCAACATACTGTATTACCTATTTTAACCTATGGGTCCGAAATATATGGATTTGAAAACCTGGATTTACTCGAAAAAGTAAACAACGAATTTCTCCGGAGAATAACTAATGCTCGTAAAAGTACACCGCTTTACATGCTTTATGGTGAAACAGGAACAATGCCTGTATCAATCATCGTGAAAACAAATATGCTATCGTTTTGGACAAGGTTATTACTAGGAAAAGAAAGTAAGATCTCCTTTTTATTATACCACTATATGTTGCGCAATAACAATGTAAATTTTAAATGGGTCTCAAAAATCAAGGAAATTCTTAATTCTGTAGGACGGCCAGATCTGTGGCTAAACCAGCACGTTGCCGTTAAAAAAGCACACACAAATTAATAAAACAAACGTTAATCGACCAGTTCAAGCAAAACTGGCATGGTCAAATGCAGCTTTCAAACAAAGGACTTTTTTATAACAGCTTTAAATATAACTTAGAATACGAAAAATACTTTAATATCCTTTCAACAACAGACTACAAAACGTTCTTCAAATTCAGTACTAGTAATCATAGACTACCAGTAGAAACTGGTCGCTACGACGGAACACCTTACCAAGAACGTATCTGCACGCTATGCAATAACGATTGTATCGGTAATGAACAGCATTATTTATTTAAGTGCGATTATTTCAGTAGTAAGAGAAATATTTACTTAAAAAACTGTAATTTCACCGATAATGATCACTCTTTGCGAGCATTTATGCAGACCGTCGATGAATCTAAATTAGCTGACTTTTGTAAATTAATAAGAGTAATATTAGCTAAGTTTTAAGAAGTACCACCCGATCATACAAAACTCGGAAAGTAGACGCTAGTATTTATAGAAAGAACATTGCCTACCTTAAGAAGTTAATCCAGTTGTTGACATTCTCAGCACTACTTTTACCTGTTTTAACTCTACAGTCTAAATATAGCAACGTAAAAATTACTTTTTCTGTTTTTTGCGTGCATATGTAAATGTGCCCTCATTCACAGACCTAATTACAATTGTCATTCGTCTACTCCGCGCAAGAAATAGTTACCCATATTATAGTAAAATAACTTTGCTTATTAGTGCATTGTATACATGTGTTTATAATTAAATATGTGTGTTAATGAATCAGAAATGATCAGATATAATCTTGAATAGAAAGATTACAAGTAATTTGCACTTATGTAAATGAGTTATGAGATACAATTCTATGAGTTCCCCCTTGACACTTATGTATACTGCTAATTTAATAGTTCATATTTTATATTCTGTTGACTGCTACCGGAACAAACAATACATTGTTAAAAAAAAAAAAACAAAAACAAACATATTGCATATCCTCATGTTGTATATCATATAATAAAGTATCTGTCTGTCTGTCTGTCTGTTGTTGTTTTTAATGTGTCAATGGCTATTCTGTTAAATTATAAATTTAAATATTTTGTGTTTTCAAAACACTCATAATTAAAATCAGCAACACATGAATATAATTAATGACATAATTTAATCATAAAACGATATATTTGATTGATGTAAACATGTATGAATAAACACTTTATCACACCTTATTACAAATAAGGATGTTAAGTTAAGTTACATGTGAACATAATCAAAGGAATAATTTAATCAAATTATCACATATCATGATTAAAGGGTCAGTCTGCTGTGTAGTTCCAACAAATAGAAAATATGAAAACTGTAAATAATGTCATTAACAGTTTAAGCAATTAATTACATTAATTACTCTTATTGCACTTTAAATTATGGTATATTGTTTCATTCAAACAATAACTTTTATTAACTCCATTGAAGTAACGTCATACACAGATAAATCTGGATATTTATTTTTTGAGGACAGGGACCTTCAATTTGAAGAATTTTGTTTCACACTGATGATAAGTAGAAAATACAGTGGATAATAAATTATACCTTAAATTACAATTGTAAAAAGTGAAGACTTCCACTAAATGTAGTGTAAGTTACAATTATGAAGAGTAAAGCTGTAAAATTGAATTCACTGCCAATTTTGTAGAATTAATTCATTATTAAAACGAATAATCAAAATTGTTAGGTCCTATATTTTACTTATTGTTGTTACAGACGTAATGGATGTTGAGGTTGAACCAGGTATCATCGTAGACCAGCTCAACCAATCCTTTACGGCGTTTATGTGTATAGATGAAAGTGGTCATATTTGTTAAAATATTTATGTGATACTAAATATAAAAGTTTTTTATTTCAAATGTGCTTACATAATTATGTCTCATTGTTTTTATCAACGAAAATTTCCACCGCCGATGGATTATTAGATCTGAATTATGCGTTCTATCCACCGCTTCTAGAAACGCCGCAATCGGAACATCTCAGATATTACCGTTAGCGTCGGTCATCGGGAATTTTCCTTTCCAAAGAAAAACCTTTCTGTTCCGGAATTATAATAATAAGCTGATTCGCGGAACGAAAAAATCCGAAATATTGTAACTTAAGTGGAACGGCTCACAAATAATTTGCGCTATCGTCGCGTTTATTTCAATCGACTCGAAAATTTCAGTCGTGTTCATTTCAGTCCACGCGTAAACATTTCTGTGTGCCCAACATTTCACTCGCGTTGTTAAATTTCAGTGATGAAAGTTTTAGATACAAATGAACTAAAGCAGTTCGTTTGGTTCTTTCACGTGCCCAATGTAAAGCATTGATACACGGGATGATACCGTCTTGTATCAGGCAAGACACAAAAAAATATGAAATTTTTTATGTTTTGTATGGGACAACACACAAAAAAAATGAAAAAAAATATGTTTTGTATGGGACAACACACAGTGGAAAACTCTTTAGTATTGTATGGGGCCACACACAAGAAAAATAAAAATGTTTGCAAAAAACGCACTCGCGTACCATGAAAGCCCGCCAGTACTTACGGCAACACACAAGAAAATGAAAAACTTTATGTTTTGTACCGGGCAAGACACAAAAAAAATATGAAAATTTTTATGTTTTGTATGGGACAACACACAAAAAAATGAAAAATTTTATATTTCGTATGGGGCGACACACGGAAAAAAATGAAAAAAATTATGTTTTGTATGGGGCAACACACAAGAAAATGAAAATTTTTATGTTTTGTATGGGGCGACACACGGAAAAAAATCAAAACATTTACGTTTTGTATGGGGCAAAACACAAGAAAATGAAAATTTTTATGTTTTGTATGGGGCGACACATGGATAAAAATGAAAACATTTATGTTTAGTATGGGGCAAAACACAAGAAAATGAAAAATTTTATGTTTTGTATGGGGCGACACACGGAAAAAATGAAAATTTTTATGTTTTGTATGGGGCAACACACAAGAAAATGAAATTTTTTATGTTTTGTATGGGGCGACACGCAGAAAAAAATAAAAAAATGAAAAATTTTATGTTTTGTATGGGGCAACACACAAAAAAATGAAAAATTTTAAGTTTTGTATGGGACAACTCACAAAAAAATGAAAAAGTCTAAACAAACAAAAAACAAAAAAAAAAAAAAAAAAACGCGCACGCCTCCACCTGTCCAACCCCTACCGCCACCTAGTTTAAACAGTACGTTTGAGTTCATACCTAATCTTATTGTTTGGTGCAAAAATATGAAAAACCTCTTGAGTTTTGTATGGGACAACACACAAAAAAAAAATGAAAAATTTTATGTTTTGTATGGGACAACACACACTGGAAAGCTCTTTAGTACTGTATGGGGGCAACACACATGAAAAATGAATATGTTTCAAAAGGCACACGCGTATACCATGAAAAACTTTATAATTTTATTCGGCAACACACAGAAAAATGAAAAACTTTATGCCTTGTACCGGGCAAGACACATAAAAATATGAAAAACTTTATGTTTTGTATGGGACAACACACAAAAAAAATGAATTTTTATGTTTTGTATGGGGCGACACACGGAAAAAAAATGAAAACATTTATGTCTTGTATGGGGCAAAACACAAGAAAATGAAAAATTTTATGTTTTGTATGGGGCGACACACGGACAAAAATGAAAATTTTTATGTTTTGTATGGGGCAACACACAAGAAAATGAAAATTTTTATGTTTTGTATGGGGCGACACACTGAAAAAAATGAAAACATTTATGTTTTGTATGGGGCAAAACACAAGAAAATGAAAAATTTTATGTTTTGTATGGGGCGACACACGGAAAAAATGAAAATTTTTATGTTTTGTACGGGGCAACACACAAGAAAATGAAATTTTTTATGTTTTGTATGGGGCGACACGCAGAAAAAAATAAAAAAATGAAAAATTTTATGTTTTGTATGGGGCAACACACAAAAAAATGAAAAATTTTAAGTTTTGTATGGGACAACTCACAAAAAAATGAAAAAGTCTAAACAAAAAAAAAAAAAAAAAAAGGCGCACGCACCCACCTGTCCAACCCCTACCGCCACCTAGTTTAAACGGTACGTTTGAGTTAATACCTAATCTTATTGTTTGGTGCAAAAATATGAAAAACCTCTTGAGTTTTGTATGGGACAACACACAAAAAAAATGAAAGATTTTATGTTTTGTATGGGACAACACACACTGGAAAGCTCTTTAGTACTGTATGGGGGCAACACACAAGAAAAATGAATATGTTTCAAAAGGCACACGCGTATACCATGAAAAACTTTATAATTTTATTTGGCAACACACAGAAAAATGAAAAACTTTATGCGTTGTATCAGGCAAGACACATAAAAATATGAAAAATTTTATGTTTTGTATGGGACAACACACAAAAAAATGAAAAATTTTATGTTTCGTATGGGGCGACACACGGGAAAAAATGAAAAAAATTATGTTTTGTATGGGGCAACACACACTGGAAAACTCTTTAGTATTGTATGGGGGCAACACACAAGAAAAATGAGTAAGTTTCAAAAAGTGCATGTGTATACCGTGAAAAACTTGATGTTCTTATTCGTCAACACACAAAAAATGAAAAACTTTATGTTTTGTATGGGGCGACACACCAAAAAATGAAAAATTTTATGTTTTGTTTGGGGCAACACACGCTGGGGAACTCTTTAATATCGTATGGGGGCAACACACATTGGAAAACTCTTTGGTATTGTATGGGGCAACACACAAGGAAAATAAAAATGTTCGAAAAAAGCGCACTCGTGTACCAATAAAGCCCGTCAGCACTTACGGCTGGACTTTTATCACGCTCCGAGTAGTTTGTCTTGTAATTTTAATATGACACATATACACTTGTTGTCCTCTGCCTTGCTGTGCTGTCATTGGTTGATCCCCTGGATGTTGGAGGAGGCATGCTGGAGGAAGTGTTCTGATTGGTTGATTTACAGCTGGTGCGTGGAGCTTGCTTAGGGAAGGGATACTGCATGGTTGCTTGTCCTGAAATAGATATCAGATTCATCATATTGACAACACAGACTGGAAAACTCCCATGAACAACTTTGTTTTTTATTCGGCAACACACAAAAAAAAATGAAAAACTTTGTTTTGTAAGGGTCAACACACAAAAAAGTGAAAAAACTTACGTTTTGTATGGGGCAACACACAGAAAAAAATGAAAATTTTTATGTTTTATATGGGGCAACACACAAAAAAAATGAAAAAATTTATGTTTTGTATGGGACAACACACAGTGGAAAACTCTTTAGTATTGTATGGGGCCAGACACAAGAAAAATAAAAATGTTTGAAAAAAATGCACTCGCGTACCATGAAAGCCCGTCAGTACTTACGGCAACACACAAAAAAATGAAAAACTTTATGTCTTGTACCGGGCAAGACACAAAAAGATATGAAAATTCTTATGTTTTGTATGGGACAACACACAAGAAAATGAAAAATTTAATGTTTCGTATGGGGCGACACACGGGCAAAAAATGAAAATAAATATGTTTTGTATGGGGCAACACACAAGAAAATGAAAATTTTTATGTTTTGTATGGGGCGACACACGGAAAAAAATGAAAACATTTATGTTTTGTATGGGGCAAAACACAAGAAAATGAAAAATTTTATGTTTTGTATGGGGCGACACACGGAAAAAAATGAAAATTTTTATGTTTTGTATGGGGCAACACACAAGAAAATGAAAATTTTTATGTTTTGTATGGGGCAACACACAAAAAAATGAAAAATTTTAAGTTTTGTATGGGACAACTCACAAAAAAATGAAAAAGTCTAAACAAACAAACAAAAAAAAAAAAAACGCGCACGCACCCACCTGTCCAACCCCTACCGCCACCTAGTTTAAATGGTACGTTTGAGTTCATACCTAATCTTATTGTTTGGTGCAAAAATATGAAAAACCTCTTGAGTTTTGTATGGGACAACACACAAAAAAAAAAATGAAAAATTTTATGTTTTGTATGGGACAACACACACTGGAAAGCTCTTTAGTACTGTATGGGGGCAACACACAAGAAAAATGAATATGTTTCAAAAGGCACACGCGTATACCATGAAAAACTTTATAATTTTATTCGGCAACACACAGAAAAATGAAAAACTTTATGCCTTGTACAGGGCAAGACACATAAAAATATGAAAAATTTTATGTTTTGTATGGGACAACACACGGAAAAAAAATGAAAATTTTTATGTTTTGTATGGGGCGACACACGGAAAAAAAATGAAAATTTTATGTTTTGTATGGGGCGACACACGGAAAAAAAATGAAAATTTTTATGTTTTGTATGGGGCGACACACAGAAAAAAATGAAAAATTTTATGTTTTGTATGGGGCAACACACAAAAAAAATGAAAAATTTTAAGTTTTGTATGGGACAACTCAAAAAAAAAAATGAAAAAGTCTAAAAAAACAATACTTTTTGTATGGGGCAACACACAGAAAAAAATGAAAATTTTTATGTTTTATATGGGGCAACACACAAAAAAAATGAAAAAATTTATGTTTTGTATGGGACAACACACAGTGGAAAACTCTTTAGTATTGTATGGGGCCAGACACAAGAAAAATAAAAATGTTTGAAAAAAACGCACTCGCGTACCATGAAAGCCCGTCAGTACTTACGGCAACACACAAAAAAATGAAAAACTTTATGTCTTGTACCTGGCAAGACACAAAAAGATATGAAAATTCTTATGTTTTGTATGGGACAACACACAAAAAAATGAAAAATTTAATGTTTCGTATGGGGCGACACACGGGCAAAAAATGAAAAAAATTATGTTTTGTATGGGGCAACACACAAGAAAATGAAAATTTTTATGTTTTGTATGGGGCGACACACGGAAAAAAATGAAAACATTTATGTTTTGTATGGGGCAAAACACAAGAAAATGAAAAATTTTATGTTTTGTATGGGGCGACACACGGAAAAAAATGAAAATTTTTATGTTTTGTATGGGGCAACACACAAGAAAATGAAAATTTTTATGTTTTGTATGGGGCAACACACAAAAAAATGAAAAATTTTAAGTTTTGTATGGGACAACTCACAAAAAAATGAAAAAGTCTAAACAAACAAACAAAAAATAAAAAAACGCGCACGCACCCACCTGTCCAACCCCTACCGCCACCTAGTTTAAACGGTACGTTTGAGTTCATACCTAATCTTATTGTTTGGTGCAAAAGTATGAAAAACCTCTTGAGTTTTGTATGGGACAACACACACTGGAAAGCTCTTTAGTACTGTATGGGGGCAACACACAAGAAAAATGAATATGTTTCAAAAGGCACACGCGTATACCATGAAAAACTTTATAATTTTATTCGGCAACACACAGAAAAATGAAAAACTTTATGCCTTGTACCGGGCAAGACACATAAAAATATGAAAAATTTTATGTTTTGTATGGGACAACACACAAAAAAAATGAAAATTTTTATGTTTTGTATGGGGCGACACACGGAAAAAAAATGAAAATTTTATGTTTTGTATGGGGCGACACACGGAAAAAAAATGAAAATTTTTATGTTTTGTATGGGGCGACACACAGAAAAAAATGAAAAATTTTATGTTTGGTATGGGGCAACACACAAAAAAAATGAAAAATTTTAAGTTTTGTATGGGACAACTAAAAAAAAATAATGAAAAAGTCTAAAAAAAACAAAAAAAAAACGTGCGCGCACCCACCTGTCCAACCCCTACCGCCACCTAGTTTAAACGGTATGTTTGACTTCATACTTAATCTTATTGTTTGATGCAAAAATATGAAAAACCTCCTGAGTTTTGTATGGGGCAACAGAACAAAAACTGAAAAACTTTATGTTTTCTATGGGACAATACACAAAAAGAATGAAAAATTTTATGTTTTGTATGGGACAACACACACTGGAAAACTCTTTAGTATTGTATGGGGGCAACACACAAGAAAAATGAGTAAGTTTCAAAAAGTGCATGTGTATACCGTGAAAAACTTGATGTTCTTATTCGTCAACACACAAAAAATGAAAAACTTTATGTTTTGTATGGGGCGACACACCAAAAAATGAAAAATTTTATGTTTTGTTTGGGGCAACACACGCTGGGGAACTCTTTAATATCGTATGGGGGCAACACACATTGGAAAACTCTTTGGTATTGTATGGGGCAACACACAAGGAAAATAAAAATGTTCGAAAAAAGCGCACTCGCGTACCAAAAAAGCCCGTCAGTACTTACGGCTGGACTTTTATCACGCTCCGAGTAGTTTGTCTTGTAATTTTAATATGACACATATACACTTGTTGTCCTCTGCCTTGCTGTGCTGTCATTGGTTGATCCCCTGGATGTTGGAGGAGGCATGCTGGAGGAAGTGTTCTGATTGGTTGATTTACAGCTGGTGCGTGGAGCTTGCTTAGGGAAGGGATACTGCATGGTTGCTTGTCCTGAAATAGATATCAGATTCATTATATTGATTTTTTGGTAGTACTAAACTGAATGAAACAAAAAAGTCAGTCAGTTTTGTTTGAACATGGATTTGTATAAATACGGCCGCTTCAAGCAAAGAGCTATAAAAACAAATTTATTTTATACTTCTTTGTTTCAAGTAAAATATTGGTATCAGGACGCAAAATTACGTGACACACCTAGTGACTCCTCTGGCCTGGAATAACTGATACGTATTAGACCTTCCTGCTCTGGCGTAATGACCTAAATCATATTGTATATTTTTAATAGCATGCGATAGTGGCAGCCCAAGTGTACAATTTAGTTTATCTTAATTTTGAGTTGAATCTCTGCGATTTTTTTTGTCACTTTGGGAAAAGGTCGGTACCGACAGAATTGGGAAAAATCGCGGCTTTTTCTCTCAATTTGGGAAGTTTTGGTGTTTTTCTGTTTTTGTAATCAATAGTAATAAATACACCAGGCAGGTCTGTACTGGTCATAAAATTGCAAGGAATCATTATTTTTTGCAAAATCAAGATCTGTTTTGCATACAAATCAATAAAATACCAAACCCCTTATTTGTTACTAAACAATTTGACCGTTTTTCTTTGTCCTTTTGGGAATTTTTTGATGGAAATTGGGGAAAATTTTCATTTTTTTGAATTGGGAAAAGGTCCTTTTTCGGGTACTTTATAAAGAAGGAAAAAAATCGCTGAATCTAGACAGATGCATGGCCGTTTTCGTTTTTGACAGACTTCCGATACCTTAGGTAGGTTTTAGACCCGGCCGTCTCAAAGGAGCTAGAAGATTCAATTCCAGCATTTATTTATTTTATGTAACAAATACTCATTCGCGAAAATCTTTAGTTTAAAAAGCATCATAAATAACCAATTGAATATAGATGACTATAAAGTACATTTATCTGTTTTATCTAGAAAACGTAATTCGCATTCGCGAAAATCTTTAGTTTAAAAAGCATCATAAATAACCAATTGAATATAGATGACTATAAAGTACATTTATCTGTTTTATCTAGAAAACGTACCCGGGTCAAATACGAAACACGCAACTATTATTCCCTAACTCTAAAAGGGACCGAACTCGCTGCGATTACCGGACCTGCAATAAACCACTAAGGACCACTAAGGACCTCTAAGTGAGCACTAAGGACCACTAAGGGGTGACTTAGGGTATAATAATTTTTAAGGACCCTAAAGAAAAATCTAAGGAATAAATGGTAAAATAAAAAAAGATATGAGTAAATTATTTCAGGCAGTTTTCTTTATACCATCAAGTGAATAGAAATATCTAAATATATTGATTCTAAAATATGTCTTCGAATATAGAAGCATATATGATAAATTTGTACAGAAATAAATATCAATAATAAATTTGTCATAAATAATTCCCTTTCTAAGATATAAATATATTTTGCAGATTTCTTGATTGCATCGATCCATTCAAGCTGTCTGTTTGATAAAATCTTTCAATTATATTAAATTGTTGCTCTGTTGTATTGTAAAAACTGTTACAAACAACTATTCAGTGGAAAATGATATTTAATTAGTCCTTTGTAGGTACACCTATGTTTTTTGTACCTTTTTTTCTGCTTCTCAAAGTAAGTAATTGCAATTGCAATTAATTTTATCTAAGTGATTAAGTGTAAATCACACCTTTGATCTTTAGATTGTCTGTACAAGATATTTGCAGTTATACAGGTGACTTTACTCATTTGGCAAGATTTTGTATATAATGTTAAAATTTCCACCTAAATTTATCATCTTCTATGATATACATGTTCGAGCGTTACAAAGTGTTTTCTTTGGACATTTAATACTTCCCCTTACTGCAATCCTGAGTTGTTTGAGATTTGTTTATTCTTTGAATTGCATTATTCGCATCTACATGGTAATATTCGCGCACATACTGGGCAAAGGTTGCCGGAATTTGTTTCTTTGGCGTCTGCAGCGGAACGCGCTGTGATGGAACATGTACATTCCATGTCAGATCAACACACTGAACGATTTTTTGTTGGGTTTGTTGTCACACATGTTCATCGTAAATTTCTAGTTCATGGTGGAAGAAGACTCCAGATGCCCCTCTGAGCTTTATTGCAGGCACGAGCGAAAGCAATCTGCATACAGACGCCGACCTTCAACCAGCAAGATGAATGGCTTTTTCACTTAATTAACATTTTATTTCTTTCTCAATACGGCAATACAACTTATAAGACGTAAATGCAAGGTTGAACAAAATTTTAGATAAAAAAATGCACGGGTATAAAAGTTATATGCAAAAGCAAGTTGAAGGATAGGGCTGCAAGTTTTAACAACATTAGATGGTTGGCCCCTAGCAAATGAGATTATATTAGGGCTATAACAAAATGAAAATTCTAACACGATCCGATTCATTTTCCTAATAAACAAAGAAGGCTGGAAACAGTGAATTATTAAACAACAATTCACTGTTCTGACGTCACAACTATTACGTCATAGCGTCAAGCGGCGTAGCGGCGTGCTGGGAAAGAACCCGACTGAAAACGGGCAAATATTTAATGCATGCCGACAAGGGTGTACTTTAAAGTTCTTGATAACGTGTTAGAATCGAAATAATATATCTCATTCAGTGATTTGCTCTTGAATAAATCACTGTGTGTCGTTCAGATGCGTAGCATTATATCACTCAGGCTACGCCCTCGTGATATAATTCCTTCGCATCTGAACTCCAAACAGTGATTTATTCAGGGACAAATCACCGATGAGATATATTATTTCTTAATTATATAACTTGTATTTGTAACATTCAGATAACTGATAATGAGAAATATAACGATGAAGTTAAAAATAAATAATAGGAAAAATATTGGGGAAAGGAGAGAATGAAAACAGCCCTGTGTTGACATTTTCCTGCCCAAATGTTACAAAAAGAAAGAGCTGTCCGTGAGACAGCCAGTGCTCATTATTCGAATCGTTGTCCAAGAAACAGGAATATTACCCTAAATGTTAAAATGTCTATAGTGTTTCAATCCAGTATCTGCACTAGATTTAGCGCGGAGATGCAAAACTTTTAACCAGAAGTTTTAAGTTCAAAAGGGGACATTATATGGCCAAAATGCATGTCAGAGTTATAGGACTTGATGCAATCAACTATAGTTTTATAACCCCGAAGACACATTTGAAGTTTCGATTTAATATCTGCATTTGTTTTGAAGACAGTAACTTGCACACAAAACTTTAACCAGAATTTTCATAGTCCAAAAGGGGGCACAATTTGCCCAAAATACATGTCAAAGTTTTGAGACATCACCCAGTGATATTGGTAATTAATCTAGAAAAAGAAATAATAAATGTCAAATATGAAATACCTATATGTACTTGCACGCAAAACTTTAACCAGCATTTTCAGCAAGTCCAAAAGGGAATATAACTGACCTAGAAATAGAAACAAGAGCTGTCACAGGAGACAGCGCGCTTGACTATTTCGATGCTGGATAGTGAAATTTGGTACATTTGAGGAAGTTGGAGCTGTCACTTATGTGTTTAATGACTCAAATGTGGATGAAAATATTGGACAATAGCTTAAGTTTCAATAAATTAAATCAGTAGAAAAGGAACATAATTCATTATCCAGGAAAACTTCTGCAAAAGTAATGTACCATGTGTCATATCATGCGGCTATAATTCGGAACAAATATTTTAAGTTTTAATCAAATCTAGATCTCTATTTAGTAATACTGGAGATACAGCAAAAGTTCATAGCAACTTGAACAGGGAATTCTATTAATAAGAACAGGGCATAACTCAGAGGGTACTTGTGCCAGCATTATGTGGAACAACCATTTTTAAGTTTGATTAAACGCATTTAGTAACAGCAGAGATATTAAAAGCATCAAAATTAAACTAATTCTAAGTAAAAAGGGGATATAACTCATACAACGTTTGTGCCAGAGTGACTGACCTTATGCCATATAGTGAGGATGATGATCTGGAAAAACTAATTTAAGTTTTAATCAAATTCATTCAGTAATGACAAAGATATAGTGAAAGTGCAACACAATTAACTTGAAATTCTAAGAAGAAAAGGGGCATAATTCATGAAATATTGGTGGAAGAGTTACAGCCCTTGTATCATATGATGTGGATGATGATGTAGTACAGCCATTCTAAGTTTGAATCAAATCCATTCGGTAATAACAGAGATAAAGTGAAAGTGCATCAAAACTTTAACCTGAAATTTTAAGTACAAAAGGGGATAACTCATAAAATACAGGTTGTGCCAAATGATGTAGGTGGTGAGATCAAGGGAAAGTGTATCAAAACTTTACCAAAGTGTGGACGCGGAAGGAAGCTGACGCTGGGTCGAGTAGGATAGCCCTCCATACTTCGTATAGTCGAGCTAAAAAATAAGTTTCAAGTCTATTCGCTTTAAGTAATAGCTATTAGTACTTGCACACAAAACTTTAACCAGGTTTTCCAAAGTCCAGAAGGGGGCATAATTTGGCCAAAAGGCATGTCCAAGTTATGGGACTTGATGTTATCAACTAATTTCATAGCCGCGAAGATACATGTGAAGTTTCAATTCAATATCTGCATTAGTTCTGGAGATAGTAACTTGTATGTAAAATATTAACCAGGATTTTCTAAGTCAAAAAGGGGGCATAATTTGGCCAAAATACATGTCAGAGTTATGGGACTTGACCCACTGAGGTTGGTAATTGACTAAGAAAAGAAAAAATAAGTTTCAAAGCTATACCCTATGTCTTTAAATGATAGACATACATACTTGCATGCAAAACTTTAACCAAGATGTGACACCGACACCGACGCCGACACCGACGCCAGGGTGAATAGAACAGCGAAGAATAGTCTAGCTAAAAAGCTATCCATGTTACTTCCGTAGCATGAAATACTTTGCAAATTTGATTATAGTACATGTTTAAAGGTGAATAATCAGATTTTGGCTAAGTAACGGATTTGTTTTAAACTTTAACATCTGATAATTTACACTCATTTATGTTCAGTTAGCGCTTAATACAAGTTAGGTTTTCACTGGAGATATTTTTAATAATTGGTTTTTCTATTGCAGTTGCCCAACCAAGATCGAGTTATTTTATCATAAGTATAAATGTGATAAACATACTTTACCTAAGAAAATGTATAACTAACCAATATATTGTATTATATTCATAAAATAATTGCATTAACAATTACATATATAGATTGAATTCATTAGAAATGCAAGTTTGAAAAATTATTATTACCTCCCTTTGCCTATCTTGGTTGCGCAACCAAGATAGAATGGAAAAAAATGAAATTCAGAAGCTACATGAATTTTAAAACCCACCTTTTGATTCAGATTGTTAAATATTTGGTATATCTATCCAATGCGAATGTAAAACTCGGAATTATATGGAAATAAAAAGAAATACCAAGCATTTCAAATATTTTCATATTAAAGGGGAGTAATTACAAATTTTTATGAAAATCAATAAAGTATACATTTCTAACAGGGATCTAACTCTAAGTAATAGGTATTTTTGTTTCTTAAATAAATCTCTAACAGAATATACAAAAAGTAAAAAATGTCACTAAATTTTGCTTAAATGTGATTGATCACCTTTAAAGTAACTCCAGCATATCGACAGTTGACTTCTTCAAATGAAAAAAAATCTAATTCTAAGCCAGGTGATAATGTTAACAGTAATTCAAAGTCAGCGACCTTAATTCTGCATAATTCATAGACTATTGGCCATGTGCCGCATAATGAGGAGGAGGATGTGAAAGAACTAATATAAGTTTAAATCAAATTCATTAAGTTATAAAAAAGATATAGTGAATGTGCAGCACAATTAACATGAAATTTCTAGCTTAAAAGGGGGATTATTCATGAAATACTGGTGCGGTAGATATGGCTCTTGCGTGATTTGATATGGGTGATGATGTGGTATAACTACTCTAAGTTTGAATCAAATCTGGTAGTAACAGAGATAGAGTGAAAGTACATCAAAACTTTAACCTGAAGTAAGAGGGTAGTAATTCATAAAATATTAGTGTAAGAGTTATAGTCCTTTTGTCAATTAATATGGGTGTTGATGATGAAGTACAACTATTTAAAGTTTGAATCAAATCATTTTGGTAATAATAGAAATAGAGCGAAAGTGCATCAAAACTTTAACCTAAAATGTTAAGTCAAATGGGATAATTCATAAAACATAGGTGTCAGAGTTATGGTCCTTGTGTAAAATGATGTAGGTGATGATGCTGAACATTTATTTTAAGCCTGAATTAAATTCCTTTTGGAATAATAGACAAATAGTAAAATGCATCAAAATTAACATGAAATTCTGAGTAAAAAGGGGGCATAATTTATGAAATATTGGTGCCAGAGTTATGGACCTTGTTTCACATCATCTGGGTGATGATGTCAAAGAAGTGTTTTCAGTTTGAATCAAATCCATTAACTAGAAGATGCTTTTGTAAAAAAGCGCATGTCTCTCCCACTGCATAGTCGTATATGCAAGAAGTCAATAGGGGAGAAGAGCGAAAGTCAAAGAGACACTGATGGTTGGCTGCAATAGGGATCACCTATTTGGCATGTCAAATCATCCCACTTAGTTTCAACATTCTGGGCCTAGTGGTTTCTCAAGTTATGAATTGGATACGGGTTTCCATGTTCGGGCTGCTGTGACCTTGACCTTTGATCAAGTGACCCCAAAATCATTTGGGGTCATTTACTCTGCATGTCCAATTATCCTATTAAGTTTCAACATTCTGGGTCAAGTGGTTCTCAAGTTATTGATTGGAAAGTGTTTTCTATGTTCAGTCCCTAGTGACCTTGACCTTTGATGAAGTGACCCCCAAAAACAATAGGGGTCACCTACTCTGTTATTCCTATCTCCCTATGAAGTTTGAAGGTTCTAGGTCAAATGGTTCTGAAGTTATAAACTGGAAATTGATTTCCATTTTCTGTCCACTGCGACCTTGACCTTTAATGGAGTGACCCCAAAATCAATAGGGGTCATCTCCTCTGCATGACCAATCAACCTATGAAGTTTCAACATTCTGGGTCAAGGGTTCTCAAGTTACTGACTGGAAATGTTTTCCTTGTTCAGCCCCTGTGACCTTGACTTTAATCAGTGACCCCAAAATAAGGGGTCACCTACTCTGATTTCATCTCCTTTTAAGTTTCAATTTCTGGGTCAAGTGGTTCTAAGTTACTGACCGGAAATGGTTTCATGTTCAGACCCTTGTGACCTTGAACTTTAACTGAGTGACCCCAAAATCAATAGGGGTCATCACTCTGCATGTCCAATCATCCTATGAAGTTTCAACATTCTTGGTCAAGTGGTTCTCAAGTTATTGATCGGAAATGGTTTTTCATGTTCAGGCCCATGTGACCTTGACCTTTAATAGAGTGACCCCAAAATCAATAGGGGTCATCTACTCTGCATGACCAATCATCCTATGAAGTTTCAACATTCTGGGTCAAGTGGTTCTCAAGTTACTGACTGGAAATTGTTTTCCTTGTTCGGGCCCCCGTGACCTTGACCTTTAACGCAGTGACCACAAATTCAATAGGGGCAATCTACTCTGCATGACCAATCATCCTATGAAGGTTCAACATCCTGGGTCAAGTGGTTCTCAAGTTATTGATCGGAAATGGTTTTCCATGTTCAGGCCCCTGTGACCTTGACCTTTAACGGAGTGAGCCCAAAAACAATAGGGGTCGTCTACTCCATAAGTCCTGCCATCCTATGAAGTTTGAAGGTTCTAGGTCAAATGGTTCTCCAGTTATTGATCGGAAATGAAGTGTGACGTACGGACGGATAGGGCAAAAACAATATGTCACCCCCAGAAGTGGGGGGGGGGGGGAGAGACATAATAACTGAGATAGCTTGTAATTTAGAAATAACTGAGATAACTTGTAACTTTAATCTGAAATTCAAGGTAAAAAGAGGGGATAATTCATGTAATATTGGTGCGAGAGTTATGGCCCTTAAGCCATATGATGTGGGTGATGATGAGGAATAATTGTTTTAAGTTTGAAACAAATCCATCAAGAAATGATAGAGATAAAGAGAAATTAAAGTGCATCAAAACTTGCAGACGCGGAAGGACGCCGGCGCCAGGGCGAGGATAGCTCTCCATACTTCGTATAGCTGGGCTAAAAATTTTGGCAACTGTTACCAAACTATCCAGACCTCTGCTATGAACGTGTCAGAAATCATGTTTGCATTTTTAAAACTTTTCACCGAAGTTTAGTGCAAAATGTTAGTACAGCTTCGCAAATTACATGTAATGTAGTGTAATGTGTTTCAACATAAACATCACAAGTACATTTTATATATTTTATGTGTTGATGTGCAAAATATAATAAAAGAATGGGCCGCAATTGTTGAAACAGAACTGGAAAATATCTAAATTATCAATTGCTGTTATCTAATTTGATACAGTTTATGAGAATAAAAGTGGGCATATGCAAAAATCTTAACTGTACACCGACGATCAAATGACGACAAGACCTCCTAGATATTTTTTTTTAAAATCAGTTGACAGAGCTAAAACAACTATAGTACCTCTATGAAAGATACATTTTCTCACTTAGAAATATTGATTAATGAATGAATATAATGTTATGAGAATCTGGGACTTTTTAATTAAAATATATTCTACAATTTAGGGTACTGTTTACGTATTATTTAAGGTTTGAGATTACACAGTTGTGGAAACAAACATCTATTAACAATGTTGTTGACATGTGTTGTTGTTGTTTTACTTTTACCATTTTTTTAAGTTGAAAAAAGAGTGTATTCACATTAAATTCAACACAGGATCGTCTAATATACTGGTCAAACACTACTACATATAGTTGTCATTGAGGTACTTTAATCAAATCCTTTAAAGTTGAAAGAGGGCTGTAACTGAATGACTTTTAGTTAATATCCGAGTGAGTTAACATGTATGATGACTGTGAATACATGTAACAATCTTACACGTAAAACTGTAACTAAGGTGTGGCGCCCAAAAGTGGAATAGCATTCATTTTTTTTTTGAATAGCCGAGCTATTTAAAGTCTGAGAAACAGCAGCTAAGAGTCATAGATAATAGATTTTTTATTTTATGTTTACAGCAGTTTTCGTGTGATAATTACTAACATGCAGTGTTGGGATAGGAACGCGAGTTTGGAGTTGGGATTTTGACACAGGCACTTGGGGTCTGGAATCCCCACCCCCCTACAGCCCAAACTACTACGCACCTGTATATATTTTTTTATCATCATCATTGTATATCCACATACACACAGCTAATGAGGTATTATATATTTTTTTTTAATTAGCTCAAATAAGTTTAACAATGTTTGTGTGATTAGTGTCTGGGTCTGGATATACAATGATGCGTACAGGTGCGTAGTAGTTTGGGCTGTAGGGGGATGGGGATTCCAGACCCCAAGTGTCTGTGGATTTTGACACGAGCAGAAGTTGTCCACAACCACAATAATTCATATTTCAGTGTGAGTTTTTGAAATAGCCAAAGAGAGGTGTTTGGTATTGCTGTATCACAAAATAAGTTTTAAAGCTAACTTACCTCCGCCGTTTTAAACATACGTTGTATTTGTACCACTCAGTCAGAACTGGTACACCTTGCTAGTCGCTTCCTTCCCTGATCTGTCGCTTACTCGATGCTGGTTACAACTTGGGACGCCATCTGAAAGTCAAAGGTTCAAATTAGTCTACATAAATAACTTTTACATGACTTTTTTTTATATAAATCAATGAACCATAGTTACTGTATACATATATAGAAATGCCTTGCCGGTCAATAGTAAAAACTATAACCCGATGTTCGACAGAAGACATGAGAAATGAATTTCGAGTAGTTAGAGTTTTTCAAATTTTGACTGAAGCTCTTGAACTTTAACCCGGCATATAGCATAAACTATGGACGGAAGCTTTATAAAGAAAATCATGTAATCATACACAGTTATTGAAAGTTTTGCCGGTCAATAATTGTTTTATTGCTAACTTTGTGACTTCAGAAATATCTCAGTTGGGGTAGCGCAAATCTACGGATCTCATGTTTTCTGTATTTTTTTTTATCTAAAAACATGTAGTGTCTGAATGTAGACTTTGGCAGTTACTTTTGCAGGGATATATAAATTTGCAGGGGCCCAGTAGCCCATGGCCCCTAGATTTTGGGCTGGGCCCCTAAATTGTTGGAGAAAATGCCCACATACTTATGTTAAAATCAAGGAGCTGCGTTAAAAAAACGCTTGATGCCCCCAGTGGCATCCTTGTCGATAGATTTTGCACCTAAGTCCAAAATTAGGTCACGGTCAATGTCAAACTGAGGTCAGGTGATGTTTGAAGATGAGGAATGGTGACAGGTTACATCTGCATTAATATCAAGTCATTCTAGTAAGGGGTATTGATGCTAGACGAAACAGTCCCATTTGGTTAACCAAGAGATGGCCCATATAAAGCTACCTAAGTCCAAAATGAGGTCAAGGTCAAACTGAGGTCAGGTGATGTCTGAAGATGAGGAATGATCACAGGTTACATCTGCATTAGTATCAAGTCATTCTAGTAAGGGGTATTGATGCTAGATGAAACGGTCCCCTTTGGTTAACCTCGTATGGATGAACGAATGGACGGACAGGACAATCACTATATGCCTCCCGCATCAGTAGATGCTGGGGGCTTAAAAATATTTTTGACAGTCTGGGCCCCTAAATAGAAATAGCTAGTTTATATCCCTGTTATGCTGCTACAGATTCCAAGAACGCTGGTTATGCTAATTGTACTGAAATTCTGTTGAAATCATCCTCAACTTTGAGCGTGAAATATACGAGAACCGCAACTCTTGTCGGTATTGATATTTTAGCTTGTGCGCCGTTGTACTTGTTTCCCTTTACACTAAAATATCGATAAACCTGCTAATTGGCATAAGTAAACTCGGCTCTACACTGAATATGGTTTCTTGGTTAGATTGAATAACTGAAGTATGCAGCTTAAAGGTGGATAATCAAATTTTGGCCATGTAACGGATTTGTTTGAAACTTTAGCATCTGATCATTTACACTCATTTATGTTCACTTAACACTTAATACAAATTAGATTTTCACTGGAGGTATTTTTAAAATTTCATTTTCCTATCCTGGTTGCTTAACCAAGATAGAATTATTTTATCATAAGTATAAATTTGATAAACATACTTTGCCTAAGGAAATGTATAAATATTAGACATATTGTAATATATTTGTAAAATATTTGCATTAAAAATTATGTATATAGATGGAATTCATTAGAAACGCAAGTTTGAAAAATTATTATTACCTCCCTTTGCCTATCTTTGTTGCGCATCCAAGATAGGTTGGCAATAAATGAATTCAGAAGCTACACACAGCTTTTAAACTTGCATTTTGGTTCAGATTGTTCAATAGTTGATATGTCTATCAAATGCAAATGTAAAACTAGACACTGTATCGAAATGAAAAGAAATACCCAGCTTTTTATATACTTTAATATTAAAGGGGAGTAATTACAAAATTTTATAAAAATAATAAAATATACATTTCAAATAGGAATCTATCTCTATGTAATCGGTCTTTTTGTTCCTTAAATAATTCTCTACCAGAATATACAAAAAGTAAAAAATGTCATTAAATGTTGTTTAAATGTGATTGACCACCTTTAAAACACATCTTTAAGCTACTGTAATTAATTGTATTTTAATATGGAAAAAATGTGGACTTTGCTAGATACCGACATTGTTCCATGATTTAAATAATTATATAAAGAAATATTCTGCACAATGAGTTTCTAATGAAACTGCATAGATTTTACAGTAAAAATACTTGTTCAGCATTACCAAATCATTATGCCTATGTTATGTGTATTTTCTGTCATGTAAATGCTGGGTGAAATTATAAGTTTCGTTGAATGTATGGGCCGAAAATATGAACATAAAAAATGCTACCTTTTAATGGTAAAGGATAAACATAAAACATCACAACAAACAATTCTTTTTTTTCTGTTTTTCAATTCCCTTTTGAAAGCTTTTTCCCCCATTTTGCTGTAAAGCGTAATGTTGTAAAATTATGTTCTCATGTTTTTTTTGTTTGTTTGTTTTTGTTTTATAATTTATCGCCCTGAAAATTTCAATTTTGACTTATACTGCATATTGACTGTGATGTTTTATGGACCTTTGCGAATACTCCGGATGGAGACGAGATAAACACCCCAGACTAATTTAAGACCAATTTTCCATTAAAGATATGACTTAAAGTTTGCCAATTGAAAAAAATGTTTTACCTTTTTATCATAATATCAAACAGAATATATATACCCCTGTTATCCAGATAATACAAAATGCTGTGATAATTCCAAAATGCTACAAAATGACAGATGAATGCTTCTGAAAATTTCAGGTTTTTCGGTAAGTTGCTATGGCTTGATAAGAGATTTTAACCACCAGATGTTGCAAAAAGAACGAATAGTGATTTGTTTCCATGGAACTCAAACTATTTTACTTTATTTTTGTGAATACAATACACAGTATGTTAAATAGTTTACAAAATCCATGTAAGTTTAGTTTGAAAATTCATAAAAAATATTTAGAATTGTTTTTTATGCTTGTAATTCACTGTATATATAGCTCTACTATTTCACTATCTGACATAGTTTAGAGTAAGTTGTTTACTTTTGCCGTTTTTATGACAAAACCATTTATATTGATTCTTGTGTGAGAAGTGGATAATAGCCGAAAATGACCATGGATAATGCCCTTCATGTGTTGTTTTTGAAACTGGATAATAGCCGTCATTGACTTCTTCCATTTACATACCATTACACATTGACCAGTTTTGTGTGTGTGTGGACATATTTTGCTGAATGTGTTTGTAACAACCTGATGATATGAACTTGTTAATGATTTTTAGCTCGACTATTCAATGAATATTAGAGCTATTGGACTCACCATTGCGTCGGCGTCTTGATTTGGTTAAGGTTTTGTATGTAAGCTGGTATCTCAGTAACCACTTGTGGGAATGGATTGAAACTTCACACACTTATTCACTGCGATAAACTGACCTAACTGCACAGGTTCCATAACTCTATTTTGCTTTTTTACAAATCATGTCTCTTTTTCGACTTAGAAATTCTTGGTTACGGTTTTGTATGTAAGCTGGAATCTCAGTTCTCACTAATGGGAATGGATTGAAACTTCACACACATGTTCACTGTCATGATTTGACATGCACTGTGCAGGTCCCATAACTCTATTTTGCATTTTTAGCCCACGGTGGTCTATTCAAATCATTCTGCGTCGGTCTATTCAAATCACTCTGAGTCCGTGGTCCGTCGTCCTTCCATCCGTCCGTCTTTTCGTCCGTTAACAATTTCTTGTTATCGCATCTCCTCAGAAACTACCAGGAGTATTTTGACCAAACTTTGTCAGAATGATGTATTGGTACCCTAGTTGTGTCCCCCTAAAAATCAGACTGGTTCATCATTTTTTGAGTGAGTTATGGCCCTTTGTTTATTTTTATAATTTACATAGATTTATATAGGGAAAAACTTTAAAAATCTTCTTGTTCAAAACAACAGGGCCTAGGGCTTTGATATTTAGTATGAAGCATCATCTAGTGGTCCTCTACCAAGATTGTTCAGATTATTTCCCTGGGGTCAAGTATGGTCTCGCCCTGGGGGTCACATGGTTCACATAGACTTATATAGGGAAAAGCTTTTAAAATCTTCTTGTCAATAACTTACAACATTCAAATTTGGACCACATGTATGGTTTTGAGTGGCAAGATGAACCTTGACATGAGTTGACCTTGATTTTGACCTAGTGACCTACTTTCACATTTCTGTAGCTACAGCCTTCAAATTTGGACCACATGCATAGTTTTGTGCACCGAAACAAACTTTGACCTTGACATTGACCTAGTGACCTACTTTAACATTTTTGAAGGTACAGGCTTCAAATTTGGACCACGTGCATAGTTTCGTGTTCCGAAATGAAATTTGGCCTTGATTTTGACCTAGTGACCTAGTTTCACATTTCTCAAGCTACAGCCTTTAAATTTGGACCACATGCATAGTTTTGTATACCATAACAAACTTTGACCTTGACAATGAGCTAGTGACCTACTTTCTCATTTTTGAAGGTACAGGCTTCAAATTTGGACCACATGCATAGTTCTGTGTTCCGAAATGAAATTTGACCTTGATTTTGACCTAGTGACCTACTTTCACATTTCTCAAGCAACAGCCTTCAAATTTGGACCACTTGCATAGGATTGTGTACCGAAATAAACTTTGACCTTAAGACTGACCTAGTGACCTTCTTTCAAATTTCTCAAACTACAGCCTTCAAACTTGATGCACATGCATAGTTTTGTGTACAAAGAAGTTTGTCCTTGAAATTGATCTAGTGACCTACTTTCACATTTCTCAAGCTACAGCTTTCAAATTTGGACCACATGCATGGACCATATGCACAGTGTTGTGTACGGAAATGAAATTTGACCTTGAGCTAGTCAGTAAGTCTTGAAATTTGGAACACTCAAAAATGGCACATTTGTGGGTGCCAAGATCATTCTGTGATCTCTTGTTTCAAAATGATGCCCCTTTTTCAACTTAGCAGTTTTTGGTTTAAGTTTTTGTATGTAAGCTGGTATTTCAGTATCCACTAATGGGAAAGGATTGAAAATCACACACTCAGTCATGAACTGATAAGCACTGTGAAGGTTCCATAACCCTTTTTCCCATTTTAACAAAATTATGCCTTTTTTCGACTTTTGTATTCATTCAGTTGACAAGGCTGTTGAATAGTCGAGCGATGCTGTCCTCCGACAGCTCTTGTTATACTGGTAACAGGCACAGCACCCTAATAAGTAGAGCATATGAAACCCATCGCAGATTAAGAGTTTTTGCCTCATATGTTATCGGAAAGAAATTTTTACACTCTCTTTCCATGAATGTAATTCTTACAATTACAGAGATAGTCCGAATGAAGACTTTGGATAAAGACCCTATAAAGAATGCCGAAAAGATATGGCCATATATTGGCACTTGTTTCAGTGCTTGTGGGGGTACCGGGTCGTCAATCTATACAGATCTTTGGCTTCTTTAGAAATGGCTTTTGGAGTTTGGCTGGAGGTTATCTTCAACCTACCAAGATCTACAAGACGTATAATACTGTCTTCAAAAATGCGCAGGATTTTCAACACCACAAAACATACCACAAATTTTGAACAGCAGTCAAAATACCATGGTTATTATAGCCC
The DNA here is from genome assembly GCF_021730395.1 of Mercenaria mercenaria. Lineage (NCBI taxonomy): Eukaryota > Metazoa > Mollusca > Bivalvia > Venerida > Veneridae > Mercenaria > Mercenaria mercenaria. Next base: position 48,999,340 of record NC_069370.1, read on the forward strand.
AAGGAACAAAGCAAAAAAATTGATCTCAATTACAATTCATAACACAAACTTAATGTATTGAACTTACAGAAGAAGAGGGAAGGGGATATTGAACAAATATTCAGTTAATGTAGATCTTATCCTATACACTGGGACCAACTCTTTATATTTCAGTATAGAAATGCATGTGAGTCTTGTATTGCAGATGAAATTTTGGTAGGGGGACAACTTTGTATGGAAAAGTTAATAAGTGTACTAAATTATTAAGTACAAGATCAAACTATTATCAGTTAAGGGATTAAGGGAATGTACTTCTATGAATTCACAGCAGTATTCAACATATTCCAGCAAAACTGACCTGTTAAAAGTGCCATTATTTTCACACTCTTAAAATGCTAACAGACCCCTAGCATACTCAATTTCTAAATATGGGTGTACCCCTTCCCCCTGTGGAATCTCAGCACATTTAGATTCAGGTGTTAAATTTACCTGTTGTGGCTTGTTTAATTTTTTACCAAATTCTAGCAGAAAAGATACAGGCGTGTAAGCTTTAGAACCTTCTGACAGTGGACTTGAGTTTTAAAACAGAATTTTACAAAGATATAGACATTTAGTAATACCCTTTTGATAAAATGTTTCAGGAACATCTGGTACTGACCATGTGTATAAAACATTACCTTGGGCATGCTACAGCCATTAGTTACCACATTTTATGAGTATACTTCTTTAATATACAACAATCTGTACCTTTAGAACAGCATATGCAAAATTTCAAACTACAATATTGGCTGTTATCCTCATAGCATTTCGGGCTTTATCTTCGAAATTTCTATGAACACTTAGGCAGTATCCATCGACTACTACATATGCTTATATATTTGTCAATGTGGGTTATTTGATCTTAAATAAAAACTTTTGAACATGTTCATATCATTGTTTATATAATTACTGAATAATACAAAATAATATTCATTACCGAAAGTCCATTAAATGAGGTTGACAATGCTTTGAATCGCCAAACTCATTCTCAAAAGCAAAATGTACACATTGTTTGGGGCTCTCCATACTGAACAATATGTCCCATAATCAAATTGTTTTGTGCAAATGGTACAGCTTCTAAACCATGTTGAACCAGTTATAATACTTTAAACAATCAGGATGAGTAATAAGAAATATTGAAAAAAAAACAGTGTCCATAGGCATACCAAGTTTGACATTTCCTCAGGTTTGTAGCATTTTGGAATTATCACATCATTTCGTATTATATGGATAACAAGGGTGATATAATTGGCACTATAGTGACAGACAAATAAATAAATGAATGAATAAATACATTTATTAAATAAATTTATTAAATAAATAAATAAATAAATAAATAAATAAACAAATAAATAAATAAATAAAACGCTTGAACAGATATGCAACACATTGATACACCTTTCCATATACCGTCAAGTAAATGTTTGTGAAAAGCGTGCTCAAGATTGCGATTACTTCATTTTCAAATTAAAATGGAAGCAATTTGTCATTATTCAGTTTTAAAATAAAAAGTACCCAGACAATGATCAGACAATGGGAATACTTCACAAGGTTATAAAATAATGTCATTTTGATAGAAAATATTTTTATAGCCTTTTAAAACCTGACATAACCGATCTTTGAAAAATGTACTGAAATACTGTTGAAATAAAAACAGCTCTGGACACCTCAAGGTTTGAAGTTGAAACGTAGACTGGTTAATAGCACATATTATAAGACTAAGTATAAGTTATTATAAATGTTATTATTTATATTTATGATACCTGGTTAAAGGTGCTCTACGCAATATGATATTTAATACTGCATGCATAAACGGTTATTGACTGAACGTTATGCTAAAGGGGCATAACTCTTGTCAAAATTCTAACAAGAGTTATAAGGATTTTTTCCCCTAGTGTAGACTTTGTCAAAAGCTTTGATAGTAACAGAGATATTTGTCTTTTAACCAAAATATTTTAAGTTTAAAGGGGCATAACTCTGTCAAAATTCAAATCAGAGTTATGGAGATTTTTTCTCCTGGTGAAGACTTTGATATTTAGTTTCAGGTCAATAGCTTTGATAGTAACAGAGTTATATGACTTTATCAAAACCTCAAACCAACGGCGATGCTGGAGCCGATGCCAGGGCGAGTACAATAGCTGTACTTTTTGTTCGAAAAGTCAAGCTAAAAAGGGTCATGATTTAGTCAAAATAGTTGACAGAGTTATGTACTACATATAATGCCTACAGACGGAAATCATGATGATAAGCAACTGTTCAAAGTTTCAAAGCCACGTGTCAAATAGTTTTGACAAAACGTGGACTTGTACGAAAAGTGAAGCAATTTCTAAGTCCAAAAAGGGCCATAATTTCACCAAAATAGCTGACAGAGTTATGTACTCTTGCCTACAGATGGAAATCATGATAATAAGCAAATGTTCAAAGTTTCAAAGCCACAATTGTGATCAAACGTGGACTTGTACGAAAAATGAACCAATTTCCAAGTCCAAAAAGGGCCATAATTAAGCCAGAATAGTTGACAGAGTTATGTACTCTTGCCTACAGATAGAGAGAGATTGTCATAATAAACAAGTGATGAAAGTTTTCAAAGCCATATGGCACACAGTTTACACAAAATATGAACTAGTACGACCACTTAACCAATATTTGTAAGTTAAAATGGGCCATAACTCAGCCAAAATCCTTGATGGGGTTATGTATTGCTTAAAACTGGACAATGTGATGGTACATAAGTGTTGAAAGTTTCATCTCAAAAGGCTTGGTCAAAATGTGGACTGGTACGAAAAACACAGCCAAGGTGTGTCGCCGACGCCGTGGTGAGTAGGATAGCTCTACTTATTCTTCAAACAGTCAAGCTAATAATACAAGATAAATTTTATTTTGAGTCAGCAAAACACGTAACAATACAACAGAAGCACTCCAGGCGCTTTTGAACCGACTATGCATAAACAAATTTATAAAGAACAATTTTTAACAAAAGATTGAAAACGCTCCTAACAAAAGATCTTTGTTATAAAGGAAAATAAAAGGATTTAGGTCCGTTTTAGAATTATCCAATAACTGTCAAAAATGACAAGGCAGTAATCAATTGTTATTTCTAATTATTAATACTGTAACAGTCACATGTCATAGATAGCTATCATTAACACAAGCTATTATTAATGTGGTCTTGTGTTTCTTTTTTATGTAGATTTTTTTTAGACAGTCAGATAGTTCCATAAATTAAAAATCTTTTCTGTCATGCAGAGATGTAGCCCAGAACATTATGTAGGCTTTTCGTTTTTCAAATATGTTTCTCTTAGAAAGAATAACCTAGTTTTTTCTTTGCGGAATTATCTTTATGGACCCCGTTACAATTTAACAATTTTGACTGTAGTTTTTTCTTTTCAGATTTATCTTTGTGGACGGTCTCAAATTTTTTCTTAAAGGTCAAAAAGGACAAGCTTTCTAAACAAGTGGTATTATCAAACATTATTATTGAATTAGTCATGTGCCATAGAGAGCTGCTACTAATTTTAATATGGTTTCATGTTAACTTTTTTGTACATTTATTAGGCAGTCAGAAAAGTTTGTCATTTATACTTCCTCTGTGTTTCAGATGGTTGCTACTGTGCTACTTTTGATGGGTTTTTTAGTGCGTTTGCCTCTTACAGCTGACCTTGTCCTTTTTGAGTTTCTGAAGAAAGTTAACTTACCCAAAAGATGTAAATACTTTCTTAAAGACACTTTGGCAGTAAGACGTTTCTATGTTTTGATTTTTGTTTTCTTGAAAGAGTCATGTGACTTCCTCTTTCTGCACACAGAATACGCATAAATACTCTTTTTAAAATACTTTTGCAGTAAGGCGTTTCCATGTTTAAAATTTTTTCTTTTGTATTCCTAAAGGAGTCATGTGACTTTTTCTTTCTGCGCACAGAAGGTGTCGTGTCTTAATTCCGTTTTTACGAAATTAAATAAAAAATTTGTATTCTTGAAGGAGTCATGTGACTTTTTCTTCTGGCGCATAGAATACGCGTAAATACTCTTTTAAAGACACTTTTGCAGTAAGATGTTTCTGATTGTTTCAGCATTTTGTATTCTTGAAGAGTCATGTGACTTTTTCTTTCTGCGCACGGAGGGTGTTCTTTCTTTTTTTTACGTTATTCACACTGGCCATAGCTTTATCAGATCAAGTGGTTCCAACGTTGTTTCAGCGGTGAATTTTACGCAGATCAGATGGAGAAATATGGCCGATACTACAAATTTCCGGTATTGTAAGTATGATTTAAAGGAATTTCTACCCGTTTAATAACGAATCAAATGAAAACGATGGGTGCACCTGGAGCGCAAATGTGTCTATGTTTTAGCACATATGTCAATTTAGTTGAGATTTGTGCCGTTTATTCAAACACTTCTGTACAGTCCGGCGGGGGAAGGAGATTTTTAGCTCACCTGAGCACGAAGTGCTCAAAGTTGAGCTTTTGTGATTGCCCTGTGTCCGTTGTCCGTCATCGTCCGTCCGTCCGTCATCCGTCGTCGTCAACAATTTGACTGTTAACACTCTAGAGGTCACAATTTTGACCCAATCTTAATGAAACTTGGTCAGAATGTTGCCCTCAATAAAATCTTGGAAGAGTTTGATATTGGGTCATCTGGGGTCAAAAACTAGGTCACCAGGTCAAATCAAAGGAAAAGCTTGTTAACACTCTAGAGGTCACAATTTTGGCCTAATCTTAATGATACTTGGTCAGAATGTTACCCTCAATAAAATCTTGGATAAATTTGATATTGGGTCATCTGGGTCAAACTAGGTCACCAGGTCAATCAAAGAAAGCTTGTAACATCTAGAGGTCACATTTGGCCGTAATCTTAATGAAACTGGTCAGAATGTTACCTCAATAAAATCTTGGAAAAATTTGATAATAGGTCACTGGTCAGAAACTAGGTCACCAGGTCAAATCAAAGGAAAAGCTTGTTAACCTAAGTCACAATTGGCCCACTAATAACTGTCAGAATGTACCCATAAATTTGATGAGTCGATATGGTATCTGGTCAAATCTAGTCACCAGGTCAGTCAAGAAAAGCTGTTAAATCTAGTCACAATTTGCCTATCTTATGAAACTAGGTCATGTACCCTCAATAAAATCTTGGACGAGTTCGATATTGGGTCATCTGGGATCATAAACTAGGTCACCAGGTCAAATCAAAGAAAAAGCTTCTTAACACTGTAGAGGCAGCATTAATGACTGTATCTTCATGAAACCTTGTCAAAATGTTAATCTTGATGATCTCAAGGTCCAGTTTGAATCTGGGTAATTAAGATTAAAAACTACTGGTCACCAGGTCAAATCAAAGGAAAAGCTGGTAAACACTGTAGAGGCCACATTTATGATCAGAATGTTAATCTTGATAATCTATAGGTAACTGTTAAAACACTTTTTATGTGAAGGGCTATCTCTTAAAACAAAGTGTGTGTATTTTCATAGAATTATTCAGGGTTATTTCTGAAAAATGGGCTGAAAACCTAATGCAACACCGTTTCGAGTGGGCCGCTATGCAACACAATCAAGTGGATACTGTTCTGTGTCTTGCTTGCGAAGTCTTTTGCGTCTTAAAAACAGCAATGAATAAATTTAGTGAGTTTTATAGCATTATAATGATCCCGCCATTTCTAATATATTGTACATCGAACAATATCATTAAGTAACTGATAGTAATTGTTCGTAAAAACAAGAACCAGTTTACGGATATCTATCTCCTCCACTAATGGTACTGAACAGCATACCAAAATCGGGTTGACTCTTTAAATCAGTATAGTTACAGTTGGTTACATTTTAGTCCCTTAAAACCAATACATTGCGATTTCATTACTAATTTGTTGTGCATTTAAGCTGTTCATACAAAATAAATAAAATTTGGTCCATGATAAAAGTATTGATCAGTTGTTTGTACATATTTTCATTCATATTCCTGTGGTAGTGTTCATTTATTTTCAGAGAGATAAATCACAGAGAACGTTAAAATTGGTCAGAGAAAAGTCTATAAGATTCTTTCACTGGTTATAGGTGCAGATGGGAATTTCCGGCCTCGAGGGTAACTGTTTAGGCAGTAAGGAGGTTCCTTACCCTAGAGCCGGATATTCCCATCTGCACCTATAACCAGTGACAGAATCTTTTTCTTGCATACCGATATCAAGATATAATAATAAAAATAAAATCAATCGAACGGCTTTCTTTTTAGAACTATTTCTAATAGCACCGTATTTAAACAATAATAACAAAGTACTGAAGTAGAGCTAAATTGTGACTGCCCATTGTGCGCTGACATTGTCATCAACAGTTGCTTTTTGAATACACCTGATGCCCAATGTCTGTACCAATAAAAACTTGGTCAGAATGTTTGTCAATTTTATAATGTTGAATAGTTAAAACTACCCACATGGTCACTTGATCTATTAAACCGGTACCTGTAAACCCTTCTCAGTACAACTCAATACAATACAATATCCATTTATTTTCTCATTTCATATGAACATATTACAGAATAAGGATACAATATAACAAATGTTTGTACGAGGTTGTTACATGTGTTTACATTACAAAATAATAAGAGAAAAAAGAAGAAACAAATATTCTTCTAGCATTTTACAAAACAGTACATATGTATAGATACTATTACATGTGTAGTAATACGTAGTTTAAATCAATACGGCAAATACTAATATGAAGTTGATTATCTTAAGATGTCTAATTCTGATGGCAAAATTTCATGGCCCTTAATTTGATAGCAATTAAAATATTATGAACCCATTAAAATTGAATTTGACATATTTAATGAGACCATTAATCAATTTTTTAATAATTAACGGCAATTAACAGAGTATTAAAAAAATTAATGGCCCCATTAGTTCTTACTAATTAATGTGGAATTAAGGGGTACTTTTTTAATGGCACATTAATTCAATGCAAATTAAAAAATTTCATGGAGTTTTAAGGAGCCTGTTAACTTATTTTAATGGTTTATATTAAGCAGCTTTTCATGGCCATCAGTCATTTTAATGTTTGGCATTAAAACTATGTTCATGAAAATCCCATTAAATAGTAAGAAGTAACGGGTGAATTTTAATGGTGACCTGTTAAAACTCTGTTAAAAACGTTTAAAAAAATTAAGGCCAATTTCATGACCCCTTTAATGGCATGTGCATCCAGTAGTGTTCCTCTGTGAATTCTTCAAACATTTCATCACATAAAACTTTTTCTTCTAATTCCTTATTGTGAACATTTTTTTTTTTTGATATTTTGGTGCTTGAAGTTGGAATTAGCAGTCTTTTCGTTTTTTTGTGTTTTTTTTATTCACTTTGAGGACAAGGAGAAAACGCTCTTAATAGTTTGCTTGAAGACACATCTCTATTAGTATTGCTGGTCCGTTTATTTTCTTTCATTGGTGTCTGTATTTCATTTATATTTTCATTTTTGAATGGCGACCATAGAGGTTTATAACGTCGTTTCTGTTTTATGGAGGACAAATAAAATATTGTCTTATTCCTGGCCAATTTTAACGTTCGCTGTGATTTATCTCTCTGAAAATAAATGAACGCTACACCAGCAATATGAATGAAAATATATACAAACAACTGATCAATACTTCTATCATGGACCAAATTTTATTTATTTTGTATGAACAGCTTAAATGCACAACAAATCAGAAATGAAATCGCAATGTATTGGTTTTAAGGGACTAAAAAGCAACCGACTGTAACTATACTGATTTAAAGAGTCAACCCGCTTTTGGTATGCAGTTCAGTACCATTTGTGGAGAAAAATATCTGTGAAATGGTTCTTGTTTTTACGAACTAGATCTATTAGTATTATTTATTTAATGATATTGTTTGATGTTCATCCTTGCTTTATGTTTTTGTGTTGATGTTTTTTTTTTGACAATGTCCAAAAAATTATGTTAAATGTTAAGCTAATGTAGCAGTGTGCATATATTGTATATAATTAGTCTATGATATTGATTGTCCGATTAGCTCAGTTGGTAGAGCATCTGACTTGTATCGGGCTGCGCATTTTTCCACTCCTATTACATTGGTGCCGTGATGTGCGGTATCTAGCCTTGGAATCCTAGAGCTAGGGTGAAACAATGGCTGGGTTAGTCAAAAGAATCTGAGTTTATCTTTAAACAAGAGCTGTCACAGGAGACAGCACGCTCGACTATTTCGATGCTGGATAGTGAAACTGGGCACATCTGAGGAAACTAGAGCTGTCACTGGAGTGTTTAATGACTCCAATTGTGGATGAAGATATTGCACAATAGACTGAGTCTATGTCAAAAATATTAACTTAAGGTAATAAGAGAGGTAAAGATAAAATGTATCAAAACACTATCTAAGTATATCCTAAGCAAAAAGGGGCATTTTTCATAAATATTGGTGCCACAATTAAGCACCTTGTGTCATATGGTGTGGGTGATGATGTTGAACAACTATTTTAATTTTGAATCAAATCCATTCAATAATAACAGAGACAGAGTGAAAATGCATCAAACCTTTAACCTAAAATTCTAAGTAAAAAGGGGGAAAAATTAATCAAAAATTGGTCTCAGAGTTATGCACCTTGCATCATATGGTGTGGGTGATGATGTTGAACAACTATTTTAAGTTTGAATCAAATCCATTCAGTAATAACAGAGACAGAGTGAAAGTGCATCAAAACTTTAACCTAAAATTCTAAGTAAAAAGGGGAATAATTCATGAAAAATTGTGCCAGAGTTATGCACCTTGTGTCAATGATGTGGGTGATGATGTTGAACAACTATTTTAAGTTTGAATCAAATCCATTCAGTAATAACAGAGATAGAGTGAAAGTGCATCAAAACTTTAACCTGAAAATCTAAGTGAAAAGGGGGGATAATTCATGAAATATTGGTGCCAGAGTTATGGCCCTTATGTCAGATGATGTGGATGATGATGAGGAATAAGTATGACAGAAAAACAAAGGTTGCCGAAAAACTTGAACCTTAAAAATAACCTAAGTATAACACCTTGGTGACCTTGACCTTGGGAATAATGGGCTCAGCCCCTATACATACTTTGTTTGTATACTGGACAATGTTTATGTGAAGTTACAGTAAGATACAAGCAATAGTTACAAAGATATGACAGAAAAACAAAGGTTGCCGAAAAACTTTAACCTTAAAAATAACCTAAGTATAACCGCTTGTTGACCTTGACCTTGGGTATAATGGGCTCAGCCCCTGTAACACATATATTGTTTGTATACTGGACAATGTTTATGTGAAGTTACAGAAAGATATAAGCAATAGTAACAAAGATATGACAGAAAAACAAAGGTTGCCGAAAAACTTTAACCAAGAAGGGTCACGCCGACGCCAACGCCGATGCCGGGGCGAGTAGTATAGCCCCCCCCCCCCCCCATTCTCCGAATAGTGGAGCTAAAAATGTAAATGTACAATATATTAGAAATGGCGGGGTCATTATAATGCTATAAAACTCTCTAAATTTATTCATTGTTAGGCTTTAATGACAGTTTTTAAGACGGATAAAACTTCGCAAGTAAGACACAGAACGGTATCCACTTGATTGTGTTGCATGGCGACCCACTTGAAATGGCGTTGCATTAGGTTTTCGGCCGATTTTTCAGAAATAACCTTGAATAATTCTATGAAAATACACACGCTTTGTTTTAAGATGTAGCCCTTTACATAAAAAGTGTTTTAACAGTTACTTGTTCCCGATTAACACTATATTAAATGCGATATTGTCAAAAACTGTAAAAAATCTCCTAAAATAGAATTTTTTAAGATTTTTTTTATTTTGATGAACTTTCGTTTCAAGTTTTGTTTACTTGTGTTTGTGTCCAGTATTTAATATTGTGATGTATTGTTATGTTTTAAGACTATAAAAGCCATTTATACAGGATGAACATTGAATAAAAGTTTCATGCATACTTGTGAATAAACTGCTTCAGGCACTGTAACTCACACTGGCAAGTCTTTAAAATTCAGAAAGCTTGTTTTACTTAATTTAAGTGGAAGACAAAAATTATTTTATCTGTTACAACAGCCACAGTAAATTTCAGTGACAGCAAGTAGAGACTAAACACGTCTGGTATAAAGTGGCTTAGTAGAATAGTAGTTTTGGTGGTTTGGTTTGCTTGCATCTTCTGCTGTGTAACCTCTGCTTTTTATACATAATATTTACTTATTGATTGTATCTTTTACCAATATCATCTTTAATGAGCTAACTTTACAGTTTATGCCAGCTCATAATATACTGGATTTTATCAGCAAAATAAGGTATTTAATAACTTTGAATAACAGTCACAGTGCAGAGGGCAAGATTTTTTTTTCAGTGATGAAAAACGAAAGATAATCTAGCAAAAAGTAATCTGAAAATTTACCTCATTTAACTCATTTGCACCTTTTTATAATACACTTAGTTCAAGTACTGAAGTTGCCTCTGTAATTTGCACCTTTTTATACTACACTAAGTTCAAGTACTGATGTTGCATCACTTTTTGTCAAAATATTGTCTCCAATAAAAAGTATTCTTTATTATTCTTTATACACTTATGAATTCTATTGAAGTTACAAAAGAAATGGACCATCTGTCTGAGATTTTGCCAACACTACCAGCTGCTTTATGCCAGACAGTCCCAAGCCTGTGTAAAGTGTGAGGGGTCACCATTGAAATAAAAATGTGAAAAAAAATCTGCTGTTACAAACATTTATTTGTTCTGCAAACAACTAATTAATGTTTTGAATAAAATTTAATGTCAAAGCACCTTTGATATTGTATTACCTTTCTATGGCAAACTTGTAAGTTGAATCTATTGAAAACAAAATGTGAGTAAGACAATCTTTAGACAATCTAATACTTTTAATATTGTCACTTTTATGAAATGAGTATTATGTACAATAGTATTATTTCCCGAAAAATATATATTTTGAAAAGTGTCTAAAAAATTTTGGACACAATCATCGTCCATCCACCCGTGTAGAAAGAGAGAAAAAAACGTTAAAGATTATCGGTAATTATTCAGTGATAAACTAAGTAATGTTGACCTTGTTTTCATGATCAATTTACACCCCCTCTAAGAGCTAAAAGAAGTGTGTCAGTATCTTGATATCTGAAGCGGAGATCAAAGCGGTATTTTTGCTCGAGATTGTCATGGCATTACGTCATGTTTTCGCGCCATGTGCATGTATCACTGTCTGATCGTACCACATCGGTTCTTAAAATTGCTGAGAAATAGAAATCAATAAAAAATTTCTTCTTTAATTTGTTATCAAAAGCGAATGTGCTATATCCCGTATAAAAGGTAAATGTCTCAAACGACAGTTACTATAGTGGATATCCTACCTCTGTGACCTATTTGCCCTCGAGGAATTTACATTATTGTTTGACAAGAAAAACTTTTAAATTGTTGGTCAAAAAATACATGTACAAAGATTCATTTAAAACTTATTAAAACCCGCAGTGACATCACATTGCTTTATTTTAAAATAGCATTTCTACTTACGTTCACGAGGTCACGTAACCTATTCTGCCGCACTAACAGAAATCTGTTTGCCAAAAATCGTCTTATTCCATGTATTGTAATCGCAGCCGCTTTTTCATTATTTAAGATTTTTTTATTCTGTTTTTTGTACTTTCTGGTCAAAAGTCTGAATTTTAAGCCCATAGTATTCCTCATTTATTTACTTTTAGAAAGAAATAAGTAACTAAGATCGCGCTGTTTGAATTTTTACAAATGATTATATGAAAATTCGACCGTTTTCATAGAATTTTGCCTACATTTCTGTCGATATCTTATTAAAATCATTATAGAAATCAAAAAGTATTATTTCTCAAGGGGTGTTGAAAACTTGAAGCGAAAATATTAAATAATGAATGCACTACGCACGGTTTTTGTGTACGTGTCGATGTAAATTAGATGTTACGATACTAAGGTCACACGTGCTTGTGGAATGGAAAATTACCGGCATGACGTTTTGATATCTTTACGATTCGCGGGTAAATTCCAGTCAATCCGGTTAGCGACTGAACCATCTCAAAGTTTGTTGACGTTTTGTAGATGTAATTTCTGAATTTTGGTAAAGTAAGTACGTAAAAAAACCACTCGCCCGATCGTCCGAGATCACAGCGAGGTCCACTCGTCCTACTCAGACTTAACTCGCCAATGCGAGCAGGCGAGTGGAATTTTACACCCTGTTAATGCCGATAAATGTGCGGCAAAACACGATATTTTGCACGCGTTAAACTCCCTTCCTGTGAAATTACGTCCAGGTGAATACACTAATTTTATTTTCTTTGGGGCTGTAAACAGCCGACCGGCGGAAAAAATAAAATAAAACTCGGGAAAATGAATTTTAATTTTATTCCACTTTTGCAATATTTAGGACCGGCGCTCCCGTAAAACGAAAAATAAAAAAACTCTGGCCTTATGTCTAAATATTGCGTACAAAAATAAAAATTTATGTTCTTTCCCTCAGTTTTACTTCAAAAACAGAACTACATTTTTGTATGTTCCTTAATAAACTGAATTTCTTTTTTTCTACTATTATTCAGGTGCAGCACTGTGTTTTGTTTTGTTTTGTTTTTTTGCTGTTACAAAAGAAGCAGAGTAGTTTTATTATTCTTTTCTCTCATCCATGAATTGTTTAGTTTTTTTTCTATGGTTGAGAATATAATTTTCGTCTCAATGAATGTACAAGGACTAGGTGACAGAGGAAACCCAGGTGAAATAAAGGTCATATGACCATGGACTACCATGGTAGTTCATGGTCATTTGACCATGGTTGACCGTGGTCGACCACGTTTTGTTAAATGGCACCATGGTTTTTGATAGTCAATAATCACCATGGTTGACCATGGTTGTGGACCGCAGTCAACCATGGTCCAGGACCATGGTCAAACATGGTGATTATTGACTATAAAAAACTGTGGTGCCATTTAACAAAACGTGGTCAACCATGGTCATGACCATGAACTACCATGGTAGTCCATATACACAGGGATCAGTCTTGACAGATACCTAACGGACAACTAGCAAACACAAAAGCTCAAAATTTATGCTCATGGTGAGAACCAGTCCTCACATGAGGTTAACAAGAGCTGTCCGTAAGACAGCGCGCTCGACTTTTCTCAGTGCTTGACTCTGAATTTGAGCTTTGCCAGTAAAAAAACAAAATCCAAATTAAAAAGGGGCATAACTCAAATTATAGTTATGAGAATTGTGTCTCCTGATGTAGACTTTGATAGTAAATAACTATTTTGAGTTTCAAGTCAATAGCTTTGATAGTAACAGATATTTGACTTTATCAAAAACTTTAACTAAAACTTCTAAATTAAAAAGGGGCATAGTTCTGTCAAAATTCAAACCAGAGTTATAGGAATTGTGTCTCCTGGTGTAGATTTTGATAGTAAATAACTATTTTGAGTTTCAAGTCAAAAGCTTTAATAGTAACAGAGATATTTGACTTTATCAAAAATTTTAACAAAATTTCTAAGTTAAAAAGGGGCATAATTCTGTCAAAATTCAATTCAGTGTTATGGGGTTTGTTTCACCTGGTGTAGACTTTGATAGTAAATAAGTATTTTAAGTTTCAAGTTAATAGCTTTGATAGTAACAGAGATATTTGACTTGATCAAAAACTTTAACCAAAAATTCTAAGTTAAAAAGGAGCATAATTCTGTCAAAATTCAAACAGAGTTATAGGAATTGTTTCTCCTGGGGTAGACATTGATAGAATAACTATTTTAAGTTTCAAGTCAAAAGCTTTAATAGTAACAGAGATATTTGACTTTATCAAAAACTTTAACCAAAAATTCTAAGTTAAAAAGGGGCGTAATTCTGTCAAAATTCAAATCAGAGTTATGGGGATTGTTTCTCCTGGTGTAGACTTTGATAGTAAATAAATATTTTAAGTTTCAAGTCAATAGCTTTGATAGTTACAGGGATATTTGACTTTATCAAAAACTTTAACCAACAGCGATGCCGATGCCGACAAAGATGCCATTGCCGGGGCGAGTGCAATAGCTCTACATTTTCTTCGAAAAGTCAAGCTAAAAATGGACAGAAATAAAATCAAGTGTATATCTGACTACTAAAATTTGATTCCTTTTTCATTTATTGATGTATTGACTTGCATTTTTTTCATATTTTAAAGAAGTATGCAATAATGGAGGGAAGCATCTCTCAGATTGTTGATATCTTGTTCGATGATATTATAGTTTATAATGGAACAATTGTCGGTAGCTAAATTTTGATAAAAGAAACTGACTGTTCCATAAAATCATATTCTATTTCAAAATTCTGAGAGACTGTTTCTTCTGTAGTGGTTACTTATGTAAATATACTGAAAATTTGGTATATCAATTATGTGAACAAGAGCTGTCACAGGAGACAGCGCGCTCGACTATTTCGATGCTGGATGTGGAATTTGGCACATCTGAGGAAACTAGAGCTGTCACTGGAGTGTTTAATGACTCCAATTGTGGATGAAGATATTGCACAATAGCCTGAGCCTATGTCAAAAATATCAACTTAAAGTAATAAGAGAGGTAAAGATAAAATGTATCAAAACACTATATAAGTATATCCTAAGCAAAAAGGGGCATAATTCATTAAATATTGGCACCAGAGTTATGCACCTTGTGTCATATGGTGTGTGTGATGATGTTGAACAACTATGTTAAGTTTGAATAAAATCCATTCAGTAATAACAGAGACAGAGTGAAAGTGCATCAAAACTTTAACCTAAAATTCTAAGTAAAAAGGGGGAATAATTAATGAAATATTGGCCCCAGAGTTATGCACCTTGCATCATATGGTGTGGGTGATGATGTTGAACAACTATTTTAAGTTTGAATCAAATCCATCAGTAATAACAGAGACAGAGTGAAAGTGCATCAAAACTTTAACCTAAAATTCTAAGTGAAAAGGGGAAATAATTCATGAAAAATTGGTCCCAGAGTTATGCACCTTGTGTCATATGATGAGGGTAATGATGTTGAACAATTGTTTAAGTTTGAATCAGATTCATTTAGTAATAACAGAGATAGAGTGAAAGTGCATAAAACTTTAACCTGAAATTCTAAGTAAAAAGGGGAATAATTCATGAAAAATTGTGCCAGAGTTATGCATCTTGTGTCATATGATGTGGGTGAAGATGCTGAACAACTATTTTAAGTTTGAATCAAATCCATTCAGTAATAACAGAGATAGAGTGAAAGTGCACCAAAGCTTTAACCTGAAATTCTAAGTAAAAAGGGGGAATAATTCATGAAAAAATGCTGCCAGAGTTATGCACCTGGTGTCATATGATGTGGGTGATGATGTTGAACAACTATTTTAAGTTTGAATCAAATCCATTCAGTAATAACAGAGATAGAGTGAAAGTGCTTCAAAACTTTAACCTGAAAATCTAAGTGAAAAGGGGGGATAATTCATGAAATATTGAGGCCAGAGTTATGGCCCTTATGTCAGATGATGTGGATGATGATGAGGAATAAGTATTTCAAGTTTGAATCAAATCTATCAAGTAATTACAGAGATAAGTTGAAAAAAGAGAAAGTGTAAAAAAAACTTTAACCAAGGTGGGGATGTGGAAAGACGCCGACGCTGACGCGGGGGCGAGTAGGATAGCTCTCCTTATACTTCGTATAATCGAGCTAAAAAATTACTTTGTAACGAGAAATCAAAATACACTATTTTGATATATCTTAAAATCAGTATATTTGAAACAATGTTTTGCACTTTACAAATTATAAGGTTTGTTTAAAATATATCAAAATATTTCACCAACACAGATAAGTAATTATAAATGTATAAATATAAATTTGAAAGGGTCGTGAAAATACATGACAATTTCAGTCTATATCTATTTTTGCAAGTCAGTCATTTATTTGTCATAAAATTGCTAAGATGACTACAAATTATAGTCAGACTATGAAAGTTTACCTTTGAATCTGTCTATAAATGCAGGAAAACTATTCTATATCTAGGAAAACTTTTGGAGCAAAAATGCAGTCAGGCATTGTAAAACTTGATAATTGTGAAAATTACTAACATGACCATATGGTAGTCCATGGTCAACTGTGGTTGAAAAAAGTTGACCACGGTAGACTATGGTCAAACTGTTGATTGTCTTTTCCGGCCATTGTCGACCATGGCTGACCGTGGTCCTGACCATATTTTCACCATGGTATTTGATGGTTGACCACGTTGGTTCATGATCAACCATCAAAAACCGTGGTGACCACCATGGTCAACATTTCGTCTGGGAAACGGAAAGATGTTCCTAATTACCTGAAGGAGAAAAAATATAATATTTATTTTCTCCAAGATACACATTTTACAGATAGAGAAATTAAGTATATTCGTGCACAATGGAGCTATGAATGTTATTTTAGCAACTTTAATAGTCAGTCTAATGGGGTAGCAATATTTATAAATAATAACTTTAGCTATGAATTCAGAACGGCAACCTTCTTATTCTTCATGCTTGTATTGCAGATGTTAATCTTTCGATGTTTTGTATATATGGCACAAATAAAGATGACCCTGATTTTTATAAATATATTAAAAGAAAAGTGGTAGAAACTGAAAATCATTGCCTAATTGTTGGAGATTATAATATAGTGTTAAACCCAGACATTTATTGTTTTAATTATATAAATGTAAATAATCCTAAAGCAAGAGAAACAGTTCTTCAAATGATGATCGAATGTAACTTAATTGCTGCATGGAGAGAACAAAACATTGAAGAAAAACAATGTACGTGAAATTATAGCCAGAGCAGCCAGAGTAGCCAGAATTCAGCCAGAGTTTAGCCAGAGTAGCCAGAGTTCAGCCAGAGTTTAGCCAGAGTAGCCAGAGAAATCAGAACTCTGGTTACTCTGGCTAGCCACTCTAGACTAGATTTTTTCCTAATCTCCAGTAATTTATACACAGACTTGAGTAATGCATCAATTTTACCAGGCTATAGAACAGACCATTCAATGATTTTATTAAGTTTTGAATTCGGAAAGTTTAAGAAAGGTACCTCATACTGGAAATTCAACAACTCTTTGTTAAGATAGCTTTCTCCTCCTTTAAGAAAAAACAAGAGGATAAAAAACAAGAGAAACTTATAAATGAGATTAGTACCCTTGAAAAACAAAATAATATTAACTTTGAATTATTACAGAGTAAAACAAGAGCGCCGCCAAGTGTGGCAATATACGCCCGAAGGGTTACATCAGAGGATAGGAGCAAAATTTAAAGAACTTGTCTGTTGAAGTCCAAAGGACAGGAACAACAAAAAGAAGAAAATCCAGAAAAAAATTCTAAGTCCAAAAAATAATTCTTACCAGGTAAAGTTATGTCAAAATACACCTAAAAATTGGATGTACCATCCATGTTGTACCACAGAAAAGTGGTCTCAGTTTTTCCCTACGGCAAACAATAAAAAAGTTTCAAAATAAGCTATTTATAGTAACAACAAGAGGACCATGATGGTCCTGAATTGCTCACCTATCCCCACATGACCCAGTGTTGAACTGAGTATGACGTCGTTATTTCTATTATTTGACATAGTGACCTAGTTTTTGAGCACATGTGACCTAGATATCATCAAGATAAAAAATTCTGACCAATTTTCATGAAGATCCATTGAAAAATATGGCCTCTAGAGTGGTCACAAGGTTTTTCTATTATTTGACCTAATGACCTAGTTTTTGAAGGCACGTGACCCACTTTTAAACCTGACCTAGATATCATCAAGGTGAACATTCTCACCAATTTTCATGAAGATCCATTGAGAAATATGGCCTCTAAAGAGATCACAAGGTTTCTCTATTTTTAGACCTACTGACCTAGTTTTTGACCCCACATGACCCAGTTTCGAACTTGACCTAGATATCATCAAGGAGAACATTCTGACCAATATTCATAAAGATCTCATGAAAAATATGGCCTCTAGAGAGGTCACAAGGTTTTTCTATTTTTAGACCTACTGACCTAGTTTTTAACCCCACGTGACCTAGTTTCGAACTTGACCTAGATATCATCAAGGTAAACATTCTGACCAATTTTCATGAAGATCCATTGAAAAATATGGCCTCTAGAGAGGTCACAAGGCTTTTCTATTTTTAGATCTACTGACCTAGTTTTTGACCGCACATGACCCAGTTTCGAACTTGACCTAGATATCATCAAGGTGAACATTCTGACCACTTTTCATGAAGATCCACTGAGAAATATGGCCTCTAGAGAGGTCTCAAGGTTTTTCTATTTTTAGACCTACTGACCTAGTTTTTGATCCCACATGACCCAGTTTCGAATCTAACCTAGATATCATCAAGGTGAGCATTCTGACCAATATTCATGAAGATCCATTGAAAAATATGGCCTCTAGAGAGGTCACAAGGCTTTTCTATTTTTAGATCTACTGACCTAGTTTTTAACCCCACGTGACCCAGTTTCGAACTTGGCCTAGATATCATCAAGGTAAACATTCTGACCAATTTTCATGAAGATCCATTGAGAAATATGGCCTCTAGAGAGGTCACAATGTTTTTCTATTTTTAGACCTAATGACCTAGTTTTTGACCCCACGTAACCCAGTTTCAAACTTGACCTAGATATCATTAAGGTGAACATTCTCACCAATATTCATGAATATCTCATGAAAAATATGGCCTCTAGAGAGGTCACAAGGTTTTTCTATTATTTGACCTACTGACCTAGTTTTTGACCCCACGTGACCCAGTTTCAAACTTGACCTAGATATCATCAAGGTAAACATTCTCACCAATTTTCATGAAGATCTTTTGAAATATATGGCCTCTAGAGAGGTCACAAGGTTTTTCTATTTTTAGACCTACTGACCTAGTTTTTGACGGCACGTGACCCAGTTTCGAACTTGACCTAGATATCATCAAGATGAATATTCTGACCAACTTTCATAAAGATCCCACAAAAAATATGACCTCTAGAGATGTCACAAAGAAATGTTTACGCACGGACGGACGGACGCACGGACGTCGGACGCTGCGTGATCACAAAAGCTCACCTTGTCACTATTGGTTTCAGAGTTATGGCCCCTGAAAGGGCCAGAATTAGCTATTTTGACCTTGTCTGCACAATAGCAGCTTCATTTATGATTTTATTTTAACCAAACTTGCATACAACTTGTATCACCATAAGATCTTGGTTCCTTTCTTGATCTGGCGAGATTCCACTATGGGATCCAGAGTTATGGCCCCTGAAAGGACCAGAATTAGCTATTTTGACCTTGTCTGCACAATAGCAGCTTCATTTATGATTTGAATTTAATCAAACTTTCACATAACTTGTGTCACCATAAGATCTCGGTTCCTTTCTTGAACCGGCCAGACTCCTTAATGGGGTCCAGAGTTATGGCCCCTTAATGGGCCAAAATTAGCTATTTTGACCTTGTCTTTACAATAGCAGCTTCATTTATGATTTGATTTTAACCAAACTTGCACACAACTTGTATCACCACAAGATCTTGCTTCCTTTATTGCACTGGCCAGATTTCATCTTGGGTTCAAGAGTGATGGCCCCTTAAAGGTCCAAAATCGGCTATTTTGGCTTTTGCAGCCATATAGAGACTTCATTTATGGTTTTATTTGATTCAAACTTCCAAAATATCTTCAAGAACAATAAATCTTGGATTCCATGACATATCAGATCCAGTCGTAGGTTCCAGAGTTATTTGATATCTGATTACCTCCCCTGATTGTAATCAAAATGGATTTATATCAGTAAGTACTTATAGGACTTATTTGAAATTTCATTATTGTTATTAGTTGGACTGAGACAATCAGGGTAGATAACTATGGACTGATTTTATGTCAAATTACCTCCCTTTATTTCAAAATAAAATGGGTATATCTCCGTAACTAATGAAGATACTGATCTGAAATTTCATTGATGCCAACATTTCTATTTGGCAGATCCTTCTTTTGTTCACTTAAAATATTTTTTTTAATTACTTCCCTTTTACATTACTATAAATAGCTTATTTTTAGTAACTTTTTTATTAGGGAAAAACCGAGACCACTTTTCAGTGGTACAACATGGATGGTACCTCCAATTTTTAGGTGTTTTTTGACATATCTATACCTTGTAAGAATTTATTTCTTCTTTTTGGTTAAATTTCTTCCCTTTGTTGTTCCTGTCCTTTGGATTTAGATATTTTTTCTGAGGACCTTCTTGTCCTCAAGTGCAATGATAACAGGTGAGCGATATAGGGCCATCATGGCCCTCTTGTTTAAATTTTTCTGGTCGGATATTGGCAATTTTCCAGTAAGATCAATTAACTATGCCTTTGATTCGGGGGATCTGTCAGTTACCCTTAAAAAAGGGGTTATAACCTGTATCCCAAATGGAGATAAAGATAAACGTTACATTAAAAATAAACGTCCTATTTCTCTTTTGAATGTTTCGTACAAAATGGCTTCTGCTAGCATTGCTCAAAGATTAAACAAGAGCACTGCCTTGCGGGTGCTGACGCTCATCTGATTTTTTTTTTGTAAAAGGGCCATAATTCTTGCAAAAAGCAGGATGGAGTTATGTTTCTTGATGTACATAGTCAGCTTTTGATGGTGAACAACTGTTGCAAGTTTCAAAGCAATAGCTTGAATAGTTTAGGAGAAAAGCTGACCTAAACATTTAACTTAACCAAAAAATCTGATATTTTGTAAGTCCAAAAGGGGCCATAAGTCTTGCAAAAAGCAGGACAGAGTTATGCTTCTTGCTGTACATGGTCAGCTTATGGTCAGCTTATGATGGTGAACAAGTGTTGCAAGTTTTAAAGCAATAGCTTTGATAGTTTATGAGAAAAGCCGACTTAAACATATTACTCAACCAAGAAAACTGATTTTCTAAGTCCAAAAGGGGCCATAAATCTTGCAAAAAGCAGGAAGGATAACTATGTTTCTTGCTGTACAGGGTCAGCTTATGATGGTGAATATGTGTTGCAAGTTTTAAAGCAATAGCTTTGATAGTTTATATTATATATAAATGAGAAAAGCTGACCTAAACATAAAACTTAAGCAAGAAATCTGATATTTTCCAAGTCCAAAAGGGGCCATAATTCTTGCAAAAAGCAGGATGGAGTTATGTTTCTTGCTGTACAGGGTCAGCTATTGATGGTGAACAAGTGTTCCAAGTTTCAAAGCAATAGCTTTGATAGTTTAGGAGAAAAGCTGACCTAAACATAAAACTTAACCAGGTAACGCCGACGCCGATGCCGATCAAGTGATGACAATAACTCATCATTTTTTTTCAAAAAATCAGATGAGCTAAAAATGTCTTACCAAATTTAATTAGTCCAGACCAAACTGGTTTTCTTCCTGGAAGATTTACTGCAGATAATATAAGACTAGTGTATGATGTAATGTTCCACACAGAAGAACAACAAATACCAGGAATGTTATTGTTAGTGGATTTTGCAATGGCTTTTGATTCCCTTTCATGGTCCTTTATTATTATAATTATTATTATACCAGATTTATATAGCGCCCTTTTCATGATCAATTTCACGTTCAAAGGCGCTTCACATAGTAACATTAGTTCAAATGCAGCCACACAGGGCGCATAATTCATCCTCTACTAGTACAGACACAGAGCGATCTGACCAGAGGGACAGAGTGAGACAAAGCCCCCACGACAGAGAGATCAGAAATCAGATATGATACAGGCTTGTCGGGCTAACTTAGCCTAGCTCGTTGCGAATAGACAGCCTGGTTCTTTAACGTGCCCAGTGTTTAGCACTGATACACGCAAGGATTGCCTGGGTTCCTGACCAGTACACCTCTAGTTGGGTGGGAAACACTGAAAAGTGTTGCTGAAAATTCCTGAGTAGCTGCCGGGGATCGAACCCCCGACCTCAGGATTGGAAGGCCAGTGTGCAAACCACTGAGCTATCCATCCACCTTTATGTACAAAGTATTACAGTATTGTAATTTTGGTGAAAACTTTATAAACTGGGTTATATTGTTTTATAATGATATACAATCTTGTGTCAATATAAATGGTCACCTGTCAGATTGGTTTAGGGTCCAACGAGGTTGCCGTCAGGGGGATCCCCTGTCCCCTTATATCTTTATTCTGTGTGCGGAAGTAATAGCAGCATTATTGAAACAAAAAAAAAATATTTAAGGGATAAGAATAAATAATATAGAATTTCTCCTGTCACAGTATGCGGATGACACAACTGTATTATTAGACGGAACTGAATAGTCCTTAAAAAACACAATACAAACATTAGACTTCTCTGCAAGAATATCAGGACTACAAATAAACATAGATAAAACAAAAGCTGTTCTGATTGGATCTTTAAACAAGACCTGTCCGTAAGACAGCGCGCTAGACTTTTCTCAGTGCTTGACTCTGAATTAGAGCTTTGCCAGTAAAAAAAAAAATCTAAGTTAAAAAGGGACATAACTCTGTCAAAATTCAAATCAGAGTTAATAGGAATTGTGTCTCCTGGTGTAGACTTTGATAGTAAATAACTATTTTGAGTTTCAAGTCAAAAGCTTTAACAGTAACAGAGATATTTGACTTTTAACAAAAAATTCTAAGTAAAAAAGGGGCGTAATTCTGTCAAAATTCAAACAGAGTTATGGATATTGTTTCTCCTGGTATAGACTTTGATGGTAAATAAGTATTTTAAGTTTCAAGTCAAAAGCTTTGATAGTAACAGTGATATTTGACTTTATCAAAAACTTTAACCACAAATTCTAAGTTAAAAAGGGACATAAGTCTGTCAAAATTCAAACCAGAGTTATGGGAATTGTGTCTCTTGGTGCAGACTTTGATTGTATATAACTATTTTGAGTTTCAAGTCAAAAGCTTTAATAGTAACAGAGATATTTGACTTTATCAAATTCAAAAAAAAAAAAAAATTCTAAGTTAAAAGGGGCATAATTCTGTCAAAATTCAAATCAGAATTATGGGGATTGTTACTCCTGGTGTAGACTTTGATAGTAAATAAGCAATTTAAGTTTCAAGTCAATATCAAAAACTTTAACCAACAGCGAAGCTGATGCGGACGCCGGGGCGAGTGCAATAGCTCTACTTTTTCTTTGAAAAGTGGAGCTAAAAATTGCAGGCTTTTACCTTGTCCAGAACTAGGACTTCAGTGGGAATCCCGTAGTTTTAAATTACTAGGAGTGACATTCACAAATGACCTCAATAATATGGCAAATACTAACTATTTACCAAAAATTGAAGAAATTAAAAGGCTGTTCGCTCACTGGAATAAAAGGGTCATCAGTCCCATAGGTAGAAATATAGTCATAAAAACATTAGCTTTACCAAAAATTAATCACCTTATTATGAGTTTGCCAAATCCAAATAATGATACCATAAAAACTTTGCAAAATTCTTTTTATGCATTTTTATGGAATGGCCAGGATAAGGTAAAGAAATACATTGTACTATTATTCAGTCCTATGAAAATGGGTAAGGTATAAAAATGATAAAGTTAGATACTTTCATTACTGCTTTAAAACTGACTTGGCTTCGCAGATATATGAGATATAATACTACATACTTTGAACTTATTACAGATATCTACCCTTTTCTTCAAACTTATAGTAAATATGGAATGAATTTTATGAACAATAAATTGAACACTGTTAGAAATTACTTTTGGAATGATGTCTTTAAAGGAATCATACGAATAAATGATCAATACCCAAAAAGCTGGAGTGATTTTTGTGCACTGCCAGTATGGCACAGCAGTAATTTTAAAATTGGTGGTGCTAGTTTTCACTATCCCATGTTTATAAGGAAAGGAGTTTTACTAGTCAACAATTTTTTAGATAGAAATGGAAATTTTCTGTTCTA
This sequence comes from Mercenaria mercenaria, assembly GCF_021730395.1. Taxonomy (NCBI): domain Eukaryota; kingdom Metazoa; phylum Mollusca; class Bivalvia; order Venerida; family Veneridae; genus Mercenaria; species Mercenaria mercenaria. The sequence continues at coordinate 49,023,225 of NC_069370.1, forward strand.
TAATGATTTTATTGATAAATATGAAGTCAGAACAAATTTATTACAATACCAAAGTATTATCGCATCAATAAGAGATTTCATTGACAAGGTTAGATTTCCACATTATGCAAAAAGGGAAACCTCACCTTAACAACCATTTGCAGTAAGAATAATTAATAGTCAAATAAAAGGATGTAGAAAAATCTATGCTTCCCTACTTGCCAGGCCAAAACTAATCCTCTCTTCAAGGAGAAATTGGACTGATAAATTAAATTTAAATGCGCTTTTTAACTGGAAATATATATATATATATATATATATATATATATCCCCTTTCATTGTACCTAAAGATACAAAGTTGCAATGGCTTCAATTCAGACTGAATCATAGAATCATTGCAACAAATTACTCTCTCCAAAAAATGGGTTTAAGAAATGATTCTTTATGTTCTTTCTGTAATACAGAAAATGAAACTTTACAACATTTATTTTAGGATTGCTGTTATAGTAGCTTATACTGGACTGAGGTTTCAAACTAGAAACTGTACATATTTCCAAGCTTTCAATTGTTCAAAACTCAAAAGGAAATGCTATTGGAACTTGAACATTTAAGGCTAAAAAAGAAAACAAATTAAACAAATTCAATGTGAAATGGAGTGATTGTTTATCTCTGCTTTCACTATACAACTAATCTTTCTTTTGTACAGCTCATTTCTGAATCTCCACAGTGCTGCACCACCAACCCCTACTTTGTTTCTGTCCCTTCTCCTCCCTTTTTTTATCCCCCGACGAAAGTTGGAGGGATATAGTTTTGGAGTTGTCCGTCTGTCCTTCCGTCCTTCAGGAGCCATATCTAGGAAATGGTTGGGAATATTTATATAAAACTTCAAATACATGTTTACCACTATGAGTTCTTGCGGCCTGTCAAGTTTCAGTCAGATTGCCCTATTAACACTAGAGTTATGGCCCTTAGAAGTTTCTAGTGTTAACTATATAGGATACTATAAATATGGCAATTTCTGCATCATAACTTTTGATATATTTGACCTAGAACTATGAAACATAAACAGAATTTAGATCACCATAATGTTGTTGTGTACACACAATTTCGTTCAGATTTATGTGTAAATTAAGAGTTATTGCCCTTTAATAGTATAAAAATCCACATAATTGTACATAACAAACTTACCATTTGGTAGAATATAATTAAATTTCTTTCATTCTTTTCCATGAACATTTATTGTAAGCATGTGAAGTTGTGTACCCACACCTGGTCACCCCCTTACCTTGATCACACCCTCCCACCTCCCTCCCCCTCCCTACTTCCCCCCCCCCCCCCCCCCCCCCCCCGCACCAAAAAAATTCATTCCTTTTTTTAGATTTTTTTCAAACAAACCTCATACACATGTTCACCACTATGAGGTTATGAGGCCCATCAAGTTTCAGTCAGATTGCCCAAGTAACACCAGAGTTATGGCCCTTAGAAGTTTCTAGTGTTAACTATATAGGGTACTATAGATCTATAGATATGGCAATTTCTGCATCATAACTTTTGATATATTTGACCTTGAACTTTGAAACTTGAATAGAATTTAGAGCACTATAATGTGGTTGTGCACACACAATTTCATACGGGTTTCTTTCGTAACTTCAGAGTTATTGCCCTTTAACTGTCTAAAAATCCACATATTTTGTACATAACAAACTTACCATTTGGCAATTTGGAAGAATTTCATTAAATTTCTTTCATTCTTTTCTATGAACATTTATTATAAACATGTGAAGATGCGCACCCACACCTGGTCACCCACTTGCCTTCGTCAGCCCCCCCACTTCCCCCTCCCCCCACTCAAAAAAAAAAATTCATTCCTTATTTTAGATTTTTTTTCAAACGTTCCATGAATATTTATCAACATGCAAGTTGTACCATTCCCCAACCTTGCTCCTCCACCCAGTCATGCCCATCACTGATCATGCATCCTCTGCCCCCATCCCACTTCACCAATTTTTATTTTTTTTCATTTTTAATTTTCAATCATAATTAATTTTATAATCAACATGTGAAATTTTGTTTCCTTACCTGTTCCCCCGCAGCCCCACCCCACCACCTAAAAAAATAAATATATACATATATCTATATATATTTCCATTCTTTTTCTCTTTTTAAAAAAATGTTCAAACCTTCAACATCTTAAGTTGTGACTGCACAAACCTTGCCCTCAGCCATGTTCAAGATATCTTACTTGATTGTGTTCTCTTAAGGACATCTGTTCTTTTAAGTTCAAATGTACATGTTAAACAGCAACACTGGTGCCAAACCAATCAAAGACAATATTTCATTCCAGTTAAACTTAAAGCTTACATTTCAATTAACTGCATTTAATTTTAAAAGCTAAACTTATTACAGTAAGCATATCCCATTCAAAATAAATTCTTTAGTCAGGGACCCACCCGCTTAGCTCAGTAGGTAAGAGCGTTGGGTCTATGGATCGCGGGATCATGAGTTTGATCTTTGGGCAGGGCGTATGTTCTCTGTGACTATTTGATAAACGGCATTGTGTCTGAAATCATTAGTCCTCCACCTCTGATTCATGTGGGGAAGTTGGCACAGGTTTGTACTGGTACAGAATCCAGGAACACTGGTTAAGTTAACTGCTCGTTGTAACATAACTGAAATACTGTTGAAAATGGCGTTAAACCCAAAACAAATCCTTAGTCAGGATCAAAGTATCATACATTTATTATGTACTCTTTAATTAAACATTTGTTTTCTGTTAAATTGATTTTGACTAAAGAAATTATTTGCTTCTTATTAACATCCTTAACTTTTTGCCGGATATATTTTTTTGCCATTCCTCACCACAAACCCTTTCGGCGGGGGATACCAATTCATCGGATTTGCTTGTTTTTCTTAAACTTTTTTGCATAGCCTCTCATGCCGATCTGGTATCTTTTATTTTTGTTCTTTATTAAGGTTATAAGAAGTAGGTATTACAAACAAGAAAGATGAATAACTGTGTTTTGATTAGCTTATTATGCTTGTAGGAATTATTTCCCTTTATTTAGCTCAATAGTAGTTATTATACTATGATATTGCTTTGACCCTTATTTTGTTTAACACAATTGGTTCTGCCTTTGAGATCAGTGTAGATCTTGATTGGCCTGCATAGCAGTGCAGTCTGATCAAGATCTGCACTGTTTTTCGCCTATTGGTCAGTATCTTTTGGTAAACATCTTTAATCTCTTGATAGTACTTTCCGAACTGAAGGACAGACAAATTCTTTAAAGAAATCTAACATGGCAAGGGTCAGGGCTTTTTACAAGTTTTAGATAATACAAATTTTTCAAATAACTCAGTATGTAATTACCTACTAATAGAATATTTCATATACTATATGTTGTAACCTACTTTTGACAATTTTAAGTAAAAACAGCTGTAATAGAAAGAAAATGATTGCAAGCATTAGTTTGTAGTTGAACCTAAACACATTTCTAGCACATAACAGAACATAAGATGACATGGCAACAACAATTTTAAATGTAATAATGATGAATTAAAATCATGTAGTAGCTGCTGTTCTAGGTCAGACCTAAAAGCTGCCATAAAAGAGAGATATGATCAAGAGCTGTCTGTAAGACAGCGCGCTCCGCTATTTGGGGATTTGACAGTAAAATGAATATATGTCTCAATAAGAGACCTCTACTTTAAAAGGAAGATACACCAAGGGGCATAATTCTGTCAAGAACACAAATTAGAGTTATTGAGATTGTTACCACACATGCAGATAATGATGGTAAAGATATATATTTAGTGTCAAGTCATTATCTTATATAGTACCAAAGTTATGTCCAGAAAACGAAGTTTGTTAAAAAAATTAAGTATGAAAGGGGCATAATTTGGTCAAAATACAAATAAGAGTTATGGGGATTGTTACCACACATGCAGATGATGATGATAAAGATACATTTTAAGTTTCAAGTCTTTATCTTATATTGCATTAAAGTTATATCCAGAAAGTGAAGATTGCAAAAAAAACTTTAAGTACAAAAGGGGCATAATTCTGTCAAAAATACATTAGAGTTATGGTACCAAAGATATGTCTATAAACAAAGCTTTAGAAAAAAAAACATGAAAATAATTCCAAGTATAACAACTTTGTGACCTTGACCTTGGGTATAATGGGCCCAGCCCCTGCACATACTTCGTTTGTATGCTGGACAATGTTTATGTGAACTTACAGTAAGATATATTATAAGCAATAGTAACAAAGATATGACAGAAAAACAAAAGTTGCCAAAAAACTTCAACCTTAAAAATAACCTAAGTATAGCACCTTCGTGACCTTTACCTTAGGTATAATGGGCTCAGCCCCTATACATACTTTGTTTGTATATTGGACAATGTTTATGTGAAGTTACAGTAAGATATAAGCAACAGTAACAAAGATATGACAGAAAAACAAAGGTTGCCGAAATTTTTTAACCAAGATAGGTCACGCCGACGCCGGGGCGAGTAGAATAGCCCCTCTATTCTCCGAATAGTGGAGCTAAAAAACTGAACCAGCAAAAAAGCACAAGAGATGCATAATTAAAAACAAAGCTAAAGGAAGTTATCATCTCAGGATCAGACCTGATGTGAACTGAACGAGGGTTCGAATTTTGTCATGAGAAGCATTTCAAGCACAGCTATACATAGCTAATGTTTTCCTGTTTATATATATATGCATTGACTTTAAATGAAATTTGTATTGTACTGTATTGTATTATAGTCTGCACAGTCCTTCAGTTCGACATGACTATATATTAAAATCAAACCTAGTTTTTACCAAGTTTTAAAGTTATCAAGCTATAACGTATCTGCTTTCATGAAACATGCCGCTACCAGCCCGTCGTCGGCATTTCTTCTGCACCATTTTCTAGCCTTTAGCATTGTTTTCAGTTTTCCACCCGACAAACTTATGTCTAACTTTTTGACTTGTGAGCGAAGACTTACGTAAAGCTCGTGCGGGTTTGAGTGGTCAATTACAAAAGCAAAGCAGAAACCATTCTATGGATGTATTTAGCCCTTGGGCTTTTTTGTTATTTTGTAATCAAGGTCATAATAAAGTGTGCATTCACGTCAACACAACACATAAAAGCAACATTAAAATGATTATCGGGGTTTTTACATCAAGATATTCAATAATTTCAAAATATACATACAACTCACTTTAACGAAACCTACATATGGTTTATGATAACAGTTTTTTTTTTCAGCGGGGCAGGGGGTAGAAATATAACAATATATATAGTAAATGGCCTGGATTAGGGATAGAAATGTGACAATATAGTAAATGGCCAGATATCCTCAGTCCGGGAATTTGGATGCTTCCGTGTGACATTGTTCAATTTTAAATCTGTGCATTTGGATGCGTCAGATCTAATACTTGTCTCCCAATTGGGCTTTATAACCTCAAGTCCTGAGTGGTTGGTTGTTTGAATGTACCAATAGTAATGTTGTATTCTGTGACCGGAATCTGTATCGTGATTCTGCTATCATCATTGTGCATTAGAATGTGACACCTGTCTAAATTGGTTTCACCTAGAGTGTGAAAATTTCCCTCTATCAACATACAGTGACCATGTTGCATGTGACCGTTCGTTCTCATGGCTGTGTTCTGGATGTGACTCGTTAAATTTCTCTACCACCCTCTCAGATATTTCATCCTTTTCAGATCCTAACAGATTTACGATACATACAGATCCAGATGTTAGTCCACACCAGGTAAATAATGGTCAGCCCCCCAAAAAAGAAAAATCTAAAAAGAACTTCAGGACCAAACTTAAAGTAATGTACTTAAACTGCCAGTCAATAGTAAATAAAAAGGCAGAATTTTATGCCCTAGTGGACAAACATAAGCCTGATATTGTTATTGGAACAGAATCATGGCTGTCAAATCACCACAAAGATGGAGAAATTTTTCCAAACTCCCTGGGTTATACCCCATTCAGAACAGATAGAAATAGTAAAGGTGGTGGTGTATTTATTTTAGTAAAACAAAACATCCAAGCTACAGAGATACCATCCCTCAAAACCAAATGTGAGATACTATGGGTCAAACTTGAATTTTCTTCATGTAAACCTCTCTTTATTTGTGGTTATTATAAACCAAAAGAGACGGATACAGATAGTATCGAAGAGTTTCGAAAATCCCTTGAACTAGTTTCTAAAAAGAAAGGTACTGTCTGGATTCTTGGTGATTTTAATTATCCTAAATTCTCCTGGAATTCAGACTATACAGGCTCTATAAAACAGGGTTGTAGTAATCTTACCCTTTACGATGATTTTCTTAATCTTTTAGCTGATTTTAATCTTACCCAAATGGTCACAGAAAATACTAGGAAAGAAAACATCCTTGACCTATTTCTTACCTCAAACCCCACCCTTGTAGAAAAGATTACTGTTTTCCCAGGTATCTCTGACCATGACATTTTTGTAGCTGACTCCAACGTTAGACCCAAATTGACAAAACGACCCCCACGTACCTCGGTCTTATATAGGAAAGCAAACTGGCCTGAATTTCACAAATACATGGGTTTAGAGGGTGAAAGAATAAGCAGCCTATTTTATAGTAAAAACCTGTCAGTCGAAGAGTTATGGGGTGAAATAAAAACTGCCATCAATAAAGGCATTTCCAAATTCATCCCCTCTAAAACCATCAGGTCCAGTTATTCTGTCCCTTGGATTACGCAAGAAATTAAAAGTCTTATGCGTAAGCGTGACAGTCTGTATATTAAAATGAAGAAAAATAAAAATCAAGGTCATAAAATTTCTACCCAGTTTCATAAGTTAAAAGGTCAAATAAAAAAGAAAATCAAAATAGCCCATGAGAACTATATCCAACATGTACTAGGTTTGGATGACACAGACTGTGAAAAGGGTCATAACTCTACATATTCCACTAAGAAGCTATATAGTCTACTTAAGGCGTCTAAACAGGATGCACAGGGTATCCCCCCTTTAAATGATAACACAACAGGAGCAACTTTAGACCAAAGTACAGATAAAGCCACTCTACTTAATAAACAGTTCCAATCGGTATTTACTAAAGTGTCTCCCTTTTCATTCCCTCAAACCTCAGAGAGTAAATACCCAAATATGACTGATATAACGATAACTGTAAATGGCGTCAAAAAGCTCCTGTGTAATTTAAACCCCCACAAGGCTGCAGGTCCTGATAATATCAAACCACTTGTCTTAAATAAATTGCATCCTGAATTAGCGCCACTGATACAACTCCTTTTCCAAAAATCCCTTGACACTGGAACTTTACCGAAGGACTGGACGACGGCGAACGTGACTCCACTGTACAAGAAAGGACTGAAAAGTGACCCTGCCAACTACAGACCTATCTCACTAACATGCATTCTATGTAAATCACTGGAACACATCATAGCATCAAATCTCTCAATCCACTTTAACAAGAATGACATCTTGTATGATCTGCAACATGGATTCAGAGAAAAAAGGTCATGTGAAACACAATTAATACAACTAATTGATGACCTAGCACAAAATTTAAGTCGAGGTAAACAAACAGATCTCATTTTACTTGATTTCAGTAAAGCATTTGACAAGGTCAGTCACCTAAAGTTACTTTATAAACTACAAGAGTGTGGCGTTAACAAACAGGTTATCACATGGATAAGGTCCTTCCTGATTGGCAGAACGCAGTCAGTACTCGTGGACGGAATGAAATCCGATGAAGTACCTGTCACATCAGGTGTCCCTCAAGGCTCAGTCCTTGGCCCTCTCTTATTCCTATTATACATAAATGATCTACCTCAGTCCTTACAATCACAAGTCAGGTTATTTGCAGATGACACGGCAGTTTACCTCACAATCTCTAAAGAACAAGACTGCGTCACACTACAGCAGGACCTCCAGAAACTAGAAACTTGGGAGCACGTCTGGGAGATGGAGTTCAATCCCAGCAAATGTCAGGTCATGAACATAACAAAAAACAGAAAGAAATTTACACATAACTACATTTTACACGGTCAAATCCTGGAAGTGGTCTCCAGTGCAAAGTATCTAGGGGTAGATATAGCAAATGATCTCTCCTGGAACACACATGTAGATAGAATCACAAACAATGCAAACAAATCACTGGGTTTTCTACGCAGAAACCTCCCGGTCAAAAACCAAAATATTAAAGAAACCTCCTACAAGACTCTAGTTAGGCCACAACTAGAGTATGCCTCTACGGTATGGTCACCACACACACAAAGAAACATACATAAAATAGAAATGGTGCAAAGAAGAGCTGCCAGGTGGGTAAAGGGTCAATATTCATATTATGATAGTGTAACAAACATGTTAAATGATCTCAGTTGGCAGACACTCGAGGACAGACGGACAATTGCTAGACTTTTCATGTTTTACAAAATCGTTCATGGTTACGTAGCTATTCCAGTCCCTCCGTATCTAGTACAGCCATTGAGACGAACACGTCATATGCTAGAACACTCCCTTAGGCAGATTCATACAAACATTAATGTTTTTAAGTTCTCTTTCTTTCCATACACCGTTACCCTATGGAATCAGCTGCCACCCCTGATCGTTAATCAGCCTGATCCTGAACATTTCAGACATGCTGTTAACGCATCCCACTACTATTAAGTGACTACACCCTGTTTTATCCTGATTTTACTCTTGTTAATACAGTTTTATCTTGCACTATCTTCCTTTTGACATCTTACTGTCATTCTTTTAACTTTATTCTGGCACAGACGCGCACCTGCTAGTTATACCCGAAAGGGGCGTCAAGCAGTATACATACATACATACATCATAATTCGCCTCTGCTGTCGCACACGCTTTCTCATATTAACTCTCGTCAAAATCATCACGCGTGGTCGAGTGCTTAAGGCTGCCCTCGCTCATCGTCCGGAATAAGATCCTTTGGGAGTATCTCAGGTCGTTATTTTTTATAGACATTTTATACTTAATGGTAACGTGCGCCGTGCATTTAGTCTTGTCCAGAGCGGGAAACTAATACTAACCCTCGCGCATGCGCCAAATTTCCGGTATTTATTATGTTGTTTTATTGAATCGGGGATCCTCGGTAATGTACGTTTATCACAGATATTGACGGAGGTTCCCGAGGCAATTCGTCATCCGTGTGTTTGTCCGTGCAGTCTTTCTGAACACTTGTCATGTATGTCCATTCGTCTTGTTTGGCGTACGTGTATGAATGAGAGACAGAATGAGAGAAAGAAATACATATAATGTGGTGGAATAAAATGTATAGATCCGTGTGCTTATTTGATCCGCACATTTCACGGCTAGTTCTATGACATTTTTTCGAATTATTTAACGTGTCAGATGTTTTAAAATCATACTTTAATTTTAGAAATATAGAAACAGTGGCATTGTTATACATTTATTCACAGGTTGTCATTGATTCATAAAATTATTTTCATTTCCGTACGCCCAGTCCAGTACGCTATCACTTAAAGTTTATCAAACGTGCAGACCTACCACGTACTTGATCGCTACCAAGTGTAGCAGTCGTTCAGAGTATTATTTAGCCGTTGGGATGACTGTCGTCAATAATATCCGTTTCGAAATTGTCCTCGGTGTAGCCATTATAAACGTCCATGTTAGTGTTGTCACCGGGTTAGAAAATTGCCGTTGTCTTTTATATTACCGTAGTGTGTTGCAGACATCCTCGGTATTGCCATAGAAGCTTAATAAGGAGTTACTTAGTCATGACTGGGAGTATCTAAGGTAATAACTTCCGACTCAAAAGTACTAACTAAATCCTAATTAGTAGTAAGAAATACTAACTAAATTTTACACACATGACACTAGGACGTACGCTCATAATCATATTTCATGAAGTAATATACCTTAAAGACCCATCATGACCTAGTGACCTACTTAAAGGTAATACGCAGCTAAACTACACGTTTTCAGGTGAACAATTTTGATGGAGTTTTCCGGCACCGGTGAAATCACCAGAAATCCCCGTCCTGTATGCAAGAAAGGCCCTTCCTTTTCACAACTTCATCTGCAAACTTTTTCAGTCAATTTCTCTTCAGCATAGTTTTAAGAATATACTGTAGATGAATAACTATCTTACACTGAAGAAACAAAATGTGATTGAAAATAAACTAAATACACCGATTTCTATACATATTGCTACAATTCAATGAAATGTTTAGATATAAGAATTGTTCCTTTCTGGTAGACAAAGGAAACTATTTGGTTGAATCATAACATAACGGTTTTTGGAAAGAACTGAATAATTACATTTTTTTTTGTTACTCACTGGAAATTCAAAACGTGACCACCTTAAAAACACATTGTTTTGTCCAAAGAAGTATAAAATATATTTATTTTTTATAGCTCTGTCTTGACTGTCGATTTGTAACTATAGATCAAAATATTTAAAATTGTAGGCCTATATCTCATTTGTTCATGCAAATCCTGTATAACTGTTATCAAAATAGACGAGTAGGTTACTAACCGAATAGGAGTGTACATATAACCTCATGTTTTGGATAGCACTTGCACAGTTACTGCCCTTTATTCAAATAAGCCATTTGCACTAGTACAGAGGTCGTCTGATGAAGAATGCCGATTTTTTCAAACTGTAACTGCGGTGGCTGCAAATGTTAGAAATTAAAAAGCAGCCATTCAGCGAGAGTAAACTTGTCAAGTTTTTAAATTTTCGTCATAGCTATTAAATAGTAAGATATTATATTAATGCAACCCTACAGTAGTGATTAACGAATGTTGCCGAATTTTACGTTTCAAACTCGCGAAAATATGACCACATGTTGATTAGGCTATTTATAAAAAGTCGATAATCAGCAGTGACATGGATTTCCTCAGCTGCCAATTAACACGAATTAGCGCAAATTTAGTGAGATATTTTATGCCTACTGACCAGCATTGGTAATGCTAGGTTTTCGTTGCTATATAAAGGCAACAAAGGTCTAGATGATATACTGGTTTCCCAGTAGTTTCCGGACCCAAATAGTTTTCTGGACCTTTTACATTTCGTGCAGTGTAGTTCTGTCTACCATAACTTAACTGACGCTATTTTTAGAGATCCATAACAGCATATAAACATCTCTGAGCTGAATATTTTTAGCTACGTGCAGTGTAGACTTTATTCCGTGGTAAAGCATCTGGGTAACAATATTATATCATCTAGACCTTTGTTGCCTTTATATAGCAGCGAAAACCTAGCATTACCAATTTATTTATTATTTGAATATCACGGTGTATTAACTTACTTCGATGTAATTGTTTACACAAGCAATTGTCAACTGCAGGGGAATTCCAGTTGCAGTGCGCATGCGCAGAAATTGAGGCTTCTTGAAGGTAAACATCAGTCATTTGATGCTCCCATATGCAGGCGATACAGTAAAAACATTCCGATAGTATTAAAATGAAACAAAGAAAGCCATAAAAATCAACCTATTCACTATACTACGGCATTAAATTCTCGATTAAAAAAAGGAACCAAAATAGATGGGTATTTACCTTCGATACTGTAGATCAATCAAATGTTTACGAGCAGTGTCCATGCCCGAGTGGTCTGGGTGTTACACTACCAATTTTGAGACCGTTCTTATTTTTTTTAAGACGTTAATTAAATCAAAGGTTCTTCATTTCTCTTTTTTTGTAATATTACCACTTACCAGTCCGCTCAATACCTTCCGTCATTTTAAGCCCGTCCACTTAGCTCAGTAGGTAAGAGCGTTGGTCTACAGATCTCGGGGCCGCGAGTTCGATCCTCGGGCGGGGCGTATGTTCTCCGTGACTATTTGATAAACGACACTGTGTCTGAAATCATTAGTCATCCACCTCTGATTCATGTGGGGAAGTTGGCAGTTACTTGCGGAGAACAGGTTTGTACTGGTACAGAATCCAGGAACACTGGTTAGGTTAACTGCCCGCCGTTACATGACAGAAATACTGTTGAAAAACGGCGTTAAACCCAAAACAAACAAACAAACAAAACCTTCCGTCATTTTAGCGTGACATTGCAAACGTCATGTACAAACGTAATTAGACGTAACTGCTATGAGTGTATAATACAAATCTAGTATTTGTTAAATTTTTGAAATACACTTTTCAAATCATCATCACGCCTTAGAATTATGTTTTAATTTTGAATATTTATAACGAAATCGGAAATGTTTTCTTTTACAGAAAGGTTACAACTGTTACAATGAAAGGTCCAGATAACTACTAATTGAATTAATTGCCCCTTTTGAGGCCTCATCTACATTTGTGTTAATGAACACTTCTGCATGGTGTTTAGGAAGAACCTAACTTTCTTCTGTGAAAATTTTATGTTTCTACTATGTTTTGTTTGAAAGTTACTGGCAAAACAGCGATTTCAGTCCGGAAACTACTGGGAAACCAGTAGATACACATGTACATGAATTATCAACGTGGAAACCCGCAGGTCGCACAAACTGACAAATGTTGCAAGCTCGCTTTGACAAATTGGTACTGTCCCACAATTTTACTTGTAAACTCATGAAAATGGGCCGTATAAGAACCTGCAGCGCTGATATTAATATACTGGCAATCTGTAGCAACTCGTCGGATAACAGATTTGATCAACTTAAAAATTAAGATCTTGTGATCTAACTAAATTTTAAACTTAACTCCCGTGAAAAATTGGTGATGATAACAAATACCTGTTTCGTCCTCACATTATTCACTAATAACTGATTCTTGTTAGATGAAAACCTGTATCATTTAACGGTAACACTTTTTGTCTCAAATGTTCTCAAAATCAAGAAAAATCTCGTAGATATATAAGTCTCTTGACATTGATGTTAGATGTTGGATTTCTTTCCATGTAAACCTCTTTGATGTCATTAAAGTGTTTTTAAATTTTAACAGTTCAATGACTTTTTCCTCAAAATATGAACATTTCAATTTCTTTCAGCCTAAACATGAGAACTAAAAATTCCTACCTCCATTATGTTTTCAGAAATATTGAAACATTCAAATTGTTTTAAGACAGATTCTGCTCACTGCAGCTAAATCCATGAGAAAACCAACATAGTGCAGATCTGCAACCAGCATGGATCCAGACCAGACTGCACATTCGCTGTTCGCTAACAGTCTTTCTAATTGCAATAGGCTTTGAAAGCAAACAGCATAGATCCTGACCAGACTGCGGCTGGTCTGGATCCATGCTGGTGGCAAATGCATTATGTTGGTTTTCTTATGGTGCAGCTTAAATTTTCTAGAAGAGTATGTCTGGGTTGATACAAATATATGAATCAAAACTAAAACGGTTTTGTTTCGCCAGTTACATATGTTTCGATTGTTTTCTCTGTCTGACTAAAGTAAATTTGTCTGACTGAATGTCCAGCAATTTTGTGAAGTCTGCTGTTATATATAGCAGACTTTTGAGTATAAGCGATGGAGTGATAATTAATGCACCTCTAAAATACACTGGCTGCAGAACTGACATTCTGAGGTACATTTATGGTGCATGTTTGTGGTGTTTTCTTCCACAAATTCTCATGAAAACCACAGCTATCTGATAAGGACTAAATCAGTGTGTATATAATTAATGGCAGGTGCTGTCCAAAAGCTTTAGAAAGAAATCTTAAAAGCTGAATGATTTGGAACAAAGCTTATAAATATTTTTATTTATAGTAAAAACACCGTTGATGTAATTTATGTTGTAGTTTTCATCACAAATAATCAAAAAGGACCAAAACTATTCGTTAAAGACTGAATCAGTGTGTATGTAAACAAAGACCGGTAGTGAAAAAGGATTAATTAATTTTGAAACAAAAGCTGAATATTTTGCAAAAAAAGTTCTTCTGGTTTATATTAAGAATTCCTCAGATGTTACTTTCTTTCCAATATTTTACACATTGATTAGCAGCCACCATCAGCTGCAATATGGGTTGTCTAGGGTCAAAAATTAGGTCACTAGGTCAACCTTGTGTATGCGATAGAGGCTGTATTTTTCAATTGATCTTCATGAAATTTGGTCAGAATGATAGCCTTGATGAAATCTAGATCAAGTTTGAAAAAGGTTAATCCGGGGTCAAAAATTAGGTCACTAGGTCAAATCAAAGAAAATCTTTGTTTATACTTGAGGTTTTTGCTCCAATTTTCCGGCCATTATCAGATATGTGCTCTTCCGTTTCGGGTTTTACAAGTGTGTCAAAATAATGTGGCATTCATTCCTTTAACGACACGGCAATCTCTCCTATAGTCGCAGTCTTCGACTAGTTACCTCCCCTGACATCCCAAAGGGGCTCCATTACAAAAGCTCTTAAAGACTTACGCTAAATGCCATTTTCAAGGGCAGATAACTATTTTTCAATATCGATGACCTATGATTTTTTTGTGTGCATATTTTCCTTTCTTAGATGATGCCCTTCAATATTCAAGGATTGAAGAAATTCTGTTATTGGGAAAACTTTCGCCCATCTCATACTTTGGTAACCTAATGGTAGATCGTCTGCTTTGAGCGCGGGAGGTTGTGGGTTCGATCCCTAGCCGTGTCATACCAAAGGTGTAAAAAATGGTACTAGTAGCTTCCTCACTTGGCGCTCAGCATTAAGGGGATAGTACTAGGATTGGTCAGCCCGGTGTCAGTATAATGAGACTGGGTGGGGTATCATGTCATGTGTCTAGGGCGTGATATTCCAGTAAGGCAGCACTATTAAGTTTGGCATTGTGTTTACTGCTACAAGTAGACACCGTCATTTATATAACTGAAAAAATTGTTGAAAAAGACGTTAAACCCGAACACACACACACACACACACACACACACACACACACGCACACATACAGGTACTGGTACTGATGATAAACTCGGACAGAAAATGAGGTTTTTTTACCTGTAACTTTTTTATTTCTGCAAATTGTTATCAATGGTTGGTATCAAAATAAAGCTTAACATTTGCTGAAAACTTTACATAATTCAAATTCATATTTAGTAGCAAACTCACATGAAGTGAGGCCCTGAAAGGGGTATGTAAAATGGGGACTGTACGAACGTTGACTGAGGATAAATTCCGCAACGGCGGCGGACCACTTTGTCATTTACAAAATTATCCTCATAGTATATTGAAACTTTCCCAAAAATGCTGCAACAGTCATTCCGGATCAAATAATGAAAAGTGACCCAGTGTCATGACAGGCCTTTATGTGTTGACAGTGAGCATGCGTTAAAAAAAAACACCCTCTCCCCTAGTAATTTTAAATAAATATTTTGTTATACAGATAATGTAAGTCATTTATTTTACAGAATATTTACCAATTTTGTTTTTGTTTACATCTGTGGGTGTTGTAAGTGGTTGCTGTTAGATGGTGTGTTCAATTATATAAATAACCGATGGCAATCGAATAATTCCAAGGTGGTCGACTTTATCATCTGTCCTTGTTTATCATAAGACAGTACCAGTAATATTAGCATACGTCCTTAAAAAATCGGCGTAATTGAGGTACTTCAGTTTTCCAGATATGATTGTGAACGTATAGATGATTTAATTGTGACAAGGCAGTCTGAAAGACAGCCAAATCCCCTGCCACTGTTATGGATAGTGAAAGAGTAAACCTTTGACCTTGAGCTGTGACCTTGACCTTGTACTGACATGGCTGACTCATGAATTCTGCAAATTGTCTTGATGAGGTGATCATTTGACCCAAGTTTCATGAAAACCCTTCAAGGGGTTTAGGAGATACATAGCTCAAACCTTTGACATTGAGTTGTGACCTTGACCTTGAGTTGACATGGCTGACTCATGAGTTCTTGATGAGGAGACCATTTGACCCAAGTTTAACAAGCAAATTCGATGAATTGGAATCCCCCGCCGAAAGGGTCAGAGTTGAGGAACGGCAAAAAAATATATCCAGCAAAAAGTTAAGAATGTTACCAAGAAGCAAATAATTTCATTAGTCAAAATCAAATTAAAAGAAAATATGAATGGTTTGTTTGGGTGGGGCTGGGGGGGGGGGGGGGGGGTGGGTGAGGACACAACAGTTTACATGTTGATTATAAATATTGATAGAAAATGAAAAATGAAAAAAAAAAAAAAAAAAAATGGTGGGGGGTGGGGGGGGACCAAGGTAAGGTGGTGACCAGGTGTAGGTACACAACATCACATGTTTATAATAAATGTTCATGGAAAAGAATGAAAGAAGTTTAATGAAATTCTTCCAATTGGTTGGTTTGTTATGTACAGATCTGTGGATTTTTTAAACAATTAAAGGGCAATAACTATATGGAAAATTGACCAATCGAAAAAAAACCTTGAAGGGCATCGTCGCAGTATCTTGGTTCATGTCTGTTTCAAGTTTGATGAAATTCTACCTGCTAGTTACTGAGAAATGGCTGCAGACGGACATTTTTCATTAAATCAAGGGCAATAACTCTGACGGAAATTGACCTATCAAAAAAAAAACTTGACGGGCATCAGCACAGTATCTTGGTTCATGTCTACTTCAAATTTGATGAAATTCTACCTGTTAGTTACTGAGAAATAGCTGCAGACGGACATTTTTTATTAAATCAAGGGCAATAACTCTGAGGGAAATTGACCAATCAAAAAAAAAAACTTGACGGGCATCATCGCAGTATGTTGGTTCATGTTTATTTCAAGTTTCATGAAATTCTACCAAGTAGTTACTGAGAAATGGCTGCGGACGGACGGATGGAAGGACTGACGGACTGACGGACGGACTGACGGACAGACAACGCCATTTCAATACCCACCTCCCGATTTCATCGGCGGGGGATAATGAAAATCCTTCAAGGGGTTTTGGAGATACAGAGTGGACACAAAATGGAAGGCTCAAACCTTTGACCCTAAGTTGTGACCTTGACCTTGAGCCGGCATGGCTGACTCATAAGTTCTGCACATCATCTTGATGAGGTGATCATTTGACCTAAGTTTTATATAAACAGCAAATTTCCTTTTGTGCTTGGATTTATGTAAAATATTGTATGTTGTGTCATGTCATGGGCACTTTGCATAGACTTCTACCTGATGAAAGTTACCCACTGACCTATATTAATTATATTAATAATTATTAAAAAGATTTTGTTCTTCTTCTTATTATTATTATTTATTATTAGTCCCATACTGGTTGAAAACCAGTTTTGGGGACTATAGGAATGCGCTTTTCCGCCCGTGTGTCTGTTCGTTCGCAATTTCGTGTCCGGTCAATAACTCTGTCATCCATGAAGGGATTTTAATATTGCTTGGCACAGATGTTCACCATGTTGACACGTATCATGTGACAAACCCGGACCCCTAGCTCAAAGGCCAAGGTCACAGTTGGGGGTCAAAGGTCAACAGGGCTTTTATCCTGTCTGGTCCATAACTCTCCCATCCATGAAAGGATTTTAATATTACTTGGCACAAAGGTACCTCATAATAAGACGATGTGACATGCACAACAAAGGTACCTCATAATAAGACGATGTGTCATGCACAACTTTCAGGCCCCAAGCTCAAAGGTCAAGGTCACACTTCCAGTGAGGCAGCACTATAAAGGTGGGCACTGTGCTCACTGCTACAAGTAGACACCGTCGTTTTTATGACTGAAAAATTGTTGAAAAAGACGTTAAACCCGAATCGAGACCTCTTTTTTGTGGTACAACATGCATGTTACATCGAACTTTTAGGTGTATTTTGACCTCGAATTATTAGGTGTATTTTGACCTATCTCTATCTGGTGAAGAGTTTTGTGTGGACTTATAATAGATTTTTTTTGTTTTCAGGATTAATTTCCCTTTGTTGTTACTATAATGCTATAAATAACATATTTATGATTGGCCAAAAATTCCATAATATTATGAAAACAACTATAGGTTTTTATACATGCAAATTTTAATCCAAGTGTTTTGTTATAATAAAATTAACATATTGTATATATAGTACAATATTGTTCATACATCATTGACAGATATCAGTTCATTATGTTATACTGCAGTAGAAAAAATTAGGTGCCTACCAGTATATAGGGGACTTTGTATTGCATGGCAATACCACTGGTACCAGATCAGAGAGAAAATGCCACCGTACTTGTTATACCCTACCCCTAGGTATTCTATAAGAACCGTGGTTATGAACGGGAAAGCGCACTAACCCGTTTGAATCGTACATTTCTCAACTTAAACGCGCAGTTCGGTGAATGGGTACCTAGTATATTGAACAAGCAATAATTTATCTTCCATCGTGCACCAGTCACATTGTCTCAATAGTCAATATTCCATATTGCTGAGATTATCAACATATTTTATGCTTTCGTCAACGTTACTGAAAAAACTTGCTTGACCTTCCCTGATGAACATCCGGTCTAGAGGTCATGGCAGTGTGCACATGTTTGGCGAAACGTAAACAAACAAAAACAGAATTTAAAAAAATCACAATTTTACACTAAAACAAGAAATGATGAATGAAATTCATCTTTTATATGATCTTTAATTTGAAATCATACATTGGTCTGCATCTGTTCTGTTTATTTTATTCATTTTGCACATTTATGCTGCATTTTCACATTTTAGCGAACAGGTGTAGTAAAATGACGATTGACATACATTTTCACAACAGCCAGTCATGCAGAATGGTTTTGTAATCTAGAACGGAACTTCACCAGGGAAGTTCAAGCAAGTTTTTTGTGTAACGTTGAAATAACTATAAACTGCGCATAGTTTTTCTAAGATAATTAGATGTATTGAAAAAATGTGACCGGTACACAATGGAAGATAAATATCCACTTGTTTGATATCCATAGTATAAATTTACCGCACTGCGTGTTTTAGGTATGAAATGCACGATTGAAACGGGTTAGTATATTTTCCCGTTCATGAGCATGGTTCTTATAGAATACCTAGGGGTAGGGTATAACACGTACGGAGGCATTTTCTTTCTGATCTGGTGTCAGTGGGAAATACTTCATTCACTTGTTATTGATTGTTTTTTAGCTGTTGATGGCATCACAGCTTTTTGACATCAATGTTAGCACATTTCATTCAGAGTTTTGTACCGGTACCAGGTAACATTGAATGGGAAGCATAAGTCAACGATTGATTCTAAATGAATGAGCACATTATTTTCTTTGTATTTTTAGAAGAATCCAACAGAACCTGGCAGCATTTTAAAACAAAACTTGCTTGTGTCTAATGGAAGATGGGGAGGACTCTGTGATAAGCAGTTTTTAAATCCCACCTGGTCTGAACTGTTTTGACTTCTGTCTTCTGGCCGGTTTTGTTGGGCGTTGGGCCTTTAAAGGTGTTTCTCTTGATGCTTTGTCTTCTGCAAAGTCACTGAGTAAATACGTTTTTGGTTCTTAAGGTTTGCTTTTTATAGAATTATACAATCATGAGTATTTTTATGTTTTGCATGCCATACCTTTTATTTCCATTGTGTGTGTTAGAGATTCTCCTGGTGGGGATTACTTTTATTTACACTGTCCCGGACTTTGGAACATGGTTAGGGGTGAGAGTTAGGTTAGGTGTGCACCATAAACCAGTTTAAGCTCCACAGTGGTGGTTTTGCCACTGACTGTTCCAAGGCAGTGCCCCACTGTGTTCCTTTATTTGTTTGTTTCGCCTCATGTGTTTGCTTCGTAATTATGAGTGAGTGTGTTAGAAGTGTGCACATCTGCATGCTGGGGGTTTTGTTTTGGGGAGACTGCATTTTTTTTAACATGACATTCATTGTTTTTCTTATTTATTTAAAGTGATAATTACGCCAAGAGTTCAACAGAAGAGAATGTTAGTTTAAAAAAAGAACATTCTAACTCTCATGCCCACACATGAATTTTAATGTCAGATGAACAGAACAATACATGTACAATACAGTTCAATAATTGCTTAAGGGATCTTGCTTAGACAAGTTAATATCACCAGTTCAATACCGGAAGACAATCACTAAGGGTTAAGACTAAATGTAGTAGCCTAAGGGTAGAGTATAAGGATGCACTTCTACTTCCTTGCTGTTAAGCTAGCTTTTATATGTGGTATCTAGAAAGAACTTCAAAACCAGACTTTTAAAGAAAAGTTATTTTTAAAATCCTTAATTTCAGGCATATTACAAAATGTTTGTACATAATTTATGTGAATGTTTGTCTTCTTTTTAAAAATAAGATTGAGTAAATACCAGAAAATACCTTTCTATTTTCCCTACTGTACCTAAATATAAGTTTGAGAACACAATGTAACATCTAAAATCTCTTCTCATTTGGCTAAATATAACATTACTTATGATCTACATCATGGATTCAGGGAACACTGCTCCTGTGAGACCCAACTACAGATATTTATATATTTTGTAAAAATTACTCTGCATTAATTATAAAGTAAATTATTAAATACTTGTATATTGATTACCGGAGATCTATACATCTCCTGTACATGTTGTCATGAGCTCCTGACTAGAGTCTGGGTAAAGAAGGCCTGTAACCACTGACCAGCCTGTTCCTCCTCAGACAATTCAGGTTGCAAAATACCTAGGTCTGAATATCTCTAATAAACGTAATTAGTCTTGGAACGAATACTTTGAGAAAAGCATCTAACTCTAAGGAAACTCTTGGCTTCTTCTTGTAAGACCAAAGTTGGACTCTTATGCTTAGAAAATAGTAATATACCGTACAGTGGGTTATTTCTACGGGGGGAATATTTCTGTGATTCTGCGGTTTCTCGGTAGAATTGCAAAAATATTTCCAGCAGAATATTCATCAAGCAAAAATTTAAAATGCAAAAAAAAACATCTGCATTTTTCCATCAACGTTGTTACGCGAAATGTTACCCGATGTAATCCAAAGTTCACAATGGCATGGTCTAATTATTTGAAATTACCGTCGCCATCTAACAATTAACAATAATGGTATAATTAGGTGTGATGGACAGTCAAAGTCCTAACTGTTAATACCTCAGAAAACGTTTCTTTTTGTTTGTTTGTTTGATTTTTTGTGAATGTAATAGACTGAGTGAATTTCTCTTGTCATTAATGAGTTGTTCTTATTAATCCCTTGTGAATATCTTCCGAGCTATGCCTTAGTTACCTTTATACTTGTGTAACCTTTATGCTGATATACCGTATTTTCCCGAATTAAGGCCCCCCCCCCTCTAATTAATGCCCCCCTACCATTTTGGAGGGGAAAAAAGTCAACAAGAACGGGAAAAAAATCACCTACCTCATTTTTATAAGTCCATGTAATAAGTAATTTACAGTACTAAAGTCCAATGTATTAAAAATTAAACACACTTTTAAACAGTCTATGTACGGTAATTCCAAAACATTTGTACTAAGTACAGTACGTATCCAATCATCAAACAGAAAATTAAACGGTAAATACAAGCAGCGTGTCAAACCATTGACATTGTGTATTGCGCTATTAGCTACCCGCATGTACTAACGAAAATGTTATCGGAGTACACAGCTGTTTGGGTTATGACGTAATGTGTAGTGTCGCGAGCGTGTCAAAATACACGAGGTATCGATACCGTATTCAAATGCATAAAAGACACACTGCATTAAATTGGATGCCAAATAATTACGTTTTGGCGGGATTAAACAACACAGAAATACTTTACAGCTAGTTTGAACGATGTTTTTAAGTTTTGTAAAAATTTTCATTTTTTATTTTTTTACCTCAAATAAACGCCCCCTCTTTGGAAAATGTAACGCCCCCGGGGGCGTTAATACAGGAAAATACGGTACTGTAGTTTTAAGTTGTATATGTACAATTGTTGTTGGACTTATTTTTGTTCAATTCACATGTTATTATATCCTACAATGTATTCATTAGAAGCAATGCTACTTCACAGCAGTTACCGGTAATTTAATTTATTGTTTTCATATGCTATCATTCTCACGATGTCTGATCGTGTGGGGAGTTATTTCTCTTCCTTTTACGTGAAAACGCAGAACTTAAACACGCAGAAATTTCTTTCACAATTTCTGGGACCAAAATGCAGAATATTTTGACCGCAGAAATAACCCGCTATATGGTAGTTAAAACTGAGACATGGAACAATCAGCTAGGTAAACAGTAATTATTCATATCAGAACAGTATGACCTCTATTTTCCATTGTTGCTATATCTTGAGCACCCCAGAGAGTGACTGGCCATCATGCATTCCCATCATAGCCATGTCCATACCTCTGTCATTTATTTAAAGTTATATGGTGGTGCAGTCTGACTAAAGTACATCTCCAACTAATGCTACGCTTTAGATCTGAAGTCGTGCTATTGATAGACTCGTTCTGATGACCCGTCCGCTAGCCAATCAGAGCCTTGCTTTCAACATTTTGAAAATAAAAGTAGAAGTTTAAAAAATCTATATTTAGCCTGGGTTTTTCATGTTTATTATGACGACCACATCATGACTGCACCCTTGTGTTTTGAGAGGTATCATATGTCACGGTATGGACTTGGTCACGTAAGGGGAAAATATGTGTCAGGTAGCCGGTAAGCTCAGTCGGTAGAGCACTCGCCCTGTAAGTGAGGGGTCCCTGGGGTTCGAGCTCCGGACTTACTGCACATTTTCTCACCCTCTGACATTTGACGCTATTTTGATGGTCCAGTCAAATGTTTGTTGAAAGGAGTCATCAGATTGGTTCAAATAAAAATAGATTTGCGAAAACAAGAATAGCAGTATCGGAAATCCAAATATACAGAAAGATGAATGTGAATAGGTGATTCTCAGATCTTCTTTTAGAAGATCAAGTACTTAAGTCAGATTGTATGGTGTTGACATGAAACAACACATATTTTGTTATGCAACATTATCTTTGTACTTGCAAGCAGGTCCTGCACTCCCAGTGTTTTTTTTCTAGCCAATTTGAGGCTGAAATAGGGCCCCAATCCCATTGGAAAATAGTATGTTTTTTTCCCAATTTCAAGGCTTAGAAATTCCCAAAGTTAATTATATTTTCTTATTTTCCAGCTTTTTCAAACAAGACTAAAACTATAAACATTTGAAACACAGACAGTTTGCTAAGTTAATGCATAATGATAAATTATGACCATTTTCTCTCTTAAATGTGACATTTTAACATAAGTTATAGTTTTAACAATTCCCAAATTAGTCATTTTCCGACACATTTTTCCCAATTGTAAAGGCCCCGGCCCCATTCCCAAATTGGTGGGAAAAAACACTTACTCCTACCAAAATCCATAGAGAGCTCAAACAGTCAGCTTGTGCCGATTTAACCATAAGGCCTAAAAAAAAAAATTCTTTGTTTCCGGTAACATGCTCAAAAAAATTAGGATAGGTAGGTCGGAAATTTTTTTTTTTTTGGGAAATTTTTTTTATTAACCCTTACCCTGCTAAATTTCTATAATGAACTTGTCCATCGTCCAATTTGGACAATACTATTAACTGTTAAAAGGGGGTGCTTACCAAAAAGATACTGACTGAATGTCGAACAGTGATGGTCTTGATCAGACTGCATAGATGTGCAGGCTGTTCATGATCTACACTGGTTGAAAAGGCAGAATCAATTCTGTACAGCATGATAAGGGTTAACAGAAGGCTATTTGATGAGTAATAAAATATATCTCATCTCATTTGTGCTTTCATTTAAGGGAGACTTTTCGGAAATTATTTTTTTATCAAAAAATGATTACAAATAAGGGGGTTATGCCTTTAGAGCATCAGTAAGTTGATTTCTAACATCACTGGCCATGTTTAAAGCATAAAAAGTGCAGTTTTGCATCTTTTTGTTAAAAAGTTGAAAAAAATATTCTCCAAGGCCATAAAAACATTTAGGGTCGGGCCAAAAATTTAGGGTAGGTCGGGATACCGGAAACAAACAATTTTTTTTTTACGCCTAAGAAGTTTGAATCCAAGTACCAAACAACATTAGACATAGAACACTTTATTTAGATGTAGTTGGTTTTCAGACACCTTTCCACACACTACAGCCTTTGTGTTAATTACCTGATGCAGAAAGTCTACTAGTATTTTAAAGCTACATGAGTCATTTTACCATTGTTATATAACCCAAGATTTGTTGATGGTACCTTTAAACTATATGTATATAATGTCAGACATAGTGCTGTAGTATTATCAATCTTTGACACACTTGCTTTCTGATCAAATGTCTGGCAGTTTATTAAACTGAAATAGATTATTTTCGCTATCTTGTGCAATAACTTTTTGAGTCTACATCTATAGACCTTCTATGCATTTGCTAAACATTCGTTTTTAAAAGTGCCTCTTCTTTTTATAGTGAAATGTGTGTGCGGTAGTAACAGTACAGACCAGGAAGTTCAGAAGTGAAGCAGTGCAGGTCTAAATTGTTCAACAAAGTGTAGAGGGAAACATAGTGGAAACATTTCACAAGTTAACAGTTTGTATTGAGAACCAGTTTTCTCTACTCCATCTGCTTGTAAAAGAGCTGAACACATGCAAAAACTTTGTTTTTTAATGTTACAGTTGAAGGGAGGTAACTCAATTTTAAAAAAGGAGCATTGAACTGCCCTTTAATACTAAATTTTATTGTGTTAAACTACAAGGTTTGCTTTTACAGAAATGTTCACTTAAACATTTAAGAAACAAATCGAATTTTTAAGTTTCTAGATTAGTCCAAATAATAATAAAAAAAATTTTTAATAGCACTTGAATAGAAAAATCAGTATACAATATTAATTTTGTAATTGTCTATAATAATTCTAGTTTTACCCTGATCAAGTTGCCTGTGATGACTGTTCTTATAATGCCCACAAGTACAGGCTTAAGCAGATCTCTTTTTATGCCCCCGGAATCTACTGATGCGGGAGGCATATAGTGATTGTCCTTTCCATTAGTCCGTCCGTTCATCCGTCCGTACGAGGTTAACCAAATGGGACCGTTTCGTCTAGCATGAATACCCCTTACTAGAATGACTTGATACTAATGCAGATGTAACCTGTGACCATTCCTCATCTTCAAACATCACCTGACCTCAGTTTGACCTTTACCTTGACCTCGTTTTGGACTTTGGTTGCTTTGTATCGACAAGGATGCCACCAGGGGCATCAAGCGTTTATTGAACGCAGCTCCTTTTTATAGAGTAAGTTGTTTCATCCTTTCCAGATAGGGACTTTTGACACCTTCCCATGCAAAAAAAAAACTTTCACAAGCATTGAATGGATTGTATGATTCCAACTGACCAGAAAATATGTTAAACTTAAGTCCATAATGCACGTACATCATTGATACTTGTGCCTATTTAACCATAAGAAATTTGAATCTATAAGGGAAGAACAAGTACCAAAATAGCACACACTTGTTCTCTGATCAAATGTCTGGCAGTCTATCCAACTGAAATAGATTATTTTTACTTATATATGCAGTAACTTTATGAATGTGCATCTATAGATTTTCTTTGGACTTGCTAAACACTTTTAAAAAAAAAATGCCTCTTCTTTTGTAGTGACATCTGCGAAGTTCATGTACTAGTAACAGGACAGGCCATGGTGTTCAGATATGAAGAGATCTATACAGGTCTACATTGTTCAACACAGTGTATCAGGGAAACAGAGTGGATGGCAAGGATAGAAAACATTTCACAAGTAAACAGATCATATTGAATAGGACAAGTATATGCGCTCTGGGGAAAATATTTCATGATGGACCTGTGAATTCTTTACTTGTGGGTGAAACAGGTCTCATAAGCGTAAATACTAGCTTCTACTGATTATAAAACATACCATACAATTTGTTGTGAATTAACTGTTGTTGTACTTTTAGTAGTTCAACCGCCACCCTTGTTTAAGAGCTACTTAAAAAACAGTTTTTTTCTCATCAAGTAATAAGTAAGTAGACTCGCCTAGTTTAATCAATCTAGACGCATAATCTAACTCTATACATAGAGCGCTTACTTCACCCGATTTACATTCGGAACATTTTCACGCGTTTCGGGCTTTATCGTATGTTTAACATGGGATTTTTTAACCGTCCAAAGATGTTGGAAATGTTTGTCTCATTGTTTATTTTTTTTTAATAAAACTGTTAGTGCTTTCATTGTCTACCACTTTTTTCCACCCTTGCCTGAAAAAACAGTAATGAGTTTGTACACTGTTCAGACAATTGTGCTCTGTTGAAATTTAACCAAACACAAGTCCAGACCCCCACTGGAAAATCTTTAAAAAAGGAAAGAAGATAAGAAGGAAAGAAAATGTTTTTCGAAAAAGGCAACATTAGGACTGCCTGTAAAGTATATGCGGCTGCTGCTACATACGACCCGGACATAATTCATATTATTTATCTAAAAGAAACTAAGAATTTTACCTTCAAGAAAGCTTGATTGTATCATTTTCCCAAATTTAACAGGTTAGTCCATATAACTGTCCTAGAATGCAAAAAATGAAGTGCTAAATTTCAAAATTTCCGGGGGGGGGGGGGGGGGGGGGGGGGGATCGGACCCCCTCTGAGAAAATTGGCTGTGTCCTTGCATGGTCACTATACCTGTCCAGTACTGGACATTATGGTAAACGCAAACGCTTCTTTCCTGCACAAATGACAATTTCGCAACTTCTGTCCGGTTTGTACAAATTTCTGGCCGCGTAACCATTTGACTTGTTTGTGTTTAGTACCAGTTTCCTCTAATTCAGCTGCATTTAGATTGTAGAAGAGCTGAATACATTCAATAAGTGTTTTAAAAGTGGAAGGGAGGTAACCCAATTTTTAAAAAAGAACACTAAATTGCCCTTGCTTAATTTTATTATGGTAAACTACAGGGTTTATTGTTACAGAAATGTTCAACATTTAAGTTTCTGACCCAGTATGAACTACATTAGTACAAATAATAATAAAAATATTTAAAAAAGCCCTTGAATAGAAAAAGAAGTATAAAATTTGTGTATTTTTCTATCGTTCTAGTTTTACAATGATCAAGTTGCCTGTGATGATTGTTCTTGTTGCGGCTCTAGTACCAGCTGATACGGAATTCTGTTACATAGAGTAAGTTGTTCCTTCCATTCCAGATTGGGAATTTTGTTCAGTTCTCATGCAAAATAAGAAACCCTTTGCCTTTTTTATTCACAAACATTGACTGGACACTATGATCCCAATTTAGCTGACTAGAAAAAATGTTCTTTACATTATTGATGTACATACATATTTAACCATTAAGGGTTTAAATCTATGAGGAAAGAACATGTTCCAAAACAGCATTAGACCAAGAACACTGCTTGATATTACATGTAGCTGTTTTTCAGACTTCTTTCAACCCTTCGTGTTCTGTGATGCAGAAAGTCTACTGTGAAATCATTAATATTCATGGAGGACTAATTTTCTTGGATTTCGTTGTTGAGTTAATCAACGAAATTTAATCCCAAAGAACAAGTAAATTTCCCATTCATATTATGTTCGAAACTTGAAATCCATGAATTCATATCCACAAAATTGCCGTTTTGACCAAAACCACGAAATTTCATGCCCACGAAATTAAATGATTTTACAGTATTTAAAGCTACTTGAGTCATTTTACCATTGTTATATAACTTAGAGGTTAATACACGACAGAGCCAGGCCGGAAGGTGAATATAGGTGCAGAAAATGAATTATGGCCCGAGGGCTTTAGCCCGTGTATTAATGTTTTTAATACATACCGGGTACGTTTGGTTGCATTACACAAGGGGAGTAATTACAACTTGTGTGTGGAGTCCTGAAGCTAGTTTTCAGTGGCTAAATAGTTTAGGGGTACTTCTATCACAAAATCTGTGTTTAGTCGTACCCGGAAGGAATTATAGTGTCAGTATGGGGAAAATATAAGTGAGTGCACTAAACTTATTCTTGCATATTTGGACAAATTACAGACTTCTTGATGGTAAGGAGTGCAGAAAATTCATATTTATGTACTTATCAAACTTATCAAATGGTTTGCCATTCTAAAAATATGAAATAACACATATGCTGTTTTCTCATATTCTCAAGGGCTTAAGGGGTTGTTTATTCCCAGTAACAGATTAAAGATTTCAGAAACAGTATGTGGGGGTAATTTTGTCGAAAATTTACTTGTCTCTCAGATGGAGCCATTAGATGTTACAGAAATTATTCCATTGAATTTTTTTGTTATAGTATTTGATTTACCCTCACAGAAATGGACAGAGTTTCCCAAATTCCCATGAATTTAGATTTGACTCTTCATCACAAACAACTTGTAGAATTTAAACATTAAAATTACCATGGTGTAATAAAAATATATATTCAATAGTAAACGCATCAAGAAATACATGTATGACAATTGCATAGTGAATAATTTTTAGCAATTTTGCTTACACCACCAGAAAAATTTTCACTGTGTTAGTTTTATAGCATACCTGTGTAGAAAATAACAAACATTATATCAATTGACAACTTTAAGGCAAAAACACAAGAATATGAGAAACCCTGAGAATACGAGAAACAGGGATAATTTGAGCCATTCCATGAAAAAACTGCAGTTTTCTTAGCAGTAGATCTATGTTTATGAAAAGCAGTCATAACATTTTCACTGAGAAGAAACCTGCAACTTCGTTTGAATTTTGAAATTGTGTGGTGCGAATCATGCTTTTTTACACCACATACCCGAACACTGTTGAAACTCAGAATTCTAGCTAAAATATTCTAAAATATGTGCATGTCCTGTTTTATTGCTAAAATCCAAGCATTGTAATTCTGCGATAAAAACAGTAACATGTAGACCAGTGACAGATCATTATGACATCCAGTAAATGACTCCAACGTCCACTAGGTCGCCATGTTTAAAGCGCACTGACCATCATGACGTTTTATGTAGCCATTAGTTGCATGCGAATGTGTTCACTGGGCGGATTATGATTATGATTTTTTGCCCGGGCCGATAAGTGATAATCAGTTTGTGAAAGCAATAACCTGCTAAAAACATTCATTTTTAGCTCACCTGAGCACAAAGTGCTCATGGTGAGGTATTGTGATCACGCTGTGTCCGGCGGCTGTCGTACGTATGTGCATTCTTCAAGTCGTCCGTCGTCAACATTTGTGTTTAAATGACATCTCTTCCAAAACCAATGAATGGATTTTGATGAAACTTGGCTATGATGTTTCTTGTGTGGTCCTCTACCAAAGTTGTTCAAATGGTTCTGCTTGGTTGCACATAGGGGTTGCCAGAGCTAAAAATAGAAAAAACTTTAAATAGCATCTTTTCCTAAACCGATGGTTTGATTTTGAAATAATTTCACACAAATGGTCCTTATGTTACCCTCTTCCAAGACGGTTCAAATTATACAGATTCGTCAAAAAACATGGCCGCCGGAGGGTGTGGTCACTTTTCCCTGTATGTATATAGTGGAAACTTTAAAAATCTTCTTGTGTGAAACTGCTGGCCTGATTTTAGAATAATTTTACACAAATGGTCCTTGTTTGACCCTACAGTACCAAGATTGTTCAAATTATTCCGATTCGTCAAAAAACATGGCTGCCAGGGGGCGTGGTCACTTTTCTTCTCTTAATCAATTATAGCTTGAGCCTTGATATTTAGCAGTGATATCAGATTTGTAATTTCTACCATAAGGTGAGCTTTTGTGATCACGCAGCGTCCGTCGTCCGTTCGTGCGTGCGTGCGTAAACTTTTGCTTGTGACCACTCTAGAGGTCACATTTTTCACGGGATCTTTATGAAAGTTGGTCAGAATGTTCACCTTGATGATATCTAGGTCTAGTTTGAAAACTGGATCACGTGCGGTCAAAAACTAGGTCAGTAGGTCTAAAAATAGAAAAACTTTGTGACCTCTCAAGAGGCCATATATTTCACAAGATCTTCATGAAACTTGGTCAGAGTGTTCACCTTGATGATATCTAGGTCAAGTCCGAAACTGGGTCACGTGCCATCAAAAACTAGGTCAGTAGGTCTAAAAATAGAAAAACCTTGTGACCTCTCTAGAGGCCATATATTTCATGAGATCTTCATGAAAATTGGTCAGAACATTCACCTTGATGATATCTAGGTCTAGTTCAAAACTTGGTCACGTGCCTTTAAAAACTAGGTCAGTAGGTCAAATAATAGAAAAACCTTGTGACCTCTCTAAAGGCCATATTTTTCATGGGATCTGTATGAAAGTTGGTCTGAATGTTCATCTTGATGATATCTAGGTCAAATTTGAAACTGGGTCACGTGCGGTCAAAAACTAGGTCAGTAGGTCTAAAAATAGAAAAACCTTGTGACCTCTCTAGAGGCCATATATTTCATGAGATCTTCATGAAAATTGGTCAGAATGTTCACCTTGATGATATCTAGGTCAAGTTTGAAAGTGGGTCATGTGCCTTCAAAAACTAGGTCAGTAGATGAAATAATAGAAAAACCTTGTGACCTCTCTAGAGGCCATATTTTTCATGGGATCTGTATGAAAGTTGGTGTGAATGTTCATCTTGATGATATCTAGGTCAAGTTTGAAAGTTGGTCATGTGTCTTTAAAAACTAGGTCAGTAGGTCAAATAATAGAAAAACCTTGTGACCTCTCTAAAGGCCATATTTTTCATGGGATCTGTATGAAAGTTGGTCTGAATGTTCATCTTGATAATATCTAGGTCAAGTTCGAAACAGGGTCATGTGCAGTCAAAAACTAGGTCAGTAGGTCTAAAAATAGAAAAACCTTGTGACCTCTCTAGAGGGCATACTTGTGAATGGATCTCCATAAAAATTGGTCAGAATGTTCATCTTGATGATATCTAGGTCAGGTTCAAAAGTGGGTTACGTGCCATCAAAAAGTAGGTCAGTAGGTCAAATAATGAAAAAACGTTGTGACCTCTCTAGAGGCCATATTTTTCATGGGATGTGTATGAAAGTTGGTCTGAATGTTTATCTTGATGATATATAGGTCAAGTTTGAAACTGGGTCAACTGCAATCAAAAACTAGGTCAGTAGGTCTTAAAATAGAAAAACCTTGTGACCTCTCTAGAGCCCATACCCTTGAATGGATCTGTATGAAAATTAGTCAGAATGTTCACCTTGATGATATCTAGGTCAGTTTTGAAACTGGGTCACGTGCCTTAAAAAACTAGGTCAGTAGGTCAAATAATAAAAAAAACCTTGTGACCTCTAGAGGCCATCCTTTTATGGGATCTATATGAAAGTTGGTCTGAATTTTCATCTTGATGATATCTAGGTCAAGTTTGAAACTGGGTCAACTGCGGTCAAAAACTAGGTCAGTAGGTTTAAAATTAGAAAAATCTTTTGACCTCTCTAGAGGCCATATTTTTCAATGGATCTTCATGAAAATTGATCTGAATATTCACCTTGATATCTAGGTCAGTTTCGAAACTGGGTCATGTGCGGTCAAAAACTAGGCCAGTAGGCATAAAAATAGAAAAACCTTGTTACCTCTCTAGAGGCCATATTTTACACGAGATCTTCATGAAAATTAGTGAGAATGTTCACCTTGATGATATCTAGGTAAAGTTCAAAACAGGGTCACGTACCTTCTAAAACTAGGTCAATAGGTCAAATAATAGAAAAACCTTGTGACCTCTCTGGAGACCATATTTTTCAATGGATCTTCATGAAAATTGGTCAGAATTTTTATCTTGATAATATCTAGGTAAAGTTCAAAACTGGGTCACATGAGCTCAAAAACTAGGTCACTATGTCAAATAATAGAAAAAACGACGTCATACTCAAAACTGGGTTATGTGGGAACAGGTGAGCGATTCAGGACCATCATGGTCCTCTTGTTTTTGAATGTGTATCTTTAGATCTTCTCTGGATTTGCTAAACTGTACATTTTAGAAAAAAATATGTCTCTTTTTTTTTGTAGTGAAAACTGTGAAGTATCAGTGCAGACCATGAAGTTCAGAAATGAAGAGATGCTGGGTCTAATTTGTTCAACAATGTGATCGAGGGAAACATGGATGGCAAGCATAAAAACATTTCACAAGTAAACAGATCATTTGTATTTAGAACCAGTTTCCTCAAATCCAGTTGCACTTGAGTTGTAGGAGAGCTGAATACCTGCAATAAGTTCTTTAGAAATAAAAATATTACAGTTGAAGGGAGGTAACTCAATTTAAAAAAAGACTGCTAAATTGCCCTTGCTTAATTTTATTGTTGTAAACTACATTGTTTTTAAGGAAATGTTCACTTACACATTTAAGAAACAAATCACATTTTTAAGTTTTTGTTCCAATAAGAACTACATTAATACAAATAATGAAAAATATTTGTAATAGCACTTGAATAGAAAAAGAAATAAAAATGTAAGTAATTTTCTGTTGTTTCAGTTCTTCCCTGATCAAGTTGCCTGTGATGGCTGTTCTTGTTGTGGCTCTAGTACCAGCTTAAGCTGAACTCTGTTTTATAGTGTAAGTTGTTCCTTCCATTCCAGATTGGGACTTATGTCCCCATTCCCATGTCCCATGTAAAATAAGAAACATTTACCTTCTTTTATTCACAAACATTAAAAGGGGTTATATGATCCCAACAGACCAGAAAATACGTTCTTTAAGCCAAAGTCCATAATCTCACGTAAATCATTGATTTTTGTGCCTATTTGACTAAAAGAGGTTTAAATCTATGAGAAAAGAACCTGTACCAAACAGCATTAGTCTAAGAACACTTCCTTTTGGAGCCTGTCTTGATATTACATTAGCTGCTTTTCAGACTCCTTTCCACGTACTAGAACCATTTGTGTTCTCTGATGCAGAAAAGTTTGTTTGAAGCCCGCCTTTGGAGTAATTTTACTATAGTTGTATAACCCCAGATTTATTGATGGTACCTTTGAATTCTATGTATATAATGTAGGACATAGTGCTTTAATATTATCAGTATTTTACAAACTTGTTTTCTGATCAAATGTCTGGCAATCTAAGCAACTGAAATAGATTATTTTCACTACTTTGTGCAATAGATTTATGAATGTGCATCTATAGAATTTGTAGTGATTCGCTGAACATGTTTTAAAAAATGCCTCTTCTTTTGTATTAAAATCTCTGAAGTAAGAGTACAAACCATGAAGTTCAGAAATGAAAAGATAAATTGTTCAACAAGGTGTATGGGTTAAAACCTAGTGGATGGCAAAATAGAAAATATTTTACAAGTAAACAGATCATTTTTAGCTCGACTTTTCGAAGAAAATGTAGAGATATTGCACCCGCCCCGGCGCCGGCGTCACCGTTGGTTAAAGTTTTTGATGAAGTCAAATATCTCTGTTACTATCAAAGCTATTGACTTGAAACTTAAAATAGTTATTTACTATCAAAGTCTACACCAGGAGAAACAATCCCCATAACTCTGATTTGAATTTTGGCAGAATTATGCCCCTTTTTAACTTAGAATTTTTGGTTAAAGTTATTGATAAAGTCAAGTATCTCTGTTACTATCAAAGCTATTGACTTGAAACTTAAAATACTTATTTACCGTTAAAGTCTACACCAGGAGAAACAATCCCTATAACTCTGATTTGAATTTGACAGATTTATGTCCCCTTTTAACTTATAATTTTTTGTTAAAATGTTTGATAAAGTCAGATATCTCTGTTGCTATTAAAGCTTTTGACTTGAAACTTAAAATAGTTATTTACTGTCAAAGTCTATACCAGGAGACAC
Source organism: Mercenaria mercenaria (assembly GCF_021730395.1). Classification (NCBI taxonomy): domain Eukaryota; kingdom Metazoa; phylum Mollusca; class Bivalvia; order Venerida; family Veneridae; genus Mercenaria; species Mercenaria mercenaria. Next base: position 49,056,753 of record NC_069370.1, read on the forward strand.
AATTTCCATAACTCTGATTTGAATTTTGACAGAATTATGCCCCTTTTTAACTTAGAATTTTTGGTTAAAGTTTTTGATAAAGTCAAATATCTCTGTTACTATCAAAGCTTTTGACTTGAAACTTAAAATACTTATTTACCATCAAAGTCTACACCAGGAGAAACAATCCACATAACTCTGATTTGAATTTTGGCAGAATTATGCCCCTTTTTAACATAGGACTTTTTCTTAAATTTTTGAAAAAGTCAAATATCTCTGTTGCTATTAAAGCTTTTGACTTGAAACTCAACATAGTTATTTACTATCAAAGTCTGCGCCAGGAGACACAATTCCCATAACTCTGGTTTGAATTTTGACAGAGTTATGTCCCTTTTCAACTTGGAATTTTTTTACTGGCAAAGCTCTAATTTAGAGTCAAGCACTGAGAAAAGTTGAGCGCGCTGTCTTACGGACAGCTCTTGTTATTTAGAACCAGTTTCCTCTAATCCAGCTGCTTTCACAGTTATAGAAGGCTGAATACATGCAAGAAGAATAAAGATAGTACAAATGAAAGGAGGTGACTCAATTTTAAAAAAAGGACCTGCTTTTATTGTGGTAAACTTTAGGGTTTTTTTGACAGAATGGTTCACTTAAACATTTAAGCAACAAATCACACATTTAAATTGCTGTTCCAGTGTCAACTACATTAGTCCAAATAGTAATAAAAAAAAAATCGTAATAACTCTTGGATAGAAAAAGAAATATATTTTTTGTATTTTTCTATTTCTCTAGTTTTACCTGATAAAGTTGCCTGAGATGAATGTCCTTGTGGCTCTTATACCAGCTTAAGCTGAACTCTGTTTTATAGTGTAAGATATTCCTTCCATTCCAGATGGTAACTTGTGTCCCCTTCCCATGCAAAATAAGAAACCTTTATCTTCTGTTATTCACAAACATTGACTAGACACTATGATCCCAACTGACTAGAAAATATGTTCTTTAATCGGAAATTCCTAATGTCAGGTACATCATAGTATATATGTGTATTTAACCATAAGAGATTTGAATCTTTGAGGAGTCTAATAACACTACCTTTTGGAGCATGTCTTGAGATTACATGTAGTTGGTTTTCCGGCTCCTTTCCAGATGCAGCATCCCTTTGTATTCTCTGATGCATTTTACCATTGTTATACAACACCAGATTTGTTGATTTTATGTATATAATGTCAGATATAATGTTTATTACATACTTCTTCCCTGATGGAATGTCTGGCATTCTATCCAACTGAAATAGTGTTTTCACTTACTTGTGAATAACTCCTTGAATGTGCATCTATAGAATTTCTCTGGATTTGCTCAACATTTTTTTTTTTTTTTGAAAATGCCTCTTCTTTTTATAGTGAAATCTGTGAAGTAAGAGTACAGATCATGAAGTTCAGATATGAAGAAATGCAGGTCTGGATTGTTCAACACAGTGTATGAGGGAAACATAGTGGATGACAAGCATAGAAAACATTTCATAAGTAAACAGATCATTTGCATTTAGAACCATTTTCCTCTAATCCAGCTGCATTTAGTGCTGTAGGAGAGCTGATTAAGTATTTAAAAAAAAAGAAAAAAGAATATTACAGTTGAAGGGAGGTAACTCAATTTTAAAAAAGAACACTAAATTGCCCTTGTGGTAGACTACAGGGTTTCTTTTCACAGAAATATTCACTTAAATATTTAAGAAACAGATCACATTTTATGTTTCTGTTTCAGTATCAACTACATTGGAGCAAATAAAAGGAGGTTTAGGGACAGCCTGATAATTTTTTGATAACTTGTGGTTGACAACTGTAAAATATCAGGTAAGAAAATAAGACTTTCTGCTGAACAATTGAGGCTAGATCTACATCAGCATGTGGCTGAAGGTCTCCATACACCTACAATCAAGCCATTATTTAACCCTATATTTATAGTTCTGTTCTTTCTCTTTATGTCATTTGTCTCTTAAAGATTTGTGTCTGACAGTCTGTAAACCTTGAACTCCACTATTCAGAGAGAAGGGGTGCTATTCTACTCGTTCGGCGTGAGCTTTTGGCAATCCTTGTTTTTAGCTCACCTGCTCAGGTGAGTGATGTCCGGCGTCTGTCGTCTGTCCGTCAACATTTAGCTTGTGTATGCGATAGAGGCTGTATTTTTCAACTGATCTCTGGTCAGAATGATTATCTTGATGAAATCTAGGCCGAATTCGAAAATGAGTCATCTGGGGTCAAAAAAAATGTCACAAGGTCAAATCAAAGAAAAACCTTGTGTATGCGATAGAGGCTGTATTTTTCAATTAATCTTCATGAATTTTGGTCAGAATGATTATCTTGATGAAATCTAGGCAGAGTTCGAAAATGGGTCATCTGGGTTCAAAAACTAGGTCACTAGGTCAAATCAAAGAAAAACCTTGTGTATGCGATAGAGGCTGTATTTTTCAATTAATCTTCATGAATTTTGGTCAGAATGATTACCTTGATGAAATCTAGGAGAAATTCGAAAATGGGTCATCTGGGATAAAAAACAAGGTCACTAGGTCAAATCAAAGAAAAACCTTGTGTATGCGATAGAGGCTGTATTTTTCAATTAATCTTCATACATTTTGGTCAGAATGCTTGCCTTGATGAAATCTAGGTAAGTTTGAATATGGGTCATCTGGGGTCAAAAAGTAGGTCATTTGGTCAAATCAAAGGAAAACATTATGTATGCGATAGATTATGTATTTTTCAATTGATCTTCATGAAATTAAGTCCGAATGATTGCCTTGATGAAGTATAGGTCAGGTTTGAATATGGGTCATCTTGGGTCAAAAATTGGGCCACTAGGTCAAATCAAAGAAAAACCTTGTGTATGCTATAGAGGCTGTATTTTTCAATTGATCTTTATGAAATTTTGTCAGAATGATTGCCTTGATAAAATCTAGGTCGAGTTTGATTATTGGTTATCTGGGGTCAAAAAGTAGGTCACTAGGTCAAATCAAAGAAAAACCTTGTGTATGCAATAGAGGCTGTATTTTTCAATTGATCTTCATGAAATTTGGTCAGAATGATTATCTTGATGAAATCTAGGCAGAGTTCGAAAATGGGTCATCTGGGTTCAAAAACTAGGTCACTAGGTCAAATCAAAGAAAATACTTGTTTTTGCTCCAATTTTAATGATAATTGGTCAGAATATTTTTTTCCATGAAATCACTAGGTCAAACATGTTTACACTGTTATGGTGTACTATGGTGTGTTTCTCAGGTGAGCGACCTAGGGCCTTCTTGGCCCTCTTGTTCTTTGTTACTATTGCTTATTTCTTCCAGTTACTTCACATTAACATTGTTCAGCATTTTGTACAACCTTTGTTTTTCTGTCATATCTTTGTTACTATTGCTTATATCTTACTGTAAGTTCACAGAAACATTGTCCAGCATGCAAACAAAGTATGTGCAGGGTCTGGGCCCGTTATACCCAAGGTCAAGGTCACCAAGGTGTTATACTCCGGTTATTTTTAGCTCACCAGAGCTAAAGGCTCAGGGTGAGCTATTCTGATCACTCACTGTCCGGCGTCCGGCCATAAACTTTTACTTTAAAGGACATCTCCTCATAAACCGCTAGGCCAATTTCATCCTAACTTCACAGGAATGTTCCTTGGGTGAAGCTCTACAAAATTTTTTCAAAGAATTGAATTCCATGCAGAACTCTGGTTGCCATGGCAACCGAAAGGAAAAACTTAAAAAATCTTGTTCTCAAAAACCAGAAGACCTAGAGCTTAGATATTTGGTGTGAAGCATTGCCTATTGGACCTCTACCAAATTTGTTCAAATCATGACCCCGGAGTCAAAATTGACCCCGCCCCAGTGGTCACTTGATTTTACATAGGAAAATCTTAAAAATCTTCTCAAAAACCAGAAGCTCTAGAGCTTAGATATTTGACATGTAGCATTGCCTAGTGGACCTCTACTAAAGATGTTCAAATCATGTCCCCGGGGTCAAAATTGACCCCGCCCCAGGGGTCACTTGATTTTACATAGATTTCTATAGGAAAATCTTCAAATTTAAAAAAAAAATAAACCAGAAGGCCTAGAGCTTAGATATTTGACATATAGCATTGCCTAGTGGACCTCTACAAAATTTATTCAAATCATGACCTCCGGGGTCAAAATTGACCCCGCCCCAGGGGTCACTTGATTTTACATAGGAAAATCTTCAAAAAATTTCTAAAAATAAACCAGAAGGCCTAGAGCTTAGATATTTCACATGTAGCATTGCCTAGTAGACCTCTACAAACTATTTTCTGATCATGACCCCCGGGGTCAAATTGACTCCGCCTCATGGGGTTACTTGATTGTACATAGAAAAATCTTAAAAATTTTCTAAAAATAAACCAGAAGGCCTAGAGCTTAGATATTTGACTTGTAGCATTGCCTAGTGGACCTCTACAAATTTGACCCCGCCCAAGGGTTACTTGATTTTACATAGGAAAATCTTCAAAAAATTACTAAAAATAAACCAGATGGCCTAGATCTTAGATATTTGACATGTAGCATTGCCTAGTAGACTTCTACAAAATTTGTTCAAATCTTGACCCCCCCCCCCCCCCGCCCACAAGGGTCAAATTGACCCAGCCCAAGGGGTAACTTGATTGTACATAGGGAAATCTTAAAAAATCTTCTTACTCAAAAACCAGAAGCCCTAGAGCTTAGATATTTGACATGTAGCATTGCCTAGTGGACCTCTACTAAAGTTGTTCAAATCATGTCCCGGGGTCAAAATTGACCCCGCCCCAGGGGTCACTTGATTTTACATTGATTTCTATAGGAAAATCTTCAAAAAATTTTAAAAAATAAACCAGAAGGCCTAGAGCTTAAATAGTGGACCTCTACAAAAGTTGTTCAAATCATGACCACCAGGGTCAAAATTGACCCCGCCCCAGGGGTCACTTGATTTTACATAGGAAACTGTTCAAAAATTTCTAAAAATAAACTAGAAGGCCTAGAGCTTAGATATTTGACATGTAACATTGTCCAGCATACAAACAAAGTATATGCAGGGGTAGTCCAACCCGTTGAGTAATTATCACTTTCATTTCATTTCAGTTTGATATTACCGTGGACAGACCATCAGGGGAGGTAACTAGAGTCACGGATTGGGACTAATGCAGGGGCTGAGCCTATTATACCCAAGGTCAAGGTCACCAAGGTGTTACACTTAGGTTATTTTTAAGATTAAGGTTTTTGGCAGTCTTTGTTTTTCTGTCATATCTTTGTTACTATTGCTTACATCCTACTGTAACTTCACATAAACATTGTCCAGCATACAAACAAAGTATGTGCAGGAGATGGGCTTATTATACACAAGGTCAAGGTCACCAAGTTGTTATACTTGTAATTATTTTCATGTTAATTTTTTTCGAAAGCTTCTTTTATAGACATATCTTTGGTACTTTAAAAGATAATGACTTGAAATTAAAAATATTTCTTTATGATCATCATTTGCATTGTGTGGTTTCAATCCCTTTAACTCTGATTGTATTTTTGACAGAATTATGCCCCTTTCATACTTAAAAATCTTCTTGTCCAAAACCGCAAGGCATAGAGACTTGATATTTGGCATGTGACATCATCTTATGGTCCTCTATCAAGATTTTTAGCTCACCTGTCACGAAGTGACAAGGTGAGCTTTTGTGATCGCGCAGCGTCCGTCGTCCGTCCGTGCGTCCGTAAACTTTTCCTTGTGACATCTCTAGAGGTCACAGTTTTCATGGGATCTTTATGAAAGTTGGTCAGAATGTTCACCTTGATGATATCTAGGTCAAGTTCGAAACTGGGTCACGTGCGGCCAAAAACTAGGTCAGTAGGTCTAAAAATAGAAAAACCTTGTGACCTCCCTAGAGGCCATATATTTCACAAGATCTTCATGAAAATTTGTCAGAATGTTCATCTTGATGATATCTAGGTCAAATTCGAAAGTGGGTCACGTGCTGTCAAAAACTAGGTCAGTAGGTCTAAAAATAGAAAAATCTTGTGACCTCTCTAGAGGCCGTACTTTTCAATGGATCTTCATAAAAATTGGTCAGAACGTTCACCTTGATGATATCTAGGTCAAGTTCGAAACTGGGTCAAGTGCCATTAAAACTAGGTCAGTAGGTCAAATAATAGAAAAACCTTGTGACCTCTCTAGAGGCCATATTTGTCATGGGATCTGTATGAAAGTTGGTCTGAATGTTCATCTTGATGATATCTAGGTCAGGTTTGAAACTGGGTCAACTGCGGTCAAAAACTAGGTCAGTAGGTCTAAAAATAGAAAAACCTTGTGACCTCTCTAGAGGCTATACTTTTCAATGAATATTCATGAAAATTAGTCAGAATGTTCACCTTGATGATATCTAGGTCAAGTTCGAAACTGGGTCAAGTGCCCTCAAAAACTAGGTCAGTAACTCAAATAAAAGAAAAACCTTGTGACCTCTCTAGGACCATATTTTTCATGGGATCTGTATGAAAGTTGGTTTGAATGTTCATCTTGATGATTTCTAGGTCAAGTTCGAAACTGGGTGAACTGCGGTCAAAAACTAGGTCAGTAGGTCTAAAAATAGAAAAACCTTGTGACCTCTCTAGAGGCCGTACTTTTCAATGGATCTTCATGGAAATTGGTCAGAATGTTCACCTTGATGATATCTAGGTCAAGTTCGAAACTGGGTCACGTGCCCTCAAAAACTAGGTCAGTAGGTCTAAAAATAGAAAAACCTTGTGACCTCTCTAGAGGCCATATATTTCACAACATCTTCATGAAAATTGGTCAGAATGTTCACCTTGATGATATCTAGGTCAAGTTCGAAACTGGGTCAACTGCATCAAAAACTAGGTCAGCAGGTGTAAAAATAGAAAAACCTTGTGACCTCTCTAGAGGCCATATTTTTCAATGGATCTTCATGAAAATTGGTCAGAACGTTCACCCTAATGATATCTAGGTCAAGTTCTAAACTGGGTCATGTGTAATCAAAAACTAGGTCAGTAGGTCAAATAATAAAAAAACCTTGTGACCTCTCTAGAGGCCATATTTTTCATGGGATCTGTATGAAAATTGGTCTGAGTATTCATCTTGATGATATCTAGGTCAAGTTCGAAACTGGGTCAACTGCGATCAAAAACTAGGTCAGTAGGTCTAAAAATAGAAAAACCTTTTGTCCACTTTAGAGGCCATATTTTTCAATGGATCTTCATGAAAATTTGTCTGAATGTTCACCTTGATGATATCTAGATAAAATTTGAAACTTGGTCACGTGTGGTCAAAACTAGGTCAGTTGGTATAAAAATAGAAAAACCTTGTGACCACTCTAGAGGCCATACTCTTCATGAGATCGTCATGAAAATTGGTGAGAATGTTCACCTTGATAATATCTAGGTCAGGTTCAAAACTGGGTCATGTGCCTTCAAAAACTAGGTCATTAGGTCAAATAATAGAAAAACCTTGTGACTTCCCTAGAAGCCATATTTTTCAATGGATCTTCATGAAAATTGGGTCACGTGGAGAAGGTGAGCGATTCAGGACCATCATGGTCCTCTTGTTCAAATTGTGCCCCTTGGGTGAAAAGAGACCCTGCACAGGGGGTTAGAAGTTTTACATAGACTTATATAGTAAAAACTTTAAAAATCTTCTTGTCTAAACCGACAAGACCTAGGCCTTTGATATTTTGTATATAGCATTGCCTTGTGGTCCTGTATCAAAATTGTTTAAATTATGCCCTTGAGGTGAAGAGAGGCCCGGCCCCGTGGGGGTCTCAGGTTTTACATAGACTTGTATAGGAAAACAACTTTAAAAATCTTCTTGCCTGAAACTGCAAGTCCTAGGCTTTTGATATTAAGTATGTTGCCTTTCCTAATGTTTCTCTACCAAAATTGTTCAAATTATGTCCCCAGGGTGAAAAGAGGCCCTGCCTTGGGGGTACCAAGTTTAACATAGACTTAATATAGAAAAATATTAAAGATCTTCTTGTCTGAAAGTTCAAGGTCTAGGCCTTTGGTATTTGGTATGTAGCATTGCCTGGTGGATCTCTTACAAGTTTGTTCAAATTATGCCCCTGGGGTGAAAAGAGGCCCCACCCTGGGTTATTGTGAGTTATATAGGGGAAAAAATCCTTCAAAAATTATCAGATCATATTTCCTACACTGTTTAATTATAAATATTATCATTTCTAGTAAAAAATGACTCTGGCTGAGCATCACCAAGTTTTACATTGGTACTTTACTTTATTTTCCCAAAGTCAACTCCTTTGGTCCTGTTTTGTAATCATATTTCATTCATCTTGGTCCAGTTAATGTTGAACTTTTTCTACATTTTAAAATGATATTATTGTATGTACAAATTGAATACCCAGTTATATGTAAATAATTTACCGTATTAAAAGCTGGAAACCATCAATGCAAGAAAAGCGAGGGAAATACCTTTCTACTGTATGTAGAACCATTTTTTTTTTTTTTAAAAATCATAATTCACTCACTGAAAAACACATCACATTGCACAAAAATGTAAATGTTCTATTCATCAGTGTTTTATTTTTGACAATCTAACTGGTCATCTAGTTCAGTTAGCAAGATACTTCTGTAGCCAAGTGGTGAAGGATGTCGGTATCAAATCACTAGACAATGGACTCCGAGGGTTTGAGCCCTGCTTTGGTCATCATGTGAGTCATCCAGTCTGCTTTCGGAAGGACAGCGGTTCAATCAGGTGCCCACATATGCCCGAAATAATGCCCAAAAGGGCAGATGTGTCTTCCTCAACAATTACAGATAGAAAGTTGCCATTTATCCTGCACTGTGTCATAATGTGATGTAAAACCATAAACATATACAATTATGTACATCAGAAGAGTGTCTTCAAGAAATGGGCCATGAAGTTTTGGTTAATTTTAGGATTTATGACCCACCAAAACAATTTCAGAATATGGCAGTTTTCATACATGTGATCTCCCGCGCGGGAGGGTCAAAATCCCGATTTTTTCACCCTGCCTCCCGTCTCCCGACCAAAACCACATTTCTCCCGCTTTTCAAAAAAAAAAAAAAAAAAAAAAAAAAAAAAAAAAAAAAAAAAAAAAAAAAAATCATATGACCGGGTTGATAATTACCGAGGAGTGCCAAACATGTTTACACAATAAATCAAAGTGTCACCGACTGTTGTGTATTATACATGTTTGACACACATGTAGCTGGAGGAAAGAGTTGTTTTTCACAGGTGAATTATTAATTGTTTGTTTTGATAAGGGATTAGACAAGCAGGGCCTTTTCCACCTGTCTCATGGGGCCGAATATCTGCCCATTCTCAATGCCAATTAAGCCCCATTTTTTACCAATTTGAAGCAAAAAACTCCCAGTCATAAGAAATAATTCCCAACTGAAATGAATTTTGATTATTCAAAGAAAAAATTTGCTCGGTAATAAAATCACATAAATGTTGGAAAAACCAACCCATTACTATTTTTAGAACAGGAGTGTTATTTCCCCTTGTGGAGTTACGCCATTTTCTTCCAATGTTTACCAAATTAATTTGCTACTAAATCGGACATATTTCATTGAAAATTGGATGAAAACGCACACTCATTTATTTGATAACATTAATCTACATTATTTTGGTAAGGGTAAATACATGTTGATGCATTTCTGTTTTCTATTTTTCATGTCAAAATCATCAGTATTTTTATACGAAAGTGGGTGGGGTAAGGAATTTACATAATTTATGAGTTGTGTTCAGACCTATTTAGAGCTTCGTTTTTTAAGTCCTCAAGTAGACTACTGTTAATGCATGTTCACCTTCATTTCAGACATAAATGAGGCTAAATCGAGACTTTGTTTCTACAAATTTAATCTGTTAAGAAAGTTTACAGTTAGAACAAGGGGGAGCTTCTGTAAGATAGCATGCTCGACTTTTCTCAGTGATTGACTCTGAATTAAAGCTTTGCCAGTAAAAGGGGCAATTAAAGCTTTGCCAGTAAAAGGGGATAAAAGTCAATAGCTTTGAATGTAACAGAGATATTAGACATTATATAAAACTTTAACAAAAAAAAAATGAAGTTAAAATGTGGCATAACTCTGTCAAAATTCAAATCAAGAGCTATGAGGATTGTTTCTTCTGGTGTAGACTTATATACATTATTGTGTGGCCAAAAATGGTGGATTTTGCCTCTAAGTTACGTGTCCGCGCGCTTAATTTATGTCGATAAAAAACCTCCAGTTTTGAGACACCAACTCCAGCTGAAAAATGGCAAACCTCCAGTTTTGGGATTCTGAACTTATCACATGTATGCAGTTTTTCAGCTTTTTTAGGCATGAGCAGATGCCTGGGTAGAACCAATAATTTCCGGCAAATAACTGCATTGCTAACTAAACTGAAAGAATTTTACGTCACTTGAAGAATTTCAACGCCATATTTATTTGGCCTTTTAACCACTCAGTTATGAATTGCTCTGAGACAGTCGCCATTAAGTAAAAGTATAACACCACAAAATGAACATTTGATAATAATTACAATTTATCTTAAAATTACTTCCCGGTTTTTCCTATTTATTTTATTCAAGTTAAAAGTTTTATAATAAAGCATCGTATATCATAACTGCAGCTCCATATTGGAGAAAAATTGGTACAATCTAAAATATATGGATATAGTTCTCACATTTTTTAATTATCTCCCTTTTTATTAAACCAAAAAGATTGATACTGATAATAACACACAAAGTTTACCTTGACTTATCTAATGTAATAAATGCAATCGCTTTGTCAATAATTGAATTATTTCAATACTATAGGATGCCAAGAGGCAAACACATATTTTTGCTTTTTACCTCCCTTTACTTTGTTTTTATCATGTTATCACTATGATTTAAATTGTAAAGATTAACTTAAAAGACATACAGTATGGTTGATTTAGACATATTTTGTATAAAGAAACATATTTTGTTTAATACACTCTAGCATTTATGTAACACACAGAGTGCATACAGTTGATTTTAGAGAAATTTAATTGGTAAGAAAATGGAAAATAGTGTAATTTGAGGCGGCCATTTTGAAATCAAAATGGCTGCAAAAATAATGATGATAAAAAATGTTACCAATGGATTTTGAGAGGTTGGGTGTTTAAACTTTCAAAAAATCACAACTTTGTAAAATATAGCAAAAAAAAAATCACAAACTCTTATTTTCGGACAATTCGACACAGACTATATTCTTCTAAACCAGAATGAAAAAAAACCACCTAATATTATACATATCAATATGTGAGCAATAATTTTCTGAAATACCGTTGAAAAGCAGTGCTTGGCATAAATGACTTAATTTTCTGAGAAATGAAAAAAGTGTTATTATTATTTAAATGTACCTAAAATTCAAGCATTATGCGCCCACCAAGACTGATAACAAAATACAACATATACATTTATAAGGATGAAGCTCCCATCAGTGCACCTTTTTGTCAAAAGTTAGCACCAACTGCTAGATGAAACTAGAGAATGACACTTGTGTATATGCATTAGGTAATTTTAGGATATATCTCTTTTCATTTTGTAGAGAAATATATGAGGAGGGCTTGCTGCTGGATGCCATCGCCAAACCAAGAAGTTCAGACTGTTTTGCACATACTTGCGTTTCTCAAGTATGGCCTTGAAGGGATTGTCATACGAAAAGGGTAGGAAAGATACAGAAGTAAGGATATGGTATGTACTGGTGTAAACCAAGGAATCACAATTTCGGCTTGACTACACAAAGTATCTGGAGAGCTATCCAAATCTTCATGGCACCGTTTTCCTTGCCTATAGTTTGTTTGTTTTTAGCTCGACAATACAAAGTACATGTATATGGACAGAGCTGGCCAACTTGCCCCAGCTTCGGCATCAACGCCCACTCCTTGGTTAAACTTTTGATGCACTTTCACTTTATTGCTGTTATTTCTTGATGGCTCTGCTTCAAACTTAAAATAGCTGTTCCTCATCACAAGTGACATGAGACACAAGAGACATAATTCTTGCACCAATATTTTTAGCTCACTTGAACCGAACGTTCAAGGTGAGCTATTAGTATAGGGTGGATTGTCCGGCATCTACATTTTTACTTAAACATCTCCATCTCTGAAACTACTGGTCAGAATAACACCAAATTTGGTCTGTAGTATCCTTGTGATGTCCTCTATCAAATTTTTTCAAATGGTTGCATTTGGCCCCTTTTAGGGGCTGCTAGAGCTAAAAATAGAAAAACATTTAAACGACTTCTTCTCATGAACCACTTGATGAATCTTTATCAAACTTGGTCTGTAGCATCATTATAAGGTCCTCTTTCAAATTTGTTCAAATGGGGGCACTTGGGGCCACTAGAGCTAAAAATAGAAAAACTTTTAAATAACTTCTTCTCATGAACCACTTGATGGATCTTCATCAAACTTGGTCTGTAGCATCATTATAAGGTCCTCTCCCAATTTTGTTCAAATGGGGGCACTTGGCTTCCTTTAGGGGCTGCTAAAGCTAAAAATAGAAAAACCTTGAAACAACTTCTTCTCATGAACCTCCTAATGGATCTTCATTAAACTTGGCCTATAGCATTATTGTAAAGTTCTCTCCTAAGTTTGTTTGGGCATTTGGCCCCTTTTAGGGGCCACTAGAGCTAAAAATAGAAATACATTAAAACAAATTCTTAACATGAACCGCTGGATTGATCTTCATCAAATTTAGTCTTTAGCATCATTATGGTCCTCTATCAAGATTGTTCAAATGGGGCACTTGGAGCAGCTAGAGCTAAAAATAGTAATACCTTTAAACGACTTCTTCTCATGAACCGCTTGATGGATCTTCATTAAACTTTGTCTGTAGCATTGTTATATGGTCCTCTCCCAATTTTGTTCAAATGGGGGCACTCGGCCCCTTTTAGGCGCCACTAGAGCTAAAGCTAGAAAAACCTTTACACAACTTCTTCTCATGAACCGCTTATTGGATCTTAATCAAAGTTGGTCTGTAGTATCATTATAAGGACCTCTCAAAAATTTGTTCAAAAGGGGGCACTTGGCCCCTTATAGGGACTACTAGAGCTAAAAATAGAAATACCTTTAATCAACTTCTTCTCATGAACCGTTTGATGGATTTTCATCAAACTTGTTCTGTAGCATCAATTTTTCAAATTTAGTCTTTACTATCATTATATGGTCCTCTATCAAGATTGTTCAAATGGAGCACTTGGGGCAGCTAGAGCTAAGAATAGTAATACCTTTAAACGACTTCTTTTCATGAACCACTTGGTTTAAACAGTATTTATTAGATATATCATGTACATAAATATATACAGTAACATTTACAATCAAAATGATGTAAAGGATCTGAAAACAAGTTTTCAGCGAAAACTTATATTAATTCATTTCCTCGAATGAACCACTTGATGGATCTTCATCAAACTTGGTCTGTAGCATTGTTATATGGTCCTCTCCCAATTTTGTTCAAATGGGGGCACTCGGCCCCTTTTAGGGGCCGCTAGAGCTAAAGCTAGAAATACCTTTACACGACTTCTTCTCATGAACCGCTTATTGGATCTTCATCAAACTTGGTCTGTAGTATCATTATAAGGTCCTCTCAAAAATTTGTTCAAAAGGGGGCTTTTGGCCCCTTATAGAGGCTGCTAGAGCTAAAAATAGAAACACCTTTAATCAACTTCTTCTCATGAACTGTTTGATGGATTTTCATCAAACTTGTTCTGTACATCAATTTTTCAAATTTAGTCTTTAGTATCATTATATCCTCTATCAAGATTGTTCAAATGGGGGCACTTGGGGCAGCTAGAGCTAAAAATAGTAATACCTTTAAACGACTTCTTTTCATGAACCGCTTGATGGATCTTCATCAAACTTGGTCTATAGCATTGTTATATGGTCCTCTCCCAATTTTGTTCAAATGGGGGCACTTGGCCCCTTTTAGGGGCCGCTAGAGCTAAAGCTAGAAAAACCTTTACACGACTTCTTCTCATGAACCGCTTATTGGATCTTCATCAAGCTTGGTCTGTAGTATCATTTATAAGGTCCTCCAAAAAAATTTTTCAAAAGGGGGCACTTTGCCCCTTATAGGGGCTGCTAGAGCTAAAAATGGAAATACCTTTAATCAACTTCTTTTCATGAACCGCTCGATGGATCTTCATCAAACTTGGTCTGTCATTCAAGCATCATTATAATTATGGTCCTCTCCCAAATTTGTTCAAATGGGGGCACTTGGCCCCATTTAAGGGACTGCTAGAGCTAAAAATAGAAATACCTTTAGACAAATTCTTACCATGCACTGCTTGATAGATCTTCATTAAACTTGGTCTGTGGCATCATTATATGGTCCTCTCCCAGGTTTATGCAAATGGGGGCACTCGGCCCCTTTTAAACAACTTCTTATCATGAACTGCTCGATGGATCTTCATCAACTTGGTATATAGCATAATTATATGGTCCTCTCCCAAGTTTGCTTGAATGGGGGCACTTGGCCCCTTTTAGGGGCCGCTAGAGCTAAAAATAGAAATACTTTTAAAAGTCTTTTTTTTTTTTAAGTTAATACTTTGTCACAAGCAAGATCTAATTAGGTCAAAGTCGGCCTCAAGTGAGCGAGTTAGCCCACCTGGGCCTCTTGTTTAAGAATTATGCCCCTGTTTATATAGAATTTCAGATTGAAGTTTTAATATTTTTCACTTGTCACCTTTGACTGTAAACCCAAAAAACTTGACAGACAGTAACCATAACTCTTGCACCAATATCTTGCTTCAGACTTAAAATAGTTCTTTCATATCGTCACACACAACATGTAATACAGTCAGTAGCTCTTGCACCAGTATCTCAAGAGTTATGCCCCCTTTTTCCTTTGAATTTCAATTCAAAGTTTGGATGTACTTTCACGCTGTCTCTGTTAGTATGGAATGGATTTGATAAACTTAAAGGTTGTCATATATCATCACTGACATTGCATGACACAAGGTCCATAAAAAAAAATCTGGTAAATATCTCTGTTATTACTAAAAGGGGATTAGACTCGAACAGTTGTCCAGTTTCATCATTCATTTTAGAGGGTATTAGTCATCCACCAGCGATAGCTCCAGGAAACGTTCCCTTAATTTCGGCAAGAACTTCGTGTAAGACTACACCAAATTTAAGCTTACCCTATATATGTTTCATCCCCATCCCCAACTTCACTATGTAGATACTTTAAATTATCTGGACTTAAATAATATATTTATATATTCCTTTCACTATAAATTATTTCAATCTTTAACATTGTAATATTGTTTAAATTATATGGTGTATTATACATTCATATTTTACATGAATATCTTTGTATCTCCTGGATTTAGGTCCCCACGTCCCCACGTCCCCAGATCTTCAATTTAGGCTAAACATGAGTGAACTTTATATTTAATTTTATTTTTAGTAACAGTTCCTGTATCTCTGTATTTAAGGTCCCCAGGTCCCCAAGTCCCCATCAAAGTAAAATGTTTCTGTCTGTTTTCTCAGCTGCCCAATATACCACTCTCAGGTATTTGTATTCAATAGTGTAATCCCCAGTACTGATACTTTGACATTATGACTTTTCTTTGTTATTACATGTTGTTGTATGTAAATTAATGTATTATTATATATATATTATAATATATATATATTCTTAAATAATACATTAATTTACATACAATTTACATATATATATAGTCATGTACTTGAATATCTGCAACATTTACTACAAAGGTTATTATTAGGAAAAATAGTAAGATATTAAGCAAAAACAAAATTTATATCAACAAAAATATTAATATAATGATAATTTATAAATCATAATATATGTAACATATTACATAATTATATTTGTTTTACTTCCCTGCAAAGGAAAAACATGCATTATTACCAGTTTTTATATCTTTTGATCAAATTGTTCTAGAAATAGAATAGTAATAACTGTTCTGGATTTTACTGAAACATATTAAAAGCAACACACACACAAAAAAAAACAGATTGAAAAAATAGATAGATAGAAAAATAACACAGATAGTTTTGTTTGTAAAAACGTTCCATTAAAATGATATAAATTCAGTAGTATGTTTTAACACATATATATAACACATGATGACTTGACCTAAATATTTTCTTAAAGTTATTTTTTGATTGTATAAGTAGATGTATGATGATACAGAAGATTGTAGTAAGGTTGATTGTTCTATAAAGATATAAATAAAATGATGCCCTAAAACTATAAAAATAATTATAGAACAGCCAGCAAAGTCCATTTAACTAGAATTGTTTTGACATTCTGATTTATTACTAAGCCAATAGTCTCTATTGCGGTTGTACATTACAATTATTTGCTAATTTCATTTCAAGATGGAGGACTCATGGGATTAGATTGCAGGATATCTTTCTTTCATATGTAGGGTTTTGTAAAATGGTCATTAGTTCTAGTCCACTTAAAAACGAAAATTTAAAGAAAACATTCAAAAGAAGTAAAAAAAATATTCATTTTAATAAATATTGTACATTTGTATAGAAAAGTATAAATTCACCTTTTTCATAACAGAATTTTAGTGTACAATTTGTTTTGTGTGTTTGATGACTAAGCTTTTGTTGTCTTATGATTATCATTTTATCACAGTCACCAGTGTTCCTGGAATGTGTATGACTGCTTATTAAATTTTGCTCCCCACAAGTAACTGACAACTTCCCAAAATCAATCAACAGTGTAGAATGAAGACAAACCAAAAACTGCACCCCCTTGAATCATAGCTCTGCTCTGTACCTACTGGTTGTGCAAGATTGAAGATTATATGCCTAACTTGATAAAATATACATTTGTGTTACGTATGAAGGGTTTCTACCATATTTTAGAGCTAGTTTTAAAGATATCCTTTACTTATGAAATAGTTGACTTTACTCACAGAAATAGTTCACCAATCTTCATTAAACGAATTTAACTCGGCTAAATATATAAACTAAGAGTGTTTGTAGAGCTACATAAATTTTACATTTAAATGTTATGTTTAGCAGTCATATCTTATATGCTTTTGTTATTTCATAGAAAAACTTAAGAAACTGCAACACCTTCTTTCGACGTGTCATTACGGTCTGTTTTTAAAGGTCCATTACTAAGGGAAAGTGAGTTGGCAATTTGTTTCATAGCCAGTGCATAGACTTCTGCAAGACACTAAATAATGAAGAGTGGCAGGTCAAAATTTACAGAAGGTCTTTGGAACTCAAAGAAATGTATGTGTATTATGTTGAAATTTCAATGAATCGACAGAATGACCCCCAGGTCTTTTTAACTTTCTTCATACTTCATAGAAAAATAATTGTACATATACTGCGATTTATTTCGAATTTCTACATACCAACTTTCATTTTCCAATAAAATGAAATAGTTTCTGTGCTTTTTAAAAGAAATTAAAATGTTCACTTTCCTTAGTATTGGACCTTTAACATGACAGATACACTAAGTGATATGCAAACATTTATGGTACTGTAATATACAGAAATGTTTTTATATTCTGGCTATTCTATATTTTTCAAAAAGCAGAATACATGCACTATTATCTATCCAGCTTCTTTATAGAAAAAGAAAATGTATCAAATCTGAAAATTCATCTTGCAATTTGTTATAAGGAATAGTGTAGAAAAACACTTATTGAACAGAACTGCATGGTTCTAATAATATTATTGTAAAAACTGAAAGATGATTTCAAACTGAAGTGTATGTATAATGCAAAAAAGTGTGACAGATAGCCATCAGATAAAACTAAATAAATGTTCAAATTCAGGTATAGAACACAGACACTTTTAGTTAGTAAGCTCTGCACTTCACCTACACCCCTGCGGGCTCCATGCCATTATTGGACGATCTGTGTATGAAAAGAATTACCTTGATCATGAGAGGCGACTAATAGGTTCAGAACACTTGATTTTGCTTTAACTCTGGGATTCAAGTTGGTATAAAAGTTTTGATTCCATATCTTTTGATTTTATTTTGGTGTAAATAGATGTGAAGCAAACATTTCTGTCATCCCTCTATGGCGCAATATTAAACTTGTAATGTGTTGGTGTGCAGTAAAACAAAATCAGATCATATCAAAATTCGCCTCGATAGCCTTAAGTGGTAGAGCTTCCACTTAGAGTGCGGGAGGTTGTGGGTTCGATCCCCGGCTGCGTAATACCACAGACGTGAAAAATGGTACCAGGAGCTCCTTCCTTCAGGCGCTCAGCATGAAAAGGGAAATGGCCTCTTCTCTCATACCCATGTGGCGATGTATCCCATCAGGAATGAGGTGTCGAGAGTGATTAATATAAGTTGTAGAACTTCCTTCACAATCAACCTAAAATAATGTATAAACTAAAATTCGCCCCTGCTCATTTTGAATTGGATAATCTTATAGTAGAAAGTACAATTTTTAAAATATGCTGAAGTTGTGACAAAGAAATTATGCTTATTTCGTTTTAAAATGCTGACAGTTAGCCAGGGCAGAGAAGAGGGTTGGGGTCAGGACACTGTGAGCATTATCCTCAAGTACTTTTCATCCATTTTTTTTATATTACGCAACACTTCAAATGCATCTCTGCAGGTAAACGTGAAATTTTGGTTTAGTACCTCTTAGCACAGGTGGTAGTAGCTTACCTAGGATACAGTATGGGTCCATGAGCCATATACACTTACATATTTACAAAATGTTATGTTTTTCTAAGGAAAGAAATGCCAAAAAGTCATTTTGAAATTTTGCCCCTGTGACAATGAGCAATGAGAAAGGTAGATATGAACATTTTGACATGTTCATTGCTTCCAGGTCTGTATTTTTATGCCCCCGAAGGGAGGCATATAGTTTTTGAACCGTCTGTCAGTCTGTCGGTCTGTCAGTCTGTCCGCAATTTTCGTGTCCGGTCCATATCTTTGTCATCGATGGATGGATTTTCAAATAACTTGGCATGAATGTAAACCACAGTAAGACGACAAGTCGAGCGCAAGACCCAGGTCCGTAGCTCAAAGGTCAAGGTCACACTTAGACGTTAAAGGTCATTTTTCATGATAGTGCATTCGTGTCCGATCCATATCTTTGTCATCCATGGATTGATTTTCAAATAACTTGGCATGAATGTGTACCACAGTAAGACGACATGTTGCGCGCAAGACCCAGGTCCGTAGCTCAAAGGTCAAGGTCACACTTAGACATTAAAGGTCATTTTTCATGATAGTGCATTCGTGTCCGGTCCATATCTTTGTCATCCATGGATGGATTTTCAAATAGCTTAGCATGAATGTGTACCACAGTAAGACGACGTGTCGCGCGCAAGACCCAGGTCCGTAGCTCAAAGGTCAAGGTCACACTTAGACGTTAAAGGTCATATTTCATGATAGTGCATTGACGGGCGTGTCCGGTCCATATCTTTGTCATTCATGCATGGATTTTAAAATTATTGGGCATGAATGTGTACCACAGTAAGACGACGTGTCGCGTGCAAGACCAAGGTCCGTAGGTCAAAGGTCCTAAACTCTAACATCGGCCATAACTATTCATTCAAAGTGCCATCGGGGGCATGTGTCATCCTATGGAGACAGCTCTTGTCT
The DNA here is from genome assembly GCF_021730395.1 of Mercenaria mercenaria. Classification (NCBI taxonomy): domain Eukaryota; kingdom Metazoa; phylum Mollusca; class Bivalvia; order Venerida; family Veneridae; genus Mercenaria; species Mercenaria mercenaria. The sequence continues at coordinate 49,076,325 of NC_069370.1, forward strand.
TTTTTAAAAAACTTATCTTTTACAAATTGTTGGCCGTCTTTTGGGCAAGTGAATACTCTATCAGAAAAATCTTACTTCAAAGCCAAGTGCAAACCGTTTATGCACGGTGGGCAAGCAACGGCATAAAAACGGTAGTGTTTTCTCTATCCGAATAAAATCCCACACATTTTTAGTACCAAAGTCTACCCCCTAAACACACAAAGCACACCTTGCCAGTTTAAATAGTGTTATAACTCTTCATAACAGGCTAAATGCAAACTAACACAAGACCGAAAATCAAATTGTTTCTCAAAATGATTTTTGTCATTTTTTTTCTCAGACTAGAATGTGTCTGTAGGACACAGGATGTGTCCCCCACTGGTACATTTGTCACAGATAAGGGGCAATAATTCAAATGTTTGCAGTCTTAATGGGGTATAGCCTCAACAAACATTTTATGAAAATGATTCATTATTCTAGGCCCTATACCTTTTGAGCTATGAGCATCACAAACAAAAAAATCCACTATTTTGGCTATTTCAAGGACAATAACTCTGTAATAAGAGCTAAGATTCTCAAGAAGAATGCCAAATGTACAAGGTCACATCATGTTAAAGACTCCAGCAAGGTTTCCTGAATTTACATGTAATACTTTTTGAGCTAGGCACATAATTAGGTCAAAAAAGTGCATTTTTTTATTATTTCAGGGCCATAACTTTAAAAATAGGGGATGGAGCCAGCCAAAAATTTAGAGGTGTGCAAGTGTATATCATGATAAAGACTTATGCAAGTTTTCAACCATTTATATTAAATACGTTTTGAGCTAGGTGCGTCGCAAGGTGAAAATGTACATTTTTGACTATTTCAGGGGCCATAACTCTAAATATAGGGGGCGGACCTAACTGAAAAATAGGAGGTGCGTACGTTCGTATCCTGATTAAGACTCCTGCAAGGTTTCATGAATCTATATCAAATACTTTTTGAGCTAGGCATGTCACAAGGTGAAAATGTGCATTTTTGACTATTTCAGGGGCCATAACTCTGAAAATAGGGGGCGGACCCAAATGAAAAATAGGAGATGCGCAAGTTCATAACATGATTAAGACTCATGCAGGGTTTCATGAATCTATATCAAATACTGTTTGAGCTAGGCGTGTCACAAGGTCAAAAATGTGCATTTTTGACTATTTCATAACTCTGAAAATAGGGGGACGGAGCCAGACAAGAAATAGGAGGTGCGCAAGTTCATATCATGAGAAAGACTCATGCAAGGTTTCATCAATTTATATCAAATACTTTTCGAGCTAGGCGCGTCATGAACTTCGGACGCACGGATGCGCGGACAAGACCAAATCTATATGCCCCCACCACTCATGGATGGGTGGGGGGGGGGGGGCACAAAAACATAATTGTAATAAATTTAAGTGAATATGGCTAACAGTTCTTTAAGTTCTTCAGAAGTTCTTGAATGTTCAAGAACTTAATACTAGTTCTAGAAAATCTTTTACAGGGGAAAAACCATAACCCTGTAGTTCCTGAATCACAATTTCAATCATTATCTGAATTTCATTTTCAAGTTCATGAATTTCTTAAATTATTTAATGGATTTTCTGAAATGTTCATGAACTACATTTACAAGTTCATGAAATGAAAGTAATATTCTTGAACTTGAGAGTCCATGAATTTAAGTAAGTGAACTTTTCCTTGTACTTTTTTATACTTCATGAAATAATTCATGAATTCTTACAAATTCATAAATAAATTCATGAAGTTCATGAACCTATTTCACAGGGGCGGTATTTATTTCTATCTTATGAAATACTTTCTACTGTTTGATTAACGCAATGGAGAGCTTTTTTACATACGGTATTTGAAAGACTAGACAACAGGTATGATATTTGAAGTTGAAGTTCCATAAGACTTAAAAAGTTATGTTGAAAAGATGACACAGCTGTACAAACCGATGTTATGCATAATTACATTATCAGAAAGCACTACTTTCAATACTGCACATGAACTTTTACAGCTAGTGTCATAAAGGGAGGTAATAAAAAACAATAGATTTAATAAAACATTCTAGTTTGCTCATCAGTATTCAAACCTTTGATAAATTTTAGAGAAAACAATTATGGTACAAATTGGATTTTACACAAAATTGATATATTTTATGTTCGTAGCAGAAAAAAGTGTCAACCACATTTTAAACAAAAGCATTATGGGCTTTTAAACATCTTTCAAAATATAGTCCTCTCATTCACAAAACATCCTTTTTGGTGGAGGATATATATGCACTGAATTTGCTTGTTTTTACATGATTTTATGTATTTTTTTCTCTATATTTCCCTTTTTTCTAGTAAGTTCACTTCTTTCAAGACTTATTATTGTTGTTTTGTATAAAAGTGGAAAATTTTCATTTTATAAGTTATTTCTTGCTGTTCAAAGTGAATTTACCTCTGAGAGTTAGACATCATTAAAATTACTGAGTTACATGCGGTAAATGTTCTCTATTTTGCCTTCATTCTTTAGAATACAGTCATATTGTGGAAGAAATGCAGGTAAGTTTTACTTCTGCCCCAGGGTTATTTTTGAATGAAGGGAGCAAAATTCAAAACAGACCCACAGGATTCGACCTAAATTTTTCAATGGTGGTGTTAGAATTCTGTGTCATTAAATCTGTTTACTTGAGGACCCTAGAAAAAAAGATATTTACAGTTTTATTTTGTGTTTTATAATTGTTTAATAATAGTTTGATGTTTCTTTTAGTAAAATTAATGCTGTAATGAATTCTCTGCAAACGTTTTAGATAGTGGCCATCACATTGAAAATTGTCTCTATTTGAGCTTGAGGAAATACCATAAACTATACAAAATTTCCAAAAACGACACAGTAAAAGTTGTTTAAAATTTGCAACACAATGCGAAACATGGTCAACTTTAAGAATATACCAAACAATTGCCATTTTTTAAACATTACTATTAGGGGTCCCATAATCAAATCGAATCATGTTAGAATTAACAAATAGTCAAGGCATTCGAGTGGTTTATCGTTGAGTTCAGAGTTCAGATGCGTGGAGATTGAACGAGGGCGTTAGCGTGAGTGGTTAAATACTGAAGCATCTGAACGATGAACCGTGGTAAATTAGATGATAAATCACAAGAAGGCATTGATTGTTTTCATTCTGACATGCTCATTGACATATTTTAATAAATGTAATGCTGGACTTCATTTACCATAGGAGCAATGTATCGGACGTCATGCGGCAATATCACGTCATAATTGACGTCATTATGCTCTCTTACCGGTCCGTGCGTCAACCGTTGTTTATCGCAGAATATACTGAGCTTGATTTCCGACTTTGTTTAACTTGAAATCAAATCGGGCCATGTTAGAAAAGTGTTTTCAGTATTAGTGTGTTTTTAGTTAGTTGTCAGTTTAATGCCAGATTACTGTATGATGTTTAGTGGCAAGCTGGCAATCAGTTGAAAAAAAACCCTGAAAATACACTGGGAATACAATGGTAAAACACTGACAAAAAAACTGGATTTACACTGTCAATGTACACAATTTTAGTAATGGTGTTCTTTGTTGTGTGTGTATATGTATCTCGTATGTATGTATGTATGTATGTATGTATGTATGTTTGTATGTATGTATGTATGTATTTATGTATGTATGTATGTATGTATGTATGTATGTATGTATGTATAGTTTTGTTCAGTTCCCTGAATGAGCTGTTAGTTTTTTACATATTTTTCGTAATTGTACGTAACTGTACTTGATTCTGTGTGGAGCGGACTGTTTACTGATGCTGGTTACAATAATCCTGCCTTAATCCAATTATTTAATTTGGTCTATATACCAATAAAAGAAATTGTTCTTTGTTTCATATAAAATTCAGCTACTTCAGAACAATATTGTTACAGTTTCTAGATTTTCACTCCGTCGTAGACCTATATATATAGATATCCATACATTTGCTTCAAGAAAACGAAAAGAAAAAGGAGTGTTGAATAGAATCAAGAATGCAGTGAAATGCAAGTCAACTGAAGTCAGGAACCCTCATATTGTCTCATTTCAGAAAGTCACATAAACACCCTACTTTCGTTTTCAAGTAAACAAGTCGAAAACATGCGAATATTAGCATGAAAAATGTCCTATTTTATGTACAATTCATTCTACGAGTGAAATAATCCACATCTGGGCCCCGATTTACGCGCAAATGCGCGAAAAAAATAGAAAAAATTAGAATCTATTTATTAGGGACTTCTTTCAATACACATGGAAGCACATTTTTGACCGAATTACTGCATAACCTATAAACAATAAAAAAAATTAAATCAAAATTGCATTTTTAAATACATGATATACATATTATTGTTTTTACAGTATAAATTAATATAGAAGTTAAACTGAAGTTAAATCCCGATGTTGCAGCAATAAAATTTGAAAATCTGATTCAAGTCAGGTATTGAAAAATTGAAAGTTGTAATGTCATCCTAGTATGAAATTGCCAGAAATCCGTTAAGAATTCTTGTATAAACATTTAGCAATCTAATTTGATAAATGGCCATTTAGAACAATGGTTAACTGCCCATTAGAGATCACTGACATGATATAAACCTTTAATCACCCATGTCCCACAGGGACAATCTATTTACCCAAATTACTTCTTGCACACTGCCATTTCCTTCTAAGCAAGTTTGGTTGTTTTTCTTTTTTTTTTCTTTTTTTCATCAAAACAGCTTTTGTTCTGGACTGCAGTTTTAATGAGTGTGTTAAAGCAAAATTTTAAAAAACACCAATCAAAACTTAGACCAATCAATAATGTAAAATGTAAATGCTATTTTTTATACTGTTCATTTTTATTCTCGCATTTGTAAGAAATAGGTGAAAGATGCAAGAACTTTATCATCAATAGTCTTGTACTTTTTGAATTAAAAATTTACATTATTTCAAAGAACCTGTGAACAGGCAACAGGGTCTGGGTCTTAACTGCGGTATGATACCAGGAATAAGAAACAAAACAGCACTTTTTGTAAGATTAATGTCATTTTTTTCTCTGTTTTAGAAATTACGGTTACAAAAAGGCACATAGCTGGGCCTACGCATTAACGCACGCTTATTTTTCAATTTCAGAAGTTTTTTAAAAAAAATGCAATGAAAAGTCTAAGCGGGGTTAGGACTTATTAAGACTATTGTGCAAAATATCAAATCAGTAGTAATCCTAATAGAGTTTGAGATATACAAATTTTAGTGTTATAATTGTAATATGAAATTATGTCTAAATATGTACAATATTTGTATCAGATCTGTAAGACTGTAATCAATAATCATTATTCATCAATAGTAAATTAATGAAAAATGTATACTGAATTAACCTAGGTCACATGCAGAAATAAGGTATATGTTGAGATGTTTTGTATTTTTCAGTTATAAATATCTATAATCATGATAGTGTAGGCAAAATGATTTTTTCGTAAGTTGATCTTTTGATTATTAATTTATTTTGATGATTTATGGAAATTTTATGGAAGATATAAGTTATATTTTTCTAAAGCTGTGGTAAAAAAAAATTCCTAACAGGAAACAACTTCCACTATAACCGGAGCTAAATAAAAATAAACAACAAGGTCCCTCAACACAACAAAAATGAAAATGTTGCAGGCTTTGGTTTGATTGAGCCTGTTCATGGACGGTAGAGAAAATTCATGCTAATATCTATGCTGCGTATGCACTCTAAAACAATACAAAAATGTATGTTCAAGCTTACTTTCGTTACAAATAAATCTAGAATACCTATACTCAATAAAAGAACAACAACTGTTTTATGTCATATAAAAATGTGTTTGGGTATGCAAGTATCAGTATAGACTAGCTCCTAGGCTATGATATATCCTTTTACATTTTTATGATTGAATGTAATGAACTGAGCCAGTCTAGATCCAATGTCCAGTATCATTGTCTGATAATATTACAATCAGTTCTCTGTGAAAATATCTAAAATAGACTGGCTTTTGTCTCTGTGAAATTGAATTCGACAAAATATATGTTTATTATCAGTCTGTAGTGACTGGTCTAGTATCAGTTCTATAAGAAAATAACGCAAGAGTAAAATTGTCTTATTTTAATAAACTTTAACTAAACATTAATGGACCGTACTGTAGCTTCTAAATGATATTCCTATCATATCAATCCTTGATTAACTAGTTAAAAAAAAACAACAAAAAAACTTTATTATCACTAAAACAAAAAAGAATATATATACATTTACTAGAAAACAGAATGGTTCCATTTTGTGAAAGACTGACAATATTTATGAGAAAAACTTGAGCGACCCGTGTTTTCGAAAAAGAAACTGGAAAGCCAGATGCCTGACCAAGATATGCAATTTTCAATACAGAATGTTTATTCAAATGCTATCCGTTGGGACGTTGTTGTTGTTGTTTTGGATTTTAACACTGTTTTTTTTTAACAGTATTTCAGATTTGTAACGGCGGACAGTTAACCTAACCAGTGTTTTTAGATTATGTACCAGTACAAACATGTTCTCCGTAAGTATTAAACTGTCAACTTCCCCACATGAATTAGAGGTGGAGGATGAATGAGACACAATGTTGTTTTTTTTTCATCACGGAGAACATACTTCGCACCTGAGGATTGAACTTATGACCCTGCAACTCGTGATATCCCTATTGAGCTAAGAAGGCAGGTGATCCATTGAAACGGGAGTCGGAAATATATCCTATGTAGTTTAATTTCCCCCGTTTTTGAAACAGTACCCTGATCTATCACTCGAAAATTATTACCCGTATTTTGAAAACAATGGCAATTAAACTGTTGCCACCATCAACATGTTACATGTTTTACATACAATTTTTTAAATATATATCTTAATATATAGTAATAATAAGTTAATAGTGTGTGTGATATATATAGTAGCTGTTTCAGTCTCCTATAATTTTCTAATAGAATGGTTTTGCATATGATTTTAGGTTCCTATAAATTGTAAATATGAATTGTATTTCAAAATGAGAGCTAAATAGAGTATATATAATTATGTACTTACTCGGTCACTTACTTAACACACGTACATTCATGTAATCACACAGTCTCTAACTTAACACCCATACATGTATTATGTACTCACTTGGTCACTTACTCAACATCTGTATACTCATAAACTCCCTCATTCACTTACTCAACATAGGTACGCAACACCTGTACATGTATCCATGTACTCACTCACTCAGTTACTCAGTTACTCAACATTCGTGCATTCATGTACTCACTCAACACCCGTACATATCTTATGTACTTACTCGGTCACTTACTCAACATCTGTACACTCCTGATCCCACTCGGTCACTTACTCAGTTTTCGTACAATTATGTACTTAATCGGTCAGTTACTCAACTTCGTGCATTCATGTACTCACTCAACATCTATACATGTATTCATGTACTCACTTGGTCAGTTAATACAGCAGTACATGTGTTATGTACTTGCTTATTCAGTTGCACCACATTTATATATTCATGTACTCTCTTGCTCATTTGATATGCAACTCTCAGCTTTTAGCTAGTTTCACCTTGAACAGAGATTTTATTCATACTAGTTTTATAAAAGCACATTTGAATATGTATATTGTCTCTTGTAGTTCTAGTAAGAGCGGTCATTTACAAAACAATTGTTTTGTGCTGTATGTAAATTTATATGTTTGTAAATGAATGAGACGTAAATAAACTATAAAACTGTTAGCAGTCGAACTAATCTGACGCATACAGTTTGTTTTATATTAATTGTAACGGTCAAACTGTAATATAAAAAAAATATTGACCAGTGATTTATATAAGGACTCTTGTTTTAATGAATGTTATTTACCATAATTTTATCATTTGATCAGAGTCAAATTTTCAGTCATTTGCTGCTTTGAAATTGTTAACCGTTGGCAATTTTATTTGTACAAACCAGGAACTTGAAAGCTTAAAAACTATACGCTTTTGACCTAACACCACTGTTTCTATTTTTTCCGTGTTTTGTCACAGTTGTACTGGAGAAAGGAAATATGATGGTTTCTAGATGAATCAAACTCTATGATTGCATACTTACATTAGATCCCCTTAATTGTCATATAAAACACCGAGACTAGTACTGTATTCTAGAGATAAAAGAAGTATACAATTCATGATTCAGAACATAATTATAAGATGAGGTTTGAGTACACTGTCAGATAAAGGTCTCGAACCCACAACCCAGAGATAGGTGGATGAACATTTTTGCCTATGCACATGCGGCTTGGTGATGATTTATTTATTTATTTACATTTTGGTCACAGCATAATTAACAAATGTATATATTGCATTGTTTTTCGATAGATATATCCCTATTTAATAGGTTCAGGCACCGAAAATTAACCGAATCATACAGAGTATTTATGAGTGCTAGGTCAATACTTGCGGAGAATATATTGGTGCATTATATTTGTTTTATTGCATATGTAGACAAAACTTTCAAAGATTCTAAATTAAACAATTGTTGATAAAATAATGACAGGACATTAATATGCAAGTCAGTATAGTTTATTATTGAACTTATATGCTTTCAATGAAATTTAATACACTTTATTGAATATATATATCTGACAAATTCTAAAACTGTAAAAATCAGGAGATATAATTGTATGCTACTTCACAGAGAACTTAAGGAAAATTGAAAGTCTTGCAGTTCTTCATAGTTTTCTGCTGCTGGGGACCTGGGGACATGGGGACCCCATTTACATGAAATACAGGAAAAAACTGTCAGTAACAGTCAGAGAGAGAGTTATAAATAGCATGCTTCTGGGGACCTGGGGACCCTGATTTGCAAGGTATACAGAAAATTTGTTCTAGAAGTATTTGTAATAGTACCTAATATATCAAAAAGTAAATTATATACTAACTATACTAAATAAATAGAAATTAAAAGTGAACTTAGATGATCAGATCTGGGGACCTGGGGACATGGGGACCCTATATTGCAAGGTATATAGAAATACTCCATAAGTGGATCTATTTATAACAGTGATTAGTATATCTACTTAAAAATATCTCATATACTAACTATAGTTATTTACATACATTAAATATATGAACATCAAAACTAAGTTGGGGATGGGGATGAAACATATATAGGGTAAGCTTAAATTTGGTGTGGTCTTACACGAAGTTCTAGCCTTAATTTCACTATCAGTCACCAAAATAGTCATGCATGCTGTCATTTCTGACAGCTCTTGGTTGATTGGAGATACCTACCCTCCACAGTTATCATCTCTTAACCCTTATCATGCTGGACACAACTGATTCTGCTTTTGTGACCAGATCATCTGCACTGTTGGCCATTCAGTCAGTATCTTTTTGTTAAGCACCCTTTTAACAGTTAATGGTACTGTCCATATTGAAAGATGTACAAGTTCATTACAGAAATTTAGCAAGGTTAATTGAATGTATATTTTCACTTCAGAAACTTTACTCAAACAATGTTTTGTTTCCTCTTTTAGGGAAATTATGACATAACTGATATATCTAGTTTCGTCAGAAATGCCCCAGTTGAGTATACCTGTCCCTCTGACAGCTCTTGTTATGTTTGTTAACTTCATATAGTATTGTAGCAGTTTTGAATTTTCATTTAAATAACACAGAATATTTATTTGAATACAAGATATTTTTTATTCACAGTTATTTTCCAGTATAGACAGGGACTGATTTAAGGATAACATGGTGTAATAGCCATATTTCATATCTTGTAACTGGATGGTAATATTTAAATGAAATTTGGTCACTTTAAAGACATTCAAAATTTAAAACGTTTCACCGAGACATTTTTCAAATTTTATCATTTTTGGGGGAGATAATCGGTATTGAAGTTAACATTGATGCCTATGGGCAATATATAATTTCTTTGATTATGAGAATCTGAACTTGAATTTCGAGAAAATTTTGCGGTAGAAAGCTGCATTATCTGATTCTGATACAAATATCAAAAAAAAAATCCAAAATTCCCCGTAGGGAAAAAGGAGAAACTCATGTTTTCTAGTTTTCAGGGGAGATAATTCATGAAAACCCAAAATTATCAGGGGAGGTAATGTAAAGAAAAATTTTGAGAACTGTCACTGTATAACTTGTCAATATGCACCTTATTTCTTTCATTTCACATTTTTAAAGCTTACATTATCAAGTTGTATGTACGCTTTTAGTGAACTGAGGCCTATTACACCATGTTATCCTTAAGGTAGCAGGGTACACTTTCGAATTTTGGCCCCTGTCAATATTTGTTATAAATAGAACATCGTGATTTTGGATGTCTGTAAATTAAGGTGAGAGATAATGATTATTAATTCTTTAGAAAATTTATACAGCCGACACATGTAAAATTCTGATGTCAGTTGGAAAACTAACTGCTGGTAGCTTTGTATGATCAATGAGACACCTTTTCGCGGAAAAATTCAAATCACGGAAGGGTTCTGTGCTTGTTGATTGATACTCAGGAACATTTTCGTTATTTTGTGAAAAAACGAGCTGGATGTGCCCCCATTCCGTTTATGTCCTGACGTTCAGTAAGGACCATTAAACTGAGAAATGCAATAAAATTGGACATTGTTCTTGCAGCGGGATCATTGTAGGCTGTTCAAAAGGTGCTAAATTGATGATTTTGGCATGCTATTTTTCATGGATGGTGTAAACCTTCCGTTTCGATAACTTTCTTTATTCTTGTATGACAATCCTGATCTTGCCATTAATCAAAAGCACAAAACATGCACGCAATTTATAAAATGGCCACCCTAATTTTGTTCATAGGGGAAGTGCAATATTGCGATTCGCTACATGTAAGACCGTCCGTGCCCAAAATTTTCGCATCTAAGTGTACCTTGCTACCTTAAGGAAAATCTGCCAAAATTAAATTTTGAAAGAACTCTTAAATTTGTGCGGTTTCAAATAGTTTAGAACCTCTTCTTCGATATTCTAAACTTTCTGGGCACTTAAAACTTTACCTGACGGCACAGCAGCTCAAAAATGTTACGGTGAGGACACATAAAAGCATAAAAGTCAATATACACGCATAAGATTTTTTTAGATTCTAGCTCCAGTAACAAGGTTCTGGTACTGTAAAAACATCATTTTTATCGTTATTAACCCACACAGCGCATATTTGGCCCACCAGCTATGCATTTCGTCAATCAGGGGGATGGTCGGACGGTGGGGACCCCATGAAATAGGAAAATAGGGGGTGGGGACATTTTATTTTCGCAAAATGTTGCAGAATTGCCCTTATATCATTCCTAATGACAAAATACATTAAATCATGTCAGAAAATGGTAAAAACGGATGTATTGTACGTTCTTTGTCTCGTAGCGACGATTTGTAAATTTTGGCTAAATATGTGCATTAGGGGTGGGCAAGTTTAGAGCCTCTCATACAGACGTCTTTTCATGTTATAGAAAACATTTTTATTTGGTTGAATTTGCGAAAGACTTATAAAAAGTCAGAACAAGTAAAACCCTCTTTTGTTCATTAACTGAAAAATCTTAAGGTAGCAGGGTACACTTTCGAATTTTGGCCCCCGTCAATATTTGTTATAAATAGAACATCATGATTTTGGATGTCTGTAAATTAAGGTGAGAGATAATGATTATTAATTCTTTAGAGAATTTATACAGCCGACACATGTAAAATTCTGATGTCAGTTGGAAAACTAACTGCTGGTAGCTTTGTATGATCAATGAGACACCTTTTCGCGGAAAAATTCAAATCACGGAAGGGTTCTGTGCTTGTTGATTGATACTCAGAAACATTTTCGTTATTTTGTGAAAAAACGAGCTGGATGTGCCCCCATTCCGTTTATGTCCTGACGTTCAGTAAGGACCATTAAACTGAGAAATGCAATAAAATTGGACATTGTTCTTGCAGCGGGATTATTGTAGGCTGTTCAAAAGGTGCTAAATTGATGATTTTGGCATGCTATTTTTCATGGATGGTGTAAACCTTCTGTTTCGATAACTTTCTTTATTCTTGTATGAGAATCCTGATCTTGCCATTAATCAAAAGCACAAAACATGCACGCAATTTATAAAATGGCCACCCTAATTTTGCTCATAGGGGAAGTGCAATATTGCGATTCGCTACATGTAAGACCGTCCGTGCCCAAAATTTTCGCATCTAAGTGTACCTTGCTACCTTAAATATAATGTATAAATTTGATTCCATGATTGAAGGGAGATAACTCAATTTAAGATTTTCCTACTGAACTTTATTATGGTAATGTTACAATTGCTTTTCTGCAGATATCACAATAAAAGGTTAATATACTGCAAATATTTGTATGCCTTGTATGAATGATTTTTGTTGTGTTTTTGTAGAGAAGCCACGGGAAAACAAAGTAAAAAAGCTACATGTATACAAAAGATTCCAGACATACAGAGCTGTAGATCTTTGTAGGATCTTGTTGTGAGGTGTAGGGAGCTGCCAAGCAGATGGAATGTATAATGTAAGAGACTAAGTATTGATGATTTAAGTTTGCATTCTTAAACTAGGTTCTATCATTAGGTAAAATGAGATTAAACATAGATGCCACATAATGTTTGTTTGACCTGTAGTGCGTTTTCAGGTATACAGTTCAAGGATGTGACATTGTGCAAACCAGAATATAAATACAACAGTGATTTAACTAGACATAAATTTTTTACATGTATATATATTTTAGCTTACCTGAGCATAAAGTGCTGGGGGTGAGCTATTGTGATCTCTCACTGTCCGTCATTCTGTTTCGTCATTCTGTTAGTTTGTCCGTCCATCCTTAATTTTATGTCCGTTCCATAACTCTGTCATTCATCAAGGGATTTAATATTACTAGATCATACACAACACCCAGATCCCTAGCTCAAAGGTCAAGGTCACAATTGGAGGTCAAAGGTCAACAAGGCTTTTTTCCTGTCCAGTACATAACTATACATGCCATCCATGAAGGGATTTTTATATTACCTGGCACAAATGTACCCCATAATAAGACGATGTGTCATGCACAACATTCAGACCCCTGGCTCAAAGGTCAAGGTCACCCTTGGCAGTCAAATGTTAACAATGGCATGGACAGGGTCTGTTTCGTGTCCGGTCCAGAAATCTGTTATCCCTAGAAGGATTACAATTTTACTTGGCATAAATGTTCTCCATAATCAGACGACATGTCATGCGCAACACCCAAAACACTAGCTTAAGGGTCAAGGTCACACTTAGAGATAAAAGTCAATAGGGTTTTTTTCCTTTCCGGTCCATAACTTTGTTAATCAAAACAGGATTTAAATCTCATTTGGGACAAAATTCACCTGGATGAGACAACATGTCGTGCACAAAACCCCAACCCTTAGCTGAAAGGTCAAGGTCACTGTTGGAAGTCAAAGGCCAACAGGGCTTTTTTCCTGTCCAGTCTGTAACTCACTAATCCTTAAAGGGATTTTAATATTACAGATTTACCCCATGACAAGACGATGTGTCATGTGCAACACCCAGACCCCTAACTCAAAGGTCAAGGTCACACTTGGAAGTCAAAGGTCGATAGGTTTTATTTAGCTCACCTGAGCAGGGTGAGCTATTGTGATCGCTCAGTGTCCAGCGTCCGCCCAGCCAGCTGGCCATCATCTGTCCACACTTTCCTTTAAACAGCATTTCCTCCTAAACCACCAGGCCATTTTTAGCTCAACTTTTCGAAGAAAAAGTAGAGCTATTGCACTCACTCCGGTGTTGGTGTCGCCTTTGGTTAAAGTTTTTGATCAAGTCAAATATCTCTGTTACTATCAAATCTATTAACTTGAAACTTTAAATACTTTTTTTACTATCAAAGTCTACACCAGGAGAAACAATCCCATAACTCTGATTTGAATTTTATAATATATATGCTGTTCACGAAGTACGTTTATCATACATATACTGTAACGAGCCAGACGTTTCAGAAAAGTGTAGCACAGATATCCGGCCACTAGAAATAAGTCAGAAAGAAAATAATCTTTTGAATAATATTATTTGGTAAATGTATTTCTGAAGTAATGAAAGTCTTTAAGTGTATTATACCAAGATAATGAATAAAATGAAATTCACCAGTTCGTGTTTGAACTTTGAAGTCCACCCTTTGCACTGGTATAAAGTTAAGCGTCAGTTAATATCAGGGACCACTGTGGAATTAAGAGGATGAATACTTTCCTTTTTGTTGCATGGCTTACTTTGTATGTCATTGTGTTTGTTATTTGTTATAGCATGTGCATCTTATTGATAATGCTTCGTTTTATGTACACTTTTATAAAAATAAATCTAATCTAGTCCATGAATATTGTCGAAATTTTAATCGAATCAAATATTCTGAATTAAGATAACTTTTAACACCAGCGGAGCTTAAAACTTTAGTTTTATTTCCCTGAAATAAATAAATAGTAAGAAGCACAATTTAACAGTTATTTCTCATGCGTAATACGAAAGGTTTTACGAAAGTGCATCTCATTTTGTTCTGTTTTTAGCTCACCTGTCACGAAGTGACAAGGTGAGCTATTGTGACCACTTGATGTCCGTCGTGCGTCGTGCATCAACAATTTCTAAAAAAATCTTCTTCTTGAAAACCACTGGGCAGAATTACACCAGACTTCACAGGAATGATCCTTGGGTGGCCCTCTTTCAAAATTGTTCAAAGAATTGAATTCCATGCAGAACTCTGGTTGCCATGGCAACCGAAAGGAAAAACTTAAAAAATCTTCTTGTCCAAAATCACAGGGCCTAGGGCTTTGATATCTGGTGTGTAGCATCATTTAGTGGTCCTCTATCAAAATTTTTCAAATAATCCCCCAAGGGTCAAATATGGCCCCGCCCTGGGGGGTCACATGGTTTATATAGACTTATATAGGGAAAACTTTGAAAATCTTCTTGTACAAAACCACATGGCCTAGGGCTTTGATATTTGGTATGTAGCATCATCCAGTGGTCCTCTACCAAGATTGTTCAAATTATCTCCCTAGGGTCAAATATGGCCCCCGCCCCGGGGGTCACTTGGTTTATATAGACTTATATAGGGAAAACTTTGAAAATCTTCTTGTACAAAACCACATGGCCTAGGGCTTTGATGTTTGGTATGTAGCATCATCTAGTGGTCCTCTACCAAGATTGTTCAAATTATCCCCCTAGGGTCAAATTTGGCCCCGCCCCGGGGGTCCCAAGTTTTACATAGACTTATATAGGAAAAAAAGTTTGAAAATCTTCCTGTCTGAAACCACAACACTTAGACCTTTGATATTTGGTTTGTAGCATTGTCTTACGGTCCTCAACCAAAATTTTTCAAATATACCCCTTGGGTGAAAAGAGGCCCAGCCCTGGGGGACCCAAGTTTTATATAGACTTATATAGGAAAAAGCTTTAAAAATCGTCTTGTCTGAAACCATACGACCTAGGCTTTTGATATTTGGTATGATGCATTGTCTAGTAGTCCTCTACCAAAATTGTTCAAATTATGCCCCTGGGATTAAAAGAGGCTCTGCCCTGGGGTCACTTAGTTATTATGTGAGTTATATAGGAAAAATAATTAAAAAATCATCTGATCCTATTTCCAAGACTGTTTAATTATAATTACCTGATGACCCCAAGTAATATGATGTCGCTTGACTGTGACCTTGACCTACTGACCTACTTTCTTGTTTCAATTACTTCCCTTTTATGTTACTATAAATAGCTTATTTAGTAACTTTTTTTATTATTGGCCATAGGGAAAAACCGAGACCACTTTTCTGTGGTACAACATGGATGGTACCTCCATGTTTAGGTGTATTTTGACATATCTGTACCTTGTAAGAATTTTTTTTTCTTTTTGGTTAAATTCTTCCCTTTGTTGTTCCTGTCCTTTGGACTTAGATATTTTTTTCTTAGGACTTAGATTTATTTTTAATTTCTTCCCTTTGTTGTTCCTGTCCTTTGGGCTTCATCAGTCAAAATTTTGCTCCTATCCTCCTCTGATGTAATCCTTAGGGCATGAAACTACTGGCCTGATTTGAAAATAATTTTATTTGAAGTAACTTTAATAAAATTTCAACTATATTTTCTCATAATTCTTTTGATTGATCTTGATTATGATTTTTGACCTTCTTGTCCTTAAGTGCAATGATAACAGGTAAGCAATATAGGGCCATTTTGGCCCTCTTTTTGATTTTTGTCATTTACCAGTAGGGTCATTTGCATATCGGGATAGGGTAGATTGTTCTTATTTCTATTTCTACCTCCGCAAAGGTGTATATAGAAGTATACAGCAGGATATCTTAACATACCAAATAAGTCATGTTTATATCACATATATTATTGCAGTCTGTACTCATATTTAACTTTGAACCTGACATCCTTTTTATCATAGAAATTAACATAAATAACTGGGGCGATATAGTCAATAGATCTACTTTCCTTTCATGCTGGTTAAGCTTTTGAAACTGTAATGTCTGTATATATAGCCAAAGTGTCCTTGATAGACATCAAATTTTTAATTTCTTCAGGAAGGGTTGTACAAAAAATGTCATGGCACTTCGTAGTAAACACCCAAGATAAGATTAAGTCATATTAGTGCCATTGCCCAATGCAGTTTGAAGGATAAGGCCATTAATAAAATAAGACGTCAAAGTGTATAAGCATAACGCTGATATATCTATCCTGAGCCAGGGGTCAAATTTAGCAACATTTTCTACTAGCTAAAAGTAGCTAGTGCCCATTTTGTTCACTAGCTAAAATGAAAAGATACCGGCTAATGTTAAGCAATAATATTTAATTACTTTATTAATATTTTACTGGCCAAAACCTACTGATTAATCTCTGTAAGTAGCCAGTCACAAAAAAAAATTCTATTAGCTTAAAATAGCTAGTGCCATTTTTATCCACTTACAAGCTAAAGTCAAAGCCTTCCATGTTAACTTGATGCAAGCTGCAATCATGCATTATTTCAGAGTTTTGTTGAACAATGAAATATCATTTATAAACATAAATGATAACATTCCTTTCATGCAGAAAAATGTATACCTGCAGAACAAATTTTATTAAACCTTTGAAGACATTTGCTTTGTATATTATTGACTAGATGAAATTAGCTAGTACAATCCAAGCCCACTAGCTATTCTCAAATTCTACTAGCATTTGGCTTGTATGCTTGTCTAAATTTGAACCTTGTGAGCAAAACTCAGCACCACGTTATTCATGTATGGCAAGATAGATCTACTATGAATTTGCTTTGCAGCGAGTTCTGGGTCGTAGAATAACCATGAAGCAGCAGATGTTTTTGAGGTCAAGTTAAAATTGTTCAGTGACAGAACTGGATTTATATGAGGCTTGTCTCCAAACTGTATTACCTTTGGATCAGGTGTCATGATATTAAGGATAAAACCTCAAGTGGGGTTACACGTTCTGTAATGTTTACCACTACACCAGCGCTTCCAAACGGCATACACTTATTTGTGGAATGGAATGAGATATTTATTCCATTCCAGTATCTCATTCTATTCCAATCCATTCCAAACTTCCATTCATTTTTGGAATGGAATTATAACATAATGTGAAACATGCTGGTATCATTTATCACATTTTGTGATTTGAAGTTTTAATAGTCTTTGATATAGTCTGTGAAATGTTAAAAATACAACACACTCATTCACTGTAAACATTAGTAATAATTACAGTAACAAATTTGAACTAATTTGTCATAAAAAACAATAAAAAAAACAATAGTAGCATGATACATATATACTTTTATAACATATGTGAAACATGCTGGTAATGCCCCAGAATATTTAAATTAAATCCTATACAAGTATTATCTGAATAATACATATCAAGGGTAAACCAGCGTACTTCGAGTATTATGCACTGTCTTGACAAGTAGTCTGAAGCTGGCATGTTCTAATCTCTGGCCTGGCCTGGCCTGGCCTGGCCTGGCCCGATGAGCTCTATTTTCGACTGGGCCGGGCCAGGCCAGGCCAGGCCAGGCCAGGCCAGATTTTATTATACATAAGAGAAATGAATGGCATAAAATCTAAATATACAATTACAATAGCAGGCAGTATTAACCTGCATTGTTTACTTGCTGCATGTCAACCAGTCCCCTGGAGAATCATTAATTAGCCGTCATTCATCTTATTTGAAATACAGATTTGCACTGAAGATAATGGTGTAACTAAATGATAACTACCCATTTTTTCTGTAATCAAATTATTTAAAGTCAACTTTAACACTTGGTTTTAAAACTAATGGCTAATTTCATTGATAAGTTTACCTGCTGCAATATAACTGAATATTTACATGCAATTAGAACACATCTCTTTGGGATTTACAGGTTGTGTCCCTACTATCCTTAGCTGACCTTTTAACTGTTCAGTTGAACTTTTAATGTGTTTGGTTTAGTTAAGCTGATGGTCAATTTATGGAAGAGTAATGAAAATAATATTCATTAATTGTGGGACCTCTAATTCATTGTCAGGGTGTTGGCATTTTAGATTATTGATATTTTTCTTGCACAAAAAAAATAATGGTGCATTGTATTTATGTTATTTCTAAGTGATATATTTCATGCTAAAAGATGCTCTTGAGCCTGTTTCACAAGACTTTGTATGATTTTTTTTCCACATACTTAGATCAATATAAAAACAATCTTACAAAAATATTCAGTATGTGTATAACCTAGACTACAAAATTTATATATCGCTTCCCCGCATCATACTATCCCAGGTTCTAGAACGGAGGTAGCATAATTTTAGAAATTGAAAGTTGTTGTCCGTTAGTATTGACAGGTGCCACTCTTTATTTTACATCATATTTGTAACCTGAAAATATCTAAATTGACCAAAATAACATGCAAAGTTTACCAATGGCACAGTGGCGTAGTGATAAGTTCTCCGACTTTCACACATGTTACCGTGGGTTCGATTTCAATTCAGATTGTTTTCATTAAATCAATATAATGTCATGTTATTGATACTGGTTTTATTCTTACAACATTTTATGGTAATAACTTGTATGTAGAAGAATGTCAAATACTTGTGTATTTCTTTCAATAAATGAACAATAAATCACGATAAGTGATAATTTTCCTGCATTCTAAGTTTACAGAGGAAATTTTAAAAAAAATGATAATGAAAATGGTCAAAGAGGTGTTTCGAACTTACAGTCCCGAGATTGGTAGCTGAACGTTTTGTCAGCACAGCTTTATCTGCATGTAGGACCTGGCAGTAAAGAAATGTTTATATTTTATTTGGTTTTCAATATTTATATTTTTATTTATGTTTGGGCACAACTTTTTTTTTACGGAAGCATACAAAATGTATTCTTGAGTGCTAGTTCAATAATTTCGGACAATACTAAATAATAGACAAAATAATAAAATTAGTTAGTTTATTCAATTTGGGGAAAACCAAACCACCAGTCAAGGGTCAATTGAGGTGGAGATCCCCTGATAATAGTCATAACAATTAATCAGTTATCACCTTTAAATTAGACATAATAGGTATGTTAGCTACAGGCTTATTCCCATGTGTATAATTTTACAGAGTGGGAGTTCAAAATGTATTTATATAATGTCTGAAATATCCAAACTTATTCCAAAAGTTAGATTTTAAAGGTGCTATAGAAATCACTTTCATGAAATTGAAATCTATGGCCTGGCCTGGCCTGGCTCAGTCGGAAATTGGGCTCATCGGACCAGGCCAGGCCAGGCCAGGCCAGAGATTAGAACATGCCTCTGAAGCTATGGGATCTAATCTTGTCATGCCGTTTTTCATGATGCTGTGTCCTCACCTACACAGTACTCTGTATCAGTTCAAATGGAATAAAAATGTCTGGCTTTGGATCCAAATGAGTGTGTTGTGGTTTGTGTTTTGGAGTTTAACTCCCTGATTCAACCTTTTTTCAGTCATATCAAATTATATTGTCAAGGCGGTTAGTTTAGTGACATACCGTTTCTGGGCAAGCTACCGCAGTTTACCAGTACTTGGTACACAATTTCCCATACGAAGTAACAATTTCCCTTATTGGAACAGAGGTAGGGGGTGATAGCCATAGAAGAAACTCCCTGACTAAATGCCATGGGAAATGCTCCGACTCGGATTCGGGATCGAACACAGTCCCCCCACATGAGGGCCAAGGTTCCAAATGAATATCAGAATAAATAACCTGTCCCAATGTTTTAATGTTTAAAAGCAAAACAAATAATCCATTCTGATAAAATAAAAATCAGACCCAAAAGGGATCTAATGACCTTGTTATTCCTGGCAAAACAACAACAACATACCCATGTGAATAATTTCAAATATAACAATAACATAACTGTGAGATAAATTTCTGCAAGTCATATCCCTGGAGATTGTCTAACAGTTCAATGAACCAATTCAGTCTAGCTGAAGTTGAACTTTGGTTTGGCAATTTGTTACAAAGGGCAATGAGATATGACCTAAAGATGTAAACAAATCAGTAAGTTTTGGAATGGAATGGAATGGAATGAGATACTGGAATGGAATGGAATGGAATAAGTATCTCATTCCATTCCACAAATAAGTGTATGCCCTTCCAAACTGGTGTTCTCTCTGGCATGTTCTAATCTCTGGCCTGGCCTGGCCCGGCCTGGCCTGGCCCGATGAGCTCTATTTTCGACTGGGCCTGGCCAGGCCAGGCCAGATTTTATTATACATAGAGAAATGAATGGCATAAAATCTAAATACATATACAAATCTGTATACAATTACAATAGCAGGCAGTATTGACCTGCATTGTTTACTTGCTGCATGTCAACCAGTCCCCTGGAGAATCATTAATTAGCCGTCATTCATCTTATTTGAAATACAGATTTGCACTGAAGAAAATGGTGTAACTAAATGATAACTACCCATTTTTTCTGTAATCAAATTATTTAAAGTCAACTTTAACACTTGGTTTTAAAACTAATGGCTAATTTTAATGATAAGTTTGCCTGCTGCAATATAACTGAATATTTACATGCACTGAGAACACATCTCTTTGGGAATTGTAATTACAGGTTGTGTCCCTACTATCCTTAGCTGACCTTTTAACTGTTCAGTTGAACTTTTAATGTGTTTGGTTTTGTTAAGCTGATGTTCAATTTATGGAAGAGTAATAAAAATAATATTCATTATGGGACCTCTAACTCATTGTCAGGGTGTTGGCATTTTAGATTATTGATATTTGTCTTGCACAAAAAAAAATAATGGTGCATTGTGTTTATGTTATTTCTAAGTGATATATTTAATGCTAAAAGATGCTCTTGAGCCGGTTTCACAAAACTTTGTAGGATTTTTTTTCCACATATTTAGATCAATATAAAAACAATCTTACAAAAATATTCAGTATGTGTATAACCTAAACTACAAAATTTATATATCGCTTCCCCGCACCATACTATCCCAGATTCTAGAACGGAGGTAGCATTATTTTAGAAACTGAAAGTTGTTGTCCGTTAGTATTGACAGGTGCCACTCTTTATTTACCCCACTGTGGACAACAATAATTTCCTAGGCCGTTTCAAACATAATTAGACGATCCGTTGACCACGGTAGCATATTCCTGTCACAAGATAACTTGGTAGATTATCTCGGTAGTCGAAATTTCCTTGCAATCTTATTGCGATAATTTACATAATTATCTCGATGTTTTTTGCATATGTACACAGAGCTGCCATTTATTAGCTAGGTAGTTATCTCGATACTTAAAAAAATTACCTTGATATTTCATTTTTTTTTCTGAAAAAAATTATCTTAATAGTATGGTGGAATATTTCTGCCACGAGACAGCTAGATAGCTATCGCGAAATCTTGATAAAGCGAAGTTTTCTGAAAAGATTATCCCAATAGTTGAAAGTTTTCTGGTAAGTTTTTCTCAATAGCAAATAAAAAGCATATCTAGTAAAAAATTAATTTATTGCGATAATGTCTTCAGATTATTGCACAATTTTGCTGGCAAGTTCAAAACTATACCGTGATAGCTACCAAGCGTGTCTCGGCAAGTTCAAGCATTAACTCGAAATATTGTGCTAAAATATTTTTGGGAAGTAAATAATCTAGAAAAAATATTTGTTGCTGAAATGATTTCAGAAAAATGCATATTTCCGGGAAAATTTACAGTGTTATCATGATAGCTACCTAGCTATTTCGTTGTAGAAATATGCCGCCATACCATACAATAGTGTAAAATGTCCTGGTAAGAAAAGGCATTATCTAGAAAGTATAATTCATCGCGACGGACTAAAAAATGTACAAATTTGCTGGAAAGTTTAGAATATTATCGTGCCAGCTGTCTAACTTTCTCGTGGCAGTTCCGAGCATTAAAGCGAAATTTTGTGGTAAAATGTTTTTCAGGAAATAAAGAAAATATCATTTATTGCTGTAATATTTTAGTAAAGATTATTATCATAATTGCTGTTTTGCTATCTCGTGGTAGAAATATGCCACCATAGTTTACATTACTGTAACAAAACGAGCAACTACTGCCTCTAAAAGTACACGAGGTATTTTTTTTATCAATTTGAATGTATTGCGCTGTAACATATCGACTTCAGTATATCATATTTATTGTTACAAAGCACAGGTTTTTGTTTATTTCTGGTTCAGCGCAGTTTTTCAACAGTTTTCAGTTAGTCTTTATGGATCATGTAACAATATTAACCTAATCACCATAAACGACTGCAAATTAGAGGTAGAGGACAAATGATCCAGATATATTGTCTTAGAGAACATACGTCACTTCTGGGGATCGACCTCACCGCTCTGCGACTCGTAGATTTGCGCGTTTCCTATTGAGCGGGGGGTTTGGATAACTTTTAATATTTTTTAGTATTTCGTTTCCCTATCTGCAAATACTGCATAGAAATGAACATACTAGGTCATAAAGCGAGAGCTGAATATGTAAATGGATTTTACTATGCAATTATTATTTGTTTCAAATAACCTAAAGTCAATTATTAACTTAGATAGTGATGAAAATAGCAGAAGGCAAAAATCGCCTACCCGGTTAGAAAATTTGCTCCTATCCGTCGGCTGTTATTTGTAGCTTTAAAGTTAAACTTCTTATTAAGTATTAAAGTATTCAATTTTTAACGCCCGGCTGCACGTGAGCGAGGGTTATCGAATTTCAAAATTAACACGATTCGTGCCTGGTGGATACGGTAAAAGCAGGTATTGCAAAATATATTTTACCATCGTACCTGTACTAAAATTTGACTTATTCTAGTATATTTTAATCCTGGATTACTTGTTGATATATGATCTATATAGTTTTTACACGTATCTTGTTTATAAAGAAAAGGATCAATTTTCAGACTGCACCAGTGGCCATGAGGTTATAGTTGTCTACTTAAAAGGTTTTTTATTCATCGTTGAACGTCGACGAAACTGCCCAACTAGCATGGATAGATTAACTTCTTTTCAATCTTGCAGTCCAGTTTAAATAATCATCTAGTACTGAACACAAGTCGGGGAGATCAGTCGAAAGTTTAGGGAATCGAATCCAGACAGCCAGAACTTAGCATATACTGCTAACAATTGCAACAATAAGCCCACTCCATAAATAATGTACACCCTTTCATAACATTTGACATATACTAGCGTAGACTTGACATATTGCTAGCGTAGACAGCTTGCATCGCTTATTACCTAAACCTGTCAAACCCTTGGAAGAGTAATAGTGCTGGCTTGAAGATAACCTGGAACGTTGATGACTGCAGGATGGTTGTTACACTTATTATTATTATTATTATTACTATTAATATATCAAATTTATATAGCGCCCTTTTCATGATAAACACGTTCAAAGGCGCTTTATGTATAGCAAAAGCAGCCACCCAGGGCGCGAAATTCATCTACTCGTAAAGACAGAGCGATCTGACCAGAGGGACAGAGTGAGATAAAGCCCCCAGAACAGACAGGGAAAAATCATTTTAGATACAGGCCTGTCTGGCTAACTTAGCCCAGCTCTTTGCGAATAGACAGTCTGGTTCTTTAACGTGTCCGGTGTATAGCACCGATACACGCGAAGCTGACTTTTCTGGGAAGAACCAGTACAGGCCTCTTTGTTCGGTGGGAGACACTCAAGAGCATCTCAGAAATTTCCAGTGCCTGGACCGGGAAACGAACCCCGGACCTCTGGATTGACAGTCAAGCGTGTTACCACTAGACCGGCTCACCTTATAGTGGTCTGCCCATACACACGAGCTTTGCGAATCAAAAGAAGACAATGATCTAACAGAGTAATCATTTTTTCTAGCTGATTGCTGGTCGGTGGGCCATCTTGACCAGGTTGTACGGCTAGTGTTTAAACTGAGCTATATCCAGTTTTGTTTAAGGAAACTCGAGTGTTTGCGCAGCTGAGTTCTTTCTGAATGCGTCCGTTTTTTTCTGTTTGCAAAAACAAATGAAAAAATGAAAAAAAAGTCTCTGTTAGTATAACTACCTTCCTGTCCTATTATTCACAAAACGTTTTGCTTTTTCCTTTACCTTTTGAATCGCAACATCCCAGTATAGTCCATTTTGTTTCCTCACATTTTCAAAAATGTCAAGAACAGGCCAACAACGCGAAAGCACGCCCATACGTAAACACAGAACATTTCCGACTTTATAGAACGCATTGACTAAACCACTGCCTTACAAGTTAAGTAATATGATTTTCTAAAATGAATTTTTTAAATTTATTTACAATGAAATTTCTGATGAGCGTCTAGCGGTACTGCTGTGTCAAAAGTGTATCCAGTATTTGTACTATTTTGCGCAGTGTTAGGTAAGGGTAAAAAGCTATGACAAAATTTTCACCTACATACATAGTAAACTTACCAACACCATATACATATATAATAAAAAAATTAAATAACTTAAGTAATAAGCATTAATTTCAACTTTATGCTGTAACTGGTGTCGCGGGTGGATTTGGACGGGTTTCGTCACCCTTTCCACTAAAACCCGGCGACCGTACGTCATTCTTTACAGTCTAAACTTGAGACTAAAATTATTTAAGAAGAATTTTTAGGCTGCCTTCACTCGTCTAACATCAGAAGTATTTATAACTGCAGCCGTGGAACTCACATTAATTTTCAGTTTTGAAAGCTTAAAAACTGCAGTGTGTCAAATATTAATAGGCTAAACTGCAAGTTATTGCGCCATTTGAGGTTAAAATGCTCAATATTTTGTCTGGGGTACCCCTCCAGGCTCCCTAGAAATTCCATCTTAACCAAAGTCCTAGAACCGTCTCCTGATTGTAGCTTAAACAGACTTGTGCCATGAATCACAGAACAAAACTTTACCATTCTGTAACTTACCTACAGTTGAGACAACTTTTTGGATCGCTTCTGAAAACATCGTTGTCCTGTCAGTTCTGTGGTATATCTGCTGGCTGAAACGTTCGTCTTTAGAAAGTTGATAGTTTCTACATAAACATGTTATTGAAATTATCATATGAATCTAGTTATAACTTGCTATAATATTTTCATTCATCACGAAACGAGGTATTTTTAAAAAACAACAACAACAACAACAACAACTTTTTCTACCCTAATTCTGATAATTTGTTTGTTTGTTTTGGGGTTTTTAACAGTATTTCTGTAATGTAACGGCGGACAGTTAACCTAACCAGTGTTCCTGGATTCTGTACCAGTACAAACCTGGTTCTCCGCAAGTAACTGCCAACTTCCCCACATGAATCAGAGGTGGAGGACGAATGATTTCAGACACAATGTATTTTATCAAATCATCACGGAGAACTCACGACCCCGCGTAGATAACTGAATGCGAGAGGTATTCTTAGTTCACTTTTTGGTGGCAGATTAACACTGATACTGTTTAGAATATGAGGAAAATTCAAGCCGAGACCTGTATAATGTATGCTCAGGTAGATCTGTCATTGACTTTCAAATTAATGAACAACTTAATAAGTGTCGCATTATGGGACCTGAGGACACCTGGGGAAGTAACATCTGACGCGGTTCTCTTCTTCTTCTTCTTCTTTGTACGCAACTACGCTGTCAGACCAGTAGCCACGATGAAACTTGTGGTTTTACCGCAAATTCTCGATGCCTCCATACAGTTTCTGCTGGACTGAGGTATCTATCTGCCAAGTCGCAGCTCGCTCCTAGTCATGCCTTTTACATTTCTGGAGTATATGCTCCGTAGTCTGTGATCTTCCTCACCACATGGACAGGTTGGTGATGGTGCCAGTCTGTATTTCTTGTACATGTGAGCATCGAGCTTATAGTGCCCTGAGCGAAAGCCTAACCAGCATCACTTGTTCAGGCTGATCAAGGAGATGAAAAGCATCTTCCTCTGTCCTTGGTATCGTTAATGCCTTGATGATGGTGACGTTCTCCTTATAGCTCACATGTGTTGGTTGTTGTTCTGACTGAGCTCCTAGCTTAGCCAATTGGTCTGCCTCTTCATTGCCTGCAAGTTCACAATGGGATGGAATCCACTGAAGTGTTAATTTGTAGGTTATACTCAGGCTCTGTATTCTCCTGGCTAGCTGTGGAGCTTAATTTATTGTTGATCAGAGCTTCCATGACAGACAGCGCATCTGTGAGAAAGAAGACTGAGACGGCCTTCATGAGTGCTTCAGTATCTGCCTTGTAATTGCTGCAGTGTGTGGCGCATGTGGCTGATCCGTCTGTATAGACATGAGTCTATGTTTCCGGAGGATAGTCTTCATTGATCATAGCCAGTGTGAGGCTCTTCCGAATACCTTCATCCTCTTGTTTTCCGCGGTCAAGATGAGGAACAGCAAGTCTCACAGTCACTGAAGACAGATCATTCGCTAGAGGGTTTATAATGTCTTCTCTACCTAGGGGAGTCGTTGGTATGTTCAGCTTAGTTTCGAACTCTCGATCGAGTTTCTTTGCCCCATGAACGAAACTGCTACGTTTGAGCCATTTTTTGGTGTAGCCATCCAACTTGGCTTTCATGCGATGGTCTTGAAAAGACATGAACTTCTCTGCTTGAAGCAGGACCTTCGCATGTCTCGTGTCTTGTAACGGCTGTGTACCAGTTAGCCTCTCCATGAAGGAGATCGGTTTAGACTTTGTAGCACCTGTCATGATCCGCAGTGCTTGGTTTTGAACCTTGTCTAGAGCCTGTTGGTTAGTTTTGGCAGTAGTGGATTAGGCAGTTGAGCTATACTCTAAATGAGGTCTCACTGTTCCCTGATACACTGTCTTGAGTATGTGCTCATTTGCTACCCGCGTTGTTCCAGCAAGTTTACGCATCATGGCAAGCTTCCTACGGGCCTTCCCTTCTGCTTGACTAATGTGGGGTCTCCAGATAGCCGTTTGTCAAAGGTCACTCCAAGGTATGTTGCCTCGTCTGCTTCAGTCAGCGAAGTATTTCCCATCTTGATTTTACCCGCCCTCTGCTTTGACGCGGTTCTCATTTGTTTACCAAATCGTTGTACCACTAATGTATACAGAAAAGTCTTGCCAGCGGTTGTTACGTTGGTGTTGAAACAATCTTTCTGTGATAAAGGAAGTGCTTGATGATTCCTCTAGATACCGGTAGCCAACAAGTGTAACTAGGGATCAACAGTATTTCAATGTATTAATAAAATACAACAGGCAACGTTTCAGCGGTAAGAGGTATATTTCCTTAATATTAACTATAGAAAAAAGCACATCAATTATTACTTTACGTGTAAATGGCAACTTAATTATTTCTTTACATGTAAATGGCATAATAAATGGCAACATAATTATTACTTTACGAGTAAATGGCAATTAAGTGTAAATGGCAATCAATAGATTATTAAAATTCGTAAAGTATGATGAGAAGATATAGAATACTCTACCGCCTCAATAGCTCAATGGTAGAGCGTAGGATTACAGTGTGAAAGGTCGGAGGTTCGATTCTCGGCCAAGGCACAGTTTTGTTTTTGTTTTTTTTTTTTCTCAATACCAAATATGTGTGTTAGTAGAGTATACCTTATCTACCTATTTACAACCTTTTTAACATAAATAAAATGTTTAATTTACATCAAAATGTGTTTATTGGTAAAATGTTTATCAATATAAACTGTAGAAGAACCTTTACGCACTTATATGTAAACATTTATAAGCAAACATGCTTACTTGTGTACCATTATTTTATACTTAATTTGTATTAAAACATGTTTGTTTGTAAAACATTTGTCAATATAATCTGTACAGAACGCTTTACTTACATATATGTAAAACATTTATAAGTAGAACATATAGAATACAGCCTGCTAACTTGTTTACCAGTTCCCCATACTTAATTTATATTATAATATGTTTGTTCGTAAAACATTTATCAATATGATCTGTAGAGGGCATTTTACTTACTTATATGTAAACCATTTGTAAGTAGAACATGTAGAGTGCACTCTGCTTGCTTGTGTAACACCTTTCACATACTTAATTTGTAATACAACATGTTCGTCTGTATAATATCTATCAATATAGTCTGTAGAGGACGCTTTGCTTTGCTTAAATATATGTATAACATTTATAAGTAAACGTGTAGAATGCGCCTTACTTAGGTGCGCGCTTCTTTTCCCATACTTAACTCGTATTGAATCACGTTTGTTTGTAAATACGTTTATCAATATAAACTGTGTAGAATAATTTGTTTACATACATGTAAAACATTTATAAGTAGAACAGGTAGAATGCACTCGCTTACCGGTGTACCACTTTTCGCAAACATGTTTGTTTGTTAATACAATTTGTATACACTTTACCATGTTACTTATAGGTAAAACGTTTATAAGTAGAACTTATAGAAGGTATCTGCTTACTTGTGTAATACGTTTTCGATACTTAATTTGCATTACAACATGTTTGCTTGTATAACATTTATTAGTACAATCTGTCGAGGATATTTCATTTACACATATGTTAAACATTTATAAGTAGAACAAGAAGAATGTACCCTGCTTACTTGTGTATTACTTTTCCCATACATGTTTGTTTGTAAAACATTTATCAATAAAATTTGTAGAGAACGCTTTACCTATATACATGTAAAACATGTACAAGTAAAACAAATGTAGAATGTACCCTACATACTTATATGCCGCATTTCAATTTTCTTACGTTACTTACTTACAAGTAAAACATTAATCAAGACAGGAGGTTATATGCCACATTATGTTTATATGTGTATTTTATTCAAGAGAATGCTAATCCTGTATTTAAACATACTTGTTTTTAAAATCATACGATAGTAATAAATAGTAGAGTACATCGTACTTTCTGAAATGACAGATTTTTGTTTGTAAAACGTTTATAAGTGCAAAATTCAGTGTACATGTTATTTGCTAAATTATATTTGTCATGTACTTTCAAGACATATTTGTAGAAACTATTTTATTACAAAGGCAAAATCATACTGCTCAAATACATTTTTTTTCTGAAATACAAACAATAACTTTCATGTATCAGATTCAACATTCGATATACTAATTATAATGTTATACCAACCAAATTTGTCAGACATTTTTGGCGGAATTCTTAGACAAAATAATGATCTGACTTGTTGCTTTAATATCGGTTTTTTAAATATTCAATCAGAAAAGTGGATTCACCATATTTCGAAATTCATTTCTGACATGCAAAATCGGAAATTTTGTTAGTTTGTTCCCCCGTAGATTTACTCAAATTTTAATAAGAAAAATAACTCACATTTCATTGTTCCAGTCGTTTAAGTAAATCCAGTTTTATAACTTATATTGCATAAGTAAGTTTACCCTTTTCAAGAATGTATTCAGTCAGTATATACTGTAACACTGACACACTTTTCTACTTTTAGTTTAGATTCAATTACCCAGTAATTCTGTCATTCACAAATATTATTGTAACAACAATTGACCTAATGAAATAACAACTGACCAATGAAAACCTTGATACTATTATCTAATTGTGTTTATGAATGCTTTACCTAGCTAATCCGCTATGCATCTTTCCGTTTCAATTGTAATGGATAATAATAGATAGGCGTGACATGTTATGCCTCTGTCCACCTATGCGGATGTACATGTATATTTTCTTTTGTTACAGTTACTCAATTTATTTGTTTGTATATATTATTAATATTTATGTCTTTATTCGCACTTTACTGACAATGTATAGTAATGGTATAGAAGTTCACAGTATTACTTAAACTATTAAACTATATCTTTAACATTTGTTCAAGGGAGACAAAGTATATAAAAAAAACACCTGTGTCCCGACTTTTAGTTTTGTAACTATACGATGTGCTATATAATGCACTGTCAAAACAAACTGTTCTCATTCTACGTTCTTCTTTGTTTATTTTCATATAACTTTCACGAAAGTCCCTATTTTTTTCTTACCGTTATTTTTTTATATTACTTACATTATGGTAGCTTTATGTTACGTGTCTTGAAATATCCAGATAGGTGATAATGTAGTAATCTTTTCACAAAACTGTCAGGGTTTAGGAAATTGTCAAAAGAGAAGAGACTTATTTCATTATGTTAGAAGTAAAAAATATAATATAATATGTTTGCAAGATATTCACATAACAAAACAACTTTGTGCGTTTGTAAAGTCTGAATGGGGAAACGAAATATATATTTGCCCATTTACAAGCAATAGTCGAGGAGTTATGACCCTTCTACCAAATAATTTTGAACAAAAAGTTGAAAATGTTATAAAAGATGAAAACGGAAACTTTCTTATTCTAGATTTATATATATTTCAAATAAGATTTACATTAGTTAACCTATATGGCCCGAATGAAGATAATCCATCATTTTATCAAAATATTTACCAGAAAGTTTATAACATTGGAAATGATAATGTTATTTTTTGTGGTGACTGGAATTTAGTCATTGATCCCAGTTTAGACTATGAAAACTATGTATCTATCAATAACCCAAAAGCAAGAAAAATTGTAACGAACTTAATTGAAAATGAACATTTTATTGACATATGGCGTATTTTACATGATAATAAGAAAAAATTCACATGGCGGAGAAAAAACCCAACCCGTAAGCAATCTAGACTTGATTTTTTTCTAATAACTGAAAATACCATGAACTTTGTAACTGATTCTAATATCATCCCTGGTTACAGAACCGATCATTCAGCTATAACACTCAAATTAAAATTGAATAATAATGAAAAAGGAAAAGGCTACTGGAAATTTAATAACTCATTACTGAAAGATGAAGACTATATAAGTTTAGTTAAAAATACCTTAAAAAATTTAATTGAGGTACATACGGTAGTCAACCAGAATGAAAATATACCAGTAGAAGATGACAACTTTAATCATCAGCATATTAATTTAGATATAGACGATCATTTATTTTTGGAAACATTTTTAGTCATTGTCCGTGGTGAAACTATCAAATACTCATCATATAAGAAGAAAGAAAGTATGAAAAGGGAAATTGATTTAGAAAAAGAAATTGTTTCAATAGAAAATGATATACAAAACAATTATAACACTATAGATAACATGATATTAGTCCAACTTCAAGAAAAGAAGACAGATCTCGAAAACTTACGGAAACATAAGTTAGAAGGTGTTATGTTAAGATCAAAATGTAGATATGAAGATCTTGGTGAAAAACCAACTAGCTATTTTTTAGGTCTAGAAAGTAGAAACTTTATAAATAAAACAATTAACAAACTCATAGATGAGAATGGAAAAGAACTTTTTAACACTAAAGATATTTTATCTTACCAGAAAGAGTACTATGGCAAATTATATAAAAACAATTTTATACCATCAGATGTATCGTTGACTGAAAGTTTTGGCGAAAACATATTTAAACTTTCTGATATGGAATCACAGAAGCTAGAAGGAGAAATTACACTTGACGAACTCACTGCTGCAATAAATGGTATGAAAAAAAAATAAAAGCCCCGGTCTAGATGGATATACTGTAGAGTTTTTTAGCTTTTTTTGGAAAGACATTGCACATTTTATCTTGCGGTCAATTAATTTTGGGTATAATAATGATAGATTGTCAGTGACACAAAAACAGGGTGTTATTACTTGTTTACCAAAACCGAATAAAAATAGACAATACCTTAAAAATTGGAGACCAATATCCCTTTTAAATGTCATTTATAAACTAGCTTCGACAGTCATTTCGAACCGCCTTAAAATGTTTTTAGACAAAATAGTTCACACCGATCAGAAGGGATTTATTGCAGGCAGATTCATTGGAGAAAATATAAGATTGATTTATGACATTTTGTTTGAAACTGAAAAACAAAATATTCCAGGACTATTGTTATCAATAGATTTTCAACAAGCTTTTGATTCTATTTCATGGGATTTTATTCATAAAACATTAGAATATTTCAATTTTGGACCTTCCTTTAGAAAATGGATAAAATTATTTCAGCAAGGAAGTGAGACTTGTATTTTACAAAATGGGCATTTGTCAGTTTTTTTTCGTTTAGAAAGAGGTTGCAGACAAGGAGATCCAATATCTCCTTATCTTTTTATTTTGTGTGCAGAAATACTTGGATTAATGATAAGAATGAACAATAATATTTCAGGTGTAACTATTAGTAACAAAGAATATAAAATGAGTCAATACGCAGACGATACGCAGTTGTTTCTAGATGGAACTGAACAATCTTTATGTCACTGTTTGAGTACACTAGACAAGTTTTATAAAATTTCGGGATTGAAAATAAACATTGAAAAGACAAGAGCACTTTGGATAGTAGCCTGGCTCCCTGGCTGCATGGTTATTTTTTATATAAATACTGCAAGCAAAATTAGAAAATCTTAAGCCTCTAAAATAGCACATTTTATCTGATGGCTGAACCATACAGCCTGGTGAAAGTTGGCCAGTGTAACCCTAGATTACCCCTGTAAACTGTTAACTACTGAGAACCCTATCAATTGTAAGGCAGTTAACTATCCTACCTAATGACAAGTTCTCCTTACCAATTTGATAAGGGTCATTTGAGAAAACATCCAAGATGTTGTTATTTTCTGGAAAAGTATAATATTGAGCCCATTCATGATTGAATAGTTTAATAGTAAATGTAAGTGTGAAAATATTGTATGTGGATATTTAGTTGGAATTAACATATACTCTTGATCTTTTTATGAATTTAAAATTTTATTAATTGTTAATTATGGAAAGTGGTATGGTAAAATTAACCCTTACATCAAAACAATTCAAATGTATTCTATGTGCATAAATGAAAGAAAACGGAAAAGAAAGACAGCGCTTGTTTCATGGTCAAGAAAAAACAGACTTGTGGTACATAATCGAGGAAGTTTGGGTATTAATATTTTGGAAGAGAAGTACAGCGAAATTTGCTGTAGAAATTGTGCTAATGACTCGACTACGTATGACTCGCGTGTTGCATATCCTAAAGTTTTTATATAAAAAAGGTACATTTATATGGGGCATACATTGGAAAATTGTAAGACAGCCAATGCTCGACTATTCGAAGTATTGTCCCAGAAGCAGGAAAATATTACCCTAGATGTTAAAATATATTTAGAGTTTCAATCCAGAGTCTGCATTAGTTTTGGGTAACTTGCATGCAAAACTTTAACCTGATGTTTTAT
The DNA here is from genome assembly GCF_021730395.1 of Mercenaria mercenaria. Lineage (NCBI taxonomy): Eukaryota > Metazoa > Mollusca > Bivalvia > Venerida > Veneridae > Mercenaria > Mercenaria mercenaria. The sequence continues at coordinate 49,109,899 of NC_069370.1, forward strand.
TTCAAAAGGGGACATAATCTGATGTACATGTCAGAGTTATGGGACTTGTTCCAGTGAGGTTGGTAATTGATTTAGTAAAAGAAAAAAAGTTTCAAAGCTATATGCCTTTAAGTAATAGCTGTATGTACTTGCATGCAAAACTTTAACCAGGATTTTCTAAGTATAAAGGGGGCATAATTTGGCCAAAATGCAGGTCAGAGTTATGGAACTTGATGCTATCAACTAATTTTATAATCCCGAAGACACATGTGAAGTTTCAATTCAATATCTACATTAGTTTTTGAGATAGTAACTTGCATGTAAAACGTTAACCAGGATTTTCTAAGTCCAAAAGGGGGCATAATTTGCCCAAAGTACATGTCAGAGTTAAGGGACTTGACCAAGTGAGGTTGGTATTTGATCTAAAAAAAGAAAAAATAAGTTTCAAAGCTATATGCCTTTAAGTAATAGCTGTATGTACTTGCATGCAAAACTTTAACCAGGATTTTCTAAGTATAAAGGGGGCATAATTTGGCCAAAATGCAGGTCAGAGTTATGGAACTTGATGCTATCAACTAATTTTATAATCCCGAAGACACATGTGAAGTTTCAATTCAATATCTACATTAGTTTTTGAGATAGTAACTTGCATGTAAAACGTTAACCAGGATTTTCTAAGTCCAAAAGGGGGCATAATTTGCCCAAAGTACATGTCAGAGATAAGGGACTTGACCCAGTGAGGTTGGTATTTGATCTAAAAAAAGAAAAAATAAGTTTCAAAGCTATATGCCTTTAAGTAATAACTGTATGTACTTGCATGCAAAACTTTAACCAGGATTTTCTAAGTATAAAGGGGCATAATTTGGCCAAAATGCAGGTCAAAGTTATGGGACTTGATGTTACAACTAGTTTTATTATAATCCCGAAGACAAGTGTAAAGTTTCAATTCAATATCTGCATTAGTTTTGGAGATAGTAACTTGCATGTAAAACTTTAACCAGGATTTTCTAAGTCCAAACGGTGGCATAATTTGCTTGAAATACATGTCAGGTTATGGAACTTGACCCAGTGAGTTTGGTAATTGACCTAGAAAAAGAAAAACTAAGTTTCAAAGCTATATGCCTTTAAATGATAGCTGTATGTACTTGCATGCAAAATTTAACCAAGGTGTGAAGCCAACGCCAGGGTGGGTAAAATAGCTAGACTATTCTTCGAATAGTCGAGCTCAAAATGTCCAATGTCTGTTCTTCAAATAGTCAAGCTCAAAATGTCCAATGTCATCTAGTAAAACTACTTTTTGGTGGGAAGGGTCTGGCTTTGACGCGGGGCGCAACCTCGGTGTATAAATTCATTACTTGTCTGTTAAATAGGAGTGGCATTTTATGTGATTTTCCGTTAGTTTGTTACGTTGCTCTACATTTTTGTATTTTTTTATTCATTTATATCTTTATTTTTAATATTTATAATGAGTTCACTCTAATTTGTCGTTATGTATTATCATTGTATGCTACACATACATGCTTATGAAAAACTTGGAAGTTATTTCTTGCAAATTTTCTAAAAACGCATTTTTCTGATTTTCATTTGGAAGAGACTTTTATTTTCATTTGATTTGAGTCCAATTTAAAAGAACAAAATCTGTATCATGCTCATGGATGCCTTTTGTAACCAGTTGAACTACACTAAATTTGCTTACATAAAACAGAAAATACCAGAAATTTGGCGATCGTTTTGTGTCTTTAAATAGAGATAGGACTTACAAAAAATATGAATTTTAAGTTTATAAGAAAGTAATAGCAATAAATGTTTGTTTTTGTGTATATTATGAAAATGAGATTCATCGATTAATGCCCAAGAAGAATTTTGTTATTTGTCTATGTGAACACTAATATTCTATTTTTGACTGTACATCACAAACATGATGGTACTATTATACCAAATCACAACACTTTTGCAGGTATATCAGTTATGAGACTTTTGCAAATAAAACAAACCATCAAATCATCAGACATTATATTTTCTCATGCCATCAAAACTTTTCTCGGGCTGTAGCCTGTATTTTTACAGTAATTGGATCCTTGAAAAAAATTCAGCAAAATTACTATAGGGGTGTTGATTTGTATCATCATGTAAGCTTTTTGTATAAGTATTTAGCAAGATAATTATTATGATTATACTCTGTTTATATGTAAGACCTATTTGGTTAAATCATTAAATTGTTTTAATATACTGCCGTCATTTCATATTGTACTAGTTACTACAGAGTACAATTAAAATGTTCTTTGATGTTTCTTTCTGACTATCATTTTTCCATTATTTATTCAATTTAGCTGAACTTTGTGACAAAATGATATAAATAATTTCATTCAAACTTCTTTGTGAAGTGTGCTTCATCCCTGAACATTGATTTAAGGGCCCTGTTCTTTGACAGATCAGTGACTCTGGACTAGCAAAAATTATATCGGCTTTGCATTCATGTAACTGTTATATATATTTTACTTCATTTTTTCCTTTGTATATATCCTGTAAATACACTGCCTTTACACCTCCTTTTTTAATTTCACAGAGCCAGAAGAGATGAAACAACAATGATGGTACATTGTGTGCTGTCATTATGGAAAAAAATCAAATGCAAATTGGGCAACTTCAAAAGTTAAGCTTTTGCCACTGCCAGAATAAAACATCATTTCCTTTTAATACCCTTTTACAACACGCTCTTGGTTTGGTCTTATTTGTTCATAATTATTTTAAATTTTTTAGACCTTTAAATATAGCTTCACCCATGTCTCTATTAAAGGTGTAGAATGATCTTATTCTTGAAAATAGCTCACAAATCCTCTGTTAATTAATATGTATCCCTTTTGTATGAAAGCACATTCCTGTTGCCTGATAAGCCATTACAAGCTGAGGGCAGGCCATAAATCGGTAAATTAGCTTCGGCCCATTAAATGGTGGCTAGCACATGAAACTCTTAGATAACATGTCACAGTGATAGCATCTGATTATCACTAAAAGAAATTAATGGGAATTTGTCTCACAAATTTGTGAGACACTGTAAGCCAACTTTCACCAGTCCCTATGTTCGGAGCCAGGGGCAATAAAAAATGTCGATGTAGAAATAACCTGCTGGAGTTACTTCCCTCTTAATGAATGAACTTGTATATATGTAAATAAGAACAAACATAGGGACGGGAGCCAGTCTATTTGGATAGGATCATTGAGTCAGTCATTGATAAAATTATGTCCAGATTTACATTTAGACTGGTCGCAAACACCTCTAAAAATATTAGGTGTAACTTTTTCTTCACATGTCAAAGATATTTGGGATTTAAATGGTCCACTTGTTTTAGAAAAATGCAAAGATTTGATACGCTCGTGGTCAAAGAGAAACTTAACTTTATTTGGCAAAGTAACAGTTATCAAATCGCTTGTAATTTCGAAATTTGTGCATTTGTTTATAGCATTACCAAATCCCCCGTCAATCTTAATTAATCAATTAAATAATATAGCATTTAATTTTTTATGGAATAATGGACCGGATAGAGTAAAGAGATCAATTATAACAAATGATGTTGATTCCGGTGGTTTAAAGATGATAAATATTAACACATTTATACATAGTTTGAAGTTGAGCTGGTTAAGAAGACTTTCATTGAATAATTGTGATACTTGGAAAGATTTAATAAATTTTCCTTTCAAGAACATTTTCACTTTAGGTGCAAGTTATGCCAAGTTAATGGCAGGGAGAATACAAAATCCATTTTGGAAAGACGTTCTTAAAAGTTGGTACTGTCTTTGTGAATCTATTGATATTACAGACCTGCAACACATTTTATATTCTCCTCTTCGGAATAATCACAACTTCAGATTCAAAACATATATGAATAACAATTGGTACAAGAATAAGATTATCAATGTTATAGATCTTCTAAATGAAAATGGAAATTTTTATACGATAGATGAGTTAAAACGTATATATTCAGTAAATGGTACATTTTTAGACCTACATAGAATTATGAATAATATACCAAACGAGTGGAAAGAAAAGATAAGAAATAATAAAACAGCTGTCCGCAAATACAACGTAGATATTAACCCATACTTAAGATTACTTGTTAAAGATAAAAAGGGCAGTAGCTCTTTTTATAATACCATTACAAGAATTAAGGAAATATACATACCAAATAAATGGAACCAAACATTAGGACATATCTCAGAATTAGAATTTAAATTATTTTGCAAAAATATAGAAACAATCAAGGAAATCAAACTAAAAAATTTTCAATTTAAGATAAATCAAAACATTCTAGTAACTAAATCATTTTTGTATATTATAAATAAAGTCGACAGCAATTTATGTTCATATTGTCGTCAACAACAAGAGACAATAGAACATTTAACATTTGAATGTGCACATGTTAATAAGTTTTTATTTGACTTAAGTAATTGGGCAAAAGAAAGATTTAATATTGACATTAATTTACAGGAAAAAAAATTCATTTTTTCGTATGATACCTGTACCAATCGAGCTGGAAATTATCTTGCTTTACTTCTAAAGTATTATGTTTATAAAACAAAGTTTAAAGAAAACTGTTGTAGGTACCTCTCTGTACCAATGTTCAAAGTTTATTTTAAAGATAAACTTATAAGTTTGAAATACATTTCAGCCATAAATAATAAAATATCTGAATTCGAAAAGAATTGGTCTCAAGTTATCGAAACGATAGATAACTAAGCAAAAATTAACAACAGAATTTAAGAAATAAAGCAAAGTAAAATATTTCCTAACCTGCCAAAAGATCATCTTTAATAATACCAAAATATTGAAAAATAAAAACTTGTTAATTCCGATCTTTTATTAATAGAGCTAACCATAACTGTCTACTAAGAGTTATTAAGGGATTTTTCATTTTATTAAATCAGTTTCCCCCATTTTTCACTTTTTTCTTCCTCTTTTCTTTTTTTTTTTTTCTTAAACAACTTGCGCATATTTCTGTTAAATATGTGCTCTTTTTTTTTCCTGTCTATATTTTTTTTTCTCATACACACTTCATCATATTTTCGTAAAATATTACCCCAATTTGTAAATTGCCTGATAACAACTGTCAATGGCAATATACGACTTAAGATAGATATGAAGTAGTTATAAAAATATGTATACATAATAGATCACTAAGATTACATGTTGAACAATATGTCTTGATATTTACATTATTAACTCATGTAATTGTACGTTTGCATCATGTGTTTATATGTATCTATATATGTACGTTTGCATCATGTGTTTATATGTATCTATATATGTATACAATTTGAAATAAACGGGGTTACAAAAAAAAAAAAAAAAAAAAAAAAAAAAAAAAAAAAAATTCGTAAAGAATTTCGATGCTACACATTTCTTTGGATGGAATTGTCACAAAAGTCATTTCATTGTATCTGGTGTTTGTCAGACTTCCAACACGGTACAATATCGGATCACATATCATTAGCTACGTTGTTGCAGAAAATGTTTGTTGTTACAGCCTTTACATGTATCTATGGATAAAGTGGCTATAAAATTATGAATATACATATTTGGGTCTCGAAAGTCAGCCGTTTGGCATTATACTTCAGCTCAAATATGTCACTGGTTGAAGATCCCTGTAAATAAAAAGAAAACACATTAATCAAGCATAAACTAATACATTTAGTAAAGGCAGAAGTTCAGTTAAATACATTAAAATATGGCCAAATAAAATCTTACTTCATTTTTTTACAAAATAAGTCTGGTCTGTTTCAAAAATAGAAACCCTGACTTGTTATGTTACAGTGCCGTGGTTGTTCAGGTTTCTCACTAATAGAATCAGCAGTGAATTTGTACAAATATGTACAAGCTTAAATAATTTTTAAAATATTTATGCCGGCCGCATCGGCATGGCGGCGATTGCTACACTAACTGAGTTTACAACACAACCGGATAATGTCGATGGTAAGACATGAACCATTGGTATATTTCATATCCGCCTTTTCATGAGTTAAGACATACTTATTTGTTTGTTTTGGGTTTAACGCCGTTTTTCAACAGTATTTCAGTTATGTAATGACGGGCAGTTAACCTAACCAATGTTCCTGGCTTCTGTACCAGTACAAACCTGTTTTCCACAAGTAACTGCCAACTTCCCCACATGAATCAGAGGTGGAGGACGAATGATTTTAGACACAATGTCTTTTATCAAATCGTCACGGAGAACATAACGGCCTGCCCGGGGAACGAACTCACGACCCCGTGATCCGTAGATATATATATCTCGTCATCATCTTGAAATTGTTCATTAGATATCTTATTACGTGCATATTCGTTAAAAATAAATGTTGAGTAATTAATTCAAGACTCACCACAGCTCTTCCGCTCTCTAACGAAGTGCAACATGTGCTATCACCATGACGACAAACACAAAAATCATCGCCATATACACGCTGCTATGACTGCTGACAGAAGCAAATACCTGAATAATAAAAATCACTTATGTATCCAAATTTTCAAAATGATGCCATTTTTGGAACCAATCTAGTAGCTTGTTGCACCACAGCAGCCTCTTTTCAGTCTTGTCATTTTTTTATTCTCTGTTATAATGAAACTACTCGACATTGATCCGATTCTAACACATTCTAGAGCAACTTCAGCTTATAACAGTACGATACATTTTCCGTCCATTTTCTTACTTATACCTTACATAGTTGTTTCTATAACCTATGCCATTATTATACCGTTAAACGGTTTCCGGATAAACTCAAGAACGCTTGGGCCTAGAATCATGAAAGTTGATAGGGAGGTTGGTCATGACCAGCAAATGACCCCTATTTATTTTGAGGTTAGTAGGTCAAAGGTCAAGGTCAGAGTGACTCGGAACAGTTAAACAGTTTCCGAATGATAAATCAAGAACGCTTGGGCCTAGGATCATGAAGGTTGATCATTACCAGCAGATAACTCCTATTGATTTTAATGATAAATTGAGAACGATTGGGCCTAAGATCACGAAACCTAACAGGGATAGGGAGGTTGATCGACCCAATTGGTTTTGAGGTCAAAAGTCACATTGACCCAGAACAGTGGAACTTTTTTGCCAAAAACTAGAGAATGCTTTGATCTAAGATCACATTTGATACAGAGTTTACTTATGACTGGTAAATGACCCATAATTATTGATTTGAGGCCAGTATGTCAAATGTCCAGTGCAGAGTGACCAAATAATTTCTGTTCCTTGTGCAATTACTGAATGCATCAATGGGGGGCATTTCGTGTTCTACGAGCTCTTGCTTTTTGTAAGATTCAATGAGAATATCATGCGGTAAGTAGACCTTTAGTTACTAGCACACTAACTCTGCAAAACCTGTTAAAATAACTTAGCACCTTTTTTCAAGGTATGTAAAACTGTTAAGGAAAGAATTCTGTCCGAGACAGGTCAAGTATATTGTCAGTCGCACGGATATATATTAAGTCCATACTTCTAAATGATATTGACTTTGTCCGTACACGACAAGAGACTGACTTTTCCTATCTCGTACATAACCTCTCCTGCATAGCTTTATATACCTCAATGAAATGTTTTATATTGCTTTGTGTTTTCACATGTCTTGTGGCTGTATACTTAACGAATTTCCTAACGCAACACTTGATATTAACTACTAAAAGTAAATGTCTGAAGCTTCACATACCGACCCTAAAACTATAGGGTTCATCTACTTCATAAGCCCAATCATGCTACCAAGTTTGAATGTCCTGGGTTAAGTGGTTCGCCAGTTATTTGGCGGAAACCGTTCACTGTACGGACAGACCGTCGAGCCGACGCGACCGACAGTTGTAAAGCAATATGAAGGGGGCATAAAAAGGACCAGGAAACAAAAGAATAATATTTAACCTCAAGTGAATTTTTTATGCTTTTTTTATGAAGATTTTGTAAAAGTTTGATGTTACTTTTATTATTAAACAGAAAATCATGATTATGATAAGTACTTCAAAACTGGTGCGATCAGTATTTATTCATTGCTTTTCAGTGACTAACCTCATACATCCCGTCGCTTGGGTAACCATTTTCGGAAGATTGTCTGTGTCTCCAGGCTATATCATCTCCGTGACTAGTTTTATCCTCCCCAGCAATCATCACTGAATAAAGACAAGATAGCAACTGAACATGCAATGGCTGTGATTGGTAGGAACAGTAACTGCAGCTGACTAACATAAAAAGCAGCTGGCTGCAGAAGAACAGCAGCAACAGAAACGTTGTAAAGCAGCCTCAACAACACCTGCTGTAGGACAGCGTTAACAGCAGCTGCAGCAGCTGAAATGGAGCAGCATAAACCGCAAATGCAATAGAACAACATCAATAGCAATTGCAGAAGAACAACATCAATAGCAGCTGTTGTAGCACAACATTAACAATAGCTATAGCATTATCGATATATACAGAAGAACAGCGTCAACAACAGGTTTAGTAGAAAAGAACAATATCAACATCCGTTGTTTAGAATAGCATCAACAGTAACCTTTTGTTGTTGTAGAATAGCATCAATATCTGCTCTTGTAGAACAGCATCAACAGCAGCTCTATCAGAACAGCATTAATAGCAGCTGCTGCAGAACAGCAACAACAGTAACTGTTATAGAACAACAGCAAAACTGCTGCAGTAGAACAACATCAACAACAGATGTTGTAAAGCAGTGTCAGCTGTAATGCTTTCAGAATAGCAGCTGAAGTAGAACAGGTATCAACAGTAAAGCTGTCAACACAGCATCAACAGCAACTGAATTAGAACAGCACCAACAACAGATCTATTAGAACAGTATCAACAGCTGTTCTAGTGGAACAAAATCATTTTTCGAGAACATTGGGCACATGTTGCGAGTTTTATTTTTATAAAGCAACAGAATGCTAAACATCAGATTTGTGTTTTTGTGAAGCAGCAAAACCTAACTTATTGACATATATCTATGTTTGTTCAATCTTACAAATTTTGTTATAGGCAAATAAATAAATCAGATAAACTCTGAAATGTGGTTATTATAAAAAGAGAGCACTTCTGCATGACCCGTGGAATTAAACTTATCAATTAAACTTGCTGCCTATAACAAAATTTGTAAAACTAAACAAATATGGATATTTGTCAATAACCTATACATAACACCGGAAACATTCTCAGAGTTATGTTTTTGTGAAACACAAAACATTGGATACTTCTCAGAGTTATGTTTTTGGGGGAAGCAACCTAATTTAGAGACATACTCTGAATCAACTTATGCTAAAAGGAAATTATTGGAGAAAGGCTCATAGTTATGTTTTGGCGAAGCAGCCTTCTATGGAGACGTGCGTGCACAGTGTAATATTATATTAAGCCTGTGGAAGAAATGCTGATGATGTAATTGCACCACCCAAAAAAAATCAATACCAGGTTAAATCCAGCTTTGTGTGAGAGAAAGCAGCGTGCAGTATAAATGAGATATATGTACCCTAAGTAAGAGCAAGTGGCGGTTATAAGTTTATATCAAAGTGTTCCGCTGCCAGTTTTAATTAGTGAGTTTAGAGTTTCAAAAACATTTTATTTGCTGAATGCTTATACAAAACATCAAGAGAAATATCTCTACAAGGGATCCAGTTAATACATTAAACACATTAGTTTGTGGTATTATGACGCGCAAAAAGTCAAACAATTATTGTTACCGTTTTATGTAAGATGCAAGTATTCATTCTCTTAAAATATCTGCACTTCATCTTCAAACAAGAATCACATTAGCCTCCGTGTAAAACAATTAACTCTTCAAATCTTGTGACTTCAATTTAAAAAGATACCTCATGTGACATCTCTTGGAATTAAAAGCTGATTGACTCTATTATTAATGCAATTTTGAAAACGAAGCAATTTTTAATGGCAATTATTCAAATAATATATAGCATTGGTGTCACTTATATCTGCAATCTGAAAATACACTCTCGGGACAAAGTGTTTCGAGCTCCTCCCCAATTGTGACGCATACATGTATAAATTGAAGTCAGGTGCCTTCGAAATATTTTTACGCTTTTACTTTCACGGGTTAATAACAGCAAACAGTAAACTTAAGCAATAGAACATTTGGAGACATTCTCAAAGCAACAAAGAACAAAAAGAAATATTATGAGTTACATGTATGTATAAATCAATTTTTTTCGTTATGTTACAGAAAAAAGAGAAAAACAAAACAATCGTTGACAGTTCCATAAGCTTTATAACTAAATGTTGAAAGCAGGTAAAGCAGATGTCCATACAGATATATTATGCATAAAACACTACTTTCTTCTTTCAATTATATTGCACATGTTGTTGTATTGTTGGAGTCATGAAGGGAGATAATTCAAACAACTGACTAAGTAATACTTGTACTATGTTAACCAATATTCTAGAGGAAACCATTATAGAAACGACCAAATTATAAACAGAGGCATTATGAGCCCTTTAACTGGAATGTTGCTAACCAAGGTGTCCTGAAAGTTTCATAAAATTCTATTAACAAATAAACTATAATTTTAATACAAATTGGCTGAAATGTATAATGGAAAATAATCATGATACTTTGAAAACTTCAAAAAGTTTTTATTACTACATTTAGATCTCTCCTGAATGTCATAATGATATAAATGGTATTGCAATAACTACATAAATATGTGGCTGCTTGTTGACCGGGCCCGTCTGTCTACCTGCTTTTATTTTAGCCAGTATTATGCATTATCAAAATGTTTCTTACCAGGCAGATGCAAGGTCACCAGACAAAGCAATATTGCGGCAGTCATATTGTTCTTTACCCTGAAACAATACACAATGTCGAACAGTAATCTTTCAACATAATAGTATGTGCAGCACGTTCGAATTTTACAAAATGTTCGACAGATACATATGTCATACACGATACAGTTATTTATACCCAAAAATATTGCATGAGCAGATTAAAGACCTCTTGGCCTAGACATGTGTGACAGCAATGGATTGACAAGTCATTCGTCCATATCATTTGAAATCAATCAATTAAACAAACAAACGAGTGAATGAATGAATGAACAGTTTGATTGGTTGATTGATTGACTGACTGACTGATGGAAAATCAATAAATGTACAATTTATACAATATATACCAGTTACCAAGTTATAAGCACTGGTTATTCAAACACTAACTACATTTACTAACTTTATGATAAGTAATATAAGTAATTTACTACAAGTTATATATACCTTTTCTATAAACTCCGAGAAAAAAAATAGATATTACATGTAAAACGTGCAAGGTTATCTGGTTAACACTTCTTGATGCACACATAAAATGTTCTAATTTTAGAATACGTGCAGCGTTTTTATGTGCAGCGTTCTCTGATCTTGCTCCTGAGCGTGTTACTTGGCCTTGGCCTAGCTTAGAATATTCCATCAAGACATTAGCAAAAGAAAAGTATTTAAATGTCTCATTGAAGATAATAAGCAGGTATGAATTAATAGTATTCTGGTATCTGTTGTGGAAGTTTAAATACTGAAACATAACATAAGAACATTCATGACTAGCCCGCCGACTGGATAGACTTGTATACTTGAAAAACAAAGTTATAGTTTTTCAGATTTTAACATGGACCCGTTTACGTTTTTCTCCGAATGTGACTTCGGCATTTTCCGTTTGTTGAAACCACTTCTCGTATGTATGGTGGCTGATTTCTGCCATTTCGCATTTTAGCCCCGCGACCCCGCCAAGCAAAAACACGAGAATTAACAAGTTAAAATGGCGGGGGCGCGGGGCGAAAACTTGCTATTTAGCGGGGGCGCGGAGCGAAAACACGATAATTAGCGGGGTCGCGGGGCAAAAAGTCGACATTTAGTAACTCTGATGGCGCGGGCGCGGTGCGAAAACTCGACATTTGAAGAGCGCTAATTATCGTGTTTTCGCCCCGCGCCCTCGCCAATTTAGTTACTAAATCTCGACTTTTCGCCCCGCGACTCCGACAATTAGCGAGTTTTCGCCCCCCCCCCCCCCCCCCCCCCCCCCCCCACTGTAATGCTTAAATTTCGCTTATCGCCCTGCGAGCTCGCTAATTAGCGGTTTGTCGCCTTGCGACTCCGCCATTTTATTTCTCTAATTTCGACCTTTCGCAGCGCGACTTTTTGCATTTTCGTTTTGTAAGTGTTACGCATTGCAATTATCTATGTGGCTGATTTGTGCCATTTCGACTTTTCGCACCGCGATCTCGCCGAGCGAAAACACGAGGATTAAGATGGTTAAAATGGCGGGGGTGCGGGGCGGAAACTCGCTGTTTAGCGGGGTCGCGGGGCGAAAAGTCGAGATTTAGTAACTGGAATGTCGAGGGCGTGGTGCGAAAAGACGAAGTTTAAGCAGCGCTAATTATCATGTTTTCGCCCCGCGCCCCCGACATACCAGCTTATAAATCTCGCCCCGCGCCCCCGCTAAACAGCGGGTTTTCGCTCCGCGCCCCCGCCTTTTTAAGGTTTAAATCTACTTTTCGCCCCGCGACCCAGCTAAATAACGAGTTTTCGTCTTCCGGTATGTGAATTAGCATATGTAGGGGTTTAAAAGATTGTGTTTTCAATATGACTGATGGATGTTACACATCTTTGAATGCCAGCAGTGCGGACACGGAAAGTATCCTCTGTTTTAGTCATTCAAGATAATGCTTGTTATTGTTTTTATAAAATATAGTCGGTACTTGTTTATGTTTGTTTGCTTTTAAAGTTTAGTTGATTATGTGTATTAGATTCTATAGTCTGTTTCAAAAAGTTCGTAAAATGGATGACAGTATTGACCGTTTAACCGATAGGCCTGATACGGCACGATTTATTTATAGAGCCTACAGTACAGGGGTGACTAACTCAAAGGTCCCTTAAGTCTTAAGGTAGCAGGCCCGTAGCTACACTGAGGCACAGGGAGGCCGGTGCCTCCTGTTTTAACGCTTATTTAAATATCTGCTTACATATATTTGTAAAAAAAAATAAAGATCTGATTACGCCATGACCTTCTACACTTACTAATGTTTGCAATATGTACAAGTACGATTTTATTCGAACATATATTAAAAGTAACATAGTTAATAAAGTTCCGTCATAAAAGAATAAATATAAGTCGACATTGATAATATCAAAGTCTGAGATTTCATTTAGAAAAAATAGCAGGTATATTTGAAAAAATGGCTATATCAAAAAATAGATTTAAAAGAAACTAATACGTATATATTTTAAATCAAGAAAGGAAAATGGATAAATTATTTCTTCGCTTCAAATAGATGAAAGCATCTGAAATCAAAAGTTTTCTTTTCAAATATTTAAATGTTCCCATTCTTTAGAAGAGCATATTTCTTGGCATAGATTTATGATAATCAATTGTAAAGAAGCGTATACATACCTAAACAAATATATTATATGCACAGAACAATATTCCTAGTGATGTGTTCGCAAGCTAAGTTACATCCTAATTTGAATTTTTGACGTATATTGTAAATTTAAAAGCGTAGTTTTGCTGTTTAAGGCAGTAATAATAATTATTCGTTTAATTTTTAATTATCATTGTTGTATGTTATAAGAGGAGACGATTGAAATTTTAGCATTCAGAAAAAAAAGGCTATTTTGATTTCAGTCTAGGACCCAAAGTATACGGGTTATAAAACGTTTGACTTTCTGTACAAAAGTGTACTTCAATCAAGACAAATAAACATAAACAACATCAACAACATGACCTGTCAAAAAATGGACCCGGCTTTTATTATATTCTGTTCGAGCCTATATAAGATTAGCATGAAAGCCGGGAACATGTTTTGACAGGTCAGTTAAATTGGACAGTAGTCAACTATCGTATCAAAATGTATAAGATTTTTGTAAATCATAATGAATATTTAAGTTCGCAAAGTAGTCGTGTGGGAAATTGTGCTTTCATGTGGTGTTGCGCAGGTAAAATGGGTAAAAGCTTGATGAAACATGAAATGAAAAGGAATATGTGTTTTGTTTTACATGTTAGATTAAGATAATACATGTAATTATATTCCATTCATAATCATCAGATCGTTCGACACTAGTGCAATTATTGCACATGGTTATTTCTCGATGCAATTTATTTCGATCTTAACTCAAAACAATATCATTATTTAATAAATACAATTGTTACTAAGTAATATTTGCTGCAAAGCTATGATACTTGTCGTAGTTATACGAGTATAAAGAGGGAAATATTTTGCTTCCTCTCTGTCAATACAGAGCTATTCAATCTTTCCGAAGGAATACAAATTATGTTTGGTGCAGCTGACTTGGTAAATGCCAGGAATCGCTCTTGTAAGAAAAAAAGATGTCATCCTGGTGCTTTTTTTTTTTTTTTTTTTTATTTATTTATTTTGTCAACACTTTTTGATATAATTCGATTACGAATACAAATGATAAATAATTTATACCCTGCAATAACTTGCAATTATCTAAAGATGTTAATATAAAACAGAAGTGTACATTGCGTTAGTCGAATAATTTCATTGGAATAATTGGATTTATAAAGGACTGTCGGTCACATTGTCCTGACTAGCGGATTTCGGAAATGGCCATTTTGTGACTCTGTTCAGACATTACGTTTAGCTGAACAATAGTGCCCGATTGCAATTTAAAATTGTTTCTTTATGCCCCAAAAAGCAATTTGAAAATAAAAAAGGTAAAGTTCGTAAATAAATATTACGAACCTAATTATTAAAATACCCGGTAGTCATTAATTAAACGAGTCAATCATCTATTAAATGACATTTATATTTCATCTCGGCTGCCTATAGTTTGTATGAATAAGATTTCTTCCATTTTCCAACTACTAGAAGTAAATTAAAGTAACCTCTACAACAGATGGACATATACACATTCTGACCGAATGAGAGATGGACTAGCAGACATAACCATGAACTTGTCAGAACCAAACAACTTTTTAAATAGTTTTGAATGTTATGAAACTCTTCAATATTCCCCTTGTTGGTGACAGCAAACAACCACATGCCATCCACATATTTTCTTATTCAACTGGTATGATCTACATTATCAATTCTAATTGTTCTATGTTGTAGATCTATTGTCAGATACCGTATTTACTCGAGATGCTTCTTTGCAAAACTTGCGATAAAATAGTTTTGATCCCGTAAACGAAACCACGCAAATACATTACCTTCCATAAAAAATCGGTTTGAAGTCTAAATAACTGCGCAGTATGGTCTTCATGAAACACGAGAATATCATGAAAATAATACTTAAAAGGACATAACCTACAGTCTACATAATGATAAATTGCACAAAGAAATTAGTATCAGTAGTAAAGTCGGACGGCTTAAATTGCGTACTGTAATTTCATAAAAAGAATTAACCTTTATGCAAATAATAACTTATGGTACAATTCTATCGACGGCAACATCGCTTCTATTGCATTCTGAAACACAGATAACATAAGGTAAAAGGAACTTATCTGCCTGATATCTTTACTTTAGTTAAGGTGAAAATTTAAGTAACTTATTTAAAAAAAGTATCTGATAGTATCATACGTAAACTGATACAGTACGTAAAACTATATCTAGGTAAGGTATTTGTCGTAGGGCACCCCACAGGGTCTCGCTGGTTCAGTGGGGGTAATTGGGGTTTTAGCTCGGGTAGGGCCCCTGTGGGTTCCTTTTCCGCATTTAAACGACAAGCTGCCCAGTGACAGGGGGGTCAGCCCAAGACTGTAGGGCTTACTCAGTTATGTTGATTGATAACAGTTCTTAAAGTTTCTATAAATTTATTCCGTGTTCTATTCAGCAATAACAATAACAATGATATAACATTAAGTCCCAATTTTCTGTTGTACTATTCTTAAAGTCCTCAAAGTTGTTTTAACTATTTGTATTCCTGTGTTTTACTATTTTCCTATATGTTTCAATGTATTCCAATGTTCCATGTATCTGAGTGTGGCAGACTGTTATACAAGTCTTAAATTATGCCACTGTGGCTAAGTTATGCCACTCAAACAATACAAATCTTTCTTTCCTCAAGTCTAAAAATCAAAAACCCTCAAAATAAAAAAATCTAACCTTTTATTTAAGTTTCTACCAAAAAAAGTAACCAATCTGATAGTTATGGGTTGTACCCTAAAAAGTATTATCCAATGAAATTCTAGATTAAAAACAATGCTTATCTGACAGATAAGTAAATCTTGAGAATTTCTTAAAATGCCTAAAGTTGTCAGTGAAAGTTGACACATATTATCAAACAATAAAAGTGCTAAAATACTTAAGATTGTCCAGAAGCCAAATTGATTAAAGTCCTTTTAAGATGAAATATTTGTCTACATTTTATCAAAACAGAATCAGCTTTATCATAGTAAAAAATTTAACAACAAAAAGATAAATTCCTGCCCACAGGAAAAGTAGGATTTCCTGCATTTACACTTTTGATAACAAATTGAAATAATTCTTTACTGTAACAACAATTTAATGTAAAGAAATCAGAATAACATTTTAAAGAACTAATAAAGATACTGATATTGTAATTCATACATAAACAAGCATTTCTATAATAATTATAATTTGAAAATCTGATGTTTGAAATAAAACCTAAAATAAGCCAAAAGAATCTGACCTTAAAATTTACATTATCACATATTCCCCTCTGCTTAAATATGTTTGTCCTCAAACATTTAAAGATAATAAGTTCTTTTAAATTGCATACATACATGCCTGATTTTTTTTTTTGATTTTTTTTTTTTTATATCTATACAGTATTTACATATATACAAGTTGGGTACCCTTATATTTACAAACAAACAAATAATATAAATTTCATTCTGCTATAGCACGTTTAAAAGATATCTTTAGTATATTTAAACACTTTGTTTAAATATTGATATTTCATATTTATCAATATGATATATTTATACGTTCAGTAAACATACATATTAATACATGTACCACATTTATGAAATTATATCATTCTGAATATTTTGCAACTCTTGCTGCACTATAGCTATTATCTTTTATATAATATTTATTCTTCAGTTTCTGTCTTTGCAATGTTGTGCACATTTTATTTATCATTTTACATAATTTAGCATCTCTGGCTATCTCTATTAATCTTCTGTTAGTCACTGTTCAGCTTTCCTGGCTATACATCATGCTTATTCTATTATTTCATTTTAGTTCTCCAACCTCTTGGGCTATACATTATGTTTCTTATTTTACTTATCTAGATACTTCCGCTTATTTTGTTACCATATACTGTCCATCAGCAGCATCCTACACTGTTTATAATAATAAAATATATATACTTTAAATTAAGTCAGTACAAACATTATATACCCTTCTCTGTTACTAGTCATATGCGACTTGTTCTCTGTTTTCTGAGCATATCAGATAATCTCATAATATCAATTTTCTCTCCAAATAAGGTGGTTTAGGCCAAAATGCTATAAAAATATTATTATGTAACTTTATCATGGAACAATATAAGAAATTTTTTTATAATGAATAAAGATAAAAAAAAAACAATGGCTTTCTTTGTAAAAATAAAGTAAATTTCTATACCAATGTCAGATACAATAGAGGCTTACTAAAGTTAAGGCCTTAAAACTTAAAAGCTTGCTCCTATCATATCAAAGACTGGTCCACCTTTTCAACATGTTAGAGTAAAAAAAAATATAATGACAAAAACAAAAAATAACTTGTACTTTTCAAAATTGAATACCTCAGATCTGCTCAATACAAATAAGTTAATGTTATCAAACTGCACTTGTTACAATTTACTTGAAAATTTCTACCTACATGAAAATAAAAACCTTTTATGTCTATCTACGTGCCTCTGCTACAATGTCATTTTTCAGAATTTTACAAAAATTTTGTAATAGAATATCAGGAACATCATTAAGGCTGTGCCACTGAGGTGGGTGATTTTTATTTCGGTGACTGACCATATATTTATAGCTGTTTTCACCACTGATTGCTACCTCCAAAATGTGTTCTGTGACAATGTACAACTCTGGATACTCAGGTTCTGGTAGCTTTCCCTCATACATGTCCATCTTGAACTTCATTAAATCTAATTTCTGCTGTCTCCGCCTTTCTTTCCAGATTTTGTCATGGTGAATGTAGAAGTCCTCTGCTAGTTCTCTTACGGCTGACATTGTGTACCACTTTGGCTCTGTTTCGCCCATTTTCACATAATAATATGGCTTACATTTAAGAATTCTTACTGCCAAAATGATCCCATACTTGTTAGTGTATTGGTCCCTATAATCATCATTTAATTCATTACTTTTGTTTTCATTATTTCTAAATGTGTCTTCATGTGTTTGTGTTTCAATATTTCTGTAAGAAACTTCCTGGCATTCATTTACAGAGGGTTTTTCAAAAAATTTATGCTGTTTATCTTGCAGAGGTCTACGACGCTTCTTGCCACGCATGGTCCTTTGGGCATGGAATTCCCTTATCAGTCTTGAAGGGATTTTGCATGGAAACTGCCACTCTGAATGACGCCCAGGTGTTTTGAACCTAACTTTATAGTATAAGGCACCATTACCCCTTGACGAGGAAAGGATGGCATCAATTTCCTCTTCATGGAATGGCTGGCAGGTTTTTCTGATGCAGTCTCGACAACCTGGCTTGCTGCTTTTGGTGCCTTCTTTGAATTTCACAGCCTTTCCAGTTGCTAATGGTTGTTGCAAAGCCATCTCTCCTACTGGGTCTTGCTCTTGCCGTCTCAGTATCCCTTTTGTAGAGGTAGGCTGAATTTGCCTCTGTTGCGGAACTGATTGTTGTGTTGGTCCTTCTTGAGATGCTGTTTTCTGTAATTTACCTGGTGTTTTCTTAAGTTGTAATTGATGTTGTTTTTGCAGCTGGTGTGTTACTGGCTGAAGTTGTTTGGCTTTTACTTGTTGAGGAGGTTGGGCTTGATCTCCATTCTGCTGTATATCAATGTCATCTGGTATTTCTTCAGGGTTTAGTTCCTCTTCATTTGTCTGGTCTTCCGGTAATGGATTAGTGGGACGGTCAGCTGGGTCATAGTAAGGCTTGATTCTTTGTACATTCACAAGTGACTTGACTTCTTTATTTGTGCTACAATTTCTAAGCTTGTATGTGTCATTTGGGCCTATCTGTACTATATAGTATGGTCCTACCCATCTTCTGTGGAGCTTGGGCGCTTTTCCTACTGGCACCTTTGAACAATGGAGCCATACTCTCTGAGCTGGTCTAAAATTAGTTTCCTTTGCAGTTTTATCATATTGTTGCTTATAGCGATCTTGAGCTTTTTGAATATTTTCTTTTGCAATTCTTCTCGCGTCTTCCAAATTTTGTAAAATTCTACTTAAAAATATCTTGTGATCTTGGGCTAAGTGGTCCTTTGGAATTAGAGCTGTATCTATTGGCATTTTCATCTCTCTACCAAACAACATAAAAAATGGTGAATAGTCTGTGGACTGAGTTGCTGGTGTGGCTCTGTAGGCCATCATTATACCAGGTAACAGGTCCGGCCAATCATCTTGTTTGTCTTTGGTGTAGGCTCTCAATGCTTGCAAGATAACAGAATTCATTCTTTCCACAGTTCCATTTGTCTGTGGGTGGTATGAACTTGTCAGATGTCTTGTTATTTGGAAAAGCTCAGCTAAAGCTTTTACCAGATTGGAAGTGAAGTTTTTTCCTCTGTCGGTGATTAGAACCCTAGGAGCACCGAACCTAGTTATTATTTCCCTATAGAAAACAGCGGCTACCTCTGTTGCTTCCTGAGTTCTGAGAGGAAAGGCTTCACACCATTTCGAGCAGCTGTCAACCACAAGAAGTATATGCTTGTACTTGTCTTTACTTGTAGGTAGGCCACTCAAAATGTCCATATGCCATCTGTCAAGCACATCACTGACTGGTTGGGGATGAAGTGGTGGTCGTCTGGCATGGAAGTTACGCTTTGACTGTTGACACACTTCACAGGATCTAACATACTGCTGGATATCATGGTACATTGAAGCCCAGTAATATTTATTCCGCAGTGCAGCGTATGTGCGGTCAAATCCTTGGTGTCCCCCTAGAACGCAGTCGTGGAAAGAGCGAAGACATCATCACGAAGTACCCTTGGATTGCAACTTGCTTCACCAACGGTCTTCTTTTGGCGTGTTCTTGCCCCGCTTGAGATAGAAATGCACAAGTACACCTTTGTCAAGTTCAAAGTTATATGCCTCTGCTACCAAAGTTTTTGCTTTTCTGGATCATCTGGGACTATGTTTAAAAGCTTGTATTGGTATATGTCTTCTAGTTCCGGACATGATCTCTGTAGTTTCACCAGGTCAGGTAGTTGTACTTTTTCTGTTCTTCATCTTGGAGGCTGGCTACGACTTTTTCCTCCGTCTCATTGTCATAAATAAATGTAATTTCTGTTCCTATTTTATGTGCTGAATTATCTACCGCAAAAACTTGACCTATATCTGGTGACTGATTGGCTTATCATCATACTCTTGTCTTGACATATAATCTGCAGGATTTTGTTTCCCAGGTTTATGAACAATTTTAAAATTGTAGCCTTGAAGTAAAAGACTCCATCTTCCTAATCTACCCTGACAATCTTTTATAGTTTGTAAGTACTTAACTGATACATTATCTGTATAAACTGTAAATGTTTGGTTTGCCAAATATTCCCTAAAATGCTGAATTCCTTCTACTAAAGCTAGCGCTTCCTTTTCAGTAATGTGCCATTTTTGTTCATTGCCATGAAGTGCTCTGCCATTGTATGCTATGGCATGTTCTTTGTCATTTTGTACTTGTGACAGTATGTAACCAATCGAGTAGTCACTCGCATCTATTGTTAGATTAAAAGGCAAATCAAATTTAGGATAGGCAAGAACTGGTGCTTCCGTAAGTTTCATTTTCAATGTGTCAAATGCAGATTGGCACTCTGGTGTCCACTTAAACCTTTGATCTTTCTTTAAAAGCTTATTTAAAGGTCCTGCAATTTTGGCATATCCTTCGATAAATTTTCGATAAAAGTTGGCCATTCCGAGAAAGCTTTTAACTTGTTTCGCACTAGTAGGTCTTTTGAAATTTCTGAGTTTTTCAATATTATCAGGATTGACTCTTACACCATCTCTTGAAACGATGTGTCCTAAATATTTGATTGACCTAGTTGCAAAAGAACACTTGGAGGGATGCAGTTTTAAATTTGCACTTCTAAGATGATCAAATACTTGTTGTAAGTGTTGCAAATGTTCATCAAAGGTCTTTGAAAATATGAGAACATCGTCGATGTAAACTAGAGCAACTTTAAAGTTTAAGTTTTTGAGCACTTTGCACATCAGAGCTTGAAAAGATAAACTTGAATTAGACATACCCATAGGTAATCGTTTGAAATTAAAAATTCCTCTGTGTGTAATAAAACTAGCTTTGTGTTTTGTTTGCGGATCTAAAGGAACTTGGAAAAATCCACTACGTAAGTCAACAGAAGAAAAAATTTCAGGTTCTGCATCTGCCAAAGTGTCAAAAACATCTGTTAGATTTGGAATTGGATATGAAATTGGAATTGTCTGTTCATTGATTTTCCTAAAATCCACACAGAATCTGTAATCGTTTGTGTTACCCTTCTTAACAAGTACTACAGGTGCGTGATAGGGAGAAGTTGACTCCTCAATTATGTCCGCATCCAATAATTCATCCAACTTTTCATCAAGTTTTCTTCGCATTTCTGGTGTTTGCCGATACGGTGCACAACTAACAGGTTTCTCATCTTTTGTATGAATGGTATGGAAATGTAAGTCAGTTTCCCCTAATTCAGAAATGTCTTTTGCCATAATGTCTCTATTGCGGCCTAAAAGTTCGTAAAGCTGTTGTTTTTGATTTTCATGCAAATCTGATTTTTCCAAATTTATTCCCAAATCTTGCACTATTTTCTTGTATTGTTCTGGTGTACGAGTTGCGCTGTTTTCTGTTGAAGCCAAATTTATTCCTATATCCTGTTTAAGTTCATGTACATTTGAAATTGCGATTTGATGAGCTTTTACTATTACTGCTCTCGGCTCTAAAAATACTGGCAAACTGGTGGGGTTCATTAATCTGTATGTACCCTTTGAATTTGATACTGTACAAATTGTTCTGCCTCCTGCTAAAGAATGTTTCCCTGATAAATTCAATGTTGGTTCTAGAAGAGCTGTTGATTGCTGTGACAATTTTGGGATATGAATTGGAATAACCATTTCACTATGTGGTGGGACTATAATTTCAGTAGTTGTTGAAGCAAAAACAACTGGGATATTCTGGTCATGAAAAGTTTTCACAGTCACACTACCTACATGATGTTTATTTCTAATAGCATTTGATTTGTCTGCCCTTGGCACAGGTATTGTTAATTTCATGTTTCCAAAGTCAGTATGTACATGGTGAGCCCTTAGAAAATCTAAGCCTAAAATTGTTTTTGCATGTAAAGTTTCAAAAATTCTGAACTTCTGCTTTAAATTCAATCCATCGATATTTATGTCAAGAATTGTTTCACCTAAAACCGAATGTCTTTCACCACAAACTCCTGTAACAGCACTTATATCAGAGTTTTGAATATTTGCTTCTGGTGCAACTTGCCTTAACAATCGCCTTGAAATGCATGAAATGCTTGCACCACTATCAATCATACATGAAACATTTTGCCTACCAAATTTTACATCTATAAAATTCCTATCTAAAGTTGCATGAAATTTGAGTTTTGGTTCATCCTCACAAGAACTAGCAAAAGTTGAGCAGACCTTAGGACTACAACACCAAGACTTTACTTTAAATTTTCTAGGAGCCATGTTTTAAGTCAGGTATTAAAAATATACTGCTAGCACTGAAAATGCAGTTTAACTGATAAAAACAAAAATCTGAATCTAACAAATACAATACTTGTCACTTAGATAAAATAACATCTATTGAAACACTAGTTCTAAACTATATTACTTTAAATTTGAAAAATGCAAGAAGAATGCCTCTGTATCTTTTCACTAGTATGAAACAAAAGCCTGAGAAAGTTGTCTCAACTACAAAATATGAATTTCTGCTGAAAAATTTAAGAAAGCTCAGTCTGACTGCACTAAAGTCTATTTCAATATTACATTTTGTCCCTAATCCTATTTTCTTTTCTTCTATTTGAATTAAATTTTGTCACTGCTAATCATAAAATTATTATTAGGCAAAAAGAACACTTCTGTTACAGAAAGGAATGGTACACTGAGGAAAAATACTCTTTTTATTTAGGAGAAAACCACCTTTTTACCACGATTTGCTCAGAAGCCAGAAATGTGATCACATATATCCAGTAAGAAGGAAGCAAGTATATTCAGTTTGTACTCACCACACTATTTATGGTAATTTAGAGTCAGTCACTGTTCTTGCTGATTATCCCTGTTGTGGTCTATCTGGTCATATTTGTCAAAGATATCTGGTTCCGGTTGCTTCTGGTATTGGTCACTGGTAGTCTCGGTAAGCTATATCAAAAATTCCCATTAATAACGCTAACGTTGAATTCCCACACTGAGTTCTGATATAAATTTGAATTAAAGCTTCCCTGATAAAAGTATGTTTCATCTAGCTTGTGCATTCATTTTGTAATGTCTGTCCAAATTCACACTATTGCACTGGTAAATTATTTAATTTCTCCAAGAGTTTGTAAGTTTTGTGTTATTTAGCTCATTCAACACTGATGTCTGGTTTCGGGTTGATCGTACCAGGCTTTTCTCCACCATCTCCTGTCGTAGGGCACCCCACAGGGTCTCGCTGGTTCAGTGGGGGTAATTGGGGTTTTAGCTCGGGTAGGGCCCCTGTGGGTTCCTTTTCCGCATTTAAACGACAAACTGCCCAGTGACAGGGGGGTCAGCCCAAGACTGTAGGGCTTACTCAGTTATGTTGATTGATAACAGTTCTTAAAGTTTCTATAAATTTATTCCGTGTTCTATTCAGCAATAACAATAACAATGATATAACATTAAGTCCCAATTTTCTGTTGTACTATTCTTAAAGTCCTCAAAGTTGTTTTAACTATTTGTATTCCTGTGTTTTACTATTTTCCTATATGTTTCAATGTATTCCAATGTTCCATGTATCTGAGTGTGGCAGACTGTTATACAAGTCGTAAATTATGCCACTGTGGCTAAGTTATGCCACTCAAACAATACAAATCTTTCTTTCCTCAAGTCTAAAAATCAAAAACCTCAAAAAAAAAAATCTAACCTTTTATTTAAGTTTCTACCAAAAAAGTAACCAATCTGATAGTTATGGGTTGTACCCTAAAAAGTATTATCCAATGAAATTCTAGATTAAAAACAATGCTTATCTGACAGATAAGTAAATCTTGAGAATTTCTTAAAATGCCTAAAGTTGTCAGTGAAAGTTGACACATATTATCAAACAATAAAAGTGCTAAAATACTTAAGATTGTCCAGAAGCCAAATTGATTAAAGTCCTTTTAAGATGAAATATTTGTCTACATTTTATCAAAACAGAATCAGCTTTATCATAGTAAAAAATTTAACAACAAAAAGATAAATTCCTGCCCACAGGAAAAGTAGGATTTCCTGCATTTACACTTTTGATAACAAATTGAAATAATTCTTTACTGTAACAACAATTTAATGTAAAGAAATCAGAATAACATTTTAAAGAACTAATAAAGATACTGATATTGTAATTCATACATAAACAAGCATTTCTATAATAATTATAATTTGAAAATCTGATGTTTGAAATAAAACCTAAAATAAGCCAAAAGAATCTGACCTTAAAATTTACATTATCACATATTCTTAATACTACCTGCATTATACCTTGTCATATAAGTCGCATTGCAAACCCGCCTTAATGACATTGCGTTGAAGTTAAAAAGCCTTGAATTTGAAAGTAATGGGATTCAACTCGGGGCATAGCGTTTGGTTAAGTCTCAGTGTTGCATTTTCCATTACTGCTCATGAACAGACACGATCAAACCGAGTCTGCAATTTTCAGTCTTTGCATTGTTCTCGGTGCTTCCGAGGGATCTACTTTCCAGATTTTATTTACTTCACAACAGCGGGTGTTAAGTGCTGTGTGGCGGCCGTAAAAAGTCGCCCCGACTTCATCTCAGTGTTGTTATATTTTCTGGTCCTTCGGGATCATTGATTTCAATTCATTTAGATTTGAAGATTGAATACTGCTTAAGCCGGTGCTAGGGGACGTGGGCAGTGTTGCATTTTCCATTACTGCTCATGAACAGACACAATCAAACCGAGTCTGCAATTTTCACTCTTTGCATTGTTCTCGGTGCTTCCGAGGGATCTCCTTTCCAGATTTTATTTATCATAGTGCATTTTAAACGATCTGGCGGGGTGGGGTTTCGCGGCGGTCCACTGCATTATTGTGCAGGAGGGCGGCACGAAAACCCCAAGTATACCCAAATCTTACCCAAATCTTACCCAAATATACCCAAATCTTACCCAAATCTTACCCAAATCTGGTCATATATGACTTATTTAGCAATGAATAAGATCAATTTTGTTAATAATGTGTTAATTGAAAACTTTTAAACTGATCTAGAGATATTTTTTCAAAGATTTAGCTATTTTAAACACAGTTATTATGGAGAGAAATGAGTGACCGGAAACACTGGATAGCGCCAAAACATCGGGAAGCACCTTTAAAAAACATGGGATGTTCTGATCAGGTTTTAAATTTTTAAGTGTTATAAATCGATTGTTCATTTAAAAAATATATAATTTGATAAATGTTAGCCTAATTAGATTACATATATTACGGTAGTAAGATATCCCGCCCCGCCAGATCGTTTAAAATGCACTATGATAAATAAAATCTGGAAAGGAGATCCCTCGGAAGCACCGAGAACAATGCAAAGAGTGAAAATTGCAGACTCGGTTTGATTGTGTCTGTTCATGAGCAGTAATGGAAAATGCAACACTGCCCACGTCCCCTAGCACCGGCTTAAGCAGTATTCAATCTTCAAATCTAAATGAATTGAAATCAATGATCCCGAAGGACCAGAAAATATAACAACACTGAGATGAAGTCGGGGCGACTTTTTACGGCCGCCACACAGCACTTAACACCCGCTGTTGTGAAGTAAATAAAATCTGGAAAGTAGATCCCTCGGAAGCACCGAGAACAATGCAAAGACTGAAAATTGCAGACTCGGTTTGATTGTGTCTGTTCATGAGCAGTAATGGAAAATGCAACACTGAGACTTAACCAAACGCTATGCCCTGAGTTGAATCCCATTACTTTCAAATTCAAGGCTTTTTAACTTCAACGCAATGTCATTAAGGCGGGTTTGCAATGCGACTTATATGACAAGGTATAATGCAGGTAGTATTAAGAATACCTTACCTAGATATAGTTTTACGTACTGTATCAGTTTACGTATGATACTATCAGATACTTTTTTAAATAAGTTACTTAAATTTTCACCTTAACTAAAGTAAAGATATCAGGCAGATAAGTTCCTTTTACCTTATGTTATCTGTGTTTCAGAATGCAATAGAAGCGATGTTGCCGTTGATAGAATTGTACCATAAGTTATTATTTGCATAAAGGTTAATTCTTTTTATGAAATTACAGTACGCAATTTAAGCCGTCCGACTTTACTACTGATACTAATTTCTTTGTGCAATTTATCATTATGTAGACTGTAGGTTATGTCCTTTTAAGTATTATTTTCATGATATTCTCGTGTTTCATGAAGACCATACTGCGCAGTTATTTAGACTTCAAACCGATTTTTTATGGAAGGTAATATATTTGCGTGGTTTCGTTTACGGGATCAAAACTATTTTATCGCAAGTTTTGCAAAGAAGCATCTCGAGTAAATACGGTATCTGACAATAGATCTACAACATAGAACAATTAGAATTGATAATGTAGATAAACCAGTTGAATAAGAAAATATGTGGATGGCATGTGGTTGTTTGCTGTCACCAACAAGGGGAATATTGAAGAGTTTCATAACATTCAAAACTATTTAAAAAGTTGTTTGGTTCTGACAAGTTCATGGTTATGTCTGCTAGTCCATCTCTCATTCGGTCAGAATGTGTATATGTCCATCTGTTGTAGAGGTTACTTTAATTTACTTCTAGTAGTTGGAAAATGGAAGAAATCTTATTCATACAAACTATAGGCAGCCGAGATGAAATATAAATGTCATTTAATAGATGACCCTTACAGAAGCAAGCCTCTGTGGCGTACATGCTGCGTATTTGCTGTGTATATGCCGCGAACACAGTAGTACGCCAGAGGAGTACATTTTACATACACCGCATGCCGCGTACATGCCGCGTACTATTTCGACGAGTACACAGCATGTACGCAGGAGGTCACTAGTACACTTCAAGTACGCAGCACAGACTCTGAAAATTTAAGGAGTACACTGCATGTACGCAGGAGGGACTTGTACAAGAAAATAGTACACTGCATGTACACCGCAGATACTTTGAAATTTATAACACTTATATTTAGTTGCATTAAAGTTG
This sequence comes from Mercenaria mercenaria, assembly GCF_021730395.1. Taxonomy (NCBI): domain Eukaryota; kingdom Metazoa; phylum Mollusca; class Bivalvia; order Venerida; family Veneridae; genus Mercenaria; species Mercenaria mercenaria. The sequence continues at coordinate 49,137,364 of NC_069370.1, forward strand.
TTTCCCCTTGATGCAGTTACGCCATTTTCTTCAGATGTTTACCAAATTACATGCTACAAAAATTGATTTATTTCATTGAAAAGTGGATGAAGAAAAGCATACTAATTGATTTGATAACATCAATCTACATTATTTTGGTAAGGGTAAATACTTATTGATGCATGTCACTAATCTTTTTTCTGTTTTTTTCTGTCCAAATGATCAGCATTTGCATAAGAAAGTTGGTGGGGTAAGGAATTTACACTATCACAGCAGTTTCGCCACAAGAGTACACAGCATGTATGCAGCAGGAGTACACAGCATGTACGCCGCAGGACTCGGGCCAGGAGTACACAGAATGTACGCCGCAGGAGTACACAGCATGTACGCCGCAGGAGTACACAGCATGTACGCCGCAGGGGTAGTACACCGCAGGCTCATTTGCATGTGAAAAGTGTATGTGCCGCGTACATGCTGCGTACTATTTCCCGCATACTAAATTCCTCCAGCGTACATCCTGTGTACTATGTAGTCCACAGCATGTACGCAGCAAGATGTACGCGGCAGAGCTCATTTGCATGTCAAAAGTGTACTACAAACGTACTATCGGTGTAGGTGCAGTGTATATCCTGCGTACTATTTCAAGCCCTTGATTTCAGTACACATCATGTACGCATCATATACGCTGTATGTACACAGCAAGAGTATGCAGCAGGCCTTTTTCTTCTGTAAGGGTGATTGACTCGTTTAATTAATGACTACCGGGTATTTTAATAATTAGGTTCGTAATATTTATTTACGAACTTTACCTTTTTTATTTTCAAATTGCTTTTTGGGGCATAAAGAAACAATTTTAAATTGCAATCGGGCACTATTGTTCAGCTAAACGTAATGTCTGAACAGAGTCACAAAATGGCCATTTGCGAAATCCGCTAGTCAGGACAATGTGACCGACAGTCCTTTATAAATCCAATTATTCCAATGAAATTATTCGACTAACACAATGTACACTTCTGTTTTATATTAACATCTTTAGATAATTGCAAGTTATTGCAGGGTATAAATTATTTATCATTTGTATTCGTAATCGAATTATATCAGAAAGTGTTGACAAAATAAATAAATAAAAAAAAAAAAAAAAAAAGCACCAGGATGACATCTTTTTTTCTTACAAGAGCGATTCCTGGCATTTACCAAGTCAGCTGCACCAAACATAATTTGTATTTCTTCGGAAAGATTGAATAGCTCTGTATTGACAGAGAGGAAGCAAAATATTTTCCTCTTTATACTCGTATAACTACGACAAGTATCATAGCTTTGCAGCAAATATTACTTAGTAACAATTGTATTTATTAAATAATGATATTGTTTTGAGTTAAGATCGAAATATATTGCATCGAGAAATAACCATGTGCAATAATTGCACTAGTGTCGAACGATCTGATGATTATGAATGGAATATAATTACATGTATTATCTTAATCTAACATGTAAAACAAAACACATATTCCTTTTCATTTCATGTTTCATCAAGCTTTTACCCATTTTACCTGCGCAACACCACATGAAAGCACAATTTCCCACACGACTACTTTGCGAACTTAAATATTCATTATGATTTACAAAAATCTTATACATTTTGATACGATAGTTGACTACTGTCCAATTTAATTGACCTGTCAAAACATGTTCCCGGCTTTCATGCTAATCTTATATAGGCTCGAACAGAATATAATAAAAGCCGGGTCCATTTTTTGACAGGTCATGTTGTTGATGTTGTTTATGTTTATCTTTGTCTTGATTGAAGTACACTTTTGTACAGAAAGTCAAACGTTTTATAACCCGTATACTTTGGGTCCTAGACTGAAATCAAAATAGCCTTTTTTTTCTGAATGCTAAAATTTCAATCGTCTCCTCTTATAACATACAACAATGATAATTAAAAATTAAACGAATAATTATTATTACTGCCTTAAACAGCAAAACTACGCTTTTAAATTTACAATATACGTCAAAAATTCAAATTAGGATGTAACTTAGCTTGCGAACACATCACTAGGAATATTGTTCTGTGCATATAATATATATTGTTTAGGTATGTATACGCTTCTTTACAATTGATTATCATAAATCTATGCCAAGAAATATGCTCTTCTAAAGAATGGGAACATTTAAATATTTGAAAAGAAAACTTTTGATTTCAGATGCTTTCATCTATTTGAAGCGAAGAAATAATTTATCCATTTTCCTTTCTTGATTTAAAATATATACGTATTAGTTTCTTTTAAATCTATTTTTTGATATAGCCATTTTTTTCAAATATACCTGCTATTTTTTCTAAATGAAATCTCAGACTTTGATATTATCAATGTCGACTTATATTTATTCTTTTATGACGGAACTTTATTAACTATGTTACTTTTTAATATATGTTCGAATAAAATCGTACTTGTACATATTGCAAACATTAGTAAGTGTAGAAGGTCATGGCGTAATCAGATCTTTATTTTTTTTTACAAATATATGTAAGCAGATATTTAAATAAGCGTTAAAACAGGAGGCACCGGCCTCCCTGTGCCTCAGTGTAGCTACGGGCCTGCTACCTTAAGACTTAAGGGACCTTTGAGTTAGTCACCCCTGTACTGTAGGCTCTATAAATAAATCGTGCCGTATCAGGCCTATCGGTTAAACGGTCAATACTGTCATCCATTTTACGAACTTTTTGAAACAGACTATAGAATCTAATACACATAATCAACTAAACTTTAAAAGCAAACAAACATAAACAAGTACCGACTATATTTTATAAAAACAATAACAAGCATTATCTTGAATGACTAAAACAGAGGATACTTTCCGTGTCCGCACTGCTGGCATTCAAAGATGTGTAACATCCATCAGTCATATTGAAAACACAATCTTTTAAACCCCTACATATGCTAATTCACATACCGGAAGACGAAAACTCGTTATTTAGCTGGGTTGCGGTGCGAAAAGTAGATTTAAACCTTAAAAAGGCGGGGGCGCGGAGTGAAAACCCGCTGTTTAGCGGGGGCGCGGGGCGAGATTTATAAACTGGTATGTCGGGGGCGCGGGGCGAAAACACGATAATTAGCGCTGCTTAAACTTCGTCTTTTCGCACCACGCCCTCGACATTCCAGTTACTAAATCTCGACTTTTCGCCCCGCGACCCCGCTAAACAGCGAGTTTCCGCCCCGCACCCCCGCCATTTTAACCATCTTAATCCTCGTGTTTTCGCTCGGCGAGATCGCGGTGCGAAAAGTCGAAATGGCACAAATCAGCCACATAGATAATTGCAATGCGTAACACTTACAAAACGAAAATGCAAAAAGTCGCGCTGCGAAAGGTCGAAATTAGAGAAATAAAATGGCGGAGTCGCAAGGCGACAAACCGCTAATTAGCGAGCTCGCAGGGCGATAAGCGAAATTTAAGCATTACAGTGGCGGGGGGGGGGGGGGGGGGGGGGCGAAAACAAGATCAGAGAACGCTGCACATAAAAACGCTGCACGTATTCTAAAATTAGAACATTTTATGTGTGCATCAAGAAGCGTTAACCAGATAACCTTGCACGTTTTACATGTAATATCTATTTTTTTTCTCGGAGTTTATAGAAAAGGTATATATAACTTGTAGTAAATTACTTATATTACTTATCATAAAGTTAGTAAATGTAGTTAGTGTTTGAATAACCAGTGCTTATAACTTGGTAACTGGTATATATTGTATAAATTGTACATTTATTGATTTTCCATCAGTCAGTCAGTCAATCAATCAACCAATCAAATTGTTCATTCATTCATTCACTCGTTTGTTTGTTTAATTGATTGATTTCAAATGATATGGACGAATGACTTGTCAATCCATTGCTGTCACACATGTCTAGGCCAAGAGGTCTTTAATCTGCTCATGCAATATTTTTGGGTATAAATAACTGTATCGTGTATGACATATGTATCTGTCGAACATTTTGTAAAATTCGAACGTGCTGCACATACTATTATGTTGAAAGATTACTGTTCGACATTGTGTATTGTTTCAGGGTAAAGAACAATATGACTGCCGCAATATTGCTTTGTCTGGTGACCTTGCATCTGCCTGGTAAGAAACATTTTGATAATGCATAATACTGGCTAAAATAAAAGCAGGTAGACAGACGGGCCCGGTCAACAAGCAGCCACATATTTATGTAGTTATTGCAATACCATTTATATCATTATGACATTCAGGAGAGATCTAAATGTAGTAATAAAAACTTTTTGAAGTTTTCAAAGTATCATGATTATTTTCCATTATACATTTCAGCCAATTTGTATTAAAATTATAGTTTATTTGTTAATAGAATTTTATGAAACTTTCAGGACACCTTGGTTAGCAACATTCCAGTTAAAGGGCTCATAATGCCTCTGTTTATAATTTGGTCGTTTCTATAATGGTTTCCTCTAGAATATTGGTTAACATAGTACAAGTATTACTTAGTCAGTTGTTTGAATTATCTCCCTTCATGACTCCAACAATACAACAACATGTGCAATATAATTGAAAGAAGAAAGTAGTGTTTTATGCATAATATATCTGTATGGACATCTGCTTTACCTGCTTTCAACATTTAGTTATAAAGCTTATGGAACTGTCAACGATTGTTTTGTTTTTCTCTTTTTTCTGTAACATAACGAAAAAAATTGATTTATACATACATGTAACTCATAATATTTCTTTTTGTTCTTTGTTGCTTTGAGAATGTCTCCAAATGTTCTATTGCTTAAGTTTACTGTTATTAACTCGTGAAAGTAAAAGCGTAAAAATATTTCGAAGGCACCTGACTTCAATTTATACATGTATGCGTCACAATTGGGGAGGAGCTCGAAACACTTTGTCCCGAGAGTGTATTTTCAGATTGCAGATATAAGTGACACCAATGCTATATATTATTTGAATAATTGCCATTAAAAATCGCTTCGTTTTCAAAATTGCATTAATAATAGAGTCAATCAGCTTTTAATTCCAAGAGATGTCACTAGCCTTTCCTAGGCGTTGCCTCACTGTATTCCTTTGTCTGATTATTTTGTCTGTTTCTTTTACTTTGGGTGTGCGTATGTTAGTCTTCAGCGCGTTCATGATTGTACTGCAGTGGTCTTGGGCTGCTGTTATGGAACATGGATTTTCATATTGAATATTCATCCTTGTGTTTTCACCTTTCCCCAACAACCCCCTTTCTAAATACGGGTTACAAATCCACATTTTTTTTAATTTTTCATACAATTAAGATGTACTTGCTGATGGAAATTTGAAGCAACCCGCCTACTATATCTCTAATTATGGCGGGCCGACCTTTTGTGGCTCTGACTTTATTTTCTTGTGCTTCCTGGAAATTCACCATTTCTTTTTTATTTCTGACGAAAACCTTAAAGTTAATGAAAAAGACAGATGGGCGGTTGGAAGACGATGGATAGTCAGTTCAAATAATCTATACCTTTCGGGTTTTCAACATTAGGGGAAAATGCATAAATAAGCTCTTAACAATTGGTGGAAGTTTTATTCAGACTTTTTTGATTTTAACCCACATTGTACTACATGTAATTTTCACTAAATGTGTAGAGTATAGAAAAGAATTGAATATTTATTGCGAACAAGACCTAGGATCCCGAGGAAAGGAAGGAGGGTTTCTGTAAGAAAGGCGATATTTAAATGATGATAAATACATACAAACAGTAGTTAAATAAATTTATCAAAGTGAAACTGAAAGTTAGCTGTTGGTGGCCACTTCTATAACACCATTGATGATCGAGACCGAAGTGATGGCTAGGACTTCTTACTGGCTTTAAGAAACTTAGGAATCTGAAATCTGCCAATCAAATCAATCCACAATCCAGGTTTGCAAGCTAATAAGGTAAGTGAATTTACAGTTCATGACGCAGAATTTCACTGTACAGCTCCACTGTAGGAAATATTCATCATAAGATCATAAATTCATATTGTCATATTAATTTAAAAAAAATAAGACTCTAAAAAACTATATTTTAGGATATTCTTGAACGGAGGCGTGTTTGTTCAAACTGACTTTGGTTAGGAGTCAGTAGTAGAGTACATTGTATATTAAAAATTGGATTAGCTATCGAAAACGAATCGAGCAAACTGTCTTTTAATAGAAATAATATTGTTATTACACTCATGCGTCGGTGTCTGTCTTTGCGTCGGCGTCGCGATTTTGTTAAGTTTTATATGTAAGCTCGTATCTCGGTAATCACTAATGGAAATGGATTGAAACTTTACACACTTGTACATTGTGATCATCTGACATGTATTGAACAAGTTCAATAACTGCTAGGATGAATTAGATGATTTATGGATTAGCACACCATATTTGGAGTTAGCATCTCTGTATAAAATGGCTGCATTCGATATTTCAAAGAAAAATAGTGAGCAAAAGTCAGTCTTTAGAATGAATTCTTAACGCTTTGTATCGCACAAAAAGTCGCAGAGATGTAAGAAAGGAACGTGTTGTAAACTATAAAAATCTTAAAAGCGAAATATTCAGGAAAACTCTAAAACGTATTTACGATTTATGTTTTGTTTTAATATGTTTAAATTAAGTTCGATAAAAATTAAAATATGAAACGGAGTGTGAGTTTTATGAGGAAAACGCGGCTGACTGAATAGAAACATATACAATTTAAGAAGTACAAATCTTAAACGATGGGATTTGAGTTTACAAATTATTCAGTTAATCATAATTATACTCTCCTTCGAAGACAATGGAGTATATTGTTTTGCTACATGTCTGTTTGTTTGCCTACCGGTCGGTTGGTGAGTCATTCTGTCTGTCCGTTGGTTGGTCGGTAAAAACCATTTGGTTTCAGGTTAGTAACTACAGAATGCTTAGTTTCACTATATTTAAGCTTCACAGGATTTATTTTGTGGCCTTGGTCGTTTTTTTTTTGAGTCATTAGGTCAAATGTCAAGGTCACAGGGATCTGAACACTGATTTTTTTCTGCACGGTAACTTAAGAATCACTTGACTAAGAACCTTCAAACTTGATAACATGATTAGGTTTAATATAGCAAAAAACCCAACAAGTCAAAGGTCAAGATCACAGGGTCGTGAACCTTGAAGACCGTTTCCACTCAATGTCTTGGAAATCACTTGACTTATTATCTTCTACCTTGAAAGCATAACTGAGCTTATGAAGTTTATGACCCATATTGTTTTGGAATTTAGTAGGCTAAAGTTCAAGGTCATAGTGATTCCGGAACTGGATCAACCCATCATGGGGGAAGGGGTAGGGGGGCATACGTGTTTTACAAACATCTCTTGTTTTACTTTGATTTAATATCTTTTTAATTAAGGCGATTGTATAGACATTAAAATTTGCAACATATTGCGACTTCTGTCAGGCAACTTGATGAAAAATAATATCTTAGTTTATTCACCTATTAGGCGATACGATTTAAAAATGACATTTCAAACTAACAGTATGTACTGAAGATCTGAGCCTTAGGTGGCGAATATGGCAAAGTTCATCGAAGTTTGAATTTTGTGAGTTTACAATTGATCTTACTTCTTTGAGACAGTAGTACATTAAATTTACCTCACTCAATGACTCAATATGATTTCTAGCATAGATGGCTGCTATACCAATAAAATCAATTGTTTAACTTATTGTCTCTACTGTATGCCTTATATACATTGCACAAACGTACATGTATGTGTACACGTCTCAGCAAGTTTCAAAACTTCTCTACCAGTAGACAAGGCATAACTTTAACTTGATTTTAGTCCTTGTCAATAACACACATCTCACTAATAATCGCTCTTCAGATGCTAGTCGGTGTCATTTACATACATTTCGATGGCAAGTAAATGTTTTTCCAATGGAAGCGTGAACGTGACAAAATTATTATAACCCCACAAACGAAGTTTAAGGGGATATATAGGAGTGAACTTGTCGGTCGGTCCGTTGGTTTTCAAGGTTTAGGACAATAACTCATGAAAAAACTTAACAGATTGAAATAAGTTTTGGTACACAGGTGTAACATCATAATATACAGGCCAAGTCCAACTTTGAGGTTAGTAGGTCAAAGGTCAAGGTAACAGTAAAACAGTTTCCGGATAATAACTTGAGAACACTTGGGCCAAGGATCATAAATTTTGGTACACAGATGTAACATCATAAAATACAGGTCTAAATCGATTTTGAAGTCGGTAGGTCAAAGGTCAAGGTCACAATAAAATGGAACAGTTAAACGGTTTCCTGATGATAATTTGAGAATGTTTGGGCCTAGGATCATAAATTTGGTACACAGGTGTAACATCATAAAATACAGGTTAAGTTCGACTTTGAGGTCAGTAGAACAAGGGCCAAGGTCACAATGACCCGAAACAATTAAACGGTTTCCGGATGATAACTTGAGAACGCTTGAGCCTAGGATCATGAAAGTTGATAGGAATGTTGATCATGACCAGAAGATGACCTCTATTGATTCTTAGGTCAGTAGGTCAAAAGTCAATGTCACAGTGACCCGGAACAGTTAAACCATTACCGCCTGGGCCTAGGATCATGAAAGTTGACAGGAAGTTTGGTCATGACCAGCAGATGACAAACTCATTATTTTCAGGTCAATAAGTCAAAGGTCATGGTCACAGTGACCCGGAACAGTTAAACCGTTTCCAGACGATAACTTGAGAACGCTTGGGCCTAGAATCACGAAACTTAATAGAGAGGTTAATAATGACCAGCAGATGACCCCTATTGATTTTGAGGTTGACTTTGACATTGGCTTACTACTGTGACAAGGCCGTATTGTGGGGGTAAATTCGTCTCCCTGTGACAGCTCTAGTTCCGGTTAAAGGTGTCCAAAAAGACACATTATACATCGCAAATATATTTCAAAAATGCTCCACTAGCTTAAATTCTTTAAGAAGCTTCAGACAAACGGTTAAAGCATAATTTTGAAAGTTACAATGAGGGTTCCGTTTTAGGGCCTCTTCTATTTCTTCTCTACATAAACGACCTCCCTGCCAGTGTTCGTTCGGATGTGAGACTGTTTGCTGATGACTGTATCATCTATAGAGTAATACGCTCAGCTGTGGACTCACATACCCTTCAAGCAGATCTGGACAGACTGGCAGGGTGGGAGAGGAAGTGGAGGATGGCCTTCAACGTAGACAAATGCCACATCATGCACATTACCCCACCTAGATCTAAACCAGTCATGACTGACTACTTTCTACACAGCCAACCCTTGTCTGAGGTCAAACAAGCTACCTATCTCGGTGTGGAACTTTCATCTAATCTCTCTTGGTCTCCACACATTAGCAAAATAACAAATAAGGCCAGTCAAAATCTTGGGTTCTTAAAACGAAATCTACATTCTGCCAAACCTGAAACTAAAGCAGCAGCCTACAAATCAATAGTCAGACCTTCCTTGGAATACTGTGCTTCTGTTTGGGACCCTTATCAATTAAATGACAAGCAGAAATTAGAAAATGTACAAAAGAGGGCCGCTAGGTTTGTTACCAACAACTATTCAAAGTCGCCGGGTACTGTAACACAATTACTACAGCAATTACAATGGGAGTCCTTAGAGCGCAGAAGACAGAACATCCGTCTTAGCCTCTTCCATAAAATACATTATGGGCTTGTTGACATAATACCTTTACAATATATGGATCCACTATTAAGAACATCCAGACATCACCATCAACTAGCATATCATATACCACACTCATCAGTTGACTACATAAAGTACTCATTTTTCCTAGGACAATAGTTGAATGGAACTCACTGCCGGTGCACTTAGTCAGTGCTGACTCAAACGCTGTGTTTAAGTCGGGACTGACTGTGTTACCACACATCCCCTAGACAGTACATATATGCTTTTATCTTTTAACAGTACTAACTCTCTTGTTTCTTCACCATGTACATAGTAGATTATGCAATGTATAGGCTTTAAGGGCTTGAGTAGGTTTTTGCACTATTTTGTATCACATTGTCAATGTCCTCCTGGGTGGATTGAGTAGCTTGGGAGGCTTGATAATCTTTCACTTTACTAACCCCCACGCATGGCCATTATAGTCCAACAGGACTGCTTGCCATTATCAAAGATGATGATGATGATGATTATAAAGTGCATTTCATTCATTCAATTGCACCCAGTTTAACCTCTCGTTGGAACCTTACAACCTTTGTCTGTGACGAGGAACTTATGTTCATACCTCGGTTATGTTTACTTTCATTTATAAATGTTTAACTGTCCTTCAACAACAGTCTTATTCCTGATATGTTCGACATGGTACGCGAGACGAACCAGGTAACCATGGTTATTCTCTAGAAACAGAAAATCTCGAGCGTCACATGTTGCAAAGGTATTCGGTTGTGTTCGGATATTTCTGTAGATTATGTATTTTAAAAGCAGAACTTATTGAATAATTTGTATCATGAAAAAATGTAACTGTTAAATTCCAGATGTTTTATTCTCGTTGAAACAATAAGCTTGAAGCTTACTTTAACTGTCTTGGAAAAGTTGATACTGATGTAATACAAGAAGATATGCAGTGTTGACACAGTTGTTCGTACATCGTACCCAAGAACTTCTGGTTGAACGCCTGACACTACCACTCCAAACCTAGATCTCCTTGTATGGCCGGTATTATCAGCCACTACAGCGTGATCATATAGTACAGTATACTTTAGCTAAAGAGGTTATCATAATTTTCATCTAAGTCTTCAATTAATTAACAGTGGGAAAAATCTTGTGACGGATTATTTTTATCAGCATGATGTCCTTTCTTTCAGTGCATGCCCAATGGGTGTGCTTAAACACGAACAGTATACTTTACTGACAAAAGTCAAAAACAAAATTCAAAAGACATTTTATTTAAAGAAGAGTCAATAGAACATGTTTTGTAGTAACACTCATAAAAACTGTAATATAATCATTGAAAGTCTAATCAAAGGAGTAAAATGTTAGAAAAGAAAGCGGATATAAATATTCGTTTTCATAAGCTATGACATCTGACGTGTCCAGTCTACACAGATCGACCTGAAAATATATGCGAAGATCAGTAAAGTAACTAAAAGTACTATAATATTTGACATCTGAAAAAAATACAATAACTTCTTATTCAAATATTTCAATGTCCATATTTAAGAAATAATTTATAGCAAAACCGTGTTTTAACACTATTTATACACGATGAGCGGTTATACGTCGGGCGTAATAATTTCACGAGGGCACAGCACATGAGAGGTAATGATACGTGGCAAAGACAAATAATTAAAGTTTATACCTTTGCATCCGTCTAGCGAAGAGCAAAGCGAGCTACAACCGCTGCCAGCATCAACAGCGGCAAGTAGATGCCAATGTTGCTTGCCCCATCCTGTATAGTGAATATAAATATATAGTCATAGCAAATTAAGCTGGCATAATTGTAAAAAATTTATGAAACATATAACAATACAATTATCAAAACTGCATTATTATAGCGAAAACTTTTGAATTCCTAGCATAAAACGCACGGACTAGATCTGTTTGTTATCAACACCAACATATTGCCCGTTTGTATCACGACCTACGTCAGTTACTACATTAATATCTAACAGTCCTTGTTCCTGCATGCCCCGCTTCGCTTTATTCCAGTTTATATCTAGACGCTAAAAATGATATTTGTTTTTTGCACAACCATATTTTTATTACAAATATTTTTTTCTTGACCCGAATCTTTTCTTTGTTATTTCAAAAAGAAAATTTAGCAGACAATATTTGCTGCCTCAGTGTTCTTACCAAGAGGCCTCCGTGGCCGATTGGTTACGGTCGCTAACTTCAAATCACTTGCCCCTCACCGATGTGGGTGCGAGCCTCGCTTGGGTTGTTGAATTCTTTATATGAGGAAGCCATCCAGCTGACTTACAGAAGGTCGGAGGTTCTACCCAGGTGCCCGCTCGTGATGAAATAATGCAAGGAGGGGCACCTGGGGTGTTCCTCCAACGCCACTGCTGGAAAGACGCCATATGACCTACAATTGTGTCGGTGCGACGTTAACCCCAACAAAAACAAAATATAAGGGTACCAATAAAACAGAAAACAGGGTACTTACCACCATCGGCGGATAATAGGTGGTGTCATGACCGTCAGCCAATGCTTGAGCTACATGAAAGAATAAATGGCGACATAAAAGTTTAGCTATTCAAGCATAGATTTTACACTGGCTATCATGTAGATATTTATTTGCAATTTCTAGCAATATGCTCATACACGCGTCTAACTGTATTTTGATTCAAGTATCAAAGGAACAACGTTTATCAGACATTTTATTAGTTCTGCGCTACAAAGGGGAATATGGAAAAAGTGTTGATGCAAAAAGGCTATGTACAACATTTTCATTTATTAGAAAATTGCCTCATCATGCGATAGGCCAAATTATGTACACTCATAAATTACAATAAAAGGAAGGATCTTTTCTGTAGGTCACATTTGTATAAGATATGAGCCACACCATGAGAAAACCAACATAGTGCATTTGCGACCAGCATGGATCCAGACAAGCCTGCGCATCCGCGTCAGGATCCATGCTGTTCGTTAACGGTTTCTCCGATTGCAATATGTTTTGAAAGCGAACAGGACGGATCCAGACTGCGCGGATGCGCAGGCTGGTCTGGATCCATGCTGGTCGCAAATGCACTATGTTGGTTTTCTCATGGTGCGGCTCAATATTATAAACTATTCAGATTATGAATATATCAAACGTTTATATCTGTGCACTGAGGTGTAAATGTTCAAAATTTACTTACTTATTTCAAAATGTCATCACAATTCAACAGAAAATAATTTGATTTAAAATGTGATATTTGGCGACGTAACCCGGCCGTGAAGGCAAAGATAAATTATTACAATTAAGATAAAACCAGTGGTACTGTAAATATATGCCTGTACACTAGTAAGTAGTATCATTATACTATGGTACTCTTTATATTCATATTTGTACACGTCAAAATTTGCATTACATAAAAGAACAACAAAAACCTTCCAAAATTATTACAGAATTAAAACTGCTATCGAATTAATTAGTGACACTACAATACTATATATTGTCTTTCATACGTCATATATGCGATATTGCTGTTTAAAAACATAATGAAATATACATCTTTCAAAATTTTAAAATCAATTAAATCATCTTTATTTGCAGCAAGAGTTAATTAACATAACACTAAATACTAAAAATTAATTGATTACTTTAAAAATAACTTATGGACGCGCAATAAGCAGTATACTTTCTTGCCAGTTACTGGAGAAAACATGAATGTCAAAAATACAAAGTGTCATATGATAATATTTATTGGTAAGCACCCCTTTTTAACATTTGATGGTACTGTTCAAATTGAAAGATGGACAAGTTCATTATAGAAATTTAGCAGGGCAAGAGCTAATCTAACCAAGAAAAAACAAAAAAAAAAAAAAAAAAAAAAAAAACAACAAAAAACAAAAAAACTTACCGATAAGCAAGACGGCAGACAAAACAAACAGTACAACCTTCATCTTTTCCAGCTTTAGATCTGAAGGAAGAAAACAAATGGTTAAAATGTGCATAAAATAACAAAAGTCGTCGATGTGTAATATAATATGAATATTTATTTTATGTTTTTCGGTGGTTTATCGAAATATAACGGTGAATTACATCCTGATAAACTCACTGGCCACTTAGTGAAAATTATCTAATCTGATACCCGGATTAGCGTCAAAAAGTTTACCGAACGTACTGAAAGCCGGAAACAATATGACGATGACGTCGTTAAAATGACGTCATCTTTGCGATGCTTCCTCATAAATTCCCCGCAAGTTTCGACATTTTATTGAAATAAACACAACAAAAGTAGAGTTTTAGACATAAAATAAACAGAAAAATTGTTGGTATCGATGTAATATCACGGTAATTTCACTCGTGAACACCAAAAGTTGTTATTTTCACTCGTGGCTGCGCCACTCGTGAAAATATCACTTTTGGTGCCCACTCGGTGAAATTATAACGTGATATTACACCGAAACCAACAATTATCCTCTATATCATACGTAGCAAATTTGGCGAAACACATAAATAGAGAAGATATATAATATGTTTAATGTAATATTATAAAAATCACATAATTGAAGCTTATATTGCGAAAGAAGAATAGTTACATACCTTGAAATGTGTATCTTTCAGTATCCTGAAGCTTTTGAAGTATATCACGTATAAATATAATGATATGCTATGCCTGGCTGCATGTGAACTGGGTAGTAAACAATTTATCCTACCACGGGTCAACGGATACATTAAATTTTATTCGTCCGCAGCTTACTTGTTGTAGATTAAAAAGATCAGTGAAACAGGTTTAAAAATGAATATATCCAAGTCACATCTAAGTTCATTTCCCGTTTTTGCTATTATGATTAGGTCCACTGAGCATTAAAGTATGCAACGTAGCAAGTGGTGTGAGGCAAGCACCATCACAAAAAAAAATATGAATGGATCCGTCATTGAGAAAAAAAAAATAAAAAAAGAAAAATAAATAAATTTGTCGGGCCACAACTGCGGTCAAACACATCACACAAAAAAAACAGTACTCTTTGAGCCAGTTGTACGTGTAAAAGAAATTAAAATTTACTCTGCTTTGTGAGTCATTTTGATTTCTTCATAACATTGCTTATGAATTTTGAAGCAACTAGTAGATTTATACATTGTTTTGCTTTTGTTTTGTAACGCCATTTATCCGGATAACGTAGAATAAAGCCTGGATTCCTCGTACGGAAATGACAATCATTTTATGAATTAATGACAACCCGTGAGTAAATTTATTACAATGCCAACGTAACTATCTTTCTAAAGTTAAAATATGATATTAAAACGCCTGACACGTTAAATAATTCAAAATAATGGCTTTATGCCAGCTTGAAATGTGCGGATCACTTTAATCATGGGCAAATATTTCAAAAACAAGCAGACGGACCTATACATTTTATTTCAATATATTATAGGCCATATGTTTATTCACGACTGTGAGAAGTTGCATTAAAATCAACATCGTAGAAAAAATTCTATTCGCGAAAATGTTATGAAAATTGTGATTTTCCTATAGACTTGCGTGATGTCCTAATTTTTAAAATCAGTCTAGCAAGAAACCAAGCACATTACCCTATCTTCTTTTATTTGCTGAATTTTCAAAGTATATTCTGAAGATTTGAAAAATCAGGGCTAATCGTAGAAAAAATTTTGATCCGAACATGCAGAAGATCAACTACCTCAAAGTAACACGTAAGCCCATGCATGACCTTTCATTTAATGAAGTTATAACGTGACAGATTGCTGGCACGATTTCTGGTTAAGTTTCAATAAGGGGTTCGTTTCAGCTCAGAGATCTACGGAAGAGCATTACTGCAAGGTGTATGCTATTTATAGTTAATAATTCGAAATTTTGAGTTATGTATCTAGAAATTTCGAGTTACTAAGTCGGATTTTCGAATTACCAAGACGAAATTTCAAGTAACTAAGTAGATATTTTGAGTTACTAATTCGAGATTTCGAGTTAATAACACGAAATTTCGACTTCGTATCTTGCCCTTTTATCCGCAAAATTTGAACGTCTGTCCGTCTGTCAAAGGCCAAAATTGTAGCGGACGACTTTTGACTCTTCAAAGTGTAATCATCTATCTACACATCCATATAGTGTACCCAACATGTAGCGACTTGTACATATACTACCATACACCAATGCATGATCTACCCCATAGCTTCTAGAGCTGCTCCAGATTTCAAACTGTATTCATAGTGATATTTTTTATGAGCAAACGCTGCCCGGTCATCTTAATCATATGACCCTCTAGGGCTACCCGATGGATACACTTGGCCAGGACCTATACACCAACGTAGGCCTAAACTAGATTTCTATTGTAGATTCTAATTAGTAACTCGGAATTTCGACTTAGTAGATCTAGATCTAACTCGAAATTTCGAGATACGTAACTTGAAATTTCGACTAAGTATCTCAAAATTTCGAGTTAATAAATAACAGACACCTGCCACTAATGCTGTTCCGTAGTACGAGATCCCTAACATCTGAAGTTGTGCATGTTTTTTTCTAGCCTGCCGCTATGACATTTCACGCTATGACGTAATAATTATGACGTAGGCCTACAAACAGTGATTGTGTTGCATAAAACACACCGTTTCAGTCTTCTTTGTTTAGTAGGAAAACAAATCGGGTCGTGTAAGTCAAGAATATCTATTTTCTGACAAAAGTTTCATTTGAAATAGCGTTTAATTAAAAAAAGCAAAACATAACTATTCTGAATCAAAGTTTAATCTGTACTTAAACTTTGATTAACTTCGGACCATATATCAATTTGTTACCCGTCCAGTAGCAGCAAATATAGGTGAGTAAACAGAACGTGTTTCGGTACTTTGCAAAATCTATATTTAACTTTGTTTTGATACTGTTTACATTAAAACATATGCGAAATAGGTTATTCTTAACATGCTTCACCGGAGTCTATCAGAAGTATGTCAAGCAAGTACGTCAAGTGTACTTGCCGTAACTATGTAGATCTAGCCACATTTTTGTTTTCATTTTTCACTTTACATCATGTGATGTTACTTTGTTATCACTAGCAAGCTACTGCCACGGTGACATCGACTTTATATGTATATTTTATTACTTTTTGTGGATAGGCCAAACATTTGGTGATGGGCAAGAAACCGACCACTGACCTATGGTAAGTTCTCTGAGACTGTCACTCAAATCAACCTACATTAACATTTTGAGAGAAGAAAATTGGTGTAAGATCTCTGTTTTTGCTCTAACAAACAAACAAACACTGAAATAGACTCGCGGAACAATCTGTGTAGGTCTATGGACTCTGTTCTGTTCTGTCTGTTCTGTAACACACGCCTGCTGATATTCTAGCATATTCAACCATAACATTATTTTAACGAAAGATGGTAAGTTCTCTGAGACTGTCACTCAAATCAACCTACATTAACATTTTGAGAGAAGAAAATTGGTGTAAGATCTCTGTTTTTGCTCTAACAAACAAACAAACACTGAAATAGACTCGCGGAACAATCTGTGTAGGTCTATGGACTCTGTTCTGTTCTGTCTGTTCTGTAACACACGCCTGCTGATATTCTAGCATATTCAACCATAACATTATTTTAACGAAAGATAGAATTCAATTTTCACATTTGAGAAACATTTTTGGACATTTTTCTGTTTTCATATATTCTGTTAAAGGTTTATTTAAAAACGTAGAGACCCATTACTTCGTTGGAATGTATGTTTTATAACTTTTTATAAAGATTGGTAATTACCTCCCATAAAAGTATTTAAAAAGTGGACTACTTCTTTTGACTTCAATTTAATTCCTAGTTTTACATTTGCATTTGATATATATTGGGATATTTCAACTACCTGAAACAAAAAGCAAGTTTTAAAACAGTGTGTAGCTTGAGAATTCATCCATTTTCAAGCTATCTTGGTTGATTCAAGACAGACAAAGGAAAGTAATAAGATTTTTATAAACTTGCATTTTAATGAAATTTGGCAAATATGTACTTATAAATGCAAAACTTTGATAAAGGTTTAATATAAAAGTGATTATTACTTAGGCAAAAGTGTTTATTTCTTTTATAATTATGCTAAAATAACTTTTCTTAGTTGTGGAAATTAGGGTAGGAAAATCAAATTTTAAAAATACTGCCAGGGAAAATCTGATGTGTATTAATAATTTGGTGAACACAAGCAAGTGTAAGTGATCAGCTGCTTAAGTTTTGAACAAATCCAATACTTGACAAAAATCTGATTTACCACCTTTAAGAAATATGTTGTAGCTTCCTAAAGTCATTTCTTCTGCATAATACACAAAAATGCATATATGTTTTCTGTGACGATTTGATAAAAGCCATCATGTCTGAGAGAGTTCGTCCTTCACCTTTTCTTCTAGTGGAGAAGTTGGCAGTTACTGGTGGGGTAGAGGTTAGTATTGGTATAAAATTCGGAAACACTGATTCTTTTACATAACTGAAAAACTATTGAAAAACGGTTCTAGACCCAAAACAAATAAATAAACTAATACAATTAGCTATTTTTTCTATGTTTTCATTTACAAATCTATGCAGTGAGACAAAACTTCTGATAGATTCGTTAAACAGGCAAAGGAGAGCTAATTCTGCACACCAGGCTGCAATGACAAAAGAAAAACAAAAAACATAATTCAAAAGATATTTCATTTAAAGAAAAAACAGTCTTGGTAGTTGCACAGCAATGCTAGTAAAACTAAAATGTCCAAATAATACTACCTAACACTGATGTTTTCTTGTAAAGTATTTATACAATAGTTTTATCATTAATCGAACGAGTAACAGTCCAGTCCCTGGCAAGCTCTAAATACAACAATATTGTTGGTCAGTTTGACGCATTTAATGCGTGATTTCGAGAGTAATTACAAGATATTTGTAGGTAGTATATTTTGTGCAGAAATGTAAGGAAACGCAATAGGTGCAAGTAGATGTTATATAAAAAAAAGTGAGGAAAGAAGATAAATCTTGAAGCCAGTTGACATCAGGCTGTGTCTTGATAAACGATCCTGCAAATACAGATAAAATTAACTACAACACAGTAAATTTAAACTTTAAATGCTAAAATATATTCATTTCTATAAATTCCACTTTTAATTTTGTGTGATCTATTTAAATGTCAATCAATTAAAGTTAATACAAAAAGAATGGATTGATACAAAACAGTTTTTGGTTAAAAACTTTTACAGAGTTATACCGAGGTAAAATTTATTGAATTTGGTGTAATCATATCATCTAGGCGTGACTGAGTCTGTTCATGAGAGGTAATGAAATGTGCAACACACCTCACGACCATTGGTACACGACTTGCTCATGACTGTCTTAAACGATATCTCTCTCCATATATATTATAAAATGGATAATAAAATATAAATGGATACTAAAAAATATTTAGATATATATATGAAATTCAAGGTCATACCTTATCGAAGAGCCAGGCGAGCTACAGCAAAACTCAGCAACACCAAAGGTAAGTAGATGGCACTGTTGCCTGCACCAGACTGTAATAATAAATAGTGTTACAGAAACGTAATCAACTTGCACATTGGTACAGATTTGCAAGGAGCAATGCAGTAACCAGCACAGCACAAAGTCTTTCTTTCTTCAGGAGAAATCTTTGGAATTCGCCTTCCAACAACTTTAAACACATACAGATGAGAAAATTGCTCACTTTGTTTATATTAATTTATTTAAGCTCGATTGTGATGAAAGATCCGGTTTCCTGGAACTCCCAGCACTGGTGCCATATGAGGACGAATTTTAGAAATAATCAGTTAGGCAAAATTTGAAAGATTTGCAAATTAGGGCTATAGTCTACATCAGTTAATATATAAATCATCTAATAGTATTTACAAGAACATATTTCTCTGTTTAAATTTTCCGTTCTTATTAACATTCATAGCAATAAAGGGCATTATAAGAAACGGATTTTAGTCTCTACAATAACTTACCGCTATCGAATCAACGACTTCTGCCTCATGACCGTCAGCAAATGCTTGAGCTACATAACAAAACAAACGGCAACATCAATGGTTTGACTATTAATTTTAGCTTTCTTAAAGATACTTTAGAGTTTGTAATCGTAAAGACCGTACAAAATTGTGTCAGCTCTATGTTACTACACAAGGTGTGAATATATTTTCAATTAAGGTTCTATTCTGACAAATCTTGTACAGACACACATTCTGTATGAAGCTTAAAAATATCAGCAAGACATTGAATTGTTCTTACTTAGATCTACAAGAGGGGCTGGTACTAATTGTAGATAGAGACAGACGAGCAGATTAATTCCGTTATCTTGTCCATAAATACAAAATGTACATATATCAGTACATTCAAACAACGCATTAAAGTGATAATTGTCTATTGTTACGAATTCGTTTCTCAGTACTTTATGTATTGATTCAAACTCAGTCGAAACAAGTTTAATTGAAAATTCCCAATTTTGCGATGTAACATTCACATGAGGATTGAAGACACCATTTATCTCCCTCTCAATTTTATATTGCTTTAAACCAGACAAAAATGATCTTACCGAGAAGCAAAAGGACTGACAAAACAAACAGCATAACCTTCATATTTCTGCCTGAAAGAAGAAATAATAGCAATACATGATGCATTACGATAACAAAATGGCTGTAGTAATTAGATATTAAAATGAGAGAAACATGTAAAAGAAAGATCTAATAGACGATGATCTAAATTGAGATCAAACAATTAACACACATACTATTTCAAATAACATGAACTAAAAGTGAATAAATAGCATAACCTAATTCGATATTGCTGTAACTCATCTTACAAAAATATAGCTTACCTTTCAAAATGTGTTTCTTCAGCCGATAAATAAAAACACACTAACACACTTTAAATTCCTATATGCAACGCCCGAGTGACCATGAACGGAGGTTATCCTTTCAAAGTAAACAGAATACATAATTGATGAATACAATAAACGTTAGATATTTAGGAAAATATTTAAACCGCTCTGGTTCTCATATAGTTTTTGATCACATATACCCCCATAATATTTCGAAATACATTGCATACCACGGCCATTTTAGAGCGATGTCAGCACACCCAAAGAAACGTAGTTCTTAAAATTGTGTTTTTCTACAACAGGACAAAACTGTGTTTTTCTACAACAGGACACAATACAAACGTATTTATTATCTTTTTGCAATGCTATAGTGCCATTTTACTCACAATACACCCGTGTTTGTCAAAACACTATACTATCTCAACATTTTAAACACGAACTTAATTATATTACGAACTATATTATACATGGAAAATGCAAACTTAACGCCAATCTACAAGAAGGGCGACAGGTCAGACCCAGCCAACTACAGGTTCATATCCCTTAAATGTGTACTTTCCAAAACCCTGGAACATATAGCTCCTCATCAATTACAAAACACTTCGACAACCTTGTCATTCTGTGCCATCTCCAGCATGGTTTCAGAGAAAGAAGATCGTGTGACGCAACTAATTATGCTTGTAAACGACCTGGTAAAACAAGTGGACAACAAACAACAGGTTGACCTCATCCTTTTAGACTTTAGTAAAGCATTTGATAAAGTGAGCCAAGAGAATGTCTTGTTTAAAATGCATAATCACGGCATAATGGATTAAGAGCTTCCTTGACAACCGGCTTCAATCCGTAATCCTAAACGGTACAAGTTCAGAAACATACCTGTCTCTTCTGGAGTTCCGCAAGGGTCCGTGCTTGAGCCCCTGCTTTTCCTAGCATATATAAATGACCTCCCACAAAATATCAAGTCTAAAGTGCGTCTATTTAAAGATGATACTACAATATACATGTCACTTACCTCTGTCCGACAATCATATGCTACAAATTGACCTTAAAAAGAAAAGTGACCTTATTAGAAAAGTAGGAGTTGGACTGCGAAGTGAAATGTCAAGTTATCCACGTCACACGACGGAAGCATCCTGTCCCCTCACAATACTACCTGCATAATACACTACTAGAATCTGTCACCTCAGCAAAATACCTTGGAGTGAATATCGTAGGACGCCCACATAAATAGGTCAACCAAAAGTGCAAATTAAACTCAAGGTATCCTCAACAGGAATATATAAATCCACCTCAAACCCCTTAAGTCCATAGCGTATCAGACCCTCGTCAAACGACAGCTGGAATATAGCTCCGAAGTCTGGTATCCATACACACAATCTAATAGACAAAATAGAAGCGGTCCAAAGACGGGCAGCGCGTTGGGCTATGTCCGACTTTGACCGCAACTCTAGTGTCACTAACATGCTATACAGTCTAAATGGCGCAGGCTAGATCTCAAGCTCTTTCACTGCCGACTCTCTCTTATGTATAAAATCTCAAATAAACTGGTTGCAATCTCCATGGAAGATTATCTCACCACATAACAAGGCAATCATATCATTGTCATCAGTTGTCTAACTGGTTAATCTCTGCAACCACTGACTACTACACAAACTCCCCCCCCCCCCCCCCCCCTGGGTACTATGTAGTGCTATGGAATAATCTTCAACCTGACATTCCCTTCCTTCAAACCATTGAGTAGTTCAATGGCGCTGTTTGCAACGTTGAACATACTTCACCATAACCTTGCTTGCTTTTCACCCCTGTTTTTATCTTTTAAATCACTAGTAAATTTCCTTTCCCTTCTATTTGGCCCGTCTACTATCAACGAGCACAAAATATTAATGCCTACGTCCCTGTAAAAGTTTAGACAATAACCGAGGTAGGTAGGTAGGTATGTAGGTAAATAGATAGATCATGAAAATGAGACATTTTACGCCCCGTCTACTTTTAGAGATTTATTTGAAATTTTAGTTTTTATATGTTGGTGGGTAATACAGTAGTAAATAAATTTGCTATATGTTCTAAATGAAATTAACAAATTTCTGAGCGCAAGCCCATCTTAAAAAGAAATAACCTTTTATTAATAAATGACCTATAAACCACAAAAACACCAAAAAAATGAGGCGTAGTGTATCTTTTAAGAGTAAGAGAGAGGTCAACACTATGGAACATCTTCTAAATTCATAGGATGTGGATAATAAGGTTTGTTTACATTTCTATAAAAGCAGAAAAAAACTTCTTGAGAATGCTACCAAAATGGCAAGAATAGGTTAACAATGAAATAAAAATAGAAACTGGCTTACATAAGACATGAAAATGCAACTTTAACTGGGAAAAAGATGAGGATGTTTTCTTTCCGCCATTATCTGACAAGCTCAGAAGTGCTACTTGATTACCTATTTGGTACTACATGTAATTTGAAGTCAGCAACCTGAATCTCTCGGTCAAAGAGGACCCTGACCAAGGTTGGTAAATATCTTTCAGGTTGTCGCGAGGTGTTTGTTCTCTATATCTAGCTCAGTTGGTCCGTGTCAAGCAGATCTAAAGGAGTTCCGTGTAGATAAACTTGTTTAAAACTTGTCTTAGATTTTGTTGAGGCAAACAATATGACAAGGGAACAGAATATAAAATTGTGGACGACCAACGCCGGACCATATATTGATAGTATTAGCTCACTCTTAACCTTTTGTTTGGGTGAGCTTAAAATACCACCTCAACACAATCAGAATTCGTTTTTAGTCTCGGTGTCCGTGCGACTTTGACCTTCGACCCCAAAAGCAATTAGGAAATTTGTTGACCAAACACAATCATGCTATCAAGTTGCATGGTTGTTGGTCAGAGTTTTTAACATTAATTGTTATTAATTAGACTCCTAACAAAAGCCGTGACATAATGGTCACAGACAATCATCCTTTAGAATTTAACAGTCCTAGGCATTTTCCATTTATTACTCCGAAATTATTTCAGTCTTTAAGCCACTTTGACTTTGAATTTCGGATCTACTGACTACTAAAAACAAAAGGACATATTCATTGACCATTGGCAATAGTCCTATTACGATGAACCACTGCAGGCCATTTCCAGTTACTGACCGGAAAACTTTTTCGATATCAAAGTCACTGTGACAGTAATATTTATTGATCTTTGTCATACTGTCCCATTAAACAAAGGGTTTCATTTAAAGACCAAAGGCAATAATCATTTGAAAGCCAAACGGTTCTCTAGTTATTAATCTGACAAGTGTAAATCCAATCGACCTACCGGCAGACAGATAGGCAAAATGCTGAAGGTACTAGTTTATAAGAAGAAAGGTATGTTGATAAATCAAAGACTATGAATCTAGATTAAGAATACCAACTGAGCCATGCTCAAACTAGGTCACAGACACTTTTCCTAAATATGATCAGGAGTGCTAAAGAAATAAAATCGCTCTTGTGTAAAAATGTTTAAATAAAGCATTTTTGATAAATCAAGGGGCATTGAAAGTAAAATAATGTAAAAAAAAAAATTGGACTATTTCCTTCCTTGGCGAGCTTAAATGTGAATACCGGGTCATCCATCTACACCTATAGCTCACCCTGAACTTTTCCTGAAAATTGCTTAAAGGTGTTTAATCGGTTTTTAGTCATATGGATTTGTTCGAAACGATGACATCTTCTTTGTGTTCATTGGGCGCTTAATACATGCTACATTTTCACTACAGATATTTCTAAAACTTGATTTTCCTGTCCTGGCCAACCAAGACAGTCATTTTAGCAAACATTCTCATACTTTTGCTACGAAATGATATGAATATCAGAAATATTGTATTGCATTTGTAGAAGTTATATTTTAGCAGAAAATCAGTAGAAATGCAAGTTTGTAAAATTATTATTACTTGTTTACGCCTATCACAGTTGCGCAACCAAGACAGATTGGAAATAAATTAATTCCAACTAAAACTCGCATTTTCGTTCGGATTGTTTATACATCCCGAAATATGTCAGGTAAAACTGTAACTACAAATAGCTTTTTAAATACGGTTATTACAAAATTTGAATAAATCAATAAAACATATATTTCTTACAGGGACCAAACTCTATGTAACATACAACATCTATGTTCCTTTAAATCTCTAACAGTTTATAGGAAGGGCTCTAACAGATTATAGGCAGGGGAAATGTCATAACATGATGCTTTATAATGTGATTTACCACCTTTAAGCCTCACGTTTTATCAACTACCATACACTGGTACATATATTTGTTTGATCCTCGGGCGGGGCGTATGTTCTCCGTGACTATTTGATAAACGACATTGTGTCTGATATCATTAGTCCTCCACCTCTGATTCATGTGGGGAAGTTGGCAGTTACTTGCGGAGAACAGGTTTGTACTGGTACAGAATCCAGGAACACTGGTTAGGTTAACTGCCCGCCGTTACATGACTGAAATACTGTTGAAAAACGGCGTTAAATCCAAAACAAACAAACATATATTTGTTGCGTCTGTAACATGCATTTAAATTCCTGATTTAAGTCGCAGCACTGCCTAAGTTAGAGCATGTTTTTTTTTATAAAAATAAAAAGGTGAAGAACAAGAGGGCCAAGATGGCCCTAAGTCGCTCAACTGAGTAACACACAATAACAGTGTAAACATGTTTTACCTAGCGATTTCATGGAGACAAATATTCTGACAAATTTTCATAAAGACTGGACCAAAAAACATGGCCTCTTGAGTGTAAACAAGCTTATTCTTTGATTTGACCTGAAAATCTGGTGACCTAGTTTTTGACTCTACATGTCCCAGATAAAAATTCAAGCGATATTTCATGCACACAAACATTCTGACCAAGTTTCATGAACATCAAATGAACAAGAGTGTTAACAAACTATTCCTTTGATTTGAACGGGTGACCTAGTTTTTAACCTCATATGACCCAGTTTCGCACTTAGCCTAAGAATCATCAAGATAAACATTCTGACCAAGTTTCATGAAAACAGGATCATAAATGTGGCCTCAAGAGTGTTAACAAGCTCTTCCTTTGATTAAACTGGTTGACCTAGTTTTTGACCCTGTATGACCCAGTTAAAAATTGGGCCAAGAAATCATCCAGATAAACATTCTGACCTAGTTTCATGAAGAAAGGGTTATAAATGTGGCCTATAGGTTGTTAACAAGCTTTTCCTTTGATTTGACCTGATGACCTAGTTTTTGACCCGACATGACCCAATTTCGACCCAGGCCTAGAAATCATCAAAATAATCATTCCGTGCAAGCCTGTATCAAATCAAAGCATAAATGAAACCTCTATATGGCTGAAAGGGCCAAACTTGAAAATTTTGCCCCTTTCCGAGGCAGTAACTCCAGAAACCATAATGGAATCTAGCCGGTTTTCGAAAGGAACCGAGATCTTATTTTGACAGAAGTTGTAGGTAAGTGTGGTTAAAATCAAATATAAAATGTCACTTCTATCGTGTTCACAAGGTAAAAATTAACAAATTTTGGCTCTTTCAGGGGTCAATCAGGGGCCGTAACTCCGGAACCTATGATTGGATCTGACAGATTCATCATGGAATCCAAGATTTATTGTTGTTGAAGATATTTTGCAAGATTGTATCAAATCAAACCATAAATGAAGTCTCTATAAGGCTGCAAAAGCCAAAATAGCAAATTTTGGCCCTTTAAGGGGCCATAATTCTGGAACCTAATATGGGATCTGGCCAGATTTCGAAAGGAACTGAGATATGCCAATACAAGTTGTGTGCAAGTTTGATAAAAGTTGATTGCAAAATGTGGTCTCTATCGTGTTCACAAGCCAAAAATAGCAAATTTTGGCCCTTTAATGGGACCATAACTCTGGAATCCATGATGGGATATGGCCAGTTTTCGAAAGCAAGCGAGATCTTATGCCAATACAAGCTGTGTGCAAGTTTGATTAAAGTTGATTGCAAAATGTGGTCTCTATTGTGTTCACACGCCAAAAATATCAAATGTTGGCCCTTTAAGGGGCCATAACTCTGGAACCCATGATGGGATCTAGCCAATTTCGAAAGGAACCAAGATATTAAGCCAATACAAGTCAAGTTGTGTGCAAGTTTGATTAAAGTTGATTGCAAAATGTGGTCTCTATCGTATTCACATGCCAAAATAGCAAATTTTGGCCCTTTAAGGGGCCATAACTCTGGAACCCATGATGGGATCTGACCAGTTTTCGAAAGCAAGCGAGATCTTATGCTAATACAACTTGCATGCAAATTGTGGTCTCTATCGTGTTCACAAGAAAATGTGAACGGACGACGGACTGACGACGGACAAAATGCGATCACAAAAGCTCGTAGTGACAGGTGAGCTAAAAAAACAAGATATGAAGATTATATAAGATTTATCTGCATAGAGGTGATATCGGATGGATAAAAACTTCACTTATAAATAAATCGAAAAGATTTTTTTTTCTTTCATACGCAATATGTACCGTTGTGCGTTAGTTGCTACTTTGTGCTCTTTACAATATGAACGAAATTGCCTCTAGATTAAAACAGTAGAAGAAACATACGAAGACAACACTATTTTTATAACTTTTACTTTAATTTCGACCCAGAATGACAGAAAACATATATACAGTATGTGATTTACAAATAGTAGAGAATGTATTTAATAATATTAAGGCAATACCCAATTCCCAAACCTAGCAATATTAAACTTTTATGACAAATTACAATGTGTTTTGCAAATACAATAAACACACATTTTTACCCAACGTGAATAATTGAACTGACAAAGGAACCACACGATTTTATCATATCTTGATTGGAACGTCCATTCTTGTGTTATTATTTGAGCTATAAAAATGGTCCATTGGTCAGAATTGGCCCAACATTTTACAAAATACCATGTGATGTTAAACGGTTGAAAACATCTACATGAAGCTACAATATTACACAGAAACTGAAAACAAAGTATGGTCAAACTAGTCAATGGAAATTAATGTACGAAAATGAATAGTTTTTCTCTGTTATGAAATTACGATATTGCGTTTAACTAAAATAGTGCAGTTGTGCAATATAATGTAAACTACATCGAAAAAAAATATAAATATTGATCCAGACAGGGAGGAATCTCTACAATATATGCAATAGGAGACTTTCTTAGATATCTCGTACTTCGATCAGTCAAATGTCAATATGCTCTGCCAAAAAATAACTGGCTACTACTTAACAATACGAATAATAGTCTATTCATGTCTGTGAGCAATGTAATTTTTAGTATTCTGAAGACTGGATGACAGCATCTGCAAATAAAACGTATTACATTAATCAAGGGTTATAAATTTATTTATTTATATTTTGTTACGCTGATTAGCATAATTGTCATTTACAAGTTAGATTTTGTCGGTCAATTGCATTTTATCCTACCCTTATACAAGATATAGCACAAAATCGGCCTGTCTAACAAACTTTGCTTTATTCAGTCAGTGTCAAAATATCACTTTTGCGGGAAATTTTGAAATCACATATTTTATCAAAATTTTAAATTGAAACCGATATCATTGTATTGGAAATGTTTGAATTTAGAAAATGAGTGGTCAAATTATAGGTTTTTATCCAGAAACAAAAAAGTTATTGCTATTTTTCACTTTTACAGCACTTCAGCCGGAAATTTTGAAAACATATTTTTTCCGAATTTTTCATTGAAACCGTTATCACTGTATTGGAAATGTTCTAAATAAGAAAATAAGTGGTAATACCAAAAGTGTTTATCCAGAAACAAAAAGGTAATTGCAATTTTTCTATTTTATCTGCAAATTTTATTGCACTTGCAAACATTATACAGTATATGACGTCAAGTCTGCACGCTGTTGCTCTTTCCAACGACTTTTGCCCCGATACTCTGAGCACATAGGATAAATAGAATATTAGATTACTGTCTGAAAAATTTAAATTTATTAGGCTCGTCTACGAAAATATATAAGGCTCGGCAACAGCCTCGCCTAATATATTTTCTTCAACTCGCCTAATAAATTTAAATTTATCCGACAGTAACCTAATATTCTCTATTCATAAAGAAAACATCAGATTATTTAACATATATCATGAACTTTTTCAAAACATGTGACATGCAATACAAAGTCCCCTACTGGAAGGCACCTAATTTTCTCTTCTGCAGTATAACATATTGAACTGATATCGGTCAATGATGTATATAATAAACAAAATTGTACTATATATAGTACAATATGTTATAACAAACACTTGGATTAAAATTTGCATATACAATAACCTACAGTTGTCGATTGTTTCATAAAATCTATAAATATAAACAAGAGTGCCAGAATGTTACAAAATACGCCCGTCATAGCAAATTTCTTTACACTAGCACCTGTGTTTTCATACGGATGTTTTTTGGGCCAATTATAAAAAAGTTATAATATAAGTTATTTATAGTAACAACAAAGGGAAGTTAATCCTAAAAAAACCTATATAATATAAGTCCACACAAAACCCTTTATCAGGTATAGACAGGTCAAAATACACCTAAATATTGGATGTAACATGCATGTTGTACCACAGAAAAATGGTCTCGACTTTTCCCTACGGCCGGTAATAAAAAAGTTACAATATAAGCTATTTATAGTAAAACAAAGGGAAGTAAGTCTAAAAATAAGGCTGCCTCATGGTGGTGAACATTTGTGCAAGTTACATCAAATCCCTCCATGCTGAGAAGAAATGCTCGGACAAGTCATCTTGAATTTGACATTGACCTTAAGTGTGACCTGCTAGACCTCGACCTGGTTTTACGCATGACGAATCCGTCTCATGGTGGTGAACATTTGTGCCAAGTTACATCAAAATCCCTCCATGCATGAAGAAGAAATGCTCCGGACAAAGTCATTCTTGTATCTGACCTTTGGCCTCTAAGTGTGACTTGACCTTAGACCTAGGGACCTGGTTCTTGCACATGACACTCCGTCTCATGGTAGTGACGTTTGTGCCAAGTAATATAAAAATCTCTCAAAGGATTTTTGAGTTGTTGAGATATAGACTGGACAAGAAAAAAACCCTTTTGGCCTTTGACTTCCAAGTGTGAACTTGACCTTTCAGCTAAGGGCCCGGGTTTTGTGCATGACATGTTGTCTTATTCAGGGGAATATTTGTGCCAACTGATATTTAAATCCTGCTTTGCATGACAAAGTTATAGACGGGCAGGAAAAAAAATCCTACTGAGCTTTGATCTCCAAATGTGACATTGACCTTTAAGCTAGAGTTTTGGGTGTTGCGCAAGACACGTCGTCTCATCATGGGGAATAGTTTTGCCAAGTAATATTGTAAACCCTTGATGGATGACAGAGTTATGGACCGGACACGAAACAGACCCTGTCCATGCCATGTTAGCATTTGACTGCCAAGTATAACCTTGACCTTTGAGCTAGGGGTCTGAAAGTTGTGCAAAGCATATTGTCCTATTATTGGGTACATTCGTGCCCATTTATATTAAAATCCCTTCATGGATTGGAGAGTTATGGACCGGACATGAAAAAAAATCCTGTTGACCTTTGACCTCCAATTGTGACCTTGTCAATTAAGCTAGCGCATGACACGTCGTCTCATCATGGGGAACATTTGTGCCTAGCAATATTAAAATCCCTTGATTAATTTAATGACAGACCCTGTTCATGCCACGTTAAAATTTGACTGCCAAGTGTGACCTTGACCTTTGAGCTAGGGGTCTGAAAGTTGCACACGACATATCGTTTTATTATGAGGTACATTTGTACCAAATAATATTAAAATCCTTTCATGGATGGCAGAGTTATGGACCGGGCAGGAAAAAGACCTGCTGGCCTTTGACCTCCAACTGTGACTTTGACCTTTGAGCAAGGGGTCCGGGTTTTGCGCATGACACGTCGTCTCATCATGGGGAACATTTGTGCCCAGTAATATTAAAATCCCTTAATGAATAACAGAGTTCTGGACCGGACACGAAATTGCGGACGGACGGACGACCTGACGGACAGACAGAATGACGGAATGACGGAAAAGCGCATTCCTATAGTTCCCGAAACTGGTTTTTAACCAGGAGGGGACTAATAAAAAATTGTTTTTAAAGTTGTTTATCGATTATTCTGCTCTGTTTCAGAACACCTTTTGTATATATCATTTTTGTAGATATCAATTTGTGTAACTTTGGATATTCAAAGAAGTAAAAACAAAAAATATCCCCGACACATATTAAAATTCCGACGTTTCTCAACAAAATTTCACCCTTAAAGGTATTCCTTTTTTAATACGTGTGTGTGTGTGTGTGTGTGTGCGTGTGCGTGTGCGTGCGTGTGCGTGTGCGTGTGTGTGTGTGTGTGTGTGGGTGTGTGTTCGGGTTTAACGTATTTTTCAACAATTTTTCAGTCATATAAACGACGGTGTCTACTTGTAGCAGTGAGCATAATGCCCAACTTTACAGTGCTGCCTCACGTGGCATGATACCCCACCCAGTCACATTATACTGACATCGGGCTGACCTCTTAATCCTCTTAATGCTGAGCGTCAAGCGAGGAAGCTACTAGTACCATTTTTTACGTATTTGGTATGACGCGGCCGGGGATCGAACCAACGACCTCCCGCACTCAAAGCGGACGCTCTACCACTAGGCTACCGAGGCGGTATTTTTAATACGTCGAGTAATTTATGAAGACATGCCATAATACCATTGGCATTTGGGTATTTATGACGTGCTTCATATCTGTAAAGGAGAGTATTATATTTGTTATTTGTTATGTACTTACAAAAACTTATCATCTCACCAACGAAGGGCAATCACCATGACGACAAACGCTAAAAACATTGTCATATAAACACTGTTGTGACTGCCGGCAGAAGCCATCATTATCTGAAAATACAGAAATCCGCCGATTTAATCCAGATAACATTCCTCGCCGTTACCACAGCTGAAAGCCATCCAATGGATTTTGACACTGCCGATATCTAAGACAAGACAGACTGATTACTAACAGCTGATCCATTAGATTAACTCCAAGTGATCTATAATTGCATTGGTGTGACATCAAACCAGTCACAAACAAAATAAGTGACAGGTATTACCATTACACTGAATCAAAGTTATGCAGAACGTATTCCATTTTACATACCGTGAGGAAATATGTTGTTTTATTTTTCCACCTATGACATAACGACAAAATCCATGATTTAATTAGCGAAGTTTATTAGAACACAAATCCATCAAATAATGCCGTGACTCTTAGATTATGATTACCAAGACATTTGTGAGTAAATAGTGGCAAAAACATTTTTGAAATAATTTCTTGTAAGTGTACACATAAAACAAAGCAGTTACAATTATATTCATGTCGTAGGGACGTTGTGGAAAGTGAAATGTCTATTTTTTTGTCTATTTTATTATACATGTACCTGATCTTTCCAACTGTTATCGTAACTATCAACTCTTTTGGCAGTGTTGTAACTATCGTAACCGCCTTCGGCAGTGGCTTCGCCCCATTGACTATCTTCTGCAGAAGGAACGTCGTGCTCTCCAGCAATAGCAACCGTTACTGAATAACAGGAAAAGGTAAGCAAGTAAACGACAGCGATAACAGAAAGTTCAACTAATGAAGCAACATTTAACCCTTACTCTGCTCTATAATGAACATGTCCATCTTTCAATTTGGACAGTACCATTAATAAAAAGATACTGACTAAATGGCGAACAGGTCAGATCATGATCAGACTGCACGGATGTGGTCGCAAACGCAGAATCAGTCGTGTCCAGCATGATAATAGTTAAAATAAAGTGAAGCAAAATTTATATTTTCTGCTGTAGTTATATATATGTGTACCAATTATTTCACAACTGTTGAAATGACTTCATGGGTGAATAATAGAAATGACAGTACGTGGTAGAGTTTTTTTACAACATTTTGTTTTTTTATCTTTCACCTATTTTCATTTTCAGTTATCCTACACTGGAATTCAGAAAATTTTGAGACTGTCCATGTAAAATGTAGAAAACATATATAACACTATCTAGTACGTCAAAATATTCACTTTCAACTAGAGATGGGAACGAATACTGAAATCAGTTTGCCTTATTCGAATATATTCGAATATTCGATTTGTTTTAATGAAAGCTTTAAATTCTTGATTGGCATAAATACAATGTATCCATTTGTCTAAAGGGTGAATGATCGTTCGTAATAAGACCTAAAAAATGTTCGTTTCGAATCAAATCGATTATAATTTAGACTGTCGCGTTTTAATCTAAAAATAGAAGGTGGTCCCATTTAAGCACGTGTCGCGCTGTTCAAGTGTTGTATTACCGCCGCATTTGAAAATTTCAGTCGGCGTGTAAAAGCAAGTAGGCCGACTTTAACCTCTTCAAAATGATCTTTGCATCAAACATAGTATTTCTGATTTTTATAAACAACTTAAAAATTTTCGAGTACGCATTGCGGATAAAAACCGATTCTGCGGACGTCTGAAATGCGTACAAAAATTGTAAAAAGATCGACGTATCTACAAGTTTGGTATGGTTTGTAAAGAAAAAATAAATTCTAAAACTTTTACATAAAACAGGCGCCTAGGAAATGAATCAAAAGATAAAAAAGTTATCACATTTACGCCCAATGCAAACTGTTAATCCTAACGAGTGACCCAGCTAATTATGCTGTGATTAAATTTTCTTTTTAATTGGACATCTTTTGACATGCAATCTGACCAATTTACGATTTGCTAACTGTTATCGTAACAGTGGCCCCTGCCAATTATGGATTGCTATTTTCTTGTTAATTGGAGAGCTTTTGATACGCGATAAAAATACGACAGAACCTACGGCGTTATTCTCTTCTCATGAGCTCCCGCCGCGCGTACATCGCGGAGAAGGCATGCGGCTCCACCGGAAGTCGTCTATAAATATATGAGGTCAGTTGTTGGAGTCGCAACGAAGCGGCATGATCCTAAGAAGGGTAGTTTACCTTCCTCAGTTCAGATTGTCTACGAACGCAGAAAAATGGGAACTCCTAGAGATTACGAAAAGATCAGCATGAAAAAGAACCCGTCGACACTCTACGATGAAGACGATGGCGCAGATATTCTCGCTCATATGGGTCACCCGGCAGCGAGTATAAATAAACTTAAATGAAGAAGAAGAAGGTGTTATTCTGTAGAATTAGCATTTACTTATTGCCCAAAAATCAATGATACTTATTTTGAAAAAAAAAAAAAAATAAATAAAAAAGCGAATATTCGACCGATTTTCGAATGTTCGAATATTCGTTCCCATCCCTACTTTCAACAGAAACGCACTATCCATGAAAGCCACAGAGTAGTCTGCCCTTTATATAATATACTGTGCTGCAAAGGGCGCTTTTGGAAATTGTAGCGACGCCCAGTCAGCATTTTATTTCAGCAAAGGAAAGAGAAAAAGGTCACAAGAATTTGGACTGAAGATTAGGAGGGTGCGGTAATTGCTTGACTTGCTGGTCCTGTAAACACTGGTCTACATTATTGCTTTTGTGTGCAGTTGCATTGTCATGAATAAAGCATATGCCCCGTGTTAAGCAGATGCCCCATCAACACGGTAGGCGAGATGTTTTTTAATGGATTTAAGAACTTTGTCCTTGTAAAACACGGTAGGCGAGATGTTTTCTAATGGATTTAAGAACTTTGTCCTTGTAAAACACGGTAGGCGAGATGTTTTCTAATGGATTTAAGAACTTTGTCCTTGTAAAACACGGTAGGCGAGATGTTTTCTAATGAATTTAAGAACTTTGTCCTTGTAAAACACGGTAGGCGAGATGTTTTCTAATGAATTTAAGAACTTTGTCCTTGTAAAACATGGTACACGGTAGGCGAGATGTTTTCTAATGAATTTAAGAACTTTGTCCTTGTAAAACACGGTAGGCGAGATGTTTTCTAATGGATTTAAGAACTTTGTCCCTGTAAAACACGGTAGGCGAGATGTTTTCTAAAGAATTTAAGAACTTTGTCCCTGTAAAACACGGTAGGCGAAATGTTTTCTAATGGATTTAAGAACTTTGTCGCTGTAAAACATCCAAGAAATAGATCTACTGGGTGCCCTGGGTATTTGCACAGCAGGACCTTTGGAATGGAAGAAAATTGTATACAGAACCCATGTGCAACCTTTAGTTCTTTTTGCGATAACTGACCTTTTTTTCCCATTTTTCTAAGCCATTGTTTGTTGATTATTCCCTTTATGGTTCGAAATAATGTACCCGTGTCTCATTCCCTGTGAGAAATTTATTCAACCTCCTTTCATCTGCATTTTAGAAGTGTTTTGCAACATAGCACCCTTTGGGCTTTTTGCTTTTTGGTCAAGAGCTTGGGTATCAACCTTGCACACACCTTCGACTGGTCAGTATTTCATGAACACTTCCCGATGGCATGCCCTCTGATGCAGACATTTGGGGAAACTATAATTCTCCAGTCTTCTGCTACAGCAGCAATGTTATGAGAGGATAACGACTTTTAAGGGAGCCCTACACGAGGTAGATATTTGGACTCTAGATTCTCCCTTGTTAAAAACTCTTACCCTCCTACTATAAACATTGGTTTTGGATGGTGAAGAATCACCGTGAAGAATCACCGTAAAAAGTTTTAAATTCTTGCAGAATCTGTTTGACTGGTATATTCACAGGATAGTAAATCTTTATGTAGGACCTAAGGATGTTGAAGTTTTCATGCTTCCGACAAAATACCTCTAGTGTATACGAGTGCGGTACAAAACCATTTATGTTGAATTTTTCAATGTGCATGGCTATTGAAACCTTGTAGAAGTCAATGAAAAAATCGTGATTGAACCTGTTGGCCTAATAATTTCTACGTAAGTGTGTTAGTCTCAAAATTTTCAGAATTCTTCTTGTAAAACAGACACGCCTCTTGTATTTTGAATAACTATTTGTAGGATCTCTTTTAAAATTTATGAACTGTATATGCATCAAAACAATGATATCTCTCCGATATGATATAATAACACAAAGGTCCTTACCAAACAGACACAGCACCGCCAGACAAAGCAAAGCTACGCTGTTCATATTTATACTGAAACGAATAAGGGGGTAATACATAATTTGTAAAAGATATTCATATTTAAATCAATCTACACGGTAACTAAAATTACGCAACAATATTCGATTTTACAGATTTTCTCAGGGTTGGACCTAGAATATAGACTGGCTATATTCACAACTTCAAAAATATATATATCTTAGCCTATGAGCTGATCTAACGTACCCGCTGCACATTCTTTCACGACAATAAACCCCAATTTAGATTGATATAGAGCTAAGAGAGCACCGTAATATTAATTTGCAATACATGATTTAATTGTGACAAACTATTTTCACGTTGGCGATTCGCTATTCTAACTATACTGTATCTCAGCAGACTTATACCCCGTAGCAAGGCAGCCATGTTGAAGCCGAAAGATTATAATTATCTAGGCGGTGTTTGTATGTTGATAGAATTAAATCCTCCTTTTATCACATTTACAAAGCAGCTTATATTATCCCGAAAGGTGTTTACATGCAGAATACCGCTTTGCGTACTTTAACCAACTAACTACATGTTCCAATTTAGCCAAGGGATGATGATTATAGTACTCTGCATTTGTAGACTGTTCAAACACGAGTTTCATAGAAATGAGTAAAGAAAATGTAACACAAAAGTACAAAAATATACATACCTGTTTTCTATAAATCCACAAAATGTTCAGCTACAACGTAAAAAAACCCACTTTGATGCCAGGAAATCAGGTTAATAATCTAGAGGTCACAAGGTCCGATCGCGCCAGTTACACTATTCTCATTACACGGTTATAGCCTAGCGTTCTATACTTGATGTTTTCGAACATTTCTTCGGACTAAAAACTAAGGTTTATGTTTGAAAAATGACATTGAATGTAGGGTGTTGTTATTAAGCAATATGTTTTGTCTTATTGCCGAAAAATATCAAACGTTGTGAAATAGTAATTTATTCAAGGTATTGCATGTGGGGTTTGGAGTCATGGTAACGGAAGCAAGGCTACATTGACCAGTGCTAATTATTTCAAGTTGATAAGCCAACAGATTTACACGGCGTTCGTACTTATTATGCTTCCAATAACATGCTATCTGATTTTATTTACTGTAAACCTAGAAATGTTTCCGGCGGCAATATTTCTGCGTTTTTATCCCGTATTGAATTCGGAAAATAGGTCTATTTTTTATACATTTTTTCATAAAAACTTTAGAATTGTTATGTAAATATACCAGCCTGGTACAGGCTGGAATATATATCAGGCTAGTAGATCGGGACTGTAGCTAGGCTGTGTTAGGCTAGTAGCCGTAAAAAATGCATGATGAAAATTACAGTATCATCGAAAAACAAGTTATTTTGCTTGAGTCTGCAGTGTTACGCCTGATTACGCCGCTTTGCAGTAACGTGCCGCTGTTTTAATCGACGCCCGCGTCTTTCCTCAGATGACATCACAGTTGTACTATCTGGTGAACTAAATGCCAGTAAAGCAGATTCTAATTTCAAATACAAAAGAAATGTGCAATATAAAAATCAAAGCATTTTTTTTGTGTTTTAAAAATGGACTTATGTGGTAAAACAAATTCAAATATAATGATTAAGATATTTTTGCTATTATTTTATTAGATTCGTTCACATCTAATCTCATTAGAGGCGAAACTGTACATATAAAAATCCCTTTTACGTAGACAACGGTAGTGGTGTTGTCAATGGGGCTGTGAAAGTCCCTTAATTATGTCTTAAATTGGTGTAAAAATTGTGTGCAAGAATAAGTCTTCGATAAATGATAAGGTTTAGTCTGTGCATTTGCTGTTATGAGTCTCTCAGTAAGAAACCAAACCTATGGCCAAGAATATAAATGTGTCCAAATTACTTGCCGTTTCACTCCTTTCCCTTTCATCGTTGAAATAGCACTTTTTCAATAAATGCAAAGATACCGGATTATATCCAGCATTTAGAAGCTCATATCTTCAACCGACATGTCCATTTTATTCAGCAAGTAAGAACTATGACACTGGGTTTATTCTCAACTGATCCCCTCGTTTTAGCCGACGTAATTTCACTTTTATACATGTATGTGTGCCTTGGCGGTTAGTCTACATTTTGACAATGCTTTGTATCGGTCGTGCGAAAATGCAAAAGAAAGAAAGTTTTATTTCGCATAATTGCAAAATATTCTAGGTTGTTGACAATCTAAATGCATGCAGTTATCTGACTATATACAGAGCGCCAGGTATGGCCACTTTAATGACATCATAAGATATAACAGATAAAAATAACTTTACCAGTTTTTGAAAAGCGGTATGGTTTTAATTAACAACAATGTAAATGTGTTTCCCGCCAATCAAAATATTTTTAGGCTTGCCTTGAATTTTTTATTCGAAATCTTAAAGTTGATAATTTGATATTCTAGATATTAGTATGTTACAAGTTTCTAAGTGCAGATGCATCTAATGATTATTTTTACAGCATTTTGGCTGTTTTATACACTGCGTGTTCTTCTACAATCACATCGCCTAGACTCGCTTAATCGCCTAATGGACTTCTACTGATAATTACTTACAAATAAAAGTACTTTC
This sequence comes from Mercenaria mercenaria, assembly GCF_021730395.1. Classification (NCBI taxonomy): domain Eukaryota; kingdom Metazoa; phylum Mollusca; class Bivalvia; order Venerida; family Veneridae; genus Mercenaria; species Mercenaria mercenaria. The sequence goes on from NC_069370.1 coordinate 49,175,430, forward strand.
AAAAGAGGCATATATCTGAAGACATTTTCCTGCTTCAAATAAATCCTTGCAAACTGGTCACAGTAATCAGAAAACCAACCTGATGACAATCAAGGACTGTCCCACATGCTGTCAAGATTTTTATCATATTCGCACAAAAAGAGAATTAATTGAATCATTATGTATATAATACCAAATTACATTATAGAGCGCGGACTGTCTTTTTCATTATTTTATCAAACCACATCTTTTCATTGTTTGTATTAGCAATTCAGTTTTACTTTCACTTGCAACGTGATAATATATAATGAATATGTATATAGAAATGAAGTTTTCATTATTGAACCAACTGATAGGAGATGTGTGAAGAAGTCTTTTAAAAATAAAATCAAGAATAAAGTTCAATTTTGTCGGATATTTTATTAGAAAGAACGATCATTATGATATATCAATGTCTCCACCTAGCAGTCTGCGCCTCGTTTTGGATAGCAATGTGCAGATAACTCTGCATGTAACCATGGAATGGGAAAAGGGTCTATTATGAAGAAAACAGTCTTGAATATTGTTGTAAACTTCAAATAGATTCCTTCCCTTAGAGAGTATCAACGCAGAGAATCTCTGCTGCTTTCACTTTTTGCAAAATGCTAGAAACATCTCTAGGGCCTAGGCTACATGAGGTAGCATACCAGATTATGGTATATATAGGGCTTGTGTACATGTTTTCTGGACTTTTGTCTGGGATTTTTAAAGTAAAGAAGAGAGACAGAAAACTTATCGGTATCTGCATATGTTCGTTACAACAAAGAGCTATAAAAATAAATTATTTCATACTTCTGTGGTTACAATATGACGTTAGCACAGAATGTAAAACAGATTCTTCAAAGGTTTGTGCCTTGTATTATCACAAACTTATGAATAGAATGACCCAGAAATTTAGTTGCAGTACCATAGTTGACTTTGTATTACAAATTGAGTTTATACCATTAATTGCTTGCAGTCATTCGTAGAGATGCATTTACAGTTTTACTTTCATTTCTCTTAAACTAATACTTATTAAAAGTATTAACCTGCTGTTTTCGTCACATTTTCAATGCACGTTTCGTATTAACTTTTTATCTTTTTATCTTCAATGATAGACATGTGCTTCTTAATCAACAGATGTAGATCGAATATTGATAGATCTATATCCGATGTTGGTTTTAGATAACTTTCGTGTCAGTATATTGGCGTGTCTTTGTTGCTGTGAATATCCTACATTTCTGTTATAGATTAATCCTCTCAACTATTCCAGATGTCCTGTCATTTGAAAAAAGTGTGACAGACAGTTTTATGAAATGTTACATAAATCCACACGTTGTATTGATAAAGAACAAAGACATGTGCGAAATTGCGAATTTTGTTGTTATAAGTCAATTTCAATAATTTCCTCTCACACAAAAAATGTGATTTCATTTGCACATTTAACGGGCCCTAGATTAACTTCCGTTCCTTGTTCATAAATATGCAGACCACTATTAATGCCATTTTCTTTCTAATTTGTCCTTGCTAACAAATCTGTAAAATATGTCAAAAAGTATGAAAATTAGAAACGCAATTACAAATATCTAACAAAATCTGATCATCCACTATGTATTATTAAACTGCTTATATTACAATTTATCATACTGTCACACTTGATGAAAACTACGCAATAAATATGAAAATTTTGTATAAAATATAGATCTATGTTCTGTTCTGTTTGTTCAGTTTTACTTGTTTTTCTCCGGTAGAGTGAAGTTTTTTTTTGTCTAAAAAGGGACACTGTAGGCCGAGGGCGTACCAGTTTCTTAACGAGCACTTGGAAGTTTTAGGACGAGTCAGACTCTGTAGATAACGAACTAATATCAATACTGCGTTCAACAGCTCATAGAACGATAGTATAAATTAAACGACCAAAATGCGAATGAAAAAGTTTTAGACTATTCAGTAAACAATTATTTATTTCATAAGCATGAATCTGTATTTGAAGTGTTCTTTTACATGGTTTCATTCCTAAAGCTTTAAACAGTTTCATTTAACGGGAATATTAATTCAGTAAAACCAGTACCATTATTTCGGACTGTCCGTCAGGTCAAGGTCAAAATGACCTTGAGACTTAAAATGGTTTCCGTTAAATAACTAAAGAACGCTTCGGTCTATAGTCATTAAACTTCATTTGTTGATTGCCCGTGGTCAGTAAATGACCTTTATTGTTTCGGGGGTCAGTAGGTCGAAGTTCCAGTATACACTAACCTCGAGACTGAAAACGTTTTTAACGAAATAAATAAAGAACACATTGGCCTACAATCATTAAGCTTTAGAGGATGATCATACGGTGGCAAAATAAAGCATTTTTGGTGTTTAGTTAAGCCACAAAACACCAGTTAGCCCAGTTTAACAATTTCTGACATTTTTCTCTAGGCAGATTGAATATATCAGAAACGCTGTGAATGCCAGTTAACACTAGTGCAAATTTAGTGGGATCTTTAATGCAAAAATATTAGATACGATTTATTTGAACAAAGCACGAATTAGCAACGACTTCCGTTACATAAGGTACAATACAGAGATCGACATTAAACCGATACTTTATTTGGAATCCATTTCTCATGTTACCTCAGCCTATCTTGTGAGGTAGTTTTCACGTTTGACTTCGGCCACTCAAGATTCTATCTGATACAGCTGCGCAAAGTCACTATGTAGGCACTGCAAAATGCATATGTTCTATATTGATTTGTCAAGTACGATTTTTAAAATAGATTTTTCTTCCAAGCGTCTCCAGGGTATCTAGCATACGGATTCTATTACTTTCTTTGTTATACGATTAGTTGCTGCCAGAAGCCTTTCTATTGTCTGAATTACTGAATCGATTGAAATTATCATAATCTGTCACCATCAGTTCGTACCATGCAGCTGTCGCATACAATAAATGTTGCTAGTTTTTTTTACACGTTTTTAAATCGAGGGGGGATCGAGAGGTCATAAACTTGTATTTTTTTTTTGAATGGGTGTCCTTCTTTTGCTCTTTTACGTAATCCCAAAAAAAAGGCAGGTGCGTAGGCCTAATACATTTTATATTTCTTCTGCAGTTTTGGGAATTTTTCTTACAATAATGAAAAATGCAACAATGAATAAAAAGAGATGGAGCTTTTTTAAACAATAAAAGGTACCAAACTTCCCTTTTCCTTTAAATTGCTTATCCAATTAAGTAAAACGACTAGGGGTAGACTTCGAAATAGCTGAAAAAATAGTTAAAGTTCATTTCTTGTATATTTGACTAAAATTTTTAAAATTTTTGAAAAAAAAGAAAAAGATAACTTTGTAGACATTTCCTTCCTTTTATTATGAACATTAAAGATTTTCCGTTTAAACATCCCCCCCACCCCCCCACATTTTTTATTTGAACTTAATGATTTTTCCGTTTTAAACCCCCTCCCCCCCCCCCCCCCCCCCCCCCCAGGGCGCAACAAAATTTTTCCATGCCTTTGTAAATAATTTTTTTAATCGTTTTCTGCAAAATGTACTTGGTCACGGGGGATTAAAAAAAAAGCTCATCAGGGTGTCAGAAATGAATTTTACAAAAAATTTTTTGACACTTATTGCTTGTTTTTAAAACCTTACATACTAAGCTTTTTCGTTTTAAAAATATTTAAGAAGAAAACACTATAAAAAGAAAAAGTGGGACATAAAAAATAAAATTTGAACAGACTGACCTTTTAAGATATCTTATGATTTTTCAGTCTTGCTGCCTCTGCACTAATCCGTCGATTGGTGTCATCAAATTTAGCAACTGCTCTGTCGCAATCATGAACCAAGCAAGTGGTTAGACATTCAACTAGATTTTGTGTCTTCAATCAAACCCGAAAAGGGTATAGACGAAATTCTATGGGAATAGTGCCACTGTGGTGCAAATGCCTTTTTACCCTTTGTAGGACACAATTATAGCGCACCTAGAATGCATTTTAAGAACAATCTTTGCTTTAATTTGAACCAAAGAACCACTGGATCCAGCATCCTCAACTCTAATAGTCCAGACACCTGAACTGAACCTGGTGCCTCCAGAACTAACACTGACGCCCCAAGAGCTAACACTGACGCCCCAAGAAGTAACACTGACACCCCCAGAATTAACACCAATCATCCACACATCTGAAACTTATTCCGAAGCCGACCGAAATACTAGTAATGACCTTCAAAGAGCTAACACTGACGCCCTAAAAATATCTACATGTACATAAATGTTGATACTAGCTAGTGAAGTTCTGTTCCATTGATATATTGGACCAGTCGGTATTTTATTACTACATGTATTATTATGTTGTTTTATTCCTTTGTGTGTGTGTGTGTGTGTGTGTGTGTGTGCGTGCGTGCGTGCGTGCGTGTGTGTGTGTGTATGTTCGGGTTTAACGTCATTTTCAACATTTTTTCAGTCATATAAACGACGGTGTCTACTTAATTGTAGCAATGAGCACAATGCCCAACTTTATAGTGCTGCCTCACTGGAATATCACGCCGTAGACACGTGGCATGATACCCCACCCAGTCACATTATACTGACACCGGGCTGACCAGTCCTAGCACTATCCCCTTAATGCTGAGCGCCAAGCGAGGAAGCTGCTAGTACCATTTTTTACGTCTTTGGTATGACGCGGCCGGGGATCGAACCCACGACCTCCTGCAGTCGAAGCGGACGCTCTACCACTATTCCTTTTTGTATTGGAGTAACAGAAAGCACATTTAGATGTTTGCTAGGCATTAAAAAATTATAGGCTAAATGTGCATGACTCTTTGGCGTAGCCGCTATTATTTAAGCACAGCAGGCCTGAGCCTACAGATAATTTAGGAAACTGAAAAACTAAACACACCAAAAATGCAATATTAAGAGACATTGAAAAGAGCAAATGATGCATCTAGAACGTGCCCAAATGTGTCATAAAATGCTAAAACCCAGGCACCCCTGGGCCCACGCTACAACTGAAAAAGGTCAGCTACGCCAATGAACGTCAAGAATTTTGAGGCCAGCTACACCACTGTATTCAATATATAACCCTTTTTGTACATGCATGTGTCAATACACTCAGCAAACAAGTGCACAGGTAAAACAATTTGCCCACATTGTGCAGGGCCACACTCGCATTATGAATGCCAATACCGAAACATCAAAAAATGCGCAAATTGCAACGGTTTACACAGTGCAGCATTCAAAGGGTGTTTGGCATACACAACTATTTCCCAAAACATTCCAAGAAAAATGACGCAATCAAAACAGAATATGAGGCCAGAATGAGAAATGCGGCCTTACATCTGGTAAAAACAACACGTGCAAACCACCAACAAAAACCTACACAACAATAAAATTTTATACATAAGACCAAGGTTATGGAAATATCAAAAAACATAGCACCTAAGTACAAGGTCAACAAATAAATGACCAGGCACTTAAACAAATGATAGATGAGCCATACACAGGGCAATAGCGCACCAGAACAGCAAGAAGAAACAAAAAACCGCGGGGGCAAGGAAAACCCCCCACCCCACCCACTTCATCACATACAGGCAATGCCCCCAGATCCCATAACAGAAGGTTATCTGGACCCCGCCAACACAATAGGTTCAATAGACATGCAAGGCCACATGGTACAATGGGCCACAGACGCCCTCGGTGGGTCCCTCACCACCCCCCACCACCACCCCAGTGGTAGCCGGATATGGCCCCCTATTAGGTGACATCGGATCTAACTCCCTGTAAATTAATTAACAAAAACCCCCATACAATTAATTAATAATAGTCCGGTGTAGAATTCCAAGACGGCATGTAATCGTAACTTTAATATAATGTCTTGGAACGCCCGGGGGGTTTGCAGGGGACAAAAATACAAAGGTCACCGAATTAAACAGCTTCCTTAAGTCATCCACAGATACAAACATGCCGGTGTATTCAGGAAGCGTTTAGATATGGAAAAAAAATAACACCACCAAAAGCTTTATGACTATGAATTGCAACAATCAAAACGCACAGATCAAGAAGGAGGCGGTACAATAATATATGTCAAACGGGCATCAAATTCACAGTTGAAAGGTCAATAATTCACAATGAATATGAAATTAACGGCATAACTATATATGGTCACAGCAAAACATAACAATTTATAATTGTTATGTAGCATATGAAAAACAAAACACCGAAGAACACTATCAAAAAATGTTCTCTAACATACGAAACCACTCTAATTCTGGGGATTTAAACATTAAAACCCACTTGGAACCCCCCGGGCGATCCAAGGTGTGACTCGGCCTCTGAGACAAAGTTAAATCTATTATCACAGAAAAATCTAGTTGTATTAAAATGATGGAAATATAACAAGGCTAAGTGATTTACCAAATCAAAAAGACTCAGAAATAGATTTGGCAATAGTTTCTCATACATTGGCACAATATGCATTCTTTGGATTTATCAAAAATACTTTGGCAGTGACCATTTCCATATTGCTGGGTTTTAGAATTTTCAAAAAAAACAGAGGCGATTCATACCACCCGCAAATAAAAGATAGGTAAAGCAGACTGGGACCAATATCATGATTTTCGCAATAAAGGCTTTTCCCTTATAACACTGAGGCAAGACAGTGGATGAAAATCACACACAATTTATAATGATATCTATAGTATTAGTAAAAAGAGTATACCAATGGTCAAAGGCAAGAACAATAGGAAAAAGGTTATTACCCTGGTGGACTGAGGATTGCGCAAATGCAGTTAAACAAAGGGAAAATGCTAGGAAAAATTATAGCAAAATAAGAATGATGAAAATCTGCAAAAATACGGGTCATCCGTAAAAAGGGCTGTAGAGATCTTTAAAAAAAGAAAAACGCACCAGCCTTGAAAAGTACATAACAAAAATAAACCATAAAACAACATCAAAGAAGTAGGGGAAACGTTGTCAATAAATTTTAGAGGCAATCATCTAGCTCTATTGGTACATTTCTGAACGACAACGATCCGTGGTTATGGAAAAGATAAGGCAAATTTTCTGGTGCAACCCTATAAAAAAAATCAGCAGTAATGACAATTACAGTGCAAATTTTTGGCAAATAAACAATATAAAGAGAAAGAATACGACCTACAATGAAAAACACAGCCCCACATGACGATATTGAGTAAAATAAACCATTCTCCCCCCTTGAATTAAACATGGCCCTTGATCAATGTAATAGTTCTGCCCCAGGGCGAAGATGCGATCCATTATATATGATTAAAAATTTACCAATACATGCCAAAGAAAACTCTTAAAGCTATATAATCAGTCTTGGAAAGAAGGCTCTACCCAGAAAGCTGGGGCGGGCCATTATAGTACCAATATTAAGCCAATAAGGAAAAAAAAAAACCCTGCTTCATTACCGCCCCATCTCCCTACTAACCCCACCAAGTCATGCAAAGAATGATAAAACCAAGACTTGAAACTTATATTGAAATAATAATCTGTTCTCCCCCTTTATCAGTCGGGAAATGTAGGAAAGCCCATTCGTGCAAAAGATCACCTCCTTCGCTTCGAATCAGACTGTAAAGGGCCCATCGGAAAGGTTATTACCTACTAGGCATTTTTTAGATCTGTAATGCATTTAAATAGGCATTGGAATAAAGGGTCTCTCTTAAATTTTAAATATCTCTAGGCATTAAGGGGAGAATGCTTACATGGATCGCTAATTTCCTGGAGGCAAAAAAATTTTAAGGTAAAGGTCAATGGCCATTTGTCAGATACAGTAGAACCTGACAATGGCACACCCCGGGGAAGTTTTGATTAGTCCACTGATCTTTAATCTCATTATGACACTCTAGACACGGCTATAGATGCACACAACAAACAGTCCCCTCCCGGTGACCGGACCGAACTTGCCCAATTTGTAGATGATGGAGCCACATGGGAAACCATCCCCAAAACCCCACATAGTGCATTACTAAAAGGCCAAAAAGGGTCCTTGAGGTAATAGAAAAATGGAGTATGAATGGGGATTCCCCATCAACCCAAATAAACACAAGTGCTAATGGTGTGCCGGCAACCATATCTTAAAGTCCTAGAAAAATCGAATAAAGTAACGCCGGAACTTAAATTATTTTGGTAAAGCCCTTGAAATAGCACCGACCGCCAAATTCTTGGAATGTATTTTGATCAATATTTAACGTGGCACCATCATATAATAATCTAGTTAAAAGGTGTGAAAAAAGATATTAAAAACCCCTTGGGGACTAATATCTGGGAAAAAACTGGGGAGCTATAAGAAAACTAACTCATGTTTTATAACTCCTTAATTATGAGCAAAATTAATTATGGTAGCAAAAGCATATGCGTCAGCCTGCAAATCACAGTTAAAAGGCTAGATGTAATACAAAGTAAGGCCCTAAGAGTAGTCACTGGAGCATATAAAACAACTAATAAATGGCAGTATTAGTAAAACGGCCCGCTACCATTAGATATAAAAAAAGGTCAATATGCTCAAATATTGGGCCAGATCCAGCCGCCTAGGTGAAAATCTGCCCATAAATAATACAATCAAAGCACTGAAAGAAAGCCCCAGTCCATCGAAAGGGTTAGAAACGGTCACACTGGGAGGGAAAAAGCTTTGAACCCAGCCCCTACACTCGAGGGTTAATAGGTTACTAGATAAATACCAATTAAGTGAGTAAATATACAAGAGCCGGTGTTTTCATAATGCTGGGATCATGGTCACAACCCCCGACTTAAGCCTTAAATGCTTCATTTAATAAAACGAAGAACCACCCAGGCCAACTATAAACAGAAATGCATTATAATGAAGCATTATAGGTCACATTACCATATATATACAGACGGTAGCAAAATCCCAGCGAAAAAAAGCGGGCGCGGCCTTGTTGTCTTTGATCCCTATAGCAAAGAAATTTGCTCGTCGGCTTTCAAATTAGACCCTAGGGTCTCCATATTCACGTGTGAGGCAACAGCACCAACAGCACTGAAATGGATACCCGAAACATGCCCAAAACGTAGCTATATTTTCAGATAGTTTGTCTTATTACATCAATAAATACAGGCAGGTCACAATCAAGATCTGATATAATAGTTGACATTATTTATAAAATCAGCCATCTCAGTAAAATGGTATACATGTTTCCCCAATATGGGTCCGAGTCATGTTGGCATTATGGGAAACGAAAGGGTCGATCAACTAGCAAAGCAAGGGTCCGAAAATGGAGCCCCAAAACAGGTCAATTAGCATATCTGAGGTTAATAGCATAATAAAGGCCAAATCAAAGGAGTTTTTTAGACAGAGATGGCTACAACAAGACACAATGCGCTGCGCCCTCTCAGAACATATCCCCAGTAAAATGCAAATTTATAGCACAAAACACCGGCCATGATTAGATCATTACCAGATTAAGGGTGGGGCGGAACGGTCTGGGCTGGGAGAACTACTCAGATAAACACTATGCCCAACTGTACAGAATACGAAACATTCAACCACGTATTCTTTGACATACACAAAGAGGTACACGAAATGCGAACACAGATTTGGGAAAATTGAATGTGGACTCCTGAACTCGGGTTGGGCTGTATAGACCCGAAAGACACTCCTCTTCCCTCCGAAGGAAGTCGAGCAGCAGGTCTACAGCCTCCTAATACATTTCATCACCAAATAGGCTACTTGAAAAGAAAATAAACAAAACATAACATTACATAGGAGGGGCCCGACCTAACAATGAATTTTATAACTTTGGCCTTATATTTAATATCACAAAGTACCAGGGGGTTTGAATCTCTATATGCACCCCGTCTGGGGGTACCATGTAAGGCTTAACGCACTGGTGCGGTCATAGAGTAATTAATCTCCGGGGAAAAGGTATAAACATGTTAAAATCCTAAACTTCGTTCAAAAAAGATGGCGTCAATAAACCAGGGGGCTGAGCTGTATAATGCACCCGACTGGGGTACCATGTAAGGCTTACGCACTGGTGCGGTCATACAGGCGATATTCCTCAGGTGAAAGCCTATCTATTAAAGTTGTGGGTCGGGCCTCAACTATGAACAGCTAGAAATAAATCCAAGAATAAAATAGTAACAGGAGCCGACTGTATATGAAGCATACCAAAATAAGCCCGAAAGAGGTTTTAATATTATAATTTATATTATAGTATTTTACTTTTAGTTGTTAAAATGTATATATACATATGTTATTTTTATTGTTTTATTAATAATCAAAAGGGCCCAAAAACTCTTTAGCAACCAGTATCTTTTAAATTGTTTTTAATTTAACATATACGTAATTTTAAGCCATGACTAGGCTAATTTTAGACAATGATTTTAAAACTAGGAGACACATCCTTGCAAACACTTTACATTTCGGCAAGGATGGTCACCTGTTTTTACTAAATTAGTTTTAATTTATTTTTTAAACTTATTTTATTAAAAAATTTAGGCAAAATAAAAATCGAAAAAAAAGAGTTTTGTGTTTTCGTTTTTTGGCAAAAGGTCGACTCTGATTTTATCAAATTTATTTAAATTTTTAGCTAGCTTTTTAACCAACTTTTATTCAATTTTAACTTTTTTATACAAATCTATAATAACAGTAATAAAATCATAAAAACCAAAAGCAACCAATATCAAATAAAGCTATAAAATAATATAAAGTATTGGTCAGCACTGTATATATGTGAAAAGGGACCTATGGTGGCATGCATAAGCGGACCCAGTCCGAGAAAGACGCCACCATAGGAAAATCCAGTAGTGATGATGATCCGGAAACATACAGACGTCGACACACAACGTAAACAAACAACAGGTAAACAGGTAAATTTTTAAATAAAAATTCTTACGCGTAATTTAGGCGACGGGTACACAGGATTCGCTGTAAAACATTTATTAATATATATTTTATCTTTAAATTTGCGAATCGCTAAGAACACATAGAGCTTATTGCTAGACCATTTTAGGAAGATAAGTTCATTAAATTTACCAAAATCACTTTGAAACGGTCGAATTTTGATAAAAACAACCGCAAAAAATTCATACAGCGCGATCGTAAATATCTTTTACATATAATATGTAAAGTAACTAATATCCCCATATAATCATTAAATTTAGAAATTTTGGGCTATAAAGGGCAAAAAACAGAACTGAAAAACATTAAAAAATGACAAAATGACGCATTTTAAAAATATAGTAAAAAGGTATCGGGGAAGCACATTGAATGTTTACGAGAATTAAAATAAGCATATTTATCGATATGACACATTTATGCAGTAGGCGTGGCGTGTAATCTATAAATAACCTGTGTACTGTCAACAATCGGACGTATATAGAGGCTATGTTTTAAACGTATTTTTAAAGTTTTTATGTTTTTAAAGTTTTGATATTAATAAAATAAAGCTTAAGAGTATAGATGTAGTTCATGGTCAGTGGCAGTTTTTCTCAGGCGCTTCAGGAGTGTTAGTAAGGTAGTCGCGGCTCTTACCCTGGATGACAAAATTTAATAAATTTAAATACTTTTATAACCTATTTATTATCTCCATGATGAATAAGATCCAGGTCACCACTGAAGGTGTGGAAAAACTGCTCTATGGCCTATCCCCACATAAAGCCTCAGGACCTGATGAATTATCCCCACGCATCCAAAAGAACTCCACCATGAAATTGGGTCCTGTACTTGCCCATATATACAGGTTATCTCTCGAATCTGGCCTAGTACCCAGTGATTGGAAAAAAGCCACCGTAGCCCCCGTATTTAAAAAGGTCCCAAGTCTAAACCTAGTAACTATCGCCCAATTTCCCTAAATTGCATTGCTTCCAAAATCCTTGAACACATTGTTGTTTCCAATCTTATGACCTATTTGACAAGCATAAGCTACTTAGCCAGTTCCAGCACGGCTTTAGATCAGGTCACAGTTGTGAGACTCAGCTCATTAATTTCCTCAGGACTTTACAATAACACTGAACAGGGTCAACAAACAGATGTTTTGTCATGGATTCTCCAAAAGGGGTTTGACAAGGTCGATCACATTAGATAATTTATAAACTACAAAGCCTTGGTGTCAACCCACAAATTACCAAATGGGTCAAACTTTCCTGTCCAAACCCCTTCCCCGAAAGTCGCTGTTGATGGTCCATTTTTCCAGTGAACTTCCTGTACTGTCTGGATTCCCCAGGGGTCTGTTCTTTGGGCCATGTCTCTTCCTGGTATAATATCTGACTTACCAGATTCCGTCAAATGTAACGCAAGAATGTTTGCAGATGCACCATATATACCTTACCATCAACTCCATTTCAGATAGTATATCTCTGCAACAAGACCTGATTAGCTTAGAAAACTGGGAGAAGACATGGTCCATGGAGTTCAACCCGGACAAGTGTGAAGTCCCTTAGAATTTTTAGAAAGAAAAATCCTGTAGTCTACCCCTACAAACTTCACAACATAGAGTTAAAAACTTGTGAGGCAGCTAAATACTTAGGCATAACCATTTCCAAAGATCTAAACTGGTCCAAACACATTGACAGTATCACTTCCAAAGCAACTTCCACTCTTCGCTTCATACAACGAAATGTCAAAACTGATAATAAAAAGGTCAAAATTGCTGCCTATAACACCTATGTCCGCCCTCAACTTGAATACTGTTCAAGCGTCTGGCATCCTTGGCAAAAAACCCTCACTAGCAAAGTCGAAAATGTCCAAAGGTCAGCTGCTAGGTACGTCATGTATGACTACAGTTACACCAGTAGTGTTACACAAATGCTGAAAACCTTAGAATGGAATACACTCCAATATAGAAGGTTACACAATTCATTAGTAATGTTTTATAAAATAAGGACCCAGACAGTTGCAGTCGACCAATCTCATCTTATTCCAACTAGAAACCTAAATTACTTAATCCCCATGTCTCACACTCAGTACTTTTCTAACTCCTACTTCCCTAGGACCATCCGACTCTGGAACTCCCTACCAACTCATGTTAAATCTAGCCCCAGTCTCAGTATCTTTAGAGACAGGCTGGCGGTGGTCAGTATGTAATTCTGTTGCCTCTGTCCCATTTTAACTGTAGCATACTGTCTTTTTTAGCTTTTATTCTTTTAACATTGTAACATATCAGTTCTTTAACAACTGTTTCTCTGACAGCGCCGCCCAGTGATAGTCGGAAATCGACAGTTGGGTGAAAGATGTAGATGTAGATGTAGATGATTATTTCGGAAATTATGACACAGTTTAGGGGGGTATAACATTTAAAAACAATATAATAACAATAAATACTCCAGCCAAGACCCAGACATGTTCAAAAATAACACCCGGGCCTTGAATTAAGGTCCCTTTTTAACTATATCATATGAATCTAATTCTTTGGAATCGATCCAGGCGCCGACCTGTATCTGGCAACGGGTCTCAAAATTCAAATCTCGCTGGGCCTACGATTGATTAGTTAGACTGGAAACAGTCATAACTACGCAGCGCAGCGTAAACAAATAAGAATGAATAAAACAAAACAAAACAAAAGCATGTGTCAATACAGTATAACAATAGATGTTAAGAACAGACAATAGGCTATAGTCGTTGCATAAGTTATCATGGGCGCTCAGGTGAAAAGAACTGAAGTAGAGATGTGTTTTCGCTTTTCAGTTATTTCGAAAAATGTTAATTAAACGGATAATCTGCATTGTAAACGTTTATTTATTAATTTAAAACATTTACTTATAAACATATCTGAAGTTCATGAGCTCAGTTTACTAAAAATACATATTTTACATTACAAATATGAAATAAAACTATTTTTTTTGTGACAGTTTGATAGGAATTCAACATATTTATGAGTATTTGAAGCCATTATATAAAATTATCAGCTATTGAAGTCATGAGATGGCATTAAAATTTGGGCAAAATCCGTAGCATAGTGCCCGATGTCCTTTCCAGCTACACGTTTTTCATGTGTTGTTCCGTGTGTGTCCTCATTGATCAATATAGAATAGTGTGTTTCGTTTGAATTACAGAAATGTTAGTGAAATGAAAATGCGAGCTTTGTTGGTTGAATTATGATAGATCTACTTATTTTCAAACTAGATCTACCCCTGACAAATTTTCCCGGGGGAGGCCACCCGGACACCCCCTCCCACACTCTCCCCCCTCGGCCCTTCGTGCCTCGTACTGCGTACATTTTTCAAAATCCTGGCTACGCCCCTGCCTGTGTAGCCTCCTCTTTGCATTTGGTATAGACCGACGGGAAGCAGGTATAGCTTACGGAGTGATCAAGCTGTATTTTATAAACATGTCTCTAATGGAATTATTACCATTTGACCTCTATTTAAAATTGCTCCGTTCTGTAACCAGTAAGTATGAGAAGAACGTTAGATTTTCTCTAATTTGAATTTCTGTAAAACTTGTTGCATTTATGGTCCTTATCCTAGTTGTGTGATTGTACTTCTGATTGGCGTTCCATACTTTGGATTATGCTTAATTTATTCCCGGTTAAATCCGTTGCGGAGCGGCGGAACTAAGTAACCAATCAATAGTTGTCTTTTATCCATTGCTGATTGGTCCATTTATAGCGTCACCTCGCCGCGTGCTCTCTCTTTGCCGGTGAAATTACAAAGTCAACAGCATGGATTACGGAGTAAGTAAATTTGTCTGATTTTTTTGCAAAATAATATTTTAAAATTGGGTAAATGTGATGGCAACGTACTAGTTAATTTAAAGTTCAATGCTTTAACCGTGCTTTCAGGGGTAAACTATGTTAAAAAGTTAGTAAAACAGGGTGCACGCTTTCGGCCGGTGGAGAGTTGAAACACAAAATGGCGGATAATTTCTGGAGCAGACAAAGGAAATTTGTGTTGTTGTCTGTTTTAGGCCGGTCTTGTATATTTCATACCATTTTAAACACATTGCTAGTACGATCGGACCAGATATCAGTTCTATTGTGAAGATCAAATTATTTGACACGTGCAGTTTACCACCAAGATCACTGTAAAAAATGATCTGCAAGTATAGTGTAACACAGGTGCTAGTAACAAAATCCTTTTTAATGTTCTATAGTCCTATATATATTATATATATACGTAGTAAAGGTATGTAGCGGAACTCGAACACAGTGTCCACAAATAAACAAAAAAATATTCAAAATAGTCTGTAACAAGTCCAAACCTTCTCTGATTTACAGGCCTTTTTTTCATCAATTTGGGAATGCCACCGACACCGGTGGAATTGGGAAAATGCTCTCGGAAATTGTCTTAATTGGGACAATTTGCAAATTACCAAAAGCTACATAAATGTGTTTTTGTGTGAAATATTAATGAATTGCATTTCAGTAATTGTTCAACAGTATTATAATTTACCTAAACAGGCTGGTAACATTGCCCGATCGGGCTTATGATGCAAGAAGTAATATTTATTGAAAAATAATGAAGATATTTCTTTCAAACTCGGTCCATTTATTAAGCATAAGAAATGATACAAATTAGAATAAAAATAACTTGGTTGCCTTCAGCTTTGGTAGAATTATTTCCCCTTTTCAGATTTTTATGACACATAATCTTTGAAGTCCAAAAAAATAATGTTCTAATGCTAAGTTTAAATTAAAAAAGGGTTAAATGGCTTTCTAATGCTCTAAATTATTGCGCTAGTACATGAATGTATACATTTTACTCTGCTTTCAATTGCAACTTTATAGAGAAATGCTAGTCCTAAAAGAATTGCTCATACATCTGCACTAGAAACAAAGTATTTACCCTAAATATATAGAATAAAGGTATTGGCGCACAAGTTTGGAGCAATAGAAAGCCATTGAACCCTTTTCTGTTTTAAACATTGCATTAAAACATAATTTTTTGTACTTCAAAAATTATGCATCATAAAAATCTAAAAAAGGGAATTAATTCTAACTAAACTGAAGGCAACAAAGTTATTTCAATCTTGATAAGCATTATATGTAATGCTTAATAAATGGACCAAGTTTGAAAGAAATATCTTTATTATTTGTCAAGAAATATTACTTTTTGTGTTGTAAGCCCGATCGGGCAATGTTACCAGCCTGCTAAATAGGAGAGATCGTGTTTGTATACAAATCCATTGTATATTCTATTTTTAGAACTGATAAGACAAAGACCGGGTGGGCTGTCGCCGAGCATCCATGTTTTTTGTAAACATTGATGTTTTTCTAACGGCTTAAACTTTCTTAAATCATAAACGATATCAATAATTTTTTGATCAATGGAAAGGATAGAAAACAAGCAATTTATTGATAACTTTTAATTTTTATTTCGAGATAAATTCGATTAATTATGAACGCTTAACTTACAGTGTTTTTTCTAAAAGTTTGGAGCATCGCTACGCCGCTAATAAAATCATATATCATTTAAAACGGTTTTTAATTTTCAAAAGTTATTTGAATATAAAAATATGAAAATCGTAAGCATTTCAAAACTTTTTGAATTTTTAAAATCCATAAATGAACGAAAAAGTTATTAGAAATTAAAAATTCCGATCCCATACGCAAACGATGTAAAAATATTTGTTTTGCCCACCGTCAGATAAACAGGTGTTGATGCGTGATGTCAGGGCGATCTCTCCTATAAACATACAAATTAGCAAAACTGTCTTAAAACAGCAAAAACCCTAAAAGGTATAATCATTTGGGAATTTTAAATTCAACTTTGGGGAAAAAAACATACTTTTTTGCATTGGGATTACCTCCTTTTACAGGAGGTAGATTTATAGGGGGGAAAAGCCCTGATTTATGCACGGATGGATATAGCAGTAACTACAGGAAAGATAACTCTTGCAAAGCCTTGATTCAGGATTTCCAAAAAGTGTGTCAACAAAAAAATTAAATGCTCGCGTCAGCTTTTCAAACCCATCTTGTCATGTTACATAGAGGGTATTTTAAAATGCAGTGCTTTAGGGTAAAGCGGATTTTAGGGTATAGAGGATAGATTGGTAAATTTTATATTTACTTGAATTATTGTATAAATTTTCATATCATTCTTTTACTGGCATGCAAACAGACATTCTGACATACATTTTAAATATTTGCTTGTGTTATTTTTCATATGTCATCAAATGTAAAATAAAGCTATCCCCTATAGACTAAATCAGTGTATGTGTAAAAAATGTCAGTAAATGAAAAGTGTTTAATAGAAATTTAAAAAGCTGAATGTTTTTGAAAAGAGAATACATTATTATTCTGATTTATATTAAAGAAGTCTTGGAAAGTTTGTTAAGATGTTGATTTTAAACTTATAATGTAAAAAATGACCAAAGCTATCCTGTACACCCTAAATCAGCTCATATGTAAACAATGGCGTGGAGAGAAAAAACACATGAATTTCTATGAAAAGCTGACTGTTTTAAGAAGAATAGATGTTTTCTGTCTGATATACTGAAAAAAAACATTGTCATTTCTTTGAATTGGAATGCAGGAAAAATTAGTTAGCTATCCGCTATACCCTAAAGCACTGTACTGTAAGATTTTTAAGGCATAAAAAATCCCCTGGATTGAGAGACATTCTAGAGTCTCGAAACAAACATTGTCTCTCGTTAGAAAGACACAAAGTCGAAAGACATTATCATCTTTCTTTTATCAAATTTTCAAAATCAAAATTATTTGGGATTTTTGTTTAAGCATTATAATGCTTAAGCAAACTTCTATGACAATGTGATTCTTGTAAAGCTTACTTGAAATAAAAAGTTGTTTCAGTGAATAGATAATGCGACTGTAATGAAATGATTGTTTTAACCCTTAGCCTGCTGGCGGCAAGTGATTCTGCCTTTGCGACCAATGCAGACCAAGATCAGCATGCACATCCGTGTAGTCTGATCATGGTCTGCACTGTTCGCCATTCAGTCAGTATCTTTTTGGTAAGCACCCCTTTTAACAGTTAATGGTACTGTCCAGATTGAAAGATGAACAAGTTCAATATGGAAATTTAGCAGGGTAAGGGTTAATAATGATTTCATGTTTTTTCAACACTGAAGCTAAATACAGTGTTTCGATTGAAAGACATTTTGTCTTTCAAACGAGAGACTGTCTCTCAATCCAGGGGAAGTCTCCGATCTGATAAAAGTGCAGATTAAAAAATTATACACTGTTTTCCAAAGTGAAAGGACCATGTATTTGAATGCCCAGGACTATATTTATGCTCCCCTTCGCAGCAGGGTTGGTAAAAAACCCGGGTTTTAAGCATATTGCCCAGCCCAGTGGGTAATACTGGGAAAACCCGGGTTTTACTGGGCAGTAGTGGTCAATACTGGGCAATATAATTTTAAGTTCAAACTTCAATATATATTTCAACATTAGTTGACTAACAGCCCATATAGTGATAGAAGTGACACCTGCGCATGCCTAGTCCTATAATGTCTGTAAAAATCTATTGAATAAACATCATTATGATGATGATCGAGCTATTATTGAGCAAGATTAGGGGATTAAAGTTAGAAGTGTGAACAACTTAAATCTAGTCATTTCACTCATGAAAATCAGTTTAGACCATATTGTCATTTCAATCATATAACCATAAAACCTAAGGACCCTGTGTGGAAATGTTCTAATGTTACTGTAGATGATTAAAAAAAAGATTGCAAAATGTAAAGACTGTGGCACTGTGGTTAGTGCCAAAATTGAGAGTCTGAAAGGTCATAGACTGAAATATTCTTCTGCGTTAGTCGTTTTCAAATTTTGGTATTATTCTGACAAAACTCAGAAACAGACTTGTGATAGAAAAAACTGCAAAACTTTTGTTCAGTTACAGGATGCTTCGTGATAAAGAACTGATTGGTAGACTATCATATATGTTAAGCAAAATCTAGATGTGACCTAGCGAAATCTAACTAGAAATGTTGAAAGGTGTTTACTTAACTTTCACATAAAAAATATTTTGTTGTGTAAAAAACCATAATTTTGTTAATGAAACTGTTCTGTCAGCTACTTAACACTTAACCAATGGTTTCAAAGTAAGTAAAACTTAATGTAAGAATTAGCTCACATTTTATAACATGGAAACTCAATTGTTTTGTTAAAAAAGAAATAGAAAAACTTCTTATTGCCCAGTATTGCCTACTTCATTCATTTTTATTGCCCAACCCGGGAAAACACGGGGTTTTCCCGGGCGGGTTTGGCCACCCTGGGTGGGTAGTCACCAACCCTGCTTCGAAGGAGGGGTATATTGTTTTGCAGATGTCTGTCGGTATGTAGACCAATGGCAATTGGTTTCCGGATGATAATTCAAGAACGCTTGAGCCTAGGATCATGAAAGTTGATAGGGAGGTTGGTCATGACCAGTAGATGCCCCCTATTGATTTTGAGGTCAGTTGGTCAAAGGTCAAGGTCAAGGTCACAGTGACCTGGAAGAGTTAAACGGTTTCCGGATGATAACTCGAGAACACTTGGGTCTAGGATCATGAAAGTTGATAGGGAGGTTGGTCATGACTTAAGCAGATGACCCCTATTGATTTTGAGGCCAGTAGTTCAAAGGTCAAGGTCACAGTGACCCTGAACAGTAACACAATTTCCGTACGATAACTCTAGAATGTTTATGTCTACAGTGTTTCAGCTAGCGCGGATTAGAAGGGCTAATTTTTTCATAGCGCAGTTTGTACTTTATTTAGAAAATGGTTTAAAGAACTTGTAAAACACTCATTTTACTAAAATGTTCTTTAAAGTTTAAACTGTGCTTTTTATTAGCTCATCTGATTTTTTGGAAAAAAAGATGAGTTATTGTCATCTCTTGATGAAGTTGATCGGCCTGGTTCAGTTTTATGTTTAGGTCAGCTTTTCTCCTAAACTATCAAAGCTATTGCTTTAAAACTTGCAACACTTGTTCACCATCAAAAGCTGACTTTTTGCAGCAAGAAACATTTCTCCATCCTGCTTTTTGCAAGAATTGTGGCCCCTTTTGGACTTGGAAAATCAGATTTCTTGGTTAAGTTTTGTGTTTAGGTCAGCTTTTCTCCTAAACTATCAAAGCTATTGCTTTGAAACTTGCAACACTTGTTCACCATCAAAAGCTGACTTTGTACGGCCAGAAACATAACCCCATCCTGATTTTTGCAAGAATTATGGCCCCTTTTGGACTTGGAAAATATCAGATTTCTTGGTTTAACCCCCAACATTTCCTACCGGGGCAGACAGAAAATCGTGGGAGGAGCTACATTTTGTTACTCAGAAGCAGTAGCTAAAAATAACCATTGTAAACACAGGTAGCTTGTAGCAGACGATCTTTCAAAATACAGAAGAGCATGCAATTTACTTGCTGTTTTCAGTTGTTAAAGTTATTAATCCAATTTTTGTAAATATTTTCTTTAAAATCACTAGTTTTTCTTTTCTTCACAGGTACTTGATAAGTTTTGTGGGATTTCTTTTATAAGACATTGTTCTATAGGAAGTTGATTACCTATCAATGTTATCATTCCAGTCAACAAAGCAAAAGTTATTCTCATTTGATATGTTGTTTCGTTTGAGAAATTATTTAATTAAATCCAAATTAATCGAAGATGAATGTAACAGTAGGACTGTGAAACACAGTGTCAAGACATGAAATGAAAATCTGGCGGAATTTTTGGAGACCTGTTTCAGTCAATGTATTATCAAGAAAGTCAAGATAATAGGCAATTAGGGAGGACTGTCAAAACAATACACATTCATAGCATCACATTTACTGATAAGTTTGTGGTACTTTGCAACTAGACTTTCATACCAGATTATTCACAAATTCAATTGAAAATAATGCATTGAGTGGGGAAAATGGAAAATAGTTACTGTGGAAACAGAACAGTCAGAAATTACAACTTATTAATCTAACACAAGCTTCAGTAAATAAACACTACATGTACTAGTTATATAATAAGTATTTATTCACTTCATGCACATAGTAAGTATAAATCATTTTCTGAGATAAACACAAAGGTTATAAAAAGCAGGTATACAGAGGTGACTGTGAATGTTATGAATAATCTTCTGCTGCAGTATTTTTGTTGCTAAACAAAGCCAGTGCTTATTCTGTTTACATTTCTCTGCTCTCTGAGGTTATGACCTCTAAGCCCCTCCCGGGAAATTCAAATTTTTGACTGTTGAGATTTTAAAAAAAATCTATAAGTATACTTTCTTGACATTTTTTGAAAAAAATAAATGCACCAATAGAAATGATACATATCAAGGTATAAATGTGCATGTTTTAATTTTTTTTTTCATTCAGGAGTTCTTTCAGGATTTCAAAAAAGGGTTCTCTGATGTTTACCATGCATATTTTATGTAGAAACCTGCCCCAGAGCCATCTTCCTGCTTTTATATCCCAGTTGGGGGGTTTAAGTTTTGTGTTTAGGTAAACCTCTTTACGGTTAGACTGGCATCAGTCGTTAGAGTCATTACCTGTAAAGCACTTGGCCATAAAATCCTCTCTGATACCACTTTCTCATAAAATTTACTATATCTCTAGCCTCTGTCTCTAACGACTGGACAAATGCGATCCTGAGCCGGACAAATTTCATACCCTCTGATAATCACTATCTCATTAGAAATCATTGCAGACACGTTCATGATGTAATGTAACCTTTGGCCGACTGCCCCAAGGGTTCAGTAAACAGGTGCTTTGCTTTTATGACTGGGTGAATAAGCCAGAGAGGGATCAATTTTCACTAATTGTAAAATATCCCAGTAAGTGTATATAAAATACAATTTAAATTTGAAATATATAGAAAATGTATTTATCAAAATAGTATCGATTTAATTCTGTTTATGAGTTGTTTGAATCCTTGATAAGAAAAAATGAGGGAAGAGATTTGAAATTGAAAGACAAAAACATTTTGAAATATTTTTTCAAGATACCTTCAAATCATTTTGTGAATGAATTAAAAACAATTTATTCAATATACCTTCTAAGACTTTTTATTAATTTATATTAGAGGATAGATTAATATCTGCTATAAATCACAAAAAATATTTTCTTATCTATAGTCCCTGTAATTTCATATCGGATTGCATATTCATGTTAATTAGACTTTAGTGGTCTCTGTCAATGGCATGGTGCAATGTATTACATCAATTATGATTCTGTTTAGATACTAAGTGAAGACATTCTGTGCACCAGGGTGCTAAGTAACAAAATGTAACATATGGCTTGAAAACTGGCCAACAATAATTCTAATATATATAGACATGTACATGTAGTTGGCAACTTCAGAAAATCATATCAATCTGAAAGTTTATATGTGCAGAATTGTTTTTCGATCATAGCTAAAATTAAGCCTATTTAATGATAAATTTAAAAGTGGTTTAAGGGATGTGATTTTAACTTTTTCATGAAGATTTTGTATGTAATATGGAAGAAGCAATAGCATATGGAGTACAACAACTAGGATATACAAATATTCGTGAAAATCAGAAAGAAGTAGTAGAAGGCTATTTATCTGGAAAGGATGTATTTTTTTGTTCCCCAACTGGCAGCGGAAAATCTTAACATTCGAAGTTGCACCATTTGTGCAAAGCTACCAACGGGATAGTAAAATTCTGCCTGAAATATGTTGCATTGTTGTGTCACCTCTTGTGTCTTTAATGAAGTCGCAGGAGAAAAGTCTTCTGTCCAGAGGAATAAAGGCACTCTATCTATCTGACCTAGATTAAAAAACCACTAACCATCAGGTCCTTAGTGATGTGTTGAAGGGACAGTACAGCATTTTACTCAGCAGTCTTTCTTGTTAAATCCTATTTTTGATATTAACTTTCTTTAAAATTTGTCAAAGGTTTGAATATTCGTGAATATGATAGAATGTTTTATTGACTCTATTGTTTTGTATAACCTCCCTTTAATACTCTAACTATAAGAGTTCATATGCAATATCAGAAGTAGGGAGTGCTTTTCTAACCATGTAAATATGCATAACATCTACTTGGAAAGCCATTTCATCTGTTTTTAAGATGAAAATCTAAAGCATTATGGAACTCGAACAAATTATTTCATTGAAATTTAGTGTTGAACTATAGACCAGCCAATAGCACAAACTATGGATCGACAATCTATAAAAGGAGTCATGTAATAGTTTTTACTGTTTACTGGCAAGCCGTTCGGGAAATGTTGTATGTTTTATAAGCATAGCTATTTTTATGGTTTTGTCTTTAGGCAAACATGTGTTGCACTATTGACCAGTAAATAATTAGTACGGTAATAAGGATTCTTGTAATAATATGTATTAACTATGGTTTATAAAATACTGACCTGTAATAAAGCTGGTTCATTGCTACTGGGTGAAAAAAGAGGTCGCTTAGAATCTGGTTTGCCTGTAGTTAACATCCTTTTCTGTGATACAGTTCCATGAGATTCTTTTAAATTTGACTGTGTTTGCATGAATAATTCTTTCTTTTTAATTAACTTGTTCTCTGCAGAAACTACCTTTCGCATACAACATTTGCAAGCATGGTCAGCAAAACTGTATGTGTCACTTATTTCAACACAAAGAAGCTTTTCAATATAGTAAGCAGTGAGAAGTTTCCCTGTTTTATGGAATAGTCGCAGTCTGTTTCCGATGGATCTTTAATTATTTTCCCACACATGATACACAGTGTTTTCTTACTTGTAGGTGGCAACTGAATTCTTGATACCGGTTTGGTCGGTGTTTTAAATTCCATTTTAGTTACCTTACTATCTTAGGCAGTCAAATTCCATAATAAATGTTCCAGAAACAATGATAGGAAATATATAAATACACTTTCATGTTGATCTTGTTAATAAAATTGCAAACTTATATATGAATTACCTATACATTTTATTCTCCATTTTCTGGAGTTTTAAGCCTCATTTATTACCTTGTGGTCAGTGGTAATGGCATAACACTGACTTGTTCATTGGGCAATAAATCTTTGTACTGTTAGGACACTGATGAATCCTCATCGAGGTTATGTAAGCCGAAATCGCATTTTATAAGTCTGTTGAGATAAGCCACAGTAAAAGGGAGCTACAGAAAATTTGAAATATATTTAAAAAAAAAAAAAAAAAAAAAAAATGGGAAATGTTAAATCTCAACAGACTGTGTAAGTCTACTTTACGGTCAAAGCTATTGCTTTAAAACTTGGAGCAGTTAATCGCCATTAAAAGCTGACACTGCACAGCAAGTACTGTAACTCTGCATTGCTTTTTGCAACAATTATGGCCCCTTTTGGACTTAGAAAAAATCATGTGTATGTCAATATTTCTATTATACGGAGACAAAAAATCAGATGAGCATCTGCACCCGTTCTGTTTGTTTTGTAGTTTTGAAAATAGAACTGAAATAAATGAACTTGAATTTTAGTATTTGTTTTTGTTCTTGTAGTTTATAATGTAGGTAAAATTAACTTTGATTTCCCATCTTCCTTTGGCTCCAACTTTTGCCAGATGGCGAAAGTGTTGGCAACAGCTAAAAAAATATCCAGAGCCAACCCTGTAAATGTAACTTCGGGAATTTTAGTTTGAAATTGGGGAGAAAAGACTATTGGCCATTGGGGTTGGGCCCCAAATTGGCCAGAAAAAAACCACTATCAAAGGAAAAGCTTGTTAACACTCTAGAGGTAATATTTATATCCCAATCTTCATGAAACTTGGTAAGAATGTTTATATTGATGATTCCTAGGCCAAGTTCGAAACTAGGTCAGTGGGGTCAAAAACTAGGTTACCACTCAAATCAAAGGAAAAGCTTGTTAACACTGTAGAGGCCACATTTATGACCCTTTATGAAACTTGGTCAGAATGTTTTATCTTCATGATTCAAAGGCCAAGTTTAACAGGTGAGCGATATAATAGGGCATCATGACTCCTTGTTTGACAGAAATTAGTTAAGATTTGCATACCATTCCATATTTTGTCTAAACTGTTTTATATAATATATGGCTTTGAAACTTTGAACACTTGCTTACGTCATGGTCACACATTGCCATATAGAGCAATACTTATCCAAATCTGCAAGTACAGGTACATTGTCTTACCTATTTTTCTGCCTTTGTCTGAAAATCTCTGGTAATATAAAAGATAAAGGGAACAGGGAGCGTCTGTTAGGAGATGTAACTGTTTTTGTAGTAAAGCAAGGGTCTACCTAGTGTGGAAACAGTTTTCTAACCATCTTAGTCGAAGGTGTCGGGATTTACAGTCTCTGATCAATTGGAGGGGTTGCATTTTTACGAATGGATATATCTCTTGTATTGTATGAATGGTATGAAATGATTTTTGAAGGTGTTTTAAGATTTACTCTTTTTTAAATTTCAGTACAACGGATACAGCGGTGGTGGTGGCTATGATGATGGGTATGGAGGATATGGAGGTGGTTATGATCAAGGATATGGTGGTGGTTACGGGGGTGGTGGTGGATATGGCGGCGGTTATGGAGGTAGTAACATTGGATTTCTTCCAGAATGAAATGAAACAAAACAGCAAAGATTGACTTATGATGCTAGAAAAGAGAATTCCTTGTTCATATCCCTTAGTATTGGAAAACAATATTTTAAGCTTTGTTGTAGGTTTTCAGGCCCAAGTATTGAAATTTTTATGCTCCCCAAAGGGCGAGCATATAGTTGCTGCTTCGTCCGTCCGTCCGTCACACTTTTGTCCGGAGTATAACTTGAAAAGTATTGATGGCATTTATTGAAACTTCACATATTTATAGAGGCCATTGAGACTAAGTGCAGTGTCAGAGAATCATAACTCTACCTTAACTAGTTTTTGAATGATCTCCCTTTATTATACAAAGTAAGGCTTGTCCGGAGTATAACTTTAAAAGTATTAATGGCATTTGTTTGAAACTTTACAAAATAATAGAGGCCTTTGGCGGAAAATGCAGTGTCAAAGAATCGTAATTCTAATTTAGCTAGTTATGTCTCCCGCCACACAGTGGTGTGGGAGACATTGATCTACTCCAGTGTGTGTGTGTGTCTGTCACAAAGCTTGTCCGCACTCTTTAAGTCGAACATCTGACATCTGATCTTCACCAAACTTATACAAAATGTGTCTGCCAGTAAGTGCTGGGCCAAGTTCGATAACTAGCTAAATCGGCCTAGGCACTTCGGAATTACGGCCCTTGAATTACCAAAAACACTTGGCTTTCTTGCGCAGTTTTACCCCCAAACTGGGCTTATACTACTAGTAGTATAGGCGTCCTTTTGGTGTCAAGAAAGGGCATGCACATGTGGATTAAGTAAACAGTATATAAAGACTGACTTACTATTTAGATGATAAGGCAGTTGTGGGAGACATGCGGCGCTTAAAAGCATCTTTAGTTTTTGAATTATCTCCCTTTATTATACAAACAAATAGCATTACTTGAAAAGTATTAATGGCATTTCATTGAAACTTCACAAAATGATAGAGGCCATATTATTAAACTCTACCTTACCTAGTTTTTGAATTATCTCCCTTTATTCAATTTTCTTCTTTTTAATAACTCCGTGTCTTTGGTTCTTGTATGTTATTCCCCATATTGGGACAAGCACATGCATCGGGGAGCATCATTCGGTTTTACCGATTCCATGTTTGTTATAGGAATAATTTTCTGCAATGTATACTGCATTTTTGAATTGCTTTATACAGGTTTTTAGCTCATCTGAATTTTTGAGGAAAAAAATGAGTTATTGTCATCACTTGATCCGCGTTGGCGTTGCATGGTTAAGTTTTATGTTAAGGTCAGCTTTCTCCTAAACTATCAAAGGTATTGCTTTGAAACTTGCAACACTTGTTCACCATCAATAGCTGACCCTGTACAGCAAGAAACATAACTCCATCCTGCTTTTTGCAAGAATTATGGCCGCTTTTGGACTTGGAAAATATCAGATTTCTTGGTTAAGTTTTATGTTTAGGTAAACTTTTCTCCTAAACTATCAAAGCTATTGCTTTGAAACTTGCAACACTTGTTCACCATCATAAGCTGACCCTGTACAGCAAGAAACATAACTCAGTCCTGCTTTTTCCAAGAATTATGACCCCTTTTGGACTTAGATAATCAGATTTCTTGGTTAAGTTTTTTGTTGTCAGCTTTTCTCCTAAACTATCAAAGCTATTGCTTTAAAACTTGCAACACTTTTTCATCATCATAAGCTGACGCTGTACAGCAAGCAACATAGCTCCATCCTGCCTTTTGTAAGAATTATGGCCCCTTTTGGACTTAGAAAATATCAAATTTATTGGGTAAGTTTTATGTTTAAGTAAACCTTTCTACTAAACTATCAAAGCTATTGCATTGAAACCTGCAACTCTTGCTCACCATCATAAGCTGACTTTTCATCAAGAAACGTAACTCCATCCTGCTTTTTGCAAGAATTATGGCCCTTTTTGGTTTTAAAAAATCATGTAGGACAATATTTCTATTATACCAAAAAATCAGATGAGCGTCAGCACCCACAAGGCGGTGCTCTTGTTAACTATTACTAATTGTGTACCATGTATGATGTATTTTGGTTTAAGGGAACCATTCACAAAGCTTTTGAATAGTCAAGTTGCACAGGAAATGATGGCACTCTAGATGAAAGGGTGAGCTTTTACTACAGGCCTTGTCATTTCAATGTTCAGTTTGTTTTACTGGTCATTTCTACGTTTAGACTGCTTTTAAAAAGAGTGATCTCCTTCAGGTGGTGGTGGTGGTGGCCGAGGACGAGGCGGTGGAGGAAGAGGACGTGGCCGCGGAGGTGGTGGTGGCATAGGTGGAGGTCGTGGCGATGGAGAATATTGGAGGAAACCAGAATCTAAACCATTCAGGAAACTCTTCATTGGTGGGCTAAGTTACGACACAACAGAAGAAAGTTTAAAATCACATTTTGAGACTTGGGGAGAAGTTGTCGACGTTGTAGTAATGAAAGATCCAAACACCAAAAGGTATTGCTATGAACCAGTATTTTTTGAAGCTTGGGGGAATTGTGACCCTAAAAGGAGGGGAAAAATTGCACCGTAACTGCTGAAATAGGGGGAAAATAGTGTAGGGATAAAAGCATTGGTTTTCATAAATATGTTACAATAAAAAAGATTTAAAAACACGTCTTATTTTTATGCCCACGAAGGGCGGCATAAAGTTTTTGAACCGTCTGTCCGCAGTTTTCGTGTCCGGTCCATATCTTTGTCATCCATGGATAGATTTTCAAATAACTTGGCATGAATGTGAACCACAGTAAGACGTGTCGCGCGCAAGACCTAGGGCCGTAGCTCAAAGGTCAAGGTCACAGACGTTAAAGGTCATTTTTCATGATAGTGCATTGATGGGCGTGTCAGGTCCATATCTTTGTCATCCATGGATGGATTTTCAAGTAACTATGCATAAATGTGTGGCACAGTAAGACGACATGTCGCGTGCAAGACCCAGGTCTGTAGCTCAAAGGTCAAGGTCACACTTAGATGTTAAAGGTCATATTTCATGATAGTGCATTGATGGGCGTGTCCGGTCATAGCTTTGTCATTCACGCATGGATTTTAAAATTATTGGGCATGAATGTGTACCACAGTAAGACGACGTGTAGTGCGCAAGACCCAGGTCCGTAGTTCAAAAGTCAAGGTCACACTTCGACGTTAAAGATAATTTTTCATGGTAGTGCAATGATGGGCATGTCCGGTCCATATCTTTGTCATTCATGCATGGATTTTAAAATAACTACGCATGAATGTGTGGCACAGTAAGACGACGTGTCGTGTGCAAGACCCAGGTCCGTAGGTCAAAGGTCCTAAACTTTAACATCGGCCATAACTATTCATTCAAAGTGCCATTGGGGGCACGTGTCATCCTATAGAGACAGCTCTTGTTAAATGGTACAGTTTTCTTACCTTGTGCATCTAGAAAGGGTTTTGTTTGTTGGGATATGTGAAAAAAAGAATTTCTTTTTAGGGGAATATAGTTCAGAAATGGGGGGAGGGGGACATAGGTTTTTGACAGTGGAATGGGGCAGAATGTTTGCCCCAAAAATGGTCAAAACACTGTGAACTAAAGGTTACAAGCAAGAGCAAGAAAACAGATCTTGAAGAACTG
Organism: Mercenaria mercenaria; assembly: GCF_021730395.1. Taxonomy (NCBI): domain Eukaryota; kingdom Metazoa; phylum Mollusca; class Bivalvia; order Venerida; family Veneridae; genus Mercenaria; species Mercenaria mercenaria. Next base: position 49,204,382 of record NC_069370.1, read on the forward strand.
AGTAACTAGGATTTTGCTTAACCTTTACCCTGCTTAAAGGTGGATAATCAGATTTTGGCCATGTAACGGATTTGTTCGAAACTTTAGCATCTGATCATTTACGCTCATTTATGTTCACTTAACACTTAATACAAATTAGATTTTCACTGGAGGTATTTTTAAAATTTCATTTTCTTATCCTGGTTGCCCAACCAAGATAGAGTTATTTTATCATAAGTATAAATTTGATAAACATACTTTGCCTAAGGAAATGTATAAATATTAGACATATTGTAATATATTTGTAAAATATGTGCATTAAAAATTATGTATTTAGATGGAATTCATTAGAAACGCAAGTTTGAAAAAATTATTATTACCTCCCTTTGCCTATCTTGGTTGCGCAGCCAAGGTAGATTGGAAATAAATGAATTCAGAGGCTACACACAGCTTTTAAACTTGCATTTTGGTTCAGATTGTTCAATAGTTGATATGTCTATCAAATGCAAATGTAAAACTAGACATTGTATCGAAGTAAAAAGAAATACCCAGCTTTTTATATACTTTCATATTAAAGGGGAGTAATTACAAACTTTTATAAAAAGAATAAAATATACATTTCAAATAGGAATCTAACTCTATGTAATCGGTCTTTTTGTTCCTTAAATAATTCTCTACCAGAATATACAAAAAGTAAAAAATGTCATTAAATGTTGTTTAAATGTGATTGACCACCTTTAATTTCTAAAATGGACTGGTCCATCATTCAATTTGAGCAGTACGACTTATTGTTCAAAGAGGTGTTCACTGAAAATTTACTGTCTGAACAGCGTGTGTGGATATGCAGGCTGATTTTTGCCTGCATTGGTCTCAAAGGCAGAATCACTTGAGCTGCCAGCAGGCTAAAGGTAAATGAGGCCATCCAATGAATGTCATTCATAATTTCAGCTGGTAGTAGATCTTGAATTTTTGTCCATGTAGTTTGTGATATTTCCGTTTCATTTTTATAATACAGTTTAATGGGCTTTTGGTGCAGTAACATCTTTTCACAAATAAGACCAGTCATAAGATGTATTTAGTGCAAAGTCAGATTTCATCGTCTTTCAAAAACATTTTCTCACCATTTCACAGGTCACGTGGATTTGGTTTTGTAACATACAGTGAATCAAAAAGTGTTGAAGACGCACAGGCAAACAGACCCCACCACATTGATGGCAGAGAGGTGGAGTCAAAACGTGCCATGCCCAGACTGGTGAGCTAATTACTTAAATTATTTTGTACAGTGGGATCCAAGTCTTTAAAGTCTTGTAGTACTTGCTGAGAAAATACTATCGTTTATGAAAGACCTTTAAAAATAGCATCAGATCAGTTTTTTAGTGACCCAGTAACTACTTAATGTAGTGAATTGAGTAAATATTTGGCATGCTTGTGAAGTAACTTAAAACAGGGATTTTTATACCATTTCAAACCTTGGGCCTGGGGCCCATTCAGTTGGGAAAAACGGCACGTAAAACCTGAAAATTGGGAAATTTCAAAAATAAGTTTTACCATTATATGAAATTTATTTCAGCATTGTATGTCACATTACAAATACAAGTCAATCTTTCTGTTGTTTTTAGTCTTTTGAAAGTGTCTACTAAATTGCACAAAGAAAGTCACAAAAAAACGCTTAAGACAAAGAAATGTCAGTAAAACCTTCAGATTTCGGTGGGTCAGTACCAGCTTCACTTGTGTACAGCATTTTATCCAATGTCTTGTAACGGGCTTGATTCGAGGATGTGTTTAATTCGTCATTGGTGTTCGGTTATCTTACCGAATCCTGGGACTTTATGGTGGTGGCCTGTTTCTCAGCACTTGTTTTATTGACAAAGCTGAAGATTGACAGCTTTTTGTTGTCTGCAGCATACTTATTTATGACTATTTGTATAATATTTACTTTTTATTACTCTACATATTTTCATGCCCGATAAAAATTGGCGAGCTTTATTAAATGTGATCGCAATTGCATATACGATGCAGTGACTGGGAAACCCATGCGCCATAGTCACATAAAAATGAAAAATGTCTCGCGAGTTTAAGCGCTGGTGCGCCCTGCGTCGCATAAAAACGCGAAACGACGAAATTTCGAATATTTTTGAGTACGAATCTGATGTAAAGGGACGTAACTTGTGCGCGTAGTGAAAGCACTTCCGGTATTAAGAAACGTTTGTTTTGGGAGAATATTTCTTTCTAGTCTCCGTTTTTTATGTAAGTTTTCAAGCATGACCTCCAGAAAGAGAAAATTGTTGCCCATTAAAGGTCAACAGAAGTTACCATTTAACTTTATGCAAAAGGATGTCAACAATAACGAGGCACCGAAAAATGACATTATCCGAGACCGAGCCTACCGAGGTTGATCAAGAAAAGTCAGTCAGTCAGAGCCTGAAACAACTGCATCTACTTAAAAACACATTAGAAAAATTCAGTCTAATTGGTTTAAAACTCTGGCCTTGGCTATATGAATCGATGGTGTTTTATATTGTAAACCATGTGTTGATAACGAGAAGAAAAACAATTTTATGTCTGATATAAGCTTCAAGCTTATTATGATCAATGACGAGACATGAAGCTCCCTCTGACCACGTTAATGCAACTGAGGCACCAAACTTGCTATTGAATTTCAGCAGGCAGTCTAGCAATCACACTCTTTAGAAGATAAAGCTGTTTTAAAGTTTATAAAAAACAGTATTAAGGTTGAGTGTAAGGTTCTTTGTGTTGGTTTTTTAAATGACGTACACTCAAGTCTGAAAAGTATTAAATGTTACTTTATTTGCCATTGTTTTGAAATTCATAAATGATTGAAAATAAAGCTGTGAAGCTGTCACAGTGTTAAGTTACTATCACATGTAAGAGGTGCTTTAATCTGCAAAGATACTGATTCCTAGAACACAAGTTGCAACTGTCTCATAGAAATTTCCGAATGTCACATAAATTTTTCAAATGTCTCATAACTTTTTTTGTATTACGAGACATTGTCCCATAGACAAAAATTCTTTCCCAGTCACTGACGATGCTTAGAACAGTTCGCAAGATTTAATCGAATCGGTACCCAAGTGGTTATTCGATTAAAACGGGAACAGCGCTAACTTGATTAAATATAAGTAACAAAAATCGGAAACCTGAAAATTGAGATTACTGCAAATTTGGTATTTTTTGGCAGAATTTTGGGAAATTTAAACCTCTAAATTGGGGAAATAAGCAAATTTCTGCAATTGGGATTCGGCCCCAAAATCGGCCTTAATAAATCCCTGTAAAATACCACCTGTTTAATACATACTGCTATTTTCTGACCAGGTACTAGTCTCTTTGTTGAATTTTTATGCCCCCGAAGGGAGGCATATAGTTTTTGAACCGTCTGTCGGTCTGTCCGCAATTTTCGTGTCCGGTCCATATCTTTGTCATCGATGGATGGATTTTCAAATAACTTGGCATGAATGTGTACCACAGTAAGACGACGTGCAGTGCGCAAGACCGAGGTCCGTAGCTCAAAGGTCAAGGTCACACTTAGACATTAAAGGATAGTGCATCGATGTGCGTGTCTGGTCCATATCTTTGTCATCGATGGATGGATTTTCAAAAAACTTGGCATGAATGTGTACCACAGTAAGACGACGTGCAGTGCACAAGACCCAGGTCCGTAGCTCAAAGGTCAAGGTCACACTTAGACGTTAAAGGATAGTGTTTTGACGGGCGTGTCTGGTCCATATCTTTGTCATCTATGGATGGATTTTCAAATAACTTGGCATAAATGTGTACCACAGTAAGACGACGTGTCATGCGCAAGACCCAGGTTCGTAGCTCAATGGTCAAGGTCACACTTAGATGTTAAAGGATAGTGCATTGATGTGCGTGTCCGGTCCATATTTTTGTCATCGATTGATGGATTTTCAAATAACTTGGCATGAATGTGTACCACAGTAAGACGACGTGTGACACGCAAGACCCAGGTCTGTAGCTCAAAGGTCAAGGTCACACTTAGACGTTAAAGATCATTTTTCATGATAGTGCATTGATGGGCATGTCTGGTCCATATCTTTATCATTCATGCATGGATTTTAAAATAACTATGCATGAATGTGTGACACAGTAAGACGATGTGTCGCGCACAAGACTCTCCGTAGGTCAAAGGTCTTAAACTCTAACATCGGCCATAACTATTCATTCAAAGTTCCATCGGGGGCATGTGTCATCCTACGGAGACAGCTCTTGTTTTTATAGATACAAGATTTGCAAATGTGTCCTAGAGTCAGCATATTGACATTGGTCTGAAAAGTTTTGGTAATGAAATAAATGGTTTGTTTTTGTAATGCTGAGCTAGTGAGTTTGCACATGTATGCATATTCCTTTAAAATTGTAATGGTTACAAGTCGAGTGCTGTTGATGAGTTAATGACTGATGATCTTTTGTTTCAGGATGATGGAACAGCAGAATCTTCAGAGTCCACAAAGAAATTGTTTGTTGGTGGTATAAAAGAGGGCGACACAGAACAGGATGTAAGGGAGATCTTTGGCCAAGAAGGCGAAATTGAACAAGTCAATATGGTCACAGACAAAGCCACAGGAAAACAAAAGCCATTCTGTTTCATTACGTTTGAAGATGTAGACACCACAGACAAATGTGTTTGTAAGTAGTGTCTAAATATTCTCCATTTCTTAGAAAAATACATACTTTAAAATCGTAGTAGTGTTGTTGCTGTAAAGAAATTGCATCAGGGCTTAATATCCTTGGCCTTTGTGTAATGTAATTTTTGTTGGTGGGAGTGTTGTAAAGAAAAAATGAACCTGACCAGATACGATGCATTTAGATTCCAAGTTTTGAATTGTTCCTCACTTGTGTTCTTTGTTTCTTTTCAGTAAAACACGAGTTTGTAATAAATAATCACAATGTACAAGTAAAGAAAGCAGAAGAAAAGGGAGGTGGTGGTGGACGAGGTAAGCCTTTAAAATCTTTTAAGAATTCGTGCTAGTGACAGTATGTTAGATATTTTTAGAAAAATAGGAAGGGAGCATTTGCAGACAGTTCGAAATTTTGCTGGATTTAGTAGAAGTTATCCACATTTGACATAAGTAAATCTGAAGAACAGAATGTTGCTTTGTTTCTTTGGCAACCTTTTAACATAATTGTGTCTTTAAATGTAAAGCAAGACAATTTTAGAAAAAAAATTTTTTTGAAGTTTTATGGACATTTGAGCTTTCTCACCTTAAATTGGTTACTTTGCATTCCAGGTGGTCGTGGTGGAGGAAGAGGTGGTTATGGTGGTGGCCGCGGTAATGGTGGAGGTAAGTTGTCAATATTGTACATCTAGATTTGCAATTTAGCTTAGCTTATGATAGCCTCTTCTAATGAGAGAAATAATTTAGTTTTTTTAAAGGGACCTAAAAATATTTCACTTGAAACTCTTTGAAAATGTTAAAATTTGCTGTCAGAAATTTAGATTTAATATTAGCTGTATGTGTTATCTGTATTAAAAATAAAAACATTTGGTAAGGCGAGGAAAAACAACCTCCATTCAGTATTAGCCAACCTTTAAAGGCGTAAGCAAGAATCTCTGTATATGAGATGGGCGAAATTTTTCCCAGTAATAGTTCTTCAAACTTAGATATTGAAGGATAATCTAAGAAACGGACATGCAATAAAAGTCATAGGTCACCAGTATTGAAAGAGTTATCTGCCCTTGAAAACAGCATTTTTGTGGGAAATTTTTCTTGTCTTGAGTTTAAGGACTAAAAACTATCAAGTTCTACTACTGTGGTATCAAACAGCTTTCCATGTGTGTTGTTAATGATTAATATATTCCTTACTTTAAAATGAGTTTGTGGTCAATTATTACTCTAGTGCTATCCAGTTATAATATTACTTGTAAGGAAGTATTCGAAAGGCCCATAATCTTTGAAACCTTGGTCTGTAAACAGAGAGCAGGTCCATATGACTGTTCTGTGTTATTGCAGGGTACGGTGGCGGAGACTATTATGGTCAAGGGTTTGGACAAGGTAGGTTTAAGTGTAACTTCACAGTCTTAACACCTGTTGTCTCCTGTCCTAGATTTGTATGATGAACAGGTAATCTCAACCTAATAAAGTTCCTTCAGTGCAGCCTGTAACGATAGAAATACTTTATTATTAGTGTGTTAATTTAAAATAATAAAAAAATTCTAGCATGTCAACTGATAGTTTAGGTGTCAGTGAAGCTGCCCTTTGTCAGTAAAAAGAAAGTTCCGGCAGCACTGTTGAAACATTGTTTTTTTCTAATTTTCAGCTGGTGTAGGCAGTTCTTGGCTATACTTACAAGTTCTTTTACAGCTGTTTGCATTACACAACTTACCCTGTTACACACTTTGCTTAATTTTATAAGAAAATGCCCTTCAGCTTTACTTTTAAAATGCTTTGTTCTCCATTGTCAACTTTCCATTGTTTTTAAATAATATTCCTGTTCTGCATTATGTTTTTTGTTTCCAGAGAAAAGTTGTTTTTTTGCAAATTTGAATAAGTGATAAATAGTTGTAATGTATTGGACTTGTACTTGCAAGTTAGTACACTTATACTTTTTCTTTGGACAGATTTTGGGCCAAAGTTTGGCCCCAGTTTCTATTTTTCCCTCCGATGTCGATACAAAAATTTCCAATTTGAAAGTAAAAAAAATTTACTAACGCCAACTTAGTTCTTATCGGATGTTCACCTAACTGTCACATAGTACATAGTATCTGGGCCAAGTTTGATAACCAGCTTGATTGCTGTAGAGGCTCTGGAGTTGTGGTCCTTGAATTACTAACAATTGTGAAAATGGACAGTGTCAGCTGTCTACAATTGAGAACTTCTTATCTAACATTACCAAACTTCATCATAATGTTAATCGGTGTAAAATTTCAGTCATGATCAATAACCAGCTGGATTCTCTGTCAGGAGTTATTGCCCTTAAATTACTAAAAGCAAAAAATGGCAGTGTCGGCTGTCAAACTTTTACTGTTCTTATCACATGGTCTGTGTACCAATCACAAAGTTGAATAACAGGCTTGATTGTCGCAGAGGCTATGGAGTTATGATTCTTGAAGTACTAAAGTTATGAGAATCGCCAGTTTTTGAGTTGTTCATGTATACTTGAAAAACTGCATTTTTTTGTCACAGTATTTATGGGCATGTGATAATATCTTGGACATTTAATAACCAGCTGTATACTCTCATTAACTGGAGGCAGTGGGGTTTGAGAAATTGACAGTAAAAAACAGGGTGATGTAGTTTGCTGAAGATATCTTGTCTAGGACATACTATATAACTTCAGGTGCTATTATAATTATACTTTGTTTAGGTTATGGTGATCAAGGTTATGGTGGAGGACCAATGAGGGGGTCAGGGGGATATGGACAGCGTGGAGGAAGTGGACCATATGGTCAAGGTATAGTCTATTTGTCATTGGTCCTCCTTGGTGCTCGTCTTTATGGGCCAATAAAGTTTCTGCCCAATGAGTTATAAGAGAAGATAAGACCCTATCCATAAATTTGATTTCTTTTAACTATAAATGTATGATACTAAATGAAAAAAACTATAAAAATCAGGGGCTACTGTATTATTACTTCACCTGATTTGTACAACACCCTTTTTATGATGAACACTTTCAAAGGCGCTTTACTTAGCGTCGGTATGTAATGTAGAAGTAGAAAACACAAGTATAGAGTTTTTACTGAAAGAAATTTTATATGCTTCTGCATTGCTAGGCCTCTGGTAGTATGTATTAATTGGTATTGATAAAGTAATTGTATTTATTGCAGGATATGGTCGTGGTGGTGCACGATGGTAGATGTCTTGAATCTCATCCCATTATCTAGTCTCTGGTGAGTGGATAACTGTTTTACATCGGCATTTTCCTTTTGTCCCCTTCATTATATACTCTAGCCTTAAAATTAAAAAAAAAATTACATTGATTTTTAAAAACGCCTTAATGGAAATTTTAGTAATTGAATTATAAAAGTTTTCTCTTAGAAACTGATTGAAGCTAATGTAAGACTTTTCTTGAATTACATGCATTTCATTCTGTGTTACACGAAATATGTTTATTTCCTCAATTGATAGGCAATAGTAGGTGAACTACATCAATGATAGGCAGACTGGAATAAATTCTACACTCATTGAGAGAGGGGAAGTAAGCCAGAAGTTAGGCCTTAATGTTAGGCAGGAATATAGGCCCAATTACATGATAGGTGAAAGCAGGATAGGCCTAGCTTCATGAACCCGCGAACATCTCCCAAAATGATGATGGATTATTGAATTTAAGTGAATAGTGAAGGTAGAGTAAGTTAAGATGTGAAAAGTAAATAGAATGAACAAGAAACAGTTATGTCGTGGAATTATCAAAGATAGATATGGATATAACTTACAGTGATAGAAGGTAAAACTGGATGTAAATGTTTATCAGTACACTTTGATCATTAATGAATACTGTGAAAATCATAGCAACTTGATTTTGATCATTTATGAGTACTGTGCGAAATTGTTCATAGATTTAATGTGTTCGCTTTAAGTCTAGAACAAACATTTATTCCAATGGCTTTTTTTTTTTTACAAAAAAAGCAAAGAAAAAATAATGTGTCTACATACTATTGCCAGAGACAAATGTTTTTAATGTCATCAATTTTTATACACCATTCATAGCAAATCGGTGATCGTTGTAGATTGTTTCTCGTTGTCTTCGTTCATTATGCTCTTACATTATAAAATCATGTGAAAAAAAAGTCGAATCATGCTGTTGTACATAGAATAAAGTCATGAATTTAAATATATGTCCGTGTTCTTTTGAGTTGTCTTTTCAACATATTTACATGTTAGAATTTAGGTTTGTATATTTTTGATAATTAAATTGATTGGAAATGAAAAGACAATAATGTTGTCTGTGACATTTTCTTGGTGAAGTTTTGCCATTTTATTCTCCACACTTAAAGTAATTAGCATTAGAATGTCCAGCATGGTCAATGTTGCTTCAAATTTATGTTAATTTGAAAGACCATTTCCTGACTGCTGTTGGTCAGTTAAAGTGATATATTGTGAAGACAATGTTGATAGCAGTTTTTGAATAGGCCACTTGTTTCTACATATGTTGGATATACTTTGGTGGTAATATTTGCGTTATATTCATCTTGACTCTTAGGGTGTCCTGTGTAGTTGCAGAAACACACTTTTAAAATCTGCTGCAAGTAAAGGAGATAACAGAATTTGGTTAGGCAGTAGGTATTATTTTTGTGGGTGATAATTGCCAGAGATGAGTGATGGCCTTACCAGTTATTTTCATCATGGTTTCGCAGCATTTTTTTTAAGCTGGACTATTTGAAGAATGGGGAGCTATCCTACTCGCCCCGGCGTTGGCATGAGCGTCACACAAATGTTAGTTTGCGTACCACCCCAAATGTGTTCAAAGTCTATTGAGATATTGCTTTGATATTTTACATACTTGTTTACCATCATGACCCCAGTCTGTAAAAAAGGAGGAGGCAACTTTATCAAGCATTTTGACTGAATTATGGCCCCTTTTCGACTTGGAATATGCTTATTTGTAATGTTAAAAGTTTGCGTACCACCCCAAATATTTTCAAAGTCCATTGAGGTATTGCTTTCATATTCTGCATACTTGTTTACCATCATGACCCCAGTCTGTAAAAAGGAGGAGGCAACTCTATCAAGCATTTTGAATGAATTATGGCCCCTTTTCGATTTAGAATATGCTTATTGTAATGTTAAAGTTTACTCGTAGCTTATATTACTGTACTACTAAGCACTGAGAATAGTCGAGTGCGCTGTCCACTGACAGCTCTTGTTTTTTATCTCCCCCAAAGGTCGGCAAGTTAAAATCGCACTGTGCATTTGTGTAATTCTCTTTCATAAAGGGATTTTAAAATAATTTGGCATAAATGTTCACCATAGTGAGACGTGTCATGCGCAAGACCCAGACCCCTAGCTCTAGTCAAGGTCACACTTGGAGGTCAAAGGTTAACAGTCTGTTTTGTGTCCGGTCCTTAACTCTGCCATCCATGAAGGGAGTTTGAAATAACTTGGCATAAATGTTAACCATAATAAGACTATGTGTCATGCTCAAGACCTAGATCCCTAGCTCTAAGGTCAAGGTCACAGAGGTTGAATGTTATTATGGTCTGTTTCTTGTCCTGACATAACTTTGCCAATCATCAAGGGATTTTGAAATAACTTGGCATAAATGTTCCCCATAATGAGACGTAATGGAAGACCCTGGCCCCTAGCTCTAAGGTAAAGGTCACACTTTGAAAAGGTAAATGGGGTCTGTTTCTTGACCAGTCCATAACTCGGCCATTGATGGAAGGGATTTTAAAATTACTTGGCATAATTGTTCCCTATAATGGTAAATGAGGTGACTTCGTCACTTGTCATGCTCAGGACCCAGACCCCTAGTTCAAGGTCAAGGTCACACTTAGAAGTCAAAGGTTAACATTGTCTGTTTCTTGTCTGGTCCATAACTCTGCCATTTATCAAGGGATTTGAAAATAATTTGACACAAATGTTAACTGTATTGAAAAGATGTAGCACTTATGACCCGGGTCTCTCAGGAAAAGGTCAAGGTCACAAAATGATTCATACCTAAACTATACTGGCATATTTTGTGCATACAACTGTAGCATTCTTGGGCATGCTTCGGGGGCATTTGTCCTCAATAGTGACAGCTCTTGTTTACAATAAGAACCAGTTGTAGAAAGCCAGCTGTATGGAGATGTTAGAAATTACACTGTTCTGCATTTGATTTTGCAAAAAAAAAAAAGGAAATATTGGGATAAAAAAAGAGGAATAAGTGGGTCTAGATATACTGATAGTATAACAAACGGTCAGATTTGAATTGCTGGTCATTTAGACAATCATCTGCTTTGCATATCAGATGTATTTAACCTTAAGGCACTACTTGTACACAGTGCAGAAAATTTGAGCACAGTAATTGGGACAGAACCGGGCTATAGAACTGCAAAAGAAAATATGTTTCTTGAGATGATACTTCAGGACATGCAGACTATTTAAAATGCACGCTTGTAGTTGCTGTTGATGTGTGGATCAAATACAAAACTTATTTGATTCAGTTTTGTCTATTTCATCAAATGTTTATATTTAATGAGTGAACTGATAACTTGTAGGATTTCTCTCCCCAAGCATTTCATTATAGAAGCTAGGTAAAGCAATACATGCTAGGAAGATGGCAGGCTAGGTAATTAAATACCAAGAAAAAGCATCATTTTGCTCCAAATTTCTAACAAAAATGTTAGGAAAGTTAGGGTATGTATAAGTGTAACATTTATTTTCTTGTGTGATACCATTTCATTTCTAGTAGTACACCTTACAACTAATGGTAGCAGTTACTTGCTTTATCACAATATTGGCTTATTTAAATAAGATGAGAATAAATTTTAGAAAATATGACGACCATTTTATAAGCAGTAAACTTGGGTTGTACTGTAGCATTAGTATTTATAGGGTTGTACTGTAGCATTAGTATTTATATTTAGAGCAGATCTGACAAAACATTTGAAATGACTTGGAATTAAGAATTCTTGCAGCCAAATTATTCAATGGACATGCCTTTTCAAGATTTGTATGAAATTAACAATCTTTTTTTTTTTTTTCTGAGAACATCATTGCGCTTCAAAATTAACTGTGACACAAGTATACTGCTGCCATTTTGTAAAACGTAGATTTTTAATTTTCTCTGTTAATATATTGTGATCATTTTAGTCCGATAAATAATGCATCGCTTTATTTTGGCAGTATGGTGCAAGCTTAGTTTAGATCCAGCAACTTTGTTTAAATAGTTGGAATTTCTTGGCTATATGTAAGTTGCACGAATATATATAATGACTGTTGATCAAGAAAATGAAATAGGTGTGAATCTGATGGAGACTTGTCTTGGCTCTTGGTAAAAGCACTACATGTGAGCGAAATAGGCCTTTTTGGCTTTCTAGTCAATATTTGAATAATACAGTTCATTCAGTAAAATAGCATGCATTTTATTATGTAAGAATTATGTAACATTCTTGAACTTAAAAAAAAAAAAACACCATGGTAAGTATTAATGCTCAGGAGTGAAGTTTGTACTATGATAAAACTAAAATTGAAAATGACTTTTCTGCAGAAAGGGTAGTAAGTAGAGACTTAGACAACATGTGCTTGATGTAATTTAAGGTCAGTTGTTTCAAAAGACATACATTGGTGCAGCTGGTGTCCACATGTTGCAAATTTAGTGGACAAGCTATAATGTCTGCATGCTTACTGAACTTCCAGCAACTAGGCATATTAAATTTTAAAAAGTAAAATGGATAGGGAAAAAAGGATTCAAAAGCTTCACTCCTGAATTGTTTCAGGAATATTTTTATTCATGTTTTATGTCTGCTTTGCAGAGAAATCAACTATGGACTGAATGCAGATACTGTGAGTGAGGCGACGGATGCAAATATTTGAAGGTAATGGAGGAGTTTTATATTGCATCATTTATCAACTCGATTTATCTTAGTAGTAAATAGGCTTAGATGAGATTGTACTAAATTTAGTGTGGCAAGGACTACAATGCAAGTAATGCAGGATTTTCATTTCTGTAACTTTATTCATCTTTTTAGAGAACTGTCTTGGATGAGATTGTACTCAATTTTTGAAGTGTGGTAGGGACTTAAAATGCAAGTCTTTGTTGAATGATTCTAGTTTACCTGTACCATAATGTGCAATTGCATATATTTGTCTAGGAAACTACAAAACGACACCATACCTACACAGTACAGTGCTGATGCATAATACAAGGGGAAACTGGAGAGTTGAACTTCTTCAGACAAGTCCGAAACAATGGTGCATGTTTGAATTTTGGCTTTTCAGTCTTTAGGCATGAAGTTGATGCTGATCTTGTTCTTCATATTCCATCATAAATAATGGTAAGTAAGACAGTCACACAATGAAAGAAAGTCATCTGTCGTGCTTAATAAAGCATTAGTTTATTATGTAGCTCTTCTACACCATTAATGTGCAAGGTCATAACTGTAACTGTTGCATGTGTTTGATAGAAATTTTACACGAAGCTATCTTAAGTTTTCACACCTAAGATATCCAAGTTGAATAACTAGGTTGATTTTAATGAAAATTACAACCCCTCTGAATTCAACAAAGTTTGGTCAAAGTTATGCATGTAACTACGGGTATGTAGCAGTATCTGTTCAATAACTTTGGTGTTTATATCCCAGCTTTGAGGAGCTCTTGTTAAACTTAAAATATGTGAGCTAAAATTTACGTGGAGCTTGCTGTTTAACTCTTGGGGGAACAACTGCCTAATGCTGGGGTAAAAGTTGGAAAACTCCTTACTTCAAATATGAGGTTTTAAGTATTGCATGCAAGTTGTTCTATTGCTACTTTTAATAAAGTGATGCCTGTAATGAAAGTTAGGCTCTTGTTTGACCTGAGAATTTTAGATAGTAATTGTTTGCTGCTTTTCAGGTGGTGAGAATGATGGTGATGCTGATGATCCAGAATTGAAAGAAGACTAATATGCCTTGGAGCATGCCAACAAAGCAAAATAAATGTTCAAATCTACATCGAGTGAAGTGTTTACAATAATTGAAAGGGAAAGAAACTAATAAAATGAAAATATGTCTAAATTTTGTTTTTTTCTCTTGTAAATGTTGGTATATCCAGTAACACCAAAGTTTGATGAAAGGAAGTCAGTTGCAGTATACTGTAAAACATTGCCAAAATGTGGCAGATTAGTATTGTCGGCCTACTGAGTGGTGTAAGTGTTTAACTTGGTCACCAAACCTCTTGATTCGGCATGTGAAGTTCTGCACTAGGTATTTAAATTTGGATTTCAAACGCCAGTATCGGAGTTACGGTCTTTGTCTTGGTAAAAAATGTGCATACAGTGACGGGCATTGGGTCACATACTTTATCGTGTTGGAAACAAAACATTTGCACATAGTGAGAGTAGGCAACAGAAGTTCGTGCATAAAATCGAAATTTGGATCTTTATGAGAATCCACAGAGCACTAAAATTTAAGGTTTAGGATTTTCAGTTTCAGTGTATTAAATTTCTGTTGACCAGTCGGGGTTGTAACTGTTTCAAGTTACTGCAGTTCATAACCCATTTGAGTTATTGTGCCTAATCTACCAAACCCTTGCACAGAATTTAATGAAACTTCACACAAGTGATCAGTACCAACCCTAGTTGTGCATGGGTTACATTCTTTTAGATAAATATTCTGCATAGTTATGGGTTTTTGTTACTATACTGTATACATACAGTCCACATAATTATGCAATCTCGTGTGCGTCAAATTGCAATGTACTGTGTCAGTGCATGGGGGGGGGGGGGGGGTACATTCATCACCTTTAGTGATAGCTCTAGTTGCTTATACTTCCATAACTTGTTTCAGTTGTCAAATTGCAATGTACTGTGTCAGTGCATGGGGGGGGGGGGGGGGGTACATTCATCACCTTTAGTGATAGCTCTAGTTGCTTATACTTCCATAACTTGTTTCAGTTACCATAAAGTATTACAAAGCCCTCCTGTGCAAAATCCTTGTTTTGAATGAAACGTGCAATTATTTCCTGAATCCTTGAACTTTTATCTTTCCAGCTATGCAGTAAAAAAATTACGCAAGGCTGATAAAGGTTTACGCAAAAGTTTTAAAGCTATAAAACTCAACATCCCATTATGCTTATCAGGTCATTTGATTAACCACACTTTGCTACTAATTTCACTTTAAAGGGAACTTTGTGAGAACAGCAAAAAGACTTTTTTTGAACAACTTACCCGAGGTAACTATATTTTATAACTAATACAGGTTATAAAATGCTTGAAAAAGTAACTGAAATAGGTTACATAACTTAAAACAGTTACACCCCAGGTCACCCCTGACAGTTGACAGTGCGTACTGTATTGATGTGCTGGTAATGCTTTCTACCACTTGCTACTGCTAATTAAAATTTGAAGTAATTAACCTCTCTTTGATGGTGCTATTGTTTTGCTACTATGTGTGCTTATGCCATCTGTGCGAAGTGCTTTGCACCTGTTGGACCATTGGTAGGTAGAGAACAGTTTCCACTAAATAACTGGAGAACCACTTCACCCAGGACCTTCAAACTTGATGGCATGATTGGGCTTACGAAGCAGAGGACTTCTGTAGTTTTTGAGACAGAGGCCTGAACCTTGAGGTTCCCGCCAAATAAGTTAACGAAGCTAAGTACAAGTATTGCCATCCATGTCGGTGTGTCGCATGTATTTTAAGTAAATGTCTGGAGAGTAACTAAGGGAAACTGATCACTTTGTTTCAAGGGGAGCTCTTCAGAGCCAAGACCTATCGGTGGATTTTCGCGTCAGGACCAGGTACTCCATTGTGATCACTGCACCGTTCACAGTTGACGAATTTTGCAAAATCTTCCTAAAAACTTGTAAATGTAACGATTTCATTTCTGGTTCACCTGGGGTTAAAAGCTGGGTCAGTTCATGGAAACACCTGTTTACACTTAAGGCTACAATGTAGGAATGCTTGTGAAATCTAGGTCAAGTTTCTGTAGCATCATTGTGAGGACCTCCCCCCAGATTCGTTCAAATAGAAGACTGGTCGCATAATAATCTACAATTAAAAAATCTTGACGATTTCTGATCATGAACTGCTTGATGGATCTTCAACAAACTTGCTTAATAATTTTTCCTTTTATGGGTTGCTTGAACTAAAGAACTCTTGTGTCTTCATCAAACTTGTGCAGTATCATTCAAGTAAGGTCCTCTGATTTAAAAAATACGGAAGCATATTTGACCGGTTTTATACTAAACAATTTATACTGACTGTTCCAGTTTCATTGTCAATTGCGGTCAAGTAGTCGATTTAGGTGAGCAACTTCAGGCTACTGTGACCATCTTGCAAGTAATGACTATCTTGCGATTAAATTTCGTCTGTTTCGGCAGCAACTGGCCACGACAAGACGCATTTTTGAGAATGAAAAATGATCTTGTATAACCTGGAAAAAAAAACACCCTTTTGTTTAACAAACCGTCCTTCAGGAAGTCATACGAACGATGAGAAAAATTGTACTACCTCGATTGGCGCTTGGCATTATGAGGATAGCACAAGGACTGGTCAGCCCGGTGTCGGTATAATGCGATTGGATGTGGTATCATGTCCTGTGTCTACTGCGTGACATTCCAGAGAAGCAACACTATAAAGGTGGACATTGCACTCTAGTAGACACCGTCGCTATATGACTGATTTTTTTTAGCTCATCTGTCACAAAGTGACAAGGTGAGCTTTTGTGATCGCGCGGTGTCCGTCGTCCGTCCGTAAACTTTTGCTTGTGACCACTCTAGAGGTCACATTTTTCATGGGATCTTTATGACAGTTGGTCAGAATGTTCACCTTGATGATATCTAGGTCAAGTTCGAAACTGGGTCACATGCCGTCAAAAACTAGGTCAGTAGGTCTAAAAATAGAAAAACCTTGTGACCTCTCTAGAGGCCATAGTTTTCAATGGATCTTCATGAAAATTGGTCAGAATGTTCACCTTGATGATATCTAGGTCAAGTTCGAAACTGGGTCACGTGCGGTCAAAAACTAGGTCAGTAGGTCTAAAAATAGAAAAACCTTGTGACCTCTCTAGAGGCCATATATTTCACAAGATCTTCATGAAAGTTCGTCAGAACGTTCACCTTTATGATATCTAGGTCAAGTTCGAAACTTGGTCACGTGCCGTCAAAAACTAGGTCAAATAATAGAAAAACCTTGTGACCTCTCTAAAGGCCATATTTTTCATGGGATCTGTATGAAAGTTGGTCTGAATGTTCATCTTGATGATATCTAGGTCAAGTTCGAAACTGGGTCACATGCCGTCAAAAACTAGGTCAGTAGGTCTAAAAATAGAAAAACCTTGTGACCTTTGTAGAGGCCATATATTTCACAAGATCTTCATGAAAATTGGCCAGAACGTTCACTTTGATGATATCTAGGTCAAGTTCGAAAGTGGGTCACGTGCCTTCAAAAACTAGGTCAGTAGGTCAAATAATAGAAAAACCTTGTGACCTCTATAGAGGCCATATATTTCATGAAATCTTCATGAAAATTTGTCAGAATGTTCACCTTGATGATATCTAAGTCAAGTTCGAAAGTGGGTCACGTGCCATCAAAAACTAGGTCAGTAGGTCAAATAATAGAAAAACCTTGTGACCTAACTAGAGGCCATATTTTCCATGGAATCTGTATGAAAGTTGGTCTGATGTTCATCTTGATGATATCTAGGTCAAATTTGAAAGGTGGTCACGTGCCATCAAAAACTAGGTCAGTAGGTCAAATAATAGAAAAACCTTGTGACCTCTCTAAAGGCCATATTTTTCAATGGATCTTCATGAAAGTTCGTCTGAATGTTCATCTTGATGATATCTAGGTCAAATTCGAAACGGGGTCATGTGCGGTCAAAAACTAGGTCAGTAGGTCTAAAAATAGAAAAACCTTGTGACCTCTCCAGAGGCCATACTTGTAAATGGATCTCCATAAAAATTGGTCAGAATGTTCACCTTGATGATATCTAAGTCAAGTTCGAAAGTGGGTCACGTGCCATCATAAAGTAGGTCAGTAGGTCAAATAATGAAAAAACTTTGTTACCTCTCTAGAGAAAGTTGGTCTGAATGTTTATCTTGATGATATCTAGGTCAAGTTTGAAACTGGGTCAACTGCGATCAAAAACTAGGTCAGTAGGTCTTGAAATAGAAAAACCTTTTGACCTCTCTAGAGGCCATACCCTTGAATGGATCTTCATGAAAATTGGTCAGAATGTTCACCTTGATGATATCTAGATCAAGTTTGAAACTGGGTCACGTGCCTTAAAAAACTAGGTCAATAGGTCAAATAATAGAAAAACCTTGTGACCTCTCTAGAGACCATATTTTTCAATGGATCTTCATGAAAAGTGGTCAGAATTTTTATCTTTATAATATCTAGGTCAAGTTCAAAACTGGGTCACATGAGCTCAAAAACTCGGTCACTATGTCAAATAATAGAAAAAACGATGTCATACTCAAAACTGGATTATGTGGGAAGAGGTGAGCGATTCAGGACCATCGTGGTCCTCTTGTTTGAAAAAGACGCTAAACCCGAACAAATACACACACACATGCACATTCTAGAAATTGATCTTTTATTTGATAAGGACATTATCCCGTGTAAAAGATTTATCTATTGTCTGTTCTTCCGTTCGTCTGCACGTGTTCACTGGAGCAGATCTCTATGATCGGACATACCGAGTAGAGGTTTCGACAGTATGGGCGATTTTTATTGTGTGTGTGTCATTTCGTACGCGGGGCATACCATTCAAGGTACTGACTCCAAACATGGAATATATATAGGTGGCAATGAAACTAAGAGAAGAGCGCATGGACCACGTCTGTATGTCAAAATCTGTCAAGCATTGAACGTATCCAAGCAACATAATAGCAAATTTGGTCACGAGTTCGGCCTAAAGGTTCTTTCCATCGTATCTCCAAGAAACTGGTCGGTCGGTCAAAGGTAGATCCATGTCATATTTCGGGTCCGTAGCCTGATTTAATGATCATTTAAGGTATTTGCTAAATTTGACATATAAGAAGGTGGCGTTAGCGCATATACCGATGTGGTAAAAGGGTCAACATCTCAGCCCGTTACATTTCCTTCTTAGAGAATTACTTGTAGCCTATTAACCTTCCAACTTCAATGGGGGTACTGGACAACATCCACTACGTAGACATCGACGTCAAGAAAAGGTGACTGTACATCGGTGTAGAGCGAATTTAAGTGTTCGACATTTTTTACAACTATGCACACGTCCGCAGCTTCAGCTGTAACCTTTCAATGTATTTAGTTGGGCATATAGGTAGGTTGCAGTGGGGCAATATGCTGATAGCGTGAACTGAGTCGGTAGGTCAAATATATCTAACAATTAATCTAAAAGGTCTTTAGTTTAGTTTGGTGATAATTCGACTGAGATGGTTTGTAGAATGCAACTATCTATAACTAAACAACCATCACACAGGTCCAACCCACCGCCACATTACTCTCCAAACACTCGAAGAATCTTGTATACTTAGTCCTCAGATCTAAACTCTGGGTGTATATTGTCCAGCTTTGTAGAGCTCTTGTTAAAATGGGAATGGTGTTTGACGCAAGGAAATATATTCAGTTAAAAATTAAAACAAGACAAAATAATTGGCATAAAATCAGGCCATAATGTTGTTTTGTATGACCATTGATAATGCGTTTTCCATAAATTTGCCATTATGTGCCCAACATTCTTTTGTGTGGATGTCTATAATTATTTGATATAGCGATTTTATTATTTAGATGGGAAAACTCCTTGACTGGTAATAAATCTCAAAATAATAAACTCAGTTTTAGCCACGGTAACTTATTTTACTAACCTTCATCCTTACATTTTCTTAGTAAAACGTATAAAGTATATAAAAGTTGGAAAGATTTAGAATATGCTAAGTGCAGTATCGAATGCAGAATATTATAATTAAGAAAAGTTGGAAATACATGTGGTTGAAAACAGTAGCTTAGTATTGCAAATAATAAACTCTTTATCCGTCTTTCAGCTAATGCGGATATTTCTGTTCGAGAATGTTATATTTTTAATATTCCTTAAAAATGTAAACTTCTTATACTTGAGTCTCTGAAAAAAAGGTGCTGCAAAAGCTACCACATTTGCTTTCAATATGGCAAGTAAAATATGCATAGTAAACTGCAGAGTCAAGCATGAGACTGGAATAGATGCTATTGAGTACGTGCTACACTACGTACACGTACGTTGTGAAAGATGCAGCCGAGTTTGAGTAATGGATGTGGTTTTGTATAATTGCAGCTGCTTCAGCTTGAACTCGTGTAAGATGAATTAAAATCGAGATGTCAAAGAAAAACCACCCTGTGTAGTGTAGTTGACGGTCGTGGTGAACTCGCGGCTATCTCTGTACACAATTGAATTCCATCGCTTGATTATACTAATAGTAATTAATGAAAGCACTTTGAATCACAAAGTGCCGTCTATTTGCTGGTATATCTACCGAAAAGTGTCAGAAAAGAAGACTCTTCCATGCGTTCATACTACATATCATGTATTCGCTAAGACAGATCAGTGTAACAGACTATCAGAAAAGCAGTATTAATTTAAAATTGCTCAGGAATATTGAATGCATTTCTTAGGTAAACAACGTGCGGGAGGCTGTTCTTTCTACTGCAATCCACAATTTTCAATGCATTAAAAAAAAAAAAAAAAACACCAACGCGGAATATCTTTCTTGTTTACTTCAAAGGCTATATATCCGATATACGTTTCCCTACCGTCATCTATTGCAAAAAGCATTAAGACAGGAGTACGTACAGATCAATATAATGATACATTGGCTAACCGTACTTCCTGTTTATTAATGTCATAAATTACTAGCGAAAATGTAGTTTCTGCACCATAAAATACTGAATGGTACAATCTATAAACAACACTTTTATATTTACAATTACTCTGAATAAATAAGTGAAATTTTGAAACACTTAGTTGCGTACATATTTCACTTATTTGTCTTACATTTGATCAGATATTTGTCCTTGAAACAGAGGTGTTTTTTTTGCACGAGCAAATCAAGTGAAATTTTTTACAAGATTTTTTTTTACCGTGACGTTGCTATACGCATGAACGAGCTCATGCTTGGTGTAATGTATCAGGTACGTGTTGGGTTTTTTTTTTTTGTAATCAGAGATAGAAAGACAACGAGTAATTGATTTATACTGGTTTATTTACATTGTTTCTTGTCCTGTTATACACGACTATCACAGAACTAAGTCCGTGCACGGAAGGGTACCTGCGTCTCTTCCTCCACCACAAAAAGCTGTAAAAACCCTAACATAAACTGTATCAGTTCGACTCTAACTCAAACAACAAAATTTTATTTAAATTCGTCATTCAGTTGAAGTTTTATCATTTGAAACTGCCCAGTCGTACAGTTACCATCCATGACCTTTATTTCTACAGGGCGGCTGTGGCAGCCATTCAGTTCTACACCACCCGCCCGCTTAGCTCAGTAGGTAGAGCGTCGGTCTACGGATCGCGGGGTCGTGAGTTCGATCCTCGGGCTGGGCGTATGTTCTCCGTGACTATTTGATAAACGACATTTTGTCTGAAATCACTAGTCCTCCACCTCTGATTCATGTGGGGAAGTTGACAGTTACTTGCGGAGAACAGGTCTGTACTGGTACAGAATCCAGGAACACTGGTTAGGTTAACTGCCCGCCGTTAAATGACTGAAATACTGTTGAAAAACGGCGTTAAACCTAAAACAAACAAACAAACAAACAGTTCTACACCTGAAACCAATGGGTTTTTTATTATCTTTTACTGCTATTTCTTTTCTAACCTAATTTACCATGCTAGCATTCTTTTTTTCCTGTTTTACATTCCCGCATTAACTGATGTTAGACACTCCAGACTGATCGCTGTCAAATCAAGATGTAAGCAGACACAGCTATATAGGCCTTATTTCCAACAATATACATCGTAAAATGTTTCTTTTCCTAACACCCTTTCTCAATAGCATTGTGCTTTCAATTACTATTCTGTGTTTATAGTAACTTGCTTTTAGCACATGCTAGATAAAAATTGGAGTGAAAAATGATGCTGAAAGAAGCAAAAATGAGTGAAATTGGGGATTGCAATTAACAAATGAAGCATAACTTTCTCACATAAAAATAAAACTCCTTTTTCTTTTTCTACTGTTGAGATAGTTATTGACGGGAGCACAAGTCTCTGAAAATACGATATTCTGGAAATTGCCAGAACAACTGTGATGTATGAAGTTATTCACATAACCAGATCTTGACTTCACATACGTACACCATCCATGGAACCCGGCTGAAACCTGCAGAAGGCGCTAAATATCTCGGAGTCCCCATCACACCTGATCTCTCTTGGAAAACCCATATAAATAACATCATTAAAAAGGCCAACTCCACCATGGCATACATCCGCAGGAACATCCTCTAAAGTCCATCCAGTAATAAAGCAACAGCCTACAAGACACACGTCCGTCACATGCTGACAGCGACATCAGTCAGCTGGAGATGCTTCACTGAAGAGCTGCAAGGTTCTTTAAAAACAACTACCAACGAACACGTTCAGTCCCGAATATGCTCCATGAACTCCAGTGGGACACACTTCAGCACAGACGCAATAATGTCCAGGGTAACCATGTTGTACAAAATTAGGCATAATTTTTTTTACATTATTCCTGATCCTCCTCTACGGCAAACAAGATCTGCCAGAATCCACAACCAACATTACAACCGAATCTCCTGTAGCAACTCTGCCTACCAACAAAGCTTAACTCGTCCCTGCCACTGTTTTCCTTTGGAACTACCTACCTGCCTCTATGTGTCGTAAATCAGCCTGCGCTTGAGTGCTTTAAGGCTGTTCTAGGAAATATCAACACATTCTAAACGCCAGTCTTTAAATTGTTTTATCAATTTTTTTTAATTGTGTACAAAGAGAAACTTAGTATTTTAGATGTAAAAAATTGTCCCTTGCAGCTGCACATGTACAGTATTTTAATAAAATCGGCTGAGTAAACTCTTTTAGAGTGAGGCGATTACTGGAGATGATGATGATGAGCTTTACCAAATAAGTGTATTAATTGTATATGATGGTATGAAGGTAGTAATTTGAATGTAGTCCACATCAGTACGTATATCGTGCCATTTTCCCACCTGGTAAATGACATTTTCATGCACGATATAAGCTTTATTAATGCCTAATTGTAAAGAGGAATGCCTGAGGATGATTTTAAGGTATGTTATACGCTTCTAAGTGTATGTAAAAGCTGCTGGGTAAAATGAAAGTAGGTATTTCCTGATGTCTATCTACGCAATATGATTTTCATTACGTGTCTCAGTCACGTGACTATGGTTTCATTCCCCATATTTTTTTTCGATGTTAATTGCTCATTGCACAATCGTGCAACATCGGGCATTTCCGTATTCTCCGATAAATACGCTGCTTAGCATAAAGGCCGAGGTGATCAGATTGGCTCATTTGGCTCATTGAGCACACTGCAAAAATACGCAAATTATTGCATGTCCGCACGCATTTAATGTATAATCCGGGAAAACCAAAGGTTTTTCCGTCTATAGATAATGTAGATCTATAAGTGTATATGTCAGTTAACCTAGCTATATACGTTCGACTTGGGAATATTTTCTGTACCATCACCGTTTTGTTGTTGTTGTTTTCTATCAATGATAGGACCTGTTTTATAGCTGTAAAATGTCTGTAAAAAGCCTGTATTTTGAAAAAACAGCTCTTAAAGACCTGTAACTGGAAAATTTCAGGTATAAAGACCTGTAACTGGAAATAATGAACAGAAATACAGTTGAAATTTACAGGTGTAAAACATGCAGGTCTCAAAACTGCAGCTGTAAAAGTTACCGTTGAAAATTACAGCTGTAAAATGGTTATGTAACATTTTTTGGAGGGAAACACGAGTATAAATGTCAGCCATCTTTAATGCATTTTGGTGAGATATAACTGACATCACAGAGACACCACATCATCTAAAATAATGGCATTTTAACCGTTGTGGGGTAAGTGTAAATGTTTCATTATCTAATGCAGTTGTAAAAGGACATGTATAAGTACACACATTAACTATTTACACTTATTGCTTATTGTTTTAAATATTGAACAATAATGCACATTACAGTAGTGTTTGAAAAACAAAATCATCGCCAGTTTATTTTTCTTATGTAGAAAAGCCAGTAATTACATAAAGGTCAATATCTCGTCACGCTGCCGTAACAACATTTATTTACATACATAATTTTGCCTTCATCACGTCGCAGTTCACCATGTCCAATGCTTAGCGTACATGATTCACATGCACGAGGTCCGGAGTCCGAGCCCCGCCAGATGCTTCTTCCTCCTTTTTTTGCCCAGTTTTAATTTTTTATTATTATCAGTCATGAATTTGGCAAATATTGGAACAGAAATCATTAATGTGTATAGTTAACCAGTACAAAAGTTTTGGTCGAGGTTCAAATTGAAAGGCATGGAAAAGCATATGTTGCTTATCTCCCCTCCCTTCCACAGTCTTTCACATACATTGCAACTACTTTCTCAAAAAATCATTGACTAGAACTTTACACTTGGAAAAAAAATGTTGGCTATAAACTTGAGAATTAAAATTCAAAAGGCTCAACCATATAGAGCTAAAAATTAACCTATCATATTAAAAAAGGCCATAGACTGTTAGGAGTGTGGTAAATTAAATTGGATTTCTTGAATTTCGAACAACAGTGTTTGTCTCTGGATAAAATTCTGGTCAAGAACTTTTTAGAATTTGAAATAAAAATTTTACACGTAAATGGTTGTTTTTCATTCTCGCATACAAGAGGTTTACCATAGCTGTATTAGTGGGCCAAAATTTGGCCCCATTCTTCCTTCCTAAAACAGCGTCATTTGACAACAATAATGACATTTAAAAAAAATGCAATAGTCTGTGTTTAGGATAACAGGATTATGTAAATTCTGGTATCTATACTACAAAAGTTTGTTAGAAGAATATGAAATATCTACATTAAAAATTTAAATCACTATTTTCAAATATTCACCCGAAAAGAGATAAATTTCTTTTTAACTGGTTTCTATGATCATAATTAATATGATTAACGAAATATTTTAGTTATAATTGATTCCCCCATCTTAAAACCATACTTTATAGATTGAAATTATATAAAGTTGTTTATATTTATGAAAAGAAAGTTTGCATTCCCGGATTCAGAAATTTGTATTAGAGAAACAAATTGACAGCAAAGGCATGATCGTCCAGGAGCAAAGCGCCGTGTGTAGGTATGTACCGAAGTGGGTATACTGGACAGTTTTAAATATTAGTATGTAAATGGTCCTCTGGTGCATTTTTGGGACTAGATTATGAGCACCCAAATATCACTTTTATCTTTATCTTTAAATCATGAACACTATTTTCCATCGTCAGTCTAGTCTTGACACATATGGAGAAATGATTAGATCTACGTTCATTTAAACCGACACATTTTAAAACATTTGCCATTGTTCCTTATTTTCATAACAAGAGCAAAAACCGTCAGGCTTACTGTCAATACTGAAAATATCAGAAAGAACAATTTATGCAGAAAGAATACGTATGATTAGGTTTTCCCGTCAGATAGGCAGTGCCTTATTTCATATTATGTATAATACACTGACTAAAGGTTAGGGTAATTATTACCATGGTTACAAAATATATACATTTAAGCACAGGTGTTTGAAGCTCAATCAATAAAAAAGTATACACAGATTAGATCTCTTGAGTATATTAAGGTGAGTTGGATATGATAATGTATATATTTATTCAAAGAGCTTCAATTTTTAAGCGCCTGTGATTTAAGATTCTTTTCGTTTAAATTGCTTGAGTCCGGTATAGGCCTATAGGCCTACCTGAGTCTGTAATTTATACAGGCGCTCCAGGTTTGCATTGAGAGTCACACTATGTTTTTTTTTATTGCCTTATGACAGATCGTCAAGACAAGGGTAATCTCACAAGAAGTGAAAGGCGGCAGATTTATTCTGTGTATAATTTAGTGGTGTTCAATCTAGCACCTGATTTAGTGCTATTTAACCTGTAATGAATGTCGTTAAAAGGAAATTTGATTGAAAAATAAGAGTTTTGAAACGCTTCAAAGGAAAATGTTAAACGGATGCAATACTTTCCTGTAGATCAAAAAGACTTTGGTAGAAAGTTTTTTGCTTGCAGTGTCGTAAACGTCAACAAAAATTTGTCACAAATCGTGAGGACCAAGCGCCATACTTTTGGATATTGCGGTGGTAAAGCAACATTATTTTCACCCGTTTAATAAAAGTGACTTGAATTTGAAGAAATACGCTTTGTGACAGTATGCGTTATATATAAACAGTAAGTTTTTGCAAAGTAATTGACAATGTTACTGAACTGGGATAACAGTAAAATCTAAATTTGCATGTCCACATTTGGGGTCAGTGAACTTTTGTGTTACACTAATGTTCCACTGCTGATAGTCATACTATGACAGAGTGCAAGAAAAATGTATTATAACATGTGAAACTACACATTCCAAGAAAAACTTGAGCCAGTGATATGCATCAGTAGTATAGTAAAATACCACAGACTATCGTAACCCGGACCTTGTGATCTGTAGCCTAGGTGGACATTCTAACCACGTCGCTAAAGGGTTAACCCAACAGCAAGGCTGTTGGAAATGGCCTCGTACCTACAACCACTACACTTCTCTCCTCTCAACCATTGAAGGACCAGGCATCAACTTAGTCCAACTAATTGTACACGGGTCACGATATTGTGATAATTTTGCACAGGTCAGTATCTCTCCTCCTGGACCACGTACAACATAGGAAGGACCTTTTCTGTGGTGAACCTTCTGCAATGATTCTACGTGGCGATTTTTAAATCGCATTTTAACTACTAAAAAACAAACATTAGTGAAAGTTTAAGATACCTGGAAAGAATATCAATTTTTTCCTTCCATTCAGTTGATGTTTATGTGAATAAACGGCAAAACATAAGTTTGTCACTGTTTTAAACGACGCACCATAAATCCTACACACATTTTACATGGGTCTGCTTCATGTCATGTGATCGATAACGACCAACCGCACTGTCAGCTGTAGTACCAAAGAGCTATAAAAATAAATAGATCGGCAACCTGGGAACTGAATAAGATCTAGTTTTACCGGTGTATGAAACAGACAGCAGAAGGATAAAAATTTGTGTTGTGAAAAACTTTCTATCAGATCGTATGTTTATAATGATAATGGTGTTTTTTAATGTTATTAGTATTTTCTACACGGGGAAGGAATGAATTTATGATTGGAGGTCTGAGAAATCAACAGTTGTCATCTGAAAATTGGACCTGATTCGGTTTATTACCTGCCGGCCGTATCGCCAGTGTAATACCGTATTAATAATACTTTAATAATCGTCTGTTGATTTGATCACGAGTGAACAGTCAGCAAACGTTTCAATAAGATATCACGGTGACATGAGCTTACGCAAGATTATCTCCAGTTGCCATTCTGTGTATTTTATACTTCTTAGGCTGTACTGAGTGTAATGGTGGACATGTAAATACAGTAAGGTAGCCAAATGAAACATAATAGTGTTAAAGCTTTATTTATGTGTTTTACTGTTATGTTTAATCCATAAAATGATTCAGTTTTATAAATCTATTTTCACCACAGGAAAGGTTTTTACTGGTTTTGACGTAAAGAGAGTGATTCTGCCCTATCATGAAAATATCTCAGAATCAGTTCTGACCTCAAATTATTTGGACTAGCATCAACTGAACCCGAGTCCTCCCATCAGTTTCTAGCCCGGGCATCAACAAAACCTCCTAATATGAAATAAGGCAAAGCCTCAAAGCGAGCTCAAAGAAATCAGATTTAAATTTAGAAAGTATACTACGAAAAAAATGTTCACAACTCAAAAGAAAGTGAAAGCGTCACCGGTCGTCTTCTTAGCTTCTGGCGAAACGTTTAAAATCCATCAGCAAGTGTGAAAGTATATTAGCCTGAGGCATCAACTGAACCTACTGTCAGTTTCTAGCCTCATAAAAATGCATGAATCTGTCAAACATCCTCGTCGCATTGTAGTAAAATACCTCAGTCTATACCTTGGATTGAACCCCAGAACTTATGATCTGTAGGCGGACACTCTAACCACATCGCTAAAGGGTTAACCCAACAGCAAGGCTGTTGGAAATGGTCTTATATACCTACAACATACTTACAATCACTACAGTAGAAACTATCACTTTAAATAAAGGCACTAAAGAAATGAACCTGGAAGAGAACATCTAGGTCCTAAGAGGAGATTGAATGAACACAAGACGTCCTGGCCCATAGGCAGACACTAAATCAAGGCAGTAGACAACTTTAGGGGACAGGTACCCATACCCTCACTAAATTCACTTAGGGGAATTTTTCGACATTTTAAGACGAAAAGGGGAAGTTTAAGCCATGTATATGTAACTACCTTTCACTCTTATTAGTACTGTTTTCAGTCATTTCTAACTGATGTGACTATATTGCAACAGTAATTTTCCTTTGAGGCACTATATAATATTAAAAGAAAGAGTTAATATCTATTTGTGTCAAACAACCTATCATCAGCTGACAGGGGAATTTTCTTCTAAGAAAGGGGGAAAAAACATATTATTTTAGGAGGGGAATGGTACCCATATTCGGCCCCAAAAATGGCCTAACGAGTGCCCTGTAAATACATGGCTGAAGGGTTAACCAAACAGGACAGCTGTCTTAAATGGCTTAATAACATGAATTGCTGCCTAAATGGTAGTCCAACTAATTTGACGCAATCCTAGGAAATATTGAGTTATTATTCTTATGGGCAATATCCCCACTTGCGTCAAACACTTGAAAGACCAAAATGATGGAGGAAATTTCCGATGAAATTGTTATCGCTGCCAATTTGGGTTTAAATGCTGATTTTGTTGCCATTATGAGATAAATTCAAATAAAACTTACAAGTATCAAAAGGGGATTCAATTCCTCATTTATATTGTTGGATTTATGTAAAAAGTAGCAAATAATTTCCAAAATTACTAATTTTCTGGTGATTTTAACCTATGTATGTACTGTACACGATGAACATTTAGCGTGTCAACACGGCAGTATGCACAAGCAAACTGTGTACTGTGGTTTATCCTCCATTATTTTGGTCTTTCGAAGTTTTGACGGTTAGATTGCCGGACACAAATATTAAACAATAAGACTGTCAAATTATTTTGACTATCTAAATGGGAGCAAAACCAATCATATACTTTCCTCATAAGATGTTCTTTCCAATAATTTGATGTGTGATTGCTCTTGAAATGTATGAAGAAAGGAAAATCTTTCAGACTTAGATGCACATAATATTTTTTGTAGCAGCAGAAGAATAATGCAAAATGTTGTGTTCATGAGTAAAGATAACTCTGTCTTTATAATGGTTTTAACAACAATATTACATATTTCTCCTGTATATTCTCATGTGTAACATAATGACATCAGGGCAGTAAATGGGATGTCTTTTGATTTCAGCCTGCAATTTTGTTAGCTCGACTATATGAAGTATGGAGAGTTGTCCTACTTGTGTTAGCGTCTTTCCGCGTCCGCACCTTGGTTAGTTTTGATGCACTCTCTCTTTATCTCTGTAATTACTTGGATTTGTTTCAAGCTTAAAATAGTTATTCCTCATCATCACCCACATCATATGGCACAAGTGCCATAACTCTGGCACTGGTATTTCATGAATTATCCCCCTTTTTACTTAGAATTTCAGGTTAAAGTTATGATGCACTTTCACTCTATCTCGGTTATTACTAAATGGATTTCATTCAAACTTATAATTAGTTGTTCTACATCATCAACCACATCAATAGAATGATTACAGGTCTTCTCTTTACTACGAAGCAGTTTCAGTACTGGTAGTGACATCGCAAACAACAGCAACAAAATGGTAACAACCACAACAATATATAAGATTTTATTTTGACATATACACTATATACATTGTATATACATTAACTATAGATGGAAACCCCATCAGGTTTTCTGTATAAATTTACTATCATTACTCTTCCGTAACATTTAGTTTTCAGAACTTAGACAAGCCTTTTGGAATGACCCTTCTTGCACACTGCTAGGGTCAAAATCATCTGACATCATTAAAGTAAATTTGAAGGAGAAAATACTAAGGTCACTACAGTAACCAAGGATCTAACCACAAACCTCTTGATTCAGACACAAACTACTTCACTGTATGGTTAACCAAACAGTAAGACTGTTAGATATGGTATCTTTATATTCCTTTCTGTAAAGCAAAACAGTTGACAAGGTTATGTTACAACATATTACTGACAAACTGATGATATTAATTCCCACCCAGAAGAAATTTTGTAAATGAATACTGCAGATAACTGCAATGAAACCAATGCACAGTCTGTGTCTTAGCAACACAAGGGCATCTGCATGTACAGACTGGATTCCCCAGGCCATTTCTCTTCGTCAATACAAGGAGAGGAGTGGAATTTTTACCCCCTGAAATGGCCTATAAATCAACTGTCGAAACTGTTAATAGTAGGTAAATTGTTTTTGAAAGTTTTTTTTCTCCTTATAAAGGAGATGTTTAGAAGAAAAAAATTAAGATACTATACATACAAAATTAATGAACCCTATTAAAAGGTCACTGAGAGTTGGGGAAGGGAACTGCACAAAGTCTACTACTTTTTCTCATAAGAAATGATATAGCTTACCACAGATTATGGCACTGCTGATAAAACTACTGGAGTTGTTTGAAAAAGAAAAAGTATTTATTGTTTTAGAAAACCATAGTCACTTTATAGCCATAACCAGAAGCACCACTTCTGTCTAAAGTCTGCCCACTTGGTTGACTTCTCCCTAAAATCAAAGCCAAGCTATCGTCTTGTAAGACAGAAACATGAAAAGTTGCTAGATGTGACATTTGAAGTTTGGATTTATATGTAATATTGGAAATGTTTTTTTTATTTTTCTGTTTATTTATTTACAGGTAAGAACTTTATATACAGGATACACTCATAGCAGCACAGTGGCGGAAGTGTGGATAAAGCAGATGTCCTTCAATTGGTCTGCTGCTGTATCCGACGATGGGAACCAGCTCAGTGGTCATACAGGGAACCAGAGTGGGGGAAAACGAACAAAGACATCACATTACAATGATATACTTCAGAGTTTGCCGGTGACTTCAGGCCAGTCAGTGTCAAACTGGGACATAGATGGTGGACTTGCTGCTGATTTTGATGGTTCCCTTTCTGGACTCGGTACTGAGCTGGGATCAACCACATATAACATGAGGTTTGTGGTAGGCTTTTGAGATTGGGTGTTGTGGAACTTAATAAGTTTCAAACTATGAGCTAAGGAGTTTCTGGTCCATTTATTTCATGTGGTATTGGAAAGATTCATTGTTAAATAACATGGTTTTCCCAAAAGACATGTTGCACAATGACTGGGTTAGTTCATTTGAGAGTGCAGAAGACTTTATGACAAAAAAGTCATTACCTGAATTAATATGTCCCAGCAGATGTTGGGGGGAAATGTATTGATTTGTCTATCTATTGTCAGTCTGTCAGTCTGTCACAAAAGTTTGTCTGGACCACTTCTCTTAAACTACTGATTGGATTTCATCCAGAGTTTGTGGGGATGCTCGGTATCATTTTGATGAAGTTATTGCTCCTTAAAATTAATCCAGTTTTGTGCCGAAATGGACAAATACAATATTTCCTGCATATCTGTTTTAACATAAGTTTAAGTAGTAATTTGTAATACCAGTATATTGTTTATGAAACATTTTTGCTATAGTAAATCATCATTAAGAAAAGTTTGGAAAATGGTTTTTATGCCCCCGAAGGGAGGCATATAGTTTTTGAACCGTCTGTCGGTCTGTCGGTCTGTCAGTCTGTCGGTCTGTCCGCAATTTTCGTGTCCGGTCCATATCTTTGTCATCGATGGATGGATTTTCAAATAACTTGGCATGAATGTGTACCACAGTAAGACGACGTGCAGTGCGCAAGACCCAGGTCCGTAGCTCAAAGGTCAAGGTCACACTTAGACATTAAAGGATAGTGCATTGATGGGTGTGTCTGGTCCATATCTTTGTCATCGATGGATGGATTTTCATATAACTTGGCATGAATGTGTACCACAGTAAGATGACGTGCAGTGCGCAAGACCCAGGTCCGTAGCTCAAAGGTCAAGGTCACACTTAGACGTTAAAGGATAGTGCATTGATGGGCGTGTCCTGTCCATATCGTTGTCATCGATGGATGGATTTTCAAATAACTTGGCATAAATGTGTACCACGGTAAGATGATGTGTCATGCGCAAGACCCAGGTTCGTAGCTCAAAGGTCAAGGTCACACTTAGATGTTAAAGGATAGTGCATTGATGGGCGTGTCCGGTCCATATCTTTGTCATCGATGGATGGATTTTCAAATAACTTGGCCTGAATGTGTACCACAGTAAGACGACGTGTCACACGCAAGACCCAGGTCCGTAGCTCAAAGGTCAAGGTCACACTTAGACGTTAAAGATCATTTTTCATGATAGTGCATTGATGGGCATGTCCGGTCCATATCTTTGTCATTCATGCATGGATTTTAAAATAACTATGCATGAATGTGTGACACAGTAAGACGATGTGTCGCGTGCAAGACCCAGCTCCGTAGGTCAAAGGTCCTAAACTCTAACATCGGCCATAACTATTCATTCAAAGTGCCATCGGGGGCATGTGTCATCCTACGGAGACAGCTCTTGTTGTCTTTGGAAATTGTGTTGCTATACTTGACTGAGGAAGATTATATATCGCTGCATTTCTGTAATGAAACATTAATTTTGTTCTAAACCATGTCTTGATGATATGGCTAGATATTGCATATCAATTCACACTCCTGTTAAAATGAAGTGGTATTGGGAGACACATGCTTTTGCTAAAAGAGTCTCTAGTAATAATATTGATCAATGTATAACATGACACAATTCTTTCTTTCCAGTGAGGCCCTTCTTGCACTGCCAGTATTTAAACAAGAGAATTTAGATAATGGGTAAGTCTATATTTTGACTGTAGAAAGAAAGGATACCAGTAATGGGTAGTGGTTGGAGATCACATAAGTACAAACAAGTGAGCCTTGGTGTTCGTTTTTTTGTTGGGTTAAACGTCACACCGATACAATTATAGGTCATACAGTGACTTTCCAGCTTTGAGGAGGAAGACCCATAGTGCCCCTCTGTGCATTATTCCATCACAAGCGGGCACCTGGGTAGAACCACCGACCTTTTGTAAGCCAGCTGGATGGCTTCCTCACACGAAGAATTCAATGCCCAAAGTGAGACTGTACCCACATCGATGAGAGGCAAGTGATTTAAAGTCGGCGACCTTAACCACTCAGCCATGGAGGCTCCTTGGTGTTCAAGCCATCATGGTAGGTTGAGCCATCAAAGCTCAAGCAGTGTTTCACAGTACGTCATTCTAAGTTGTAATGACATCTTTTATGCCATATTGTCGGGAATTGAACCAGTTTCCAGTTATCCCAGTCATGAAGAAAAATGATATGATTTATATTGTGACAAAGGGAGACAATAATGTGTGTCTTGTATAGAGGCTGTAGCACTGGATAGATTCATGTTTGTAAAAACTGGACCTGTACACACAACATCATTTTTAGTCTGAAGATTACGACTTAAAAAGCATAGAAAAGTTTTACTGATGAAGTCACCCACTTAAAGCTGTTTGCAGCTACAGATTTTAAACTTCTGCAAAGTTTCATTACAATATATATTAATTTAACAATGACAGAGCAAAAGAAAATTTTGCATTTGAAATCTAAGTTTAAATTTTAGACATATTTTCGTTAATATGGTCTCTTGATATATTTTCATTAACAGTTTAGGTTAAGTCCGAAACTTAGATTTACACTTTGAAATGCAGAAACTATGTTTTTGCCCAATATTTGTAAATCTTGTTAAAATTTTAATGAAACTTGCTATAGATTATAGTACATACCACATCAAAAAGCTATGCATAGATTCATTACAAAAAATGTTATGGCAATTTGAATTTTTCTACATTTAAATTCCAGAGTAATTAAGACTTAGAACTTTGTTGAATAATGGCGAAAGGCTTGTTGTAAGGAATATAATGTATTACGGTAGGTATTTCCTCTTAAAAGCTGTTGATTTGTGAGGCTATGCTTTACTATATGTAGAATTATATGATCTGAACACATGCTTGCACATTAACAGTCAGTGAAAGGCTTCATAGCATATTTTATTGCATATTGTTTATTTTCTGTTTAGGTTCCAGTATATATTGGGTGCAGCAACTTCACCAGCAGTCAAAGTGAATGAAGAAACTCTTACATATTTGAATCAGGGTAAGGCAACTTGATTATAGAACTTGAAGGTTGTGGTTTAGTCATTTGGTAAAAATAGACTAAAATAAAAAGAAAATATTGTTATGAAAGTGGCTTTTGTAAAAATTAACCGATTCTTAATATTTTGAATGGCCCTGGTATCAAAGACATTAGACGTGCATTAGATTTTAAGTCTGATTAACTGGTGACTGTAGCAATAGTGATGGATTTCATGGATAAGTCAATCCGTGAAATTCAATCCTAAGATAAGAATATCTTTCACTCATGAGCACCATGTCTTACATTTTCATTTGTGGCTATGCCTCGCCTTAAAATGTTACATCTAGTGTTCGCTTGTGAAAGATACTTTAATTTTACACTGAAACAAACAGATATTCTCTATTTCTTTTTCATCTAAATGTATCCTGGTTGGAGTGATTAATCTGACACAAAGATAAACTTGGCACTAAATAGATAAATCATATTTTTACTTTTGGTATGAATATGAAAATCTAACAGACCAAATTTGTATAGTATGTAAGTTTTGATGTCATTGTTAGTAGCCTGTTCAAAAGGGTTTGTGTCACTAGCTGAAATTTTCCCTAATTAAATGAAGAATATAAAAATTTAAGAAACAAAAAACAGTACTTTGGAATCATTTAATACTGTGGGCACAAAATTTCCTGGCTTTGGCGAAAACGGATATTTCATAGGAATATGAATTGTGGATTTCTACTTTGGGAACATGATATAATGTCCATTTGGTTTTAATTTTTGTGGATTAACTCAACCACGAAATACACAAAAATCAGTCTCCGATAAATATTTTTAGCTCATCTGATTTTTTGAAAAAAAATGATGAGTTATTGTCATCACTTGAGCGGTTGTCGGCGTCGGCGTCGGCGTCTGCGTCGGCGTTGCCTGGTTAAGTTTTATGTTTAGGTCAGCTTTTCTCCTAAACTATCAAAGCTATTGCTTTGAAACTTGGAATACTTGTTCACCATCATAAGCTGACCCTGTATAGCAAGAAACATAACTCCATCTTGCTTTTTGCAAGATTTATGGCCCCTTATGTACTTAGAAAATATCAGATTTCTTGGTTAAGTTTTATGTTTAGGTCAACTTTTCTCCTAAACTATCAAAGCTATTGCTTTGAATCTTGGAATACTTGTTCATCATCATAAGCAGACCCTGTACATCAAGAAACATAACTCCATCTTGCTTTTTGCAAGATTTATTGCCCCTTTTGGACTTAGAAAATCAGTTTTCTTGGTTAAGTTTATGTTTAAGTCAGCTTTTATCCTAAACTATCAAAGCTATTGCTTTAAAACTTGCAACACTTGTTCACCATCATAAGTTGACCCTGTATAGCAAGAAACATAACTCTGTCCTGCTTTTTGCAAGATTTATGGCCCCTTTTGGACTTAGAAAATCAGTTTTCTTGGTTAAGTTTTATGTTTAGGTCAGCTTTTATCCTAAACTATCAAAGCTATTGCTTTAAAACTTGCAACACTTGTTCACCATCATAAGTTGACCCTGTATAGCAAGAAACATAACTCTGTCCTGCTTTTTGCAAGATTTATGGCCCCTTTTGGACTTAGAAAATAACAGATTTCTTGGTTAAGTTTTATGTTTAGGTCAAGTTTTTCTCTTAAACTATCAAAGCTATTGCTTTGAAACTTGCAACACTTGTTCACCATCATAAGCTGACCCTGTACAGCAAGCAACATAACTCCATCCTGCTTTTTGCAATAATTATTGCCCCTTTTGGACTTAGAAAATCATTTTCTTGGTTGAGTATTATGTTTAAGTCAACTTTTCTCATAAACTATCAAAGCTATTGCTTTAAAACTTGCAACAGTTTTTCACCATCATAAGTGGACACTGTACATCAAGAAACATAACTCTATCCTGCTTTTTGCAAGAATGATGGCCCTTTTTAGACTGAGAAAATCATGGGTAGGACAATATTTCTATTACACAAAAAAATCAGATGAGCGTCAGCACCCGCAAGGCGGTGCTCTTGTTTTATTTTATGGTATACTGTGAAATCATTAATATTCATGGGGGACATATATTTGTAGATTTTTGGTTGAATCAATCTACAAAATAAAATCAAAGCAAGTAAAATTCTCATACTTTTATCTTAACAGGCGGAACTCCACAAAGTCATATCCCAAGGATATAGCATTTTTTTATACCCGTGAAAATAAATAGTACTGCATTGACTATTTTTCTGTTGAACATGGACTCAAAAAAGCCATGCTAGTGGTAATTTGACCGTATCAGTCCATAGTTTATATATGTGGAATTTTAAATCATTTTGTAAATGGTATTTCCAAATACAGTTAGTAAATTCCTCATTTATCACTCCAACCAGTAAAGCTTTTATACATTGCCAGTGTTACAACATGATTATATTTACAGGTCAGTCATACGAGATAAAATTAAAGAAGCTAGGTGATCTATCAGACTATGAAGGTCAATTTCTAAGGGTGAGCTATTTTCATGTTGTTTTTTATGCCCCCACACATTTATGTGGGGGGCATATAGCGTTGCTGCTGTTCGTATGTACATCCTTCCATCCGTCTGTCCCGAAACCTTGTGTGTCCAACTCCTACCACAATAATAGCCTGAGTTGCTTCAAACTTTCACAGATGAACAAGTTTGATGTGCAGATTACCATAAAGGAAGGAATTTTTTTTCTGTGAACTATTTTTATTGCAGTTAGGCCCTTTGATACTTTTT
Organism: Mercenaria mercenaria; assembly: GCF_021730395.1. NCBI lineage: Eukaryota > Metazoa > Mollusca > Bivalvia > Venerida > Veneridae > Mercenaria > Mercenaria mercenaria. The sequence continues at coordinate 49,241,130 of NC_069370.1, forward strand.
GCTTTATGGAATATAGAGAAAAATCTTGTGTGTCCAACTTCTCCCACACTGTTCGCCTGATTTCCTTCAAACTTTCACAGAAGAACAAGCTTGATGTGCAGATGACCATGAAGTTGAAATTTTTCTGTGAATAATTTTACTGCAGTTATGGCCCTTTGATAGTTTTTGCTATGTAGAGGATGGTGCATTATGTGGGGGCATCCGTGTCCAATGGACACAATTTCTAGTTTGAAATAATTTGAATTAATGCTAGAAAGAAATGATTTTGCCATAAGTCTGATAAAGACTGGAGATAAATGTGGTTTTATCGCCTCATGTTTCCATGGATTAGGAAATGTTAAAAAAACGCAGGCTGCCTATCATGTTAAAAGCATGAATATGAAGTCTAAAATTTAAGAGCTTAATTGTTAATACTGTCTGTTTATGAAACTAGGGGTAATGAGTGTGATCCTGCACTCCTTCAGCTAAAATAATATTTTGATTAGATCCTATGTATGGGAACTTTACACACGTCTTGTTAAAAAACATAGAGGCTTCCAGCATTAGAACGTCCTTTGTATTTTGCACTATACTCAAACAAATAAAATAGTCTTTTGGGAGTCACCTATATAAGTAATCTGTATGACTATAAATTAATCTAAATACAACAACTCTAGTTTAGTCTAGTCCGTCTAGTCAATGTTAGACTTTTTTGGTTTTTATTAGTTCGTCTGATTTTTGAAAAAAATCTGCGAGGTATTGTTGTCACTTGATTGTCGGTCCACTATTTCTCAAAAACCATAAGAGCTTCAGCTTTGAAGCTTGGCACACTTGTTTGTCATCATTAGGTGACTTAGTAGGCCAAGAACCATAACTCTGATGTACATTTTGTCAGAATTACAGAATTATGGCCCTTTTTGTACTTAAAAAATTTGAGTTTCTTGGTTAAAATTTTTGTTTAGGTCCACCTTTTCTCAAAAACTATATGAGCTACAGCTTTGAAACTTTGCACACTTGTTTACCGTCATTAGATGACTATGTAGGCCAAGAACCATAACTCTAACCAGCATTTTGTAACAATTAGGGCCCTTTTGTACTTAGAAATCCTGAACTATAACTCTTTTCTTACATACCAACCAGCACTTGCAGACGAGCAATTGCACCTGTAGGCGGTGCTCTTGTTTTGTCTGACTAATGATAAATAAGTTGAATTGATGATAATGGATCAGAATTAAGATTAATAAATAGAAAAAGAAAAATGTAACCAAAGCCAATAGTTAAAGAAACTTTGATAGTAAACTTGCAGTGTTTTAGGTCAAAGAGTACTAAAACAATTAATACCTGTCTTTGGATACGGTTATGTTAACATAATTACAGTTTTCATATATGTGATTTTCAGAGCACTGTACGAGTATGTTTCCATGAGAGAAGATTGCAGTATATGGAAAAAGAACAACTGGATTCATGGGTGTCAACAAGACCTGGAGAGAGGATTTTAGATATTGGTACAGCAAGTTCACATTTGTCTTAATAAATATTTTACCAAAAACTGAAAACCATAATGTTAAGTAAGATTGGTGGATGCTGTTGGCTGGATGGGCAGACATCAGAATCATCTTGCCTTTCAGATATTTTGCCTATAACAGCGTTAATCAAGGCAAGGAACAAAAATGGTCTGTGAGGGGAGGGGGAATGGTGGAAGTTATTATGGTCACAGACTTTCGTTCACTTTATCCCATACTATTGCGGTTTTGAATCTTAGCAGGTGTCAAATTCTTTCATTTGTGGCACTATTGACTTTAATAGTTGCTTCAAGGCAGTTTCTTTATAGAGGCTGACTGGCTGTCCTCAAATCCACTGATATTTGTTGGGTACTACGGTATTATTTGTTGTGGTTGTGTCAGTCCATGAAATGAAATCTCAACAAAAATGTTCATTATTTTAAAATCAGCAAATTTATGCCAATCTGAGTAATTGATTTCGCAGTAGAAACCTTGTGCCTTTTTATGAATATGTATATAGAATGACCAGATTTTTTTGATTTTGCTGGTTTTGTCTCCCCAGATATTCCATTGTCATATGGTCTTGTGGATGTTGTTGTTGACCCAAACAGACTGAATTCCATAGATTTTATCTGGGACCCTACAAAAGAGACGGGAATTTATGTAAAGGTGAATTGCATCAGCACTGAATTCACTGCCAAGAAACATGGTGGAGAGAAGGGTGTGCCATTTCGGCTGCAGATTGAAAGCCGGGACTCAGATAATGAGTCATCAAAGTTGGTGCATTGTGCCTCCTGTCAGATAAAAGTGTTCAAGGTAAGGGAGAGACTTTTAGAATTGATAAAATTTTGGCATGATACTGCTGCAGAGAAAGTAATTTTTTCTCAGTAAAATATAATTTTCTTTTAACCAAGTAATCTGCTCCTTTTATACAGTTGAAACTAGTGTAACTTGAGGATGGTTAAAAGACTCACATGTATTAAAGTTTTAGATAAAGGTTCTGTGAAAATTTATATGGGTTTGCTTTGGACTTAAAATTGTGGATTTTTAGCTCACCTGAGCACAAAGTGCTCAAGGTGAGCTTTAGTGATCGCCCTGTATCCGTCGTCCGTTGGGGGCGGCGTCGGCATCGTCGTCGTCAACAATTTGACTGTTAACACTTTAGAGGTCACAATTTTGGCCCAATCTTAATGAAACTTGGACGTGAATGTTACCCTCAATAAAATCTTGGTCGAGTTCGATATTGGGTCATCTAGGGTCAAAAACTAGGTCATCAGGTCAAATCAAAGGAAAAGCTTGTTAACACTCTAAAGGTCACAATTTTGGCCCAATCTAAATGAAACTTGGTCAGAATGTTACCCTCAATAAAATCTTGGACGATTTCGATATTGGGTCATCTGGGATCAAAAACTAGGCCACCAGGTCAAATCAAAGGAAAAGCTTGTTAACACTCTAGAGGTCACAATTTGGGCCCAATCTTAATAAAACTTGGTCAGAGTGTTACCCTCAATAAAGTCTTGGACGAGTTTGATATTGGGTCATCCGGGGTCAAAAACTAGGTCACCAGGTCAAATCAAAGGAAAAGCTTGTTAACACTGTAGAGGCCACATTTATGACTGTATCTTAATGAAACTTGGTCAGAATGTTAATCTTGATGATCTCAAGGTCCAGTTTGAATATGGGTCATGTAGTATCAAAAACTAGGTCACCATGTCAAATCAAAGGAAAAGCTAGTTTACACTGTAGAGGCCACATTTATGACCATATCTTAATGAAACTTGGTCAGAACATTAAGCTTGATGATCTATAGGGCAAGATCAAATCTGGGTCAGGTGGGGTCAAAAACTAGGTCACTAGGTCAATTCAAAGGAAAAGTTTGTTAACACTGTAGAGGCGACATTTATGATTGTATCTTCATGAAACTTAGTCAGAATGTTAATCTTGATGATCTTTAGGTCAAGTTCGAATCAGGGTCATGTGGAGTCAAAAACTAGGTCACAGGGTCAAATCAAAGGAAAAGCTATTTAACACTTTAGAGGCCACATTTATGACCATATCTTAATGAAACTTGGTCAGAATGTTAATCTTGATGATCTTTAGGTCAATAGGTCAGGTGAGCGATACTGGGCCTTCATGGCCCTCTTGTTGATAAAAAGTCTTATACTATCAAACTACAGACCTTTACTGTAAAACCAGCTTATAAAGCCCAGAAGGTAATCTTTGCAAGACAAGTCTGTCTGGATACTGAGTTTAAACTAAGATATGGCACAAGTACTTGTTTGTTTTTGTAGTGGCATCATGTCATAGAAATAAACCATGACAAAGAAACGTGCCATCTATTTTACTTTTTAAGTTTGCAAATTTACAAATTCCAGGGTCCAAAAAAGTAGCCATATTGATAGAAACCACAAAATAAAATTACTGACTAAATTATTTCATTGCAAAGGTAAAAAATTTGACTTCAAACTTTGCATGTGTTAAATTATAAAGAAACACAAAAGAGTAAAGAGACTTTCATGAAAAGAGTAAAATCAGTAGATTAGTACAAGTTCTTACATTGCTTGTAGTTAGTATGTTAACAGTTTTGTTTTATTCAGTGTATTTGTATTTTCAGCCAAAAGGAGCTGACAGGAAACATAAAACAGATCGTGAGAAAATGGAAAAAAGAACAGGATCAGAAAAGGTTTGTTATTGTCCTGTTTAAAGGAGAATGCTGTCACATACAACATAATATCAAACTTTTTAAAACAGACTACAACCACTACATGATAAGTCATTACTATTTTTGCTGGTGTCATGCAGATTAGCACATTAGATAGAGAACAGGTTTATGAATCATAAGATTGCAAATTCTATCCATTGTAGTGTATGTTCTTTGCAATGTTTAGATGGGAGACAGCATATTTGAAGTCATATATCCACCACTTAAATGCTGGTGTTTTCTTATGCCTGCCATTAGGTTAAACACTTGAAATAAACAAACAAACTGAAGTTTAAATTTTAAATGTATGATATTTTATACACTTTATGAATTACTTGCCTGTCAATAGTCAAAACTATTGCCTGAGTTCTGAAGGACCTAGGGCCAGTAGTTTTGACTATTGGCTGGCAAGCTATATAATAATATTATTATTTTATAACATGGCAGTCAGAAATCAATGTTTACAGTAATAGCTGTAAATCTTTGACTTATTATCCCAGTTAACATGTGTTGAATATAAGACCAGTCAAACAGCTCAAACTTTGGACTTTGGGTTTATGTAAGGAGTCATGTAATAATACAGACTTTTATTTCTTTATACAAATTTTTACTGCATTACTATCTATATTGTAACTTTGTATTAGAGAAACATTAACTTAAAGGGGAAAACTAAAACAAGACAGTATAACACTGATTTACAAACAGAAGTGCGAATTATATTCATGCAGAAATTTGACATTACAGCTTTAACTTAAAAATATAATTATGATTTTATTTGCAGGAGAAGTACCAGCCTTCATATGAGTGCACTGTTCTGACAGATGTAAGTAATAAAAGATCTTATATTTTGGTCACCAGGTTAAGAAACCTGAGTTTGGAGACAAGTCTTGAAATGAGCCCTTGTTGCCAGTCAATTTCAGTCCAGGCTTTTATAGCTTTGGACCCTGGTACTTGCCAGTTAGCTTATAAAATGTTGAGGTGTTTGAGTTGCAATTTTAAATCATCTGAATTTTTGGGGAAAAAATGATGAGTTATTGTCATCACTTGATAGGCGTCAACGTTGCCTGGTTAAGTTTTATGTTTAGGTCAGCTTTTCTCCTAAACTATTAAAGCTATTGCTTTAAAACTTGCAACACTTGTTCACCATCAATAGCTGACTTTGTACAGCAAGAAACATAACTCCATCCTGCTTTTTCCAAGAATTATGGCCCCTTTTGGATTTAGAAAATATCAGATTTCTTGGTTAAGTTTTATGTTTAGGTCAGCTTTTCTCCTAAACTATAAAAGCTATTGCTTTAAGAATTGGAGCAGTTATTCACAATTAAAAGCTGACTCTGAACAGCAAGAAACATAACTCCATCTTGATTTTTGCAAGAATTATGGCCCCTTTTGGACTTAGAAAATATCAGATTTCTTGATTAAGTTTTATGATTAGGTCAGCTTTTCTCCTAAACTATAAAAGCTATTGCTTTAAGAATTGGAGCAGTTATTCACAATTAAAAGTTGACTCTGCACAGCAAGTACCACAACTCTACATTGCTTTTTGCAAGAATTATGGCCCCTTTTGGACTTAAAAAATCATAGGTAGGACAATATTTCTATTATACAGAGACAAAAAAGTCAGATAAGCGTCTGCACCCGCAAGGTGGTGCTCTTGTTTTTATTAGCTCACCAGCTTAGCTCACTAGGATGAGCGCATACCTACAGGTCAAGAGGATGTGAGTTTGATCCCTGGGTAAGCTGTGAGTTCTCCATGACAAGTTGACCGAAGGCATTTTGTCTTTGATCATTAGTCATCCACCTCTGATTCATGTGGAGAAGTTGACAGTTACTTGCAGAGAACAAGTCAGTAATGGCACAGGATCCAGAAATATTAGTTTGGTTAACTGCCTGCCATTATGTAACTGAAATACTGTTGAAAAGGGGGCCTCTGTGGCCTAGTGGTTAAGGTCGCTGACTTCAAATCACTTGCCCCTCACTGATGTTGGTTCGAGCCTCACTTGGGGCGTTGAGTTCTTCATGAGGGAATCCATCCAGCTGGCTTACGGAAGGTCGATGGTTCTACTTAGGTACCTGCTCGTGATGAAATAATGCACGAAGGGGCACCTGGTGTCGTCCTCCACCATCAAAATTGAAAGTCGCCATATGACCTATGATTGTGACGGTGCAACGTTAAACCCAACAAAAACAAAAAACAAACTGTTGAAAAATGGTCCTAAACCCAAAACAAAAAACAAACAGATTGATTATCCTGATAGCGTATTTATCAGCCTAAACCACTTTACCATGTTGTTTTGAGAGCAGTTAGCATCAACAAATTAAATGTGTAGTAACGGTACTATACATTAAATATGAAATAGTACAGATTTAATAATGTACAGCTAAGAAAGTATAGATGTTTCCTGAAAGTTTTTAACAATGGACTGTTACTGCGTAACATTGAATTATGAATGTAAACCAGCATACACAATTAAATTATTTATTTGGTGAAGTGAAATACATTCCATGGGTATTGTTTACCTTTAACCCTTAGCCTGTTGGCTGCAAGTGATTCTGCCTTTGCGACCAGTGCAGACCAAGATCAGCCTGCACATCCGTGCTGTCTGATCATGGTCTGCACTGTTCGCCCTTCAGTCAGTATTGTTTTTGGTAATCATCCCTGTTAACAGTAAATGGTACTGTCCAAATTGAAAGATGGACATGTTCATTATAAAAATTTAGCAGAGTAAGGGTTAAAGTAAATATGTAAAGGTAAAATATTTTAGTGAAAAATTGGCATTGGGTATCTTTAAATTACATAGTTTAAAAGTTTGAAGAGTACTAAATGTATATCACAAGGAGTTGCACATTCATTTTCCTTCTTAGTAATATTTTCAAAATGAAAAACTGCCATTAACCAACAGTAAAAGTGACTTTGCATGGAAGTCAGATACAGCATAATTGTGCTGCAAAGTAGAAATCTAAGTTTAAAAGCACAAATGAACTTGCATACCCTTAAGGCTTAAATAATGGTAAGTATAAAATGTTGTTCTTGTTGTTTGTATCTGTATGTTTTGCTTTTAGTTTAGCTGCCTTTTTATACACATTAAGGTACCAGTTACTGATAACTATATGTTTCGTAGATGAATCGTATTTTTATATTTTTCCAGATCCCCATAGACCAGGTCATACAAGCAAACAGAAATGGGTTGAACAGTACAGGGTCGTTTGGAAGTCTTGCTCAGGCATTCAAAGAACAAAGGTAAATTTGCAGTTATATTTGAATGTGTAAATTTCAGTTTTACATGTAAGCAAATCAACATACCAGTTTGATGACCCACTATCCAGACCAGACCCAGGCTCAGGTTTATTACATCATTTTATTGTTAATAAGGCCCAAGGTTATGAAGTTCTACATCTGATTTGTTGCTTATAAAAAATTCTAAGTAGACTGGTCTTTAAACCTTATCCTGCTAAATTTCTATAATGAACTTGTCTATCGTTCAATTTGGACAGTACCATTAACTGTTAAAAGGGGTGCTTATCAATAAGATACTAACTGAATGGCGAACAGTGCAGACCATGATCAGACTGCATGGATGTGCAGGCTGATCTTGGTCCATCATCTGTCAACATTTTCTTCAAACAACATCTCCTCTGAAACTGTGAGTCGAAAATATTGATTGTCCTTGAATGGTTCTCTTACAAAGGTTTTCAAATGTTCTTCTTAGTTGCACATAGGAGCTGCCTGAGCTGAAATATGACCTTGCTATCCAGATTGCTGGTCAGATTTTAAAATAACTTCATAGAAATGTTTGTTGAGTGAAACTACAAAGATTTTCAAATTTTTCCCTTAATGTACATAGTGGAAGCTTTAAAGACATTCTTGTGAGAAACTGCAGGCCCAGTTTTAGAATAGTTTCACACAAATGATCTGTGAGTGACGCTCTAACAAGATTGTTCAGATTAGCATCCGGAAGACATGGTTACTTTTCCCTATGTAGTGGAAACTTTAAATATCTTCGTGTCAGAAACAGCTGGCCTGATTTTATGATAATTTCTCACAAATGAATAGTATTTATGTGTATTTATTAGTCTTTTGATGAGCTTTTTGCCTTAAGAAAACTTGAAAGTGAAATGTTTCTCCGTTAGTTCAACACCAACCCAAGTATATAAGAAGCAACAGGGGATGGACCAATGGAGATTTCACAGTACTTCAAATGGGTGAGTTATAAAACTGATTTTTTTTTAGGTTTTTTCAGAGTGGAATCACTGTAACACTCAGTCATGAAAATTAGTTTTTCATTTTGTAAATTTTTAATTATATACACTTTCATCAGTTATAATTCTTTCACCTTTTACTAGTAATATAAATGAAATTTGGTAAGAATTTTTAGGTTAGGTTTTGGGTAACTACAGTGCTTGTATTTGCACTGCAGAAATACTTGTCGTTATATTTATTACATGTTGTTGAAATACATACATTATTTGTTACATTTCTTTATATTGATCACAGATCTCCTCCAAAGTTCAGTGAAACAAGTCCAAGCAACATTTCCAGCAACAAGAAAACAAATATGTGAGTAAAAAAAATCACCTTATTTTAAGGCAGTAGATTCATAATTATACTAGGCAGTTTCCATACACTTACTGTAAAACCATTAATATTCGTGGGGGACTAATTTCTGTGGATTTCGTGGTTGAGTCAATCCACGAAATTTAATCCCAACAAACAAGTAAAATTGCCATTTATTTTATGTTCAAAAGTTGAAATCCACGAATTTATATCGCCACGAAATTGCCGTTTTGACCAAAACCACGAAATTTCATGCTCACAAAATTAATTTTACAGTATATATTGACATTAACCTGACTGGCATTCTTCAGTCATAAATGTAGCTGGAAGCATGTATCAAGGGATGAATGCAAAAAGAGGTCTGGGTGCATTATAAATAAAGAAGCTCTCAGACTTCTTTCCCATTCACCCCTTGATCTGCTTTTTGTAAAAGCTGGATAATGCTGAAATAGTATATGTAAGTAGTACATAATTGTTGATTGTTATTATATGTCCACTACTGTACAGTCCTGTTGTATCAAGCGTTTCTGTTTAGGCAAAACCAATATTTGCCATGAAATGGAATTTAGAAATGAAATTCACCAAATTGCCTCAAAACTGATCATTTTACCAAAACAAGATTATTTTGATTATACACAAAGTGGGAATGATTTCCTGCAGTACAGAGATACTGCTTAGTTTAATGCTAGGACAAAATTAGTTCCCAGTGCTTGTTGTTGGATATCATTGGCATATATACATTGGTGTTATGGCAGTACCCCAGGAACACGAGGTTGAAGGTTGAATTCCCACTAGGATTGTTCTGATATGACTGGTTTGTGATTCACTAGCTGGTTGAAGAAAATGTACAGATTGCATTCCTACCTGATATCTGACATTAACCTTTAGCCAGCTGGCGGCAAGTGTTTTTGCCTTTGCAACCAGTGCAGACCAAGATCAGCCTGCACTGTAAATAAGTCTTGGATCTGTTTCATGAAAAAATACCTAAATGGGGAAAATGCCATTTTCAAGGGCAGATATTTCTTTCAGTACTGGTGACATATGACTTTTATTGCATATCTTTGTTTCTTAGATGATTGTCCTTCAATATTCAAAGTTTGAAGAAATTCTGTTATTGGGAAAAATTTCGCCCATCTCCTATACAGAGACTCTAGCGTACGCCTTTAAAGATTTTTGTGTGCTATTTGTTTTTATGTGTTGTATGAGTTATATTTTTTGCGTAACTTTAATTATCATAAAAAATTCTAAATTTTAGTTGTCCACCAGTAACTCCTACATCACAGATAGAGCCTATGTCTCCATATACCTTGATGGAAAGTCCTTCACCCATAGATGCTGTAAGTACTTGTCATTTTAATCATCAAATTACAGTATCATCTGTATTATATGATATTTTATTGGTGTTGGAAAACTAGTTTTGATGGATTTTGTGTGCATTATTTCATGAAGTTAAATGACTTTTCTCCATCTCCTTTACATGTTGATATGTTAGTACGGCTTAAGCAAGCCAAAACATGGTAAATGCTAAACATTTCTGCCATTATATATGTATATTTTTTTGTGTGAATTTTGTGGTTTTGGCCAAAATAACCATTTCATAGAAACATTCAGTCATGAATTTATAGTTTGGGATTTATTCCAGGTGTAGACAAAACTGCAAAATTGTGAATTTCACCTTTGTATTTTAAATGATGGTCTAACATCATTAAGAAAACTAGAAAAAGGTTTTCCATAAAAGTTTCTAATCTGTGTTATATTGTTTTAAACTCTTAAATATGGGCATTTGACTTTTAATGTCAAAGAGGTCTCCATGGCAGAGTTGTGAAGGTCCGCTGACTTCAGATCACTTGTCCATCACTGATTTGGGTTCGAGCCTCATTAGTGGTGTTGAATTCTTATGTAATGAAGCCATCCAGCTGGCTTATGGAAGGTCGGTGGTTCTACCCAGGTGCCCGTCAGTGATGAAATTATGCACAGATTGGTACTAGGGTTCTTCCTCCACCATCAAGGCTGGAAAGTTGCCATATGACCTTTAATTGTATTGCTACGAAGTAAAACCCAACAAAAAAATAATCTGTTCATTCTCAATTTTAGCCGCATAACCTTACAGCCGAGGCAGGTGCTACAGAAGTAAAGTCCTGGCTTCAATTCAACAGATTCTCACAATATGTTAATGTTTTTCAAAATTTCTCAGGTAAGACCAGTCATTAAATACAAGTAATGAAAAATACTAAGGACAAGTTGGAAACTGTGCTGAGTTTCATGGGCATTGGCATTTAAAGCACACTTGTGGAAGATTAGCCAGTGTTCGAAGTTTTATATTAACCTTTACCCTGCTAAATTTCTAAAATGGAGTGGTCCATCATTCAATTTGGGCAGTACCACTTGAAAATTTACTGACTGAACAGCGAACAGTGCAGACCACGATTAGCCTGCACAGATGTGCAGGCTGATCTTGGTCTGCACTGGTTGCAAAGGCAGAATCACTTGCCGCCAGCAGGCTAAAGGTTAACAAGGTTAACATTGCAAAACTGAAAATTCAAATGTAGATCTTATACATTATATTCATATATCAATATTTTCAGAGGTATGAAGATTATAACTTTGTGCATAACTGCTAAATTTCATTTCGGAATTTTTACGGGGTCTATACTCTTACATAGCATAATGCTATACATACTGTGCCTGAAAGGGCGGATGGACCCTTAAAAAACTTAAACACTGACTGATTGGAATTTTTACCTGATTTTTCTCAGCTTATCAGATGTATTGATATAAAAAGCCATTGTAATTATGCATTGACTTTATTGTGTAATTAATGTCATGGTCATGGTCATTTGTTTGTTCATTTCCAGTTTGAAATTTCATATAATTTTTTAAACACAAAATGATTTTAAAAATGTACACAACTCTTGGAATAGACTCTGCAGTGGAAGCAGATATCTGCCTGTATATTTCATAGGCCTGATGACAGGTTGTTTCATTAACTAGGAGTTTACATTTGAGTTCCCTCTTTCAAACATAAAGAAATAAAATGCAGTAAAGTAAATAAGGCTGAGCTTATCAGATACTTTTACTGGTGTGATTTTAGGTGCAGATTTATTAAGACTTACTCGGGATGATTTAATACAGATATGTGGTCTTGCTGATGGTATTCGATTGAACAATGCTTTACAGTCGAGGTAAGTGTCTTGAAGAGGCACATCGCATGATTAACATCGGAAAATTTTACACTAATACTAGGATGATTGTAAATAAATAATGCCTGAATTGCTGTGTTGCCCTATTTCATGGGAGACATATTGTTTTTGCCTTTGCAGTCCGTCGGTCTGTCTGTCCATCTACAGTTACCTAGTCAACATTCCTTTTTAGAAAAAAACATCTGCCTGCCCTGCCCTGCGTTTATTATCGTTAGTAAATAGGTTAAGAACCATAACTTTCCCTTGCATTTTGTCAGAATTATCATGGACCTTTTTAACTTAAAATATCAGTATTTCTTGCTTGTTTTTTGTTAAAGTTCACTTTTCTTGAATACTTACTATAGCTTTGAAACTTCATACATTTTTGTCGAGCCTGCTTGTGGTGAGCTCGATATAGTCATCACTTCTGGTGGGTCGGTGTATGTGCGTCAGTGTGTGCGTCCGTCCGATTTTGTTCGGACCATAACTTTGACATGCATGGACCATTTATATTTGGCATGGATGTTTACCTCAATTGGAAGGAGTGTCATGCGCAAATCCTATGTTCCTATCTCAAAGGTAAAAAGGTCACAGTTGGAGATCAAAGGTCAAATTTAAGTTTGTCCGGAGCATTTCTTCTTCATGCATGGTGGGATTTTGATGTAACTTGGCATGAATGTTCACTATTATGAGATGGAGTGTCAAGCGCAAGAACCAGGTCTAAGGTCAATGTCACCCTTAGACAGCTGGTAGGCTCGACATTCTGCCCATGGGCATACTTGGTTTTGCCATCAGTTCATATGAGTAAGAAGGTCAAGAACCATAACTCATCTGGCATATTGTCCAGCACTTGCATACAAGTGATGGCACCTGCTTGTTAAACAAATTGTGGCCCTTTGATTATTATACATAAAGTTGGTGTAGAGGTTCTTGTCTCTGCTTCTTCTCAAAAGTACAAGTTCCTTGATAGTGTCTTCATATCTAGTTCCTACACACATATGCCCCCTCCCCATCCCATTCCCCAGCCCCACTAATTTTTAGCTCAACTATATGAAGTATGGAGAGCTGTCCTACTCGACCCGGCGTTGGCCTTCTGCGTCCGCACTTCGGTTAAAGTTTTGATGCACATTCACTTTATCTCTGTAATTACTTGATTTGTTTCAAACTTAAAATAGTTATTCCTCATCATCACCCACATCATATGGCACAAGGGCCATAACTCTCACGCCAATATTTCATGAATTATCCCCCCTTTTTACTTAGAATTTCTGGTTATTACTAAATGGATTTGATTCAAACTTAAAATAGTTATTCGACATCATCACCCACATCATATGACACAAGGGTCATAACTCTTGCACCAATATTTCATGAATTATCCCCCCTTTTTACTTAGAATTTCCGGTTCAAGTTTTGATGCACTTTCACTATATCTCAGTTATTACTAAATAGGCTTAAAATAGTTGTTCCACCTTATCACCCACATCATATGACACAAGGTCCATAACTCTGGTACCAATATTTCTTGAAATATGCCCCCCTTTTACTTAGACTTTCAGGTTAATTTTGATGCATTTTCACTATATCTCAGTTATTACTAAATGGATTTGATTCAAACTTGAAGTTGTTATTCCACATCATCACCAATATTTCACAAATTATCCCCCTTTTTGCTTAGAATTATACTTATTTAATGTTCTTTATCTCTCTTATTATGCCCCCCTTTGAAAAAGGAGGGGTATATTGTTTTGCAGATGTCGGTCGGTCGGTCTGTCGGTCGGTCGGTCGGAATGTAGACCTATCCGTTTCCGGATGATAACTCAAGAACGCTTAGGCCTAGGATCATGAAAGTTTATAGGGAGGTTGGTCATCACCAGCAGATGACCCCTATTGATTTTGAGGTCTGTATGTCAAAGGTCAAGGTCACAGTGACCCTGAATAGTAAAACGGTTTCCGGATGATAACTCAAGAACATTTGGGCCTAGGATCATGAAAGTTGATAGGGAGGTCGGTAATGACCAGCAGATGACCCCTATTGATTTTGAGGTCAGTATGTTAAAGGTCAAGGTCACAGTGACCCAGAACAGTAAAACAGTTTCCGGATGGTAACTCAAGAACGCTAAGGCTTAGGGTCACGAAAGTTGATAGGGAGGTTGGTCATGACCAGCAGGTGACCCCTATTGATTTTGAGGTCAGTATGTCAAAGGTCAATGTCACAGTGACCAGGAACAGTAAAATGGTTTCCAGGCAGTAACTCAAGAACGCTTGGGCCTAGTGTCAGGAAAATTGATAGTTAGGGTGGCCATGACCAGCAGATGACCCTTATTGATTTTGAGGTCATTAGGTCAAAGGTCAAGGTCACATTGGCCAGGGACAGTTAAATGGTTTCTGATCTTCTTGTCCAAAACCATAGGGCCTAGGGCTTTGATATTTGGTATGTAGCAAAATCTAGTGGTCCTCTACCAAGATTGTTCAGATTATTTCCCTGGGGTCAAATATGGCCCCACCCCTAGGGTCACATGGTTTATATAGACTTACATAGGAAAAAACTTTGAAAAACCTCTTGTCCAAAACCACAGGGCCTAGGGCTTTGATATTTTGTATATGACATCATCTAGTGATCCTCTACTAAGATTATTCAAATTATTCCCCTAGGATCAAATATGGCTCCGCCCTGGGGGTCACATGGTTTACATATACTTATATAGGGAAAAACTTTGAAAATCTTCTTGTCCAAATCACAAAGTCTATGGCTTTGGTATTTTGTAATGTAGCATCATTTAGTGGTTCTTTGCCAAGTTTGTTCAAGTTATCCCTCTTGGGTCAAATATGGCCCTGCCTCAGAGGTCAAATGGTTCATATAGACTTATATAGGGAAAAACTTCATGTCCATAACTTACATCATTCAAATTTGGACCACATGTATAGTTTTGAGTGGCAAGATGAACCTTGACAAGAGTTGACCTTGATCTTGACCTAGTGACCTACTTTCACATTTCTGTACCTACAGCCTTCAAATTTGGACAACATGCATAGGTTTGTGTACTGAAAAAAACTTTGACCTTATTATTGACCTAGTGACCTACTTTCACAGTTTTGAAGGTACAGGCTTCAAATTTGGACCACATGCATAGTTTTTTTGTTCCAAAACAAAATTTGACCTTGATTTTGACCTAGTGACCTACTTTCACATTTCTCAAGCTACAGCCTTCAAATTTGAACCACAAGCGTAGTTTTGTGTACTGAAATGAACTTTGATCTTGAGATTGACCTAGTGATCACTTTCACATTTCTGAAGGTACAGGCTTCAAATTTGGACCACATGCATAGTTTTGTGTTCCGAAATAAAATTTAACCTTGATTTTGACCTAGTGACCTACTTTCACATTTCTCAAGCTACAGCCTTCAAATTTGAACCACGTGCATGCATAGTTTTGTGTACCGAAATGAACTTTGATCCTGAGATTGACCTAGTGACCTACTTTCACATTTTTGAAGGTACAGGCTTCAAATTTGGACTGCGTACATATTTTTGTGTTCTGAATTGAAATTTTACATTGATTTTTATCTATTACCTACTTTCACATTTCTCAAGCTACAGCCTCCAGATTTGAAGCACATGCATAGTTCTGTCTACCAAAATTAACTTTACCTTGAAATTGATCTAGTGACCTGCTTTCACATTTCTCAAGCCACCACTTTCAAATTTGGACCACATACACATTGTTTTGTACCTAAATGAAATTTGACCTTGATTTTGACCTTGAGCTAGTCTTGAAATTTGGAACATTCAAAAATGGCTCAGTGGATGGCGCCAAGATCAGTCTGTAATCTCTTGTTAGGTTAATAGGTTAAAGGTCAAGGTCAGATTAAACCAGAATGGTAGAACTTTTGTTTACAGTGAGCATATAATTTCTTTTCCTTGTGCAATTACTAAATGCATCAAGGGGGGCATTTCGTGTTTGACGAGCTCTTGTTACTTAATACTTTTGACACAGGCTCAAGCTATTGTCCAATATCTTCATTCTTATTGGAGTTATTAAACGCTCTAGTGACAGCTCCAGCTTCATCAGATGTGCCCAGTTTCACTATCTGGCATCGAAATAGTCGAGCACGTGGTCTCCTGTGACAGTTTTTTTTTTTCAGTTTCTTGTGTTGCTTAGTACAATGTCTCTTAATCAAGGAGTATATAACTTTGGAATCTCACATTTTTAATCCACTGCCACAAGTGGTGGGGAGTTAAGGAATCGTCTCCGTCCTTCCTTCAGTCTGTCTGTAACATTTTTTGTCCTCTCTGTTTCTCCTAAATTCCTTGAAGGATTTTCATAAAACTTGGGTCAAATGATCATCTCATCAAGACGATGTGCAGAACTCATGAGCCAGCCATGTTGGCTCAAGGTCAAGGTCACAACTCAAGGTCAAAGGTTTGAGCCTTCCATTTTGTGTCCGCTCTGTATCTCTTAAACTCCTTGAAGGATTTTCTTGAAACGGGTCAAATGATCACCTCATCAAGACGATGAGCAGAACTCAAGATTCAGCCATGTCTGCTCAAGGTCAAGGTCACAACTTAAAGGTCAAAGGTTTGAGCCTTCCATTTTGTGTCTGCTCTGTATCTCCTAAACCCCTTGAAGGATTTTCATGATACTCGGGTCAAAGGATCACCTCATCAAGACGATGTGCAGAACTCACGAGTCAGCCATGTTGGCTCAAGGTCAAGGTCACAACTCAAGGTCAAAGCTTTGAGCCTTCCATTTTGTGTCCACTTTGTATCTCTTAAACCCCTTGAAGGATTTTCTTGAAACTTGGGTCAAATTATCACCTCATCAAGACAATGTGCAGAACTCATGATTCAGCCATGTCGGCTCAAGGTCAAGGTCACGACTCAAGGTCAAAAGTTTGAATTTTGTATCTTTTAAACCCCTTGAAGGATTTTCATGATACTTAGGTCAAATGATCAACCCATCAAGACGATGTGCAGAACTCAGTCAGCCATGTTGGCTCACTGTCAAGGTCACAACTCAAGATCAAAGGTTTGAGCTTTCCATTGTGTGTCCGCTCTGTATCTCCTAAACCCCTTGAAGAATTTTCAAATCATTGATGTCGACATACATGGACTATAAAATATAATTAACAGTGTCAATACTTCCACCCAATATCATCAAGTGAACCCTTTCACTATCCATAACAGCGACAGGGGATATAGCTGTCTTTCTGACTGCCTTGTTAAAATAGATGTAATATGTTAGAATGAATATGTCATCAATTGTAAAAGTTGGAAAAAAGTTAACTTTTTCTTTTTGTTTTACAGGACTGTTAGACCAAGACTGACATTGTATATGTGCCAGGAACCTGGGACAGGTACCATATTCAACTGTATTAACTTTTACAAAATTGCTCAACATAGTCTTAATAAAAACAGGTGTTGATTGTTGAACAAGGGGCCACCCTAGCTGGTTGTTTCAGCTCAAACTTTGCTTAGCTTATGTGAAAGACATATAGCTAACTTGCAGTTATATTTTATTTGTTTTCATCACCTGCACAATTATAGGTCATGTGGTGACTTGCCAGTTTTTAATGGTGGAGTAAGACCCCCAGGCCCCCCAGGTGCCCCTTTTTGTGTTATTTCTGATATGGCCAGTGACTTGGATAGAGTCAACAACATTTTGTAAGCCACTTGGAGGGCTTCCTACATATAAGAATTCTACACCCCAAGTGTGGTTTCAAATCCACAGCAGTGAGTAGCAAATGATTTGAAGACAGTGACCTAATGACCTTGTCCCTTGCTTACAAAATGTCTTAGGTTGTACCAAGATGCTCACCAGTACATAAAATAATGCCTAGAGGGGCACCTGAGATCTTCTTTTACCATTCAAACTAAAAATTTCACTTATGTCTGGAGATATGTCATTAAAATGAAAAACAAAGTCATAGAACCCGCTTCATAGCCCTGAATTTTTTTTTTGCCAAAAAGTCCATGAAAGCCATAAAATAGAAACACCATCATCAAAATTGCACATGTTTTAAACCATTACTGTAAATAAATATTGTATTATGTTTCTACAGATTTTTGTACAGTGATAAGGAAATTTATGATGAGCAAATATCAATTTTGTGAAACAAATGGTTGAATAGTGTATAGTTTGAAACAATAAAAGATAGTGTTTTGAATACTGGTCCTCGGGTAAAATGTCATTGATACACCTAGAGGGAAGACTAGTGAAATCTAATTATACTGCTTATGTATGAGAGTTTTTTGTATCATTTCAGTATATCATGCAGTGTACCTAGAACAGCTAACTAGTCAAGAGCTTGTCCAGAAGATCTCAGAGCTTGTCAAGATAGATGCCTACAGAATCGGCCAAATTTATGTTCAGGGTCCCTCATCCATACATATTCTTCTGTCTGATGAGGTAGAGTGGATTTATTATTAAATACTCACTGGTTTATGTCATTGATATATATATATTAATACACATTTGTCTTCTATCTGTCTCAGAATTCAAAGTATGTTTACATTTTGGAGTGCCGTTGCACGCATAAAAATGGTTCAGTCAGAAATATGGTAGGTCATGGTAGGTACCTTACATAATACCTTACCTTAACACATGGGCATATGAAAAAATCTTGGAAGCTTTTTAGATGAATCCAT
Source organism: Mercenaria mercenaria (assembly GCF_021730395.1). Lineage (NCBI taxonomy): Eukaryota > Metazoa > Mollusca > Bivalvia > Venerida > Veneridae > Mercenaria > Mercenaria mercenaria. Next base: position 49,259,695 of record NC_069370.1, read on the forward strand.
CATCTATGTTACTTACTGTCTTAGAATACATGAAAACTGACTATTTGAATTCAAGACACAAACTCTTCCAGATCTGAAAGCTTTCTTTATGCTCCGGCATGTTAATGTAGCACATGTAATATACTTTATAAGAATGGCTTCCTACAGCTGTAAAACATCTCAAAAGAAATTTCAACATTAGGGACAGAAAAATGTCAGTGGTAGGGATATTTTATAGACCTCTGAAAACTGTCAACTGTATGAATATTTCATAGACTTCTCAGAAAATTGTCAGCTGTACGAATATTTCACAGACTTCTCAGAAAATTGTCAGCTGTGTGAATATTTCATCGACTTCTAGAAAATTGTCAGCTGTGAAAATGTTTCATAGACTTCTCAGAAAATTGTCAGCTGTATGAATATTTCATTGACTTCTAGAAAATTGTCAGCTGTAAAAATACATGTATTTCATTGACTTTTCAGAAAATTGTCAACTGTAGGGATATTTTAAAAACATCTCAGTTGGAGATATTTTTTCCCCCAGATACAAAGTATATGGGGGCTATATTGGAGTCATGCATGACTGTCTGTTGGTCCATCCATCTGTTCAACATTGACTCCATGTCTTCTTGACCACTGGGGAGCTATCGATTAAACTAACATGAATTGTTAACCTCATGAAGACGACATGCAGACAACATAATCCAGGTCACTAGGCCCAAGGTCACTTTACTGCTCTAAATTGTCTTAACGCTTGGAAGGTTTTCATAAAACTAACATCATAAGTTTATCTTAATAAGAAGACGTGCTGAGTGCACAACCCGGGTCATTAGGTCCAAGGTCAAGGTCACACTGATGTCAACCCTCAAATAGCTTTACTTTGTGTTTAATTTACAGACAAAGAACTTAGATTATTACAAGTCCAGTATGAACAGTAAGTAAACATGGAAAAGTTTAAGGCAATGGTGGTCTAGTATGTAAAGAGTTTGACATGCATCACAGAAGCCGGTGCTTGGTTGGAAAGTGGCTGGAGGCACAATGCCTTCCGTCCCAATTCTTCAAAATAAAAACTTCGTATGCATGAAGTGTCATGGTTTTGGTTCAAATGGCTATTTCATGGGTACATGAATTCATGGATTTCAACTTTGGAAGTTGAGATGAATGAGAATTTTATCTGTTCTTTTGGGCTTTGAATTTTATGGATTATCACAACCATGAAATGTATGAAAATTAGTCCCCTTCATGAATATAAATGATTTCACATTATGACACTTCTGCTAGTTTTGGCAAGAATTGGATAGAATGGTTATTCAGATAAGCTCCTGGCTGTTGCTACAATAGAATTTTAATGAAATAGTATAAACTTAACACAGATATGAACAAGTAGATTTTACTGCTTCAGGTTGTCAGAAACTTACAGGAACAATCCAGATACTGGATAGAGATTATGAAGGGTAGGTACAAATTAAATGTCTTATTCACCTGTTCTTAACTAAATTCAGGATCTTCTTACCTGGTATTGAGGCACTTAAATGACGTTCAGTTCAAATTTGGTATTTGCTTAATTTGGAAAAATTATCAGATTTAGTGAATGAAACAGTTACTGGGTTTTGATTTTAAAATAGTCCATATTGAGCAATTGGGCTTTTATGAAGGGACCATGGTTTAAATTCACTCCCTACGGTGTTTGCAGTCACAATCTTATATTAGTCTATTGCTGTGGTACTGTAATACTGTTCCCATTCTTCATTGTTTCAAAGTTAAAATCAAAATATCAAAGTTGACACACTTTCTGCTATTAAGTTTTACAGGATTACATTGAAATTTGTTTATCATCTACAATATTCTAGTTACAAGTTTAATTGTTATAAATAATTGTTGGTCTTTTGAAACTTTCCAGAAGAGAATTCAGATTTGGTCAAGATTCTTCTGAAGGGAATAGAATGAGAGATGTAAGAGGAACGTGGCAGTATTGTGGACATGGTACAAATGGCTCTAGCCTTGTCTAATCATCTTGTGATACGTTTTGATGCACTAACAAGGTTCCAAGTGTTGCAGTGATGCACATGTTATATATACATATATGCCTGCTCAAATGTTGCACATGTTTAGAATGTGTTATATGAAATATACATTTTCCAGTTGAAGTTTCAGTGAATGTGTATTTTGTAGAACTGCCATGTGTGCTATATATGACGTAAAAATGTGGTAATATTGACAGATGAACTGGAAATATGTTATCAAAAGACATAAATACACATATTATGATGTAAGAAAGATAACACTAGGGGGAGCCTCTAAATGTATAGATTAACTGGCATTTTCTTAAGACAAGCAAAGCACATACAGCATGGCCTACTAGCCAAGTCCTTGGAAGCAAAACAAACCAAAAAAAACCTGATAGGTTGATATAAGACATGGGTGTACATGTGTAAAAATCCCACCTATACAGAAATCAATTGCGCATTTCAGTTTTGCATGAGCAAAATAAATCATGAAAAGTGTGAGAAAATCATGTTTAGCCTATGAAATGCTTCATCCTCTGCCACCCTACAACCAGCTTACTACAGCAATAAAAGTTGCCTAAAAGTCAACATATACTCATACCAGTTCACGCATTGTACACATTACATACATGTATTATTGCTAAGCCTGAAATAAATTTCTTATAGAACCATCATTATGCATTAAAGCCACCAAAATGATATTTGCCTGGGCATCTTTCTTCAAAAATGAGTTGCACCCATGTGAAGTAAATTTTGAGGGTGTGGAAGGGCTATATTTGGGTCACTTTGTTCCATCTGTCTTGACTTCAGCTGTTTTGAAACATTTTAAGACATTGACTTTCACACCACTGAATGCCTTTTCATGAATTAAGAAATAATTTATAGCAAAAGAGTGCTTTAACACTAATTATGCACGATGGGTGGTTATACGTTGGGCGTAATAATTGCACGAGGGCGCAGTCCAAGTGAAATTAGTTGTACGACGTATTACCGCCCAAGTGTATTAATAGTGTTAAAACACTCTTTTGCTATAAATTATTTCGATTTTAATATGCCCTTAATCTAAAACAGTAGATAAAATATAGAAGCGCTCTTTCTTGGTCGCAACAAGAACTTTGACGTCACCGCATGTTAACGTGACGTCATTCTAGCGTAAGAGTGTTTTAACAGAGACAAGCATATTAGAATTGCATATAAAGCAGTGCAGTTCTTTATAGACAATCACAATTTTAGCAAGCCTATAGTGAGGGTATGAATCACATTCAGTGATGGCACCAGTTTGTTAACATTCATTTTCATATAAATGCAGGTTCAATGTTATTTATCAAGAATTTTTTTTATAAAATAGGATTGGCAGCATTACATGTTACAGTATAGGTACCAGTTGGGTCATATCACATTTTGATAAATATATAACATGAGTAAGGACACTTTTAATGACCCTTTCTGTATGGTTAAGTGCATATGCACCTACACTTAAATATATAATATAAATAACTATAATAAGACGCCATAGTGTAATGTAACCACACAATCAAAACAGGTTTAGTTTAACAATTTGATTACAAGACCAACGTTTCGGCTTTTACAGAGCCTTTTTCAGGGGGTAACATAAATAATATAACGTTCTTTAGCTAGAGTAAAATTGGAAATACTGCAGTTGATGAACTTTCACGCATGAATTAAGAAATAATCTATAGCAGAACCGTGTTATAACATATTGAAACAATATGGTAAGGTTATACTTGTGTTGAATTATTTCATGAGGGCATTGCCCAAGTGAATTATAAACCCGGTGTATAACCAAAACGTATTGTTTAGATGTTAATACATGATTCTGGTCTATATTCTAACTGTTCTAATATGTCTTTTGTGTAAACAAGTAGATGAAATAGGGGAGCACTATTTCATGGTGCATTTATGGCGCTAAATATAGTGAGTCAATGTGATGTCACCATGTAACAGTGTTTTTAACAGTTAAAATACAGGAAGTAACACGTTGCGCTCAATAACTAAGAAGTGTGTAGATGTTTAATAAGTTCTATTTTTACACTTAATAACCAGTACAGTCTGTTTGAATTAAGTGTTACACCATTCTGTTATATCATTTCGATTCTGAAATGTCTTTTATAAAAAATGGAAGATCAAATGTAGAATCACTCTTTCTCGGCACCTGAATGGCGCCAAATAATGACGATGTTATGTCAGATTTCCATGTTCTAATGGAAATGTGCATGGATTTTTCATATATGAATACGAGATCAAACACTAAATGATATTCTTACGTCAGTATGGAAAATGAAGTCTTAGGTCCTGTCGTAAGTACATGTGGATGGAAAACAATAGAAATGGAAATGGTTTTTGCGATGCTTTCTATTACAGCAATTATTAGTTACTTGTTGTTTTTGTTCACAGTTTATAATTCTCATCTCACCCAAAAGCATGAATAATTTATATGCAATAAAACAGTTTTGACACATTTATGATTATGATGTGGAAACATTTCCTTTAGCCATGTAAAAATGTTACCGGTCTTTTTCGAACATGTATATCATACAATACACAGATCAGATTATCACATTTTGAACTTGTACCTCATTTTAAACATTATCACCAACTTTTAAGGTTTAATGTTATGTTAAGATTATATAACTGTAAGATATTATATGTATAAAAGGGTATGCCATAGTTGTAAATAATCAGAAAAAAATGCTATGTTACTATGTTAAATATTGGGATAAATTTGTGACAGATTTATTTTTACAGGTATAAATGTTGCAAATGAGAAAATAGTATTAAAATGCCACTAACTTAAAATGCTTTTTATTGATACAGCTAATGCTTGTAATAAACTCGCATCCAGATTTCATATATATATATATAATACAGAACTTGATCAAAATGGTTGAAATGTATGTAATTTTGTAAAGTATGATTCTATGAAATCAGGTATTTTTGTAAGGCTTAAAAAAAAGTTTGCTGTATTTGAAATTATAGTTTTATTATGGTTGCTTGATTCAGTGTTAAAGGTCTAAAATTTAGACTTAGACAAAAGAACGTTAAATTTTCAATAATGAATTTGCCTTGTTTTTATTTCAAATAAATTTATACAGATAGAATTTTGCTATGCTGACTGTATATACCTCTAGAAGGTATTTTCTTGCAAAATTTTGTTAGATTTGTTTCAAAATTGGCAATGACAGACAAGAACAAAAATTTGGTATTTTAAAGACCGAATTTTCAGACTTTTAAAAGTCTTTTGAATATGAGCCCTGAACATTACACAGAAATCTGATCTGTGCGTTACTTGCAGACCTGTCTGCATCATTATCTACATTATGTGGCTTCTGGAAAAGGAAAAGGATTTCATATTAGTTGAATAATAGATTATTCACTAGAAAATGGGAAACCACAGAAGCATAACTGTTAGTTATTTGCAAGGCAAAATATTTTTGTTTCCATTACGTCAGTCAGTACTGTATTTCTCTGTGTATAAATTACATTGATTTACAACTTTCATCTCGTGCTTTACTTACAAAAATCACTGGAAAATAAAAGTTTCTATGTTTAAAGTGCACCAGGTACTTTTCCTCAGATTTCAGAGATTAAAATCAGTGCATTATTCACAGAGAAAAGTAGTAAGACAAAATTGACCTTTTCACAAATCATGAAAATATTACCATGATAAATTGACCTTTGATCTCATTGATTTTGGTCTTCATAATGGTAGGTGGGATCTTTTTAACATTTGTATATGGATAAGCATTACTTCTTGTTTATTATTTAGTGATAATATTGCTGTTTTGTACTATTAGATAATGTAAAAATTGTACATTTGTCTTTATTGTAAAATGTTTTTTAAAAATGATGAAGAAATCTTATCACATTGTTGTTTTCTTTGGTGAACCCCAAAACTGTTTGAGTGACCTCCCCTGAATCAACGAGAGTATGTCTGCGGCTAGGTATGTTCAAGTTTGTACACTTATTTTACCTAGTAAATCAACTAATTTCATTTTGGGAAGTTGCATGCGCATCATTTCAATACTAATTGCCTTCTTGAGACTCTACTTAATCATGACCTGTACACTTCAAAGATTGGCCATTTGGGATAATTAAGAGCTTTAATTTCCTTGGATATCTTAGATGTAGATCAACATATTCAAAGGAAAACTATCTGATTCAAGTAAGTGATTCTGTATTGGAAAAAACGAGAAACTAGAGATTGTTTTGCGCGGAAAATGTATGGCTTGCAGAAATGGTTAAATACAAATTAAGGAACACCACTCCTGGTAAAATCACTGAACCATAACATTCCAAAAATTGAAATTCCAGCCAGTGGTATAGAAGTTGCACTGACATTGAAGAATTTGATAGTCAACGATCATGACTCCAGAGCATGCAGATGATATTCACAACTACACCACACTAACTGTGAGATCTGGTAAAATTCAGCCCAACAGTATACAGCAAGTAGTGTAACAAGAGCTGGCTGTCTTGTTCGGCTATTCTATCTGTCCCAGAAGCAGGAATATTACCTATAGAGTTTCAATCCAGTATCTACATTAGTTTTGGAGATAGTAACTTGAATGCACCCGAAGAAACGTGTGAAGTTTCAATTCAATATTTGCATTAGTTTTTGAGATAGTAACTTGCATGCAAAACTTTAACCAGGGTTTTCTAAGTCCAAAAGGGGGCATAATTTGCCCAAAATACATGTCGTTATTATGGGTCTTGATGCTATAACCTAGTTTTACAACCCCAAAGACACATAAAAGTTTCAAATCAATATCTGCATTAGTTTTGGATAGTAACTTTAACCAAGTTTTTTTTTAATGCCAAAAGGGGGTATAATTTGCCCTAAAAATACATATCAGAGTTATGGGACTTGATCCTGTGAGGTTGCTTATTGACCTAGAAAAAGAAAAAATAAGTTTCAAAGCTATATGCCTTTAAATAATAGCTACAGTCATGTTCTTGCATGCAAAACTGACCAGGATTTTCCAGGTCCAAAAGTGGGCATAATTTGGCCAAAATGCATGTCAAGAGTTGTGGGACAATGCTATCACCTAGTTTTATTATACCTCAAAGACAAGTGAAGTTTCAACTCAATATCTGCATTAGTTTTTGAGATAGTAACTTGCATGCAAAACTTAAACCAGGATTTTCTAAGTCAAAAAAAGGGGCATAATTTGGCCAAAATGCATGTCAGAGTTATGTGACTTGATGCTATCACCTAGTTTTATAACCCCAAAGACGTGAAGTTTCAAATTTTTGAGAGGACCTTAAAACGATGCCACAGACCAAGTTCAATGAAGATCCATCAAGCGGTTCGTAAGAAGAAATCGTTTAAAGCTATTTCTATTTTTAGACCTAGTAGCCCCTACAAGAGGGCCGACTACCCCCATTTGAACAAATTTTGGATAGGACTTTATAATGATGCTACAACCCATGTTTGATGAAGATCCACCCAGCAGTTAATGAGAAGTCATTTAAAGGTATTTTTAATTTTAGCTTTAGCAGCCCATATTAATATTGGGAGATTTTTGTTTGTGTTGGGTTTAACGCCATTTTTCAACAGTATTGGGAGAGGACCTTATAATAAAGCTACAGACAAAGTTTGCTAGAGATCCATCAAGCAGTTCATGAGAAAAAGTGTTTCAAAGGTTTTCACTTAAAACAAACTTTATTATAATTGTTGCAAGTCAAATTTAACTTATGACTCTATAACAAAATTATTTCCTTTAACAATCTCATAATTACGTTTACATCCTTAAAATCTTTGCATTATCATAAGTATGTCTACTTTTATAATGCTTCATTCTATAAACTGGCATTCTAAGTTTAGCACAAACAGAATCTGGTATAATGAATACAAATATTAACTTATTTCTTCTATTTAAAGGCAATTTCTGTACTGACTCTTGTAACTAAGCACAGCTCTACTTCCTTCTTGAATTATGTAACAATACTATAAATAATACTTCAATTAATCTTAAAGGTAAATATTTCAGAATTTGTAGTTCCTGGGTTCCATCTTTGCTGTCACTTAGGTGCTCAGACTCTCTAACATTTGTTTTCACATGATCTTATGCCATAACCAACAAATGATATATATATATGAAAAACCTGTTTCTAAATATTTTATTAGAATTCCTGTTCACTATATTTCCACAACTTAACTGTCCCATCATCGCTACAAGATGCTAAAAGATTTTCAATTTTTGGATTCCATGATACAGAGTTCACATCCTGATCATGTGCATGTCTTGCAGTCCCAGCAAGACTAAATGATGGTTGATTCATGTCTGACCCCTCTTCCTCCTTAAACACTCGAATACAATCATCTCCACATCCTGTAACCAGTCTGCCAGTTAAATATGACCAGTCTACATCAAATATGGCTCGGTTGTGATATCCTGATATTGTGCACACGCACTTCCAGGAACCATCATTTCCAGTTGTTGGAACGCCCTCTTTATTACCAGGCAAATATTCCTGCCATATTTTTACTGTTTTATCATCACTTACAGATGCAAGCCTGCTTCCACTTTTATCAAAACAAACTTTCCACACAGTTGATTCATGGGATTCCAAGGTAGCATAACATGTCCAATCATCAATTTCTTCTTTGTACACCTTGACTGTGTCATCATAACTACACGAGGCGAGAACCTCTTTGCTAGGGTGCCACGTGCAGTGTTTAACATCCTGTGTATGTGAGCTCAATACACTGGCACATTCATAATCTTCATCATCTGTCACTGCAAAATACAATGTACTTATTTATTACCCTTGACAATAAAACCCTACAAAAATGTCATAATAGTTCATTTCACCCGAAAAGCATGCACCAAAGTGACATATATTGTGCATGCTTTTCGGGGGAAATAAATTTTCCACCAAAATAAACTTTCCACAAAGCTTGTTAAAAGGACCATTGGTAATAAGTTTGCAATATATATGTTGGAAAATTTTCATGTGATATAAAACTAAAAATATTCTGAAAGGAGTAAAGTGTCTTCCTTGAATGCCTTGGTGAATAATTACAGTTTCAAATTGGACACAAAATGGACTTAATAAACTTTTGATCCCCAACTAAGACCTTGATATTGGGACCAGGGCCTTGCATGTGACATGTGGCCATGCTGTAGTGAACAATTATGCAAAGTCATTTTGATGGATTATAGAAATGAAGTTATGGACAGGACAATCTAAAACAAGCAAATTCGATGAATTGGTATCCCCCGCCGAAAAGGGTTTGTGGTCAGAAATGTCAAAAAAAATATATCTGGCAAAAAGTTAAGGATATTACTAAGAAGCAAATAATTTCATTTGTCAAAATCAATTTAACAGAAAATGAATGCTATTTTTTGGTTGGGGAAGAGGGGGCAGCAGGGGTGACTGGGTGAGGGTACAAAACATCGATTATGATTGTCATTGATCATTGATGTTGATTATAAATATTGAATATTGATGGAAAATTAAAAATGAAAAAAAAAATAAAATGGTGGAGGGGGGGGGGATGACTTGGTGGAGGAGTGAGGTGGGGGAACAGTACAACTTTGCATGTTGATAAATATTCATGGAAGGTTTGAAAATAATAATAATAAAAAGGAAAGATTTTTTTTTTTTTTTGGGGGGGGGGGGGGGGGGGGGGGGGGGGGGGGGGTGTGATGAAGGCAAGGTGGTGACCAGGTGTGGGTACACAAATGTTTATACTAAATGTTCATGGAAAAGAATGAAAGAAGTTTTATGAAATTCTACCAATTGGTTGGCTTATTATGTACAAATCTGTAGATTTTCAAACAATTAAAGGGCAATAACTCTAAGGAAAATTGACCAATTGAAAAAAAAAATGACAGACATCATCGAAGTATGTTGGTTCATATTATCTAAGTTCATGAAATTCCACCACCTTGTTACTGAGAAATGGCTGCAGATGTGGATTTTTCATTTAATCAAGGGCAATAACTCTAAGGGAAATTGACCAATCCTAAAAAGACCTTGATGGGCATCATCGCAGTATGTTGATTCATGTTTATTTCAAGTTTCATGAAATTCTACCAGCTAGTTACTGAAAATGGCTGCAGATTTTTGGATTTTTCATTAATCAAGGCAATAACTCTAGGAAATTGACCAATCCAAAAAAACCGACGGCATCATCGCAGTATGCTGATTCATGTTTATTTCAAGTTTCATGAATTCTACCAGCTAGTTACTGAGAAATGGCTGCAGACGGACGCACGCACGCACACATGGACGGACAACGCCATTTCAATACCCCCCTCCTGATTTCATCGGCGGGGGATAATTATAGTAATGAAGTTATGGACAGGACAATCTATAAACCTCTTATCCCAAAGAGCGGCTGTAACCTTTAAGCTATGGACTTTAGCCGTCATTTATGTCATTAACTTTTATGCCAGATTATTTGGATGATGAGGGATATGAACTGGACACAAAACCTTGAACAGACAGGTGGAAGCAAAGCCAGACAATCACTGTAATAACTATACAGCATTCTTCATGGTAATATCACCAGGAGAAGCAACTTTTTTTTAAGGTTTTAACTGTTACCCAACAGACCCTAGAATTAAGGCCTGACCCTAATAGGTTTTTCATCTTGGAAAATAATTTTTTGAAAAAAAAAAAAAAAAATGACACATTTTATAAAATTCAAAAGACCATAACTCCTAAACCAGGTAAGTTACACATATGTCCTGAAAATACAGCAAGTGCTCTTTGTAGTGATACCTTTTTGTACGTTTGGGACAGATCGGAGGAGTCATCCTGAAATTGCACAATACACAATTACATAAAACATTCTGTACATTTTCAAAGGGCCCTAACTCCAGATAATATGCTCAAGTTCACTTTATAGTGATACATTTCTGCATGTTTAGGCCAAATTCGATGTCTAGACAAAGAAGGACAAGAAGATAATTCAATGTTCACTCCTATCCAACGTTATTCAGACAGAAGTAAAATTTCCTATAAAAATTTTTTTTTGGGTCAAGCACATTTAAAATGTGAGACAAACTACTGTGGGGTCAGTACTTTGGGGATAAATGCAGCATCTACTAAGACTTTGTAAAACATAGTACATCTAGAAGTACCTTCAATAAAAAGACTCAAGATATATGATCATAATTATACCTTCCCATATCCACACACTCTTGTCTCTACTGCAGGTTGCTAGGAGACTTCCTGTACATGCCCAGGAAACAGCCTTGACCTCATTTTCATGACCTTCCAAGGTTGCTATACACTCAAATTCGCCTTCTTTACGGCTCCATATACACACAGTTGCATCAAAGCTTGAACTTGCAAGGTAGTTGCCACAAGGTGACCATGACACATACCTTAAATATAAAGTAAGATATATTCAACCAGTTTTTTTGAAAAAATATGCCTGTTATTGTTAAGATACTGTGGCTATTTCGTATTGAGGTAAACACTACTGTCAGTATTGTACACTAACCCTTTGTTAATTTCTAACTTTTCTTACTAAAGGTTCCAGACTTTCAGAATGTATTCAGTTTTGACGTTGCTTTACTTGTGCAAATTATACTAAGAATAGCAAGTAAAACTTTATTTACCACTAAGTTACATCCATGACTGAAGCAAATGAAATTTAGAATTACCAAGAGCTGTCCGTAAGACAGCATGCTCAACTTTTCTCAGTGCTTGACTCTGAATTAGAGCTTTGCCAGTAAAAACTTTATAAAACTTTAACCAAATAATTCTAAGTTAAAAAGGGGCATAACTCTGTCAAAATTCAAATCAGAGTTATGGGAATTGTTTCTCCTGGTGTAGACTTTGATAGTAAATAACTATTTTAAGTTTCAAGTCAAAAGCTCTGACAGTAATAGAGATATTTGACTTCATCAAAAACTTTAACAAACAAGAGCTGTCTCCATAGGATGACACATGCCCCTGATGGCACTTTGAATGAATAGTTATGGCCAATGTTAGAGTTTAGGACCTTTGACCTACGGACATGGGTCTTGCGCGCGACACGTCGTCTTACTGTGGTACACATCCATGCCCAATATTTTTAAAATCCAAGCATGAATGACAAAGATATGGACCGGACACGCCCATCAATGCACTATGTTGAAATATGACCTTTAACATCTATGTGTGACCTTGACCTTTGAGCTACGGACCTGGGTCTTGCGCACGACACGTCGTCTTACTGTGGTACACATTTATGCCAAGTTATTTGAAAATCCATCCATGGATGACAAAGATATGGACCGGACACGAATGCACTATCATGAAAAATGACCTTTAACGTCTAAGTGTGACCTTGACCTTTGACTACGGACCTGGGTCTTGCACGCGACACGTCGTTCTTACTGTGGTACCAATTCATGCCAAGTTATTTGAAAATCCATCCATGATGAACAAAGATATGGACCGGACATCGCCCAACTATCATGAAAAATGACTTTAAGTCTAAGTGTGACTTGACCTTTGAGCTACGGACCTGGGTCTTTCGCGCGACACGTCGTCTTACTGTGGTACACATTCATGCCAAGTTATTTGAAAATCCATCCATCGATGACAAAGATATGGACCGGACACGAAAATTGCGGACAGACTGACAGGCCTGACAGACTGACAGACTGACAGACGGTTCAAAAACTATATGCCTCCCTTCGGGGGCATAAAAAAATCTAAGTTAAAAAAGGGCATAACTCTGTCAAAATTCAATCAGAGTTATGGGGATTGTTTCTCCTGGTGTAGACTTTGATAGTAAATAAATACCGGGTATTTTAAGTTTCAAGTTCATAGCTTTGATAGTAACAGAGATATTTGACCTTATCAAAACCTTTAACCAATGGCGGCCGGGGCGAGTGCAATAGCTCTACTTTTTCTTTGAATCAATCTACATAGACAGTTACTTCCCTTTGAAAACTGCTCTTTAAATGTGTTCACATTGTTAGAATTTAAACAAATCAGCTCATCATGGGTGTATGTCTACTGTTATACTGCTTGGGTGCATTCTATGCTCTTAAAGATCTTTTCACAGAATTTATTATCTGTCACAACAGAGGTCTTTAAGTGATGCGTGCTGGCTGTAAAAAGTTTCGTCATACTTGAACTCAGTGTTGTCATATTTTCTGACCCTTTGGGATCATGGCGAACATTCATTTCTACTGTAATATAATTTTGCTGAAGCTGGTGCTAGAGAGAGTGAGAGGTATTGCACATTACGTCTCATGAAAAAACTCGATCAAACCAAATCTGCTATTGAATTGCTTGGTTGCATTCTATGATTCCAAAGGATCTTTTCACTGAATTTATTATTTACTCTAAGGAATGTTCAGATGTGACACCAATTGGTTTATTGGTTGAATATATTAACTAGAGCTATCACTAAAGGTGATTAATGTACCCCCCGCATGCACTGACACAGTACATTGCAATTTGACACACACAAGATTGCATAATTATGTGGACTGTATGTATAAGAACGTAACATGCACCATGCACAACTAGGGTTGGTACTGATCACTTGTGTAAAGTTTCATTAAATTGTGTGCAAGGGTTCGGAAGGCGCGCACAAGATTGCATATGCAGACTGTATGTACATAGTATGTTAACAAGAAACAAAGTCCCATAACTCTGCAATTTTTGATGTTGAAAGAACCTAACATGCTCCATGCACAACTACTGTTGTTACTGATCACTTGTGTGAAGTTTCATTAAATTGTGTCAAGGGGATGAGGAGAGATGGTGCGCACAAGATTGTGTCTATGTATATAGTAAAGTAACAAAAAACAAAGTCCCGTAACTCTGCAGTTTTTTTTTCTGAAAGAACCTAATAAGCCCCATGCACACCTACTGTTGTTACTGATCACTTGTGTGAAGTTTCATTAAATTGAGTCAAGGGGATGAGGAAAGATGGTGCGCACAAGATTGTGTCTATGTACATAGTATAGTAACAAAAAACAAAGTCCCGTAACTCTGCAGTTTTTTTTCTGAAAGAACCTAACATACCCCATGCACAACTACTGTTGTTACTGATCACTTGTGTGAAGTTTCATTAAATTGTGTCAAGGGGATGAGAGAGATGGGGACAGATGTGTCTATGTATTAGTAAGTAACAAGAAACAAAGTCCGTAACTCGCATTTTTTTTCTGAAGACTAACATGCCATGACAACTACTTTGCTACTGATCACTTTTGAGTTTCATTAAATTGTGTCAAGGGATAGGAGAGATGGCACACAAGATTCTACGACAACGGGCAACCTGAAACCAGTATACCCCCACTTACAACTTTGTTGTCGGGGGGTACAATTATACTACAAACAAAACAGTATAAACCACATTTCTATCTCTAAAAAAATCATGCAGATATAATGATATTGTATTTCTTTCATCTACCTACCTTATAGTTCTCTGATGACCTTCAGTCAATATAGACTTGTTGACCCATTTATCACCTTCCTGTCCCCAGATTCTGATTGTCTTGTCTCCACCACAAGAAGCCAGAAGTGTACCTGACGGGTTCCAGGAAACACACCATACTTGGTCATCATGTCCCTCTAATGTTTGCAAGTTTGTCAGGGTGCCCATCTCGTCTTTCTATCAGTAAAAATAAGAGTAGTTTTTCCTCATTTTGTAAAAATAAAAAAATGACAATGATGTATCTGGGAATTAAATTTGTTTTTTTATAGGACCACTGCAAAAAAAAGCCATTCATTGTCATAAATTTGAATTTAAAGTGGCATCATTGGCTTTTATTAACATAACTGTAATATTTTTAGTTTTCCCCAATTAACATGATTAAGATAGTTTTATTGTCCAACATCAGGAAACTTGGAAAACATGAAAGAACATTATGGTTAGATTATCTCTCATGTAATTAGATATTCGATCCTATTTTTATTCTGGTATAATAATATATAAACTACTTACATAACAAGAGGGCCAAGATGGCCCTAGGTCGCTCACCTGAGAAACACATCATAACAGTGTAAACATGTTTCTGAGATGACCCATATTTGAACTTGGCCTAGATTTCCTCAAGGCAGTCATTCTGACTAAAATTTATGAATATCCAGTGTAAAATGCATCCCCTATTGCCTACACAAGGTTTTTCTTTAATTTGACCGGGTGACCTAGTTTTTGACCCTAATGACCCATATTCAAACCCAACCTTGATTTCATCCAAACAAATACTCTGATCAAATTTCATGAAGATCCAGTGTAAAATGCAGCCCCTACTGCATACACTAAGTTTTTCTTTGATTTGACCTAGTGACCTAGTTTTTGACCCAAGATGACCCATATTCGAACTTGACCTAAATTTCATCAAGGCAATCATTCTGACCAAAATTCATGAAGATCAATTGAAAAATACAGCCTCTATGGCATACACAAAGTTTTTCTTAGATTTGACCCATTTTCGAACTTGGCCTAGATTTCATCAAGGTAATCATTCTGACTAAAATTCATGAAGATCAATTGAAAAATACAGCCTCTATCGCATACACAAGGTTTTGCTTTGATCTGACCTAGTGACCTAGATTTTGACCCCAGATGACCAATCTTCGAACCTGTCCTAGATTTCATCAAGGTAATCATTCTGACCAAAATTCATGAAGATCAATTAAAAATACAGCCTCTATTGCATACACAAGGTTTTTCTTTGATTTGACCTAGTGACCTAGTTTTTGACCCCAGATGACCCATTTACGAACTTGGCATAGATTTCATCAAGGTTATCATTCTGACAAAATTTCATGAAGATCAGTTGAAAAATACAGCCTCTATCGCATACACAAGCTAAATGTTGACAGACAGACGCCAGACATCGAGCTATCAGAAAAACTCACCAGAGCATCTTTTGATATATCATTGCTCCACAGGTGCCCGTCCTGTCTTGGTGCCCATATGGGTGCCCCCCGCCCCCTCAAAAAGTTAAAAACCACTGTTTTGATCCTAAAACGAAAAAAAAAAAAATCGAAAAAAAAATTGTTTCTTACCGTATTTTCCCGAATTAAGGCCCCCCCTCTAATTAACGCCCCCCACCCGTTTTGGAGGGGAAAAAAAGTCAACAAGAACGAAAAAAAATCACCTACCTCATTTTTATAAGTCCACATAATAAGTAATTTACAGTAAGTATCCAATGTATTAAGAATTAAACACACTATTAAACAGTACATGTAACGTAAATCCAAAACGTTTATACTAAGTACGGTACGTATCCAATCATCAAATAGAAAAATAAACGGTAAATCCATTTTTGATTTGTTTTTGCACCACCCGCGCACAAGCTTCCTGTCGACTTTAAACAAATTTGCGGCAAAGTGTTAACCTTTTCTTCGGCAGTTCTAATAACTTTTAATTTAAAAGCCGGCACATAAACAGCGTGTCAAACCACTGACATTGTGTATTGCAGTACCCGCATGTACTAAGGAAAATTATCGGAGTACACAGCTGTTTGGTATGATGACGTAATTGTAATGTCCGAGCGTGTCACGGAATCATGAGGTACCGTATTTAAATGCATAATTTTAAGAAACACTTGCATAAAATTATGCCAAATAATAAGTTTTGGGAATTAAACAACACAGAAACACTTTACAGTTGGTTTGAAAACGATGTTTTAAGTTTTGTAAAAATTTAATTTTATTTTTTACCTCAAATGACGCCCCCCCTCTTTTATATTATACTCTTCCATATAAGAGTATCTCAAAGAAGTATAAAATACACAGAATGGCAACTGGCTGTAATCTCGCGTGATCTTGTGTCAGAGCGTGAATCGGCGTCATCTTAGTAAAAACATCGGCGAGCATGGAGTTACAATTTGTACCTTTAAAAGCTACAGTTAAAATACATGTTAGCTTCTAAAACAACATTAGTTTAATGTGAAATAGTCTTAAGACACAAAGTACACACAGCTCTTTGAGTATCTATAGGAAAAAAAAATGTTTTTTTTTGTTTCAGGCTTAAAACAGTGTTTTTATTTATTTATTTTTTTAGGGGGGGGGGCACCCCAGATATGGGCACCAAGACTGGACCAGCACCTGTGCATTGCTCCAGTCCGAGGTAACTAAATTTTACCTTTATTTTAACCAGTTTTTCTGACATATTTACATTAAATAAAACATGTCCTTTAAAACTTTAAAATCGGGACCATCTATTATTACATGAATCAGTCAAAGATAAAACACAAATTGTCTTACTCACCCTGTCAGAATCTCATGCATGTGCTGAATGTCATAAACAGGAAATGGTATTAAAATGAAACTGAAAGTAGGGAACTACTTTTGAGTAATAATTAAAGATAAGTAGACGTAAGTAATTAAATATTTTTGATCTATTTCAAATGACCTCAATATTTGAATATTACGAATGGAAGGTAGATTAACTAGTAATATTGTGCTATTTTTGCTGATTTGTATGGATAATTGAGAAAGATTTTCAGACTATTTCTTTAAGTAATAATTCATTATTGGGGTGTTGGTAGGCACTTCCGGTGAAATTTTGATCCAAATTAGGAAAACAAAAAATATTTCGACCTTTAATTTTTTGACTTCTGAACATGTCGAAGTTGAAAAAGTATGTTGAGGAAAGTAAAAATACAAAAAATCCGGAACTTGAAATAATCGACAGGGGAGTGAATAACCTCACAGATGCCCCGGGATTATGTGAGTAATTTGTGGGTGGAGCAATAACATTACTGAGTTTACTCGGATAAAATTTGGGACTTATTAGTACTTGTATGTGAAACACTATTACACTATTTATTTAGGTTGACTTTAGAGAGAAATATTGTACAAGTGAAGAGGTCTCATTACGTTGTTGCTCATTCAGAATATCAATTACAATTTTTAATTGAATGAGTTCAAGGATCGATCTGTAGCTTGATACTTATGTGACAGCTATGGTCAAACAAGCAGTGTCACCCAAATGCTTAAAGATCTCAACTGGCAATCCCTTGAACAATGCCGCATCAAAAATTCCCTTGTTATATCAGGGGTCGAATTTAACGGTCGCTAACTAAGTAACTTAGTTACTTACGAAATTCAAGTAAGAATAAAAAAAATGAATAAAAAATGCGAGTAGGAAATCATGGCACTCGAATATTTTCAAGATCGCATTCGAAAGTCGACAATTTCGCTCAAATTGTCCTTTGCTCTTTAAAAACTTATTTGGGGTTGTTATTTTACTGATAATCACGTGACCGCTTGTAGACTCTTAATTGTAGCTTTATACAAATGTAATCAATCGGACATCTAAGTAAGCGTCTAGACGATACTTGTTTTCGTTTTGGTCGGTGATTCGCAACTGCGAAAATGCAGAGGAAAATTACAAGTTTCTTCGGAAAAAAAGGCCCGCGGAGACCTAAAATGCTAGCAACACCACAGGCAGTGACCTGAAAGAACTTAAAACTTCCAAGTCCAGCCAAAAGTTCAAAGAATCATCAAGTACTTTTCGTACTTCCGAAACCAGTCAAAGCAAAGTCCTGTCCTGTTCGAACCATGAAAAAGTGGGAAACAGAGCTGAACATTAAACTTTTATATGAAACCAAAAAACAACAAAACAACTTAATAAATTTAGCACATAAAACAGCCTTTAAATAATTGCTAGTGGAACCCACCATTTTGCTAGTGGAAAAATATTGCTAGTGGGGAAAAAAAGTTAAATTCGATCCCTGTATATGATTTAAAATAAAGTACTGTCTTTTATTGATTTCCATATCTTCATTTCCAGCCAGTTTCGACAGCTCTTTTTCAAAAAGGGTATAACTTAAGTCTTTTAACTGCCCATCATCATTCAAGGGTATATTTTCAAAAACTGTCTTATATTTTGATAGGACGTCACATTGTATCCAAGTGAGGACTTCTTTGAATCACAATTTAGCCACACTATATGAAAACAACAAAACTCCTTACAAGTTTATGTTCCTAAAAATAAACAGAGTCTGGCAGTAAAAGCTCTATTGGGCTTTGAAGCCTGATAGGGCAGTTTGTTCTGTTTAAAATGGACAAAACTATACCAGCACACATATAATATGCAAGTGGGAAGCATATAATTCGAACTAGGTCACATTGATCATTGTCACAACTAAACAAAAAACACCTGTTAATCAGTGTATGGACCCAAATCAATTTTTAATACTCTTAATTATGTTTTAAATACATCCAAAAAAAAATCTTCATAATTATACTTTTCCCTAATTTTTCAGGGATTGTTGAATGCAGATAATGTAATTAAGTTTACATAGTTGAACACCTTGCTTTGAAAATGTATTCTTGAGATCATGTTTTAATTGTTGATTATTCCTCTATGAATGAAAAGAATAACTGATTTCCATTGTTTTCTCAAATAGTTTTCTCTCATTTTATTGCAGTTGAACTATCACACCTGACAAGGTTGACTTTGACACACAATAAACTAACCAGTAAGTATGACTGAAGTAACAGGGTCAGCTGGAATTCTTGATTTTGTTTTTCAAATTTGTACTTTCTGTCTTTTTCCCTTGGTTTTCAATTAAAATTTTAATATGAAAAAAAAATCATAAAATATATTTTTATTAAAACATGGCAGTATGATGTCAGATTATCATTATCTGGCACTTGCATGAAATTATTCTGCAGGTGTAAAACCTCTTCATCATGTTTAAATATATATAAACATGGTTCTGCTTTAAACTGTTCTTTAACTGATTTATATAAATTTTTGGCAGTCCTAACCAAGAACTAACTGGCATGCTGTTGATTAAATCTAATTAATGTATGTTTGTAGGTCTGCCAGCAGCCATTACCAGTCTGTATGATCTGGAAGTATTGAACTGTTTTAACAATCATATAAAGGTATTTATATTGCAATTACTGATGTTCTAACTTTTATAGTAATACAGATGACTTTAACAATTTACTTCATAGAATAGATCGAGTTATAATTGTACTGGCACATTTGTTACCATCTGCACAAGTGCCGGCATCCTGATTTGGTTTAAGTTTTGTATTCAAGCTGGTATTTCAACTGGTATCTACCAGTTGGAATGAATAGAAACTTCAGTGGATTTGGAAGATTAATCAAACTTTAAGTAACTTTCTCTGTTTAAGAAAAATTAGATCATTACCAGTAATATGTATACAATGTGTTGAGTATTTACAAATCAAATACAAAGCATGATATGGTACAAGAAAGTTTGTAAAAATGTCGATTCGTAATATAGTTGTCATACCAGTTGTATCTGTATAATAAAAGCACTGTTTGGATCTTTCTGGCTGTCTGCTGGATATGACCTTTAATAGTGTATTATATGATTCTGTCATTCCAGGAGTTGCCTCAAGCAATAAGTCAAATGGTGAAATTGAAGATACTGAATCTTGGGTAAGTGTTTTGTGTAAGCGTTATATTTTTAGGTTAAGACATGATGTAATTTTTCTAGGTCTTATTTCTGTTATCTTGAGCTGCTTTTTATTGATTTAAGTCTTTGTACTGTAGATTAGATATTTTTTCATGCTGCTTTAATATCATGTTTCGACAGACAGCAGACATTTTCGCTTTGTTAAAAATCCATGCTTCCTGGTTGTTTATTATTGAGTTTATAATTCTTAATATTCATGAGCATTTTGAATTTGTGCATCACTTTCTTCACGAAAAGTAGCCAAAATAAAACCATTGCAGATATCCCTTGGTTTACAGTATTTTAAGTTTTGTTTATTCTGTTGAAAGCTCAAAAAACTAGATTTATAATTGTAACTGCAGTAATAAACATTATATAAGCACTTTCTGTACCAGGATATTCAAAGGTGAAATTTAACAAATGTCAGTCTAACTGCCGTTGCTGTCTGGGTTGTTCTAAGTTTTTGAGATGTGAAAAATTTAGAGAGAAAAAAATGGTTTTGAAGTGTTAACATATATTAGGTAAGGGGCCACTATTTTTGAATATTTAAGGTCACTGACTGAATTGCTGCTGGGGGTTTGAAACCCATATGGAAGGTAGAATTCTTTCCTGTGAGGCAGGCTTTAGGAAGTCACAGTAAGCCCTAGATTATGTTGGTGTGACTTCAAATGGCAACAAATAATTCAATGATCACATTTAAGAACTCTTGGCACACCTGTTTTTGAAGTACAATGTAACAATTTCAAATTGTAGCAAGATAGTTGATCAGAAAATCTTAAGCAGACATTTATTTGCAGGTATGCAGATTAACAACACATACAAATTTAAATCTACATGTAACCCTCTTTTGTATTTAAAACAGGATGAACAAATTGAATTCATTACCACGAGGGTTTGGAGCGTTCCCTGTTCTTGAAGTGTTAGATGTGACATACAACAATCTCAATGAGAACAGCCTGCCAGCTAACTTCTTCCATCTTGGTTGGTATTTCTTTTTCATTTTGTCCACAATGTAATATAATGTAAGAAGCACTGTTGGAAATTATGCTCTGTCCAACTTTTAAAAGTTATATCTTCAAGGTTGAGGTAAGTCATGTTTTATTGGATAGGTCATATCTTTTCATGTTTAAGGGTAACAGTTTTTCGTATAAATCACATAAGTCACCTAAGACAGTGTGTTGCAACATATACTCAAGGTCATGGTCAGGTGAGCCAGGCCCTCTTGTTTATATTTCAGACAGTTTTACAGTTTGAGGCTAATTAATTTAGTATTTCAGAGGTCAGTAGCACATCTATTTTTAGCTCACATGTCACAAAGTGACAGTGTGAGCTTTTGTGATCGTGCAGCGTCCGTCGTCCGTCCGTGCGTCCGTGCGTAAACTTTTGCTTGTGACCTCTCTAGAGGTCACATTTTTCATGGGATCTTTATGAAAGTTGGTCAGAATGTTCATCTTGATGATATCTAGGTCAAGTTCGAAACTGGGTCACGTGCGGTCAAAAACTAGGTCAGTAGGTCTAAAAATAGAAAAACCTTGTGACATCTCTAGAGGCCATATTTTTCATGAGATCTTCATGAAAATTGGTCAGAATGTTCATCTTGATGATATCTAGGTCAAGTTCGAAACTGGGTCACGTGCCTTCAAAAACTAGGTCAGTAGGTCAAACAATAGAAAAACCTTGTGACCTCTCTAGAGGCCATATTTTTCATGGGATCTGGATGAAAGTTGGTCTGAATATTCATCTTGATGATATCTAGGTCAAGTTCGAAACTGGGTCAGCTGCGGGCAAAAACTAGGTCATTAGGTCTAAAAATAGAAAAACCTTGTGACCTCTGTAGAGGTCATACTTTTGAATGGATCTTCATGAAAATTGGTCAGAATGTTCACCTTGATGATATCTAGGTCAAGTTTGAAACTGGGTCACGTTCCATCAATAACTAGGTCAGTAGGTCAAATAATAAAAAAACCTTGTGACCTCTCTAGAAGCCATATTTTTCATGGGATCTTTATGAAAGTTGGTCAGAATGTTCATCTTGATGATATCTAGGTCAAGTTCGAAACTGGGTCATGTGCGGTCAAAAACTAGGTCAGTAGGTCTAAAAATAGAAAAACCTTGTGACCTCTCTAGAGGCCATATTTTTCACATGATCTTCATGAAATTTGGTCAGAATGTTCATCTTGATGATGTCTAGGTCAAGTTCGAAACTGGGTCACGTGCCTTCAAAAACTAGGTCAGTAGGTCAAATAATAGAAAAAACCTTGTGACCTCTCTAGAGGCCATACTTTTGAATGGATCTTCATGAAAATTGGTCAGAATGTTCATCTTGATGATGTCTAGGTGAGGTTCGAAACTGGGTCACGTGCCGTCAATAACTAGGTCAGTAGGTCAAATAATGAAAAAACATTGTGACCTCTCTAGACGCCATATTTTTTATGGGATCTGTATGAAAGTTGGTCTGAATGTTCATCTTGATTATATCTAGATCAGTTTCGAAACTAGGTCAGCTGCGGTCAAAAACTAGGTCATTAGGTCTAAAAATAGAAAAACCTTGTGACCTCTCTAGAGGCCATACTTTTGAGTGGATCTTCATGAAAATTGGTCAGAATGTTCATCTTGATGATATCTAGGTCAGTTTTGAAACTGGGTCACGTGCCATCAATAACTAGGTCAGTAGGTCAAATAATGAAAAAACCT
The DNA here is from genome assembly GCF_021730395.1 of Mercenaria mercenaria. Lineage (NCBI taxonomy): Eukaryota > Metazoa > Mollusca > Bivalvia > Venerida > Veneridae > Mercenaria > Mercenaria mercenaria. The sequence goes on from NC_069370.1 coordinate 49,282,754, forward strand.
TGTGACCTCTCTAGAGGCCATATTTTTCATGGGGTCTGTATGAAAGTTGGTCTGAATGTTCATCTTGATGATATCTAGGTCAGATTCAAAACTGGGTCACATGAGCTCAAAAAGTAGGTCACTATGTCAAATAATAGAAGAAAAACGACGTCATACTCAGTTCAAAACTGGTTATGTTGGGACAGGTGAGCGATTCAGGACCATCATGGTCCTCTTGTTCAATAAACAGGTTGGAAATATTTTCTCAAGAAGCATGTAACAAATTCAAAGAACTATTTCCAAACTTAAAAAAAACAACCTCCAGACTATTATTTAGCAAAAACAGGTTCTGATTAATGCCATTGTGGTAAAGAATATTTTTTGTAAGTTATAAAGTGCTGACTAGCTGCTTCTCCATTGAATTAATAATATAGACTGATAAAAGTTTTAATAAATCTTTCCAGTTGACCTTTAAAGTGTTGATAATTTTTTCCAGTGGTCCTTTCAGTAAACGTAAATGATGCCTATTTGCAGTGAAGTATGTCTGTGATAAATTTCATTATAAGTCAGTGATATTGTCACATCTGACTTTAAATAAGCGAATGCTTATATATGTGAGCTTTTACTTTCTTTTGAATGTAACTTGAGAATAGAACTTGATTTACAGGCTATAAATTTTGCTTTGCACAGATTCTTTGAGGGCTCTCTATCTTGGAGACAATGACTTCGAGACAATACCTCCAGAAATTGGAAAACTGAAAAATCTGCAAATTGTGAGTGAACATTAAACTTGATTTATTAGGTTGTGAAAAAGCCACAAAGCATTGTTCAAGACAAAATTATTTTTCACCTTTCCCAGAAAATATAGGCATTAAATGCCACAATTTTCTAGAAACTGAAAGTTGGATTAGACCTAATTTATCAAATGCTTGAAGGTCATAATTATAATGAGATAAATTTCAGTCGCAGCTACCTTGCAGACAATTATCTATCATTGCTTACTGGTTAGGGATTTGCTTGATTTTTAACCAAGTTATCATCACTCAGCATGATTTTATTTTAATCAGATGCCTCCGAGACCACCATTTAATTCTGTCCATGTATATATGAATAGTTATTTTCACAGTTTATATTATTTCAGCTTGTGTTGAGAGAAAATGACCTGGTAGCCTTGCCAAAGGAAATTGGTGAATTGATAAGGTTGAGAGAGCTTCATATACAAGGAAACAGATTGACCGTTTTACCACCAGAAATAGGTAAACATGTGCTGTCTCATGTACAAGGGCAAATGTCTTAGTCCTGTTTGAACATTGGGTGGGTTGGGGTAGGATTATTAGGGTTGGTTTGAGCTGTAAATGCTGACTGAAACATAAATTTTCACTAGCTAGTGTAGTAAATATTTGTGTGGTTAAATCAAGTGTTAAAAGACAATCATAGTTACTTGGTTATCGACTCAGCCTTCTATTGGACGTTGATTGATATTTATATATTTGTATTTGGTTATTGTGCCGTCTTGTTGAAAGGATAGTTTTTGTGACATGTATGTATTATTTTCAGGTAATCTAGATCTTGTAGGCTCACGACAAGTGTTTCGAGGGGAAAACAATCCCTGGGTTACCCCAATAGCTGACCAGTACCAAGTGGGTGTGACACATGTGTTTGACTATATAAGATCTGAAACATACAAATTGTAAGTGAAAAAGGAAGTCTTTAGAGAAAATATCTTTGAGCCGCGCCATGAGAAAACCAACATAGTGGGTGTGCGACCAGCATGGATCCAGACCAGCCTGCGCATCCGCGCAGTCTGGTCAGGATCCATGCTGTTTGCTTTTAAAGCCTACTGCAATTAGAGAAGCCATTAGCGAACAGCATGGATCCTGACCAGACTGCGCGGATGCGCAGGCTGGTCTGGATCCATGCTGGTCGCAAACCCACTATGTTGATTTTATCATGGCACGGCTCTTTTGAATATTATTTTCTTTTCAGTAATACTGGTAAAATGTTAGAATAAAATAAAAAACATTTTTGAAGTGCTGGTCTAATTCCGTGACTTATATGAATAATATACTACACAGGGCTTTAATTGCAATTTTATGCGATTTTATTTTCACTATATACTATGCAAAAACTAGTATTATGTACATGTTTGTTGTCATTTATAATTAGGTACATGTATGTTACTTTAATATACATTATGAAATCCTGATTAAAGGGGAGCGGTGGTCTAGTGGATAAGGTGTCGGCCACTCATTCCAGGGGTCGTGGGTTTGAGCCCCACTGGGGTCACGACCATGACTTCTCATATGACACCAGTACTGTTTTCCCAGGAAGCGGACTCAAGAGTGGTTACAATAAGCTTGAAGCTTTCATCACAATCGAGCTAAAACAAATTAGTATAAACTAAACCCTGATTTATCAAGGCTCTCAGTATTTGAACACTTTGTGTATGTATGAACAAAAAGCTCTTAAACATATCAGCTGTTATAGGGTGAGACTGAGAAGATTTTGCATATTGCGATTTTTGAAGTTTGTCATATGAGCTGTTGGTGAAGTGTTTTGAAACAAATTTTAAGTATACAAATTAAAGCAAAGTGCTAATATTTTGAAAGGGTCTTGACGAAAATGAAGGCTAAAAGTAGTACATGCATTGTGTGCAATTCAAATTAAATTCATTTGCAAAATTTGATTCATGATATCTGCTTGTGGCAACATCATTTTCAGAACTTCAGCAATGTAAAAGAGTAATGCAATTTAATGCACTTGATGAGAAATAGATTTCTGCAAAATATTTTTTTGTTTAACAAAAATGCTCAAGTTTAGCTCAGTTCTGAACCAGCCCAGGGTGGGGGGAAAAAGCAGTTTCACAGCCTTTTTCATTAATGTTCTTTCCAAAAACTTTGCATTAGTGTGTTGTCTTACACAAAATTTAATGGTCTTGTTAAAAAATGAGACTGCTTACAGATACTTTCCTAGATAGTTTACAAAATCTTTCAAAAAGTTTTCATTAGAAATCAGGTGAGCAACAAAGCTCCAGTGTTTATCTTTTATATTTTTATATTTCAAGTTTCATTTGATTTATTACAGTTTGTATGGCCGTCATTTAGCTGCTGATGCTGCACCGCCACCAAAAACTGCAGACAAGTCAAAGAAGCTTAGCCGTCTTGGATAAACCTCAAATTCTACATGCTGTTAGTACTGTGCCAAGATCATTTGTTTAACTGCATTGTATACTACTGTATAATCACATTTATCATATTGTACAACAATAACACTTTGCATATAAGGGCCAGAAAACAGAATTTTGCTTAAGTTTGTGTATGCATAAATTCTACATGTACCTTTTCTCTTTGACATTTAAAGAACTCAGTCAGGTTTCATGTCATTATTACATTTTGAGATTACTCTGCATTTTTCCCATTTACACGTAGGCAGTGCCTAAATACAAGGGACATCTTTAATTTCTTATTAAATTAGATTTGTGTTAATAAAAAGTTGAATATTGCTTTCTATTAGTATAAGATAAAACTTAAACACCTGAAGGGCACATACATTTCAAATTGTATTTTTTTAGTAATAAACAGAGACAAGTTAAAAATGTCACTGTAATCAGCTTTGTTTTACGTATTATAATTGCTTTCATATTTAAAGTACAATTTACAGTAATTTCCTCTTGGTAGTAAAGGTTATATCAGTATTATTTAACCGTATATCACTGTTTCTGCCTTAGGAAAGTTTTTCCTTGTAAACATTTGGACTTCACAGCTGAATAGTTAAGATGACTTACATAGATGGCTGACTTCAAATCACTTGCCCCTTACTGTTGTAAGTTTGAAACTTTGTAGTAGAATTCATTTGTACATTTGTATTAGGAAACAGTTCTGATCGTTTTGCTGAAAAGTGATGGATTTACCCAGGTGCCTTCTTATGTCTGAAAAATCACACTCCATGTCCAGGTTGGCGTTTTGGGTACAGCTAGATTCCGCCATAAAAGCCTTTCATTGGATTTAAAATTTTAGGACAGGACATTTCTGAGAAGAGCTAGTATTAGCTACCAGGTCATGTTATTGTGTGTTTTATTCAAATTTTACAACAGAATATTGCCATTAATTTTATTGTGTTAAATTCAAATTTTAGGAAGGGATACAGGGCTTGTTAACCTGTCTGCTGTATATTTCCATTACAGTTTCTTTTTGTTGCGGGCCTACTTTGCAATGTATGATTCTCTAGCGGGTATTGGGGTGCTCTGTTCTTCCAGAAAATCTGCTCCAACCTTTTGTTTTTCATCGTTGTATAACAGGGGCTTATATTCAACCACTTCAAAATTGAAAACAAGGTTATGTTATTTTCCAGAAAGCCAGTTAATATTTTCCAAAACCTTCAAGCTTCATTTACAGTTTAACATTTCCAGCCAAAAAGATTTCTAGTATTGTTCTTTTTTTATCAAGTTACTAGATGAGCAACACATAGTAGTACAAGTTACATATACCAATGTAATCCGTTATGTTCCATTGTCTAGGTTTGTTTTTAGCTCGACTATACGAAGTATAAGGAGAGCTATCCTACTCGACCCGGCGTCGGCGTCTTTCCGCGTCCCCACCTTGGTTAAAGTTTTTTAACACTTTCTCTTTTTTGTACTGTACTACTGTAATTTTATTCTGTAATTACTTGATGGATTTGATTCAAACTTAAAATAGTTATTCCTCATCATCACCCACATCATCTGACCTAAGGGCCATAACTCTGGTACCAGTATTTCATGATTTATCCCCCCTTTTCACTTAGAATCTCAGGTTAAAGTTTTGATGCACTTTCACTCTATCTGTGTTATTACTGAATGGATTTAATTCAAACTTAAAATAGTTGTTCAACATCATCACCCTCATCATATGAAGCAAGGTGCATAACTCTGGCACAATTTTTTCATGAATTATTCCCCTTTTTTACTTAGAATTTCAGATTAAAGTTTTGATGCACTTTCACTCTATCTGTGTTATTACTGAATTGATTTGATTCAAACTTAAAATAGTTGTTCAACATCATCACCCACATCATATGAAGCAAGGTGCATAACTCTGGCACAATTTTTTCATGAATTATTCCCCCTTTTTACTTAGAATTTTAGGTTAAAGTTTTGATGCACTTTCACTCTATCTCTGTTATTACTAAATTGATTTGATTCAAATTTAAGATAGTTGTTCAACATCATCACCCACATCATATGACACAAGGTGCATAACTCTGGCACAATTTTTTTCATGAATTGTTCCCCCTTTTTACTTAGAATTTCAGGTTAAAGTTTTGATGCACTTTTACGCTATCCCTGTTATTACTGAATGGATTTTATTCAAACTTAAAATAATTGTTCAACATCATCACCCACATCATATGACACAAGGTGCATAACTCTGGCACAATTTTTTCATGAATTAAGCCCCCTTTTACTTAGAATTTAAGTTTAATTTTGATGTATTTTCACTATATCTCAGTTATTATGAAATGCATATTTAATTCAAACTTGAAGTAGTTGTTCCACATCATCACCCACATCATATGACACAAGGTGCATAACTTTTGCGCCAATATTTAATGAATTATGCCCCCTTTTTGCTTTACAGAATATACTTATATAGTGTTTTGATACACTTTACCTTTACCTCTCTTATTACTTAATATTTTTGACTCGGGCTATTGTGCAATATCTTCATCCACCATTGGAGTCACTCCAGTGATAGCTCCAGTTTCCTTAGATGTGCCCAGTTTCACTATCCAGCATCGAAATAGTCGAGCGCGCTGTCTCCAGTGACAGCTCTTGTTTTGTTGACAAGTTGAAAAATGCCAAAAAATGGGACATGGCATCAAATCACTTAGTTGGAAATACTAATTAAAATTTGTACATAGTCCATTTTTAGCTCACCTGTCACAAAGTGACAAGGTGAGCTTTTGTGATCGCGCGGCGTCCGGCGTCCGTAGTCCGTCCGTTCGTTCGTGCGTGCGTGCGTGCGTCCGTAAACTTTTGCTTGTGACCACTCTAGAGGTCACATTTTTCATGGGATCTTTATGAATGTTGGTCAGAATGTTCACCTTGATGATATCTAGGTCAAGTTCGAAACTGGGTCACGTGCCATCAAAAACTAGGTCAGTAGGTCTAAAAATAGAAAAACCTTGTGACCTCTCTAGAGGCCATATATTTCACAAGATCTTCATGAAAATTGGTCAGAATGTTCACCTTGATGATATCTAGGTCAGGTTCGAAACTGGGTCATGTGCTGTCAAAAACTAGGTCAGTAGGTCTAAAAATAGAAAAACCTTGTGACCTCTCTAGAGGCCATATATTTCACAAGATCTTCATGAAAATTGGTCAGAATGTTCACCTTGATGATATCTAGGTCAAGTTCGAAAGTGGGTCACATGCTTTCAAAAACTAGGTCAGTAGGTCCAAAAATAGAAAAACCTTGTGACCTCTCTAGAGGCCATACTTTTCAATGGATCTTCATAAAAGTTGGTCAGAATGTTCACCTTGATGATATCTAGGTCAAGTTCGAAACTGGGTCATGTGCACTCAAAAACTAGGTCAGTAGGTCAAATAATAGAAAAACCTTGTGACCTCTCTAGAGGCCATATTTTTCATGGGATCTGTATGAAAGTTGGTCTGAATTTTCATCTTGATTATATCTAGGTCAAGGTCGAAACTGGGTCAACTGCGGTCAAAAACTAGGTCAGTAGGTCTAAAAATAGAAAAACCTTGTGACCTCTCTAGAGGCTATACTTTTCAATGAATGTTCATGAAAATTTGTCAGAATGTTCACCTTGATGATATCTAGGTCAAGTTCGAAACTGGGTCACGTGCCATCAAAAACTAGGTCAGTAGGTCAAATAATAGAAAAACCTTGTGACCTCTCTAGAGGCCATATTTTTCATGGGATCTGGATGAAAGTTGGTTTGAATGTTCATCTTGATGATATCTAGGTCAAGTTCGAAACTGGGTCAACTGCGATCAAAAACTAGGTCAGTAGGTCAAATAATAGAAAAACCATGTGACCTCTCTAGAGGTCATATTTTTCATGGGATCTGTATGAAAGTTGGTCTGAATGTTCATCTTGATGATATCTAGATCAAATTCGAAACTGGGTCAACTGCAGTCAAAAACTAGGTCAGTAGGTCTAAAAATAGAAAAACCTTGTGACATCTCTAGAGGCCATATATTTCAATGGATCTTCATAAAATGTGGTCAGAATGTTCACCTTGATGATATCTAGGTCAAGTTCAAAACTGGGTCATGTGCCTTCAAAAACTAGGTGAGTAGATCAAATAATAAAAAAACCTTGTGACCTCTCTAGAGGCCATATTTTTCATGGGATCTGTATGAAAGTTGGTCTGAATATTCATCTTGATGATATCTAGGTCAAGTTCGAAACTGGGTCAACTGCGGTCAAAAACTAGGTCAGTAGGTCTAAAAATAGAAAAACCTTTTGACCACTTTAGAGGCCATATTTTTCAATAGATCTTCATGAAAATTTTCCTGAATGTCCACCTTGATGATATCTAGATAAAATTTGAATCTGGGTCACGTGTGGTCAAAACTAGGTCAGTAGGTATAAAGATAGAGAAACCTTGTGACCTCTCTAGAGGCCATACTCTTCATGAGATCTTCATGAAAATTGGTGAGAATGTTCACCTTGATAATATCTAGGTCAAGTTCAAAACTGGGTCATGTGCCTTAAAAAACTAGGTCATTAGGTCAATAATAGAAAAACCTTGTGACCTCTCTCTAGAGAAGCCATATTTTTCAATGGATCTTCATGAAAATTGGGTCATGTGGAGAAGGTGAGCGATTCAGGACCATCATGGTCCTCTTGTTTCTACAAAATGACTTTATCCCAGTGTAGTAAGTTATCATGCATGCAATTGAAACACCAAGGACTCTTCCCCAACTGCCCAGTGAAAAGCCCTGGGATGTTATAAAGAAAATTTTATTTAAGCTTCCAATTCATCTTAGTGTATGTTATGTTTCAAACATATGTCAGATGACGTAACCCATAGCTGTTGAACAAAAATTGAATTTTAATACTTAACTGAAGAGTTGTGTCACTAGATTTTTCGTCATCATTGTTGAACATTTTTAATGTCATTAATTTCCTTATTTACACAGATTCCTATGTATCATTTTCCCTTCTATGGTGCTAATTATATATTGTCTGTATGATTTAGAGGAATTTTGTGAATTAGAATCTCTGTCAGATTTATTGTCAAGAAATAACTGCCATACATTACATTATTATTATCATCCATAGTGTGTTAGATTAATGTTTTACATGTGGAAATATTGTATTTACTTCTTCAGGGTCGTCAGTGTCCTAGTGGCTAGATTGAATTTTTTATACATTATCAGATACCTCTGCAGTCACTTATATTGTTGATTTGAAACTCAAGTTTTCTGCATCATTAAGCAAGGTTATAAAGCTGGCAGCTTATCCATTTTAAAAAACAGACTTCCCAAAAAAAATAATTTCTCATTTTATACTTAAGTTACTGGTTAAAAAATGTAAGCTCTTAATTCTGCAACTGATGGGGCAGTTCTCTTGAAAACTTGTACAAATTTTGGGATCGTTGTAACATAATGCAGCCAAAGTAATTAAGAAATATTTTACTGTTTTATATGGCTTGAAAGTATGTGGCTGTGGGGTTTATAGATGTTCGTAAACAATTGGCTAATGAACTATTGAAAACAAAGATCCTAATTCAAGTTTTTGTCATAGTAAAAAAATTTTTTATTGGGTTATGCAGGAAGTTATAGTTTGTTAACTAGTATTCCATCTTGGAATCATGTGCATTTTAGTTAGCTTCAGTCTAGTGGACATAATAATTATTTCTAGATTTTTAGCTAGAACATGTTTAGATTCAACTTATCAAGGATATGTTGCCAGCCAAGTTTGCTACCACAACCCAGCTTATGGTTCTACGAATAGTTTATTAAAACATTTACATTATATGAATATTGTTAATGTGTTTAAGAATATGTAAAGCTTTGCATATTTAGTATGTTTAGTGCATTATATTATGTCCTGTTTATATTTATTAATATTTGATAATAAAACATATATATAAATGTTAATAACTAGTTAGTTCTACATGTACATCAGTTACCTAGAGTTAAGACATTTTTCAGATATTTCTATGGTTTTTAGTGGATTCTGACCTAAGTAACATAAGGTAAGTTTGAAATCTTGTTTTGCATGTTCTATTCTTCAACATGACCTGATGATCTAATTGTAACAAGCTTAACAGTCCATCAAAAGGTTCAGGGTTAGAATCCCAGTCCAGGCACTGGAAATTTCTGAAAGCCCTGGAGTGTCTCCTGCCAGTCACGTTGAATAACCAGGCTGTCTCTTGATCTTGAGGGGACTTTATGGAGCTTTGTTCTTCTGCTGAGAATGTTCAGTGATCAGAACTACTCCAGCAAGAGGATGGACACTGTCAATTTTTAAATTAGCAATTTTTACTAATATACAGACCTGCTCCAGTAAGAGAACCCACGACTTAGTAGATAAGTCGCCACTGCAGGTGATCAAGAAAAATGTTGTGTTCTACTGATGTTTAAAAAGGTACTCGGTGGAAATTATTCAAGACACCAGTTATTGTGTTCTGCACTTCATCAGATTGATCAATCTATATTCCATTTTTCAACAAAATGTCTTCTAGAATTATACTCCGGACAAAAGTGGGATAGACATGATTGAAGGAAAAAACAACAACTATGCTTTCAAACCATTAGGAGGCACATTTAAAATGGTGCTGAGAACTAATGTTTTTTTGAGCCAATTTCTTTGACAAAATAAGGTTCCTGATTCTGTAACTACTTTTTAGCTCACCTGAGCATGAAGTGCTCAAAGGTGAGCTTTAGTGATCACCGTGTCCGTCCGTCGTCGTCCGTCTGTCCGTTGTCAACAATTTGACTGTTAACACTCTAGAGGTCACATTTTTGGCCCAATCTTAATGAAACTTGGTCAGAATCTTACCCTCCATAAAGTCTTGGTCGAGTTCAATATTGGGTCATCTGGGAACAAAAACTAGGTCACCAGTCTAATCAAAGGAAAGCTTGTTAACACTTAAGGTCACAATTTTGCCAATCTTATGAACTGTCTAGAATAAAGTTTCTCTTCGTATCAATGTTTGGAAGTTCGATATGGGTATCTTGGGATCAAAACTTAGTCACCAGTCATATAAAGAAAACTTGTTAGTACAACTGTTTAAGAGTCACTGTTTTGGCCCAATCTTCATGCAAACTGTATGTTTAACCTTAATAAAATCTTGGACATTCGATATTGGTCACCTGGTTAAGAAATAAAGGCATATCGAGTTCATATCAAAGGAACAGTTTTTTTAATCACTGTAAGAGCCGATTATATGAACTATTATTCTCATGTACATATACTTTACATTTTCAGATATTTAATTTTGATGATTTAGCTCAGTATTGAACGGTATGTAGAATTAAAATTGGTCATCTGGTCAATAAATAAACTAAGTTAACACTGTAAGGCCACATTAGTGACCATATTTTAATGAAATTGGTCAGAATGTTTACTGACCTCTTAGGTCAAAGTTGAATTGGGTCAGGTGGTTCAAATAACAGGTCACTAGTTAAATCTGAGGGAAAAGCTGTTACACTTCTAGAGGACCATTTATGACAATCTCATGAAACTTAGTCAAATATAACTGTCGATTTTTAGTCAAGTTTCGAATCTGTATCAGTGTGTAGACCAGATTAGTAAGTGCGCCACATCAAAGGAAAGAACTTGTTAACACTCTAGAGCTTTAACGTGTATTTTCGATGAAACTTAAATGTTAACTTGATCTTTGTCAAGTTCTCAATTGGTCATTCATTGTTCAAAAATCTTCTAGTTTCACGGGGAAATCAAAAGAAAGAAAAACAACTTAAGGCCACATTAAACCATATCTTGATGAAATGTGGTCGAAATGTTTTTTGATGCCAATCTTTAGGTCAATGAGGTCTAGGCCTTCATGCCCTCTTGTTTAGGATTTAGTGCCTCAACTTTTCTTGAAACATAAATTTGTTGGGTTTACAGACAGTTTTATACCCCCAAACAAAGAACAGAGGAGCTATATTGAAGCCATGCATGTCTGTCCATTTGTTGGACCATCTGTCCAGCTTCATATCTTCTTAACTGCTGGGAAGACTTACACATAACTAAGATTTAAAGCAGTTAATACAGAAAGTTACAAGCTAACTATCACTATCGGTATAAAGGTTTTATTACCAGTACCTGGTATATCATTGTACAAAGTAATTACAAAATTGAAAATTCAAAATGCAATAGTACAAAAAGCATACTATAGCATAGCTACCACAACATAAAACTTTCAATTATTTAGAGACAATTTTGCTGAGTTTAGAAAATACAATGATTACAATCTTAACAATATTGTAAAAAATCAACATTTCTGAAAACAATGAAGCTAATGTTTGATCCACCTTTTACGTAACATGGCTTTTCCTTGATATCTCTTGAAATGTAAGGAAATATTACAGATTTTATTCAACATATAATTTTAAACGAACTCCCAGGGTGGTAATACAAAGATTTTAATTTTTCGAAATATCTTGATTGACTTTGAATGTTTTGTGAAAAAAAAAATTTTGGTGGGTTATTTTATATTGTATATTTCGGCCATTTTGGAATAAGAAAAAAATATTTTAAAATTTGAAATTTTGGCTTTATTCTTTGACAGATTTTTATAAAACTTTCAGGACTTAGATAGCATGTGAGCAGCATTTTTGTGCAAAGTCGGATTTTAACAATGGGAAAAATACCATTTTGGCTAAACAACTGAAGACATTTAAAAATGCAAAAAGATCCTACTACTGACTATAAAGATCTATCGTTTCTACCTGAAGCCACTAATCTGTTACGGATCAGGCAGATCAAACAGAAGCTGTAAAACACAACCTTCAACACTGTTGTATGTTTCTTACAAGTTCCTTATTTCCCAGATCTAACTGGACAAGTCTAATTGGATAAGCAATGAGTCATTTTCCAACACATGAAATTTCGAAACTGCAAGTGTCGGTTTGGCATTTTGAACTTCAGATTTTCAGTCTTAAGTTTGCTGTTACCTAGTAACATTGCAAATACTAGGGGTCGTCAGACCAAAGGCAAACTTTGATGACTGACAGTTCAAGCATTCATCAGTTATCAACAAGAACACTTTTACAGCTTCAAGGCCACTGTGGTTTCGACCTTTGACCAAATAAAAAATAACCACCAAAATGATAGGGGTCATTAACTGGCTGTAGGTAATTAGACTAAACATTCTCCAGTTACTTATCAGAAACAATCTTGAGCCTAACGCTCACTACGCCCTTGACCTTTGACCACCTGATACCCAAAGAAATGGTGTCAATTTACAAACAAATATTGTCCTCAGAAGTCAAGCAGGGTCAGAACACTACTAAACAGATTATTTTCAGTAAAGACTAAAGATCTTTGTGACCTTTCACACACTGACCCACAAACAATCAGGGCCATATTTACTAAGAAAGATTGGGTGAATAATAAAACAACTTGCATTATCAAAACGTATGAAAACATTTCAGGTAATTCTGCACGTTTGGATCGAAATTTGTTCTACAATGTAGAATTTGATTAAACCTTGATTTTTCAAAACTTCAGAATATACTTAGAAAATTCAGCAAACAAAAAGGATACAGTCGTGTGGTTGGTATTTTGCTAGACTGATTTGAAAAACTTGAACCTCGCGCATTTTTACATAATGGGAGTCTATGGGAAAATCACAACTTTCATAACATTTTCGCGAACAGAAATTGTTCTACAATGTAGATTTTAATAAAACTTCCAATAGTCGTAAATAAACATATGGGCTATAATGTGGTGAAATAAAATGTATAGGTGTGTGTGCTTATTTTTGAAATATTTGACCATGATTAAAGTGAGCCGCACATTTCAAGATAATTGTAACACATCATTTTGGGTTGTTTTAATGTGTCTGATGTTTTAATATCATATTTTAACTTTAGAAAGCTAGTAACAGTGCCACTGAAATAAATTTACTCACAGGTTAACATTACTTCATAAAATGATTATCATTTCTGTACGCCAAATCCAGACTACGTTTTCCGGATAAATGACGTTACACCATCACTTCCGGTTTATCAAACGTGCAGACCTACCTTAAGGTAGACTTCAGAAACTTGTAACAATGGCTTTATAACTTACTATAACTGTTTAAACACTTACAGTGATAACCTTAGTATATGTAAAGACACTTTAACCTAAAACATTTCAGACGTATAACATGAATGTATGATGTGGTTTGGACATTTACAAAATGTTTTCCTGACCAAAACTTTTAACATATAAGTTCAACATAAAAACGGTCATGGAATAATAATATAAGCCTTAAAATATGATATAAATGCACTCTTGTAAATATATAAACAAAATAGGCACCAAGAGTAGCACAGTATGATCTATGGTCACACGTAAGATTATCAAAGTATGAAATTAATGCATCTTTACACACCAACAAAAATGTATAAAAATCAACACAGAATTTTTCATGCACCAACATAAAACAAGTTAGTGGAACAATATATATATATAGCATTACATCATGAGTAATTATAACAACACATCTGACAACTACAAATATTTATAAACAAGAGCACCCTGAAGGTGCTGAATCGCTCACCTGACCTAGTTCTTACCCTAAATAACTTAGTATCTAATAAGGCCTATATCTCATTAAGACAAACATTTTGACCATGTTTTATGTTAATTAGGTAAATCTTTAACAAAGTTTTTCAATAATCTGACCTAGTTATCTAGGACTTCACCCAAATGACCTACTTAAAAACTTATCCTACCACATTTATAGATGATTTGGATCAGAAAAAGTCAGTGTGTTATTTTGTAGACTGTGACCTTGATCCTTGACAGATAAATTCAGAAACAACTGGGGGTCATCTGTAGGCAACCATCCTATGTGGAAAGTGTTCTTTAGTTGTTGAGTGGAAACCATTTTCCATCTCAAAGTCACTGAGATCTTGACCCCTGATCTACTGACCCATAATAAAATACAGGCAATCTAATGACCAAAGGCAATGAAGTTTGATGACTGTAGACCAAAGCATTCCTTATTCAGCAGAAATGATTTTCAGTCTCAAGGTCAGCGTGACCTTGACCTTCCACTGATCACAGGCAATCATCCTTTAAAGTTTGACAACTGCATGCCAAAACATTCATCAGTTATTTAGCAAAAAAAAAAACCATTTTCTTTCTCAAGGTCACTGTGACTTTGATCTTTTGACCTACTGACCCCCAAAAACAATATGGGTTATCTACAAACCACAGGCAATTAACAAGAGCTGTCCGTAAGACAGCGCGCTAGACTTTTCTCAGTGCTTGACTCTGAATTAGAGCTTTGCCAGTAAAAAAATTCCAAGTTAAAAAGGGGATATTTGACTATATCAAAAACTTTAACCAAAAATTCTAAGTTAAAAAGGGGCATAATTCTGTCAAAATTCAAATCAGAGTTATGGGGATTGTTTCTCCTGGTGTAGACTTTGATAGTAAATAAGTATTTTAAGTTTCAAGTAAAAAGCTTTGATAGTAACAGAGACATTTGACTTAATCAAAAACTTTAACCAAAAATTCTAAGTTAAAAAGGGGCATAATTCTGTCAAAACTCAAACAGAGTTATGGGGATTGTTTCTCCTGGTGTAGACTTTGATAGTAAATAACTATTTTAAGTTTCAAGTCAATAGCTTTGATAGTAACAGAGACATTTGACTTTATAAAAAACTTTAACCAACGGCGACGCTGACGCCGACACCGACGCGAGTACAATAGCTCTACTTTTTCTTCGAAAAGTAGAGCTGAAAACTGTAGACAAAAGCATCTTCTAGTTAATGCGGAGAAATTTCTCAATCTCAAGGTCACTCTGAACTGGACCTTTAACTACTGAATCCCTCTAAAACAGGAACCATCTACTGAACACAGGCAATCATTCTATCAAGTCTGAATACCAAAACGTTCATTAGTTACTGAGAGGAATCTGTTTTCAATGTCAAGGTCACTGTGACCTTGATGCTTCTTCTACTGATTCTCAAAACAATGAGGGTCATCTACAACCCCTAGGCGATCTTCCTATGAAGTTTGATAACTGTAGAACAAAGCATGCTCTTATTATTGAGTTGAAAGGTTTTCAGTCTCAAGGTCACTGTGACCTTGAATCTGACCCCAAACAACAGGAGTCATCTACTGACCACAGGCAATCATCGTACATGTCTACACCTCCTAGCTGAATTTTGGAGCATATTTTAATTTTGACCTTTACCATACATATTCTTTCTAACTATAAGGATTAAAAGAAATATTGGTGCTTGAGTGGGTGTTAACACAGTTCAATGTGACTTTTTTTATTATATAAAGCAAGAACTTCGGGGTGTCTGGAAAGAAAGGTAACAGTAACACTTTAACATTTTCATTACTTTGCTTAATCCAGAGCTATTTTTATCAAATTTATATCAACTGAAAGGTCTTATATGGAAGTTTTTACTGCTTGTTAAAATGACGCATAAAAATTAATGACGTTTTGACGTCAATCCAAAATGTACATTATTTTCAAGATGGTGCGATTGACGTCAGATCAGCGCATTTTTATCGCCAAGCATTATGAAACAAAATCTGTAACGTACGTACAGCGAAAATTTAAATATCATTTTAAGAATACAAATGTAAGCAGGAAACATGTCTACAAGATTGTACATAAATTTGAGCAACGTAGGTCAGTAGTGGATGTCCAAAAGCAGGTCGGCCAAGGTCCAATAGGAGCGACGAAAATGTGAGTTTGCTTCGGGAAATGCTCTTGAATAACCCTGAATTATACCTCAGAGACCGGAATTCCTAAAACTTGTGTTCATGACATAATAAGGAAGGACCATAAACATTTACCTTATAAAATTCAGATTATGCAGAGTTAAAATATCACAGATCAGGTTCAAAGACTTGAATTTTGTCGCTGGGCAGTTGACATTGCTGACAATTAAGCTGACATGATTACTTTCTCTGGGGCTATCTGAAGTCGGCTGTTTACAGACCAAAGCCAGTGGACACGGACATGCTGTTGAAAAGCATTAAACGGGAAGTGAAGAAGATCAGCGAAGAAATGGGTGGAAATGTTATTAACAATTTCATAGTGCGAGTTAAACAAGGAAAGCTGATGAAGGGCCGTCATCTTGAGAAAGTCATTAATTATTGAAATGACGCATTTGACACAAAAGGTACATATTTACTCCACTGTTTTACCGAAAAAACTTACATCTTTGTTTTATTATGTGTGCGTAATTTGATGCAAATTTTCCAACATTAAATACAAATTCTCAAAGTACAAAAGTGTTACCTTTCTTTTCGGACAGAATGATCTAATCTGGCCCATAATCAAGCTGGATTGAGATAGTATGGCTATATAAAATTTGTCCAAGTTGATTATGATTAAACAAACCAATTGTGGATGACAAACGTACATCGGATATTAAAATGATCCTAAATGCTCACTTTAAGCATTTTATGCTCAGGTGAGCTGTCAAAAAATTGGTTTAGTCAGTTTTTATAACAACACTTGTGTAGTATACAAAACATGTGAAAAAAGCTATCTAAAGTATGAAAACAATGAAATCTGAAGAAAATTTAAACTATACATTATATATCATAATCATAACACGATTACTGATGCATATCTGGAGGCATGCCTTTTTAATTACTCCAACATAAAACATACAATTCTTGTAAATCTGTGATATCTTTTATAGTCTACAATGCTCAATAACAAAATTCAAAAATCAAAAACAGATTCTTACAACAAGCTTTTAAAACATAAAATGGTCATAGCTTCAAAACATTTAAAATATGAAGTAAAATAATAAAATGATCACCTATACATAAGACTAGTCACCGGAATTAACAAGCAAAATTACTTGAAGACATAAATATGTATACTGTACATTGCATATACTAACCTACAGAAATACATTACAACATAAAGTTCATTTCTGGCATCAAAATATAATTATCTCATAATAATCTACATGTAAATAAAACAAGACTATTTCCCAGCAATAAAAGTCCCCGACTGGAAGGTGCATTCATCAAATTTGCTGCCATAGGAACCACATTTTAGTTTTCAAATTTAACAGAACAAGAGCTGACACTATTGGTGACAAATGCCTCCAAAGCGTACCCAAGAATGATACAGTTGTCTGCGCAAAAAAATCATGCATCATTTTGTGACCTTGACCCCAGAGACCCAGGTCATAAGCGTGACACACCTCAATATGGTTAACATTTGTGTCAATTATTTTCAAATCCCTTGATAAATGGCAGAGTTATGGACCAGACAAGAAACACATTTGACTTCTAAGTGTGACCTTGACCTTGAAGCTAGAGGTGTGGGTCTTGCGCATGACATGTCATCTCAATACAGGGAACATTTATGCTAAGTAATTTTAAAATCAGTTCATCAATGGCAGAGTTATGGACCAGACAAGAAACAGACCCTGTTAACCTTTAACCTCTAAGTGTGACCTTGACCTTAGAGTTAGGGGTCTGGATCTTGCACAGGATAGGTCGTCACATTATGGTGAACATTTATGCCAAGTAATTTCAAAATCCCTTCTTTAATGGCAGAGTTATGGACCAGACATGAAACAGACCCTGTTAACCTTTTACTTCTAAGTGTGAACTTGACCTTGAAGCTAGGGGTCTGGGTCTTGCACAGGACATGTCTTCTCATTATGGTGAGCATTTATGCCAAGTTATTTTAAAATCCCTTTATGGATGGCAGAGTTACAGCCCGGACAAGAATTTACACGGACGCACACGCGAACAGACAGTGCATTTTAATGTGCCCACCTTTGGGGGCATAAAAACATGCATATTCTCCAAATAATCAACATCTGTAAGTCAAGTTTCATAAAAAAACTTTCCATTTTAACATGTAACTAACAGATGAACAGACAGATGTATCAACAGATGGATAAGAGGACAACAGAATGATCATATATTCTACATATTTCTTTCCATCAAACAAGTATGTTCAAGTTTTCATGAAAAAATCTCTTGTGCTCTTAAGGTTATGAAAGAATCCACAATTTGTGACAGACAGAAGGGCAGAGATGACTGAATGGATGGTCAAACAAAGAACGTAAAATAATGTGCATGTCCTCCACTTTGCCTTTAACCTATTTACCAAAATTCAGGAAGTAATCTCAAGTATCTCTTTTTTTAAGCTAATGCAGAATCCACTCTTGTTTGTCATATTTTTTTAAACTATGTGTTGCCATAGCAATAAAATAAAAGGACACTTCCATATTGCCATCTATCTATGTATCAAGTTTGATTAAAATATATTTTGTGCTTTTCAAGTTATAATGGGATCCCATTTTGCCACTGTTTTCAGACTATTCGTTGCCATAGCATCCACATTAATTTGCCATGGCAACAAAATAAAAGAACGTGCATATCCTTCAAACTGTCATCTACTCACATACCAAGCTATAGGAAAAGACGTCTTGTACATATAAAGTTACCCCATTTTGTGTGACTGGCAGATGTACAGATAGCGGCAAACCATAAGTCCCCTCCGGTGACAAACAGAGGACTACTAATGTCAGAAACTTGGAAGCACACAGAATAATTTCTCTTGTATAAAAATAACAGCTAACTAATCAAGGACTAAATCATTTAAATTTTGATCTTAAAAAAATATTTAGATAATTACAACTGTTTTGTGAATGTCTCTTCAAGCTTTTAGATTTGCTGAAGCCTGATAAGCAATACAATTAGTTTAAACAAAGTGCATACATGAAGAAATTCCCTCAATATCTGAATTTATCAGTGTTAGATTTTTAACTTAGAAATAAGGATCATAATCCACTTGCGCCTGAAGGGACAAGTCAAACAGCTACCATTTAAGTAACTACAAATTCAGACATTATAGTTTCTCTGCTCAATTAAATCAAAACTTACACTTTACTTTTCTTGTTGAATGTACACTTCTTCCATGTGGTATACCATGTCTAGTATATGTAAAAAGAAATGTATGTTTAAGATATCTGGGCAAGCAAGTCAGTGTGGGCATGTTAATGTTAATAAAATCTTCAAAAAGTCTCAACTTTCCCTGCGGCCAACTTGGTCAAAAGAAATTAGGTCGAAGACTGTTAATAAATCATCTTTCTCATCTCGAAAGCTGTATTTCTCCACTTTCATCCAACACTACTATATCATATGGAGCACACTGTGAAATGTCCAATTTATTGCAAACCCATCCATAAAATCCTTTCTCAAAATCTCGTATTTCACGCCACCAATGATTCAGAAACCATGACAACTGAATAATACAACTATACAGTGCTAAAACAAATGATGAAATTCCTATTGTAAATGGATAGGTTAATATCAAAACAGGGCAGAGTAAAAGTTTATGAAAGATTGTCTTTTCTTCACTAAAATACACTATGGAGTTGTACCATGTAAGAGTTCCTAGATAAAATGAGATACAAAAAGACGATAAAAAGGAAAATGGCATGAACAAAATTGACATGAGAAATATATGCGGTCCAACCCTTTTCCCAAAAATACATCCCTTTTCTTGAGAATCGTCGGACTGATTGAGTTTTGTGTATTCATCTTCAGTCATTTCAAGCTGAACTTTCACATGCTGACCTTGTGACTGCCCACGGGTCACAACCCCTGTAAAGGTCACAACCTGAGGTTCTGATTGGCAGACTTCTATCCAACCAGATTTTTCTACTGGCTGGTCACTGAACCTCGCCCTACGGGAAAGAGATGATTCACCTTCTGTCTCATCATCGGTGGTTTGTACCAGATTATCTTGACATGGTGTTATACTGTCATCTGCCAAATTTGTTTCTTCTATACTTGATGCCATTGGTTAAATCATATACATTTCCTGAGATTGTTTCCAAGTGAATTCAAACTTTCTACAGACATTTTAAGAATCATTGGCAAAACTTCACGTCCAAGATCATGGATATTCTTTTATTCTTTTATAAAAAGCATTTCAAGACTTCAACGGATCATCAACCTGAAAAGACATGGTTAATAAATAATGAAAACAAGTCCTCCACAATATAGTATATGTATACAAAATGAGACTGACCATTATGTCTGTTGGCACAGGGGCCAGACCAAATTTTCCCTAGTATCATTATGCTAAGTTATTTTATGATATACTGGTTGGGAACAAGCACCCATACAGGACCAGTTTTGGGACACATTTGCTTTATTTTATGAGATATTTATAAAGTCTTTTTACCCAGATAATTTTAATGTTTGTTCTCTAGGTCCATAAAAAAAAACTGTTTTACAAGACTGTATAGTTTCATGATTGTACCTCACTAACTTTGGGTCTCAGTGGTGCACGGATAATGCATTGTGCATGTGGCCATGTGCAATAGTTATCAAAGTAACAAGTGGGGGAGAAACGATTAAACTGCATATTCCTTTTGTGCTGATGGTTCATGGTTTAAACCACATGAAATGCAGGGATGTATAGCTCTAGATAAGTTATAACAAGAACACCGCCAAGCGGGGCAATATACGCCCGAAGGCTTACATCATAGGATGGGAGCAAAATTTTAAGAACTTGACTGTTGTAGCCCCAAAGGACTGGAACAACAAAAGGAAAACTTCAAAAAACAAATCTAAGTCCACAAAAAAAATATTCAAAGTCTACAAAAAAATCCTTATCAGGTACAGGTATGTAAAAATACACCTTACAATTGGAGGTACCATCCATGTTGTACCACAGAAAAGTGGTCTCGGTTTTTCCCTACGGCCAATAATAAAAAAGTTTCAAAATAAGCTATTTATAGTAACATAAAAGGGAAGTAATTCAAAAAAAAAAATATTGTAAGTACAAAAAAGAGATCTGCCAAATAAAAACAAGAACACTGCAATGCAGAGCAATATACACAAAGCAAAGTCATATATGACTTTTGACCCTTAAGTGTGATCTTGACCTTGAAGCAAGTCATCCGGAACATGCGCTCTGCACATTGTTACAATGTGGTAAACATTTCTGCCAAGTTTCTTTGAAATCCTTCCAGCAGTTCAAGAGTTACAGAGCGGACACGAAACAAACTGATATGACCTTTGACCCCTAAGTGTGACCTAGACCTTGACAGCAAGCCATCCGGAACATGTGCTCTGCACGTCGTCTTGGTGTGTTGAACATTTGTGTCAAGTTTCTTTGAAATCCTTCAAGGGGTTCAAGAGTTACAGAGCGGACACGAAACAAACTGATATGACCTTTGACTCCTAAGTGTGACCTTGACCTTGAAGCGAGACATCCAAAACATGGGCTCTGCACATCGTCTCGGTGTAGTGAACATTTGTGTAAAGTTTCCTTGAAATCCTTCAAGGGGTTCAAGAGTTACAAAGCGGACACGAAATTGCTAACGGAGAGACGGACAGACGGACAGACAGACACCAGCGTCATAACATAATACGTCCCTTCGGGCGTATAAAAAGCAATTTATTCCAAAAATATAATTATCTTATATATAGTGGACGCAACTTGACGCCGATGGTTGACCTTTGTATTATAATACATAATGAGGCACAACCTATTATTGAAAAGAAGCGCATTCATGTATACATACAAACTTACTGCATATAAATATACATGGATACCCTAAACACCCCTTATTCATACTAATGAAATAATCAATATGAATAATCAGCCTAAGGTCAACCATCGCGGTCAAGTTGCGACTACTATACATGTACTAAAATGTTATCATAACAGTGAAGGCTTATAAATCCGATAGGATTGCTAATCTAATCTTTTGATAACATGTTTTTTTCCAAATAAGGGGAAGAGGCCTACACTTATAATTTTCAATGGGAATAAAAGTCCCGATAAAGCCAAGTTTGTTGGAAAACTGCATGATTTCAAAAATGTTTTCTGAGGAGAAGACACCAGTAATGTAAATATGTAAACAGCCCCTGCTTATAAAGGCAAAAATCACTGGAGACAAGTGTCAACTAAACATGCTAAATGTATATCGTGGGCTGAGTGCGAAACTATTGTAACTGTATATGAATAAAGAACAAGATACAATAAGTTCGCGCTCAGCCCTCGATATGTGAAATAGCAACTGACAGTTTGTATAATTGTCTGAAGAATTTGTTTCACAACAGTGTGGAAAGTGAACGCATTGTAGAGATGGACCCTAAAATTTTTAACGATAGAAATACATTAAATAAAGTCTAGAAACTGATTTTTAACTCCTTGTAATAACCATGATAACCAAAAATGATTTTACAAATATGAAATTTATGATAGTTCTGTTAATATCAATAATAGAAGTTTTAATATTTAATTTAAAGTTGTGATCTGCAAAGAATGACAACTCTTGCCTTAGGCCAGTACTTATAAGCAGAGATCTATTAGTTTACTTCCCTTGCAATTACACAATTGAGTGAAAAATGAACAAGAGTGCCGCCCTGCTGGTGCAGACAGTTAATAAAATGTTGCCGACAACTACAAATGAAAATGAACATGTAAAGAATGTCTATGAGAGGATGAACTTGTTTGGCACTAACTCCTAAAAGTCTGCAAATGTTCTGGAAAATGTTGCAGACCAGTGCAAATGAACCTGTTAATAATGTCTATATGGGAAGATGAAATAGTTTGGCAAATAAACTGGAGCCTGGTGGTGATGTCAACAGGAACAGTGCAAATGGACTGGAACCTGTTTTGGATGTCTTTAGCAAGAAGAACTCATCTGATGTTGCCCCTTGAGTCTGCGAGAGTTCTTGCAAGTGTCACAGACCAGAGCACTGTTCTGCGACACTTTCAGGAACACATGCAGACTTTCAGGAGGCTGTGCCAAACCAGTTTGTCCTCTCATACTCATGACTCATAGACATTCCTTACAGGTTCATTTTCATTTGCAGTTGTCTGCAACATTTTAGGAACACTCGCAGACTTTCAGGAGACGGTGCCAAACATGTTCTTCCTCCTGTATTTATCACCAACTGGTTCTGCACTCACTGACCAGGACTGTCACATTTGCAGAAACTTTTAAAAACTTACGTTTCCGTCAGGTAAATACAGACTAGACACCAGTCGATGCTCAACAATTGCTGAAATTAGTGATTTACGAACTTCAATGCTTCATTACTGCAAACAGAACAGGTCCAACAGTGGGACTATCTACATGGGAGAAATAACATGTGCACCGGTCTTTGGCGAATAAAGTTCCAAGTTTCGGAAAATCTGCACTTATCAGGCAGTATGTTTTACAATATATTCATCAAAATCATAAAATTCTGTTAGTTTTATATCAAATAATGCGTGTATAAATAAAACTTACAACACAAAACATTGAAATTTTCTAGTTCTTTGTTTACCGGTGAAGATGTAATTACCAATAAAAATAGAAATTACAACGTTTTTTTTGTCTAGGTCAATGAACACTAAATAGTCTACTTCTTTTTCGTAATTATTACACTCTATCATAAATTTGGAATTTGAGACAGAAAGTGATAATAGATCTAGCTTTGTAGGAATTGGCTGTGGCTGCTTGTGTGCAACAGAGGTCAACTGTTCTAGGATAAAGCTAATGTTTGTAAGAATCTTTTGATGAACACCGACTTTAAAATAAAATTTATATTTGTATTGTAATATATAGTCTAAATGATAGGACGTTTCAGGACAGCGTGATAACTTTTGACTGTCGCTGAGGGATGGCAACTATGAAATATCAGCTTATAAAATAAGTCATCTCGATAAGCCAAAGAGCTATAAAAATAAATTTCATACTTCTTTGGATAAGCCAAATGAGCATAGGCCTACTAGGTAAGTCTATGTAATTGATATTGCCCGTGCGGCTCAGAATCATGTCCATGCCTTGGTGTTGAATCAGCGAAATCATCAAAATTGTTTACTGGATTACTACGTGATAGATTAAAAGAACAGTAATAATATTGTTTGAGTTCTGCCGACAAAACTTTTCTAAAACATCTCCAGACTTAAAGAACAGCTGGCAAAGTACACGTCAGCTTTTTATCCTCTGATCTGTAACAAAGCTTTGGTATACTGTGTTTAACGTCTCTAAGATGACAGGCCCTAGAAGGATTTTTTTTTGAAAATTTAGGATATCGTTTTTAAAACAAATTTAAATGTACTTTTCGCGTATAAACCTCTAGCTGGCTGATGAACAGTTTAAAAAGATTTTTACTTAAATTAATTTTACAATAATACTTTATGACACCTTATTCTCAGATTCCCAATCCTCGACAAGATGCATATCTGCGAGAAGCAGTGGGACATGGAATTTAATCTGTCAAAATGCCAATTCTCACACAGCAAAAAGAAAATGTCCATGAAAATAAATACTTTATCATGACCTGGTCTTAGAATCTGCCCCTCGTGCATAAGTATCTTTATCTTGACTGGACTATCTTGATCTCTTTTTGAAGCTATTTTTTGACGATAATAAAGGTATTTTGAAAACATATACATATCTAGTGCCAACTTTTTAAAATACATTTATAATGAGAATGGTATTGTCTTATATTTAAAAGAATTAAGGGAAAGGTATCCTTTAGTTGGAAGAACCCGTAGGTCGTTTTGATCTTGTTAGTGCCTTTAGAAAGCTTAATAATAGATGCATGATGCACAAAGGTAAAGGTAAATTGTTAAAGGTAAAGGTAAATTTAATTTACCGTCGCTTTGTGAAGCAATGAACATAAGCTCTGTAGAGCTTTTGAGCGGCCCTATTAAGAACAATTAAAACCAATTATTCCTTACTCCCAGCAATTTGCTGGTACCTCTTTACAGTTGGGTCGACTGAGGCAAACGTGATAAAGTGCCTTGCCCAAGGACACACCGCAATGGGAGTAGCCAGGAATCGAACCAGGGACCTTCACCTCCATAGGAAATCATCTAAGCCCTTTCGACCAATGAGTCCACAAATTATCTGTTGGCAAAATAAGAATTTTCAACAGAGTCCTGCCAGTAGAAAATAAAGGTCGTCGGGGCCACATTCCTTTTACTACTCGGAACGATGTTCTAAACATCCTAGGGTAGTGCTCTAATTGTTACCAAAGAACTGAAATAGTACTCTTCAGCTTTTGAGCCCAGCGCTATTTAGGAAACAATACCTACTTTAAATATTCAATACGTGACAGTTCTGTCTGTTTCGGAACACCTCGCCTTTTCATTCCGTTAATTTAGTGTTTTCTGAGTAGTCCTTGTCATAATCGACCGGAGTTCTGAAAATGTCTGGGTGCCGCAGTTTACTTTCGGGCTGCTCCACTGCCACTCTTTCGAACAGGTCAGTTTGTTCGGTTAAAAGTAAGCTTATTATAGTCACCACAAGTAACCAATATGGGCCACTCCTCCAGAAAACTGATTTAAGCGGAATTTTATTACATAGATATTGAATGGACTCCATGATCCCAGAGTTGATTTTAATCTCTTTTGACTTCATTCTTGGAGCCCTGCTGTCTGAAAATTTTACCATCTGTTGACATTTATTCCCCAAATATATAAACACAGTCACACAGATCAAGTGGGACACATCTAAGTAGAAAACCATTTGTTTCCAAAGTTGAACAATTTACATAACTTTTTTCAGGTACGTCTGCCTAGAACTAAAACCAAACTTTGGTTCAGGATACATATTGACTTGCACTCTAAGGAAATTGCTGATTCAAAGTAGAGCTATACGCTGATAAGGGACAACTGTTAAGTCTGCAGACCTTGCTGACCATTATATATAGAACGTTCAAAGAAACCACTCGAAGGCCTTGTTTATTTGTTAAATACAGTTGCACCTGTATGAACCAATATTGCAGTTAATCGAGGTAAATCTCTTCACCAGTATTATCGTGGTAGCAGACTCGTAACGTCTCAGATATCTTAATAATACATATCATTTCGAACAACTTAAAGAAAATAAGTTTAAATTAATTCCAAACGGTCTTAATTTTGATTTAAATCTCTTTTATTAAATTATTTCTTGAATTCATCTAATGTTTGTAAGATACTGGCATAAACAAATGAAAATTTTCCCCGATCATAAATCATTATGCATTTCATTAATATATATCGGGGATTTTTGTATTGTAGGAGGCGGGTGGGTGTTGACTTGTGTATCTTACCACATGTTACGGTACATTTTGAACGTCACTTCGAAAACATCTAAAACAGAATGGAGTAAACGATTGCTGGCAACACATTGATACTTCAGACACATAAATAAGCGGGGTACCAAATTCAAATACGTTCAGTTACGACAAGTTAAAAGTATGAAAATGAATGGTAAGCCGAGTACCACTAGGCTCTTCTCTATCCACTTACTTCATAACGGAGACTTATATTCCGGTCAAGAATTGAACATCTATTATCTAAAAAAAAAAAAAAAAAGAAAAGGAAATAGGTGTGTTACCTTTTATATAGGAAAGTTTTGCTTTATTAACAACATATCCTTACACCATCTCCTTTCGCTTGATCAGGTCCGCAATGAGCACTTTGTAAAAAAATGTTTCCAGTACACTGAAGACGTGTTACCGAGCTGCTCTGCATTACGAAGAAAAAAATGCAAGTCATGTAAACGTTGACAATAAACGTTGACAATAAAACAGGTTTAATGTGCTGACAATACTTTTTATGCGAAAAGTTGGCTAAACCGAAAGAATTAACGACAATATTTTTGATAGAAAGAGAAAGGATATCTAAACTTTTATTTGTATGTGAGTCGGATGAAATATATCACAAACAAATTCAGTGAAATTATATCCACCGCCGAAAATAGGTTGTTTTGGGAATTAGGGGTGTGTGTGTGTGGGGGGGGGGGGGGGTATATTTTGAAAGATATTTTCCAGATATACACAAGTTATGTACAAAAGGATCGTGCAATGGTTTGTTGATTCCTGTGTTTTACAAAATATAGGGGAAAAACTATGCCATGCAGTGATATATATTTGTATGAAGTTTCATGAAGATAATATCAATGGATTACTTCGTTTTGTGGGACTTTATGAATTTTAGAACAAGGAAAGGGCAATAACTCTGAGTTACTGAAGAATTTGTGAGCAAAGGTCATGTGCTTATAAATCACTATATGTGAGGTTTGATGATTCTAGTTAAACTTCGTATTTACATGTATAAGCATTTTCATTTTTGTTAAAAAATCAAGGGGAAAACTCTTTTACTGAGCCAATGGGAATAATACAACATGTGAGCAAAGGTCATGGGGTAATTAATAATTATGTGAGGTTTGGTGATTCTATGTGGAATACTTTTTGAATTATTGCATTTATATATAATAATATATGAATAATTGCATTTTCATTTTTCCCCCAAACATATCAAAGGGAAACACTTTGCTTTTATTTCGTCAAGGGGTATAATACTATATGTGAGAAAAGGCCACGTGCTAATTAATAATTTTGTGAGGTTTGGGGATTCTAGAATAAATACCTTTTCAATTTCGACCGGACGGACGCACGGACGAAAGGCCGGAAGGACAACGCCAAGACAACATCCCACCTCTTTCGACGGGGGATAACAGTTGAGAAAGTCTGTTCCTGTACAATATATTTTTCGTTTTCTAATTATCTATTTTGCATTCAGTATTTTGTAACTAACATATCTTAGGGATGGGAATATTTGCGTATTTAACAACCATACTGACAGACAAATATACAACTGTATCTTTCCTCAGAAAAATTCGACTGTAAGAAACCTCACTGGTCTAGATAGGTCAAAATACATATATCATGTTTTATTTGTCAATGTGCTTATTTTAGTCAGCAATAATACGTATATCATTAAACCATAGATCTATATGAATATAAACACTTCAAAATATAATGTGCAGCATGGACAACAGATGTCTAAACCATACAACATTTTTCAAACACTTGTATAAATATGCAGTTTATTTATACATTTGGTCATAATAAAACGCTGCACAAAGTAAATTGCGCAGTCCAGACATATAACATACCATAACTATTAATTGTCTGCTTTGCGTTTTATCACTACATACTAGTCGCTCTACAGCGATTACCTCCCTTAGCGGCAGTATATATGTAAGGGGAGACTAATGCGTTGTTTCGTCATTAACACACTAACACACACGTATGCTTCGACTTTCGTTGTTTGTTCATTACACATGAAACTTTTAAAGAAATCCAAAACATGTTGCCTGTCAGTTTCGATTCTTGGTTCAGTTATGCAGTGGACATTGCAATACTCAACATCCCACACATAACAGCTTCATTTTACTTTCAGTATTTCAATACATGTATATACACAATTTACAGTGCAGATATATTACGTACTTGTTGGCATATGTATCGGACATCAAGTGATTATCAACTATCAACAAAACTAGAACGGCTACTGTCAAACAGTCACTAAAAGGAGATGGAACCATATCTTAGGACTCCAAGAAATTGTTGATATTTTGTTGGAATTCTTTGCTGAATATTTTCTTTTTCATGTCTAAATTTACATCAGGAGGTAGCTTTCTTTGATTACCACCCTTCAATTGTTCCAACTCAAAATCAGTTCGCTTATCTAGTTGATCTAACGCTTCTTGTAGGTCTTTGTCTTCGTCTTGTTTATTCTTAGATTTCTGTTTGTTTTGCTGAGGTTTTATTTCTTTATCCGGGCTTTTAGTAGCAGGTGGTGATTTGGTTTGGGTATTTTGTTGTTGCGGTGTTAACGGGGTTTGGTTCCGACTTACTGACGAAATGTCTGACTGTATTGGCGAGTCAGGTGTCGGCAACCTATATCCTGCATGGGCATCCTCCTGTTTCTCGACAACAGGGACATTTTTCTCAGCTGCTTTCGCAACAGGTTTGACTGGTTGTGTAAACTTTGGAATATTTTCATTTTCATCAACTTCTGGTTCCGATTCATTGTCTGACTCAACAGTGACTTTCTTTGCTTTATTCTCAAGTCCCTTCTTACTTGAAATGTTTTTCAAATCAAACCGTATGTTTTTCTTTGATTTGTTTGCCTTAGATTTCTTTTTTGAAATCTTTACCTGCTCCGTCGTTTCTACTTCATCTGTGTCTTCGCTTTCGCTAACATCTCTTCTTGATTTAGATTTTTGCTTTTTCCTACCTCGCCTTGTTCTTGACTTCGATCTCGAACTGTCGTTTTCACTTTCCTCAGATTCAGAGAATCTTTTTACCTTTTCCCGTTTCCCACGTGATTTAGATTTTACATTCTTTACAACAACACTTATATCGGAATCAGAGCTACTGTGGTTTCTTCGCTTTGTCTTCGGTGCAGGTGCTCCACCTTGGACTATAATGATTTTCTTCTTCCTTCTTGAAGATTCAGGTCTAGTTGCTGGCCAGAAGCCACCATTTCCTCCAAGTATGGTATATTCAACTGAGGGTGACCTGTGTCTCAGTCTAGAAAACGTATCCATTCGCGATAGACTTCGTACAAATGATTTAGCTCGTTCAAAATCATAGTCAAAACTTCCTCTTCTAGACCGACTCCGTCCACGGCTTCTGTGTCTTCTTACTGGCGAAGAGGAATATCTCCGACGCCTGCGCGGAGACGAGCTACTGCTGAACGATGATGATCTATGACGTTTGTGAGACCTTGATCGTCGTGAGCGTCTTCGAGATCTCGAGCGGGAACGAGTACTACTATGCCGTCTCGATTTTTTTCGTGATCTTGAACGGGATCTGGAACGAGATCTAGATCTTGTTCTATGTCTCGAACGAGAACGTGATCGTGATCTCGCGCGTTGACTCGAAGCTGCGGCTGCAGCAACAACCGGTACTACATTCGTCTTTTCGGGTGACTTCGGCCGTTCTGGGCTCTTTGCCTTTTGTTTCTCTGGACTTTTTTCAGATGTTTGTTTTTCTGGAGATTTTGGTTTAGCTTTCGTTTCTTGTTTTGGAACTGCCTGTGGCTGATCTTGTTTTTGTTCAATGGCTTCTTGTTCTTTTTTTGTCTGGGGTTCAGAGGCATGTTGCGACTGTGGTGTGGGGGAAGGTTCAACTTCACCAACCCCTAGATTTGGATCAAATTCACGCATATCTTTTGGCGGTTGTATCCCATCCTCACTTCGTATTGAAACGCGTGACTGTTGACGCCGAGAGTCAGCACGTGAATCTTTTCTTGCAATCGGAGGTAATACCGGTGTTTCTCGGCGTGACTCGACCTTATTTCTAGACTGAGCTCGGCTTTGTCTGGGCGTCTGGTTTTTGGTTTCCGGTCGTGGACTTGCAGTCTTAATTGGAGGGAGCGGTGGAGTAGCGGACTTCCGGTTGGACGGACCAGGTTGTTCAGAAGCAACTGTTTTAATGCTGCGTTTGCTTTCTTGTCTTTTAACCTGAAACATGCATTTAGGTTATGGAAAAATATTGAAAAGTAAAATACGAGCACGTATGGTAAATGCATTTTATTCCGATACTGTCAAATACTGCTAATTTAAGGCACACTTTTAAATTAAACATGTTCTAGTAAGCATACAAATATCACACATTATTAATAATATGTAGAAAAATTCAGTTTATCTACATCTAAAATACAAATACTGACGTTTTCTTAATCATTTTTGGAAGGAAAAGATATTAATTCTAGACTAAACGCGTAGTCAAAAGTCACTCAATAAATCGAACTTTATTACTTCGAACTCTTGCTTAGTCATACTGAAACTATCTGTCTCATCAACTTATTTCAGTGGACGTAAGAAGAATCCTTTGCTTTGATTTCGAAATACTTAAATGGCCTTGTGCTAAAGGCTAGAAAATCTTAATGTCCCATTGTTATAGGCTAGACAATCGCATTGATATATCGATCAAGGCTAGAAAATTTGTTATAGGCTAGAAAAGCGAAATTGTCAAATGGTATAGGTCAGAAAAATGCAATTAAATGGTCCATTGTTAGAGGCTAAAACCATAAACGTACATATTTATCGGGTAGAAAATCGTTGTGATCCTTTGTTAAAGGTTAGAATTACAGACTAGAAAACCGTTATGGCCCAAAAAACTGAGATGATCCCTTTTTACCGTCTATAAAGTCATAATGGTTCTTTGTATGAGGCCAGAATAGCGAAATGAACCTTTGTTTTAGGCTAGAAGATTGCATGGAGCATTGTTACTAGCTAGACAGTCGTTATAGACTTCTAGGTCTCTCACGGGCTAGAAAATCCTAATAGTCCATTGTTTTTGGCTAGAAAATCTGAATGGTCTATTGTTGTTGGCCAGAAAATCTTAATTATCCATTGTTACAGATTAAAAATATCAAATGGGGATATTTTGAAAGAAATATTAATAGTTACATATTGATGTTGCAAGAGTTCCAATAATCGAATTCAATTTTATAGTTTAAACAGCACATGTATATAATGTTTATAGCTCAGACCATGCAATGCGGAACACTCAGATATAATATTTTCGCCAATTTTCTTAGATCTTATATTATGAACTTTTGATGAATACAGAATCCTTGGAACCCAGATATACTAGTATACAAAATGGATAAATATCCAACTGAAATGGTTTCCGTACGACATCAAGTCTGACTTGCAAGGAGGCTACATGATTTAAGCAAAAGAACATTTACAGCGGAAATTTTGGCTAACATGCTCGTCTGTTTAAAGTTCCTTCGGTGTGCATTTTGTATGAGTCTACGAACAACAGCTTCATAAAAATAGACAAAGACACTGACAATAAATTCCTTTGCTTTAAAACTGCTCAACCGAGTCTTTATATGCCATTATGTTTTTGTATATCAGTAGTTTTTGAGCGAGAGATAACTCGTTCGGATTGTACTCTCCTCTTCGTTTGCGCATGCGTGTCTCCTTCTGGAAACTGGCTGATTTTGCGCGCCGATGCATTACCCTTTCTGCCTCAGTGTCAGACAAGTTGTCACAAAAACCATTTGATGGGTTAGAATGTTTGAGATCCTGACTTTCAAAAGCGGGCATGTATATCTTATTTACTTCCTGTAAATGTGGAAAGGGCGGTTCTTCGTAAGCAGGGCTAAGCTTCGATATAGTCGAAGTTCTGAGGTCAAGATAAGTCAGGTCAGTTTCGAAAAAAGTTCCAAAATTTCTGAAGTGATTAAGCATGGTACCGGTCTGAATGGAACGAGTATTTACCGGCGACCGGTTGTTTCTTGTTGGTTCTGGGGTCGGCGTTCTGCGTTCATCGTTTTGATTTGTCAGATCCGAAATGTCGACGCTATCGGAAGGAGAATCTCTTCTGCTGTTCTCTGTAGGTTGCGTCCCCTGAAAATAAATAAACACGAATATACTCCTGCCTCAATTAAGATCGTTTTACAAATTGAACTTTGGTCTAATAATGTCGTCCTGATACATATAGACAATATATTGTCGAAGCATATTTACATTTTGTATTATAGAAATATCTTTTAGGATCGAGTTAAACAAAAGGTGTTATGAAAGTAGAGACAATCGATTGGCAGAGAGCAAACAAGAGATAAAAGCAGGTAGGCCTACTTTATGTTATTTAAAATGAATGTTATGTTCATAACTACTGAATATTTTATGTAAATGTTTTATCTTTTTTGATAAAATGTTAGAGCAGGTGCTTTCTCTCACCACTAAACGACGCTGAAGATTAATTCTTTTGAAAACTAAAAATGTTTGAGATAAGGCAGTTTTGCCTGTTATGTCAACGTATATATTAATACTTCAATTAACTGTGTATATAGAGCTGCCAGTTACATATCACCTTATAATAACTATTTGTTACAAAATCAAGGTTGGGTGGCATTACTTTTTATTCTACGTTTACCAGTACATTTATCAGTGTGATGTATCTTTAAAAATACACACGCACACACAAAAATATGAAAATCGTGCATAATATTTCTTTATTCTTACCTTCTAAAATAGTTCTGATGTTAAAGGTGGTTAATCAGATTTTGGTTATGTAACGAATTTGTTAGGGACTGTTATATATGATCATTTAGGCGTAAAAAATATTTGTTTCCGGTATCCCGACCTACCCTAAATTTTAGGCCCGACCCTTAATGTCTTTATGGCCTTGGAGAATATTTTTTTCACCTTTTTAACAAAAAGTTGCAAAACTGCACTTTTTATGCTTTAAACATGGTCAGTGATGTTAGAAATCAACTTACTGATGCTCTAAAGGTATAACACCCTTATTTTTGTATTCATTTTTTTTTTGACATAAAAATAATTTCCGAAAAGTCTCACTTAATAAAAAAAATCCCCCCAAAATAATTTCCGACCTACCTACCCTAATGTTTTTGAGGAAATTACCAGAAACAAAGATTTTTTTAGGCCTTACCCTTATTATATGTGTTCACTCAGTGTTTAATACACATTAGATTTTCACAGGAAGTTTTTAAAACAAGCCTTTTGGTTCATACTGTTGAAATATATGCAAACGGAAAACTAAAAGTTGTATTGAAATAAAAAGAAATACTCCGCTTTTTAAATAATTTCAAAATAAGGGGAGGTAATTGCAAATATTTCAGTAATATCAATAGTGCATACATTTCTTATACGGATCTCAACCTATGCACTGGGTCTCTTCGTTTTTTTTATATAAATCTTTAACAGAGTATACGAAAAATGAAATGTGTCATAAAATGTTGCTTACATGTGATCGACCACGTATACAAATGTATTTTGTTTATTTAGGTAATACGCATAAGACAGGCTGTAGATTAGAAATATTATTAGAGAAATGATTAATATTTCAAAATCTCATTTCATTCTATATATGGATCTGCACATGACATATTAACTGTTGATATACATTCTGTTTGCCTTAACACAACACAACTATCCGTTAAAATAGGAAATCATTAACTTTCCTGCGGGACTTGCATCCTGATGTCAATAAAAACAGCTTTACAACATGAAAGGAATGATTGTCCTCTAAAGCATTTAATAACAAAAATCAATCTAAACAAACTAATGTGTTGTGTTAGGTTGCCATTGGCTACGGGACGGCCTATTGGAGAAATTCCAATGATGCGGGAACAAGTACGTAAATATAACATTTGGTCTCTCAATAGAATGAAAGTGTCGCTCCAGGATACATATTTAGTCTATTATTTATCAGGCACATCATCTACTAATGAGTTTTTCTTGTATGAGACCCATTTCAGCAATTAAAATTCTATTACACAATTCGAGCTTCCAACTGAATCATTACTTTCCAACAGCATAATGTATATATACCATTTTAGATTGAATTTATTCTGAAAACCTCCTCCCATGTCATACATGATTCTTGTTAGAAAATGTTCATTTTTTTCCTCAGCAATTTGATTTCGTAGGTGTAAAATACAGAAAAATCTCTTGATCTAGATTTCTGAATTTTAACTGTTTCGTCAAGAGTTCAGTAGTCTAATAAGGTACAATCATATGTACATGCATTTCTTTATAAATATTTGTAGCAGTTTTCCAAAAACAAAAACAAAAAAAATTCTGAACCTTGACATATACTATATAGGGATTGGCGCAACTGGAAATTAATACTACAATCCATGCAAATTGTATATACTATTTAAAGTCTACTAGGAAGTAACATTTAATGAAAGATGTAACTTCCAGACGGGCTGTCTTATTTACTCTTGCAACAATTTAGCACCTTCATATATCTCTGAAATTTTAACCTTTCCAGCAATGAAACATACAATCTAAGATCTGCTGCTCATAATGACATAGTTATACCTAAACATCGTACAAATTATGGTAAAAAAAAATGAAATTCGCTCCACATGTTCTCTAACACCTTTTAAAAAGAAATATAAAAATAAATCTTACAACTGACTCCCTAAAGAATCTCTTTGTTTATATCAGCTGAATTATAACTATGCCATTATAATATAATTGATTAGTTTAACTAATTGATTGCCTAAATGGAAATTGTATAAATGGAAACTTAAAGGCAATATCTATTTTAAGGGGTATTTGTCTAGGAATGAATGTAATATTAATAACGATGAATGTGATATTAATTAGGTTATGTGATAGTGTAAATTGTATTTGGTTGTTGTTGTTTTTCAGAAAGCCACATTTAAAATTAAGATGTATCATTTGTACTTTATGCACCTGTCAATATTTTGCCCGCCCGGGGGAGCGACGGGCATACACGGGACTTTAGACAGAAGACCATTCCCGACAGGCGGGAATTTGACAAACATTTGATATACCAGGCTCTAGGGTGGGATTTAGACAAAAAAGGTTGTCTCTTGGGTGGGGATTTAGACAACAAAATTTTTGAAATGTCAAATTCCCCTGGGTCAGCCCCCCCCCCCCCCCCCCCGGACGGGCAAAATATTGACAGGTGCATTATATCTTCATGTGCTACCCTCTATAAATAAAGATGTTATTATTATTATGAATTACAATAAGGTGTTTTGGTTCTATAGTGTGAATCAAAATAACGCCACGTAGCATCCATATATCTATATTCGCTTTGTTCATTCATTTAGTCAAGATAAGGTTAATATATTTCACGAGGATGTTCTTCCTTGTCATAAAACATTTATGCCAAAAATGAGAATAGATCGAGTTAATGAAAATGAACAATAAACGTTTTGCTACATAATACCGGACACTCCCACTCCCACTTTGCTACATCTTTATATGGCAATATAATTAAATCACAATCGGAAACATGATTATGAGATTCCACGCACGTCTTTAATATCAACCCCACCTGGCTTTGTTCAATTAATCACCAAATATTGCAAGAAAAAATACAGGGAGTATCTTTAATAAGTTTATATAATCAAAATTAACACGGAATAAAACGTCATAGCAGTGAGCAAAAAAGGCAAGAGTACTGAAACAGCGGGTTACTTATTACGAAAGGATGTTTCCTTTTGCGAAGAAAGCAGAAACTTTGTATATTACTATTTTGAAGTATGCTGAATCCAAAAAAAAAAAAAAAAAAAAGAAAAGAAAAAGAAAAAGAGGAGGAAACACGCAGTTCGCTAACCTCAATTAACTTAAAATAAGGCCTCAAAAAGGGACCTATATTTTTTATTTATTTTACCTCCCTTTTTGGTATTGATTTAAAAGGAGGTTCCAGGGCAGATAAAGCGTGTCTCATCCTCTTGTAGGATTTGTGATACTTTAAAGCAATTTCATGCATAATTTGGTGCTTTTTTCACAAACGGGAACATCTTTGCCATTTTTTGTTCCATATCTTATTCGCTATTAGTATTTGAAAATGTACCAAACTTATATTTTCAACAATGTAGCAATTAATGTTCAAAGATTAAAGCTTACCCAAGTAAATATAGCTTAACCTTCGGTTGATATTAAAATTATAGAACATCAAGAAAAAAGGAACAGACGGCGTGAAACTAGTGCCGGAAGTATTTATTGTCTTATTTTACAGGAAAGTTAATGAATTTGACATTTTGTAAAATTTTCGTTATTTGCGTGTGGGGATGTATGGAAAACTACTAGTATAATGAAAAGTCAAATACCGATCGAACTAAGAGGGGTGTTACACAAGAAAGGCAACTAACGTATCATCTTAAAGATCCACAAGACTTTTAATTTTATGTTGAACCCAAAGCAGCTGTTTAATTAGAGAAAATGCATGATTAAGTTGTTAGGGAAACACTTAATTCAATATTACATATTAATGTGTACAGTCAGAACAATTGATTCAATTAGTTAATCAAAAATTTAAATCTATGACAAATACGTAAGAAAATAAGTCTCAAAAATGGGATTTGATATAAAAATAATATATTTTATATTCAAAACAAAATAATATGGCAGCTACATGTTAAGCAAAGGCATCTGAACCCTTTGAACACGACATGTATTATACATCAACAGAAAGGAACTTCTTTTCCAAACATAATGGTGTGGTACACGCACATTACATAAATTCGTAAATCACACAGTTACTTTGTACGGCAAAACGTAACGGGCACTGGACTTCACGATTAAATATTTTTGGTTGCGGGTTTATCCCGCTACCAAAGTTAAGTGTATTTCTGACAATCATGTAGCATCTTTATTTGATTCCAAATCACATCCAAAGGATATGTTCATGTGCTACACAAAGTAGTCCCATTCATGAACAATGCGGATGAATTATCAATGATCAAGCAGTTCTTATTCATCCTCTATCCATTCACACTGGCCATTTAGATTATATAAGACCTGTCAATGATTAGGTATTCCAGCCTATGGTTACATCTCTGACTTCCAGCTGTTCATGTAAGGTCAGGCAGAGTTTATCTTAGATATGAGGCACATTAGTATTTGTTTCTTATACATGTATATTTAGAGACTGGCATTTAAAATGAAAATAAATCTAGCTAAACCCGCAACCACCAGACATCTCAAGGCTTTGATTTTTTATCGCTGTACTAAATGTTTTAATCCTTTAAAGCAAATTTCCGTTTTTGTACAATGCATTGCTTAATGTTTGAGTATTTATGTTTGTTAAAATTATCAACATAATACTAGTTAAAACATCTTAGATTTAAAAAGAGAAATGTGTTTTTCACTTTACTTCATTGCAAAATATATTTACACTACAAACTGTATTTACCATAATGCAATATTTGTTAATAGTATACATTTATATAGTCGAAGTTAAAATTTTACATTCTGTCAAATTTATAGGTACGACAGATGGACGGATTGATTAATTTATTTTGAAACTCATGTTATTTATCTTGAAACAATATGGTCATTCGGCTATGCCAATGAGGCGACAGAAATATGCCATGGTGAAGCGACAATATCCTTAATAATAACTCTTGCGGGATATTCAACCAATAGACTCTTACCTTTCTACGGTTCAGCAGGATTCTCTCCGCTAGTGTGAGATTTTCAGGGTTTGGTTTGGTTTTTGACAGTTTGGTATTGATGACCCGCTTGGCGTTCACCAGATCTGTGCCATACATCTCGGCCAGTGCTTGATTTATATGTTGAACGTCTGCTAGAAATAAACAAGTGAACTGAGAGTTTTGAAACATCAATAGAGAAAAGTAAAGGATAAACAACCGCCTCTGTAGCCTATTGGTAGAGGGTCCGCTTCGAGTGCGGGAGGTCGTGGGCTCGATCCCCGGCCGCGTCATACCACAGACGTGAAAAATGGTACCAGTAGCACCCTTGCTTGACGCTCAGTGTTAGAAGGTTACACCACAAACATTGTCATTGTTGAGATAGGCCCTTGCAGGTTCTCCTGTACTTTTTTTATTGTAGAGGAAGCCCGTAGGTAATTCTCTGACCTTTCTATTGTAGAGGAAGGCTCGCAGGATTTCCTCTAGCATTCTCACGGACTGTAAACACTGGCTCCGACTCTTTATGGAGGTGAGTTGAAAAAAAAGCCAGTGATACTTCCGAGGCGGCGCTAATGACCGGAACTACACGAGAAATGTAAACAAAGACAGAGGATGAGTTTAATTTTTACTTTCTGTAACAAAAAGTCCTTATGGCAAAAAAGGGACAATGCTATTCCAATCAGAATTGGTTAAACTTCTTATGTATGCAGGTCGATCTGCAGAGCGAAGGCATTTCTTGACGTCAGAACTTTTGAAAGTTGTGAAATAGGACCAAATTAAACCGAAAGTAGACATATGCCTATGTATTTCGCCCTGATTTACACAAGTCAGATATTTCAAAGTCATCGTTCGGATGTTGTTGAAAAAAAAATGTCTTATTACTGTATAATCTACGTGATTTGTTAGCGGATTACTACCGTCTGTGTGTATTTTTGGCCAAGATGAGGAGCCAGCGACAAAGAGAAGGCGCTTAGAACCAGAGTGGGAGCCAATGCACATTTAATATCAGGGTGTTCAGTGCTTTTAAGTTATCAGCAAACTATCTGCTTTCCTTCAGCTGCATTTAGATATATATCTGGTCTCTTTTGTTACTTGTGTAATGAAACTCGGAACATCAGTTGTATACATTTGATATTTGCAATGTAAGGGGACTTTCAAAACCAACGAACTTTTGAATTTAATTGAATAGTGAAAACATTTTAGCAATCGATATGATTACAAATTTTGTTTATTCTCGGAATTTCACTTTTATTTTCAGTATTTGCTTTGCTGTGTTTTTAGTCACAACTTTTCGCTGCATTTTGTCTGAAGCGACCAAGCATAAATCATTAACACAAAAATTAATTGTTCGTCTGTCATTCAACTGTTTCTTTGTCTTTAAATTTGACTTTGCATTGATATGTATAGAGAAACAAGCTTTCACACAGAAATAGCCACGGTCCTTTCAACAGTATACGCATATAATATGGGTGTGTAAATGACTAACATTTACTAGAAACACTCGTCATTAAATTGTGGTTTGATCTTGATTGGAGCACAAATTGACGTCTTACTCTTCTATCTCCTTGCTTAATATACGTTTTTTGACTGACTATAGATTGCTCCATGTCCTGGATATGGCTTTTTATATAACATTTAACTTATTGAAACACTATGTTTTCTTGATCTATGTCCCTACACTAAAGATAAGATATTAAGCTACGTCGATTTTTCTTATATAATGTGAAACAGTATGCTCTAATAAAGTTTGACCACACTGACCTATTTAAGAAGTATATAGTATAAAATTCTATAATTCGGAAGGAATGCAGTTATGTCAAAGTATATATTGTTCTTTTTTAAATTCCAGAAACAGTTAACAATAGGCGATAAAAAAACGACTTAAGAACCTTTGAACGAGTTTTTCTCAAATTGGCGGGCTTATTCATAATTAAGGAAATTTCGCCGCCACAAATTCAAACAAACACATTTCAACCAAAAAGTAATGCTAAATACGTTACATAATTTTTATACAGATAAAGTACATGAACAAAGGAGTAAAAGCTTGGTTTTTCTTGGTAAGATTTCTTACCAGAGTAAGTTGATTTGTTGTTCTAAATTGTGTAATAGTACGTATAGATCTATATTGTATGAAAATTACATAGAAGCTGATCTTTCAGCTTACGAAAATATAAAGAGTCGGTAATGTGCATCGGTACACACTATGCTGTGTGAAAACACAAATGACGATCTGGCTTACTTATCAAAAACAGACCGTATTTCAGAAATAAGGCACAGTTAGCTCCAGCGTTTACAGGTATCTAAAGCTTTTAAAAGATCCGGGCGGGCGGAAGTTGAATTTTTCTTTTGTACGTCTAAAAGATATTTATTGATATATTTTCTAGACTTAAATAGTTACATGGTAACCCGATGGTCACATGGCCATCTCCAAAGATAACATTTGCAATCATAGTTAAGCTTTACGTTATGGCCGTTTGTCTAGTCTTAATATTTTTAGGTTGTTTAAAAATGGTCAGTATTTTATAGTTTCTGTATGTTTTACTTACAGATGAAAAGTAATGCAATTATGGTTATCTAGACACTCAGATTGATTAAAAGCCTAGCGAAACATTATGCTTCAATATGTTTTTGATTCTGTTCTGTATTTCCTTTTGAGTTTATGCA
This sequence comes from Mercenaria mercenaria, assembly GCF_021730395.1. Classification (NCBI taxonomy): domain Eukaryota; kingdom Metazoa; phylum Mollusca; class Bivalvia; order Venerida; family Veneridae; genus Mercenaria; species Mercenaria mercenaria. The sequence goes on from NC_069370.1 coordinate 49,323,281, forward strand.
ACGATTTCAGCTAAGAATGTGTATTTGGCTTAAAAAAAACCCCGTAAATATAGAAATATACGCGATAAACATCTCAGTGACTAACGTCTCGTCAGAGAAATTATAGCTACTAATTTGCTTATACGAATCTGTGACACTAGATACCTCTCCTGACGGTCAGACTGAGATAATTACTTCACGAGTTTCACGACTTTTCATGATTGCGAATACACTGTTCTTGCAAATCAACGAGGATTCTTTTTTAATAGGTCTACAGAAAAAAAGAAAATTCATGCGTATTCTTATCATACAAAATAGACACATTTTTTACACTGGGAATGACTATGACTACATGCTGAATAACCACATACACCAGTGTTACATGTAAATTATAATGTTTGTACACAAACAATACACATAAATTTTATTTTGATGTTACACGCCATTTCGCTCATGAATAATATCAAAAATTGTATTCGATAATACTCCTGATGGAACATGCGTATATTCCAATATTGTCATGGCGAAAAAATTAAATTGTTTCGAGGCTTCATCAAAAACAAGAAATCAGCACACAAAAAAACCCAAAACAAAACAAAAAAAAACCCTCAAAAACAAAACACATACATTAATTGTCTTAAAACTGATAATATTTCATTGTTATAGATATAAGTATAATTTTACCATATCAAGAATAACCCTCTGTATATCCATCCTTAAAAACAGTGTTTCAGGCAGAACATGACATTAGACAAACTCCCTAGGTAGTTCCAATAAATTCAAGTTATAAAACCACCTCATAAACAATAGACTACAAAAGTCTATATCGATGAAAGCGACGATAAATTTTACTGAGACATTACCATATTGGATATCTAGATATCAATGTTAACAGGGTATTAATAAAATCAATGTTGTCACAGAGATACAGGTAGGAAACATGTTTGAAAATAGCTCAGACATTGCTCTCTGATACAGGTGATATTATTTTAGAATCGATTAAAACAGTGCTGAATTATCAAACACGTTTTCTCACAGGAGTAATGAATGGCAAATAACTAGTTTGGAAGATATGAACCTTTAACGTTTTATTAATATAATTTTGTTGGAATTAAACATCATTTGTAGCCAAACAAAATTACAAATAGTGAAAGGTACTTTCTGTGAAGTACGATATGATACTGGTCAGTATCTATCTAAAACAAATATGATACGATATTTTGATATTGAGCATTTACAAGGTGCAGCAGCAGCAGCAGCAGCACAAAAGAAACCACATTACAGTACTTTATTAAAATAGAGAAAAGTGAAAACTTTACAGGTCGCTCAACACGAAACAAATGAAAATGTTGCAGGCTCGGTTTGATTGAGCCTGTTCATGAACGGTAGTGGAAATGCATGCTACCGTCCACGCCCTCTAGCCCCGGGTTGAGCAGAACTCAACATTTACACATGCTAAAAGTACAAAAAACAATTTAGAGACACCCGCAGATGTATTCAAACGGCGGTGAACATGGAACCTTCAATGATACATGTGTTGAGGCGTGTAATTCCATGAAGAGCGGCGTCTACACGCATATTCATCAAATATTCATTCAAAATGTTTTAAAAGAATTATTATCGACTATTTTTCGTAAGGACGTGAACAATAAAAACATATTTCATTTAAAATAGACCATCAGTCAAAGCACGTACTATTTTTGAACTGGCTTCATACATAATTGAATAAATGTGACCTTTCAAAGAACCAAGCTAACAATTTCCATGCTAGTCACCTTTAGACAAACACTCTTTGTCTTTTTAAACTTTTTAAAAAACAGCATTTAAAAACATGAATTATTAATATGAGAGTTGATATGTCAATGGTAACTGGGCAACAATATAGCATAATCACATTTAACTTCAAAGAATAAGAATGTCCTTGTCTGTACCTTACATTACCATCTCTGCTAAAATCGTGCTTATATTCCCGTTATGTACCAAAAGATGCCTTAAATAAATATAAAGAAGACAGTCAAGTTCAATGTATTGATATTTCTCACAGAACTGTTATATTCCTGACTGGAATTATTTGAATGAGACATTTAGCCTACTTTAGTAAAAGTGCTCATCTTGACTTAAAGCTGCTAACTCAAGCATTAGGCTCTATGCAAGTGAATCTAAAAATCAAAGTTTGATACTTTTCTCGTTTCAGGCTGAAGTTATTCAGAAAAATAAACTTTAATAATTTTAATACTGTTTTACGATATCTTGACCCGAACATCCTAACACGAAAATGAAATTTATCTCCGTGTGAGATACCTATATGAATAGTTTGGTTGCAATACCTTATCCTAATTGAAGGTGTGATATATCATTACCTAAGTTACACATTTGATGTTTTCTCAGGCTATCCTTAAACCAAATGGGGTTACGACTCCATCCAGCTAATATTATTTTTGTTCATATAACAGTGACCTTGATCTTGACACTACTGACCAAGAGGCATATCTCAGTCTCCAAGAAAATTGTGCATGTACCAAAATTGAAAAAGTGGAAAACCACAGGTCGCCCAACACGACATAAATGAAAATGTTGTAGCCTCGATTTGACTGAGCCTGTTCATGGGCAGTTGTTGAAATGCAAGCTACCGCCAAGGCCCTCTGGCCCAGGTTGAGCAGAATTCACCATGTAAGTCTTAAAAGCAATACATACTCTTTTATGAACACTTACTGTGCTCAGCATCCGCGCAGTCTGGTCAGGGTCAATGCTGTTCGCTAACAGTTTCTCTAATTCCAATAGGCTTTGAAAGCGAACAGCATGGATCCTGATCAGACTGCGCGGATGCACAGGCTGGTCTGGATCCATGCTGGTCGCAAAGCCACTATGTTGGTTTTCTCATGGCGCGGCTCATATATAACTGGGTTTAATATTCAAGTATCCCCCGATTTATTTCGAAATAAACTGCACATTTTTTCGCACATACATGATAAAAAACCTCAAAGTATTCACATCTTATATAAAAACATTTATATCTGCGCATTTTTTCCCGAAATGTGATATATTACGTCAAAAAGTTAATGTAGCTATATACAAGACTAATATGAATCAGTATGTCTGTAATGTCGATCGTTTAACCTGTGATTATTTTGACCTTATGTTCGTCTTTTTTTCTGTCCTTTGAATCAACAGTTTCATGAAAGTCTCATGTTGGCTCACTTGTTGAAATCTGTGTATTATTCTTAATATCAGAACATTTTAATTCACATATGAGAAATACAAACATGGTCAAAACCACCAATATTCAGGGAACTTTTAGTTAAATCATTTTTTTTCTGCACAATTCTGGAATTAAGCATACAGTTTCTTCGTTCGAGCATTCTCAAAACGATTTAAATAGGATAAAAGTATACTAAACATACACATTAAATTAATCATTATACTCAATGAAAAGAAACTCGGCCCCATTTAGTTTGACACACTAATATGGCAAAGTTATTTGATCAAAATAAATAGTTAATTATTATAAATACAGATTGGATAAAAACTACCCTGTTATAATCAATTTTCAATTAGTGTCTTCTTTCTTAGTTTTTGTTGGGTTTAACGTCACACTGACGCAAATTGCATTCACGGGTTGTAAATATTACTGTTGCGTATAGGTAAATACAAACACTCAAATGAAATATCAACAAAATGTGACTGGCGCTGAGGATAGGAAAAAATGGTTTTAATTGATTCAAGGGAAATAATTCTACTAGTATTGATTTGATTAAAACGCATCATGGTAGCCCGTGAGTGAAAACAAATAAACATCAAGTATCAACTCAGTCTGACAAACCGTTAAGATATGATTGTGGAAGGACAGACGGACAGAAAGGGAGAAGGATGGAATGAGGACAAATATACAATATTTGCACAAAAAACACTGAAGAATTATCTTATTAATCCACATCCCATTGCTGTCTCGACAATTTCATCGAGTATATCATATCTTATTTGTAAAATGAAGACAAATCTTCTCTGTACATCATACTGCCACGGTTTTCAACATGTTAGGCTTCAGGATACAGTACATTATAACAAAGATCACACAGGAAACGAACCAGCAATAGTGTATGGATGTGTACATGGTTTATATGAGCACAAAATTACATTGACAAAATAAAACATATACAGGGTTAGTGACAAAACACCACACGAGCATAAACTCAATTTTAACTCCCCGCCATGTTCTAAAATTAAAAGTCAGAGAAAATAAGTTATTCCAGCTGGATAAGTCTCTTTCACGTAGAGGTAACGAAAGGCACAATATATAAACAACAGGATGCTATCCATGAACCAGATGTACATGTCACGAGGTCCAAAACCATTGAATGTCAGTATTTGTCTATGTGTTGTATTGTCCTCGTACCTTGTATATATTGTATAGAAATGTCTTTTGTGTAATTATTTTGTATTATTTCCATACCGTCCGATCCGATATGAATTTCTATATTATTTTTCATGTCATTCATCAATCGGTATGGAAATAATACAAAATAATGACACAAAAGACATTTTATACAATATATACAAGGTACGAGGACAATACAGCACATTGACAAAATACTGACATACAGTGGTTTTGGACCTCGTGACATGTATATTTACTCAATAACTTTGCAAACCGGAGAGTACAGTAAGAAAAACAATTAAGAACAAATAATACAATGCACCTCTTTTAAGGTAAAGGTGACCATGAATGAAAGACCTTACAGTGAAAAAAGAGCGGATGCAAATGTTTCCAATAATGAAATTAATAAAATACATCATTTATTCATTTATTTGGGTTTTATGGCGCACCAACACAATAGAGGTTATATGGCGCCAAACAGGACTACAAAGTTTGGTTCCACATCTCATTTACATCGAAATAAAAACATGAGGTATGGAATCAAAATTTGCATACCTGCTGGAATCACAGAGTTACTGCAAAACCAAGTGTTAAGACCCTATTAGTCGCCTCTTACGATCATGCAAGGGTAAGGCAGTGGTTCCAATTCTTTTCATACACAGATCGTCCCAGAACCACATGGGGAAAAATACATCAAACAATATTCTTGTCATAACTAAAATGATATATAACCCTAGACTTCATGGACGATATCATGCGGAGTTCTTTAAACATGAAAACGAACGTTGGATGGACGTACGGGTTGCATGTTGTATAAAACTGGACGCTGGTCACATCTAGGAACAAAAGCGATATTAAATGTAATGGAATAATTTTATTTGAATTATATTTGTATACTTGGTATTCACCAGTTCGATTTCAAACATTTGCATCGCAAAGAAATTTTCCTTTTTCTTGTCATGATTATTTCTTCAAGAAATACACATGGTGTAATAAAATATGTAATTTAAGATAAATGTTGTTTGCTTGCGCAAAAATAAACAACTAACGAACAGCATTTTATACAACAAACATAACAATTGTCAGTCTTGTGGGCTTTTTAAATGTGTTTTGCAAACATACAATTGTCATACTGATTTTACTGCCTTACTCAAATTAACCCTTAAATGATAATCTTTGGTATTTTGGTAGTCATTCGGATGCAACGATAAGGAAACTGTTTTAATTGTCCTCAGCAATGTCGCTAAGTTATGTGAATCTGAATCGGAAAAGCTTGGCGAACACTCTTAAAAATAAATATGTAAAATGAAGTAAACCTGTGAAAAAAGCCCCATAAAAGCCAACTTTCATGCATGAATAATTATATTATTTATATTTATTTGAACATATCAGAGACGCGTTTTACTAGTAATTTCTATGATTGAAGATCAGTCAGTCTAATCTTTAAAATTCTACAAAAGTGGGAAAGAAGTTCAACCATAAAATAAAATCTGGAAAGTAGATCACTCGGAAGCACCAAGAACAAGGCAAATAGTGAAAATTGCAGACCCGGTTTGATTGAGTCTGTTCATGGGCAGTAATGGTAAAAGCAACACTGCCCACGCCCCCTAGCACCGGCTTAAGCAGTATTCAATCTTCAAATCTAAATGAGTTGAAATCAATGATCCCGAAGGACCATAAAAGCCATGCACAAAGAATGCAGTCAGCCATAAAGCAGTGTGCGGACAACGGGGTACGCATGAATCTATACATGTGCATAACGACTGAGAACAAGTACTTAGAAGTAAAATGACATGGTTTTCCATCAGATTTATCTCAATAACAATTTATATTAACTATTTTTCCGTACTACTGGAACTTACAATATTCTCAAAAATTGTCCTCTTTAAAAAGAATGTTATATGTAAAAAAAATATAAATACACACAGTTTTAAATTGCTAAAAGCAATGCTATAATACTAATGATTCAGCACTGGGAAATACACCAAAACGAGAATATGTAACATTGTTTTGAAAATGGTGAGTTTTTCTCTCACTGTCCCATACTATTCCGTATTACTGGATCTTAAAATATTCTGAAACAGTTGTCCTCCTTAAAAACAAAGTCCTCTGTAAAGAAATCTAAATACGCAAAGTTTTAAATTTCCGAAAGCAATGTTATACCAGTTATGTGGAAATTCAGCACTGGGACATTAATGCAAATGTTTCAAAACGAATATATGCAACATTTCTGTGGAAATAATTAATTTTAAGGCGACTTTTTTATTTTACAAAATATGGGTCAAATCGTTAAGACATATTGCTTTGCTATGAGCAGTTTTCCTGCATACTCTTGATTGCCTATAGGTTCTTAAAATGAGCACTTTAGAAGTTTATTCAATACTTCATATTTCTGTCAGCTGAAAATTTCATCGGAAAATACATTTTGTTTAAAAGGTAATTTCAAAATGACAGAATTATGTACATTAAGCTAAAAGGGACATTGGTTCTTTTAGAAAATAAATACAAAGTTTCCTCTAATTTAACCCAAAGTCATCATTTAATTGCTTGTTTAAGTTTAATTATATGAAAGTGAAGTATGATTTTTTTTTTCAAATAATATTTTGATACCGTTGTCATAAAGCAAAATGTGTACATGAAATCCATTAGCGCCTTGGACATTTCATTAGCATGGCCATTCTGCTCGTATGAAGTCATCTAAGTTGTCAGTTTCAACAGAAGGCATTCAAGGAATAAATTGTCATATCTCATGAATACATCAGAAGTAGCATAAACCTTATTTTACTATTTGAAATTGCAGTGACTTGTGGCAGGTTGTTTCAGAATCTAGCAGAAATTAATTAAACGACATATCTCAATATCAAATTTAATTTCCTATTCGCAAATAAATTTGAAATTGTTATTACTCAACATTTTACCAAAAGCACTAGCAAACATGACTTAAAATGTTCGCATTAGAACAATAAAATACAGAAACACATTTTCAATAAAAGTAGGACTTCCCCTTAATTCGAAGTGTCCTGTTGTGTATAAAAACATTTGTAAGGGTTAAAATGCAAAACAGAAACAACAGAGAAACTGTTGGTCGTATTTGTACATAACAATTGCATTGTTTGCTCATGTATGACTCTATTTATGTGTTTGGCCTTGGTTGCTCTCTGGCTGTGCCCTATTTGTGCTTGATGTACTCGATGCTTCAATGGATACTGCTGTTTCTTTTTCTTGTGTTTGGAATTGGTTGTGCTTGATATATTCAGTGCTTCAAGGGATTCCTAAGTCACTTTTTATTGTGTTTAGCTCTGGTTGTGCTTGATATACTCAGAGCTTCAAGGGATTCCTAAGTCACTTATTTTTGTGTTTAGCTCTGGTTGTGCTTTATATACCCGATGCTTCAATGATTCTACAGTTACATTTTATTGTGTTTAGCTCTGGTTGTGCTTTATATACCCGATGCTTCAATGATTCTACAGTCACTTTTTATTGTGTTTAGCTCTGGTTGTGCTTTATATACCCGATGCTTCAATTGATCCTACAGTTACATTTTATTGTGTTTAGCTCTGGTTGTGCTTTATACACCCGATGCTTCAATGATTCTACAGTTACATTTTATTGTGTTTAGCTCTGGTTGATCTTTATATACCCGATGCTTCAATTGATTCTACAGTTATATTTTATTGTGTTTAGCTCTGGTTGTGCTTTATACACCCGATGCTTCAATGATTCTACAGTTACATTTTATTGTGTTTAGCTCTGGTTGTGCTTTATATACCCGATGCTTCAATTAATTCTACAGTTACATTTATTGTGTCTAGCTCTGATTGTGCTTTATATACCCGATGCTTGAATTGATTCTACAGTTACATTTTATTGTGTTTAGCTTGGTTGTGCTTTACAAAGTCAGTGCTTCAAGGGATTCTAAATGTTACTTTTCATTGTGTTTGGCTCTGGTTGCTCCTGTTGCACACGATGATTCCAGGGATTCTACTGTTTCATTTTATTATGTTTGGTTCTGACTGTGCTTGATGTACCCGATGCCTCTAGGGACTTTACAAGTACCATTTTATTGTGTTTAGCTAGAGATGTGTACTCGATACCACAGGATTCATCTAAAACTATTTATTGTGCTGGCTCAGGTTGTGTTTGATGTACTCTTCTTAAAGGGATTCTACAGTTACTTTTCATTGTGTTTAGCTCCTTTTGTGATTGATGTACTCGATTCTCTAGGGATTCTACGAGGGGAATTCAGAAGATTTAAGACTAACGCGTTTCCGCAGAAACTATTATAGGTGCAAGCACGAATTTTGTATGAACTTCTAGTTGGTTCAAATAGTCATGTTCATTGGAAGTCCCATTGCAATTGGTTTTGTGAAAGCTGAGATACAAGCGTTTTAACATACTAACTCGTATACACTGATATTATTTCATCGTAAGCATGTAGGCTCCGCGTAGCATGGAAATAAGGTCCTACCTGAAAGAAAATGTGTTGTTCCTGACTTTATCAGCCAAGCAGATTCTGCAAGAATTTAAAACTGTTTACGGTAGTTCTTTTCCATCCAAAACCACTGGGAATTAAGTTTAAGACCTACGTGGTGTAGTAGTACTAAAACGTCTGCATCTTCTGATAACATTGCTACTGTAGCAGCCATTGTAGCAAGATATTCGAGATATACAGTTTCCTAAACAACTGCATCAATAGGCATTTCATCGGGAAGTGTTTGTGAAATTCTGACTAAACAAACTTGAAATTATTGAAGGAGTGAGCAAGGTCCGTATACCATCTTTTGACCAAAGACCTAAAAGTCGAAATGGTGCAATGTTGCAAAAAGGCCCGACTAAAATCTATGAAAATGCAGATGATATATGAAATGAGATTTAGTTATATCACTTCAAAGGCGGATAAATAACGAACAGTGGCTTAGGAAAGGGCAAGAATGTCCAGTTATCGCAAAAAGAACTCAAACGGCTTCTTTACACAATTTTCTTCAATTCCAAAGGCTCTGTTGTGCAAATACCCAGTGCACCCGGCATATCTATTACTGAAAAGCTTTACAGTGACAAGATTCTAAAATCATTATGTTAAACGTCACCATAAACTGGTCTATCGGGTATCTGCCTTATTCCTGACAATGCATCTGCACACAAGAGCAATATTGTAGTCAGCATGTCAAGCAATTGCCGCACCCTCCATATTCGTACGACCTAAGTTCCTTTGATGTTTTCTCTTTCCTTTGCTTAAAAATATGGTGGCTTGGAGACGCTAGTTTCAGAAGCGCCCTTGGCAGCCTAGTGCATCAGTGTATAACCAAGGGCGGACTGCTCTGCGGCTTTCAGGTCATGGTTAGACCGGGCTGTAAAAATGCGTATCTATTAAGGATGAATATTTAGAAGGACTGGTGTAAGAAATATGCTTAAACACAGGTTTTGTTCTAGATTTCATATGGACAGTCTCAATATTTTCAGAATTTTCCTCGTGCTGTTACATTTCATTGTGTATAACTCTTGTAGAGCTTAATGTTCTCGATACTTTCAGCTACCGTTACTTCTATTGTATTTGTGTCTGGTTGTACTTGATATATTCGATGCTTTCAGTGTTTTTTACTGTATTGTTTTAAAATATGTTATGAAACACGGTTCCGTCAATTCTAAGAACAATTAGATTTGAAGGCGCAAAAACTGACCGGATAAAAACACTGAAAGCAAAACAGAAAACACAACTGTGAAAACAAGGTATAAATCATGATAATAAGCAAACTTTATTGCATAGTCTAAATGCACCAAAATCTCGTGCTCATACAGAACCAATTCTTATTCAAATCAGCTTGCAATTGACACTGTGCGAAACAGTAAACACTGAATCACGTTGAAATTTTTTGCAGCATCCGTAAGCAAACACAGGACATAAATATCCCTTTATTTACATAACAATACCTGGTACAAGAATATCAAACATAAAATGAATCACTTCGGTACCATTATCACGCAAATTTGCTGGTGCTAACATAAAATAGATAGATGAAATTTGCATAGTCAATTTTGTCATGGAATATCTGTTTTGCACTAACGAGTTAGAGTAACAGTTGATAATGTAGTAATCGAAAACGTATGCAATTAAGTGGCGAAAATTAACTTGGTAAAAAAGGCTCTTTCCGTCAAATTTCAGTAAATTATGGATTGTCTGTATTCGCCGAAAGGTATCGGTAATTTTGCCGCTTCAGGCGATTTTAAAATGTAAAAATGGATACAAAAGAGCACAGATAACCGATTGCTTGATGACTGCTTAAACATATCAGACACCAAGAGCCATAAAATAATATCTGACTGAATATATCTTATAAATATTACTGTATATATATTCTAAAGTATTTCCACACATAAGTTGTCTGTATATTAAGATGTGTCATATATGGGTGAGAAAATCCCCTTGAACTATAAAATATAAATTCTATAGATAATGAGGTCATCAGTAGAAAAACTGTTGCAGCAAACAAAGCTACATAGGTATGATAAATATAAACTTTAATGTCTATGAACCCGTATTACCTTCAATTTTATCAAATGTAATTTTGTTGCACTGTCAAACAGCAGAACGAACTTTGAATAACAAATGAAACAAGTGAATGAAGTATTGCCATGCAATACAAAGTCCCCTACTGGAAGGCACCTAATTGTCTCTACTGCAGTATAACATAATGAACTGATATCTGTCAATGATGTATAAACAATATTGTACTATATATACAATATGTTATAACAACAAACTTGGATTAAAATGTGCATATATAAAAACCCACAGTTGTTTTCATATTGAATTGTTTTGGCCGATTATAAAAAAGTTATCATATAAGTTATTTATAGTACCAACAAAGGGAAATTAATCTTAAAAAAGAAAATCTGTATAATATAAGTCCACAAGAAACTCTTTACCCGGTAGAGATATGTCAAAATACACCTATACATTGGATGTAACATGCATGTTGTACCGCAGAAAAGTGGTCTCGATTTTTCTCTACGGCCAGTAATAAAAAAGTTACAATTAAATCTATTTATAGATGGTGAACATTTGGTCCAAGTTACATCAAAATCCCTCAATGCATGAAGAAGAAATGCTCCAGACAAAGTCATTCTTGAATTTGACCTTTGACATCTAAATATGACCTTGACCTTAGATCTAGGGACCTGGTTCTTGCACATGACAATCCGTCTTATGTTGGTGAACATTTGTGCCAAGTTACATCAAAATCCCTCCATGCATGAAGAAGAAATGCTCCAGAGAGTCATTCTTGTGTCTGACCTTTGGTCTCTAAGTGTGACCTTGACATTAGACCTTGAGCCTGGGTTTTGCGTATGACATGTTGTCTCATCCAGGGAAATATTTGTGCCAACTGATATTTAAATCCTGTTTTGCATGACAAAGTTATAGACTGGACAGGAAAAAATCCTATTGCCCTTTAATCTCAAAGTGTGACCTTGACCTTTAAGCTAGGGTAATGGGTGTTGCGCATGACACGTCATCTCATCATGGGGAACATTTATGCCAAGTAATATTAAAATCCCTTGATGGATGACAGAGTTCTGGATCGGACAGGAAAAAAAAACCTTATTGGCCTTTGACCTCCAATTGTGACCTTGACCTTTGAGCTAAGGGTCCGAGATTTGCGCATGACACGTCGTCTTATCATGGGGAACACTTGTGCCAAGTAATATTAAAATCCCTTTACGAATGTCAGAGTTATGGACCGGACACGAAACAGACCCTGTTCATGCTATGTTAGCATTTGACTGCTAAGTGTGACCTTTTGAGATAGGGGTCTGAAAGTTATGCATGACACATTGTCTTATTATGAGGTACATTTGTGCCAAGTAATATTAAAATCCCTTCATGGATGGCAGAGTTATGGACCGGACAGGAAAAAAGCCCTGTTGACGTTTGACCTCCAATTGTGACCTTGACCTTTAAGCTAGGGGTCCAGGTTTTGCGCATGACACGTCGTCTCATCATGGGGAACATTTGTGCCAAGTAATATTAAAATCCCTTCATGGATGGGAGAGTTATGGACCGGACAGGAAAAAAAGCCCTGTTGACTTTTGACCTCCAATTGTGACCTTGACCTTTGAGCTAGGGGTCCGGGTTTTGCGCATGACACGTCATCTTATCATGGAAAACATTTGTCCCAAGTAATATTAAAATCCCTTCATGGATGGGAGAGTTATGGACCGGACAGGAAAAAAGCCCTGTTGACGTTTGACCTCCAATTGTGACCTTGACCTTTGAGCTAGTGGTCCGGGTTTTGCGCAAGACACGTCGTCTCATCATGGGGAACATTTGTGCCAAGTAATATTAAAATCCCTTCATGGATGACAGCGTTATGGACCGGACACGAAATTGCGGACGGACGGACGGACGGAATGACGGAAAAGTGCATTCCTATAGTCCCCGAAACTGGTTTTCACCCAGTAGGGGACTAATAAACACCATCAGGTGAGTTAATATATTGACCTAACACTCTTTGAAAATATGATTAGTTATTACTGTTTATAATAAAACAGGCAGATTTCTTGTGTTTGTTATGCATGGCTGGCGTGGTATTTTACTGCTACAATCTGGAGTCATGAGATTTGTTTGCTTCTTGGGTTTCAAGTAACACTGACACAGAAATGGTTATATGATGATTTTCCAGCGTTTCACGAATAAGGAGGATTCCATTTCCCAATAAAGACATTGTTTCACACATTGGATACACGAGGTAGCACCACAGACTCCTTGAAGCCAGTTGTATGACTTCCTTAGAAGACTATTCAAACGGGGGTCCGAGATGAGATGAAATGCTTAAAGATTGGTGGCAAATGATTGAGAGAAACGTGTCAAGTACAGAAATAAGGCTGAGTACGTTCATTTGATATGGCTTTTGTTGAACTACGAGCAACCATTTAATCTTAATAATATCTCGACAATACTCTATCGACAAATTCATGCTTATTCAAAGAGCCAGAAACAAATTGACAAAGCCACAACTGATGAAATAAAAATGAAATATACTTAACAACAAAATTATCGTGCAAAAACTGGAACTGAAACTGATTAATTTGATTAAACGCCTATTTCCATACAATGACCTTTCATGGCGTTGTACATTTAATTTATTAAATCTTAAAATATTAAAGGTGAAATGTAAAAACTCACATAAAATTAAAAACTATATAGCACCTGCTGTTATCACATATAAACAATTATCAAAACATTTAAAACATTGCCATGAAGTGTCTGAAATACAGTGTCTTAAGATTTTCTTAGAATGTATCAAGTGATTTACTTTTGCGTAATGCTAACGGCAGTTCATTCCACGGTTTTGGACCAACAGTACAGAAACTTTTTTCATTAAATGTTTTGCACTTTTTGTATGGAGCATCATAACGACATTCAGAATTTTCTGACGATCTCAAACCTTGTCTGCCAGGAACATACTTTGTAAGCGGTTCTGTTAAATACATAGGTGCTCTGCCAATGTGACAGCTATACATGAAAGAAAGTATCTGTATTAAAACATTATCATGTAATGCAACAAACACACGCACATAGAAAGTCTTTCCAGATCAGTTTAACTAGGCAACAGCCGTTGAGCGCAACTATGACACTAGACGAATCATAACCGTGGAAAACATCTTTCTAGATCAATTAAACTAGGCAGAGCCGCCGTTGAGCGCAACTATGACACCAGACGAATCGTAACCGATTACAAACGATATGGTAAACATAATTGATTGTCACAGAAATAGAAATGCACATAGTTTACCATGACGCAACAGACGGACTAATTAACTCAATGAGAGTTTGAACCTGGTGCATAGTGTAATAGCGGTATGCGACACAGTGATCCGTAATATTTCATACCATTCCCTACGTATCGTCCATAATGTCATGTAACAAGTAAATAAAAACTTCTCCTCTTTCTTGAAGTCAGTATTGTTATATTTTCATCGTAAATTCCTTCTCATACATCTTATTATTGATCACATTTTAAGGTTTTGTTTAATATAGGGTATGCATTTTAAACAGTTTTAAATAATAAATGATAGTTTTGATACACAGCGTTTTCATATGGTGAAACTTTACCAAACTATCACAAAATAACGTCACATTTCAGTACCAACGATTATTTCCTTCGGATATTTCCAATTACAGATACGTTTGATTCGGTCATTAATTTGGGGCTGGGACGATTTCAAAATTTTGAAACCGGTTAATCTTTTGTATGAAATCGAATCGAACCGGTTAATCGGCCGCCATATTTGAATGCTGTTTTCTTTCCTGACGACCGTATAAAGGTACTTCCAGCAGCTGAAGCCTTTTGTATTGCGTGAAGGTAAGATACATTATACATCCACATTGGTCTAGTGAATTGCCATGTTTTTATTAAGAACCATGCAGAAAAAAAAATCTAAATAAAATATGTACAAGAAGCGTTCACAATAACTCAACAAGGGATTTTTCCTATACATAATAGTTGACGTAATATTAACTTACGTCGCCCCGAGCTCATATTTCATCTTTTTGCCGAGTCTCCTATCCTCTGAAAGACTGAGAGATTATGCCTGAAAACAGAAAACATATTTCTTAAACTGGGTTGTTTTAACATGCATACCTTGAATACGTTTTTGTCGCCTTAACTGCTAAATGTCAAAACAAAGTTTAAATTTAATGGGTATATCGTTATTCCAAGACCGCACATGAAAATCAATTAATATTAGGACATGACTATTCGGGAAAAAATTATAATAACAATTGTAAAATTAAATTGTCCACGATTAATTGACAATCTTTTGAGTTTTATATTTGATAAATGACATAGTATGTGTTGTTTTTTTTGCTTAACACAGAAAGTCATTTTAGATTTAGATTTTAGTTTACTTCTGCTTAATTTTAAGGTAAAAACCATATCACAAATAGGTAAACATTAACCATTTCATATTGCAAAATCTTGTCATACTAGTTTCCAACAGGTTAAATTCCTTTCACATTGAATTGCGGAAGTGAGTAAGAATAATTGGCAGCCATACTATAAGTACATGTCAGTACAGTAAAATTGAATATGCACGACACGAAAAGTTCCTAAGTAAAAAACCGAAGTGAAACAAATATTTATTTTATCAAAATTGAAATGAATCTTTTAAATAAAAATACCAGTGTCATATATTTCAACACGATATAAAAAATCTTAAATCTTTTTTGTGAGACTATAATTATTGTTTAAGTATAAGATAACTTACTAACTGTATAACATTTTCATACGATTAGAAATGTTTTTGTTACAAATCGCATTTTGAAAATACTCACCTTGTTATCCTTGCTATAAGCAAGCAAGCACTGATTAATAAAACATCCGCTTAAGCGCTTGCTTACATATATGTAGTTGTAAGATATCCTGTCTAACAATTTTAAAACCTTTGGTCAATCGGTACCAATTTCTGTGATTTAAAGTGTTTATTCACCGCTTCTCTCAACATAAAACCCCCTTTTCCATAATTCATTGGCGTTACTCTCAAAGCAATCGCAATTGATTAAACCGGGCCGGTGCAATGCGGCAATCATTGTCTTCGCCGACAGAAATTACAGCACAGTTCAATATGTCATTAATTCATTTCTAAAGATAATTATCTGTCGGCATACGTTCATACTGTGTTAATGACAAATACGCAAACCCATAACATTTTAATAGAAATTCCAAGCTTATTTATCCTATACTTTGAAGACAGTTAATGGAAATATGTTTACCATTTCTCAAAGGACCAGTCTGACTTAATGTCTTCCTCGTGATTAAAGATATGACGGTAAATGGGAATAACCGTATTGTGCGTAGAAAGAAGGCAATGCTCATCATACAAACGGGTTCCATTGCTTCAGGTAAACAACAGATGTCATGAATGAACCCTGTACTTTTAAAACAATTAGAGATATAAAATGACCCCGAGGATATTTTATATCATCGCTTATAAATAAGAAGTGATATGGACATCAGAAGTGTTTCTTGCAGCCAGACCTTCAAATTTTCATGCATATCCTGCGTTTAGGACAATATGTACAGTAGGATTTTAATAGACCTGTAGTACTATTGTAGTACTTCTTGATAGGCATTGAATCTTTCCTCAACTTATCGTTTCCAAATTCAGTTTAACATCACAGATTTTTGAAGTCTTATTGTCATGCATTGACCGCCCGGTACACATAGGAACACGTTTCATTACATTTAATAGCGTTACAAATTTATGATATGAAATATCATAGTTTGCTTAAAACTTTATATATATATCATATATCTGTTTCCATTTAGAATGTAATTCAATTCCCCCATACGTATGCTAAAACTATTTGCTTCCATCAGTAGAAAAAAAGTTTTCAAACTATTTAAGGTAAAAGCCTTTTTCATTCAGAGAGTTGAAACGTTTTGATCATGTACATCGTGTAACTAATAAATGTTTTGAACACCATAGATCGAAACGTTGTTCGGAAATATATTATTCACACGCTATAACAAAATCAATGCTAATTTAGCTAATCCAACCGCAGGTAAGACGCAACTATTATCAGGCAAAGCGACATAATAATAACAACACAGATTCAGGTCTATAGCAGCTTAACAGTTTTAATATTTGGGGGAAGGGGGAGGGGGAAGGGGAGACACCTGTTTTATTTCCAGACATAAATTCAGGCACATTTAGGCACCTTTTTTAGAACCACCGGTCTTTGAAAGCCTGCTAGAAGGATTCTTATAAGGCAATGGTATTAAAATATGAAAAGTCTAGCAAGAAACGAACAGTGGAAAAATAACTCGGTGTAGTGTTTATCTCTGTTTGACACATTTCGTACAAATCCAAATTTATTTTCCGGTAAGGGATGTAAAACAATGAATATCCTGTTTTACAACATTAAACATTATGACCCAAAAACTTAGTGTATATTGTCATAATTTGACACTTGTTTTCCACTTGTTGTAAACTAAAAGTCTTCTTTCATTATAAACGCTGAAAATTTCTCTTTGTCACCTAAGTTGCATCGGTGTGACTGAAAAGCAAATATCTTTTTTAATAATTCACGTGAACGCGTGAAGGTTGTATGACTAAAGAAGCAAGATCGCAAATATCTTCATTTTTTTAAAAAGAATTTTAAAGATAAAATGTTACAGGACGATTTATGCACAGCAATCCTTGCCAGCCGAATCCCTAAAACACTAAATATTACCAGCAATAAAAATGCCCAAGTGTGTAATTATAAAATGAAATCTTTAGAAACCATGCGCTCTGAAAATAATTTTGCAGAAGTTTCAAAAGAAATGCCATAATGTCAAACCGAAGCAGGTCAATAAAATATATTATCATTTGCTAAAATACAATTTTTGAAAAATGCAATGACCTAGAATGTAACGAAGTTTGTAAACAGAATCCCCATTACATCCCAGTAAAGTGGAGCTCTAGAAATGCTTGCATACATGCTGAGTTTTATTGAACAGACATTATGTCCGAACTGTACAGTATTGGCATGAGAGTATTCAATTCTGATATTTGCTTTTTTCTGCTTCATTAATAGATAGTACTAATGGTAAAGTTAAATGGTGCAGACGAGACACCGTTTGTGTTCAATTGTTTGACTTATTTGGAAGCCCCCATTACATGTTCTGTGTTTTATTGAGAATATTAATACAAACAAAATGTTCTGTGTTATGCTATTCATCATAAAATATACACAGAAAACAAACATTAAAACTTTATTTTCTTCGGCCAAAAATGAGCAAGGATACTGTAATAAACACTTATTGTAGAGCTTTCACTTTTTACAGCTGGTGAATTAGGACCTGTCCTATTCATAAATAATATAAGTATTTGTAAATAAATGACACTTATGCTTAAGACACTTTCATTCAACGGGCTGAAAAATATTTTTTCTGAACAATATCAATACTTATGGATGTATTTTTGATTATTGCACATGTCATTGGTCTTAATAATTGTTGTTATACTTTTTGAACTTTTTATAATATCATGCAGAATATTGATTTTACTATAGTATAATTGCGCTCAAGCCGATGCGGATGGGCGTGAGGGGTTTTGAACATTTTATTACCCCTCATGATAAGACTGAATTAGACATTGTCTGCTATTATGTGGCTCGGTTGTGTTGTTTGATCTATGCTTGCAAAAGGATATTATCACAGATTTGATTATTGTTTACATTTTGGAATGTAAATAAATCTATTTCTGAAAATATAAAAACTTATTTTGTAAATATTGTTCCCATAAATTGATTGTACAAAAAAAATGTAGCCACATAAAAAAAGTACGTTCACTATTGCGCCAAGTAACGCGCTCTGCCTATAGATTGTTATCAATGTGTGCAAGTACCTGTGACACGACATCGCGTCATATTTCGTTCCAAGTCGCCTGTTTCACGTTTAATTGCACATGTCTCATATTATAAGTTACATAAATTTTACTTTTTCGGCAAATATTAATAATATCCTATATTTCACTACTTTCAAACATTTGTGTAGAGTAATGTTGCAAAACACAAACACGAAAAAATGATTGATTGATTTGCACTAAGCTTTGAGGACTGCATATCGAACTTTGTTAAAATTACAATAACCATTATCATCCCCATGACGGTATTCACAGACTTTAAGCAAACGAGATTTTAACGGGGCATATGAAGATAAGGAGCAAAGTCCAACTGGAGTTGTAACGTACGTACCCAGCTACAATTTGCAACAGTCATGCTATCTTGATATTTAGTTTGTATGCAAAGTTTGGTTTGATAGGTTTTCATTGAGCAAATACCCATTTTCTCCCGATTTTATGAGCTTCGTTTTTGAGTAACAAAAATTGTTATAATAATTGTCAAAAGATGATTCGTTCCGTATCGTGTACCATCATGCTTGCTATCTAAACTTTCATAAAACGAAATATTTGTAAAAGTAGTGTGGATATGAAAAGGTAAGTTATTTATTTTCGATATTTGATTAAGGATATAATTTCAAGGTGTTGTTCTAATTAATTCAAGTAGCTTATATGTAAAACAAACATTTTTTCTTTAATATGTGTGGCGTTAACTACATGGCGTTAACTATTAGAAAAAAATCATTTTATTAAACATTATAATGTTAACACTTTCTTATAAGCAACCAACTTTTCTTTACATCTGACTTTTGTCTTCTACGCTACATTTGCGTAAGTTCATACGCTGATATATGTGTTGAGCGCAAATAACCAATCTGCGCTATTTACCAAACGCGCAGCGCATATAACAAATTTTTGTACGTTGGTTATATGCGCAACGATGCAGGATAAATTTAACCTATGCGATTAACCAAATGCATAGCGCAAATAACAAATGTAACTTTATATATCAGAAATTTGCATTTGTTGTTTGATAAATCATGCAGTTGGTCAATTTATTAATAAATATAGATGTCAAATGCTGAATATCTTGGTACTTAAATTATGTGTCATAAATTTGTTTCTACATCAGTAAATTCACGGCAGTCGGTCACTAGGTTTTAATACCTCCGATCTTATACAAGATGCAATAAAACCCAAACATGCGTGAAGGTGTGATTTCCTCCAGCTTGCACACGTCGTCCTCTGGTATGTTTTAGGCTATTTTTATAATTTTCTACTTCACCCGGGCACACACTTAGCAAAATATCGTTTTTATTATATTGAAAAAGCTTGAAATTTCGCAATAATATTCTTTTTACCAACGGGAGCATATCTCTCAACATATCTAAGATAAAAGATGAAATAAAAAAGTCACATAATTAAAAGAAAATTCTTACAGATCTTATCTATATTATTATTATTATTATTTTATAGTATAAAATCGATTGAATAATGAGTAGGTCTAATTTTCATCAAAACGTAAACGAAATTTTATATTTTGTAGCGGCACAAGATATGTGCTCGGTGCCCTGCGCTAAATGAAAATCTGGAGATTACTCTGATAACTTGAATATCTTTTATAAATCGTATTAACTTTTAAATAGTTTTACGATTACAGACTAAAACTATAGTGTTTTTTACAAATCTAAATGGACCTATAATGTTACACCTGTAATTTTCAGATTTTTTTTATTAGAGCAGGACACACATTTTGCGCAGCTACAAAATGTAAACTTTCGGGCATGTTTTGATGGAATTTACTCGTTATTCTATTTATTTTGCATTATAAAAGCATAAAAAAATAATATCAATTAGTATTGTAAGAAATGACATATATTTGGTATATTGTTGACATTTCAGGAATTGCGATTAGTGCAGGACCGTCATCCCGCGAATTATGTAGAAGTAACTTTATATTCTAGCTACAATTTTAGTCTGTAATTGTAATAACAAAATTAAAGTTGAACATAGCGTATGAAATTATCGAGTAAATGTTTAAAACTTTCTATTAGAAAAGGGGACATACGTCTTGCTAAGATAAAACATATAATTTTCGTTCTCGTTATGACGGAAATCACTCTTGTTTCTATCTATTTCTACTACATTTTTAAAAGGTATATAATGATATGTTTTTAAAAAATTAAATATATTTGAATTCAGGATTTGTTATTAGTGCAGAACTGACATCCCGCGCGGGTTACAGAATTAAAATTACATTTGTCTTTGCAAAAAGGTACAACTTTAGCTGTAACCATAAAACAAAGTTAAATTTAGCATGGTTTATGAAAGATATTCAAGTAATCAGGATCATTTCCAGATTTTTTTATTAGCACAGGGCCGACATCCCGCGCAAGATACAGATGTAACAAAATATTCATTTGGCAAAAGCTACAATTACAGCCTGTAATCACAAAACAATGATAAAGTTAGCATGGTTTATGAAAGATATCCAAGTTATCAGGATTATTTCCAGATTTTTTATTAGCGCAGGGCAAACACATCTTGCGCAGATAACAAATGTAATATTTCGTTCTCGTTATGACGGAAATCACGCTTCTTTCTATTTTTTTTTCTACTCCGAAAACATTTTTTATGAAGTTACATAAATAGTATCTTCTAGAATTGAAATATGTTTGAAATATCGGCGTCAGTTCAGAATTTGCTATTAGCGCAGGAACAACATCCCGCGCAGGCTACGGATGAAACATTATATTCAGATTTTCAAAAGTTACATTTTTAGATTGTAATCGAAAAACGAAGTAAAAGTTAAAATGGTTTATAAAAGATATTCAAGTTATTGGAGTAATTTTCAGAGTTCTATTAATGCAGGACACACATCTTGCGCACCTATAAAATGTAAAATTTCGTTCACAATTTGACGAAACTTATTAGTTATTCTATCTGTTTCACTATAAAACATTAAAAAATGATATAAGTATAAAAGATCTGTAAGAATCGTCTTTTAATTCTGTTTATTTTTGTTTTATTTTTAATCTTGGCCATGTCAAGAGATATGCTCTCGTTGGTAAAAAAGAATTGCGCTTTTTCAATATGATGAAAATAAAAGCGATATGGTGAATTATGGTAAAAGTGTGGCAATTCAGTCTTTTATGTAAGTCTCCTTTATGTTCTATATCCGGTATAAAATGACTGCGTGTGATCGAATGAAGTAAAAATACTTCAGTTATAAAAAGAATAGAGAGGACGATGTGGCTATCCGAAGGAAATCACACCTTCACGCATGTTTGAGTTTAATTGCATATTGTATCATACTGCAGATATTGAAACCTGGTGACCGACTCCCATTAATTTACTGATGTTGAAATAAATTTATGACACATTTTTAAAACCGAGATTTGCAGTATCAGTCTGTAATTGTTAAACAATGTAAAAGTTAGCATGGTTTATGGCAGTAATTTATATTATCAGAGTAATTTCCAGATTTTCTATTAGCTCAGCACACATCTTGCGCAACAACTAAAATTCGTTCACGTTCTGGCGAAAATTACTCTTTTGTAGTACAGAACATTAAAAAATATCAATACGATCTGTAAGAAATGATCAATATATATTTGAAATATCGGTGTCATTTCAGGATTTGATATTAGCGCTGGATCGACATCCCGCACAGGCTACGGCGTTTAAAAGTTAAAAATAAATAAATAAATAAAAAAAACTTGTGTTATTAAATATACTTTGGATATTTTGTATCATTTTAAAGTTTTTAACACCTATGACAAATGACTCTTAATACCGTCGTCAACAGAAATTTTTAGTCCATAAACTACCAGGGACGTGAGCATCTCATTAAAATTACCGCATAAATACGCTCATTTACTTTAAAAAAATATTTTTCTTGTTCGTTACAAATTAAGCACAGTCAGTTCACACTTTTACGCGTGCCTGATCATCGTCAGTTTTAAAATTAAACAATTTTATGTAGGCCTACAAGTCTAACCCTCTAATGATAATCAATTTTATCGGGAGATATCATCCATATGTTAAAAGCGCAGACTCATTTACCAAACGCGCAAGACAGTTACCCTGCGCATATAAGAAATATATAAGGTTGCCCGATTTACAAATTGTTGCGCAGATAACAAATTGGTTATTTGCGCTGCGCGATTTACCAAATGCGCAGATTGGCTATATGCGCGTAACATATGCATTAAACGTATAAACTTGTTGAATGGTTCGACGGTCAGTTGTCAATAGTTATTGACCATCGGCCTTCGTTACACTGATATTGGTATTAAATAATATACACCTTACTTGGCTTGCCAATCAACAGTTCAAACATTTTGACCCTCGTTTCTTCAAGCCCCAGGCAATAGTTTTTACTATTGACCAGTAAGTCATGCAATAAATGTTACATTACATGACATACTTTCATAGTTTTCTTCAAGTTTTGGCTTCAGGACATAGGAAAGGGGGAACGAAATATTTTCTGTAATATAAGAATAAAATGTGGAAAAAAAATTGATATTTTTAGCGTGACATTATTGTCTATTTTTGGGAAAGATTTTCAAGCTTAATTATCAAATTTAAATGAAAGCTTTCTATCCAAAAAAAAACAGGGGGAAAGTATTTCGATTTTTTATAATGGTATTACCTAGATGATATTAATAAGACTATCTTTACACCGTTAAAACTGATAAATTTTGAACGCTCTTAAAATGATAGATTTTGACTGATTAGAAGAAACAAAAATTACGATTTCAAGTAGAAATTTTGTAATCGTAAAAATTTGTGACGTCGTCTTTGAAAACCGGCCCAGATGCGGCATGACGAATATCGAGGAAACGACGTTTAAAGTTGCCCAAGTTTACGCGCGCAGTTTTTTACACTGTTTAATTTGCAAAAGTTTTACCGTTAAAGTACGCTGCTGTTACTGATTGATGCAGCCTACTACGAAAATTTTAGACTCAACCTAAAAAAAATAGGGGTTTTTATTACGCCTGAGGCAAAATATTTCTTTGAAAATCAGGTTTTCCCCCTTCGCTATGGATGTTTCCGGTTTGGATTTTAACAGTAAAAGGGGAAGCATGTGAAGTTTATTTTTGTTTAATCCTTTGTTCAACGTTTTAAAGGGGATCTGAGCTTGTAATACTGTTTCTATTTGGTAAGTACGTTAAAAACAGTTGTTAATGAAGTTTCAAAAATATTTGAAATTTCACTGAAAAAAGTCTTTTTTTACCCGGAAATGAATCCAAAAAAACCGAGGGAAATTTTGAAATTTTTTGTGGGCCCCAAACCAGTGTTTTTACATGCCGTGTATTTTTAAAATAAAATGGCCCGTTGGTTTTCACGATTTGAAGGCAGGGGAGCTTTTTACTGGGGGGACCGGGTTCATCAAAAAAAGTTCATTGTCCAAGTATGCTTTTTTGGGAAAATACAATATCTGTTACTGATGTACAATGATAATTTAAAAAATTTGATTTCAGGAAATTTTTAATTTCCGGGTGTGTCATTTCTCGAAAAATCCCCTTCACGTAGTAGCCAAGGTATTTTTTAAAAAGGGAAAAATGCAGATGTCCGGGAAACCCCGGGCGCCCCCAAAAAACCCGCTTCTAGCTGTCGGCCAAAAATCGACTTAGCCCTCTCCCCCGAATGTTTTTCTAGCTGTTTGGCGATCTTTTTATAATGAAAAATTGGGAAGGGAAAAAAATTTTAAATTTTATTTTTTTTTGGGATTGGTTTGAATTTTTCACCTGCAAGCAAAACAATATTTTAAAAAAATTTATTAACCCGGGCAACCCCAGAAAACCCCAAAAGGTTTTGAAATTTGGATTGGTAGGCGTCCTTTAAAGGTTGGGCCCAGAACACCGGCTTGGGTTTTTGGGTTTTCCCGGTTTTTCTAGACACTCCTTTAAAAAGTGGTAACTGTTTTGTGTGGGTCTCATAAGTCATGTTAATTTTTGTCTGGTTTAACCTTTTTTTTTTCCTATTAATTTTTGAACGTTATTGTTGATTAAAATGTTTTGTAAAAGGATGAATTTTTTTTTTTTTTTATATTGGGAAAATTTAAAGCCTTAAAAGTATAATGAAAATCTTTTTAAATTTTTAAATTTTTTAGCCTTTTCTGTGTGTTTAAAAAAATTTTTGGAAACCTTAAAAAAATAGTTTTTTAGTATAATTAAAATTTTATTTTATTTTGGGTTTGGGTTTAAAGAAACCCTTTTACAAACACATTATTTAAATTTTTTATTATAAAGTTTTTTTATTTTTGTGATTTTTTACAGGGACATGTAATTTTATCTTCTTTCCGATTTATTTCTCCTTGTTTCCCTTTTAGGGTTTATTCCCACATACAGCTGGTTTTTATTTTACCCCCTACAAAAAATCAGAAATTTGGCCCCCGAATTTTTAAGTCCCGAAAAAAGTAACATATTTTGGGGTGCCCTTTTAGGAATTTAGGTAAGTAACATGCAGCTAATGGCTTCTTTAAAAATTTTTAAAGCAATATAAATTTTTTATTTAAAAAACCTCTGTCCCAGGGTTTTGTTTGGGGGTCGTTTTAAAGTAAGTCTTCTTCTACATTAAAAGATTTTTTCAAATTTCCCACAATGTTTGACATGTACTAAACTAAAAAAAAGGCCCCTTTAAAATGACAAAAAAATGGGGGAAATTTTTGAAAATTTTAATTTTTAACTTTTGGGGTTTTTAGGAGGTTTTTTGGTGTTTAAAATCTTTTATTTTCATTGGCTATTAGCCTGAAAAAAAGTTTTGTGGCTCTCAATAAGTACATGGAAAGATTTGAATGGGTTTAAAAAAACGTACAAAAAGTAAAGTTGAAACCCCCAAATTCCCTTTTAGAAAAAAAGTTCTAAATAATTTGGAAAAATTTAAATTTTTTATTAAAGTAATTTAATTAATTGTATTTTAAATTTAATTGTAATGTGATTTTTTCAAATTTAATTTTTAAAACCCTTTTGGGCTTAGAAAATTGTGAGGGGATTTGAATTTTTTTAAACCCGTTTTATTACAAACCCAAGGGAAAATAGATTAAAGAAGGGCTGTAAAAAGGGTTTCCGGGGATACATGAAGAAAAGAAAATACTTTTTTTCCAAAGGGGCTTTTAAATTATTTTTTTAGGAATGCAAGTGTTTTCCCCTTGGGTTTATGAAGCAAAACCCCGTTTGGGTTAAAAGGGGCAGAAAATTGGGGGCATGGTTTAAAACACTACCTGTATTTTGGGATTCCTTTTGACAATGTTCTTAAACTAGATGGAAAATAAAAATCTTGCCCGTGTTTTCAGTCTGGGGAGAATTTTACTGGTAACAACCATTTTTTTATTTTTTGTTAAAAAAAGGTTAAAACTTTTAACCCCTTTGGCTGCATGAGGCAGGGATGCTGTCCCCTTTTCAACCCCGTGCGATTAAGAAAAATCCCGCACTTTTGTGCGTTCTGATCCTTTTATCTGGGAGTGTTTGAAAATTTGGGAAATTTTCTTTTGAAAACCCAAAATAAGCTATAAATGGTCTGTCTCATTTTTAAAAAATGGGGGGTAGTAATTTTACAAATTTAAAGCAGGCAAGGGTTTAAAAAAAATAAAAAGCAAAAAAAGTTTTTTGAACATCCATTTTTCAGTAAAAACAAAAACTTAAAAATGTACCCTTTATTTTGGGGGACAGCCCACGGGTTTTTCAGCTGTTTGTCAAAATTTTTTAGAAACATTGGTTGTAAGAAATTAAAAAATCACATAATTTCAAATTGTGTTTAAAGTGCTTTTATTAAATAAAGGACTCCTAGGTTAATTATTTAAAATGATTTTGTTTTCCCTTTTTTGTTACAGGTTTTCACAGTTTGGGTTGAATTTTTCAACAATGAACACAGGAAACCCTGCCCCAAAATTTTTAAACTGACTTGCACTTTTGAATTTAGAAGAAAAAGTGGAGGAGGATGAAAAGCTGAGACCTTAAAAAAACATTTTATTGCGGGCAGTGTTTTCTTCATCAAAGAAAAAGGCCCATTTAAAAATGCACAGGGTTTTTCCCAAAAAAGATTTTTAAAACCTGTCACATTCTACCAGGAAGAAATATCTTATCAAATATTTTTAAAAATTTTGAAGAAAATAACAAAAGTTTTTAAACCCCTTTTTTCATTCTGCAGAAACACCTGGATTGTTAGTTTAAAAGGACAGTCCCCGTTAACTTACTAAAATCTACTCCCCTTGCAAAAAGAAAATTATTTACATGGAAAAGAAACAAGCCGACAATGGTTCCCGTATGGACTCGTAAAGAATTTTTGTATTTTTTCCGAAAAATAAAGGATTCGTTTGTTTCCCCAAAACCCTTCAACGAAAAATGAAATTGTGGTTTTTCCCCGGGTTTTTTTTTTGAGAACTGAAAAAAGGGAAATGAATGTAAAAAAAAAGAATTTGCCCGTTGGAAAAAATTTTTTAAAACGTTTTTAAAAAAACAACACTTTAAAACCAAATTTTTCCCGTTTTAAAGTTTTGTTTTGCGGTTTTAAAGGGTTTAAAAATTTAAATAAAAGGGGGTTTGTTTCAGTTTCCAACTTAAAGTATTGGTAGAAATAAATATCTTCTTTTTTATCAGAGTTTGTTTTTTCAGTGTTAAAACCTTTTATCAAAAGTTTTAAACTGTTGGGGTTAATTTTTAAAAGTATTTTTAGAAAAAGGAAAAAAATTTTGTATGTTTTTTGCCATGGTAAAAAATAATTCAAAAATTTTATTTCATTGAAAATTTTGGTTTGTAATTTTTAATTTAAAGGGGTCTACAGTTATAATGTAAAAGGGAAAAAAATTTTTCACTTTTTTTGTAATTTTCATTATTAAATAGCCAAGGGGGAAAAAAAAAGATTTTGGGGGGAAAAGGGGTGCGAAATGTTTTTTCTTACATAAACTAAATTTTTTTTACCCGAAAATTGGCCCCGTTTTAAAGTTTTTTTTTGTGGGAAATTTTTAAAATTTCTTTTCCCGAATAATTATACATTCCCAAATTTTTTAATTATTAGAAAAACTTCTTTTAAAAAAACTTTTTTGCCTTTTTAAATATTATTGGAGGAAAAGGGAATTTTTTAAAAAAAAGTCCCATGGAAACCCCAATTTTCCTAAAAAAAAAATAAGGAAAAAATTTTTTTTTACAGTACTTTTTTGACAGAAATTTTTCTTATTCTTTTAGTTATTACTCATGTTAAAACACTGTCTAAAACAAAAATTTTAACTTTTTTAAATGAAATTTTGAGTTTAAAATTTTTGATTTCAAACCCCCCTTTTTAATATTCAAGTTATCTGAAACACTTTTCCAAATTAAGCCTTTTTTTTTAAAGACAAATTTTAAAAAAACAAATCAAATGGGATAGTTTTAAGGTTTCCATTTTAACATTTTTTTAATAATGTTTTTATAGAAAATGGGAAGGACTTTTTGCCGTTAAAAATCTTTTCCCTTTAAAGTGAATAAACTAAATATTCTTTGAAAAGAAAAATTTATTTATTTTTAAAAAACCAAACCAGGTTTTCCCAAAAAGTGGGAAAAAACAAAAACTGAAAAAAACAACGACTGAAATAGTTTTTTCTTGTGGTTATTAAAGGGGTTACGAAATTTGTCATTTAAAAACCAAAAAATTTTTATAACTTTTTTACATAAAATTTAAATTTTACTTTCAAATAAAATTTCTTCATTTTATTTCCCAACTTATTTGGAAACCTTTTTTTAAAAATTAAATTTTTTTTTAAGTACTATTGGGGAAAAAAAAAAATTTAATTTCATATGTTCCTTTGGGAACGCCAAATTTTAAAATTTCTTTCATTTAAAAAATGAAAAATTTAAAATTTTGCTGTATTTTTTTTGTTTTTTAATTAAGGGATCACAAAAAAAAAAGTTTCCAAATAAAAAGAAAGGGGTTTTTTTTTTTCCCCCAAAATAGGCATTTTTTATCAGCATTAAAAGACAAGTTTTGAAGAAACAATTGGGCAAATCCCGTCTTTTTCTTTGGTTATTAACCCCTGGTTTTCAAAAAATGCATAAAACCAAACCTTCTTAAAAATTTTCATGGAAAAATTTTTTGGGGTTTTTTTTTGTAAATTCATATGTCCCCTTAAAAAATTTTACTTTTTAAAAAACCTTTTTTCAAGCTAACATGTTTTTTTTTTTAAAAATTTTTTCATAGAAAAAGGGGGTTTTAATATATTTGTTGCCATGGTAACACCAAATTTTTTAAAAAATTTTTTTAAAATTTTTAGATTTTAAATTTATTATCAATTTTTTATATTTAAAAATGGGATCTTTTCTTTTTTTCATGCAAATTTTAACAAAAAAAAAAATAAATTTTTTTTCAGAAAAGTTAAAACCTTACATATGTGAGAAATAAACTAGAAAGAAAGGGAAAAACTGAAAAAGTACTGTTTTTTTTTTAATTTGTTTTTCAAAAACTGTCATAAAAATTTACAATTTTTGGGAAAATTTTTTATCTGAAAATTTTTAGGGGTTTATTTCGAATGGAAAAAAAAATTTCTAAATATTCCCAAAAAACCCGAAATTGTCCCAAAAATTTCCCCATCGGGCCCATTTTTCCCGTTTATGGTCACAATTTTTATAAACATTAAATACATTTAAAAAAAAAAAGTTTATAAGAAATAAAATGGATTGCTATATTTTCAAAAGGGGGGACCCCCTCATTAACATTTGATTTCTTGTTATAAAAATATTTACAATTTTAGTTATTAAAAAAATTTTTTTTTGATATTTCATATTTTTTGATAATTTTTGGAATATTGCTTTAAAACCCATTTTAAAGCTATCTTGTCAGGGGTTAAAACCCTTTCCCTCTATATATCAATGTCTTTTTTAAAAATTCTCTACGACCTACTATGACCTACTAATGATGTATCCCTAAATCTAGATTTGACATTATGATATAAAGGCAGACAATGAAAAGACATCATCCACTAAAGTATTTTATCTTTAGATATTTATTTCAAATGTAAAAAAAATACTCATCAAATGTATTTAACTTATTTATATAAATTATATTGTGTATGTTGAGCTACATCATAATTAAACGGCATACAATAACAATTGTTTATTTAAAAACTTCCAGTTATCAGCGGTAGTGCATACCTATATTGTGTTTACCTAGACAATCATATGTACATAACAAACCAACCAGTTGGTAGAATTTCATTAAACTTCTTTCATTATTTTCCATGAACATTTATTATAAACATGTGAAATTGTGTACCCACACGTGGTCACCCCCTTGCCTTGGTCACACACCCTCACACCCCCCCCCCCCCCCCCCCCCCCCCCCCCAAATTTTTTTTTCAATCCTTATTTTAATTTTTTTCAAACCTGCCATGAATATTTATCAACATGCAAAGTTGTACTGTTCCCCCACCTCGCTACTTCACCCAGTCATGCCCACCACCCCGATCATGCACCCCCCTCCACCCCAACATTTTTTAATATTTTTTTTTCATTTTTAATTTTCCATCAATATTTATAATCAACATGTGAAGTTTTGTACCTTCATCCGGTCAACCCCACCACCCCCCACCCCCTCAAAAAATATTTTTTCCATTCCTCTTTAGCTCAGCTGAGCCAAAGGGCCAGAATAAGCTATTGTGATCGCTCTCCGTCCAGCGTCCGTCTACATTTTCCTTTAAACAACATCTTCTTCTAAACCACAGGGCCAATTTTGATGAAACTTCACAGGGATGATTCTTGGATGGTCTTCTATAAAAATTGTTCAAAGACTTAAATTCCATACTGAACTCTGGTTGCCATAGCAACCAAATCGAAAAACTTTAAAAATCTTCTTGTCCAAAACCATAAGGCCTAGGGCTTTGATATGTAGCATCATCTGATGGGCCTCTACCAAGATTGTTCAAATTATCTCCCTAGGGTCAAATATGGCCCCGTCCTGGGGGTCACATGGTTTATATAGACTTATATAGGGAAAAACTTTGAAAATATTCTTGTCAAAAACAAAAGGACCTAGTGCTTTTATATTTTGGTATGTAGCATCATATAGTGTGCCTCTAATAAGATTATTCAAATGATCTCCTAGGATGAAATATGGCCCCGCCCAGGTGGTCACATGGTTTATATAGACTTGTATAGAAAAAAAATGGGGTTCCCTAGTTTTACATAGACATATATAGGAAAAAACTTTAATAATCTTCTTGCCTGAAACTGCAAGGCCTATACTTTTGATATTTGGTATGTTGCGTTGCCTAGTGGTCTACTACCAAAATTGTTCAGATTATGCCCCTGTGGTGAATGAGGCCCTGCCCTTGGGGTCCCAAGTTTTACATAGACTTATATAGGATTTTTTTTTAAAAATCTTCTTGTCTGAAAGTTAAATGCCTATGCTTTTGATATTTTGTATGTATCATTGCCTAGTTGATCTCTAACAAGAGTGTTCGAATTATGCCCCTGGGGTGGAAAGGGGCCCCGTCCCAGGGGTCACTTGATATATAAGTTATATAGGAAAAAATACTTCAAAAGTTATCAGATCATATTTCCTAGACTGTTTAATTATATTTACCTGATGACCCAAGTGATAAGGGTCACCCAACTGTGACATTGACCTACTGACCTACTTTCTTGTTTTTTTAAGATATAGCCTTGAAAGTTTGATGACATGTACAGTTTTGCAAAACGATCTTAAAACTGACTTTCAGTGACCATGAATGTGCCCTACTGACCTACTTTCTTGTTTTTAAGATACAGCTGTGAAATTTGGATGACATGTACAGTTTTGCACACCGATCTTAAAACTGACTTTCAGTGACCATGAATATGACCTACTGACCTACTTTCTTGTTTTTGAAGCTTTAGCAAAGAAATTTGTTCAAGCAAGCAACTTATCTCAGGTGAGCGATATAGGGCCATCATGGCCCTCTTGTTTAAAAAATGTTCAAACCATCAACATCCACACTCACCCCGCTGCCAGCCATGTTCAAGATCTTACTTGATTGAGCTCTCTTAAGGACATCTGTTCTTTTAAGTTCAAATGTTCATGTTAAATAGCAACACTTGGTGCCAAACTACTCGAAGACAATATTTCGTTCTAGTTACACTTCAAGCTCACATTTCAAAAAACTCCATTTAATTCTAAAAACTAAGCTTATTATAGTAAACATATTCCATTCAAAATAATTTTATTAGTCAGGATCAACATAACATACATTTATTATGTAAACTTAAAACATTAATTTTCTGTTAAATTGATTTTGACTAAATTAAATGAAATTATTTGCTTCTTAGTAACGTCCTTAACTTTTTGCCGGATATAATTTTTTGCCATTCCTCACCACAAACGCTTTCGGCGGGGGATACCAATTCATTGAACTTGCTTGTTAATTGTTATTATTGAGAAGTGCGTTTTAGTGATTTTACATATCGCGATTTTTGTTGCAACTGTGCGCGTAAGGGATTCACATGTCGGAGATAACTTTTTTTATTTATACTGCTTTGAATTATTTTAAATCACAATAATGCATATGAAGAGTGAGATTTGTGCACAATTTTTCATTTTGAAATCCCACTAAAAACTGAAACTTTTTAAAGGGCAGTAAAAGTGAAATGATAGTAAAGAACTGTATTTAAGATTTATAAACTTTGCTTTCCGTTTCATCAAAGGCAGTTATATCTGTTGTTTTTAATTAGCTATACTAGTCAGTTCTAATTACACAAACGCTCATATTGCTATTTTTCTTTGGTATAACAGATATGATATATATTCAACACGTTACTTATTTGATAAACCAGAAGTAATGGCGTAACGTCCATTTTTTCAGATAACGTAAAAAAAGCCTGGACTTGGTATACAGATATTAAATTGATTTTATGAGTTAATGGCTACCTGTGAGTAAATTTATTAAAACTGCAACGTTACTATTTTTCCAAAGATAAAATGTGATATTAAAACGTTTAACATGTTAAATAATTCCAGATGTAAATGATATCGGGTTATGCTTACGTTTTGAAATATTTGATTAGCAAATGAAAGGTTCTAACAGAACGAACACGTATACACGTAAAAGCGTAAGTTAGGTATCATCTTGTTGTAAAGTATTCATTAACTCGGTGGTATTGTTAGAGACACTAAACTATTATAAAGCTGAAACTCCAAGAAAAAATAAAGATTTAACAATAAATAAACAAGTACTTACCTATGGGCGGCGGTTACCGCCAAAATTAGTAAATATACAATCCATTCATAAACAAGTCAGTCAGTGCACTGCATTTCAACGCAGTCTAGTCTAAAACTCCATCCCGTCCAATATATTTGCATTCAACGCATTGTATTTTGAAACCATTTAATGCAAAACTTCATTCCATCCATCCAAACATGGAACGATGCATGTAAAAACTTGTTGCGATGCATCGTACTATGAAATCATCCAACAAATCATGATATTATGCAGAACAATATAAAGCCATTTAACATAACACGAGTACGTGCAGTGTAAAATGAAATGATTTATTACAACTTGACGCCGTCCAATGCATACTGGAACCGCTTTGTGTAATTAAGAGCGGTGTATAAAAACTTGATGCCATGCAGTCCAATGTGAAGGCTTTTAACGCAACATGAGCTCGTGCAGTGTAAAATGAAACGATTCATTAAAGCTTGGTGCCGTCTAATGCATACTTGAACCGTGTTGTGTGATTTGGAGCGGCGTATCAAAATTTGATGCCATGCAGCCAAAATGTGAAGCCATTTAACGCTTCGAGCAATGTAAAAGGTTAATAAGACTATCAGTTCATAAGTTTGCCCTGTTACGGATATAGATTCTGGATCAGTTTTACATATGAATATCTTAACATTTGTCCTAAAACCGTCATTGTTGTAAAATTCTAACATTTAATTAATCCCCCGCCGTGGCGGAGGGATTATAGGAATGGTCTGTGTCCGTCCGTCCGTCCGTCCGTAACAAAATCGTGTCCGGTCCATATCTCCTAAACCCCTTGAAGGATTTTCATGAAACTTGGGTCAAATGATCACCTCATCAAGATAATGTGCAGAATCTATGAGTCAGCCTTGTCGGTTCAAGGTCAATGTCACAACTCAAGGTCAAAGGTTTGAGCCTGCCATTTTGTGTCCGCTCTATATCTCCTAAACCCCTTGAAGGAATTTTATAAAACTTGGGTCAAATGATTACCTCATCAGAACGATGTGCAGAAAATATGAGTCAAC
This sequence comes from Mercenaria mercenaria, assembly GCF_021730395.1. Taxonomy (NCBI): domain Eukaryota; kingdom Metazoa; phylum Mollusca; class Bivalvia; order Venerida; family Veneridae; genus Mercenaria; species Mercenaria mercenaria. The sequence goes on from NC_069370.1 coordinate 49,357,233, forward strand.
CATGCCAGCTCAAGGTCAAGGTCACAACATAGGGTCGAAGGTTTGAGCCTTCCATTTGGTGTCCACTCTGTATCCCCTAAACTCCTTGAAGGATTTTCATCAAACTTGGGTCAAATGATCCCCTCATCAAGAACTCATGAGTCAGCCATGTCAACTCAAGGTCAAGGTCACAACTGAAGGTCAAAGGTTTCAGCTCTGTGTCTCCTAAACCCCTTGTAGGATTTTCATGAAACTTGGGTCAAATGATCACCTCATCAAGACGTTGTGAAGAATTCATGAGTAACCCATGTCAGTTCAAGGTCACAGCTAAAATCAAAGATTTACCCTTTCACTATCCATAGCAGTGGCGGGGGATTGAGCTGTCTTTCAGACTGCATTGTTTACACAGTTCCTGCGATTTATCTGAATATTAAAAGTGTCAGGATACTGGTTATATGACCCAGGGAAGTGCCTACGCCTTTAGTATCTTGAACAATGGTTTGGGTCCAATCTCTAAGGTGACTATGTCTTAGACTAGCTGACAAACGATGTAGAATGTCCTTTGTTAAAACGTAAAGCTGGTGAGACCAAATATCTCAGATATAGAATTTTCCTCTGGCTACCTTGCCTAAATGATTCGTGTACCAATGATTCGTAAATGATTTCTTATTATGAGCTAGACAATTTCAGGGATCAGGCAAATCACTAAATGTTTCAAACTAACAATCTTCAATTAAAAAATGATTAGCTCAAACTCCTATAGGCTGGAGACTCTATACTTGACTGGTCTTTTTGTTGGAGTTCCCGTCAGACAATGTCTTTGAATCAACAACATACGAGTCCTATCGCATAGATGCTCGGCCTCTGTCCTCTCAAACTCTAAGATAAGATTGCCCATACATACCTGGATGATTCGCGCCTATATGCTATCATATATAGCATTTAATCTACCATATAGGTATTATCCCTCCCCTGATGCCTTGGTCTATACTTCTTCGCCAATAAATGCTTGAAACCGTCTATAAGCTGGAACTCTCCTACTATCACGTAGATTACCAAACTCTGGTCTCTGTCTCAGCTTCTATGCCAGCATCATATTGCTATGTCTATAGCATTCAAATTACCCTTGGTAAAACTTCCTATCGCTGGCCCTTATAGCTCGAAACATATTGAAATTTCTGCAACTCTTCGTTAGTCTATAAACTTCACAAAGCCTTCTTTTAATTAATTTATAGCGCCTGACAGGGTTACTGCAATGTCTCCTTATCAAAGGTATCTGGAAATAAATTATTAGTTGAATCCTCGATGTGTTTCTTTTCAACGTGGATACGAATGTGCATACTAATCATTCAATCTACACTATTATACCCAGCGACGTGCTATTTATTAGAACTTGTTTCTGATTTTGTCCAAATTAATACATGTGTCTTACAACGAGGTACGATGCTCTAATCAAATATCAGTTCCAACTTTAATTTTTGTATATGACATTTGTGATGCATAGAATCTAGACTATCTATATAATGACCCAAAATCAGACGAATATGACCTTTTACAATGCATGTACTCATGTTTCGTTACACGGCTTTACATTTGGCTGCATGACATCAAATTTGGATATGCCGCTCCAAATCACACAACACGGTTCCAGTATGCAATGGACGGCGTCAAGCTTTAATGAATCGTTTCAACTTACACTGCACGAACTCATTTTCTTCATTTGTAAAATTCATGTAACAAACAAAACAAAGTATAGTACTAGATAACAAATATTAAATAAATTACATTGATTCTTGTAACCATGGCAACCAAGGTACACAGTATAGTTGAAATATCATTTTTGTCTTCAAAGATTCACTAATTACCATTGTAGAAATGTAATAAATGTAATCGGTTTATTATATAACTGCACATATGCAGAATATTTACATCTGAAGGTTATCAGGAATGCTTACACATACAAAGTGAAATATGCATATGTATTGTCTAAGCAAAATATGAAACAAATATATAAAGCAGAAATTCAATATGATCTTGAAAATGAATATCATAATAGTGTTATGAGTTGGCAAATTAAATTGATATGAATGATTTATAATTTAAACATAAAATACAGAAATCACATGAAAATGAAATGGTAATATATTAATTGATGTCACTAAACATAATTCATCATTACCATGGCAACTCTTAACAAACCAAGGGTACAAAATTTTAAACAATATACATTTAAATTTGATTTAACAGTTTAACAAGTAATATGACATAAAAATAGGATACGGTAGCATTGTAAATCATCTCGATGTCATTTCAGTACAATAAGTCTGAAACAATAACTGAAGCTTTTAAATTGAGAAACAGTTACATATGAACTGGCATGACAATATACAAAATTAACTATTGCATTTTTATTTGCTCGTAAAGCTTTTAAACACAGTAAACGCATCACAAGAGAACATTATATAGTAACCAATTATCACAGAGTAGTGTCACAATTAAAGGCGCAAAGAAGTAATGTGTAATAGTCAGAATAACAGTACCAACTATGCATTTATGAATAGGTAACACATTGTGAAATTTCAGTCATTTGAAACAATGACAGTTGCAGTGTTTAGAAGTAATGTTCAGATACAACTTGAGACGGATAGTAACGACTACATTAGAACAGAAGTTGAATACATATTTCGGCAATTGATTACATCTGATGTATGGGGTATATATGTATATACACGTTTATGTATCTGCATGCAGTTCGAATTCGTCATCTGATTCATCAGACCCTGGCTCATCAGCTGAGGTTGTCATAATTTCTACATCTTCTGTAAGATTGTTGATGTTGGAAATCACCAAATCAGCAACATCATTTGGTACTTGGTCTCCATCAAAATAACTGATCCTGAATCTATTATCTTCCAACAACCAACCATTGTCCTCTGGTCTGCTCTTTACAGGAGTAGGAGTGTTGGCAATTTTCCATTCTGAGGAAACATAATATGCCCGCTTTATCTTGTTATGCAGTACTCTTCTGGCATGGTGGCATAGAGCTGGGATCTATTCCTCTTATTTTGGCTGCTAAATCAGTTGCATTTTTAGTAGCATATACCCCTCTAAACAAACGGTATCTTATCGCATCTATATCACTTTCTTTTGGCCATCCATATAAGGAGCACACAAACCTCTCTATCGTGTTTTCAACAGCTGTGCTTACTGGAAATTCATTTCCTAATTTAGCGAATCGCTTACATACGCCTGGTCTTTCTTCAGTGTTTCAAATGGACGTATTTTCCCTTTGTTCATGAAGGATGCACAGAAATCATTGCCAGTAAATGCATGGATACTAGGTAAGGCATTCACTATTTCTGTTTCTATTGTATTGCTGGAAATAGGAATATAGCATCTAGTATTGCGACTACTTAGGCCTGCATCCATCCAGACTTTTGGTTGTCCCTCTAACTGACTAACATGATATAGTAACAACACTAGTACATCGTTATCGTTACTTCTTACAACACATTGGCTTGATGGTTTGCTTTTGATAGTTTTGACCAAGTGAAAAATCAATCTTGTGTCTGCTTCTTCATGTTGGCAATTATACTCAGTTATGATGTCATATACAACTGTCCCACCTTCCGCTTTATATCGGTGACATGTATTTTCGACAGCAAGATAAATTTCATGTTTCTTCAACCCATCTGCGTGACGCTTGTTTCTCCAGTCTTCGGAAAGGAAATGGAATAGTGACGTTTTAAATGATGACTTTTTCAGTGCATTCTGCCAGCCACGTGGGAGCTTCTGTTCAGGTTGGAACCATTGTTTCTTCTTCTCCTCGTCTTTCCCGTTCAGTATACTTAATTGATGGTGATACATACTTGTCACAAATAAAGTCTACCCTCTGTGACATCTTGCAAAGCATTATCATTAATAATCTTGACAAGTCACCGAATGTTCGTGGAAGACTCTGTAGAGAGGGAAGGAGAAACATCGCGTCAACCAGAGTAACATCTACGCTTGTTGGAGTTGGTCCTAAACAGTACTTTTCGAGCCGTTGCATTAACATTGCTTTGTCAGTCTTGTTCATGGCTCCATCTACATGTGCAAGAGACAGGGGAACTGCAAGAAGCGGATATGAAAATACTTTTCGTAGATCAATATTTCCTTCGGCACTGATGCATAGTAATCTACCAAATACGTCTCTAGTAATCTGCAATTCTACTACCTTATTGTTCTTTGATGTGAGTTGAGTTTTGATTGCATCAGACGTGAAATTGGGTATTTTCCTCCTTTTAATCGGTTTCTCAAAGTCTAAAGGGTTCTGCTTACACTTAGCTAAAATTCATCTTTCCAAGCTTTACCCATTTCCAAACAATTTAAAAGACCATGCTTTACATCATCACTTGCTTGTTTCCCAGTAGTGATACAGTACAGGATAGCATCAGATGCTTGTACAAATGGGTTCATTGTGTTTTCTACACTTCCAATGACTTTCTTTATCGCATCTTGGTCTTTTCTTATACGGTATGGTTTCAGTGATTTTGTACCATCGTCGTTCGATTTTAGACCAGTCATTTCCATTAGATTTCCAACAATATCACTCCGAACAGCCCTTGTAAGCATCCATCTCCGTCTTGCACTGTCTGAGTTAGAAAACGCTGCAATACCTGTTAATCTTGAAGCGGCATCTGCATTAATTGTTTGCTCCAAAGTAAGGTCGACTTCAGCTCTCGCAAAGTTTTTTTGTTGTTCTGCGTACAGAAAGAGCACCCTTTTGCAGTCTCTTTTATGGATGGGTGTGCATTTAATAGGTTGAGTTGATACTTTACCATCCATCTTGAGTAATTTGGTCGTCCTGTTGCAAAAAATAAGGTGCACATTTCACCTATTGTATACGTAAAAAGACCGAGGTCGTTTGTTCTTGATGCTCTTATAAAGCGCAGAAAGATGTTTACAAGCTGGATATATATCAGCCAATATTTTGCTGTGCTGCCATTGTGACCATTCAATGTGGCAACGGAATACTTGGTATAAGTATCCAAAACCTCCTGGTAATGTACCGAAGCCTGTATATCTGCAAGCATTGCAGGGCTTGGATTTTCAACCAACCCCTTCATATCCTCTAGAAGGTTATCTGGCAAAGAACCATGCACTGGCAAGTATAACATGTAGTCGTTTACATCTATTATAATGCTTGCCTTTCATGAATGAAACTAAAGAACCAGATGCAAGAATACCAGAATCTGTTAAGATATCAGGGCCTCCAGGGCCTTCAAGTATATGTCCAACAGCTCCAAAGTAAGCCATCAAAATATGGAAAGCTCCAAAACAAATAAACACATTATCATACAATGCACTTGGATTTGTAAAGCCGGCTTTGCCACTGCTAGATCATATGTGACTATAACAAAATCTTCACCACATTCCTCCGCTACCTTCTGTGATCGTTTTAAAGTTTCTGCGACTACATCAAGACGTGTAGGGGGTAGATTTAAGTTTTCCATGTATCCTACTTTCTGTAATGGCAAACGATCAACAGTTGTTACAGCATTCCAACCCGACCATAAAGGTACGTCTTCTACAAGAGCAACATTTATCATCCAAAACATGTCTAGCTTTTGAACTTGTTTTAAATTTTCTGGGACTTCACAGTTATGAATTTCGAAATCAAACCTGGACAATTTTGGTTTCTTTCGGTAAGGCTCGATACTCGTTTCTGTAATTTCTAGAGACCGTCTTCCACCTCTAGCTTGGCTCATTGTAGAACCGGGGGTTTCTCTTTCATACCTGATATTGTCCATATTTTCTGGATCAGGTGGAATGGCCTGGTAACAGATACCTACTGTGTCATGAAGGGTTCCTGCGCCTGAGAGAGTTTCTATATTTCATCACAGTTGTCCCAAGCAAGACTTGTAAGAAGACCTGACATTTTAAATAACCCATCTGGAGTTGCCTGCTTCTTTTCTGAAATATCTGACGCTAACTGGGTTTCAACTTCTTCAACCGTATGATATGAAACTGAGTGACCGAACCTATTCAGTATTTCCACAACTCTTCTGCTACCTGTTAGGCTTTTTACACCAAGACCAATATTTAAATGTTTTACAGGCTTTATCCTACCACGTGTAGTTGCATATACGACATCATCACTTACTGACTTGATCAGCCTTTCTGAGGCAGTATCTTCGTTTGATCCTGAATATAAACATCGAAAAAATCTGAGAAGTTCATCTGGCGTACAAATTTGATCTTGCTTTAATGACTCCCCTGTTCTGTTTTAGGCTCAGATTCTGACTTTTGTGACAATATGATACCTCTTAGGTATTGTGCTGCATCTTTAAGCAAGTCATTATCAATACTAGCCTGTCTGATTGCATAGTCATCAACTTTAGACACTGAACATAAAACTATACCATCTTTATTTGATGATTTACATTTTTTCAGGTTTCCTTTAAAATCAGCAATGAGTCTGTCACACAAGTTTTGCGCTTTATATCCAGAGTTTGGATTTAACGCTGTGTATCGTTTATACAATGCTGCAAGTTTTTTTGGTCGTAAGGAGTCAACAATTCATTTTGTACATACTGCCTGATAATGTCATAGGCTTTTTCATGCACGGAAACATTGGAACCATTGTTTTTCTTCTTTGCTGTACGTGATCTTTCTCATCTTTTCATGTATATATTTCGACAAGAAGGATGACACTTCAGCCTCTTTGCAACTAAATCGATGTCTGATATTTTTGCAAGTAATACAGCATCATTTAATTCAATGGCTGCACGTTTAATATTTTCTGCACTGGACTGCTGTACAGTAAAAGACAGATTTTCATGTTTCTGTTTAACTTTTTTTTAACTGATTACAAAATAAACAAGTGTTCTTAAAAACTGACGAACTTGCTATAGGGTGTTTTACCTCACTGCGAAGAATAGGTTTAGGTACATCATTATTATTGTCATCTTTACTGACATTGTTACATGATTTAGAAAGTGTTTTTGGAACAGCTGTATAACATTTATAGCAGTTTGAATGGTAGCATAATGTAGGCAAACACTCATCTGATAGTTTTAATACCTTGAACTTTGAATTAGGCCATACAGTTCGTCTTAACTTTTCACAGTTTTTGACAGTGTTCCAGGTTTCATCAACAAATGTTTTTAATTCTTCTCCTGTATCTTTTATCTTTCCAAGATGCAAAATGCATATCAATTCCGAACTCATGGTATACTATAATAGGTATTCTGAAAATATATATTCATCGCTTTACTAAGTTATTTTGCGCAATGCATTTCAAAATGTGATTATCTGTAAAATTAATAAATACTGCTTAGACCAATGTTCTTTAAGGAACTGCATATCTCAGTCCAATTACACCTGGAAAATGTAACAGTTATAATGTATTTAAGTTAAACCATTGCAGAAATTTCCCCAATGATTTTGATCACCATCAATTTCACTGTTACAGCCAACCACAAATACAACTGAATAAAACAACACTCTTACATTTATACAAATCTCAAAGTGTCTATAAACATGTGCATAAGTAAATTTCTATAACTTCATTATATCTATAAAGTTTCCTGTTAATGCACAGCTCAAAACTTCTTCCATACATAAATAAAAGTACGTGCTTGATGTTATTTTTTAATTTGTGTAAAAATAAATGATCAAGTACCATAATATGTATATGTATACCTATCCTCTCAAAACAATAGCTTACCTTTTACTTCTAATTTCAGCTAAATTAACACATCTGCTTAGACCAATGTTTTTAAGGTACTGTATATCTCAGTCCAATTACACCTGGAAAATGTAACAGTTACAATGTATTTAAGTTAAACTATTGCAGAAATCTCCCCAATGATTTTGATCACCATCAATTTCACTGTTATAGCCAACCACAAATACAAATTGATAAAACAACACTTTTACATGTACATTTGTACAAATCTCAAAGTGTCTATAAACATGTGCATAAATAAGATTCTGTCATTTCATTACATCTGTAAAGTTTCCTGTTAATGCACAACTCAAAACTTCTTCCATACATAAATATATAAGTAAGTTCTTCATATTTTTTTATAAATGTGTGTACAAAATAAATGATTAAGTACTATAACATGTATATGTGTACCTATCCTCTCAAAACAATAGCTTACCTTTTACTTCTAATTTCAGATAAATTAACACATCTGCTTAGACCAATGTTCTTTAAGGTACTGCATATCTCAGTCCAATTACACCTGGAAAATGTAACAGTTATAATGTATTTAAGTTAAACCATTGTACAAATTTCCCCAATGATTTTGCTCACCATCAATAGCCAACCACAATTACAACTGAATAAAACAACACTCTTACATTTATACAAATCTAAAATGTCTATAAACATGTGCATAAGTAAATTTCTATAACTTCATTATATCTATAAAGTTTCCTGTTAATGCACAGCTCAACACTTCTTCCATACATAAATATAAGTAAGGGCTTGATATATTTTTTTTAATTTGTGTAAAATATAAAATTTAATGATCAAGTACCATAATATGTATATGTGTACCTATCCTCTCAAAACAATAGCTTACCTTTTACTTCTAATTTCAGCTTAATTAAAACATCTGCTTAGACCAATGTTTTTAAGGTACTGTATATCTCAGTCCAATTACACCTGGAAAATGTAACAGTTACAATGTATTTATGTTAAACCATTGTACAAATTTCCCCACTGATTTTGATCAACATCAATTTCACTGTTAAAGCCAACCACAAATACAACTGAATAAAACAGCACTCAATACATATCTCAAAGTATGTATGAACATGTGCATAAATAAGATTCTGTCATTTCATTACATGTATAAAGTTTCCTGGTAATGTCAAACAATTAAATCTCAGACTGATACAATTATAACAGTCTGCATTACAGCAATGAAGCATACCCACTAATACTTACAAAAAGAGATAAAGTTACATTTTGTTATAGCTACTAAAGCAAACTTTAATATATGCAATTATGTACTATGTTTATTATCATGATACAGTTTTAGTGCATAATATATACATTACACTGAAGATCCTTACATGCATACACCTAGGAATAATCTGCTATTGTTTGGTGTTTAGTCTGGAGTTTAGGCCTATCTGTCTTTTCCTCTGTACTTTCCTCTGTCTTTTCCGCTTTGTATGTAATGGAACACCTGAAGAACATACATACCACAACATGTTTGAAACAGAAAATATATAAAACACAAAATAAATATTTGAAACACTGTTATCATTAACCATCAACCAGTCAGTTCAAGGTAATAAATGGCACTGGGCATGTATCTGTGTTATTACATAGATGAAATATATCTATACATTATAATGAAAAAGCTAAAATAATCTGAGTTGTTATAATTAAAGCTTGAGACAAACATCTAGATTTTTCACCATTTTAGTCAAATAATTAGTTATATGACAAAAATGCACTACCTGTAAACAGTTCTCTTTTTTTTTGCACCTCTTTTACTTCTATTGACTCACTGGTCAGCATAGTCTATATCCAACCAACGCAACCTAACCATCCTTTCAACATCTGAAATATTTAGAAAACAATATATTCAAAAGAAAGATATATATACAATAATCATCATATTAAGGTGCTGCAAATTACTAATTATCCGAAAAATGAGTACTATAACAGTTACTAAAACCTTCGAGCAGGACCCCTCCTACATTGCAAAACTCACGTTTGCTTTTTCAGCTTTGGTTAAATAATGGTTAAGAATAAGCAACTAAGCAGCATAGACCAAAAACATTTCATTTCTAACACTTAAAATTGCAATCACTCTGACAAATCACAAAGGTCATACACTTGAAACATGACACAAGTATCACAGTGAATTTATCATTGTAGTGGGCATATAAGCACAAACATATAACAGTAAATGGTTTAGTATGTTCTTACCTCTGTAACTGCATGTCTGCAGATTTTGTGTAATTTGGTACTGGTCTACTCTAAATAAATTCCGCTTTTACCGTCTGCATTAGGCTCCTGATTGCAAATGGTGTACTAGCAACTGAGGGAAGTAACTCCTTACGGAAGGTTTTGTTTGATTACAATTTTGGTAGGATATGTTTAAGTTTTTCTTTTTAGTCAGCTATCAAATAGTCAATTATGACAAAACAACACATAATATCTAAAATACCTTCTTACTAATGATGTGTCTACTGGTACATGTATACATGCACAATTTTTGGAATTATTTATGCAGCGGTGGGTACATTGAATCACCTCTTTTTACGGAAAAATAGGTATCTGATGTCTAGTAACATTATATTTCACTCATAAATTGATGACTTGATAAACCAGTTGTAAAACTATATGCCTGTGACAAAATGTTAAAATTTTTGCAACAATTGAAAATTACAGGTTTTGAAAAAATGCTGAAAAATCGCAATATTTTGCTATTTTTACTGACTTTTCTTAAAATTTGACGATTACAAAGCCCTTTTTATACAAATTTGGTGAAATATGGTTTATTTGACATAAAAAGATACAAAGAAATGATAGTTAGATACTTCTGAAATGTTCCCTAGAATCAAATTATTTAAATGACCATTATTACAGAAAATTAGCGGCCATCTTGGCGGCCATCTTGGATTTATGGCCAGTGTTCCGGATATGGCAACTAAGACGTGCAGTTCTGAAAACTACATACTTTGCCTGTAACCGCTATATGATTATTTTTCAAAGGCGCAAAAAAGTAAATAAACTTGCCCTCGCTCTTGGACTTGTTGGGTTAAACGTCTTCACATTAGACTGCATGGCGTCAAGTTTTTATACACCGCTCTTAATTGCACATAGCGGTTTCAATATACATTAGACGGCGTTAAGTTGTAATAAATCATTTCATTTTACACTGCACGTACTCATGTTGTACTAAACGGCTTCACATTGAGCTGCATGGTAGCAAGTTTTGTTGGATGATTTCATATTACGATGCATCGCAACAAGTTTTTACATGCATCGTTCCATGTTTAGATGGATGTCATGAAGCTTTGCATTAAATGGTTTCAAACTACAATGCGTTGAATGCAAATATATTGGACGGGACGGAGTTTTAGACTAGACGGCGTTCAAATGCACTGCACTGACTGATTTGCTTATGAATGGATTGTATATTTACTAATTTTGGCGGTAACCGCCGCCCATACTTACCACATGCATTTATCGCCCTTACTTTGAATGAAAAACATGGATAACCATAAAACTAATATATTTTTGTAACACGTTTCAACTATACTGAAAAAAAAATCAGGCAATTTCACTTTCAAAACATTAAACTCAATTCATGTACAATAGCGTAATGCAACACGTAAAAGCGTTATGGACACAATATAAAGTAACTTGCGAAAACAATGTGCTGTGTTTTTATGAAGTCTTAAATTCAGCGTTGTTCTTGAAAAGAACAGTTAAATACCTTATTTTACCTGTAAACTCATATCAAATTTGAACCTGAATATTTTGGAAACCAGACCCAAACACGACTGCATGAACGCGGAAATCATCGATTCGTACAGGCTTTTAGCTTTTGACAAACAGTGGTCACTCACCTACTTACATTTTATCAAGAAGTTATTTCCTTTAAATAAAGAGTTTTTAGGATACGTCTCTTTTCCAAGCACACCTGACCTTTATTATCGATATCATTTATGTTTGTCAGTTTACATTAACTTTAGAAGATCGATGGATGCTCTACCACATGCGAATTATTTACGTGACCTTAATGCAGACCTTAACTTATAATCTTACATCTTGCAGAACGTAATGGTCTAGAAAGCAGAACGGATCTGAAGAGGCTTTTGCTTTTATTAAAAAGTTATTAACGTTATTTTCCAACATCTCAGACGGCTTCTTTTTGCACAAGCAACTTCATTATATGTCTTGATGTAATGTTACTGTAAATATGTATTTGTGACTTAGAACGGAAGACAAACGTCCGAAGTACAAACCGTTTGAACACATTTATAGAAAAATTATAGAGCGCGTATTATAATTGACGTAAAGCATGGTGTGCTAAAGACAGAGCAAAGTGTTGTTATACGATGAAATAATTCATAATAATTGACCTCATACAGTGAGACACATTAATCACAGATCGATTTCAAGTTTTATGATTTTTTAGGACATTTCGTTATCTCGCACTGCTGTGTGCGTTGCTTATCTTGCTCTTTTCGTGGTGTCGTCTTGGCGCGCGCACTAGCGTGCAATATCGAAACTTTCAACCAATCATAACGAAACAATGGACGCAAAAGAACGAAACGTTTCATTTTTTTCTTGTGCGTGGTCTATCAACAAATATTTTATGTTGTTGCAGGAAGGAAAACAAAACGACAAAAAATGTTTCGTCATTTCGCGTTTTCGCGTTTGCCACGATAACACACCCTAAAACTTCTTTATGTTGCTTGTCTTCCAAATACTTCCAAAATTTCGTTATGGTGCGCGCACCGGGACGAGGGATCTTCGTGGACGAGAGGTTAATGTCGCTGACATCAAATCACTTGCCGCACACCGTTTTTTTTAGCTCGACAGCTGGGTTTGGTTGTAGGAGGAAGCCATCAAGCTGGCTTGCAGAAGGTCTATCAAAGGGCCCATCCGTACCTGAAATAATACTCGGAGGGGCAATTAGAATCTTTCTTTACCACGAAAAGTGTCAATATAACTTATTGTATCGGTGTGACGTTAAACCGTACAAACAACAACATCAACAATAAAAACCGCAACGATAGAAAACCACCAGGACAACAAAACGAAATATGCTGCATGAACCACACAAAGGTCAACATTCCAAAAGAAAATGTCCTAAAGACACTTTTTCAAAGGGTTTAGTTTATTTTCAAATAAAAATGTAACAACATAAATTTACAGTGATATTCGACAAAAAAGGAGTAGAATGGCATTTCCGCTGTTAAAATATGGTAAATTATAATGTTGTTATTTTGCAATAACACTGCAATACATAAATAGAAATTTACAACTACAATCTAGAACGAAATTTTGTACAAAACTACAAAGATCACACCTCAAATAACATAATGTCAGTCAATTTTGGGCTAAATTATGATGCAATCAAATACCATGTATTTCCCATTTGATAAAATTTATTGCAGCACTTTGTTACGTGTCAGTAGATGAATGAGTTAAATTAGTTAGTACAGAAGCTATGTACATAACACTTTTATTTGTTTTCTATGTATGCAATCCACATGCGCGATAATCATCCAGAGGTGACGGTACCTGGAAGGCGAACATAATACTTAAAAAAGCAAAATAGCATTCAATATTTCAACACGAATAGTACTTTTGATATTCAACGAACAAAAAAATGTTGAAACACATTACACAATCTTCATTTAAGGTCCACCATTGTAATCTTACAATCAATTAAACAAAATCGAAATAAAACCACATTACAAGTTATTACAAACTTCTAAACTGGCATGGGATGAAACATATGAGATTTTCGTTAGGTTGCAAGATATATTCAAAGTTTAATGAATTGCTTCGTATTGCTGAAAAACGTTTATATGAATGTATGAGTGTTCCACCACGTAACACAAATGCCCGAGAAGTAATGCACATAAAATTTCTATTATTAAAGTCTTAGCACTTTCTCAAGTACAACTGTGCACAAGAAAAGCATAATAGTTAATACAGGAGCATAATCCTGGTTCCCATTTGGATATGCAATACATTTGAAGCGATTATAAAAGTCAAAGTTACCACACATTTTAAACACACCCAATCTAATTCATTTCCAAATTAGAAGATACTTCCGACGGCATATAAAGCTGTTAAAAATTTCATTCTATAAAATCTTCTAAGGTTCGTTCTTCATTGAAGCAAGAAAGTATAAAAACATGAACTGTTTGTTTTTGAAAGGTCTTTTCAGAGACGTTTTTGCAAAAGAATATTTAGTTGAGTTTGGTGACTTTTTTGAGTGGCATCGCTATGACATATATATATTTCCAGCGGTTTCTCATTGCAAAGCATACAAAGTGCCCGCATTTATAGATACGCATGTTTTCAATAAATGTAACTAAATGAGGCTATGATTGAAACTTTTAGTTATATCACAATAGCAACAATGAAAACAGTCATTGTTTATACAAAATGAACAGTGGGCGTCAAAATTGTTATAGTTGTCAAACCTTCAATTTTATAATCTAGGAAACATGTATTGTTATTACAGTAAGGTTTCAAAAGATCTTTCTTTCATCTTTAAAAACTATAATCATTGCCCTGTAGTAATTATGATATACACTAGAAAAGCATTGCAGTTCACCTACTGTACAGTGCGACACAGTTTTCCAACTGTAAATAACACAGGTGATACATCAGTAATTTTGAGATCCGCTAAGAGATAAATGTTTCTAGCCAACATATGTGTAAAATATGTGTAAGTTAGAAGAATTTGTTTCACCATTAGTTTGAATATGAGTTTGAAAATTATATTTTTGGCTTATGTTTATTGCTTATAGTATTGAGAATAGATCTAGACCATTTTCATTGTAAATTTCTTAGAATAAGTTTTATTCTTTGCGAAAAATGTCTACCTACGCGTAACTGCTAAACGGCTGTTTTCATGGGGGCATTTTTAGAGGGTGATGTTTTTCAGAACAGATTATTTTTCTTATATTCAACATAACATGTCAATATTTTTCTATTTTTGATAAGAAGACATGTTATACTAAATGACCATATATGGTTTTCATATCATTAAAATGCTCTAAAGTGCTGAAAATGAGGCCTGAATGTTTTGTTATTATTATGAAATAAATAAGGAATTGAATTGGTAGAATGTAACCTATACGCACTCTAAATAATGCAATTACATAATTTGATGGAAATGCAAACATCACCGTTATTGGCTGCTTACTAACGGTGCATAACACGGCATGAGTATTATATATTTGATTTGCAAGGCCCTTTCACTTACTGCATTTGAAAGATAATTATATAAAAACATTCGGGAATATATTTATAAGCAAAATCACGAAGAAGCAACTCCGAACTGAAAAAATCCTTTTCTGCAGTGCTCCATATTTTGTTTGGTTTTACGTTTGCTGGCTTACGGAAGGTCGGTGGTTCTACCTAGATGCCGGCTCGTGACTCGTAGGAGGGGCACCTGGGGTCTTCCTCCACCATCAAAGCTGGAAAGTCGCCATATGACCTATAATTGTGTCGGTGCGACGTTAAACCCAACAAAATAAATAAATAAATTGACGTTTGCAGTTAAAATGTTTCCTTACTGAAATTTGGGCGGTCGTAGTAATAGTGCAAAATTGCGCAGTTTCAGAAAAAGCTACATGGACAAATTTAAATCACTTACCATTACCACGTCACATGTGACCGTACGCTATTTAGACAAACAACATGTGACTGTCATATACAGTCATATGAGATGTATTTTTTTTACATTCAGATTGCAATTTATTGTGATATTATGGTCAAGAGAGATAATTATGCCATGCATCGTTAAATTACAGACTTGTTTATACAAAATTCATATGCATTTACTGTACCCAAGGTGTATTGAAATTCCCACCCATGAAATTCACGTGTTTAAACTCATCGCACTATTTCATATCGGAAGTCATGTGCAGAAGTATTAAAATCACGGTTAGTCAGCAGGTTCATTTTGTATTTAAACACATTGAAAACTTTAAAATCACAGTTAAAGTTTATACATTCGAACTTGTATAACTTTTGATGAATAATTATGATTATGATTATAGCCATCTTACCTGAAATGACAAAAAATATCGAACTGGACTGGATGAGGAGCGGCGTTGGCCAAAACTTCTCTGTGGATGAGGGCGGGTGTATCCTTTGCACCGTTATTGCTGCGGCAATTTATTCATTTCTCAGAAGTCACAGTCAAAACGACAGGACAGTATGTGAGTAGTTTTACTGCTAAATTATTGCTATATTGTGTATGTTTAATGTTGTCGTGTTGTTTTCTTCTCAGATTACATCATTATTTATAAATAAAGCGCGAACACCTGTCAGAGTAGTTAGTAGAGAATAAAATGTTTACAAAATATTCATAAGAAATAAGACAAACTTGAAAAAGCAAATAACGAGACAGGGTGCAATGCAAAATAGTAAATTTCATGTTTAATTTACTTGCGATGTTTAGTTCTCTCGCTGTTCAAAGTAACAGATATTTCATCTTTGGAAAGAACTGTATTCGAACACCAAAATAAATTACAAGTGCATTCAACACGCACATGAAAAACAGTAATAAAATGCAAGCTTAGGTTGTATAAGTATAACTTTCTGCTTACATGCATAAAATATACTAAAGCTTTACTATAACGGCAACTTGCACTTTTTTTAATACTAGTGGAATATTTAAATTTTTACACATTTCATTCCATAACCAATATTAAAGTGATAATCGTACACATATATCACTTATGAGAATTTACTGATGTACTTTGGACAATTTATCATTGCATATAACCTGTTTTGCTATTTAATTTCATTCAGTTACAAAGAATGGTTCATTTATTGATTTTACCAGAAAATAAAATTGATTGATTTGACAAGCAAACGGCGTCATTTATGTTTCATTGATCGGTTTGACAAGCAAATCACGTCGCAAGCAAACCGCGTCATTTATGTTTCATTGATCGGTTTGACAAGCAAATCACGTCGCAAGCAAACCGCGTCATTAATGTTTCATAGATAGGTTTGACAAGTAAATCACATCGAAAGCAAATCGCGTCATTAATGTCTCATTGATTGGTTTGACAAGCAAATCACATCGCAAGCAAATCACGTCATTCTTGTTTTATTTATTGATTTGCCAAGCAAAGGAAAATGTTCACTTTTGCCTCAAAATGACCTAAAAATTGAAAAGTTCTAAAGGGAGTAAAGAACACGTTTTCTTTCATCAAGAAGTACTCCTTTATCAAACTGCATGAACTAATTTACAATATATTCATTATCGAAGAAAATATTTGACATAACTGAAAATACGTTTACCATTATGGGTATGGGAAACATTCAGTTTTTAACAAAAATTTCAAACAAATCGGAAATTTTCAGTATGAGCACAGCTGTCGACCACAATGAAAAAATGACCATAAATTCTGTGAAAGAAGCTGGACCTATGGTCAAAATATTTTTGTGGTCCTTGATTGTGCTCATTACTAAAAACATTCAAATGTGACCTAAATATGGCAAAAATGCCCATTTTCTGAAAAAATCTGCGATTTCAGCAATATTCAGTGATATTTGTTGAACACAATAATAAATCTGTTTACGAAAAATGTAATTCCTTAAAGTAGATAAACATTCTGGTAGCAAACAATATATTGTTTTTTAGATTTTAGCCAATCTGAAAATTTTCAAAATTGCATAGGCCATATAAGGCTTAAGTGAAAGTTATTGACCTGGTCCAAATTTCTATGCTGTTAAGATCGGTGTGCAAAACTGTATATGTCATCCAAATTTCAAGGCTGTATCTTAAAAAAAAAGTAGGTCAGTAGGTCAAGGTCACAGTCAAGTGACCCCTAATTACTTGAGGTCATTAGGTAATTATAATTGAACAGTCTGGGAAATATGATCAGATAATTTTTGAAGTATTTTTTTCCTATATAACTAAGTTACAAGTGACCCCTGAGACGGGGCCTCTTTTCACCCCATGGGCATAATTTGAAAATCTTGTTAGAGAACCACTAGGCAATGCTACATACCAAATACCAAAGGCTGAAGCCTTGAACTTTCAGACAAGAAGATTTTTATCTTTTTCCCTATATAAGTGTATATACACGTTATTAAATGAGCATAGTAAAACATTAAAAGCATTTATTGAATGTATCTGACATGTTTCATATCTAAGATAAAAAGCAGTAATTCCAAACTTTTTCAGTAGGGTCACGTTTCCTGCATAGATAATAGCCATTCATTCTTCTTGTACGAGTATGTCCATCTGTATGTCTGTATGGCTATGTACCTGACAATTTCACAGTGTATACCTATCAGGGATATGACTATGGCCATACATTTCAGAAAACTGACTGAAGTTTCATTTTATAAGGAATTAGTGAATCAATACAGTATACATAAATATAGAGTATAAGAAGATACTTCGGAAGTATAGAAAGCAAAAGCAAGCAAAATTACAGAAGTTTGAAACTGTTTATGAGAGGAAATGAAATGTGCTATAACTCTAACCCCTTCTAGCACCGGCTTAAAGTATAGATCCCAAAATACAGCATATATAACAACACTGAATTCATGCACTGGTATCCTGAGATTCAGGTATGAAGTGCGTGCCCAACGAAATTTGTATATGATGGAAGTTAAACAGGAAAATCTCATTTTCTAGCATTTCATGGTATACCAAAACGAAATGCCTTGATGGGTAGTTTTGACGGTTCCGGTATTTTATTCATTTCTGATTTAAAGTGTTTTGGTCTTTTGTAAAAGATGACAAATGAAGTAGTATGTTCGTATTGATAGATTATCAATCATTTGCAGTCGTATCGGTCTGCAATAAAAGGCAGCAAAGAACAAATATATGTCGTTTTCTCAGGGAACTTATTCAGTATAACCAAAACTTCTTTCAGAAGGCTACCGTTATCATCTGTTCTTTTATTCTTTTATTAGTCTGTTTCGTCCTCGTTGTCAGAATATTTTACTATGTCCATGTAATTTATGTATATCATCATCATCATCATCATCATCATCATTATTATTATTATTATTATTCTTTTTATCACGTAAACTTCCATACTGCTGTAGGGTTATCGTGTGAGGAGGCAGCGTACTATGAACATGGCCTTTCCTTGTTCATTTCATTAGAATTATTTTTTCTTATACGTTATACGGAGTCAATTTAATGTTCCTGTGCACATTTTATTCTACTTAAACAGACCCTACTGGGTTTAAGGGATATTGCAAGTTTCATTGCATTCAATTAAGCATTTTTAAATGTCTTCCTTATACTTTTCGTTTAATAAAATAATAGAATTTTGCGGACGCAAATGAAAATTGAAGCAATAAAAAATTGATATGTCCAATAAAAACATCCACATTATATGAAAATGCTGAACTTAAATGGTTTATTATGCCTGCGAATCTACAGTACTTAAGTAAAATAATCTAAATGAGTTTCTTAAAATTGAATGCCTACAGCCATTTTCTTCGATATTACTGTCCTTAAGGTAAAAATGTAGGCCTAACATTGCTCCTACACGTATTAGTGACAAATTTAGATTCTATATGGAGGTAAAATTATATTTGCTTATTTGTTGGATTTAATTTAACAGTGAAAATGAAAAACTTATTTTGCTTCTTTGTTTGCCGCGAAATCTGAACAAGAATGACTTTTGTTGTAAGATGTTAAGAATAGATTTGATATTATAACAATAAATGTTATACAATAGAAAAGGCGAGCAGGAGATGACATATTTAGAATTTGAAAACTCAAGTCAAATGTTTGGCCGAATGCGATTTTCAAGACACTGTGGTATACATTCATATTTCAAGTATTTATAACGAAAAGCCTACGTTTGAATAGAGAATAATATAGTGACTGAATACTAATAACATAGTTAGTGTAGCAAAGGCTTTGGCTATGTATGCACAAGAAGGTCTTCCGTGGCGGACTTGACAATGTCTCCGACTTCGAATCGCTTGCCCCTGAACCGGTGTTGGTTCAAATCTCGGTTAGTCTGTGAGGAATACATTAAGCTAGTTTACAAGAGGCCGGTGAACCAACCCAAGTGCTGCCAATTTCTAAATGTTTGAAACAATATGGTGTCTACCTTGACCGCCAAAAGCTGAAAATGTCGCCATTTGACCTAAATTATGTCAGTGTGACTCTAAACAGAATAAAGCATAAGAATCGTCACCGCTTCTGTAGCCTAGTCATTGCAGGATAGAAACGACAAACCTGGAAAAAAAACAGTGGGCTCATGTGCTATATTATTTGAACAGCAGGAAAGACAGAGTTGTCACATTTTATCAAGAAGGGAAATAATCTCTGGGAAGAAAGAAATGGCAAAACTCCCTGGTGGTCTGTGCAGCGGCAGAGTAATAATTCCATCTGCCGTAGAACCGACTACCCCGGACTTAGCCGCTAACACCTTGCCATCTAACGGAATACGATTTACTCTACCAAAATGAAAACCGTAACCGGACATTTGATGGTAAATTGAGCAACAGCATATAACATTACAGAACAATCAGGAGTCTGAGGACGTTTGCTGTTAAAGGGGCGTGCGGGTACGTTTCATTAGGTAGGTATATACACATATATGAGAATTTTTTTTATTAATTCAATTGCATCGGAACAGAAAATGGTATAAAAGAGTGTTTTTCTGAAATGATTTATTCGCAATATATACGACCCTCACAGTCAAATCATATTACAAATGTAAATTCCTTTGGTATTCGGAGAGAAAAATGTGGATAAGTAATTGTTTAGGTAATGACTGTAGTTTTTGAAGGTAGAGCTTGTTTACATGCATTGCTCACATTATGTATTAAACATATTTCACAGCATAATTCTTTATGTAGTATGTGTTAATATCACTTTGACTTTATATATAATAGCAATAAATCTTTACACAATGTATTTACTAATCCCCAATGATAACGTGATCCCCGCCGAAACGCGAGGACAAGCCCAATTTACGATAACTAATGAAATAACAATTTGAAATGCTTGTACATTACTTGACAAGTAAATATTAGTATTTTTTTTTATTTTAACAATCCAATTAGTGTACTGCAACATAGTTCAGTCGGGTAAAATGAAAATAACAATTGGATACAAGCAAATCGTTCGAATGTCAAGTCCTCATAAGGTATTCTTCTTCAGATGTTTTGTTTGTTTTTCCTATTCGTTTTCATTTTTGTTCCCATATGTTCGTTTATTTCTTTTATGGTTTGTATTTGCATATATGAGCCGCTCCATGAGAAAACCAACATAGTGGGTTTGCGACCAGCATGAATCCAGACCAGCCTGCGCATCCGCGCAGTCTGGTCAGGATCCATGCTGTTCGCTTTCAAAGCCTATTGCAATCAAAGAAAGTGTAAGCGAACAGCATGGATCCTGACCAGACTGCGCGGATGCACAGTCTGGTCTGGATCCATACTGGTCGCAAACCCACTATGTTGGTTTTCTCATGGCACGGTTCATATGTCTTTATATCACATAATATTATGTTCATTATTCGCTTAAGTACATGCATTGAATTGATATCATCTCTGATTTGATGCTGACCTTTCTCATCTGCTATATAGGCATTAGATGTTTCTCTGTCGTGTTGTCACAGAGCAGATGAAGGAATCTAATTTTTTATGCAAATATGAAATAAAAATGAAATTTTGATGTGGAGTTTCGAACCCACACGTCAAAAGATCTGTTTAACATGGACAGTATGCTTTACCTCTGAGCTAATTTGTAATTTGTACTAAAACTAGAAATATCCAGATTATAACATGTTAGAAAAATGTTAAATTCCCTATGTTCCATTTTAATCTATTTATAGTGATGTTTGTAAACATCAAGTTATCGTTGGGGCATAGCACCATGTTTACTGAAATGTTGATGATGTTTGTTCAAGGTATAAATCTCATGTAATACATTGCTTACACTGGAATATTCTCTACTACATTTCTGAACATCATTAAAAGGCAGTCCAGTTTGCTCTTCTAATATACACTGCGTCTCAATACAATTGTGGAACATTTAAAGAGACCGGTAACGAACTATAAAAGTATTGTATACTTACTGTCGTTAATTATTTAGGCGATTTCCGCACAGGGTTTCCTTCTATATTTAATGATATAAGATACTTATATACAGTAACACGAAAAAAGTTGCCTATTGAAAAATATATGACAAATTGTGCAGTTTTAGTTACATTTCAGTAGGCCTAGAATCGTATAAGTGAGTCTCTGATGGTGTGCCAGAAACCAAACCATCTTCGCTTTATTGCTGCATACTTATACTAACAGCTAACGTCATCTTTTTTCACTTAAATATGAAGATCACTTTAAGAATAATTTAAATCTTTTAATTTTTAAAAACAAATGCAATTATCACATGGCTAACTAACTGAAACAAATATTCTCATACAAAGTCATTTCCAACAAACATTCAACAACACCAACAATTTATTGCAATTACCATTCATATTTTTTTTGGCAATGCACAGAACAAAATGTAATTTAAACATAGCAGGCACATAAATAAGACATATCAATCTTTTGACAAAACAACACATTACAACATATTATCAATATGCACTGTGCGTTTTTTAAATGTATTTTTTAAATATTTACAAAGGTGTACAACTCTTCTTGAATTTCGCTTTTCATGAAGTTGATAAAGTTTTCATAGCTGACCAAGATTGACAGATATTTACGTCTGGTTTCTCTGTAAAATGGTATTCAGATTCTACCGAATTGTGAGTACACTTTTCACATAGTCTTTCTCTCTGTTCCAATACATCTGCCAATTTCTATGGCTAGGCAATGTGAAGAAAGTCGAAAACAAGTCAATGACCTTCTTAGAAAGTCATCATTAACAAAAGGTAGGTATGGTTCAAATTGAAAACTTGTCTTAAACTTTATGTAATATTCAAGTTTCGGAGAACTAGATACTGACCCGTGCCATTCTGGAATAAATTGATCTCTTAATCTCTTCTGAAATTATGGAAAATAGTTTTCATTGATATCAATGTTAGCCTAAAGGATACTATACCCTATGCTATCAAGAATTCTTTTCATCGCTTAAACCTATGGTATATTGATTCCACTATTATTTTTTTTTTCTGAGTCAAATATACTGTATATTATAGAATTAGGATTTGACATAGCTTTTAGCCAGTATTTCAAAACACGCTCTTTACACAAAGTAGTCAAGAAATAGCGTCCTAACTCCCCTAGTACTGCCAAGGTCGAAGTCAAATACTTTACACCTAAGATTCTTTTACAGAATTGTGTATGAATCTTCTCAATATCTACAGTATTGTATATTCTCATTATCTCAGAGCAGTATAATAGAAATGGCGAAACCATTTTATCAAATAAATACAATTTTGTTTTAGCATCAAAATTTAAACTAGAAAATATAGAATATAATCCATTCAAGGCTTTTAAGTCTGTTCTGACAAACATTTAATTGTCGTTTTAAAATTACCATTCCGGCTAAATTGTACCCCTAAATAGCAGAATGAATCTACAACTTGCAAAGTCTCATCATTTATACGCCATTCAAAATTCAGGTTAACTGTACGTTTACTAAAAAATACATACCTTTGTCTTATTAATATTTGTCGACATTTGAACTCAAAATGAAGGCTTATTTATTACAAGAACCACGTTACTAATTCTGATATTTTTTATTTTTAATCTGACGATACTTCTATGCATATTCTTCTGACAATATTTCGTAATCATCAATTATCATACATTTGTGATAAATGTTAACTATTAAATTTTTATAATATTCAAGAATGAATGAACATGTATACAAACAAATTTCACTGATTTATACTCTGGTGAAAAAACCCTGATAATTTCAAACTTATTATTATGCCAAGTTATTTTAAATCCCCTTTATGTATGGCAGAGTTACAGCCCGGACTAGAATTAACATGGACACTCGCACGGACGCACGGAAATAAGGACTGACGGACAAACGGACTTACGGACGGACAGTACGATTCTAATCTGCCCACCTTCCGGGGGTGGGGGTAGCATAAAAATATATCATTTTTAATAACCACGCGGAACACCATTCTATTGCAGTTCAGTATCTACAATAATTTTATGTCAGAGAAATTGTAAAAGTGTTGACAAGTGTACTGTTTCTGGATTTGTCACCATTTGTTCGAAATTTATGTGCATATCAAATCGTTAGACCGTGTGGATAAGTATTTCATGCGCAATAAAAATTTCTTTGAATTCATACAACGCAGTACATAATCAAAACTATAGCCGGGCATATGTTTGCGTGGGCAAATTATACCTGTTTGAGATAAGGTTCGTCTTTAAATGTTTTGAGTTTTCGGGCTCGAATAATTGTGAGAGCAACATTAACCGGAGTATTTACATTCTTTTGCCTTTCTCCGCCATGTTTTTTCTATCACGGTTACTCCCGTTAATTCTCACGATACTTTGATCACGCAAAATAGCGCGGAATTCAAAAGTAGTCGCGTTTGAATGAGCAATATCATATAGGCTGACTTGAGCTTTAGTTATCAATCGCAGATAATCACTCGGTCAAGTGATTTTTCGATCACGTGTTTAAGTAACTACTTCAATGTTGTGGGTAATAAGTTTAAAAATATAATTGAAACTGTGAATTTCTCGAATCGACCCATAATAATTTTGAATTTTTTTTATTAAGCGAAATTTTGCATGGTAGTAGAGGACCATAACACAAAAGCTTTAAGCTCATGACTTTTTTGAAAAAATCCAAGATGGCCACCAAAATCCAGGATGGCCGCCATTAAATTCTCATTATATAGGAAACCCGTTCAAGTATTTCACAATGCTCAAATAGTGTGAAAGATAGATGATACACACATTTTATTTCAGAACACACAAACTTCAGTTTTAAACAATTCAAGATGTTTTCCCAAATCCAAAATGACCGCCACAAGGTCATTTAGGCATACAGACACCGAATAGGAAAATGGCTGAAAATATTTTTCTTGCATCAAACATGAGCCCCGCATTTCTTTTGATTTTGATTCAGCACTTACAATATTCTTCAGAAAAATGTAAGTTACAGACATTTAATATTGGTCCTGATGTGTGCTACAATCATTAGTAATATGACAAATTTATAAAGAATAAAGAATAACCGTTACTTAGTGTGTTGTAACCTACAAGGGAACATTGGTAAAAGTTTAAATCTGGCCAAAAGAGAGTGGAAAGAGAGGATATTTGTTTGTTTTAGTGTAAGATCGGAAGATATTTCACCGAGTGAACACTATAATGCAATTTTTTCACGAGTGCCGCAGCCACGAGTGAAAATGTAAATTATGGTGTTCACGAGTGAAATATATTTCGATCTTACACTGAAACAAACAAATGTTCTATTCATTTTATGCGTAATTAATGATTTTAACCAAATTATATCCATTTTGTCCGCGCAACGTTACTAATAAAAACAATATTTGTTCAAACTTTTTTCCTTCTTTGTTTCTATTGGAAAATATCAACCAGATAAAAATCGATATCGCACTGCCAGGTGATTTCAAGGGGGATAATTTTACCGATAAGACGGCAAATTTTACCTAATTGTTGATCATGCGTGCATCGCATCATAACGTCATGATACCATGACGTCAGAATATCTCTGTAGAAAAAATGTAAATAGTTCTATTATGTTCCTTTTCTATCATTTATAATTCATATTATTTCGCATTCAAGTTTAGTTCCGTACCAGTGTAAAATAAAAATGATATTTTCCCTGTTTGAAACAGTGAAAATATCAATTTTATCTAACTGATAAATTTCAGTATTTTACTGAAGAGCATAAAAAAGTGTCTACTTTGTTTGGAAGTCGATAGAAAATGACACATTTATTGTAATGTTGCGTTAAATATTGATAAAACACAAAAATATAACATTTTCAATGTGATGCTACGTTTTTTCTCTCAAAAACTGCATATTGGTAGCTTAAAGACTGTCTAATAGTTGGAGGTAAAATTGAACATATCTAACAGTTAAATACGTATTTTGCATGCAGATCACAGTAGAAAATGACAAAACAGGCCCCGCTTGTGTTATCATTTTTATTCAGCATTGTCAAAATTCTTCAAGAAAATGTAAGTAACAGACATTTAAAATAGGTCCTGACGTGTGTTGCAGTCATGGAAATATGTGAATTTTATATAGAATAAAGAACAGCTATTAAGGTGGAATTATAAACATTTTTCAAGTAAACATCTAGCTGAAATAGATGGGTGTGTAAAAAGGGTGGATGAATTTATAGCTTATAACCCAATATACCAAACTCTTCCTATTACCAGTACGAAATAATAACTTTCCAAATATGACTTTTCTTATTTTGACTGGACCAGTCCTTTTAAGAAAAGTCAAACTGCGCGCAGACGCACAGCAACAGAAAATTGCTTTTATAAAACATGCACCAAAACACACTAAGTACAGTAAGATGCTACAAATGTAACTTTAAGTGTGTTATAACCTTTAACAAGAACATTAATTGAATACGTTTTACTAAATATGACTCGTAATAGCACAGAAATCTATATCATAACTTACCATACTTACACATAGCAGATGTATATCAATAAAAAGTAAAGTAAAGTGTTTGTTTATTATAGTGTCACTCCTTCTGAAAGGGCAAGCCAAGTTGGTTTATGAGACGCCTACACACATTGAACAGAATTACACTACTGGATGCACATGCCATTAAGAGGGTCGTGAAATTGGCCTTAATTTTTTTAAACGTTTTTAACGGAGTTTTAACAGGTCACCATTAAAATTCACCCATTACTTCTTACTATTTAATGGGATTTTCATGACAATAGTTTTAATGCCATACATTAAAAATGACTTTGATGGCCATGAAAAGCTGCTTAAAATAAACCATTAAAATAAGTTAACAGGCTCCTTAAAACTCCATGATAATTTTTAATTGGCATGAAATTAGTGTGCCATTAAAAAGTACCCCTTAATTCCACATAAATTAGTAAGAACTAATGGGGCCATTAATTGTTTTAATACTCTGTTAATGGCCGTTAATTATTAAAAAATTGATTAATGGTCTCATTAAATATGTCAGATTCAATTTCAATGGGTTCATTATATTTTAATTGTATATCAAATTAAGGGCCATGAAAATTTGCCATCAGAATTAGACACCTTAAGATAATCAACTTCATATTAATATTTGCCGTATTGATTTAAACTACGTATTACTACACATGTAATAGTATCTATACATATGTTCTGTTTTCTAAAATGCTAGAAGAATATTTGTTTCTTCCTTTTTTCTCTTATTATTTTGTAGAGTAAACACATATAACAGCCTCGTACAAACATTTGTTATATTGTATCCTTATTCTGTCATATGTTCATATGAAATGAGAAAATAAATGGATATTGTATTGTATTGAGTTGTACTGAGAAGGGTTTACAGGTACCGGTTTAATAGATCAAGTGACCATGTGGGTAGTTTTAACTATTCAACATTATAATATTGACAAACATTCTGACCAAGCTTTTATTGGTACAGACATTAGGCATCAGGTGTATTCAAAAAGCAACTGTTGATGACAGTGTCAGCGCA
The DNA here is from genome assembly GCF_021730395.1 of Mercenaria mercenaria. Classification (NCBI taxonomy): domain Eukaryota; kingdom Metazoa; phylum Mollusca; class Bivalvia; order Venerida; family Veneridae; genus Mercenaria; species Mercenaria mercenaria. The sequence continues at coordinate 49,384,544 of NC_069370.1, forward strand.
CAATGGGCAATCACAATTTAGCTCTGCCTCAGTACTTTGTGCTCACGTGCATGCACTTAAACAGCTAAGAGCAAATGTTTGAGGGATTGCATCACAAATAGCTTCTCCCATCTCCAATCAAGCGTACCACACTATTTGATTCATTGAAACGAAGAAGCGATTGATCTGCCCAGGTCCCAGATGAATTTAAATCAGACTGTAAATCTTCACAATCATGTGTACTGTTCACTTCTCTATAAACCTTAGTTTCTACTCAAGGATTGGAAAATTTGAAAATCTAAACTAGTCTGAACACTTTTTATAATGTAAATTCCTTACTCCACCCATTTTCTTATACAAATGCTGATTATTTGAACAAATGATATTTTAACATGTAACCCATTAATATTGTGAAACCTGTTAAATAAACTGATGCAAGAATTAATGGGGTTAATTAACGGTTTTTCCTATTCTAGTGGATATTTTACAGGGTTTTAAACCATGTTTAATGGTATGTGCATCCAGTAGTGTTACTTAATTACCGATACCTATTTTTAATGCTAGGCTCCAGGCAGGTAGGCAGTCGGTAGGCAATCGGTATCTATTATATATTATATAATAGTTAATATTATGCATGTCAGGATACGAGGTATATGACCCAGACTTTACTATCTTAAACAATGTAATGGGTCCAATCGCTAAGCTGATTATATCTCAGACTAGCGGACAAACTGTGCAGAATGTCCTTTGTTTAAACGTAGAGACGGTGAGGCCATAACCCTGATTTATATTTTTTTCTCTGGCTACCTCGCCTAATGTTTTGTGTACCAATGATTCATAAATGATTTCAATTATGAGCTAATTTCAGGGATCAGGGGAATCACTCAAGGTTTCAAACCAACAAACATTAACTAATGATAATCAGCTTAAACTCCTATATGCTGGGGATATTATACTTGACTGATATTTGTCACAAATTGACATACGGGCCTTATTTTATCTGTATTGTAAATGCAGGTATTGCATCATCTTTTTGAAAATTTTTGAGTTATTGAGGTAAATGTCAGATTTCACGCATGAAATACCTCTCATGTTTTTCTGTATTTTATAACTTAAATTTCCATGTAAATTTCATTAAATTCGGTTCAGTAATAAGAAAGTTGATATTTTATAAACTTCAGTAATTTATGTTTTTATCCCCAAAACCACTATAATGGGCCTCAAATTGTCAATTTAAATTCGCGCCAAAGTAGTTAGATTCCCCGGCTATATCGTGAATCCCGTGGAAACACAAATAGTCGGAGTCCACGGCTTAGCCGTGAATCCCATGAAATTTAGTATTTGGCGGGACATTACCCTTTAAATAGACTGGACTAGATATGCCTTGCGCACACCACCTTACGACTTTATAGACGAATCTATGTCTGAATTATTTTCTTGCTAGAAATTTATGCTCGATCGAGGTAAGAAATTTATTTGTTAGATTTTTGTATGATTTTTGCATTACGATTTTTTTTGGGTAAATTTTTGTTCATTCTACAGAATTCTGTAACATTTACTTTTCGGCACATGATTTTGGCTAGTTTCGGTATGTTAGGATAATTTATTAAATTTTTCAGACTTTTGTAAATTATTTCGAAAGAGGAATCTAAAATGTTTCATTTATATAAGATGTAAAATTTGTACTGAAATTTGTAACATGATATTTATAAAGTACTTTGTTTCAAAAACTTATGTCAAACATTTTGTTAATTATGGAACGCCATTACTGCATTGTATTGTTATGTATAAATCTATATGGCAAGTCTAGTGCCATGTTTGTAATATATTATTGTAATTTGTAATTGTGTGCCAGTCTATAGCACATCTAATAAATGTCCGTTGTAGTGTATGGCATTAGATATTATATGGATGCCAACTATCATATAACGTTTGATTTATATTGAATTTTGTTAATTTGTAGTTGTAAATAATGGCTGCAGTTTATCATTTCCATTACTATAATGTTTCATCATATACTTTTCATATTTTTCTCATACTTTAACTTTAGTCTTTTAAGTAAGTAATTTTTGTAATAATGGAAGTAATAAGTGACGTATTTTTAATCATGTGACGTTTGAACTTAGTAGCACATATATTTTGTATAAGTAGCACGTATTATTTATGGGAGCCTACGGAGGTATGGTGTACCCAAAGGAGCAGTTTTATGCCCTGACTTATTTGTTTTGCTATGGTGCTTACCATATGTTATATATTTTAGCTTCTTCCGCCAGACGATTTTTCCTGGTGATGTCATAACCCGGAAGTACAATGCCCGAGGTTCACTTGTCTTCACTCGCCTGGATGTGATATTCCCAGCGCAGAGCTTTCGTCCCATGGTTGTGCCGTAAACCGCAAAGACGATGATTTTTGTTATCCTCTGAAGTCAGCTCAGGGATGCAATCACCTACCACCATAGGGAGCCAACACGGAATCAACGTATTCACGGTTTAAAGGGACTGAATTTAGAAGCTACATTTTGTTTGTGCTACTTAAAGTTCACAATTGAATTAAAGAACTGTGTCACGTCAGATTAGAATGGAATTTAAGAACTTTTGTATCTAGAGATACTGAACTTTCTTTTTTTTTCTTTCTTATAATCAGTTTTTTTTTCTTTTCATATCTATTCATTGTTAATAATCATCTTATGTAAATAAATTTGTAAATATTGTAAAGGGTGTTGATTTGTTTTGATGGTTACTGTCGCCGGTACGGCCTTTCCTGTCACAATATTGCTAAATGTCAGCCTGAACGAAATCGAAATTGAGATAATAGAGCAAAGATACTTTAAAGTGAACTGTTTAGTCAATATTCATTGCTGCGTATTCAGAAGCTATTCATCCGAGGATATAGCTAAGAAAACAGCAACAACAAATACACCAACGTAATCGTCAACATATAATAATTGGGTTATAATTGTGAAACTGTGAGTTTCACGCCCCTAGGCGGGATAAAATGATGTTTGTTGTGTTTCATACATTGTACATCTTAGTCCTTCCTCATCATTTAAATTGAAAGTATCATATAGTGCCCACATTCATGATTAGACAATTGTCTTGATAACATCTGAGTTTGAAACTAAGTCATTTTTGGATGAACAAGTACTGAGTCTGAATTTAAGCACACTCTTGTGTATACAATACATTTCATTCCATATAAACTTAGAGGTCAATTTCGCAGATGGGTCATAATCAGTCAATAATTTGGTCACTAAATACAACAATACAAACCCTTTTTACACTACAAAGGCAATGTTTTTTTCTCCAACATTCACGAAGCCCTATCAGACTACCTGTTTGCCTAGGGTCTACAGCAAAGACACAAGTTTCGTCATATCATCTCTTGTACTATCAGTATTACGCACACTGCTATGTTTGGCGCGGAGTTTATTTTTGCTGTACCTGCATCAACTTCCGTACTTGTTTATCATGGTACTGGGATAAATTATATTCGCTGGATGCAGAATGAATTCATTGTCATCCGTCTCCTTATGTATACCCTAGCAGAGGTGTCCTTCGATCCGTGCTATTGATGGAACTTGTTTCTGACTGGTCCTTATTCGAGCATATTTTAAAATGAGTACTTGCTCTAACAAATAGATGGTTCCTTTTACTAGTGTATATAACATAATGTGTGATGCTGAGATCCAGTTATTAACCTAAGTCGTCCATAAGGTTACAACACACTAAATAGCTGTTCATCTTTATTTTATATAAAATTAATTCACATATTTCCAATGACCGCAACACACATCGGGATCAATTTTGAATTCTTGAGGAATACTGTCAGTGTTGAATAAAAATCAAAAGAAAAGTGGGGGTCAGGCTTGATGTAAGAAAAATATTGATAATGCAGTGATGGTGTATGATCTAAGTACCCACGACAAATTCTGCTACGTAATTATTTCATTATGAAAATGCCACTACATGTCAAGCATAGATTCGTCATGTAATTTCAGAAATTAAAATGCAAAGAAAATAAGGAAAATAGCTCTGCAGAGCAAAACATCTGAGGGCTATTTGAATCCGCCATTATGCCATTTTTTTCGCGTCATTTTCCTATTTAGTGTATGTATGCCTATACGGTAACTGTTTCTGAATAGCATCAACTTAATACATAATTCTGCAAGATCACTAAGATACAAATGAGCGCCATTAGCCACTTCAGTAACAAAATATAAGCAATTAAAGCGGTAAGATAATATCAGTCTTTTGAAAATTTATAAACTACAAGATATCTGTTCGAAAGATATACAGTTCTAAAGGTATTAAATATCAGAAATACCAAGAAACTAAAGTTGTATCATTTATTTCTCTTGTCACATTTACTGTTATTAGTATTAATCCGTTGAAGAAATATGCATGAAAGAAAATTTATTCGAATGATATACAGTTCTAAGGGTATTGAATTCTTGAAATGACGAGAAATTAAGTAAAGCACCTTTTCAAATTTACTAATTTACTAAACTTACACTTCCAGTGAAATCAAACCCGAAACGAGAACAATTTTCATGGAGTGGTACACAGACATTTAACAGATACAGTTTGATTTTCAAAAGGAGCTATTAAAACTTCAATGTGACTATTTGATCAAAAATTAATAATGCCCGTTTGTTTTGCATTAGCTTTGTAAATTCTCGCGAAATGGTTTTTCATGCCCTTTCCGGACACAAGAACTTAATTTGTAAAGCATTGTCTATTCCTAGAAAACATGTGACAGTTTCATCAAAATAATCTCTTATGGTTTTCATAATAGCCACTTCACAATAAGACTTCATCTGACATTTGAAAGATGGTTGTGGCGATGTACAAATTATATTACCACGAATAAAAGAGTCAGAAAATTTAATTACGCTAAAATTAATCATAACGCACTAGTGTCTTTTATAAAACCATTCCAGATTGTATTAATCTGTAATTTTGATATTATTACTATAAAGGTACTGTGCAAAATATCTCAGTTTCCTTATGAAAAGATAATACATGCATTTATAATGATGTAAGGTTTGATATTTTATCAGCAATGTTAATAGGGATAATCGCACAAGCTGTGTGTTTCACTTAAACCGCAAACTTGTCGATTATGACTTACCAGTATGAAAGACTAGTTTCTTTTTGGAATTAAACTATTAAAGAAACTGAGAGACTATAGTATTAATTAGTAGAAACTAAAACAAGGCTTTAGTTTGTGCCGTGTGGCGGCCGTAAAAAGTCTCCCCGTACCTTCAATCAGGGCTGTTATATTTCGATCTTCTCAGATCGTTCAGCACGACTTTATGTCGTGTTATTGGTACTGTTTAGTTTCTCAGTATGAACATTTCGGCCTGGGTGGTTCAAATACTCCTGCTTTATTGTATAATCACCCCTTGGATATGGTGCCTGCTTTTTAATGTTCCTGTGATATGCAGGCTCCATAACCTCAGATCCTCTTTCTAAATTCCAGTTTGTTTAGTTTTGCCCATTGTTTTCTCGTTTAGGGCAAACCCATTATTTTAACTGGGGACCATACGCCGCTTTTCTTTGAATTACACACCAGTGTAGCATTGAAGGTTCCATGTGCACCGCCGTATGAACACATCTGCGGAAGTCTCTTAAATTTTTTTTTTTGTACTTTTAGCATGTGTAAATGTTGAGTACTGCTCAACCCGGGGCTAGAGGGCGTGGACGGTAGCATGCCGCTACCGTCCATGAACAGGCTCAGTCAAACCGAGCCTGCAACATTTTCGTTTTTGTTTTGTTGAGCGATCTGTGGAGTTTCCACTTTTTCTATTTTTTTTTATTGAGTTTAGTTAATTATGAGAACTATAACGTATACATGCGTCTGTATTCAGAAGTAAAAGGTACAAAATAATTATTTGAAACAGAATATTTTCGTTGACGGACCTCATTTACGCAGGCGCCTCATTTATGATATACAAGTTCCATACACTACAGCTTCTACCATAGAAGTATAAATACAATAAAAATCAGAAGATGATCGATAATTGACCGTCATGATCAATTTTATAGTGCTGTCTCACTGGAATATCACGCCGTAGACACGTGACATGATACACAACCCATTCACATTATACTGACACCGGGCTTACCAGTCCTAGCACTTTCCTCTAAATGCTGAGCGCTAAACGAGAAAGGTACTAGTACCATTTTTTACGTCTTTGGTATGACGGGGCCGGTATCGAATCCACGACCTCCGGCACTCAAAGCGAGGCGGTCGTGACATAGTTGTATATATGAGTAGAAAAATCTTATAAAATAGGTTATATTAAAATCTGCTCACAATTGTAAATAAACTAATTTATATCATATGGTAAAATAAAATGTATAGGTTTTTGTGCAAAAGTTTTAGATATTTGTCGAAAATTGAAGAGAACATAGAATATGAACCCGATTATTTCTTTATTTGGAATAATTCAATGTGCAAGCGCTTTGTGATAACATTTTCTCTGTAGAATGGTTGACGTTTCAGTACACCAATCCATATGTGACGTTGATGATATCTAGAAGAAGAGAACTTAAAGAATATAACAAACTTGTGCGTGCGTGCGTGCGTGGATAAATAGCAGGGTTGAAATATTTTATTATTGTACATTATTTCAAGAGGCTAAATTTAAATCTTTCATTTGGGTAAAAGTAGCAACAAACTCATTTTTCTACCTTAAAGCTTCTAGACGGCCAATGTTTTTAGAAATGTAACTGGGGACCTTTGCCAGAATAACATGAGATATGATTAACAACCAAACTCGAAGTGATATTCGACAAGTTCAAAAATCCTTAAAACATAGGCAGTACTTTATGTAGAAGTAATGAGAGATCATTGTAACTTGACACATATTAATAAGGAATACAGATCAATACATGCTATTACTGTAAATAAGGAATTTGACTTCAAAGGCTCAAAGACATTGCAATGTATCACTATAGTAACTGTAATTTAAGTTCATTTAACTTTCTTAAATCATATCTATAGATTTATGAAAGCCACAGCTTCATAGATATAACTACACCCACCTTTAATTTGTTGTCTAACGAATAAAGAAGTATTTCAATATCTAAGTAATCGGAAACTTAAGAGTTACATTAACAGAAATTATCAGCGCCTGCCAACGTGGAATATAACAAATAGGGGGCGCGGTTATTTTCCAAGTATATAAATGTTCCCAGAAACTAAATCATGTCATAGTAATCTGTCTTGTGGTGATAAGTTTGGCACATCAGTTGAAATTTATAACACAAATCTAACTCATAGCAGGAGAAAAGTTACTTACTCAAATTTTAGCTTACATAAAAGTAAAAAAAGTCAGAATGAAATATTTATGTTTAGTTTTTATGTATTCTCATACTATTTTACTGTGCATAGATGCTCAGATAGGTATTGGAAATGGACATAGTAAACTATTCAGAAGATTCATGATATCTGCACCAATGAAAAAGAATTCAGAATCAGAAACATCAATGGAAAAAGAGGAGGACATTTATAAGATATTTCAAAATTCTAGGCACCCTATTTGGGGACAATATAGCCCTTTCTTTAGTTATAAACCTAAGTTTGTGCCTATTTCTTTCTACGGAAAAAGGAGTGGTGATGTGTTTCATATGCTAAAAAGCAAGTATTATTTGAAAAATGCAGATAATAACAAAATTGAATATGAAAAGCGTTCCGTTTCGTCTGCAGTTGTAAGAAGTGACGATCTGGAATACCAAGCACTCCTAAGGACTCTCAACATGTTGCGATCGGCAACAGATTCCGAACTGTATAACATTAACAATTACGACGACGGTTTGCAACGTATGTTGGAACTTCTCCCTCCATTATCCGACGACAGACTGGAACATATCAGGAGTTTATTGAATTCGATGATAAAGCGAAGATTCGGGTCGTGGGGCGGAAGAAAAAGGTCCGAATTTTATTCCTGGGGAGGTAGAAAGAAGCGCGGTCAACTCACTGAAGATTCTCGGGCAGAGAACAACCGCTTGATTTATCTACAAGGGATGGAAGAAACGGAGAAGAGAGATCCTTTTGAGGATATTGAGCTAAATAGTTACGAAGATGAAAATACTGCACTGCCAGCCACTGATAAAAGACACAATGATTTCTATCCGTGGGGAGGCAAACGAACACTACCACCTCCGTTCCCTCAGTACTAAGATGCCCTAATAAAGATTACGCGTATACAAAAATACTTGTAACGCGTTACTCGACTGTGCTCAAAGCATTATTACACATATGTTAATTTTGTGCAAACCACAACTGACGATATAAGTAATTCTAAATTAATCTGACTGATAAAACGTGATTTAGACAGAATAGATAAATAGTCGGACTGATTTCATGTGTGCCAGATGGATTCAAAATAAAAGCAAGTCTTATGAGTGTAATTACCTTTTTTAGACATACTTATCTTAAAATTTGAAATGAAAACAAAGCATCGAGACGTCTAGTTGTTAGTAATTATACTGTTTATTTTTCTTTGTTTGATTTTAACTCCACACATTAAGGCATCGCCACAATCACAACTCAATATCAGTTCATATTTTCAGGCCGAGAATTTTTTCTCTTGAAAATTGCACTAAAGTCTTAACAGTTGGTCAAATTATCATCAACATAGAAGCATATGATGATTTATAGTATAAGGCCCTTGTTAAATGTTTGAGTCTCGTTTAGACCGAACGTTTACCCCAAAATATTGAAGTCTTACATGCTGTAAAACTCCATAATAATAGATATTAAAATAGAAAAAAAATTAGTTGCTTTTAAAGTGCAATATATGCATACTACAAACTCGTACGGATTTTTTATCGAAATTTTTCCTGGTTGTTGCATTAGACACAGAAAGACAACCCTAAATAAGTCTAATTTAAAATGTTGTTTGCACATGCATTACTGACCTAAACCAGTACACAAAATTCTATGGTTCAACGCAACACTAAGCTAACTAGATTGAATTACATAGGGAGACAACATAGTTTTTCACATGTAAATTATCTTTGAACAAATAAAACAAACTGGATAAATTGATGGTGTTTGGATTTTTGTGTACAATTCAGTAACCAGGTAAACATTCAGAATAATTCCCGAAGACTCTTTTCTTCACAGTCTGCTTTACTATTGGTTGCAAGCATTTTTTTACATGTATTGAATATTATATTTAGTTTGACTGCATTAAAATTGCAAAATTTTGTCATATTGGCCAGAGAAATATATTGAATAAAAGCATAATAAAGGTAGCGAAATGCACATCCTTTTACTTGCATATGTTCACATATATTTAGAACATAATTATGACAAAATTATTGACTTTATCGTTACCGCTTAGTCATCTTTTATTTTATGAAAATTTGCATGTAAAATTTTGAATAAAATGGCCGCCACTGTGGCGGTGCCTTAAATTTATTTGTAATAAAAGGTTTATCTATTGTGTAGAAATATTAAACACTGCATGGATTGTAAACATGTGAGAAATACGTGTACTTCTATTTTGGAAAATATTTTTGTGAACTTGAACCTTGCACGTTACCGTAGACAAACGATTAGGTTGAGTTCATTTTTTGACAACAAGATTAAATAAATCTTGGGAAAATTAAAATACTATGCCTCAATACACTAAACGCAACTTCTAACTCAATATTTAAGAAAAATATATATTGCAAATAGTATATGTATGAAATATCTGATATATTTCGAAACAAAAATATGTTTCAAATAAATGATATAAAATTCTGCGATAATCAAAAAGTTATTATAACTTTTGATTCATTTTGCATCCCCAGCCAAAAGTACTCATAAATGTCTAAAGTTAACAAACGATGAAATATACATTGTAAGGCAGGAAAATGAAGACAAAGGAAAACTTTCTTCTATGCCCGGTCATATCTTAGGCTAAAATGAAATTCGGCTATACAATTATTTGATTATATATAAAACAATTCAATATCTACCACTTAATATCTCTATAGATGTTATTACCACGTTATTCAAAGGCAATGTATTTTTTATTCACTTTTAATTTGGTAATTGATAGCGGTAGTAAAAATTAAAAATATCATATTACTGCATTATTCGATTTTGTTTTTTATTTGACATATATACTTCTATAAATGTACGAGAAATGTCTGAAAACTACTGGCCCAAAGTTCGGGTGACATTTTTCAACATGTTCATTTCCACCAAGTGAATGTATAGAATGTATATATGATTCTGAAAAAGTGGGGTGAAGGTAAAAGTACGATATTGATAAAGATGCAAGAAGAATATTTACTACCTCTAAACAAAATGTGTGGTTATTTATAAGAATATCTTGCAAAAATCTTATGTCAATAAGTTTGTACCAAATAGTTACTGTCAGAGTACACACTTTTATGAACTTTTTATAGAAATCATTTTCGACTAAAATGTGTGGGTTAGTCCCTTTGAGCGAACTTGTAATACTAAAGATATAGTGGATATAGCAAAATATCCATGGCCGTTTTTAGAAATTTCTATTTGTACATATCAGTGTCTATATTCTTTGTTAAGCAATCACTTCTTCACAGATTATCATTATCGGCACAAACTGTGTAAGCAAATACATAAAAAATACATGCGTAGTAATTTAACTTTTAGTCGTGTCTGTATATAAGAACGCAATCACAAACGTTAAAGAAATTGTATGTAAATAATAATAAAAAACCCCATTTTATAAAAATGTCTGTAAATAAAGGAAACATTTCATAAAGGAAAGGCTCTACGAATATGTTAAAACAAATTCTTGAACTGTAGAAAAATGTATAATGTTTACAGCAAAAATCTATGTGAAAAACTGCTTTGTTTTTTTTTTTTGCATTGAAATGGAAACTGAAAAAAAGGTTATGTAAGTGAGGAAAATCGTTCATTCGTTTGTAAATTAAGTAGCACATTTGTTCAAATAAATACAAATTACATAACGGGTTATAAGCAAGGTTGAGGGGTAGTCCCTCCTTCACTCTCCCCCTTCACCGCCGTCGGCGTCTCAAAATTTTCCTTGTAACATGCCTTCCAAAATTTCTGTCCTGAACTCTATGGTTAGGAGACACAATGTTTCATGGTTTAATCTTAACAATGATACCGAGAAACGTTTGCAAATTCCGTAAGTGACCAAACTGTAATAAAACTATAATGCCATACCTATGGACGGTTGTGTGCAAGCCAGTTTTTAAGCTTGCCTTCAGTTTGATTAACTTTGGTTAACCTATTATAGAGACTCACTCATAACCCCCTTTACAGAAGGGAAGCAATCTATGTATAGAGTTTCTCAATCTTCCGTGTTATATCAGTGAAGTGGAAAAGTGTTCTATCTATGTTACCTGCTAAAGAGAATAACGAAGTCATGCATCCAACAGTCCTGAAATTGCTTTCTTTGATTTTCTCATATATCTAGATATTTTCCCCTTACTTTCTATTCCATGCAGAATTCTGGTAGCCACGGCTACCAAATAATCATCTTCTCCAAAACCGCAGGACCTAGAGCTTAAATATGTAATGCGTAGCATTGTCTAGTGGTCCACTGCTTCTTTTATTCCAATCATACCCCTGGGGTCAAAATGTGTCCCGCTCTGAAGTTAACTTGTTTTATACAGTCTTTCAAGAAATGTTCTTGTCTAAAATCTCAAGGGGCAGAGCTTAAATAAAAAAATTGTTGCACTGTCTAGGCATCTTCTGCCACTTTTGCTCAAATCATGCCCCCCTGTGGTCAAAATGTGCTTTGCCCTTTGGTTTACTTTTTTACATAAACTTATATAAGAAAAAACATGGAAGCCTGGACCTGCAAGCCCAAGAGATTACACATTTGATTCATACATATAATACCAGATTTATATAGCCCCCTTTTCATGATAAACTCGTTCGAAGGCGTTTACACAGCGCAAAGTAGCCACTCAGGAGGACAAATTCATCCTCTTCTAGTACTAACACAGAGGTATCTGACCAGAAGGACAGAGTGAGACAAAACCCCAGAACAGAGAGAGAGAGAGAGAGAGAGAGAGAGAGAGAGAGAGAGAGAGAGAGAGAGAGGTGGGGGAGAGGGAGAGAGAGAGATATATCCTTTTAGATAAGACATATCCGGCTAAGTTAGACTAGCTCTCGAATAGACAGTCCAGTTCTTTAACGTTCCCGGTGTATAACATCGATACACGCGAAGTCGTCTTTCCTGGGAAGAACAACCAGCACTGACCTCTTATAGCATCGTCTAGTATTCTAGTGGTCCTTTAGGAAGTTCATTCAGATCTAGGCCCTGGGGTCAAATTGGCCAGGCCCATGGGTGTCACTTGTTTAAAGTTACATAGGAAAAAACTTTAAATTCTTCCTGTCTAAATCCTACAGGCGTAGAGCTTAGATTTTTGGCGTATAATATTACCCAAGAAAGCATGTACACATTTTTGTCAGATGAGAGAAATAAGGTCATCATGACCCTCTTGTCTTATATACCCATCAGTAGTCACAGCGTTTTACATACACCACTACTACGTATTACTGATTATAAAGTTTTTTAGATACACGTGCAGTGATAATTGTTTTGCACTTTCTATCTTGATGTAATCTATTACAATTTATGTTACAAGCGCCTAAATAAGTGGTTGTATAAAATGAGAAGAGCAAACTAGGCTGGTAATGTGTCTTATGATTTGAGAAAGCTGTTGATATATGATGGTAATAAAAATTAATTGATGTTTGATTTGGCTGCGCATGTGACAGTCATGTGCACTAGCAATAATAATTTCGACTTTTATGTTCAATTTCGTTTTCCAACAATTAGTCAGAAACGTAACGAGGGTTGGTTAACCTAAGCTTGTAACAGTGCCGCTTTATCCTTTGCAACTAAACGTCATTTTCTACGGTGTCCCTAAAGTGACATGTTACACACATTTTTTCCAATTAGGTAATGTGAGACTTTTTTTATTTCGTTTAAACGAAATAATCATACGAAATGATTTCGTTTAAACGAAATAATCATTTAAACGAAATAACTTATTTCGTTTAAACGAAATCATTTCGTTTTAAACGAAATAAAAAAAAAGTCTCACATTACCTAATTGAAAAAAATGTGTGTAACATGTCACTTAAGGGGCACCGTAATTTTCCTACGTACATCACAGACATGGATTAAGACATTACGTGTCCTACCTACTGTCAAATTTGAGGCTTCCCGATTCAAGTCAGCTTGTCTGAGCTGACCAAAAGTGTATATATTATCTTATATTCTTTCAATGATTAGATTTAACAAAATTATTGACAAATTCTTAGTCAGTAAAAGGAAATTAAACTTAAAAAACATCAAAGATGTCGGTGCCAGTGTTTTTAAACATTGCCTGATCGAAAGTTAATCGAAATCAAGATAAAATTATAATGAATGCTAAATTTTCCTATTGTCATTGTTGTAACAGTATTTCTGATGACAATAAATAATGTAGCTTCATCTAACAACATTCTTAAAGGAAACTCTGTAGTAATGAACAAAGGTTTGTATACATGATTGACATTTACAAATACACACGTAAACAAAGTAACATATTTAAATAACAGAGACAAAGCAAGCATCTAAAAAAAAAAAAAATAAAACATAAATAAAGAGCAGTGGATACTGGAACTTGGAACGATCTAAAAAAATTACAATTTACAAAAACTTCTCTGCATTAGGTAATGCAGAATACCAAGTATATCATTATAAACAATATAATAATACTGGTATCGTTTAAAATGAAAAATACCCTCAATTCTTTTTAGTTCACTAATATATGAACCCAAGGAAATCGGATAAGTTATATCTTGATTCCGGCACATTGATCTAACTACTATTTGACAATATCAAATATACCATCTTTTGTAACTGTTAAATAGCTTTGACTTATTTTCTTTAGTATGATGATGTCTTTATTACGTTGGGTCGCTTAAGCGGCAGTGGCGTTGCCTTAGAGACGATAGAAAATAATATTTATGTTTTGAAAGGGATTGTAATTCTACACTTCATATATATTCAGTACAATGTATGTTCTTATATCCGCATATGACATCAGAAATGGTGCGGCACATAATTAGGTGCACACTTTATGACAGCTTATGCTGTCACGTTTACATTTACAGAAATACAATCGTCTTCATTTGTTCAAAAAGTTGCCTCCTGCTAGTAAATTGTGAAAGGTGTACAAAAAAAATGAAATCCTATGAAATATGCATAGGTACACGTATAGTGAGTTTGTTAGTTACTCAAAATCTCACTGCAACAAACTCTGTTTTCAAAATAATCTGACACACACACACACACACACGCACACACACACATACAAACACGAACCTGCGCTCACGCACGCACGCACGCACACACACACAAACGCGCGCGCAGGCACGCACGCACACACACACACACACACGGATACTTTTATAACAAATTTAGACATTTAAAACAAAGAGCTGTAAGATAAATTTTATACTTCTTTGTTCAAAATTACTTGGAGAAAATGTAGTTCTAGCCATAGTAGTCCTTATTACCTAACCAGAAAAATAGATTTGTGTGACTGATGTACTATGAGATTTAATCTTTAGCTAAGGGGCCTCCGTGGCAGAGTGGTTAAGGTCGCTGACTTCAAATCACTTGCGCCTCATCGATGTGGGTTCGAGCCTCACTCGGGGCGTTGAATTCTTCATGTGAGGAAGCCATCCAGCTGGCTTACAGAAGGTCGGTGGTTCTACCCAGGTGCCCGCTCGTGATGAAATAATGCACGGAGGGGCACCTGGGGTCTTTCTCCACCATTAAAGCTGGAAAGTCGCCATATGACCTATCATGTGTCGGTGCGACGTTAAATCCAAAAATAAAATTAATCTTTAGCTGGAATTAAGAATTTCTGAAGTCTAAAATTATTTATGCATCTGTGTTTCTCGAGTAAAAAGTAATATAAATCGCTAAAATTTTCTTCCTTCAGGTAAGCTCTTTATTTGTTGATTTTGAATTTAACGAGCATATCATACTATGATATCATTTCATATTTAATACATTGTTATTTTCGTTTTATTTTGATTTTCCTTATCACCAATAACTTCACGTTCAAATGTTACAGTTACAAAAGTTACATGTATTCTATTGAAATAATTAGGAAATTTCTTCTAAATTCTGGTTTATTTTAGGGTGTGCAATTTCATTTACTCCTGTATTAGATACTCTGAAATGAGATGTCAAGTAAGAAATCCGTAACTTTTGATACACATTATTTCTCCTTTTTTACGTGGAAAATAAGTACAGAACTCAATTTATTGCTTTTAAAATCTTGATTGATTAAACACAAAGCCTATCAATTTAGCTCTTATGTGCACCAAAACCCATATCTCAAAGATCTCATATTCGTTTCCATAATTTCACAAAATATCAAATATTTAATAACATGTTGTAGTCCTTTGCAGATAATTAAACACCAATGGCTACCAATCTATAACAGCCTCAGTCTCTATAGAAATTGCAGTTATTAAATAAAAAACGGTGAACCTAGTTCAAATTGCAGTCTGGCAATTTGTGTTACATTGACATTTGCAGTTAATGGTGTGTTTTATAGAACGACAAGCTATTAACAGGTTTTAAAACTCGTTCTATTAAGAAGAACACATATAAGCTTTCGTTCACCTACTTTAATTACTAAACGAAAAACGCTGTATAAAGCGTGAATATTCGCCGCAATAAATGTATGTAATTTTTGTTAGTGCAAAATGTCCATGGCATTAGGTAAAAAAAGGTTTATATGGTTCGATGATGTATCACGTCAAAAGTGTAGACGTTTCTGTCACAACATACGCACTTTTGGAATATACAGCTATGTTCGATCTTTGCATAGGACAACTAGAAACTTTCACTAGTTTTTAACTTTTAAGAGACCTTTTTTGCGTGTTCTACTCCGCCGAAGAAAAACAAACCGCATGCTTTTAAATGAAACAAGCTGATGTGACAGACGAAACCAAAATGCCCTGAAGAGTTGTTTCAGCTTTAGTCTCTGTATAAAACCATGATTATATTTGAAACTAAATAACGGTATCTTTATGAAAATACAATTAACATGCTGTTTTAGTTTATTACATTCTCTTTATTACTAGTCTAATGTTTATTTGTAGTTATAGTAAAGATACCATTTAGTTTTGCAGTGCGTTAATATAATTTACACATATACTCAAGCTGCAAGTGGATAATGTGAAATATCTCTACATGTTAGCGGATTTCGTTAAGATGAAACAGACCTATTTGATAAGAGAACTAAATTGCCACAGATCCATCAAAGATACGGCCATACCCTCATGAGACTGGCAGACCTTCCAAAGAAGAAATTGATTTGTCAAAATGTAAAATACTGTAAATATCTCGCGTATTAAGCTTCGCAAGATCATTTATAATGTAGATTGTTAGTGATGGTTAAACAAATAAATCGACGGTAAAGAGAAAATATGGACGAAATGAGAAATCAAAAGAACGGAGGAACTCAGATTCATTTATGGATATGACGGTTTACGATGTCACAGAATCATTCTATGGTATCATTTATTTTAAACTATGAAATTGCGTGTAAATATATCACAGATGAGTTAGAGATATTGTAATGAATTTTTAGTATTAAATCAGACTTATTACATGATATCATTAACTCGGCTTGATACTGTCTTGATTTGTGTCTTATGATATTGGTATAACGAATGAAAAATACCCAACTGAAATTAAGATATCACAGTATAGTGACTAAACGATAAAAAAATATATGAGATTTCGAAGAAATTTCACACCAATGTTCCTTGAATAAATATCTAACTACAGTGTTAAGTTTACCCTCTGTTAAAATTGTGTATAACATCTTGATTAGTCAAAAAGTATTAGCCTTAACCGAGCGTGGATTTAAATATTTGGCGTCACGGAAAACCTTAAAAGTTTCCACTCCGAACCCGAAGGGCCCGCTTCCAAAGAAATTTGCAAATTTCTTTGATGGTTACGTTTCAACCATGTTCAAGCCACAGCGTTTCGACACCGCTGCCTCCCGCGACCACCCTTCACCGAAAAAAAAACCATCAGCTAAAACAAAAACAAAACAAGCAAACATAAACATTGCCACATTGGTGTGGCATTCTTCTAGCAAAACACTTTTAAGAACTTGTTTGAATCAGATGTCATACGGCTATTTGACGTCGTACTATAAATTCACATATTTGTCTTCCCTCACTGATCCACACGTCCTTTTCTACTCATTCCAGGTGAATAACTGACACGTAACATGAATTTTGCAGAAGAAGTATACAAATACTCAATATCAAATGAATAGACAAGCCTTTACACCCACGACTTGTTATGCATAAACAGCCAATTTCCCCAGTAGCGGTACACAGAAACCCTGGCGTCTTCTTTTCCTATGACTGACATTCTCATATTAACTCATTAAAGAGCGGGCCTGGAAAAGAATATAAATATATCATGCGTAAACTTAAGTTTCAGTTTGATAGTATATCATTAGAAGTGATATACGTACCATTCGTTAGACCTTTCGCTGAATACGATGATGTGGTTTATATCAACTGTGCACAGTATGAGAAACTCGAACTCGACAAATTTCATCATGAATCTTCCCACAATATCGTGTCGTGTCTGGGACAACTAAAATTGTGTCTCTCAGTGAACTGTGAACAGAAATTACTTTGGAATCCCTGGAGAAAATGAAGAACGGCTTCACTCCTGATTACCCTTTGTCCTTAGTCCCACCATCTGCTGGAGAAACTTCTCGGTATAACCTACGCAATGCCGATCAGATCCAGTCGTTACACACAAAACATCTCTTTTCTAAAACGCTTTTCTGCCATCGGCTCTATGAGATTAGAACGAATTTTCCAGAGAGCTACAAAACTCAATGTCCTTGCCTTCTTCAAAATGCAGCTAAATCTTAAATGACGAGCTGTCCTAAATATTATTTTTACGTAGGCGACAGGAAATATCAAGTCCATCACGCCTGTCTCCATACCGAATGAGCCCCCCCCCCCCCCCCCAAACCAACATTTGTTTAGAAAAAACAAGATTAATCCATCACCTCTTTGGCGATGTTGTCTTACGGAAATAATCATCAGTTCTTCTTTGAATGCCACCATTAAGGTAATATTAGAGTCTGTCTTCTTGAGCCTACTTTCATCAATTGCCCTGAACGCTTTGTACCAAACAGAATAGAGACCGGAATCTCAACTATGATATTAAAATTCAAACATTTCAAGCAATTCAAAACTAAATCAAGGATAGTAGAAGATTTTCATGAGCACTTGTTCATTTAATATTACATGCTTGCTACCACTAATTTAATATCCGAATGAATATTTCCATTTCATTCCTTCTCTTTCTTCCCCTCCTTTCTCTTCTTATCTTATTTTCAACTTACACAGTCATTAACCATATGTGTACTTGTTTCACTGCAGTATCTACTTTTTTTAAATAACATTTTTCTAATTTGTTGTTCTCTAAGCGTTCAATTTACCTCAATTTCTTAAAAAATAATATTTCAGACAAGTTCATAAACACTGTCATACCGTACCTAAAACAGTATGTTATTGTAGGAGAAGACCTCTATAAGATGTTGCTTTAGGCTCTGATCTTTTTTTATGCATGTATCTTTTGTACTGAGTAAAATGAATTGTAAATATTGCAATGATTGTTTGAAATAAACTAAGTTTAAACTACAGCTAGACTAAATAGACAAATCGCCACAAAATTATGGCACAAAGTTGCAGTTTCTAAATTACAATGGGCAATGACTTTTTAGTATTATATTTACGAGAAGTCCTCCGTGAGTTAATTCAAAGATATACATTTTCAGGTAAAATAATATCAAGAAAACTATATAAACGATGTCAAGAACATAAAAAAAAGAGATAATCTAAAGTAAAAAATGGCAACAACACTGAACACACTATGTAAAATTTCAAAAGATTTGCCGAGACGCAGCCAAGAGTGAATACAAGCTCTCACATCAGAAAATGACTCACGGATGACATCTGATGAATGAAATTTCAACATGAAAATTGTCTTCAAGAAAATGCAACATATTGGCGATAAATTAAACTCAAGTTTATACATAATGAAAAAAAAGATCCGAAAAAATGACAGCATACCCAAAATAAGGAGAAATAACTCTGGCCAAACTAAATCCATTTTAGAAAATTTTCAAAATTCAAACACTCTTACCCAGTGTCAACAAAAAACGGCTTTCCTTTACTGAAATTTTGCTCCGGAATGACAAACGGACGACAAAAAAGCAAACGAGAAACGCTAACTGTTTGAAAGTATAAAGCAACTATCTAGTTAAGTGCTGTGTGGAAAATATTGTTTGCTCTGTACTTCTGTACAGATGAACCATACAAATTTAAAACTCGACTTTACATTTTTTTCCCAGTAAAATGATATGTATATGTTTCTCATCACCTCCTTGTAAAAAAGAAGTAGTTCATGTCTAAAAATGACCATCTAAACTATCTGATGCAAAAGGTGAAAGTTTAGTCTACTTCAACACTTGGAAACAGTCTATATTGAACCATTATTTTTTTTTTAAATTTAAAAACCAAGACTAAAACTCATTAAAGTCGGAATAAAAGAGAATATCATAAATATGTTCTTTATTATGAACTTACCAAGATAATAACAAATATTAACCCGAAAGAAGTTATTTAAGATGACATTGTTATAATGTAAACAAACACATAAAGTATTTTACTACCAACAATTTTCCACTGATGAATGCGCTCAAAGCAGGTGAAAATTGTTATAACTTATTGTATGGACATAGATCTTAATGCAATGCTAAAACTGAAAATCCTTTTTTCAGATGAAACTAATGTAGCATATTGTTTACAACAATGTCGGGACCTTATGATTTGTTTAAATGAAATTAACATTTGATGACAGCGACACTGTGTTGACCTATTTTTAGCGAAATACCTACGAATTGTCCGAGAAATGCTGCAAAATGAGTGAAGCTTCTGAAACACATTTAAAACCATGAAATAAAATGATGAATATAACAATAATCTACATACTATTATGGCGTTAAAGACCATGTATGTGATACCAGCTTTATTGTTTTTTTCTTACTATTTCTCATTGTCTTGTCGGACATATATTTTGTATCAAATTTATCCCTACTAACTTTTAAGAGAAATTACCTTCAGCAAAATGGCCAGAACTTTGATTTTTGCAGTAACGATCCTTTTAAGTCGTAAAATTAAATCATCGTCTTAGTTTTGATGCAGGTAAATGTTCTGGCATTGCCTCAGGAAGACATATAAGAATAACTTTGAAGTGTAGCCCATGAGAAATGCATGCATTTTCTTTCTTGAGGACAAACAGTTTTTTTTAAGAAATGTGGGTCAGAATTTGTCTGCTGTTAACCCAATCCATTTAATGTATTTTACAGGTAAACAAACGGATCTATTATCATTTATAATAACGCCCATCTGATGTAAACAATATCTGACAAAACCTACATCGTTTAAAGTGTTCCAAACAATCCATAGATTTGTGAAAATGTAAGGGGCGCAACCCATCCCAAAATGTAACACAGTGTAACAGTAATATTTTCTTATTGATTGAAACGAAAAGTAAAGAGTCGTTATTCAAAAGCTTTTTGCAATAAATTTAAATCATTGTCTTAGTTTTGATGCAGGTAAATTTTCTGGCATTGCCTCAGAAAGACATATAAAAATAACTGTGAAGTGTAGGCTATTAGAAAAGCAGCACGCATTTTCTTTCTTGATGACAAATAGGTTTTTTTAAGAGATGTGGGTTAGAATTTGTCTCCTAAATGCTTTTTGCAGTAAATTTAAATCATTAACGTAGTTTTGATGCAGGTGAATTTTCTGGCATTGCCTCAGGAAGACATATAAAAATAACTGTGAAGTGAAGGCAATGAGAAAAGCACGCATTTTCTTTCTTGATGACATATAGCATTTTTTTGTAAAAGAAATTTGGGTCAGAATTTGTCTGCCTGGTCAGTATGGAAAAGGATATATTTAGTTACATAGTGGTAAAAGCTGAGGCACAAGACACCTTTTCTAATAGAAAAGTCAGGTAAGCAAGAAACTCATAAATCCTAGTTTGGGAATGTCAATATTAAAACCGCATCTGCTTCAAAATAACACAATCCATTCAAAGTATTTTACAGGTAAACAAACGGATCTGTTATTATTTATAACAAAGACCATCTGATGTAAACAAAATCTGACAGAATCCATTAGATTTCGTGGAAATGTAAGGGGCGCAACCCATCCCAAAATGTGACACAGTGTAACAGTAATATTTTCCCATTGATCGAAACGAAAAGTAAAGAGCAGTTATTCAAAAGCTTTTTGCAGTGCGAAACACAAAAATAAACAAAAATGAAAGCCAGTTTATGTATGTTATTATCACTATTTTATCAAACGGCTAATGTTCTCATGTTTATCAAAATTGAAATGGACAGCGTTATACTAAGTTATAATGTGACATCATACAGTAAGTGATATAGTGTGACCGAATTCACCATGAAATATGGACTAATGTCCTTAATTTATTCAGTTTAAACACCTATATATGTGATTTGTTCTTTTCTGAAATGAAAAAGGAAAATCATAATTGCGAATATGTAAAAAAAACAGATGTAGGCATCGAAATGGTACTTTTTGCTGCTAATAGCAAAATTAAAAATAGCAACTGTAAACTGTATGAAAACAGTCCTCAATGAAAACCCAATTATATACAGTAAAATAGAAGGATTGTGTTGGTAAAGCAACAAGAGCAATTTAAATATTCGACAACTGACTTAATGTCGTTGATCTCTCAATCAAAATCCGATATAAATCTTCTAGATAAACTGGTTTGATTTCGAACTAACTTTAAAGTGAGTAGAGTGCAAATGATCAGCCACTTGTTTGGGTTTAAAAAAAATCAAACATACTAAATAATTCAGTGAGTTTTCAGTAATTCCCCGTGCCGTATGTGTGCTAACAGACCCGTTTTCCTTATCTGTTTATCTCTTCGGCATTGAGCAATCATTTACAGAAATATGCACAAGGTTTATAGATGTTGGAGAAACTAGCAGCATAGACTCATTATAAGATATTATTAGGGCTTGTATGCATTTTTCTATTCTAGGATATGATTGTTTCAGACATTGAATACCAAAAGTCTTTATTTCGCAGTTAGTTTAGTAATACGCAAATCCTTTTATGGAGAATATGTCGTATATAATAGAGTTCCTTGGAAGCGTTTTAAAGGTTTGGAGCAGGAACTGCCTTTGAACATTAAAAAAAAATCAACATGAAACAAGCTAGCCAGTAAGATAATAAAAGCATGTCATCATGTCAAATTACACAGATTTCAACAACTTTGGCCAATTACTTTTGAAAAAAAATAAGTCAAAAATATCAGAAATAATATGAGTACGGTTAATTTTAATTCCTTAATAATTATACCAAGGCGATTCAAAATAAAACACCAAACGTTATCAGTATTCATATCGATATGCTTTATTGATGAAACAACAAGTGATGGGGTATCAAAGATTCATTTTAATACGGGGTAGTATTTCAACACGACTGACATTCAATCCTTCAGAAGCCTTCAAGCTTCGTCGGCATAATAACGTTTCAAATAATTTAAATAAAACTCATGTATTAATGTTTAAAAATTTCATAGACATATGTCAAATAAACGGAAATATGTCCCGCTTAGCACAGTAGGTAAAGCGCAGATCTATGGATCATGGGTTAGTTATAAGTTCGAACTCCGGACGAGAGTATGTTCTTTTTGACGACCTGATAAGAAATTTTGTGTCTAAGCCTTCATCTGGAGGTATTGCCCGTTACTTGGACAGAACATATGAATAGTTAAACAGAATCTAGGAATATTGATTATGTTAGTTAACTGTCCGCCGTTACAAAACGGAAAAACTGTTGAAAAACGGCGCTAAACCAGAGCAAATATCATTTCTCAGAGGTTTTTATACAGCCTGGTATTTCGCTGCCATTAGAACTTATCTCAGCTGGGAATTAGTGTAAAATATGCGAGGTCAGACTGCCGCAGATGCGTTTAAACCCCTCTTCCAGTTTCCTTTACATATGTTACTAACCAATCCAAAGCGGTGCCCTCACTGTTAACTTGCTTTTTTGTCTTTGTCGTTTTATATGTTGTGCACATTGTCATGTATGCTGCCGGCGTAACTTAGCTTCACATCCCACATTTATCCCCTCCCATTTCATTTACCCTTCTCTTTCCCCTTTGTTACCCAATTATAATGTTTAGATCCTTCATAAAAAAAATGTTCTTGTTGGTTCTGCTGAATCTTTTCCACTACAGTCTTTATTTGTGGTTGACCTATTTTGCTGTGCTCAGTGCTGTGCTCATTGCTTCCATAGATTCCGCTGTTAATGTTTACTTTTGTTACTAATTTGTTTGTGCTTGAAATTTGATAATGAAGTTCTTTAGCGCCCATGTGCAGGTTGCGGTTTTGGTCAAATAATAAGGAAAAATTTCAAACGGAAAGCCATGTTCCAAAAACGCAACCTACCCAAAACGAAACTCACAGCACGCAGATGTGCACACTACCACCATACGCAGAGTATGTCCAGAAAAGCAAAATAGATGCCTTAAAGAGAAAATTAGTGTTCCGCAAAACTATATATATCAAACTGAAGTTTTATACTTATGGTCATAATGTCCCATTTCCAAAGCTTAGACAGTGTGGAGATATGACGTTATCAGAATAGCAACCATTGCCCAATGTTTACTTCATATTGATATCTGTAATTTGGTTTGTTGTGTTTATGCAAAAGATTATGTTTTGGTACTGTAACTGATAAGTAAAATTTTGTAAAAACCGCTTTTCTCCATTAGAAAACTGATAAGTAAACATAATGTACAAATAAAAATACAAAATTTTATTATGGTTTTTAAACACATCTATGATAAATCTGCATACACCGTGTCGTTCCTTATATGGTGATTACTAATGAAACACGGAGTAGTAGATTTGGCGCTTATTATGAACGAGGTAGTGTGTAAAAGTAACATAGTCGTTATTCGAGGCTTTACGTTCAAGCCAGTGAAATTTCCGAAAATATTAGAATATTTTCGATTACTTTTGAATCTTTACAAGTTTTTCCTATTTGGCAATTTTATTTGTGAACTGAATTTCATAATTGTGGTGGCATTTCTAAATCTTTTACCTATGTGTTAAGCTTTAGTATTAAACCGATTTTTGATATATCGTTTTGTTTATTTCAGATTCCTCGCACAGTATATTACACGGACGTTACAAACATAACAGACATTTTGGACAATGAAATTCATTGTAATGATTACTTTATTTTCAGCAGTATGTGATTCTGTTTAAAATTTAAAGTGTTCAATTTTTGTTAACTTGAAAACTTACTTAACAAAATACGAGATTTAGAATCAAAATTTGGGTAACTGTCAGGTAGACGATTGAAACAGCCGCTGATCTAGAGCCTCGGAAATCCCCACCTCCCCTTCCCACGTAGGAGTTAGGTTGAGGTAGCCCGCTCGCAGCACATCTGACTTTGGCTTTTCCAAAACTATCTTAAACTTACTAAAATCTCTTTTTCTTTTCTTATTATCTATGCATATTACAAAATTGAATATAATAAGTAAAAAAGTATAAATATCTTCTGCCAGTCTGCCAGTATCTACTGGCAAAAAAATGCATTTCGGTGATTTCGTATTTCTGTTTTAAGGTTATGAACTTAGGTTAAGGTGTATGTTTGGAGATAATAAATGATTTATGCTCGATTGAGAGAATCGAATTAGAGCATAACGCACATTTGTTTTAGCGATTTGTAATTTCCTATATTTCTTAAATTTGAAATCTTTTCTACAGAAACGCATTACTGACTTTGGTAGAAATAGCTTTTACAATTTATCTAACAAAAACCACTATTTCTATTGATATAATTGTTATTTTTGAGCATTTTCGTCATTATTCCATGTGCACTGATGAAGAACAAAGGTTTTCGCTTGACAGTGTATCCGCTTTTGAGTACGATTAATATACAAGTACATATTCATTCAAACACCTTTGTATATTTCCTATAATATATCTCCTACATGCGAATACTGAATGGTTCCAGCTACGTTCCTTACATGCAGCTATTCAAACTTCTGACCATTAGGATGAATCATAACGTCCCTTACTCAAACCCAATATTTTAGAGTTTCGCTGAAGCAGCATGACGGTTGTTTCACATTTCATAACCTATCATTAACACATTCAATTAAGCCGAATTTACTATTACCTTTTAGCTTATATATATAGTTCCATTCTATGCTGCCAAAAGATCTTTGTAAGGATTATATTAACTATCACAACAGCAGTAAACAACATCTCTTAGGAGGCTGTAAACAGTCTCTCCAAACTTGGACTCGCTTAGTGTTGTTATATTTTCTAGTCCATTTGGAATATAGAGCCCATTCAATGTTTATCAAATAGATTCGGAGCTAAGGGGCGTTATTTCATTACTTCTAATGAACAGTTTCAGTAAACCGAGCCTGCTGTTATTTTTGCCTTTTTTGTTTCTCTGCTCGCAAAAGATCTTTTTATAGATTTTATAATTCAATGCAAAGCCAATGTACTATGTATTGTTAATCCCCCGCCGTGGCGGAGGGTTTATAGGAATTGTCTGCGTCCGCCCGTCCTTCCGTCCGTAACAAAATCGTGTCCGGTCCATATCTCCTTAACCCCTTGAAGGATTTTCATGAAACTTAGGTCAAATGATCACCTCATCAAGACGATGTGCAAAACCCATGAGTCAGCCTTGTCGGTTCAAGGTCAAGGTCACAACTCAAGGTCAAAGGTTTGAGCCTGCCATTTTGTGTCCGCTCTATATCTCATAAACCCCTTGAAGGAATTTTATAAAACTTGGGTCAAATGATCACCTCATCAAGACAATGTGCAGAACCGATGAGTCAGCCATGCCGGCTCAAGGTCAATGTCACAACTCAAGGTCAAAGGTTTTGAGCCTTCCATTTTGTGTCCGCTCTATATCTTCTAAACTCCTTGAAGGATTTTCATGGAACTTGGGTCAAATGACAACCTCACCAAGACGATGTGCAGAACCCATGGGTCAGCCTTGTCGGCTCAAGGTCAAGGTCACAACTCAAGGTCAAAGGTTTGAGCCTTCCATTTTGTGTCCGCTCTATATCTCCTATACCCCTTGAAGGAATTTTATCAAACTTGGGTCAAATGATCACCTCATCAAGACGATGTGCAGAACCCATGAGTCAGTCATGCCGGTTCTAGGTCAACGTCACAACTTAGGGTCAAAGGTTTGAGCCTTCCATTTTGTGTCCGCTCTATATCTCCTAAACTCCTTGAAGGATTTTCATCAAACTTGGGTCAAACGATCACCTCATCAAGGCGATGTGCAGAACTTATGAGTCAGCCATGTCGGCTCAAGGTCAAGGTCACAACTGAAGGTCAAAGGTTTGAGCCTTCCATTTTGTGTCCGCTCTATATCTCCTAAACCCCTTGAAGGAATTTTATAAAACTTGGGTAAAATGATTACCTCATCAAGACAAAATGTAGAAATTATGAGTCAACCATGCCAGCTCAAGGTCAAGGTCACAACTAAGGGTCGAAGGTTTGAGCCTTCCATTTTGTGTCCACTCTGTATCTCCTAAACCCCTTGAAGGATTTTCATCAAACTTGGGTCAAATGATCACCTCATCAAGAACTCATGAGTCAGCCATGTCAACTCAAGGTCAAGGTCACAACTGAAGGTCAAAGGTTTCAGCTCTGTATCTCCGAAACCCCTTGAAAGATTTTCATGAAACCACCTCATCAAGACGTTGTGCAGAATTCATGAGTCAGTCATGTCAGTTCAAGGTCAAGGTCACAGCTAAAATCAAGGTTTACCCTTTCACTATCCAAAGCAGTGGCGGGGGATTTAGCTGTCTTTCAGACTGCCTTGTTACATTCATATTTAAGCATATGGTACCAGAACTCATTTCTTTTGGAAACAAACTGATAAGCTCGAGGTTGTGTGCAGCTTTATTATTCATCCAAAACCGTATTTCTCTTTTCATCTTTATTCTAAATTCATAACGTGTACATGTATTATCTTTTAATCAATTCATTGTACCTTCTATGAACTGATTCTAAAAAAGACGAATACACAACGCCATTAAATTTTGTTGCCCCCTGTTGTTCGGGTGTTTTCATTTTAATGCGTATGCACTTTTAATGTGTGGCAAAAAGCTGCTCAACAATACATAAACATACACAAAGTCATCATTATATTACGAATTGTGTTGCAACAATTATTTTTTTATTACAAAGTTCATATGGGAGGAAATAGTAGGTCACTAGGTTTTGACGGGTCTTTAAAAGAGGAAAAGGGTAAGATATTTTGTATCCTTACTTTAAACATTTAAACAAATTCAGATTGTAAGTAGAAGTGGGTTTACATGAAACAAACCATACCTTTACGATAGAGATTTTATAGATAAGGCGGAAAGCATGACAATTGGTTGCACTTATTTATTATATTTGATAAATACTTTATGATAATTGATTTTGGCAAAATAACGTTCCTGAGAGACCAAATACAAACTGTTTCAGTCACTTTAAAATTAATCAATTAATCAAATTGATCAAAAAATCATCTATTATATATTAATTAAATGCCTCACGCTCTAATATGTTTGTTGAATAATTAACAATTATTTATGCTTACGGTCATCATGAAGAACAATTATGCCCAGAAAATCAGTAAAGCAAATTGAGCCGCACCATGAGAAAACCAACATAGTGCATTTGCGACCAGTATGGGTCCAGATCAGCCTGTGCATCCGCGCAGTCTGGTCAGGATCCATGCTGTTCACTTTCAAATCCTATTGCAATTAGAAAAACCATTAGCGATCAGCATGGATCCTGACCAGATTGCGCGGATGCGCAGGCTGGTCTGGATCCCTGCAGGTCGCAAATGCACTATGTTGGTTTTCTCATGGTGCAGGTCAATTGTTTTGTAAGAATCATAATGAAATACTGAAAAAAACTAACATTGTTGTCAGTATAATTTTTAAGTTTTAATTTATAAAGTGTACTTTTACGGGGGTTGTTCTATATGTGATACCTTTTTGACCGCTATCTATTGTACAGCGGGCTGGCGTCTCCGGTGATTTTACCCTCGCTGGGAAAATCAATTTGGCACCCTCATGCCAGATGATTCTCGCACTCATAATGGCAACAAGCGAACTACATTTACATGTTAGAACCACTGATATATTTTTATGTGATATTATTTAAAGATATAAAAAGGTTTATGGTTGCTTCCTTCCTTATAGAATATTTCTCGATTCAGCATTTTACGATAAAATATAAGGTTACGCTATAAATATTTAAAACTTGTGGTAGTTCTGCACGTGTGATAAACCGTATGTGATGGCATAACGTCATTTATCCGGTAAACGTAGACTGAATCCAGCATTCGGCGTACGGAAATGAAATCATTTTAGGGTTAATGGCAACCTGTGTATGAACACATCAGTGGATGTCGCGAAATTGTATTTCGGAACTTGTAATATGTTCTGCTCAACCCGGGACAAGAGAGCATGGACGGTTGCCTAAATTTTCACAACCGTTTGAACAACCAAACATAGTCTGCGGTATTTTCGTCTATGTCTTGCTGGGCGAACTGTGTATTTGTATACCTGTGTGGTATTTCCATTTTTTCTATTGCATAAAACACGTTTTCTTCATATGTCAATGTATTTTGTATACGCGCTAAGCCAATAGAAAACTGATTCAACACAAGCTTACCGCAGTGTAAGCCGCGCTGTGACTGACCTGATACTCACTGACAGGTATTTTTTTTTTCAAGAAATAGATTGATGATTTATTTTTCTTATTTTTATATATTTATTAAAGGAGACTGCCTCGGTAGCCTAGTGGTAGAGCGCCCGCTTCAAGAGCGGGAGGTCGTGGGTCAGATCCCTGTCTGCGTCATACCATAGACGTAAAGATGGTACAAGTAGCTTCCTCACTTGGCACTCAGCATTAAGAGGATTGTACTACGACTGGTCGGCCCGGTGTCAGTATAATGTGAACGGATGAGTTATCATGTCACGTGACTACGCCGTGATATTCCAGTGAGGCAGTACTATAAAGTTGGGCATTGTGCGAGCTGACTGCTGCAAGTAGACACTGTCGTTTATATGACTGAAACATTATTGAAAAAGAAGTTCAAACTTCATGTAGTAGGTATTATTTAGGTTGATGGCCACTAATTCAAATCGTTCTTTCGACAAGTTCGAAAATTGAAAAATATTACTCTATTTACTTTAAACTTCTTTTGACTACACCACGACCGAATTACATACCTTATCCCTTTAACTATATGTGAAGTCGCAAAAACATATAAATGAAGTGTCAAGTTTATTTCATATAAATCCATTAGGCTAAAAAGTCCATGAGGCGTACATTACAAAACTTTATGGCGAACAGAAAATAACAATACAAGTGTACTGACTTCAAATTATGAATACATGTGACATAAAAAGGTAACTTTTACAACATACTACAATGGAGAAGCTTTTTAAAAGTTTGAAATAAACATTAGGTTACATACATTTACAATACAATCCAGTTTTTCAATATATCAGTGTTACAAAAAATGGTAGCTAATTGGAGTATATCTATCAGAATAAACTTCTCTACATAATTATATTCACAATCATAACAACCGTGGTTATACCGAAATTTATCTAAAGTACCGAAATGTTGTAACACTAGATTTATCACAGGGTATATTATTAAATTTGACACTACAATCATACATTCGTTTATTGAAAGCACACTAAAGTTTTAAGATTTCTAACAGTCATTTGATCTTCATTATTTAATAAATCTGTATATTTATTCATAATTGGCCTTCTCCAATAATCTAATTGTATATATGTGTCTCAGTTCATTGTATATTCCATTATGAAATAATACTTTTCTTCTAAAACGTAACAAACATGGCATAATCTTTCATTCACTGGTGTAGAAATGGCTTGTTTCTATTTGCAGTGTGAGAAGAAACTCTTAAACTAACTAGTGACCAACAACATTTAATATTCGAAGGTTGAAATCTAAACTCTTAGTATTGCAGAGATGATCTATTGGAGCTACTAAGTCACTCTGTGTAAATTTATCATATAACAGTTGACCAGAGACATAAATACCAGTATTACAAACCATATATAACAAAGTTTACACTAAAAACGCCAATTTACCTTTATTTGGTGCAGCGTCGTTTTTGAACATTTTGTTTACTGAGGAGTCTTAGTCACTTAAACATGCTTGCATTATTTAATCCAATGTGTTATGATTTTATAAAAACGCACATTTTAAAAATTTACACTACCTCGCGCCATGAATTCCCAGTCCAATACTAACAATTTATATTTCCCGCAGTGGTGGTCGCTGATAGGCGTACTCTAACAAGTCTGTATCTACATGTAGTTCTCGTGTGGCTATCAGTGTGTAACATTATCGTTAACTGTTAATATATAGGCCATATTATTTGTTTTAAACCATCGGTATTCAGGAAATTACTTGAAGTATTAAGTTACTGACCTTGGCATTTTATAGAAAATAAAGTTGAACTTTAAAGAAGAACTGTCACTATTAGTGACAAACGCCCCCGAAGTGTGCCTAAGAATGCTACAGTTGTCTAAGCAAAATATGCCAGACTAGTTTAGGTATGAATCATTTTGTGATCAGATAAAAAAAAGTTTTCCAAATGTTCTTTTTTTTTTTTTGGTTGGATTTAACGTCGCACCGACACACGATAGGTCATATGGCGACTTTCCAGCTTTAATGGTGGAGGAAGACCCCAGGTGCCCCGTGCATTATTTCATCACGAGCGGGCACCTGGGTAGAACCACCGACCTTCCGTAAGCCAGCTGGATGGCTTCCTCACATGAAGAATTCAAAGCCCCGAGTGAGGCTCGAACCCACATCGATGAGGGGCATGTGATTTGAAGTCAGCGACCTTAACCACTCGGCCACGGAGGCCCCTCCAAATGTTCTTGACCTTGGAGCTAGGGCTCTGAGTTTTGAGCATGACACATCAACTCACTATAGGGAACATTTGTGACAAGTAATTTTAAAACCTCTTGATGAATGGCAGGGTTATTGACCTGACAACATTTGTGACAAGTAATTTTAACACCTCTTGATGAATGGCAGGGTTATTGACCTGACAAGAAACAAACAATGTCAACCTTTGACTTCTAAGTGTGACCTTGACCTTGAAGCTAGGGGTCTTGGTCTTGCGCCTGACACGTCACCTCAGTATAAGAGTAATTTAAAAATTTATTCATCGATGGAAGAGTTATGGAACGGACAAGAAACAGACCATGGTAATCTTTATCCTCTAAATGTGACATTGACCTTAGAGCTAGGTGTCTGACTGCTGTGCATGACAAGTTTTCTCGTTTGGGGAATATTTATGCCAAGTTATTTCAAAAACCCTTGATGAACGACAGAGTTAGACTTCTAAGTGTGACCTTGACCTTGGAGCTAGGGGTCTTGATTTTTGCGCATGACACATTGTCTCAGTATGGTAAATATTTATGCCAAGTTGTTTCAAAATCCCTTTATGGATGACAGAGTTATGGACCGGACACGAAAAAGACCCTACTAAGTATGACCTTGACCTTGGAGCTAGGGATCTGGGTCTTGCGCATGACACATTGTTTGATTATGGTAAACATTTATGCCAAGATATTTCAAAATCCCGTCATGGATGGCAGAGTTATTGACCGGGCACAAAAACAGACCATATCATCATTTGACCTCTAAGTGTGACATTGACCTTGGAGCTAGGGCTCTAGGTCTTGCGCATGACACGTTTTCTTATTATGATAAACATTTGTATCAAGTAATTTCAAAATCCCTTGATGAATGGCAGAGTAACGTACCGGATACGAAAGAGACCCTATTAACGTTTGACTTCTAAGTGTAACCTTGACCATGGACCTAGGGGTATGGGTCTTGCGCAAGAAACGTCGTCTCATTATGGTAAATATTTATGTCAAGTTATCTCAAAATCCTTTCATGGGTAGCAGATTACAGCCCGGACAAGAATTTACAAATTTACGGTCTGTCGAATGGACAGACTGACGGACAGTGCAATTTTAATATGCCCATCTTCGGGAGCATAAAAATCAAAGAACTTACTGAAGTGTAAATAGAAAGTTATTTGCTGAAACATAGTGGAGTTATTTATAAATAAATAAAACACCTAAAATTATCAAATGTTTGTGTTAAAATTCACGAAATAGATATATACTTAATAACTTAATTAAATAATAATATATTAAGCCGCATTAGCTCTAGTGTAGTCAGTAGTGTACATGTATTTACAACTATACTTTGCAGCGATGTTATATTTCGGAATGTCACGAGTCAGTGTAATAAAGAAACCGACAGGTAGACGAGTAGGTAGACTGGCTGTAATCATCACTATTACCATACGCTGTAGGGAATCTAAAGTGGTAGTATATTCATCGCACGAATAATCATTCTGTGTTGTCTCTTACTCCAAGTAATTTCTTACAGCAATGTTATAGCAATGGACAAATCTTCAAACACCTCACTTCCAAAATTCTAAATAGCAGCTATTAATTTATCAAATTAATCTGCGTTATGCTTAGGACTTGTATAGGAAAATGTGTAAAAAAAGAACTGCGAAATGAGACATTTTACAGCAATATTAAGGTGTTATTCTAACCCCGACATACGTAAAGCATGAATATTGTTCAGAAATGATATATCTATTTTATCCAAGCATATCAGAAAAATGAAAAATAGGGTTAGGTCGTCCACAATTTTACCTGTGCGTCCCTTTTATTAAGAACGAGCAATGAAAATTCAGCCTTTATCGACCACTCAATTATATTTAACGCCATATTCAGTACGGTATTAGTCTAGACACACTATTACTGACTTCTTATACTGAAATCTAAAAAGTGTCCTATAAAGACCAGACATGCATTTTTTTAGCTTTTTTTTTTCTCGAAGAAAATCGTTCTGTATTATTTGTTCCGAAATGACCGGATCAGAGTCCTACTGCAAGAATTCACTGTTATTTCAGGAAATGGTTTAGTTTGAGTCAGATTTTCAAACAAATAATTCTGAAGGCCTCCTTTATAGATAGTTTGATACTTGTGGTAATAAATGTGTTAACATGTAAAAAAAAAATAGTGAGTGAATGTTCAAAATATATAATTGTGCAACAGCTGTTTACACGAAATCCAGTTAATTTGTAAAGGGAAAGCCTACGTTTGTATTAGAACTAAACTATTTTGATTGGTTGCATTTTTGTGCTTCTAAAGAATCTTGTTATAGATTTCATTAACTATCTTAACTGCATTCTTTAATTGCCATGTGTCGACTGTCAAATATCTCTCAACACTTAGACTTAGTGTAAATATATCTTCTGGTCCTTTCGGATCATAGCGTTAATTTTTAGTTTTACTGTAATAGAATGCCACTTAAGTCGGAGCTAGGGAGGCGGGGGCGAGGCTTGAGAGGAGTTGCACATTTCATAACAGACTTGGTCAAAATGGGTCTTGGTTGCATCTATGCGTATCTTCTTGCAGATTTTATTTACTATATCAACAGTGTCTAAAAATGCCATACCGCATGGCGGCAGTAAAAGTTTCCCCATACTGATGTTATATCTCCTGGTCCTTTGGGATCAAACAGTTCACTAAGCCGGTGCTAAGGGAATCTTGAGTGAGAGGTCTCGCATATGTCATCACATATCATGAATAAACTCATTTAAAGTAATTCACTATTATGTTGCTCGCTTCAAAATGACCTTTTAACAGGTTTTATCAACTACAAAAGCAGCTGTCTTTAGATGTAGTATACCCACTATATCGTGACTCAGTTTTGTTACATTCTCTGGTCCTTTGGGATCATGGAGTCGATTCAATTTTACTTAAATGGAGTTCGACAGTAGCCGGTGCTACGAGGGTTAGAGGTATTGCATATATTTCATCACATCTCATGAACAGCCTAAGTGAAAAGCGAGTTTGCTATTATTCTGCGTGTTTATAAAGAATTCATCAGCTATCTTAATAGCTCTCTTAATGTGGCATAGCGATTTTAACATATTTAATTTGCTGTTCGGTTCAAACAGATTTTATTCGGTGAGCAGAGGCGACCGTTAACCAGGGACCTAATCCAGGGGTCATGTAACTAAAGTGAGATTTTAATAAAGTTGTCTTTTAGGGGAATATAGTTATAATCGGTTTTAACCATTATAGTGATAAATAAGTATCAATTTGTGCATTGCCAAGCAACATTTTATGCGTGATAATATTCACGTCTAGAGAGCTTTGCAAACTTAATAATTCAGATCAAGCTTCACATATAAAACGCAATGATATATCAGTGCAGCGGAAGTTATCAGACGCCGTCCATTTCCAGCCGCCTAAACTGTACATCATACACCCATCCATAGTGTCTGTCGTAACCAGCCCCAAGTTACTGGTACCTACAGAAGACCCGTCCAGCCATTTGTAACTTCGTGTTGTGGCATTATAACGCCCTCCTATCCAAAAGGCAGATGCTGCATTTATTTCTGAAAGAAACAATGATTTCTTAACCTACCGAACCAATGGTATAGACTACAAATTTATTAACTAAATAGCTTAAGGTATCTTAGCTTAAAATCACGGTAGCAAAACCCTTTGAATTATAAAGAAGTTTAGTTTACGTTTGTTTCATATAAGGTTCAAAGCTACCCAAATTTGTTAGTATTAACAAGCATACCTTCAAGCTGTTCTGTGATAAACTGGTGTACTGCGTCATCCTTAACACTGACGAGAGTCGATCTTTTGGATTTGCAGTAATCCTAAAAAGGAAAAATGATAATAAAATGACCACTAATGGTATCTGTATAATCTTGATTAACATTATAATGAATAAAACACAACATTTATTGATAAAGTATGCATTGGAAAAGAAACCAGTTACTCTGCATCGATGTAACATGTATAACTTACAAAATTGTCTTCAAAAAAATTTATTGTGTTTCAGTCAAATGACCAATCGCTAGGCAATTTTATGAATTAGAAAACAATAGTATTTTAACCGCAGTCTACAAAGTGACATTTCTTTTAGTGAATACTACACTTGATCTTCTCATGTCTTGACGTATATAGTATTATTCATGATGCATTTACAAGTTAGCTGGTATCAATCTTTCTCCCACTGGGAAAAGTTATATTGTCTTATGAAGTCAGACAGTCAGACAGTGCATTTGTTAGAAGCAGTGGTATTTTTGCAAGATGTTAAATACCAGACTATATTAGGTTAGAATGCGAGTGTTCGAGAAAATTTGAGCAATCTTAAATATTTTGTCACTAATCTTTTTGCCTAATTTTGTCAGCTACTTTAGATATAAAAAAGCACGGAAAATAAACATCTGTAAATGGAAATGATATTTCGAAAGGCTCACATTAAGTTCAATTGTAGTTTTATCATCTGCAGTGATAATTAGATTTTTACTCAGTTTTACGTTCCATAACGAACTTACAAGCCCGTTAGTTTAGCTTTGAACTTATCCTGCATTGGGCTAGTGGCCGTAAAGTGACGTGTAAAGTAATACCTTTGCCTCATACCAGCTCAGCATTTCAACTGAGAATAAGTAGCATGATCCATTGAAGAGGACCCAGTCAGTTCTGCAGCCTGTAAGTAAATAAGCTTTTAATTTTCAAATATTCAGTAAACAATAAATAAAAGAGCATGTAAGACAATCTTTAGGTATCATAAAAAGCAACCAGGCAAAAGGACAGCAAATACTCGGTTTGAATCTGTTCACGAGAGGAAATAAATTGTGCAAAACACCATATGCTTCCTACTACCGGCTTAAGCGGTGTTCTATTACCCACATATTGAACGGAAAATCAATTTTGGGAGGGCAGCTCTTGTACTATAACATGAAAAATACGTGCATATATTTTAGTTTTTGTACTTGTGAATTTATTCGTCACCCTCAGCGTGAAAGAAAACTTCTCGACGATAACACTGATACTAAAGATGTACCTCTTGCGCAACCTGCAGTCTGATTCCATTTTCCACTCTGAAGACATTTTGCACCATGAACGTTATTGTTTCTTTTAAATCCGTAGTCGCATGTATATCTAAGTGTCATTCCAACCTCCTTGCGGTTTCCTAGGACTTTTCCATTCTTGAGCTTTGGAGAATGTTTACATTCTAAAATAAAAAGGTAATATAAAAATGTACAATATAAATATAAAACAAAAATGCATTCAATAAATTTTACAGCAGATAATAAATCCTTAACATTTGTATAAAGCCCCCCGCCCCCCCCCCCCCGCCCCCTCAAAAAACAAAACAAAAACAAAACCCCACGGTATTTGAAAAACGCATTGATGTTTTCCTCAGAAATAAGTTCCGAAGGACCTGTAAATATGTATACATAAATTGGATAGAACGCCAAGATTCCATGTATTCTAAAACAAATAAAAGTTTTTAAATCATTGTCATCTGAGACGATATTTTCTAGGTGATAAAGTGCAGAAAACACAAATGCTTTTAAAGATCTTTTCATTTTTTGAAGGCACCCTGTAAATATCGTGGCATTTCATTTCAAAAAAGAATTTGCGTTGAGGAAAAGTACGTCATCAAGTAGAACAATAAATTTCCATTGATATGAGAAAAGCAACGCGGTGAGAAATTCTCGTTAAATTAAAAGCGACGACATACTTTAAAATCTTTTTGTTTCTAAGTAGCCACCAAGTGGCTACTAAAAGAGAGAAAGTGTTATAGAAAATGAAAATTTCCGTTAACGTTCGACAATTTTTTAAATCTCCCCCTATGTTACATATCTTAATGGTCCCATTGAAAAGTGTGTAGATTATTAGTAAAAACATTATTGATATCGTATTATAATTGTCTTCACCAGTTCAAATGCTTGATAAAGAAGAAGAGACAGGAAAGACTACGTGTTCAGAAAAATATTGAAAATAACAACGATAATATAGAATTTCAATAGAAATTCAATGAAAACTGCATACTCGGAAGAGAACAAAGCACCTGTGTAATATAAAACGTATTCATTTTATAATTCTGTATCAATATTGTTTGTTAGAACAGTCTAGTTATTATTCAAATTGTATTCTGTTCCAAGACTGATTATAAGGCATTAAAGTTTAATGATTCGTTTATTACCTTTGTGAATGCAGAGCTTCGAATCAGCATCGCATATCTGTCCGCCAAAGCACCTTTTGCATGGAGTCTAAAGTAATGAAGATGTTTTAGTACAAAAAGCAGGAAGCACGAGGTTACCTGCTAAAATAGAAGTAAAATACCTTTTGGTGTAAACGTTTAGTTGAAAACAATTGACCTTACGCCAGATAGCCTGTAGCCACGCCTACCAGTTTTCAGGGGGAACAATTCATGCTAAGCCCGACAAACAAAGGAATCAAATGGCGACGGCAGAAATATTTTGCCGGACATTCTAGTTGATTTCGGCGTACGCTACCTCAATTCACACGTATTTCTAAAGTGAAAGACAAAACACAAAACACGTTAATAAGTGGATGTTCTGTAGCGAAACATAAATTCTACAAAAAACAACGGTACGTTGTTGTTAAAAGCCGGGAACTGCACCCGAGTATGGGGAAAACTAAACAAGTCAGGGGGCCGAGCGGAAAACACGTAAAAAAGACGGAAATCTCTGAAACCATTATAGCTGATTTGGTGGATTTTGTTTAATTGTCCGTTTCTTTTTCATTATAGAAACGTCAAATTTCGATCTCCCGGAAATCATGTAGGGTATGACTATATTAAGCAGACTAGAACATTGATTTTTATTAATTAAGGTTGAAATCAGACTGTGGATTCTGAATCCTATTTCAAAATAATTAGATAAATTAAATAAGGTAATTTACATGTAAAAATTGTCACTTGTGTCATTTAAGAAACGTCGGATTTCGAAATACCGGAATTCATTTAAGATGCTCATATCATTGTTCAACATTATTCAGATACATAGCATTTAATGTCTAATACTTAGACATGATGTGTTTTAAGTATAAGTAAAGAAAGTTCTCTTATTAGAATTAAAACGTGTCAATGATAAATAAATAAGATATAGTCCAAGGCGATGATATAGTCCATACTCATATTTCAAGACATATACCGGCGCATCGCAGCTTAAAACAATGTTTGAGCCTACCAAATTTCTTTATAAAGTATACAGAATGAATGTATAATTTTTTGTTTAAGAACATATCTTCTTTATACAAAATATGCTATTTTTTCTGGAATTTTAGACGAAGTTTACCCTGTCTATTAAAATGAAATTTAGAACGAAAGCACACACCGAGTGCTAAGTCAAAACTTTGAGCGCTTGGAAAATTGTTGATTAGACTCATTAAAAATAATCTTATATTAATCATAGTTTTTTATCATGTTTATTATTTGTTGTATTATCACCCAGGTATGACTTAACATACACCAGTGGGAGATTGATGTAAACCTTAAAAAATGTATAAATCATGTTTCCGGTACATTAAGGCATAATATTTACACGTTACCATTCAAATAATATAGAACATCAAACATACTAGTTACTCTGGTAATTGATGGAATATTTTTACTATTGAATAAAGAATACTAGGCACTTTTGTTAAATAAGAAAGTTAATTTTCATAGAATTTTACACTGATTTAAATGAAATAATTAAAACGTTATAACACAATGAGTGCTAAGTCGAATTGCTTTGCTTTTAAACACTCTTATAAGATTTTTAAGATCAACTATTCTTGAGGACGTCCACAGAGCCTGATACATCGTTGACAATATTCGAGGTCTGAGAGTGGATTTGGAAAAGGGAAGCGCTCTAGTATTACACTCTCTTCCCTGTGTCTGATGTAAAGGTGTCGTAACGTCACCTTTTTACCATTTTGGACGATTTTTCGGTGGTATTTATATTCTTTGACTGGCGAGTCCGGCACTAAGTTTGACGGACAAAATGGCGGCTAACAACAAGGCTTATCAGTTCTGTTATCTGATTGGTCAGTTGGAACCTGTCAATCAACACTGGCGTAAGGTCAATTTACTATTTATCTTGAATATTTATCTAGGTATATATGTTGACTTTGGTTTTCTTTAATCCTTATCATGCTGCACACGATTGATTTTGCCTTTGCGACCAGTGAAGATCAAGATCAGCCTTCACATCCGGGCAGTCTTATCAAGATCTGCACTATTCGCCACTTACTCAGTATCTTTTTTGTGAACACCCTTTTAACAGTTAATGGCACTGTCCAAGTTCTTTATAGAAATGTAGCAGGGTAAAGGTTAAAACTACTTCTTCATTTTATATGACAACCAGGCCAATGTGTGTGCAAATAGGTAAATACATTTCAGGTAAAAACAGCACATAGAAAATACATTTGTAATCACCAAGGGGCATTCACATAGTATGTCTATAGTGAGTGAATTACATTTTAAGAATGTTTTATGTTAATCCCCGAAATGAAAAAAAAATCTGCATGTGGCAAAAAATGTAAAACATTTATATCTAATAATGTAACCAGAACGGATTTATTATATTAGTTCAAACTACAAAATTTGCAGAAGAAATGTATTTTTCAGGAAATATTCATTTTCACTCGTCTTATCACAAAAATATGTTTATAATATGGATAGGCAATTCCGCCTCTATTGTAAAAAAACACCGGTTTATTTACTATTTGTCAATCATTCTAAACATTTTAATAAGACGAAACTTTCGGACCAAATTATAACAATTACAATGCGTATTAGTTTATACATTTGGTAAAATATTATTTCATAAGAAACATCACATATTAAAACATTGACATTAAAGAAGAAATAAATACATGCTTATTCTTAAAAGTTTCATTCTGATTAATAATTATTACCTTTATATTACGGATGTCTGATCGTTTCACAAGTAGACATCTTCCGCCTTTAATCGTGCTCCCGCTGTCGGATGAAAAAAGCTCGCATATATTTCCTTGACTCCTAAAGTTTAAAGCCATACAGCGAGGGCGTAGTCCACATTGCACAACACAGTCGGTGATCGAAAAACCTTGAAATAGGCTAAAGTGACCGTTTCCTGTTTGACATTGACCATACGATGTAACCAAGTAAGAAAGTTCCACGTCATTTGCTTTAATGTATATGTAAGTCAAAACACAAACTATCTTATAAAGTATGATTGATAAAAACGTTATTATTTTCCTCATTCTAGTAGCCTAATCTTCTGCACAAATAAACTAATAAATTATAAAAAAATCCTGGACTTTGTTGGCAAAATTTTCGCTTAAAATGAATGCAAGTTACCAGACTGCGGGTAAAACGTCATGTGATGCAATCTGCTCTACAGCATGACCATACTGTATAATTCTTTAATGAGGCAGCACTGTGAAATCTATATTGCGAAATCAAGCAATAAAGCTCTGCAACAAAATCTTATTTGCATAAAACCCTGTTAAATGTTGTAACAATAAGGCGAATAACAAACAGAGAAACATAATTCTAAGCAATGGAACCTTTGCCTGAGGCATTGAATGTTAATTATAGACTGTCCATATAAAAATTAAAAACGTGTATTAAAGAATACTGCGTACAAAAGTCCCACAAAATATTCAACTCTAACAGAAACACTTTTCTCTATCTAGGCTTTCCATGACCTGTTCTTCCTTTGGTAAACTATGTTAACACTGATAGATTGAGGGCACCTACAACTGCAACGACGCCCTGTCAACATTATCTTCAAGCAAAAAAAAAAACACATGTTGATGAATATGAATATAGAAGGTGTGGCAACTGCTCGTCTTATAAATATTGCCCGCTCTTGTCATTTCCTATGCCATTGTTTGTTGTTTATCCGCCTTTGAATTTCAAAATAATATACCCACGTCTCATCACCTGTTAAAAGTTCATAAACAAATAAAAGGTAAGGGTAGATTTCATTAGATCTCCTTTCATTTAGATTTTAAAGGATGTTTTGCTCTTTGGGAGGCTTTTTGCTCTTTAGTCAAAAGCTGGTGGTGGGGGGGGGGGGGAGGGTCACCCACACCTTGGATAATTTCAAGTGCTTTGTTAGAATATCAAGAACACTATCCGATGAAATGCCCACTGATGCAGCTATTTGGGAAGCTGTTTATTTCTAGTCTCCTGCTACAGTGGCTGCTACATCAGCAATGTTATGAGAGGATACTTATGTTTAAGGCGCCCGGCACCAAATAGATCTTGAACTTATTAAATACCCTTATCCATATATAATTAGTGGTTATAGATGAGATAGAAAAACCGTAAACAGTTTTAAAATTTGCAGAATCTGCTTATCTGGTTTATTCAGAGAACAACGAATCTTTATGTAGGACATAATTGAGCCACCTTGTTTACGATTAAATAACACCAGTGTACACGCTTGTAACACAACTTTAAAAAAAATCAGTTTTGTTGAAAGAAGTTTAGAACTCCATGAACAATCATGAATGTACTTGTAACAGTTTCTACGAAAGCGTTTTGGTCTCAGAATGTTCTGAATTCCCTTCGTACTTATGTACTTAAAGGGATACCTGGATATTTTGTCAAGATATAGATATACTTAATTACTCGGGCAATTTAAAGAAAAAAAGGAAAACGCTGTTTTATCTAATACAATCTTGCAAGTTATATGGTAGTATGTGAATTCGCGAAAACCTGTGTCTAATGAATAATCAGACCACGAAGCTCTTGTCCAAGGTTAAATTATGGAGGTCTATTTAGGACATTTCGTCATGTCGCGCTGGCGTGAGCGCTACTTATGAAGCAAATTACTGTGTCGTCCTGATAGGCATGCCAACGCGCCATCACGAAGCTATAACATGTCATTGTGTGTTTTATTTTTTTCTTGCTTGCTATACTTCCAAAGGTTTTTCTTATAGATTTTATCAACAGTCTCAATTCTTTGAGTGCCCTGGTGGCTGTTAAAATTTTTCCAGTACTTGTTTAAATGTTGTTATATTTTCTGGTCCTCTGTATCACCAAGTCCATTCAGATTTACTGTAATATAGTGTAAACATCTGTCAGGATTTCGAGAAAATAAATAAAGATTTCTTCCAAGTTTAAAAGTACTTTTACTATAGGTTATAGATCTAGTAATATTCTCATAATTGTAGTAACAACAGTGTTCCTTCATGAAATGAAGCACGAAAAATAAATAAGAAAATGATCGATAAATTGCATATAACAATGGTAGTTGATGGATTTCTGGTGTTTAACAATCATAAATTACAAATAAATACAGATCATGAATTGTTCCTAGGTAGAAACTTTGACTATAAATGGAAATCTTATAAGAAAATATTGAAGTGGGCGGATTTCAAATATTTCCGCCAGTGAAACTTTTGGTAACAATGAAATCTGAGAAGACTGACAAATTTCTGTCAAAAAGGTAAGTATTTCACAATGTTATTGTGGTTTTCATTCATATATAAAATGTTCATTTCTAACCAGTTCACACCAGTATGGCAAGTTTATAAGGTAAGCGTATTTATACTTTGTAAAGGTCAGTTCATGGCACAGGCTTTCACAATGTCACCAGGATTTCCATGTAAAGTTCCACTGTAAGTAAGTCTTTCCTCAATTATTCATCAAAAGTTCATGTATTAATGGTGTTACAGTAACTTAGAAAAATATAACAGACCCTTACAACCCCCTCCCTAAGTCTTTAAGACTGATAAAACTAACATGCATAATTGAAATAGAATTATTTTAAATATTATGAAATTATTTTTTCTGTATTGTTACTGATATATTGCGTAATTTAAGGTAAACCATATTTAAAACCTTAACACACTCCAGCAGAAATCAGAACACTGTTATAATAACTGATAAATGGATTTATATGTTCTCTTACAGGTATGGAAGTACAAGATTATAGATTAAAGAGAATTCCTATAGTTGTTTTTCTTTCATAGAATTTTTTTTAATTCACATATATGATAGGAAAATGTGTGCTGAAAACAATGAACAAATAAAAACAATAGGTCACCAGGCTTGTTTTTGTGAGAAATTGTTTTGAACACACCCACTGTTGCTGAAACTGCCAGCGATTTTTCAACATTTTCATAATTTTCTGCTTTTTTATAAATACCAACCAAAATATACATCAAGACAGCACAATACGGTTTTTTCTTTTTACAGATTTTATTATTTACTTATTTGATATCATAGTCATATTTGTAATACTCTATCCTTACAATAATGGGTACAAATGAAAAAAAATTGTTTCATATTTACTTTTGTGAACTTTTTTCAATGAAAAATACCCGTAGTGAAGAATTTTTTCTTTTAATTTTGAAAAAACTTTTTCATAGATTTTTTTTCCTGTTTTTCTTGTGTATAGATAATTGTATTGTGAGCATAAAATGGCTAAAAATGTATGGGTCACCAGGCTAAATTTTATGTTAAGACCGCTAGAATACAACACTTGATCGGACGGAAAATGGCGCCAACCTGGCCAAATTGATTACATGTATGTCTGCTAGAAGTTAATTTTTTTTTTTTTAAATTCTTAATTCTTTCTATAATTGAATACTAAGTAATCCGAAAGGTGATATTGTCTTATCAGTACTAAGTCAATTATCTTACATAATATGAACAAGACTGTCTTTGTACTAAAATGCGATGTGACAACACAACCACAAAAATAGCAAGATACCTGTCTGGCATGATACTTGTCAATACAACATAAACCAGTATCAACATTTGATTACTGATAAAACTTATCAAAAATGTTATTTCAATTAAGATTCCTGATATTTAAGATTGTCTGTAACATGATTCAACAGATGTTGACTTCAGTTTGGTTTTCCATAGAAAGTGTCGGCTGCGCAGAAAGATGCGTATAAAAAACTATAGGAATTCCCTTTAAACACGAATTTTTACGTCAGCAATCTGTGCCAACATTACATCTAGAGCAGTAGATCTGGATTCAGCAGCCTTTTGATACATTTGTAAGAGAGTGTCATTGTCTTTTCCAGTTTTGTGCATTTCTTTCAATTTATTGAATGTCTCTATCTGGAGACGGGTAGGATGATAGTCCCTTGGCACCGGTGTCCCAGGTAGCATCAGAAAGGTGAACTTCGTAACAACCTGAGACATCGTTGCGCTCGGAAAACCATCCACCGCAATCTCCAGATTCATGGCAGCGTGTAAATACATCTGAAACTTCCTATCACCAGACAACTGTTCCCAGCACTTGGGCGGCCATGTAACAGCATAACTTCCATTGCTGATTTCCCTGGCTTTAGCGCTTCCCCAATCTCTCTTTGTGGGCATGCCGAGGGGATACAGTCCATGACTCGATAGATTTTCTGTAATTGTTACAATTGAATTCTGCTCCGTTGGTACCCGAGCACCTACAGGTTCAGATGGCAAGAGCCTGGTAGGAGAGTTCTCATAAGGAGGTGTGGCCATGTTTGCTGGCATCTCTGCATGATAGTCGGGAAACACTTTGTGTATTGAGTCAATCAGTGTGGGAGATAGGTTCAATGCATTAGCCAAAAGTTCACTGAGTTCTGCGTATTTCATGCTGTCGACTTCAGAAAAATACTGTATGCTTACACTTTCTAAAGATTTTAAGTTTTCTTTTACACAGTGATTATCTGCAAAAACTGCTACATACTGTGTGTTTGATA
The DNA here is from genome assembly GCF_021730395.1 of Mercenaria mercenaria. Lineage (NCBI taxonomy): Eukaryota > Metazoa > Mollusca > Bivalvia > Venerida > Veneridae > Mercenaria > Mercenaria mercenaria. The sequence goes on from NC_069370.1 coordinate 49,429,308, forward strand.
CTGTTGTAAAAAGACACTATACAGGATTCAAGTCTGCTCTTGCGACCACTGTTACCTTAGCAGGTGTTGCTGTATACATCTCTGGCCTAGTGGGTGAGTAGGCCAACACAGGTGTTTCCATACTTAGGGGTTTCACAATACGACTGTAGTCATAGGGCGACACTGACAGGTAGAATCCTGCTGCTTCCGTGAACCAGCCCTGAAGGGAATTTGTTGTTGTCAGACCAGGGTGGTACTTGTCCACGTGCTTTTTCAAGTCAGACATTTTATTACATGTCCTTTCCTCAGGACGACAAAATGGACACACCACCTTAAAGATGTGATAAGGCCGTCCCATCAAGTGAGGCTTCAACGCTTTCCTGGTGGCTGAAAGGTCTCCACATAGCCAACATTGAGAAGCCATGACCTGGAACAACGATACACAGTTTTAATATTCAGACTAGTTAATATTGTCAGTTTTTGTTTTCCTTTTCATTAAAGCATTAAGATAATTGATCTTTGTCTAAGTTCTGCAGTGCAGTTAAGATACACTGGTTTTTATAACTTGTCTAATTGATATATAATAACCTGTCCATCTGTTGTTATTTAGCAGTGTACCACGGAACAGTTCAACAGAGATGTCCAGAGAATACAGTTGTAGTATGAAGAGTACGTAATAGTTAATAACAGTAATTCAGAATTGTTCTCCATAAATAAAACATCTTCTGTATGGATAAGGCATGCAGTTATTATATTTAACTGTAATGTTATGCTTATTCTTCTTTTCTCTTTCTTTTGTTAACATATTATACAAGTCATTACATTGTTAATAAGCAGTTTGAAGGAACACTGTTATTGTTTTCATATTTAAACACACTAAAATTTAACTAATTTCAGAACAGTTATAACACTTTTCAGGTTTTATCCGATAACTCAGTTTCACTGATGGAACTCTTCTGAAAGGACCGTATAACAAAGTTTTATTGTTTAATGGGTAATCCCTTGCATAACACCTTGTTTTTATTCATCTTTTAAAGAGTCCCAAGATGCGCAGTATGATCACAGTTATTAAGGCCAGACTCATATAGCCTTAACAGATGAGCCACAACCAGAATTGTTCTCATCAGCACACAGCATTTCGTAACATCTGGTTGATCAGGCCAGATTTACCAGTTTCCACAAGTCCATTCAGCAATTCATCATAATTGTACAGCGCGCTTCACATCGATTGATTTACAATAGGTACCTATTTTCATTCACTGCATCTTCTGGGTTTTTCTCGGGTAATAACCAGTAAACATTAAAATTGTATGTATTTCAGCGTTCAACATTTTAGATGACCTTCATCTTAATATACAGAATGAGTTACCTCCATGACGTACTTTTCAGTATGCTTAACTGTTAAAGAGTAACTTTGTAACAATTTAAAAATTTATTAAACGGTGAACATAACTTTTTCAACATTACATTCATTCTGAAAGTTTCAAGCATTTTAACTTACAATGCTTTTTGTTTTCACAACATTTTTAAACCACCTTGGTAGTTCTTGTCCTTCATATGGACGAAGTCTGTCAATATGATAGGCTTTCGCTGGTTTTCTTGGAGAGCGTTTTATCATGTAAATTAAATCATCAGTAACTTTCTCTACCAAATATGGACCTTGCCACTCTGGTGCAAGCTTTGTACATGTTTTCTTAGAGGGTTCATATAACCATACTGGTTGCCCGACGCAAAGCTTTCTATCTTTTGCGGATCTATCATAATTATTTCTTTTGGTATTCTGCATGTTTCTTAAGATTAGTTCTGGCTACTTCATGCGCTTCCTCCATTTTCATCAGTAGGTTGAGGACATGCTGACAGGCAGTGAGTTGCTCTCCAAGAGGGAGACCAATGACAGCTGTGATGGGAAGTGTGACTTCACGACCAAATGCCATGAAATTAGGACTGTAACCGGTTGACGCACTTCTGGAAGCTCTGAATGCCATCATTACTTGCTGTAAGTAGCAGTCCCAATTTCTTTGATTGTTTGCACAGTAGGAAGTTAATATTGCGAGCAGTGTGCGATTAAATCTTTCAACGACTGAATTTGCCTGGGGCCTAGCGACAGAGGTAGAGATTTTCTTTATGCCCAGAATGTTACAAAGTTCCTTGAACAAGGACGACTGGAAATTTGTACCTTGATCAGATAGAAGTGTCATGGGCGTACCCATTCTAGATATGAACGTGTCAACTAAGGCGGTGGCGACTGTTTTTGCCTCTTGGTCTGGGAGTGCCACTGCTTCAGTGTACTTTGTAAATACGTCAGCGATTACTAGTATATATCGATTTCCTTCCTCTGTTAATGTCAAAGGTCCAAGAATGTCAATAGATACTTTCTCCATCATTGCTCCTACAGAACACTCACCAAGAGGTGCATGTGGAAGTTTTGCGGGTTTATGCAAAGCGCAAATCATACAATTTTCATAATAGCTCTTTACATCTCTCGTCATTGCTGGCCAGTAGAAGTTACGTCGTAATTTGTCTAGCATTTTGTCAGTTCCTAGATGACCAGCTGAGGGAATGTCATGAAAGTATTTCTTGTCTCTTAGTTTTTGGTACAATTAATTGTAATGTTTCATCTCTTTTTTTCAGAAGTCCATCTACGATGTAGCATCCCAGCATGGATTTCAAGCCTATCCCGCTGGTTCCAGAGAGATTTAGTGGCTGCAGATTTACTCGACAATTGTTTCCAGCCCGGTTTCTGACCAGATTCAGCAGCTACTAGGAGAGTACTAATGTCATTGTCCAGGATTTGTTCTTGAGCAATATCTGCAGCTGACCAGCCGTCCAGTAAAACAGTTCTTGGAGATGTCTCAGCTTCAATGGAGCGTTGCTGCAAGCGAGTAGTGACACACACTTTTTCAACAGGAAGGGGACATTCTTTGTCAGTGTTAGTGTTAATTTGTTCAACAGTCTCGGGAGGAGGTTGTATACTGTCAGTGTTAGTTTCACTCTGTTTGTTGAGGTTTTCATGACGGGCACAAACCTTACATGGATTTCGACTAAGAGCGTCGGCATTAGAATGAAGACGGCCTGGACGATGTGTGACTCTCAGATTGTAAGTGTCAATGTACTGGAGCCATCTGGCCATTTGTCCACAAGGGTCTTTAAGTCTACGTAACCAGGAGACTGCAGCATTGTCTGTGCGTAGTAACACTTCTTGTCCATACAAATAATGATGGAAATGTTTGAGGGCAGTCACAACAGCCAGCAGTTCCTTGCGGGTTACACAGTACTTAATTTCAGCCGGAGATAAAGTCTTGCTCATGTAAGCAATTACGCGTTCTTTACCGTTTTGTACTTGACCTAAGACTGCACCAGGGGCAAATTGCAAACAATCAGTGTCCAGACAGAATGGTAGTCCACTTATAGGATACGCAAGGATAGGTGTGGTTGTCAGTAATGTTTTTAGAGTTTGAAAAGCCTGATTGGCTTCACTACACCATATGAATTTAGAACTCTTACTGCACAGTTTAAACAAAGGCTTAGCAATCTTGCTGTAGTCTGATACAAATCTCATATAATATGCGGCTAGACCGCGAAAAGACTTTAGGTCTTTCGCGTTGCTTGGAGTTGGCCAGATTTTTACAGCGTCAGTCTTTGTACTGTCCGTCTGAATACCTTCGGCCGATACAACATGACCAAGTACTTTTACCGATTTTTGAAAGAAAGTGCATTTCTTTGGCTTAAGTTTCAGATTGGAAGCACGTAACCTTTGGAACACATGCTCAAGTCTTATGAGACCTTGTTCAACTTCAGAACATGGGACAATAATATCGTCCATGTATACTAAACATTCGCGCCATTGTAGACCGCGTAACACTTGGCCCATCAGTCGGCTGAACTCGGACGGTGCTGTAACAAGACCGTATGGTAACCGAAGGAACTGGAACAACCCCATCGTTGTCGCAATAGCTGTTTTATCGCGATCTTCTGGAGCTATGGGTAATTGCGTGAAACCTTTGTTTAAATCCATGCAGCTGAAAAAGGTGCAGCCACCTAAGGCATCAAGACACTCATCTATCTTTGGGAGCGGGAAACTATCTTTTTCACCACTTCATTGACTTTACGGTAGTCCACCGCGAACCTAGTGCTGCCATCAGGTTTTGTTAACAAAAGTACGGGACTGCTCCACTCGCTTATGCTAGGATCAATTATACCATTATAAATCTTTTCAATTTCAGTGCGCTCGATTTCACGTTTTGCAATAGGTAGCCTTCGAGGAGCTTGGCGAATAGGTTGAGCTCCTTGGACGTTTATACGGTGCTGAATTAAGTTAGTACAACCCAGGTCATCATTGTTTTTAGCAAAAACATCTTGATACTTTATTAAAAGTTTCTCGAGAGACTGTCTTTCATTCTGGGATAAATGAACAACACTGCGAGTGTACATTTCTTTAAGATAGTTAAGCAGTGTTTCTAAATCTTCACAGGGATTGGCACAAGGTTCAGTGGTAGCTGCTCAACTTTGAGACTTAAACATAGATTCATCACCTATGGAAGAACATATTCCAACCTCGCTTTCAGGATCAAGTACAATGTTTTCATCAATGCAATTTACAATGTTTACTTGTGTACATGAGCCATTATTTAAAGCTATACCTTCAACCATGCTTATGTCACTTTTATTTCTGTTTGATTCAAAAGTAAACTTCAGACATAAAGTTTTTGTTAGGTATATCAATATCTACCCACACGGACGTCTGTGCAGGTACAACCACTTTCTCTTGAACAGTTACTCGACACACTTTACAATTGTCAGAGGCAGCACCAGTCCATAACTGTATAGAACCTTCAGCAGTATTAAGTATATGCTTTTCTAGGTCAATAGATTTAATGTGCTTCATAAGAAAGTCTTGACCTATAATTCCATCTGGCAACATGTCACAGACAATAAGTAATTGTTCAAATGAGAAGTTACCCATTTAAATGTTTAATTTAGTCTTACCATGAACCTTAACATTGTTCCCATTTACATCTTGAACAGAACTTTTATATTTTTGTAATGAGGTTATTTCTCTCAGGTATTTGAGAATAGATACGTTTGATACTAAACATGTAGTTGCACCAGTGTCAATGAGAAATTTTGCGTGAACACGTGCACATTACAACCTGTATAAAGACCATTGTTCCATTATTACCCTACATTGTTTATTTGTTCAGATTCAGCATTAGACATAGAATTTTCAGGCCTTTCAGAATTGTTGCCCGTTGGCTCATGGCGTAAAGACCCAACGGATCGATGTTTTCCTGACTTTGAACCCTGACATCACTGGCAGTTAATCTGTCTGCAACGCCTTCTGGCACTGAAAGATGAGTGTTTCCATTTTCAACAGCTTGTGGTACAGAACCTACGCCTGTGTCATTACGTTGCCTGATCCCGCGTTGAGTGTTCAATCTAGATGCTGATGCAGGAGAGGTAGTGCTATAAGGACATGTCCGCATAAGGTGAGCAGTGGCATTAAACTTGAAACAACGCCTTTGGGGTGGATAGGTTTGGGTCTCTCGACGCTGAAATCTGGATTGACGTTCAAGACGCTCAAGCCTGGAAGACAGTTGTTGCAGTAGATGGGTGTTGTCAGTCCTTGTCAGTGAACGAGCAGCCTGAGTTTCTTGATTTGATACCATATATACATGTGAAGCATTACCATTACCCATAACGCCTTCGTACATTTGAATGATTCCAACTGCTTGGTCAACAGTTCTACAGTTCTTTTCAATGCATTTATAAAGAAGTTCTGGAGAAAGACAAGTGTATAGTTGCTCTAATGCCATTCTTTCTTGGGCATTGTAACCAAGATCATAATAAGCTTTACGTGCTAGTTCTGAGGTAGCATCAGCGTATGAAGCAATAGATTCAGTTGGTCCGCGTTTTCTGGCTTTAAGTGTGGATACCCAAACAGGTTGGTCATCTTGATTAGCGAACCTGTTTCTCAGAGCTTCTACCAGACTTAAATGATTTAAGTTTAAGGCTAGGTCCTTTTGGCATTGATACCCTAGAATGTACTGGTGTAGGCGCCCTACACCCATTATCTCTGTTGTATGGCCTACCTAGATACTTTGTCCTGTTCACTGCCCTACCCGTACCAGGAGGGGGACTTCGGTCTTGCTCTTCTTGTTCGTCATCCATTGTTTCATAGTCCGCGTTATTCTCTTCTCCGTGATCAGAAACTAGTGGTGGCGGCTCGTCACCTCTGCCATGATTTATTTTCTCTGTTTATTGCTGATTCAACTTCCGAGTCGGAAGTTTCTGTCATAATTTAGTAATTTTACGTCCTTGTATATAAGTCAGTGTTATTATATTAAAACGCTATAGATATTGTCACTGCTTTGATACTAGCTTACTTATTTTTTTCACAATTAAATATTTGAATGATTAACATGTATTGTTGTTCTTTTTCTACTGTACTTTATTAAACTGAATGGATGATGAATGGATGGAAGTAATCTACAGGTGTTTGGTCCATATCGTAGAATGGTAATATATTATTATACCATCCCGCTTCTGACGCCATGTAAACATCTGTCAGGATTTCGAGAAAATAAATAAAGATTTCTTCCAAGTTTAAAAGTACATTACTATAGGTTATAGATCTAGTAATATTTCTCATAATTATAGTAACAACAGTGTTCCTTCATACAGTTGGATTACAAATACTTACAAACAGGAGTTGGTTGAATCAACGTGAAATTGAAAGTTGGCGGTTCTTGCACTTTTGATGTGACGCTTTTGAAGGTCAAGACCGAAGTGCTAGCCCAGGATTTCTAAACATTTGGATCTGAAATCCACCAATCAAAACAGTAAAATCCAGAAATCCACCAAGATCCACCAATCAATGATAGAAGATTTCGAGGCTGAAATCCAGCATTTCAGCAGCGCCTATTGAAATGCAGCACGGAAAATAAATAAGAAATGATCGATAAATTGCATATAACAATGGTAGTTGATGGATTTCTGGTGTTTAACAATCAAAATACAAATAAATACAGATCATGAATTGTTCCTAGGTAAAAACTTTGCCTATAAATGGAAATCTTATAAGAAAATATTGAAGTGGGCGGATTTCAAATATTTCCGCCAGTGAAACTTTTGGTAACAATGAAATCTGAGAAGACTGACAAATTTCTGTCAAAAAGGTAAGTATTTCACAATGTTATTGTGGTTTTCATATATGAAATGTTCATTTCTAACCAGTTCACACCAGTATGGCAAGTTTATAAGATAAGAGTATCTATACTTTGTAAAGATCAGTTCACGACACAGGCTTTCGCAATGTCACCAGGATTTCCATATAAAGTTCCATTGTAAGTAAGTCTTTCCTCAATTATGCATCAAAAGTTCATGTATTAATGGTGTTACAGTAACTTAGAAAATATATATATATATAATATATAACAATATAACAGACCCTTACAATAGGTCCGCTTTTAAAAGTTGATACTCGGGCGTTGGAGTGTTGCACATTTCGTTACCTCCGACCGTGTCTGCAATTCCTTTGCTTGGTTGCGTTCATCTTTTTATAGATTTTATTATCAACGTACCACGGCAAAACAGAGAACACGATATAGAGATAGTACCTAAGTTTTTCAAATCATAGGTTTGAAGTTAAAAAGCTTTGAAATGAAGACAAGTGTCCATATATTTTTCAAAAACAGAAATATAGACAATATTTTAACCAGAAGTGTGGAGTTATGAGCATTTAATATTTTCATGTTAAAGAAAATTTTGTGATCAAGGAAATGTAACTCTTCTCGAACATGGAGAGCATAAACATCAAACGGACATAATGTAGTGAATATTTACTAATTGGGTGCATTTGATTTAACATTCAACTTTGATCTGGATTGCTAAATAATGATCCATGATACTGTGTGCTAAAAAAAATAGAACATCTGGAACAGTCTATTAACAGCAAAACTATGCTGTAGCAGAATGCAAATAGTGAAGCTCTAACGGGGACTCGAACCCAGGACCTCTCACACCTAAGGCAGACACTCTACCACTTCCCTATAACAGCAGCAGCTAATAGCTATGCAGTTTAATTGCCTGGATTACATTGCGTGAACTGGAACAATAATCGGTGACTCCGGATTATCGGCGTATTCGCTTTGTTACCTAACGGCAATTTCCGTGTAAAGAAACAAGAGCTGTCTGATGACAGCGCGCTCGACTATTCGAAGAATTGATTGAAGAATGGAGTCAAAATATTTCCACAGATATTCAGACAAAAGAAATAAATAGATTAGACAAACAATGTTCCTGTATTTCTTTGATTTCGATATGTCTTGCACTAAATGGCAATGTATGAACCAATTTCAAAGTCCAAAAAGCGCCATAATTCAGTCAAAATAGTTATGTACTCTTGCCTACAGATGGAAATCATAATGATAAACAAGTGTTCAAAGTTTAAAAGACATATGTCAAATAGTTTTGACAAAAGGTGGACTTGTATGAAAACAGAACCAATTTCGAAGTCCAGAAAGGGCCATAATTCAGCCAAAATAGATGACAGAGTTATGTACTCTTTCCTACAGACAGAGACTATTATACTAAACAAGTGATAAAAGTTTCAAAGCCATATGTCAAACACTTTACAAAAAATATGAACTGGTAGGAAAACTTAACCCAGATTTCTAAGTCAAAAGGGGCCATAATTCAGCCAAAATCCTTGATGGAGTTATGTACTCTTGCCTATAACTGGATATGGTGATGGTAAACAGGTGTTGAAAGTTTCAAAGCTTTATCTCAAAAGACTTTGTCAAAATATGAACTGGTACGAAATATTAACCCAGATTTCTAAGTCAAAAAGGGCCATAATTCAGCCAAAATCCTTGATGGAGTTATGTACTCTTGCCTATAACTGGATATGGTGATTGTAAACAGGTGTTGAAAGTTTCAAAGCTTTATCTCAAAAGACTTTGTCAAAATATGAACCGGTACGAAATATTAACCCAGATTTCTAAGTCAAAAAGGGCCATAATTCAGACAAAATCCTTGATGGAGTTATGTGCTCTTGCCTATAACTGGCCATGGTGATGGTAAACAAGTGTTGAAAGTTTCAAAGCTTTATCTCAAAAGACTTTGTCAAAATATGAACTGGTACGAAAAACTTAACCAAGATTTCTAAGTCGAAAGGGGCCATAATTCAGCCAAAATACTTGATGGAGTTATGTACTCTTGCCTATAACTGGCCATGGTGATGGTAAACAAGTGTTGAAAGTTTCAAAGCTTTATCTTAAAAGACTTTGTCAAAATATGAACTGGTACGAAAAACTTAACCATGATTTCTTAGTCAAAAGGGGCCATAATTCAGCCAAAATCCTTGATGGAGTTATGTACTCTTGCCTATAACTGGCCATGGTGATGGTAAATAAGTGTTGAAAGTTTCAAAGCTTTATCTCAAAAGACTTTGTCAAAATGTGGACTGGTACGAAAAACTTAACCAAGGTGTGACGCTGACGCCGACGCCGACGCCGACGCCGACGCCGTGGTGAGTAGGATAGCTCTACTTATTCTTCGAATAGTCGAGCTAAAAATATAATCTAATGCTGCCAACGTCATAACGGTCAAATCTGCCCAAATTTCTCTGACGTGTTGTTCAGAGTATGAACTTACTAACTGGTAGTACCAGTGAAATATAACTTACACTGAATCTTTTATATTTGCCCTTTTAGCAGCTGTCGAACGGAAAAGACCGTGAGGTTTGTCCAAATATAAGTAATTTTTTTACCAGTTTTGAGAGGATTTCAATTGATGGGAAATTACAGTTACAAACTAGATACCTTTCTGCAACACATGGAGTCATTAGCATTCACTGTAAATAAGTATTATGACTAAGATCGAGTGTCATTCATACATTTCAAAGATTATAGACAGAGTCTTTTGTTTACATTTTTTTATCGTAACCGGTGCATTTGTAAAAATCACTTTAGTTTGAAAAATCAAAGTATGCGAAGAGCTATGGTACGGTCTCTACACGATAGAACAAAATATGTATTTCGTAATGGTACGTAATCAGTCAACAAAGCATATCGTAGATGCGTATTGACACGTGCCACAAGACAAAATAAAATCAGTCACTGATTCACGTTGGCGTGTGTGCCATTTAACAAAAGATCGTGTTTGTACTTTGGCACTTTTGCGCATTAATATGTCTCATTATGTGCCAATAGCGTGCCCGCAGCTCGTATAGCATATACTCAGTTTTGTTGAGCAAGCGCGCAACCGCGAGAAAATGAAACATTTTATTTCGTCTCGGCGGTAGCGCCAACACGGAACTTTTGTCAATAGTGCGTACGCCAGCGCGAAATAAAATGTTTTGTTCTGTTTCGTACAATGTTTGGTTGTGGCGGGTTGATAATTCTGTTTTGTCGTGCTGGTGCACACGCCAATACGGCATAATTAAACTGGCAAAATTTCGTTATGGTGGTACTACGCTAAATCGCACGCAAGCCTACGCAACATAACGACATGTCAAAACCAGCTACCATGAAAATAAGTACGTTTTAAAGGAGCAGCGGCATATATTTACAATCCTGTTGTATGTAAGTGAGATAAGTAAAATAATGAAAATCGCAATTTTACGTCGCAAAGTAAGAATTTTATATTGTCAGTAATCATGTAAGTGAAATATAAGGAACTTCGATTTTACAATAATTAATTTTTCGAGGTCAAAAAAGATGGTAACAAAACTTTTAATTAAAAACATCTCTATCAGTTTTATTTCACGGTTTAGTATGTCTAACAATAATAGAAATATATGTAGTAACATAATGTATTTTCCAACATTTCATAACTGAAGTGTTTTATTTTTATTTTTACTATCCTAGATTTTTAAACATTTGACTACAAGCAAGGTCAAAGGTAAAAGGGGAAAGTTAAACAATTTTGGTGTTAAATGGCTATCTGTCAATAAAAGGAAAATACCCGTTTATCATGGATTTTGATGATAGATTCAAAACCAATCAATATACTTTGAAAAACCAGAGCAGTTGCATCATAAATTTTGGCAACTTCGCTAGTAAACAATTCCTTGAAGGATTTCTGATAAATAATTCCTCCACGGTAGAAGAGACTGATGCATTTTGTAATTGACTAACATTAACATCGGAGATGCAGCGCTTAGAGATAAACAGCACATGCAATAATCGCAATCATTTCTAATGAAAGTAAATTATACATTTGAAATGTAACGTATTGTTTCCTCCAAAGTAATATAGAAGAGGCGTAAAGCGTAATGGAACAGAAAGAATAAAAACAACGCAAGCCATCTTCCGTAGCACCGTTTTAATGGCAAATAATGAATAATTTGTGATGGTGCATTGAATTATTTTCTGCAAAATATTGCATCAATGACTTGGAAAGGCACATTCAAGGCATATCATTTAAACATGCACAATGATTCTGATTATATTCCAGAAATAGAAATATACAAGTGTTCTGCAGAATTAAGGAGAACAATATTATTCCGCGCATGATCGCTTTCATATTTCTCGATACATATGTATTAGCATTTTAATTAAAATACTTGTTATTTGTATAAATGACACAAATTTGTTCTGAAGACTTAGTAGAAAAGAACATATGAGCCGCACCATGAGAAAACTAACATAGTGACTTTGCGACCAGCATGGATCCAGTCTGGTCATGATCCATGCTGTTCGATTTCAAAGCCTATTGCAACTAGAGAAACCATTAGCGAACAGCATGGATCCCGACCAGACTGCGCGGGCTGGTCTGGATCCATGTTGGTCGCAAAGCCACTGTATTAGTTTTCTCATGGTTCGGCTCGTATATATATCACCATAATGAACTTTTTATCACAATGACGTCATAAATATCGCATCACAGACAATAAGAAATTTGCATGTGATTAAAGGACAGAAAGAGGCTAACATAACGGAATATAGAAACCGGTGTGTGAATTCCTCACCACAAAAAAAATCATACTTAGTATTTCTTTGTAGAATATTGTAATAATAGAGTGTTCTGCTTATAAATGTTCAATTATCAGTAATTATTGTAACAGTTCCATTATATAATAAATCATTCTATAACACATACGTCATGAAAGAGATTCAATTTCCATATCTAAAACATGAACAATTACTTAACACGTTTTTGTGTGCATTATGTATAGAATAGTACACACTGCATATATGTATAGATGTGTACTACCACCAAAACCTGGCTGTGTTTTACAGTAAACTGTTACTGCATGACATTTAAAGACCCACCACAACCAAGTGACCTACATTTTTCTCTCACATGAACTTCGTGCAAATCAGTCTGATAATACTGGTATAAAAAATAAGCTACTCCGCAAGATGACAGGTGGACACTTAGGCCCTCCCTGAATAAATGTGTTTTTACAACTTCATCTGCAAAATCTTTCAGTCAGCCTCTTTTCAGTATAGTTTTAAAATCATAATAATTATCTTACACTGTAGAAACAAGGTAACTCATCTTAATACATCAAATACTATATATACTACTTCATTAATTCAATTATATATTTAGACATTAAACACATTGCTTTGGGCTTCAATACGTCACTGTCAGTTTGCAACTAGATGCTTGTTATTTTTCAATTTCTTCATGCAAACCATGTATAATTACCATCATGGAAATACAAAAGAATACAGTTACTCTGTGGCGCGTCTTTAATTATGAATATAGTTCTATATTCAAACGTAATCTAAATATTCAGTAAAGGTAAATACATTTAATGACGATTTTATACATTTGAAGTAAACAATTAAAGATAAAATATTCTAGTGAAAGATTGCCAGTAGATTCTGAAGTTATTTACGATCTTTATAGTGCGCCTTTGCAGTCGAATCCTCAGGATATACCACAAGCCATTAGAGACGTGAACTTTGGAATCAATAAGACTAATATCTGTTGATACGCAGTCTTGATGAGACACCACCTGGAATTCGAAATTTTCTGAATACAAACTAGACACAGTTTTGTTCACAATCTGTACAAAAGGATATATATTTCTTAACAATGTTTTTCATAAAGTCTTAGATCGTTTTAGTTCAATTGTTTTCAATTCAGCCTCCAGCAAATCATTCAGTAAAGAATCGCCCCTCCAGTTTTTTTACGTTTGCACATGTAGTACAACCACAAAACCGCCTTTGGTTCTATTTGTTCCATCTTAGAACATAAACGTCAAACTGCACAATTCTGTCATCTTGACCATCGTTTGTTGAATAGTGCAGTGTTAAGCTGATGAATGATCCTTCCTAATTTACGAACAAAACTCAGTGAAGATTCCAAGAGAACCTCTTACTTTGCTGACAACTGCCTGTAATTCGATATAATATATTATGGTTTTCTGACAACGTAAGAGCGGTAGTTTAAATAACCATGGGTTTTGCCGCATTCCTTTGATTGAATTACACAAATGTTGTTTGGCTTTCTTTTTGTTGTGGGTCTACTTTTCGATGCATGGCTCTATGGCTGTGTTTGGAGTGTTCTGTGCTTCCGGGAAATCTACCCTTACATTTTATCTCTTGTTACTTGACCTTGGAAAACAGTCTAAAGAAATGTTATATCCGAGCTCATTTAATACTTTATTCATGCCCCTAAGAGAGTGGATCGTCATCAAAAAATTTAGCACTATGTTGTCGATTTGTCACCTATATTTACTCATACAGTTTATAATATTTTGAATCAAAGTGCATGCATTTATAAGATAAAAAATAAAGGAAACATTACATTGAACAAAGTAATATTGATAGAGCAAAATATTATCATAAAAATTTTTGTTAGGATACAAACAATATTCCATGATAGCCTGAGGCTAATTGCATGAATGTTATTTGAGCCGCGCCATGAGAAAACCAACCTACTGCGTTTGTGTCCAGCATGGATCCAGACCAGCATTTGCATCCGCACAGTCTGGTCAGGATCCATGCTGTTCATTTTCAAAGCCTATTGCAATCAGAGAAACCGTTAGCAATCAGCATGGATCCTGACCAGACTGCGCGGATGCTGGTCGCAAACGCACTATGTTGGTTTTCACATGGTGCGGCTTATTTCTGTTCAACTAGAAAACATAGCGATATTGGACAGTGTTTTATTCATACTGCTTAGAAGATCCAAACCTATTGATATTGCACAGTACATTAAAACAGCGGCAGAAAATTTCCGAAAACAAACTTAATTTAGAAACTTTCCGAAAACAAACTTAGTTGAGAAACTTTGTAATACCAATACTTTAATAGTACGTGAAAATTGCTAAATAACATTACATAAATTGCAGGACACAGAATTCTCCATTGAGAATGGGCGTATTTTAAATTTGAATGATACTACCATTCTGTTCCAGTGGAGACATTGTAATGATGCAAAAAAAAATGCTTTTCCTGATTTTCGTTTTATGTCTTATATACGTCAAGAAACGACGGTTAGTTAATCCATGAATTTTGAATTCGCACCGGTACTAACTATTTTCTGCAATTAACTTGCAATTTTCTCATACATAATCAAGAGATAGTTCGCACCTGGTACAAACAAGTTCTCGACATGTAATTTGGAACTTTCCCATCCATAATGTTGAAAGATGTCTTTAATCCGACTAGTTCAAATGTGGAAGTAAAAATGACGCTTTAGATTGAGTTGGATTGAGACAAAGACGAGTTGAAATATAATGCTCTTTACTGTGCTAAGCTGAGACATACTGCTCTTTACTGAGTTGAGCGTAGATTTGATGTTACTTACTGCGTTGAGTCGTGACATAATGCTCTTAACTGAGTTGAGTTGTGACAAAATGCTCCTTATTGAGTTGAGTTGTGACATAATGCTCCTTACTGAGTTGAGTTGTGACATAATGTCCCTTACTGAGTTGAGTTGTGACACAATGCTCCTTACTGAGTTGAGTGGTGACATAATGCTCCTTTCTGAGTTGGGTGGTGACATTATGTTCCTTTCTGAGTTGAGTGGAACATAATGCTCCTTTCTGAGTTGGGTGGTGACATAATGCTCCTTTCTGAGTTGGATGGTGACACAATGCTCCTTACTGAGTTGAGTGATGACATAATGTTCCTTTCTGAGTTGGGTAGTGACACAATGCTCCTTACTGAGTTGAGTTGTGACATAATGCTCCTTTCTGAGTTGGGTGATGACATAATGCTCCTTTCTGAGTTGAGTGGAACATAATGCTCCTTACTGAGTTGAGTTGTGACATAATGCTCCTTACTGAGTTGAGCTGTGACACAATGCTCCTTACTGAGTTGAGTGGTGACATAATGCTCTTTATTGAGTTGAGTTGTGACAAAATGCTCCTTACTGAGTTGAGTTGTGACATAATGTTCCTTACTGAGTTGAGTTGCGACATAATGCTCCTTACTGAGTTGAGTTGTGTCACAATACTCCTTAATTAGTTGAGTGGTGACACAATGCTCTTTACTGCGTTGAGTAGTGACATAATGCTCCTAACTGAGTTGAGTTGTGACATAAGCTCCTAACTGAGTTGAGGTGTGACATAATGCTCCTTACTGAGTTGAGTTGTGACATAATGCTCCTTACTGAGTTGAGTTGTGATAAAAGCTCCTTACTGAGTTGAGCTGTGACATAATGTTCCTTAATAAGTTGAGTTGTGACATAATGTTCCTTTCTGAGTTGAGTGGTATCATAATGCTCCTTACTGAGTTGAATTGTGACATAATGCTCCTTACTGAATTGAGTTGTGACATAATGCTCCTTACTGAGCTGAGTTGTGACAAATGCTCCTTACTCAGTTGAGTTGTGACATAATGTCCCTTACTGAGTTTAGTGGTGACACAATGCTCCTTTCTGAGTATGGTGTGACACAATGCTCCTTACTGAGTTGAGTGGTGACATAATGTTCCTTTCTGAGTTGAGTGGTGACATAATGCTCCTTTCTGAGTTGGGTGGTGACATTATGTTCCTTTCTGAGTTGAGTGGAACATAATGCTCCTTTCTGAGTTGGGTGGTGACATAATGCTCCTTTCTGAGTTGGATGGTGACACAATGCTCCTTACTGAGTTGAGTGGTGACATAATGTTCCTTTCTGAGTTGGGTGGTGACACAATGCTCCTTACTAAGTTGAGTTGTGACATAATGCTCCTTTCTGAGTTGGGTGATGACATAATGCTCCTTTCTGAGTTGGGTGGTGACACAATGCTCCTTACTGAGTTGAGTGGTGACACAATGCTCCTTTCTGAGTTGGGTGGTGACACAATGCTCCTTACTGAGTTGAGTGGTGACATAATGTTCCTTTCTGAGTTGAGTGGTGACATAATGCTCCTTTCTGAGTTGGATGGTGACATAATGCTTCTTTCTTAGTTGGGTGGTGACATAATGCTCCTTACTGAGTTGAGTGGTGACATAATGCTCCTTACTGAGTTGGGGTGTAACATAATGTCCCTTTCTGAGTTGGGTGGTGACATAATGCTCCTTACTGAGTTTGGGTGTAACATAATGCTCCTTACTGAGTCGACTTGTGACACAATGCTCCTTACTGAGTTGAGTGGTGACATAATGTTCCTTTCTGAGTTGAGTGGTGACATAATGCTCCTTACTGAGTTGAGCTGTGACACAATGCTCCTTACTGAGTTGAGTGGTGACATAATGCTCTTTACTGAGTTGAGTTGTGACAAAATGCTCCTTACTGAGTTGAGTCGTGACATAATGTTCCTTACTGAGTTCAGTTGCGACATAATGCTCCTTATTGAGTTGAGTTGTGACACAATACTCCTTAATTAGTTGAGTGGTGACACAATGCTCTTTGTTGCGTTGAGTAGTGACATAATGCTCCTAACTTAGTTGAGTTGTGACATAAGCTCCTAACTGAGTTGAGTTGTGACATAATGCTCCTTACTAAGTTGAGTTGTGATAAAAGCTCCTTACTTAGTTGAGCTGTGACATAATGTTCCTTAATAAGTTGAGTTGTGACATAATGTTCCTTTCTGAGTTGAGTGGTATCATAATGCTCCTTACTGAGTTGAATTGTGACATAATGCTCCTTACTGAATTGAGTTGTGACATAATGCTCCTTACTGAGTTGAGTTGTGACAAATGCTCCTTACTCAGTTGAGTTGTGACATAATGTCCCTTACTGAGTTGAGTTGTGACATAATGCTCCTTACTGAGTTGAGTTGTGACATAATGTTCCTTACCGAGTTAAGTTGTGACATAATGTTCCTTTCTGAGTTGAGTGGTAACATAATGCTCCTTACTGAGTTGAGTTGTGACATAATGCTCCTTACTGAATTGAGTTGTGACATAATGCTCCTTTCTGAGTTGATTGTTGACATAATGCTCCTTACTGAATTGAGTTGTGACATAATGCTCCTTTCTGAGTTGATTGTTGACATAATGTTCCTTACTGAGTTGAGTTGTTACATAATGCTCCTTACTGAGTTGAGTTGTGACACAATGTTCTTTACTGTGTTGAGTTGTGACATAATACTCCTTACTAAGTTGAGTTGTGACATACTGTCCCTTACTGTGTTAAGCTGTGGCATAATGTTCCTTACAGAATTGTGTGGTGACATAATGTTCTTTACTGAGTTGAACTGAGAAATAAAGTTCTTTATTAAGTTCAGCAGACAAATAATGCTCTTTACAGGGCTGAAGATATAATGTCCTGAGATGTAATGCCCTTTACTGATTAGTGCTGGGACATAATGTCCTTACTGTATTGAAATATAATGGCCTTTACTGAATATATTCATTTTTCACCCAAGAGGAACAAAAACACTGAACCGCCCCGAAAAAAAAGGAATGCATTATGATCAACAAGCTACTTTATGTAAACGGCCTAACCGAAAATAAAAACGAACCCGAAACGAAAACATGCACGAATTGAAAGCTAACTCGGTCCTAATACTAATAGGTGAAAATATCATGTTTTTACACAAGGTGGTCCTTAGGATCGCAAAAAGACTGTTTAGGTTGGTTATATATAAAATGGCTTTAATCTATGAGCGTGTACATTTAACTTTTATCATCAGCATGTAAATAGAAACTTAAACTCTGTATACAAGCAAATACTATAATATTCTGGCAATTATGAAATTAATGTTATTGATTTAGTATCCTTTCATGCTAAACGATAATTACAATTTTTATATATTTGCATGACAGAGTAATTGGCAGGCAAATCGTACATCGTGTATTTAATATTCAATTATTAATTCTAAATTTGCAAAGCGTAATCAAATATTTGAAGCGAGTCCAAATAAAAGATTCTATCAACGTATCAATGTTTAGAACATGTAATTATCTAGACTTTGGAACACTTTATCTTTGTTTACTACGCAACTGTTTCTCTAGCATGGTTAGAATGATTTAAGAAAATATATTCTTTTCGTTTTAATTTTCCAAACTCAGAAATCTGTTACAATATGTTCTTTTTACCATATTTCCGAGTTACATTGTAATTATATTGCTTTTAAGTTGATTTTAAGGAAATTCAGCAAACAAGCATACTAATGTTGATCATAATACACAAACATTATAATACGTCGAATTTACAATTGTTTCAAATCCAATGCAGTTTTTAACAATGGTGATGTTGTTGTAAGAATTAAAAACTTGTCCATGCATATTCCATTGGTTAGTGGTCGTTTCGTTTAGTGTAGATTACAATGCTTTTTACATATATCTTTTTGCTAGTTTTAACAAATACAGGCAAACATCAATGAAATAAACTGGAAGTTAAGAAAATCAGAGACATTGTGATATTTAAGGCGGAACGTTTGTCCGTAAGGGTCAATACAATATTCATAAGTAATAGTGTGGCATTATCACTCACGGTCAGTCCTAATCAAACTGAATATGGTATTATTTTGCTTAGTTACGTTCTGTGTTTCCAAAGAATTGGATAGATTTCATTATATGAGCCATGCCGAGGGAAAACCAACATAGTGGGTTTGCATCCGCGCAGTCTGGTCAGGATCCATGCTGTTCGCTAACGGTTTCTCTAATTGCAATATGCTTTGAAAGCGAACAGCATTGATCCTGACGAGACTGCGCGGATGCGCAGGCTGGTCTGGATCCATGCTGGTCGCAAAGCCACTATGTTGGTTTTCTCATGGCGCGGCTCATATGTTATTGAATTAAGAAAAGTAACTCTCCCAAGTCTTTCAAAACAAGGATATATGAGTTGTTTCAACCATGTGATCGAAATGACCCGAAAAATAGTTTGGAGGATTATTCCGAGTTTTAATCCTTCATTAAAACTGAAAGGTCGCTATTTGGCTTTTGATGTCATTATAAGTTTCGTCCCAACGAATTATTGTTGTCTACTGACTGCTACACATCCTCCTAACATTTGTCGGAACTTTGGAAATGACTAAATTGTTACATTTAGAATTATTACATTACTCCATATAAAAGTAAAATGCATGTGTCATTTAGTAAAATATTATTGAGCGGCTTACCATTTCATTAGTGGTACTACATACATGTACCCTAAAGGCCAGGAAATTTGAAGCTTGGAACTGAATAATTAAGGTGACTATGCTCCGTGCGGAAAATAATAAATGGACTTAAACCCTTAAACATATCGATTAAACTTTTGTTTGTTTGTTTGGGGTTAAACGCCGTTTTTCAACAGTATTTCAGTAACGGCGGTAAATTTTTGAACAGTAGACATGAATAGCGAGTATTTGGATCTTATGCAAATGTATCTATCGTAAGCAACATATGAAATGATATTTTGACTCAATGACATTTTGATTTGCATCACTACCAGCATAACGTCTCTTCGAATCATAAAACATCGTTTAGCTTATTTGCAACCATTGTTAAACAATAGCAATTTTTGCTTTTTTTGTTTGATACGATTACTATATGCTTAACTATAACACGAAAATGAGATATCATGAACGGTATCATAAAAGCATTTTATGCATATAAATCTAGTAAAAATTCTCATTTATTTGGTGAAGACTGTTACCTTTGCTTTCCAATCAATAAATGAGCCGCGCCATGTGAAAACCAACATAGTGGGTTTGCGACCAGCATGGATCCAGACCAGCGGATGCGCAGGCTGGTCTGGATCCATGCTGGTCGCAAAGCCACTATGTTGGTTTTCCAATGACACGGCTCAAATGTAAAAACTCTTCCATTTTCCGACGACTTCCTTGTTATCAAGGTCTACATTTGCTCGGTATTTCTTCTTACAACCACAAAAACAAAATGTTAAAAGTTAAAGGACAACGGTCAGAATAATTCATATTAAAACATACATATCAAACATATTTACTATCAAACTCAATGTTTGAAATTATGTAATGCTCTAGGCGGCTAGGCTAGGTTTCTATGTACTAAATTGTAAGTACATTTACCATAATCTTTTCTGACCATTCAGAATATAAAGATTACTTTTCTTGCAAAAAGTCAATAATTTTGATCCATAATTTTTGAACCCATTGTCGTGATTTCCATGCACAAGTAAATAAGCTCCGGACAAATTCAGGTCACCTAAAAAGAAGACACCTCTTTATCACAATTTTACGTATTTCAGTATTTAAACATTTAAAAAAAAATAAAATTTAACATAACAGAGTTTACATTTCGGTACACCGCCGAGGAATATAACAAATACAGAAATAAGCACCATAAATAGACTGGAAACAGTTTTTATCAAGATTAAATCAGATTAAACCTCTGTGATCAATTCTAATAAATGTATACAGTTTTTGGGACGGATTTTGTAAACTAGCCTTTACATTAGATTCCGGACACGGACCATTAAAATGATCATAGTCATCAATATAATAGGTTTTCCTAGTTTCATAAAGCAACATAAAATCAAATTTAAGAGGTCAGAATCCTGTAATGTTGAATTAAGACTTTACATCTTCCACAATAGAAAAGAATGTCAGTGATCAGTTTCATGCATAGTTTTATACGTAGATGATGCCATAGTATCAGCAGTGTACATTTTATTGTGTAAGTAAAACTTGTCATAAGATAAATATGCTGTTTTGCTGCTTTTCTTAGTGCTGATCATTACCGGAAGTATTCCTGAATTGACTTCGGGAAGTGATCACTAACGCTAATTATCGGTTTAGTCAGTTCTACACGGACTCGTCGATGCCTTCTGTATGAAGTGAGGTGGAATCCGATGGCCTATATTTTAAGTATCTGACATTTTGGTATCGGCAGCATATGCACTTATGACAGTTTACTTAACAATAAATGTTCCTAGGCAAAAGCCTATCAAACGCTATGCTTTTTGCCTAGGGTAACTCTTCAATATTTGTGCTTTTTAATTAAAAGCTTGTTAGGTTATGGGTTAAACATAACAACAATCGGTCTTATTTTTGCGATTGTTGTACAAAATGTAGTTTGCACTACATCTACAGGTTCTTTCAATTTCAGCTATACCATGCGCATGAAAAATACCTAATGAATTGATAAAAAGTTATTATCAAGTTAGAATATCGATACACATGACTTTATGATCACATAATTGAGCCGCGCCATGAGAAAACCAACATAGTGGGTTTGCGACCAGCATGGATCCAGACCAGCCTGCGCATCCGCGCAGTCTCGTCAGGATCCATGCTGTTCGCTTTTAAAGCCTATTGGAATTGGAGAAACTGTTAGCGAACAGCATGGATCCTACCAGACTGCGCGGACGCGCACGCTGGTCTGGACCCATGCTGGTCGCAAACCCACCATGTTGGTTTTCTCGTGGCGCGACTCAATTATGATATATGGAAAATATTCATTGTACATGCATGTTTTCGGATAGTGATTGAAGATTTTTACAATATAGCATGGCATGATATATTCAGGAAATCATAGAAGGGTAACAACTTGTTAAATTGATATACAATTTATGTACAATTTAAAGTCAAACTGCATAATTGTGAATGACCCTGCACAGCAGACAGTTGATATATATTAAAGTAAACCAAGGACCGTAATTCATTGCCACCGAAAGTTATATTTAAAAGAATTGGACGCACAATCTTTTGTCAAACATACAGATTGACGGACGATTGAAAGAAGTCGTTGGATGAAAGGAATTAATAAATACGTAGGCATAAAGGAAACTCACATTTACTCTCTCTTTTTGTCTGTTAATCGATTAAAGTAGAAATTTTAAAAAGCAATACATTGAAAGAAAAACTGATTTAATTCTCATGTAACTGAAACTTAAACACAAACAAACACTTAAGTAAACTCTTATATATCTTACGAAAATGATCGTCATATTTTCTGAAAACGAAGAAAATGACGAGAAAGAAGAAAAAGAGAAGGCTGAGTTGTACTAAAACCCTAAAATGTGTTACTGACAATGCAGCAATAAACTATATCAATGAAAAGCATTACAACACAAGATTACACAAGTTACGCTTCAGTATGATTTGTGATCTTACTTCAGCTGGCCTTTGTTATGATCTACAGATAAAACATCAAAATCAGGCAGCATGTAAAAAGACTAAAAAATAACTGACGCAAACGTTCATATGCTATATCCTTTGGACAGTGTGATACAGTTCAATTGGATTCATTATCCGAAAGATTATCACCTTGTCCAATTTCAAACACATGAATTTGCTTGAATATTAAATACTTTTGACAACATTCAAACATTTTCCGCTTAGATTTAAATCAATAATCTTTGGCCGTAATACAGATCTCAAGACAGTATAAAAACCTAGGTTACATCAATAAAAGTTTCGTTTTGATATTTTCAACATATATTCAGAATAAACATACAGTCTGAGAGTACAATAAAGCATCCAGTATTATAACACTGGTGGAAACTCCTTTATGCATTTGAACTTATTACTTAGACGCATTTGTGCAAAAATACTCATCAAAAACAGCAAACGCCTGGTGTCCTTTCAAAACAAAAATGTAGTGATAAGTACCTAAGAAAAAATATCAAACAAACAAATTAGGATTTCCCATCAACGTAAACATCTACACGAACAATTTATACATAACAACATATAAGTTTTATAAAACAGCCTATTGACGTATAGCAGAAAAACAAACGTGACTGGAAGAATATCGAAATCTACAACCGCAATAGTTTAAATGAGATGATAACTTATGCAATAGTCTGTGGTGTGGTGTGTTTGATGAAACCATGATATTCAAACACACTTAAATATCGTATTTTTGATACATTTTCAGTTGCCTTTAAAGCGATGAATAAAACTCCTGAAGTATTTAACACGTTGTTCTTTGAACATATTACACACAAATCAAAACAGTATTCTATCTCAAGAAGGTTACAGAGCGGACATACTCAAACAGAATTTATCCAACTAACAAAGCCAAGACGACACTATCGTGATAAAACTATTCTATATATACACGGGTAACAAAAATCATCTTAATATTTACTAAATTTTAATCATACTATTGCTCTAAAGCTCAAGTTGAGTCTTCCAATCTGTCATTAAAATCAGACAATCTTTGTTTTAAAATCCAAAGAAACTGTTCCTTGTTTTCAATACCTTGTTTTAGCAATACATGTTCAAAACCAAGCTAAAGGTGGAATCTTTTAACATTCGTCACCTAGTTCGTCCTGTCTGGGCCAGTAACAATATCAAATATTAATATTAAGTATGTATGTCTGATACAATCATATTCTGTAAATTTCTTATTTTAATCAGTTTTAAAGGTACTGAACATTCTATGAGCAAGTACCAAGTTCGCCATATACAAAGTCATTTTCGGTGGTTGTTTAAGGGTAAAGGCCACAGTTGCCTATTATGTATATAGGGCAAAAAATTTCCTACAGGCAGAATTTCTTTAAACTTTGTGTAGTGACTGAGAATCAAGTTTAAAACGAAAATATATATAAAAAATCATAGTTACCCAGGCTTGATCTTGAGTTATCTGCCCTTGAAAGTAGATTTTTTTCAGTATTTTCCGACTTTCAAGGGCAAGTAAATCGTGACCAAGGCTGGGTTTCTATGGTTTGTTTTATTTCATATTTCTGTTTTAGAATTGATTATCTATCAGTAAAAAAGTTTAAAGAAGAATTTTTTTTGTAAGAAAATATTTTCCCCATGTCAATATAGAGACTGTTACAAATGTCCTTAACTATGAACATGACAAAATGATACCACAAAGTCCTGGTATTTCCCATGGACCGAATTTCTTTAAACTTCGTATACTGACTTCAGATGAAGTCTGAAACAGAAATAAAAAGTAAAATGCAGAGTTCTTTTGCCTTGATCTTGAATTATCTGCCTTTGAAAATTGGACTTTTTTTAGTATTTTCTGATTTTCAAGGGCAGATAATTCAAGATCAAGTCTGGGAACCTATGATTTTAATACATATTTCAGTTTTAAACTTGATTCTCAGTTAGTACACAAAGTTTAAAGAAATTCTGCCCGTAGGAAAGTTTTCCCTATATACATATAGGCAACTGTGGCATTTACTTTTAAACATTCAACATTTGTTTCAAAAACTTAAATACAATTGTAATTTCTTTCTTCCAACGGAGCATTATAGAATCCCCGCACGTCAAACAGATCTAGTGTATGTTTTGGTGGTGTTTAGTCTGTAAGTTTTTGTGAATATTAATTCATTTTGAATATTCCTTTTAAAGCTTGTCGTAGGGAAAGAAGTACACTATTATTTAAAGCTTGATAAATCTCTAATCCCTCCTGGTCGTTATACATAAAACGTTACTTCTGCGGCAATTTACCTGAATTTTCCCGAAAGATGATGAAAAGTACTACAAGCCTCACCCACCCCAGTACCGAGAGTGTTACTCTATTATTTTTGTCAAAATGAGTTGACACCGTAAAGAAACCCAAAAGACCAGAAAATATAACAACATTGAGTCCAAGTACGGGCATACTTGATAAAACCCCAGGACAGTACAAAGTTAGCAAATTCTGCAAACTACTATGGAAGTGCGGAGCAAAACAACAGCTTACTTGGTTTGAATGAGGTTCATGAGGGTACTCTCCACCAGTGTAGTAAAACTGAATGAAAGGAAATATAACAACACTGAAGCCAAGTATAGGTAGACATTTACAGCCGCCACAAGGCACTTAATGGCTTTGTTGGTTCAAGCAATAAACTCTATAAAAATATTCTTCGGAAATATAAAATGCAATCAATCAAAATAACAACAATGTTTAACTGAGATTATTCGTGACAGGTAATGGGATGTGCAACTCTCCTCACTCCCCTTTAAAATTCTATGACAGCAATATTGAATGGACTCCATGATCTCAAAGTAGCAGCAAATATAACAACAATGTGTTCAGGTACGGGAAAAGTTCTCACAGCCGCCATACGGCACCCCAAGACTGCTGTTTTAATGGTTTATAAAATCTATCAGAAGATAAAATACAATATTTTTTCCTTGTGTTCATTGTGAATTTACATTCAGTACAATATGTAAATTGTTGTCAATGAGTACCTATTATCTATCATTTTGTGTTTCATAATTTGATACACCATGAAAATATATAAATACAGCATTTGTTCAAACTTGCATGCATAACAGATTAAGAATTTCACGCAGCTGTACGCTTCTTTTGGAAATCATATAAATATACATTTACAAATACATGATATACAAATACAAGACATTTAGCACAATTTACAAATAAGACATTTAGCACAAGCTTTCCATAAAAATGTTACTGTTTTCATTCCAAAGAAACGCTCATTTCTTGTTCAAGAATCTCTATACACACCCACCGTTAGAACCATGTTCTCATATAAAACTAGTATATGCAACTCGGTGTTCTATAAGTTTACATTTCAAATATGTGTATGTGTATGTGTTTTAGTCACATTTATTAATTAAGACTATTTAACACTATTAAATGTAATGCACGCCATAACAGTTTGCAGATAAACACTTGTGCACATGGAAATATTTTACTTATTTCTCAATTATTAATCGCCACAACAGCCGTGTCACCATATCCAATGTCTCCTGTAATAAAAAATAGAAATGAGCCGCTCCATGAGAAAACCAACATAGTGTGTTTGCGACCAGCATGGATCCAGACCAGCCTGCGCAGTCTGGTCAGGATCCATGCTGTTCGCTAACAGTTTCTCTAATTGCGATAGGGTTTGAAGCGCAGGCTGGTCTGGATCCATGCTGGTCGCAAACGCACTATGTTGGTTTTCTCATGGCGCGGCTCAAATGTTACGGTCAATCTGACCAATACACGAAATCTGCAAAGCCAGTATAAATGTATTATCATTAAAAACATGTTATATACCAATTATTTTTTCTCTGTAAATAATCAATAGTGATACTTTAAGGATACTTTTCATAGCAGCGTTGATATTTCGTATTGAAAAATATGAAATACTTAAAACTAGTCACGTAATATATTACGAGGGTCCTGCGAAAAGTTCTGTCATTGGGTTCGGATTTCTAAGTGCTACGTTTTATCAAAATTATTTTTATTACAAACCTTCAAAGTATTCCGCCTTTACCGAAACTTATTCTTGTAACCTATTTACCCAATCGCGAAAAGCAGATAAATAGTCTTCTTTTGGTATCTGTTGGGGACATTGATAAATAGCGCCGCCAAGAGAACTTCTGGACTTATATTTCTTTCCAGAAAGCTTTTTCTTAAGCCTTGGAAATAGAAAAAGTCACAGGGCCTCAGTCATGTGAATAAGTCGGATGGTTTACAACTTCCACCTTTTCAGAAGCCAAAAAAGACTTAATACAACCTCGCATTTGTGAGTGGAGGCGTTGTCGTGTATAAGAGGGACTAGTGACCATCCTTTGCTTGGACGTTTCTTATTGTAAAACTCTTTCACTTTATTCAGTACAGAGTTTTGTAGAATCGTCCAGTGACTGTATGACCAGATGGACAAAACACTCAAACGACTGGCCCGCTAGATTTGAAGAAAATTGCATACAACATCTTTTTCGAAAATGTGGTTCTCTTGGCAATACAGGGGCGTTTTTGATCTTTTTGCTTCCATTGCTTATTATCAGCCCTTTCTGTGGATCAAACATGTGCATCCAGATTTCGTCACCTGTTAGCAAGTTAGAAATAACCCGACTATCACAGCCTTTATTGTATGTATTCAAAAGTTCCCGTTGTTTCTTTCGCTCCTCAGTGAGCAAATGAGGTACCCAAATAGCGCAGATCCAAACGCTATTTCAGTATTATTTGCACACTGCCTTCTGATATGCCAGTACAACTGGCTATATCTTTTACCGACAATCGCTCATCCTGTCCTACCACAGCTTTTACAGTAGCGATATTTGCTTTGATAACAGAATTTAGGCCTACCAGAACGGGCATATTTTAAACAGATAGTTTCCCAAAAGTTTTAACCCTCCTCAAAACTGTGCGCATTGAAATGGTCTGGGGTGCATACATACCACACAATTCATCAAAATTTGCTTTGCATCTATAGCACGCCTAATGCGGCATTTAATATAGCTACGAATTTCAGTATTTTTCGCCCATTTTACAATGCGACAAGTAAATCGGTCAGTGTATATGACTGCATGAAGCAATTTGCACGAAACAAACGAATGTCGTTAGTTTTTGGACACAGCATTCAAGTGCAATAAAGCGTTTTAAAAATATCTGGGATAAAATTACGGAAGGTCATTAGTGACAAAACTTTTTGCAGGCCACTCGTACCTACCGCAGTAACCGAAAAATAGGGATAATGGTAAATTGTTTTGCAAAATAATGGACAAATACGCGGGTATTACTAATTGGACGTATGAGGCTAGTTTGTACGTAAATCAGTTGTTGTTTGAAAATCGCACTGTAAAGTGAAAAAAAGTTATCAAAACCTAAATGAAAATTCTTGATAATTTTTATCAAATTGTATGAACTATTGATAAAATGCAAGTTCCGATAAATACACATTTCCAATAAAACAAAATGGTCCAGTGCTTGTTTCATATCAATTGATTTTTAGATTCTAATAATTTATTTAAATTACGAACAGTTTAACTTCAATGTCATATTTTTTACTCATTTCACATGGTAAATTAAAGCCATACAATAAACAAGTTTATATATTTCATTGTAGTTATTTTGTACAGGAAGAATGCTGGAAATATTAATGTGAATTGATATGCTGTATGGTTTTTGACATCATTCTTCTCTGTTTGTTGGGTTTAATGCCAATTTAATTCATGTAGAGACATTCCAGCTTTGAAAGCCTGGAGCAAGTTGTCGCTAGCTGAGCTCAGATGGCAATATATTGCTAGACAGTGTCTTCTTATGGAAGAATTCTACAACCGAAACAGGTTTCGAACAAAGAGCGATTAGAGGCAAGTGGTCTGCGGCGATAACACCCCAATGTTTTTTACCGCGGGTACCATGGTCGTTCACATTTAGTTCTTTAACCATATCTCTGCATTAGATTCAGACTTAATTGGCGATTAATTAGAGCATGATTGTCTGTTATCAAAGAAAAGTTGAAACCTATATCCAAGGCCAATTTGTCATAAAAATATTAATGTTAGAAATTTTAATGTATCTCATCAATTAGAAGAAGTTTTATGCAGGTGGAATAATTTCACGAGGGAATAATCCAGGTGCCTTACACGTGTATCATACAGCCGATTTGTATTGTTGAGATATATAAAAACATGTTTCTGCTATATAAGATTATATTTTAATTTGATTTTGATATTCTGTTATATATGTAAATGAAATAGTGAAGCACTATTTCATGGTGCATGCATGTCGACGTGACGTCAATGCGTAACCGTGTTAAATCAGTGTTAAAATACGGGAGATTATACGTGCCACGAAACAGCTTAGAAGGGCGTGGACGTCCAGTGAGTTATTCTACTTGTTATCGATTTACTGTGTGTGAATTAATTGTCACGCCTTTCGATCCTGAAATGCCTTGCTATTGAACAGCTGATCAAAAGGTTCTATGCCGACGTGACTTTAATATAACCGCGCTTTGTTGCTTTGACTAAATGAGCATGACTTTTTGATATTTAAATTTTACATATTTAATTTGTCTTTAAGTATACAGTATTGTCACGGTTTTATCACAAAACATCAGTATATACTTAATAAAAAGTTCTTTTGTAAAAACAGTTTTGTGAAGAGTAAAGTGTATTTTGCATTATTTTCACCTAATTAGGTAATGAAAATATTTCCACTGTTTAGAAACTAAATGCATTGTGACAATGAATTATAACATTTTTCTTATGTGTATAGAAGTGTTGTTCTATTTTATTTGAAAACGCTTGAAAAAAAACGCAGTATCAATGTACATAAATATCAATGTACATAAGTGAAACAATAACAGAAATATAAATGGAATAAAGATCAAAATAAATCACAATACATACTTGATGGCACAGTAAAAAGTAAACAGAATTTCGTGAACTTTTCATTTCTGGCTTTAACAGATTTTATGGTAGATGAAGAACCTGGAAAACTATACGATCAGTAACACAACCCGAGATCTTGGTTGGTGAATACTCTACTGATCCCACACGTGACAAGATTTAATAGCAAGATCCGATAACGCGAAGTTAGTTATGTTGAAAAATTTACCTCTATTTCCAGTATTTGCGCTTGTATTCAGCAATGAATACAGAATTCTTGGATAGGACGTATACTGATCATACCAGCAACTACCATGCCCGTCAATCGTCACAAAATAAAAATCATCGTTCTCACATCCTTTATGGAACACGCTAACATAGAAGGGTCTATCGCTGGAAATACGAAAAGATGTATGTACATATATGCACAATGATAATCATATTATTTCATAATTGTTAACAGAAAATCAAACATTTTATATTGGAGGAAGATCAAAGGTTCCCCTCCAGTCATTATTTGAGGCCCAGTCGGGTAACACAATTTTCCTAAGTCAGCTGGATGCCTTCTTAATATGAAAACGTCTATACCCCTGGTGAGGTTTCGAACCAATAGAGTTGAGGTGCATATGAGCCACGCCATGAGAAAACCAACATAGTGGCTTTGCGACCAGCATGGATTCAGACCAGTCGGCGAATCCGCACAGGATCCATGCTGTTCGCTAACTGATGTTTTTAATAATTTTTCACTTCATCTGTGATTTACAACAATAAATTTTAGACTTTTATTTCTGTTATTCGCAGTGTTTAGATATATATCCTGTTTGCTTACTGACAGATTTTAAGTTGAATTAAAAAAGAAGATTTTACTTATCAAAATATCCACGAATACCACCTTAACAAGTTCATTAAAACATTTCAAAATAGAGTCTTACACTGTGTCAAAAACAGGATCTATTTCGAAATAATTAAAGTCTGAGTTTGATCTAAGGTCACTGTAACTCGAATCGATTATTCGGCCCTGTTGAAACCAGTTGACGTTGTTGCTACCAGTGCCGTTGAACAGTATCCAGACAATCTCGCTGTTGTTTTTGTAGATTGAGTAACGCACCTGTTAGATATACAATTTTGATAATAACTTACATTTCACACTAGCCCTACGCAAAACAGAAGTATACTTTACTTGGAATATACGCATTTATACAGAATTACAATCGTTACGTTTACTGTATTTGTGATTTTTCTAACTAGACCATATTTATTTAAAGATTTAACCAACCTTTTAATATATATACTTTTTGAAAATCGATTTGTAAATCCATTTTTAATGTGTATAAACATTATTACATTATAACAAATTTATTAATGATGAAATAAAATATTACTCAAAACAACAAAATCTTTGTTAGAATTGTAAAATTGTGAATTACCGTACCACAATTATAACAAATATTTTGTGTCATGTGTATCTTTTAAGCTCAGAGATGAAAATGCAGTTTTCAGTAATGCTAAGGTTTTTTTTCTTCATGTTGTTTCAATGATAAAATGATAATAGTGTCTGATTACACTGATTTTGAAACTTATGACTAAATTGTTCCATGCAAACGATGTCTGTATAAGTATGCTACTATTAACATAACAAAATCTAATTTAGGTCTAGAAAAACAGCAGAATACAGTTTTCGCAAAAACATTTTTAATTAATTACCACTTACCTTTCTTTAAAGAAAGAATATTTAAGTACCGTAAAACCAAAAAATTGTTACATTACAGCTATCTTATGATTATTATTCACAAACCGTTTGAACATTCAACGTGTTCCATTTGTCAATTCTAGGATCTCTGTAATGTCCTCTACAAGTTTCATTTGAAACGTGGCGACACATAACGTCATCCGTGGTTTCCTTCCCGGTGTTCCATGCATTAAATGTGTTCACTCCATTTTCAGGTATCACCCTAAATACTACATCTGTAACCAATCAAGACGCAGGCTTCAGGAAGATACAATGTAATAAAGTTATAGGCTAACAGACTACAAACGCTTGTCTAAATTCCAACCTCACGGGAAGGAATGTTTACCTGCGGTTCTCACAACAGCACCAGACAAAATTTAAAGGAAAAAGCATGGGAATCATAAAGCTGAATAACTAAAATAAAAACTTGGGTTTCAATGTAACCAAGCGCATACATATGAGGGGTCAAAACCCGGTTCTAATCATGACAAAGGTTGATAATGCTAAATTCAAAAACAAAATCGTTGGTCAATACAAATATGGGAAGTTTATGCCTAGAATCTACAGAACAACTTACTGTGACGTTTATATTTTAACACATAATCTAGTAATACTATGTTACAGTATGCAGACTTTAACAGCCATCTTACCTAAAAAAATCTGATTTCCTTTTTGTAGTAACACTTCTTCAAGAATTGATAGTGAAGTGAAATGGCATAAAGTTCAATTACAAACAACGAATTTCTCTCATTCCATTAATCAGTTTCTAACACAACCCATAATGAACAAAGTTAATGTTCAAATTTAAAATGACGTACTTATGAAAAGTAGCGCTTAAAACTGTAAATAGACAAGTTGTGGAAAATTCTTACTGTTAAATTCCGAACACGTGACAGCTGGTGTCCAAGATCCATTTTTCATACAGTGTATGTCTGCCGATAGGTTGTTAACGTCTGTCAACTTTTTGTTGTAGCATGTTACATTTCGTACAGATCCCTTAAAAGTCCTTCCATTAGATATGTGGGCATTTGCAATATGTGGCTCCCCGCAGTCTAAAATGGTAAATTCCTTAGAATAAAGGAATCAAACTTGAGGTTAAGATCTTTATATATTTTATAAATTGATTGATGACGAGTTCATATTAATCAGAATAGGTCACAATAAATAAACGTTGAATAAATCAAATGAGCCGCGCTATGAGAATGAGCCTACTCATCCGTGCAGTCTGGTCAGGATCCATACTGTTTGCTGACAGTTTTTTTCTAATTGTAATAGGTTTTGAAAGCGAACAGCATGGATCCTGACCAGACTGGTCTGGATCCATGCTGGTCGCAAACGCACATGTTGGTTTTCTCATGGCGCGGCTCAAAGTTTCAAGGATTGGTTCCATGAAAGGCAGTTTTTCTTAGATTTGTCCAGAACTTGATTTTATGTGAGAGTTATTTGAAACTATTTGGTATCAGATTTACGATTAAATTCCTACTATTTTACAAAGATTATAAAAAAATCAAGAGTATTAACTCAATGATCAAAAAGAATAATTGCATCAACTGATAAAAATGTTATGATTAAACCATTAGCTGCATCAAAAATAAACCCCCTTTTAGTTTACGCATCACTAACTCAGATATCATTTAATCAATACAGAATCTTTCTTTCAAGTCATGCCCAAAGGAATATTGTATGCCAGGCATGATTATTTAGGACTTAAAATGTTGAATGTTGAAATATTTATGGCATCCTTAAAATGATATAGATAAGAAAGTTATAGTATCAAATATTTCAATTTTATGATATAGTTACCATTTCCTCTTAAACTTTATTTCCTTTTATTAACAATGGTGAAGAAATTCAAGCAAAACAAAATCACCTCTAGAAACGTGTCCATGCGTCTTATATCTGATCAGGCAGCATACAGCTCCTTTTGGACAATAATGGTATATTTGCTCTTTTAAATGATTTTCCAAACAATTTAATGATATAAAATGTCTACAATTTCAAACTATTAAACAATTAGAAAATCAGTTTAACTTATGTGACTTTTTAACAATTTTGAAGGGACAGACATTATATCTAAATCACTGAATGTAACTAGCAACATAAGCAAGGAATGTAGGTACATTTACGACTGCATAAAAAAGAATATCTTCAGATCCCCGAATTCGATAAAACAAAAAGTGAATACAAAAAATCTATTGTTCATAATTAGTAAGAAGCATAACAAGAAAGGTATAAAACGACGCTATTGTTATTTAATTTCAATATCTGGCGTTTTAGGACACTCGTTTCGTAGTTACCTTTTTTTTCTGTCAACAGACACGATTGATTCTGCCTTTGCGACCAGTGTAGACCAAAATCAGTCTGCACATCCGTGCAGTCTGATCATGGTCTACACTGTTCGCTATTCAGCCAGTAAATTTTCAGTAAACACCCCTTCAAATAATAAATGGTACTGCCCAAATTTGGGAGATGGACCAGTCCATTATAGAAATTTAGTATGGTAAGGGTTAAGAGTAGTACACCCGCAATGACAATCTGCAATATCCTACCGTTTACATATTCTCCTAATGAGATTTCGGTATTTTCTGGTTATTATGAAAAAAAATGTTTTCTGTTATGGCATAGGGATGCCGAAATTGCATAATTGAGCCGCGCCATGAGAAAATCAACATAGTGGCTTTGCGACCAGCATGGATCCAGACCAGCCTGCGCATCCGTGCAGTCTGGTCAGGATCCATGCTGTTCGCTTTCAAAAACTATTGTAATTAGAGAAACTGTTAGCCAACAGCATGGATCCTGATCAGACTGCGTGGATGCGCAGGCTGGTCTGGATCCATGCTATTCGCAAGGCACTATGTTGGTTTTCTCACGGCGCGGCTCATATGGATAATACGTTTTCGTACGGAAATAGCCGATTATCGAGTAATCTATATACAGTGATTTAGGGTATGGCGGATTTTAGGGTATTATTATTTTATTATTATTATTATTATTATACCAGATTTATATAGCGCCCTTTTCATGATCAAAGGCGCTTTAAATAGTTCAAATGCAGCCACACAGGGCGCATCCTCTACTAGTACAGACACAGAGCGATCTGACCAGAGGGACAGAGTGAGACAAAGCCCCCACGACAGAGAGATCAGAAATCAGATACAGGCTTGTCCGGCTAACTTAGCCTAGCTCGTTTCGAATAGACAACCTGGTTCTTTAACGTGCCCAGTGTATAGCACTGATACATGCAAGGATTGCCTGGGTTCCTGACCAGTACACCTCTAGTTGGGTGGGAAACACTGAAAAGCGTTTCTGAAAATTCACGAGTAGCTGCCGGGGATCGAACCCCCGACCTCAGGATTGGAAGGCCAGTGTGCAAACCACTGAGCTATCCGTCCAGGGTATAGAGGATAGGTTGATAAATTTTGTATTTAAACTTGAATTGTTGTATAAACTTTCATATCATTCTTTTACTGGCATGCAGGTAAACATTCTAACATACATTTTAAATGTTTGCTTGTTGTGTTACTTTTCATATGTCATCAAATGAAAATCGAGACTATCCTTTACTGACTAAATCAGGGTGTATGTAAAAAACATCAGTGAATGAAAAGTATTTGATAGAAATTTAAAAAGCTGAATGTTTTCGAAAAAGAGAATACATTATTATTCTGATTTAAAGTAAAAAAAAATCTTGTTTAGATGTGGATTTTAAACAATGGAAAAAATGACCAAAGCTACCTTTTACACTCTAAATTAGCGCATATGTAAACAATGGCATAAAGAGAAAGAACACATGAACTTCTATTAAAAGCTGAATGTTTTGAAAAGATTAGCTGTTTTCCGTCTGATATACTGAAAGAATACCAACTTTCATTTCTTTGAATTGGAATGCAGGAATAATTGTTAGCCATCTGCTACACCTTAAAGCATTGCAGTAAATTTCAATTATTAATTTTGTAAAACAGTGTAGAGCACGACAACAAAATAAATCTATTTTTATACAATTTATGGGGTTCTTTATTTCATGCGTT
Source organism: Mercenaria mercenaria (assembly GCF_021730395.1). Classification (NCBI taxonomy): domain Eukaryota; kingdom Metazoa; phylum Mollusca; class Bivalvia; order Venerida; family Veneridae; genus Mercenaria; species Mercenaria mercenaria. The sequence continues at coordinate 49,464,353 of NC_069370.1, forward strand.
ATTAATTTTATTTTTACACGTTTTAGAAACACACGGGTTCAACTTTTATTTAGTACCACAAAATATTTTGTTTATTTCCCGTTCGATAATTATTTTTTATTGTGATACCATGCCAACACCTGGAAAATGTGTACAAAATCAGCAGTTCATGAAAGTATATTTTCCTTTCTAAAAGAAAGTTTTGATAATATTATGATCTTTATTTTTCTTATATATATGGTATATAATTAAATGACTCTAGTCAAGTAAATGTATATATATTTTATGTTAGGAAAATGTCAGAATTTTACAATTTGTTGTAAATTTCAAACCAATTAAACAGAAATACTTTCATAACTAATGAAGAGTTACTGCGCATGCGCTGTTTGAGACAGTATGTATTTCTGTTCTTATAGATATTCTATAGCGTTTTGTTTACTGGATCATGTTCCGTAACCTTAACACTGCAAATATCAATAATTCATGGAAACATTTTTGAAACATGTGATGTTTAAAAGCAAACGGATATTTAGATAATCTGCGGACGGAAAAAAGTCATAAAATATATCTTGAAGACCTTAAATCAATGTATAGAGCACTGGGTAAATGTTTAAAAGGCATTATATGAAAAGTTCAGATTTTGCAGATCAAAAAGATGAAAACTAGACAAGGTGTCTAATAAAATCTAAAACGCAGATAAATAAAACATGGATTGCAAAGAATATATAATCTGGTTTTAACTGTAACAATTGACTTGAATTATTTTCATGGATCTACAAGTATTTAGTAAAATTGAATCTGGTTACTGCAAAATGTAAACTTAGTTATATAAAATATTCTCAAAACTATTGAATGTAATTAAAACAAGTAACTGGGAATCTAGAACATGTAAGAAACAAACCGTAAAACATCACAAACAGATATGCACTGTAGAGGGAAGTGTACCTATGCCGTGAAATTTATTAGATTTAGTTAGATTATAATGCATTTGATATGAACAAAACAAAAAGATATAAACTGATTAAACATCTACATCTATGTTTGAGCATCACCGTCTTGAAACCAGTTCGGCTTTTTAGCATTTTTAGACTTGTTTGCAATATCAAACTTTTTTAACATTGGTATCCGGTTCTAAAGACTGACCTCTTATACATTTCGCTGTTGCATTCCAGGTTCCATTTTCGAGACATCTTGCAGTCTTTATGCCGTTTCTTTCAATGAATCCTTTATCACATTTGTACCTGATGATGTTTCCAATTTCGTTACGATTGCCTAACACAGTTCCATTTGCAGGTTTGGTAATATTCACACATTCTAATACAAAATATTTCTCTGTGAATATTTTAATAAAACTGATTGTTGTGTTCGTTTTCATAACATAGAACCATAATTGAATAATTGGTGGATTTTTCACGTATTTCATGCATAATGGATTTTCGCCACCTTTCATGCATGAATATTATTGCATTTTCCACATAATGGTATACAATTAAAATAAAATTTAGCATTACGAAATCAAACTCCATTATAATTTAGTCGCGCCATGTGAAAATCAACATAGTGGGTTTGCGACCAGTATGGATCCTGACCAGATTGCGCGGATGCTGTTCGCTAACGGTTTCTCTGATTGCATTAGGCTTTAAAAGCGAACAGCATGGATCCTGACCAGACTGCGCGGATGCGCAGGCTGGTCTGGATCCATGCAGGTCGCAAACCCACTATGTTGGTTTTGTCATGGCACGGCTCAATTATGATTTTGATATAAACTATATTGATGACAAAAACTTGATTCAGTTTATCAGAAACAGCAATGACAATCTGTTAGCTCTGTCAGTCTAGAATAGGAACTCCGGGTTCAAGTCCCAGTCTGGTTTTAGGTTTTTCACAATTTGTTACACAAATATTCAGTCTTATTTTCGAAGTGGTTTAGAAATTTTAACAGAGCAGGAATTATGTAGAAAACAAAATTCACACATCAATATTAAAACAATTGCAGTATAACCCCTTTGTTATTATTTAGATGGTCGCTTTAACATTCAAGTTTTATTTTAGAATATATTAGATTTCCTTGACATATTTAACAATTAATCCTTTAAAAACATTACTATATCGTGCAATTAGAAGCGTTTAAAAATCATGGCAAGATTTGTCCGGAGAGACTAGCTGGGAATATGCGAAATAAATATTTCTTCAAACAGAAATGAATTATACTGATGTGGATAAAATTAAAGTAAGATAATCTATTTTTACTTTTACTTTTGTCAGCAAACGGTCATAAGCAACGCAAAATATACTGATAATGATATTCAACATGGTAACCATTGTGATTATGAGTTTCAGTTACGTTGCCACTAACAAATACGAAACTAAACGAGTTGTTTGACAAAAGTCTAACAGTGAGCACGACAAGTCGTAAAGGACAAAAGGTCATAATGTTCTAAAAGCAGATCATTTTAACTAATATGAGTTATATCATAACATAGTTATTACTGTATCAGAATTTATTTAATTCTGTTGCTGAAATAAGTAAACGTTATTTTACCTGTTATTTTGCATTTGTTTAAAGACGTATCACACACTTCACCGTTCTTGCAATCAGCACATGACGTCTACAAAATAGAAAATAAGTCATTTATACATTGTTTTATTGATTAGACATGAACAGTTCAAAATGATACAATTAGTAAAGCTCTAGCTAAGAAAATTAAAAATATACGGATAAAGATAATCAGTATAATTTGTAAAACATTGAATGAAGAAGTTCAAAACGCATTTGAACACAGGAATACATTTAAAGTGGAATAATGCGCATTTTTCAAGTAAAAATCCAGCTGAAATAGATGTGTGTGTATAAAGTGTGAGGAAATTAAAGCTTTTAACCCATTATACCAAACTCTTTCTGTTACCAGTACGAAATAATAAGTTTCCAAATATGGCTTTTATTATTTTGACTGGGGCAGTCTTTTTAAGAAAAGTCAAACTGCACGCAGGAGTTGCTTCCCTTCAACTTCAGAAATCTCTATCTATATGTAAAGGAGATCACTGTGTAAAAGATTGAAGAAAAGAACTGTCATTTTATAGTCCAATTGTTTTATTTCTACAGCATCATCTTCAAATACTTGCGCGGCATTATCGTTAATTTAACACATTTAAATGCACAGCAACCGAAAATTGCTTTTATAAAACATTCACCAAAAACACACTATGTGCGGTAAGATACGCATAATGCCACTTTAACTGTAGCGATTGGTACGAACTTTAGATTTGTACACACACTTTTACATTTTGGTGCAATGTTAAATCCTGATTTAAATTTGCATTAATTATATTGTGTTCCCATTATCGCAAACGTTGATGGAACAATTAAATATTCTATATTGTCCAGTTAAGTATTATTATGTGCACGTTCATTAAAAACAGAAATTAAGAAGAATATAATAAGGGTATTCAAATGTTTTAAAATAATTTTGTCTATTATTGCTATAACTGACATCTATCAAGTAAGTCTAAAATGTTGAAGTAGAACAAACAAAATATCGGACAGATCCAGCCTAATCAAATAGCTAATATATGTACTTGATCAAACATTTATACAGAGGTCATTTTAATGGAACATGCTAAATAGGTAAAAGATCACAGTTACTTGCCCTTGGTTGACCACAATAAAGAAGTGTTACTCTGTTTGATGGTATATTATATTGGTGAATATTTAAATGAAAGGCCTGCAATAACTGGCGTAATTGGATAGAGGAGATATAAAATAGTAGGTACATGTACAATTTGACAAAATGAGACTGTAAGAATATGCATGACACGACTTTTTGATAGGGCCTGTTTTGCCTAATTGCGGCCATCTAGAGAGCATTCTTCATACGCATTGTGATTTCGTTCAAAATGTTGGAAAAAGAGGCGGTCAGCCGCATGTTTATTGTGGCTGGACTGTTTTTTCTTGAATGATTCTGTTGACTGTAGTTATTTCTAGGGGGTTTGGAATGCATGCAAAGTTGCAATAGTGTCCAGTGTCTATATAGAACATGTAGTACAAATAACTGTGTTCTTAGGCCATATGCTTCAGACATATTTGTCTAAAAGCATTTTGGTTGAACGGAACATGATCTTAATTAAATTATAGAATATACATGTAAAAGAATTAAGACGACAGGTTACGAACAAATCATGTGTCAAAAAAGCATTAAATTGAAACTTGAAAAAGAGGTAATTAAGCAATACCTTTTTGTCCTTGATATGCGATCTTTTCACGTATAGACAATTTTCTCTTTTGTCGGACCTCTTTACTTTATCTGATGAAAAGAGTTCACACATATTCATTCTTTCAATGAAATTTAATGCCTTACAGTGTGGACGTAATCCACATTCAGCCACACATTCGGCGACAGAATATCCTAGAAAGACACGAAAACGATCTTTGTCTTGGCAGCGATCATACGAGGCCACGGTGCAATTTAACGAAATACCTTTCATGTTAACGCGCATTGACATAGATATGCCAACCATTTGATGAAATATGATTAATAAAAAAATAGTCTCCATGTTTAGTGTTATGTTATGATATCATTTTCTCATTACAAACACGCGACAAATTTCTTTAAAGCGAATAGACCACGTCTATATCATGGTCTGTGTTGTGTAATTAAGTATCAATAATTAATTCTCTTTCATAACGTAATGTATTTACAATCCAAATACTTTTCTCCATAAGAAGCTATATACCAATGTTGCATTTCAGTTTCAGTAACTCTTTTGATATAACGACCTTTTACAGATGTCGCTTCATCATGATGTTAACCATGGAAACATGCTTCTGGGTGCGAAGTTAGACTGTTTGAAACCCAGACATAAAATATTCAAAATGTATGCGATATACGATCTGTAAAACGATCAATCGGAATAAAACAATGATTTCCATTTGCGTATGAAATACATGATAATACTGAAAGTACACGTGAAGGCCATCTCCTCGACACAATTGTTTATGCCAATATATTTAAGCCACAATATTTAGTGTTATAAATGATATACTTATCTATACAACGGCTGGTATCATTGAAAATATGGAATACATTCGAAAAAACATTTGTTTACTAACATACATCTCTAAGAAGTGTTGTTTATATTTTGTTCCAGATGACTTAGTACATAAACGTCTGTTTTGTAACGAAATGCATTTCAATGAACTTCTGCAGTGCCGCTATCTTAACTTGATATATTTCTTTCGCGTTTCAAGTCTGTTTAAAGATATTACTCCATTGGTACTTTAAACGGTTTAAATATTCATGAACTATGGGCATTTTGCCATAAAATAGCCCAGTTCCTCCGGAAAACGTAGATAACAAATTGCTTCCAAAACCTTCAAACATATAATGTTGAATATATCATTGACTGGCATTTTGCGGTAATTAGGTATATATCCGGGTGTTTTGCTACCATAGCCGGATATATAAATATAGTTGTCTAAAGGGAGTGGAAGACACGTGCTTTGTTGCTACATATTACAGTACATTGCCTTAAATAATTAACGAATTCATCAAAGAACAGGCATGAAAGCGTGAAAATGTTTATGAACATGCAAATGCGGAATACAAATGCACGTGAGGCTTATATATTGTTATCATACTCCTGAAATAAATCTACCAAGACACTAAGCCTTTCCTTTCAAAATGTTTTGCACTTCAAATGCACTCATTAAAATATATAGTTTGAAAATGTATAGATTAAAGGGTCATCTTTATTAAATAATACGTTAACTTTGCAAATTATAATTTGAAGTCTTAGAAAATCGCGTTTTGGGGAATGGGCATTACACTTCTTGGCTGAAGTATTAAAATGTTTTAAAATTTTGTAATAATTATTTAAACGCAAAAGATTATAATACATTTAAAGAGAACAGAATAAAAGATCAGCAAAACTATTTTAGATATATATTCCTGTTGAAAGTTAGCCTTGTTATTTACACCAAAAAGACGCCAAAATGTTCACAATTCCCTTCGTGAAACTTATTTCCGTACCACATACTGAAAACTCCTATTTGTATTTGTCGTTTTAGTTGGTGCTGTAACAGGAGAATAAACTTGTGTTAACAGAGAGATGCTGGCGCTCACGCGCTGTTAACACACCTTTTTACATATGAGCGTTCCGTTGCCAAGTGTAAATGCATTGCAGTTCAATAACGCATAATTCAGAAGGATATGACGTCAATGTCAACAAACAACGCTGACATTACCATGCGTTATGACGCTGATGGACCGGGCTTGGGCACCAACCAATACTTCGGGTTTCTGCAAATTTTATTACATAAAAAGCAGGAGTTATTCCTTCAATGGTAGGTAGGTAGGTAGCCCCCTCCCCACCCCCACCCCACACACACCCCCTACACACACACACTTTGAGATGGATATACTGCAAATTTGTATTAAAAATAATTGATAAACATTAAGACAGTTCAATAAGCTGAAGTTTACGACAAAATAATGAATATTAAATTTTCAAATTTCTGAGGCGAAGGACTGTTTATGACCTTGGAACAGGATTACTTATGATTTCAGTCTTATCAGATGTAGTGAATTGTAGTGAGAAGAGACATCAATTCAGTCACGACTGAACTTACGTCATTATACTGAAGAACTTACATGTATTTTTGAAAATACTTTACGCACATTTTTTAAAAAAAAGGCAACAACAAGCATGGAAAGGGTTAACTGGTGCTCTGTGATCATGGGGTTCGTTCTGTATTTATGGATAACAGAATTCCGCCTAAGCCGGTGCTAAAGGGTGTGACGGGTGATGCTCATTTCGTGACCTCTCATGAACAGACTCAGTCAAACCGAATCTGTTCTTACGTTTGACTGGTTGTGTTCTATGCTTCCAAATGATCTTCATAATTGAGCCGTGCCATAAGAAAACCAACATAGTGGCTTTACGACCAGCATGGATCCAGACCAGCCTGCGCATCCGCGCAGTCTGGTCAGGATCCATGCTGTTCGCTAACAGTTTCTCTAATTACAACAGGCTTTGAAAGCGAACAGCATGGATACTGATGCGCAGTCTGGTCTGGATCCATGCTGGTCGCAAAGCCACTATGCTGGTTTTCTCATGGCGCGGCTCATATAAAGTTCGTTCACTGCATTGTTTTGTTTTACTGAAATCAAATGGCATGTCTATCCTTGAAAATATGACGGTATTCTAATCCGGAAATAACTGCATTATAAATTATGTTATGGAAAACTTATGTCATACACCGCCACTGAAATATCGGTGTCTCACTGTCAGTAGATTTTGCTCTTTGTTTGACTAAAAATATTAATCTTGCATTACACAGGGCTCTCATATTTCTTTTGATTTTTATTTAGCATTTTAAATGTTGCTTGAAACACGCAGTTTACAGATAATTAAAAAGGGTCACTGTATTTGTCCTGTAGCATTGGCAGATTTTCATCATTTTTAAAGAATATTTGTTTTGTTTGTTTTGGGTTTAACGTCGTTTTTCAACAATATTTTAGTCATGTTGAAAAACGGCGTTAAACCCAAAACAAACAAAACAAATATTCTGTAAAAATGATGAAAAACTGCCAATAGAATATGGAAGGCCAGCCATTTAGTATGTTTATGCCTGTAAATTCTTGGGCTACGATAGTTTGTTTCTTTTTTATATGTATCACCATAAATTTGAAATGGATTTTCTTCTTGTTAAAATTAAATAAAATCATACAGAGTCCGGTGATATGTGATCAAAATAATTATTCCTGTGCGACAAAAAAAAAAAAAAAAATAATAATAATAATAATAATAAAAAATAATAAAAATATTTCAAACAAGGACCTTAAACAGTCACCGTGGCAAAATCATCATGTATTTCAAACAGCACAAGATAGATCGTCCTAGTATTGTTGCAATGGAGGCAAATGTCGACACACTTGTCACAAATTACATAAGAATCTCTTGCTTTTCGAAGAACCACACGTTGATTCTATAGCTAAGACGGTATATCATGGCATATATGAACCACACCAAAAGAAAATCAATATAGTGGCTTTGCGACCAGCGTGGATCGATACCAGCCTGCGCAGTCTGGTCAGGATTCATGATGTTCGCTTTCAAAGCTTATTTCAATTAGAGGAACTGTTAGCGAACATGATGGAGTCTGACCTGGATCCATGCTGGTCGCAAATGCACTGTGTTGGTTTTCACATGGCGCGGCATATATAAACGGCTAATATAATGCCAAATCTGTTCAGGTTGATAGTTTTCGTTTTTCGACGCCTTGTCAATTGATCGGCTTGATAAAAATGAAGAAAGTCCGTCGCTTGATCATAAATCGTCGGGGGACGCTGACTTCATCCAAATAAGAAGTTCGAGTATTTTAACCACGTTGGCGTGGGGAGAATCAGTTCGCCAGTTCGCCAACTGGTGCGGAAGATGGCAGAACGGTTAAATTATAAGTGAATTAATTAATATATAAGTAGAAGTGAAATCACCTGGGACTTTGAATACTTTATTTAGCAGTAGAAGATCTCTTAGAAAAAAGACATGGTTTTGTTATTTCTACTTTTCAACATCGTACTATCGTTTTTTTCTTAGTTTCGAGCTCAAAATATGCGGCGACTGCCCTAATAAAACACCATATAATATGATACCTAAAAAAATATTTCTTTAAAAAGATCAAAATAGCAGTACTTCCTGGACGGGTTTGTGTGATTCCATTTCATGCATTCATTCCCAAGACAACACTATATGCCAAACTACCGTGCCATTTGACGATGCGTTGTACAACTCAGCAATCTATATACATAATGGTCGAGTTATTATCCTAGATTCATATAAAATAGTTCATATATTACTTGTTTATAGCGCTGTTATAACATTCAACGGTATTATCGAGACTGTTTTTGCATATAAGTCATTTTTATTGAAAACAGCATAAGAATAATCTAACTGCAGATGAGTTACAGAGAACCAGATTCGTCAACTATTCACATATCTTTTTTTTTTTATCTTATTATTTTTATAACATATTCAACAATTAAAAGAGTATTTAAAGTAAAACGAATGACTTTTAGTACCACTTCTCACAGTAACGTATTAAGGTATTAGATCCGTAATAGTGTACCACATTTTGAAGAGTATTCAATTCCAAAAATTGTTTTCCTTATATTCGTTTCTTTTACTTTTTCATGACTTATTATTGATTTATTGAACAAAATAGAGCGTTTTTATTTGATTAGTGATTTCTTGCTGTTCAAAGTGAATTTACCTCTGAAACAGAAGGGGGCTGAGTTAGACATCTTTGAAAATACTGCTCTTCACTCTGTTTCGCCTTTTCTCTTTAGATTACATATTGTGATAGAAATATGGGTAGGTTTTACTTCTGCCACAAGATAACTGCAAAATTTAAAACAGTCCCACAGCACTCGTCCTTAACTTTTCAATATTGGAGTCAAAATTCGATCTCCTATCATTTGAGGCAACCTAGAGTTATATGGACAGTTTAGTTCTATTTTGTGTTTTATAATGGTTTACCAATAGTTTGACGTACGTTAATTTAATAAAAAATTAATGGTATAATGAATTCTGTGCAAACGTTTTGGACAGTACAATACAGTAAAATGCAATATTTTATTCAAGTCTCACTTTTCATGACACAACCATATTCATAAAATATTCATAAAAACCTTTCTAAATTTTAAAAGAAATATGAGAGACTATAGTCTGTCCCACCTAATTTTGGACCTCCGATAATTCATTTATACTGTATATAGAATTGTCAAAAATGACATCGTTAATATCAGACGGTTAATATCTCTAGGCACCTTTTTCATTTTTTTGAAAAATGTAAAATGAAGTTAAAAATCAAGATTTTATGTTTTTCCCCATAGACTTGCATTGTAAAATGACGCGACGTCCATTTCAAGATGGCGGCGTCCATACAAACGTCATTTGGGGGTTTGCTCACAGTTAGCGACGTCAGATATTTTCATTGTTGAATAACAGACATGGAATATTAAAACAAACTTTGTCCAAAACTTGTAGTATTTTCTTGTACGGAAGACCCTGAATTTAACTTCAAATTAAACAGTTATTCCCGTTTCAGGTTTTCAGCTTTTTTTCTGAAAATGTGTTTGTACTAACCCGTTAGCATTGACGTAAAATAAATACATGTCTCAAATCAAGTGCGTATCAATGTTTCAGCTGTACTACGTAGATATCATAATAGAGGTGGGGACAGCGGAGATGCGCGCAACCCATTTAACTCATTTCATTATGGTTACTGTTGTTTATAATCGTATCAAAGGTTTGGATGATATCCGTCTGTTAAAAGATTGTTTTTAAATAGCATGAATACATGTTTGTGTACTGACTGGTGCTCACTATTTTTTGTGACCGTTCGATCAAGGTAAAACATTATTCCTCAATGCAATTAATGATTTAAAATATACTTGTATCATAGCTCGGTGTTTTTTCTTAACAAATTTGCTGCAGGTAAATCGTATACACTGACTACAGGGTGCGGTAACTAAAAGTGTGCAGGTATTTAATACCCGCACGCTAGTTACCGCACTGTTGGATAGGAAAGTATGCCAGCGTGTCTGGAATAGTAGACAGCGAAGTGTATTTTATTGATTTTCTGCTCTCGCATTGGTTTATTTTACCTGGGCTTTACACATTTGTAAAGCAAGGATTTTAAGTACTCACTGAACTGCTGTATATGGAAATGAGGAACGCCTACAACTACCATATATGGAAGGCTATGATACAAAACAGAAAGAACATTAAAACTCTCTGGTAAACGATTTATACTCGGGGGCTACGCCCCCTCGTACAAATCGTTTACCCTCGAGTTTCAATGCTCTTTCTATTACATATTTCACTTTGAGACAACCGCCTATATAAGGGACTACGTTAAACAAATTAATAATTGATTTGTAGCAATTCAAACTTTATATAGATATTCAGTCGAAAAATTCGTACTTGCATGAACTTTACCGTACCGTACATACATCTACCCGTCAAGTTCATTACAAAAATATACTCTGGCAAAAATGACGGTATCAATTGCCACAACTTGTAACTAATGCAATATAGTCTATACGGAATATCACTGCGGTCATGTATAAGCCGTGATATAGTCACATGCCAAATGAATTTTATTTTAGTTAAGTTGTTATCAATATATAAATTTGTGAAGTTGTGTACTATACCATTATTCGACAATTTACATGCTGATAATTCTCTGTTACAATTACTATTACGCCTAGCCAGTAATTCAATGGCCAGATTCATTTTGTTGACTTTTTCATAGGAATCTACATTATCTAGGATCCGGGCCTGCGCACCTTCCGTAACCGGTAACGTCAAGGTTGTTTGTTTTTGTCGGTGATAGAAAAATCCCTTTACACGTTTTCTTTTAAAGTAGCTGTATCGATATGTTATAAAAGAAACAAATTAACTATTTTTCTAAAATTTAGGTCTGGGCTCAAACTTAAAGCAAACTGAATCATTCCCGCCTTTGATTTAAATTTTATCCACGTAGTCAGACTAGCACAGTCGACAGCTAATTTGCTTTATCTTCTTTAAATTCGGGACTCAGTTAGCTTTAATATTTACTTAATTAAATAATTATTGTTGGGGTAGCTATGCGTAAGAGAGCTGACATGTGCCGCCTATGCACTTGATCGCTCGAGATATTTAGTGACGTCATATATTGTATGACATAATTTGAATTTAGCGTTTGAAAAGTTACTGTGACATGGCGAGCTTGTTAAATGTGTAGAAGGTTATATTCTAAGGAGGCTGAAGCAGTTGACGTCTTTGTATCGAACAGGTTCTTCCTGGATTATGTATTTGGAAAATACTGTGATTAAAGATATTGTTTCAAATGCATAGTTCAGTTATTTGCCTGAAATTCTTCGAAAGACTGCCGCAGATTGACTGGATCAATTTTCGGATGATGGATTTTCAGTGTAAAACTCCTGACTGAAAATTGTACATTGGACTGGACATCGTTTGAAAGGATTTAAGGATAAATGGAATAATGATTAAGGAATTTATAACTGAATACATTACTTAATGGCCGGATTCTTCCGTGCAAAGTAAATTCTTTTTTTACTTTTCATTTTTACATTTTTCAAAATTTCGTTTGTATACTAGACTAGATCTACAGTAGATCTAGATCTAAATTGTAAATTCTATGTCAAACCCAATCTGTTTTTTACGGGAGGAAAAATAGCTAAGTGTAAAAAATAAGTGTGAAACGTCCCCACGGAATAACACGTTAAATTTCCCGAAAATCTCCAAAATAGAGAATATTTGGCAATGGCGACCAGAAATAAACAACAGCGAATTCCCATAGAGAAACTGAAATTTAGTCGCACGGGAAAACCAGACGATTGTTTCAAAAATCCTTGAAATTCTCGAGGGTGACTTTTTTTTTATTCACAAAAACATGTTTTATGTTCTTTGATACCGTTTCATTTCTTCATATCAGCCCAAAGTTGAGGTCCAAAATTAGGTGGGACAGACTTTAGATCTTTATATTATAAAACAACAATACGGTGGACAAATAAAACAAAATATTTAAGAAATAATAGATAGCTCTATATATCCGCAACAGTGATTTGTCGTTGAATAAAATCATTGTTTGGAATATAGATTATGCGAAAGAACTATATCGCGAGAGCAAGTGATATAAAGATACGCATCCTAAACGACATAGAGCAAGTGACACAGTTATCGACAGTTTAATCTAAATATTCTAGCATAAAACTGCTGTTCTTGTCACTTTTCGGGGGTGTTTAAACAGGAGAGAAAACGTGTGTTAACAGAGAGATTCTCGCGCTCGCGTGCTGTTATAACACCTTTTTATATATGCGCGTTCTGTGGCAAAGCGTAAACGTCATTCGGCCCCAGAACGGATAATTCAAAACAAAATGACGTCAACGTAAAAAAAAGCAACTCAGACATTCCCGCGCATTTCGTGGAAATTTAATGTCGTTGAGTGACATTGTATTCATTTATCAGTTTTTACGCGTTTTATGCTAGAATAGCGTTAGCGCATGTTCGTTTCGTGTTATAACATCTGCAGAATCCCGAGGGATACGTTGGTACCCTCGCCCTAACGGGCTCGGGCACCAACCAATCCCTCGGGATTCTGCAGGTGTTATAACACGAAAAAACATGCGTTATCCCTACATTAATACACAAATTACATTCTTTGTTTACTTGTTGTATTATCTATCCTATTATGTAAAACGGTTTTTGATTGGCCCTTTGGAAAGGTATTTCCCGGTTACTGTGATATGTCCACGTTATGATGATCAAAAAATCGATCTCCCTTGTTGACATAGTTATCGACATCTGGATACAGTTATCGACAGCTATATATGACATTTAATTTTCTGGAAATTTTATGCAGTATTTTATAAATAGATATAGCAAAGTTCAACTTATTCACGTAAAACTGTTCACTTTTTAAAAAAATGTGCAGACGACACGCTAGCTAGCCGCTCCTTCAAATCACATGGTTACGACATCAACATATGCAAATTAATTGGCCACTAATTGTTTAACTGATTCAATTAATGACACTGAAATAAATTTTATTGGATCACCGAAAGTACTACACAGAAATAATATCAGTGTAAGGTCTATATGGTGTTTTTCCATAAGTGAATACGGTCGCGCGTCTTGGATTTGAAAATTACCAATTATGACATATTCATTTCCTTGAAAACTCATAAAAGGAAACATAGATTTTATTCATATAGATGACTTTGTCTTTGTACCAATTTTCAGCATTAAGTCTGCGTAACGGAACAGCAGATTTTCCTCCGTGGTGTCAAGAATGATGGTAGTCCAGGTCATTTCGGCTCTTCTGGTACCCGGTCTGCCATTTTACTTGTAAAGTTGTGCAGGGCACAGCATACATCTTGGCCAAAGCAAAAACAGCGAAGCCATCCCTCAGTATGTTGATGGCAACCTCAGTTTTGAGGGAGAATATTTAAACCTCATGTTATGTTGAGATAACATTTAAATTCAGGGAAAAATGGTTTGTAATCATGCTATATATATAAACCATTTTGCTATACTAAATTTAAATAAGAAAAGAGGTTTGATGACTAAAATATTCATTTTGTAACATTTTAAATATTATAATATTAGGGACCGTGTCGATAACTGTAGACATCACTGAAATCCGGAGATAGTTATCGACACCCCCCAATTTGACACCCACAATAGATGCATGTAATATTTAGTGGTATGCAACCTACAAATATACATCATAGGGTCAAATTAACATAAATAACCCGCCAAAACTAAGCGAAATTTTCCAGAAGCAAGATTTAGGACACCGGTACTCTTACCGCGTGACGTAGGCACTTCTATTTTTAGAAATGACAACAAACAGTGCCTGATGAAATTGTCTCTGGTCAGTCAAAAATATGGCGCACAGCTTTCAAAAACCGATGAAACGAACACATAAAATATTTTTCTGGTACATTTTGATTTTATTGGGTTTCCATGATGTTATTTTTACTTAAAAATCAATTAAAATCAGCAGAACTGTCGATAACTGTAGACTGTCGATAACTGTGTCACTTGCTCTACAATGGTTTTATTTACGAGCAAATCACTGTTTGAGATATATTATTTCGATTCAAACACGTTATCAAGGATTATTATGTACATCCTTGGCGATATCCATAAAATTATTGGTTGATTTTCGTTGATTTCTTTTCCCAGCGCATCGTTATGCCTTCTAACGCTATGACGCAATAATTGTGACGTCAGAAAAATGAATTGTTGAATAAGAACACACAGTTTTCAGCCTTCTTGTTTAATAGGAAACAAAAATAATCGGGCCGTGTTAGAATTACGTTTAGATGTCACTGTAACATCGGTATTAAAGGATTGCCTTTTCAAGTCTATTTCATATAAGATGTTTAAATGGTTTAACGGTTTTATATGACTTACAAAAGACATACTCATCAATCAGCGCGAGAATAATTCCCATTCTTACATCATAAAAGAATCACAGACATTATATTTTAGATTAATCTGGAGAAAAATGAAATACTTACTATGACTGCAGTCATTAAACTGTACATCAACCTACTCTAGTTGTAACGCCTGACCTTAACCTAACCCAATTAATTTGATATATACCCAGCAGACATTTAGATTAGACACCAAGTTTGGTCTAACCTATACAATAATAATTATTCTTGCATAAAACCTTTGTTTTTTGCCGATTTCGGGCATGCACAAACAGGGAAAAAACGTGTACAAACAAGGAGATTCTCGTGAGCACGCGCTGTTGGTGAACGTTTTGAATATGCTGTTGCGGGTCCAACGTAAGCAAATTATGGATCCCGAATCAATTTTGGCCGAAGTCGAAAGGTCCGAGATTTATGAAATCTTTTCATCTGCATTTTTATTAAAAATATCATTTTTCAACCTAACTTTACTTTAACTTGTAATAAGCGCTACCTCTCTTGATACGCGACTGAATTGACGTTCCTTATTATTGTATTATTACGCGTATTTGACTCAAAGTAAGTTTACACGCCGCGATTTAATCCCTGAAAATGGTAGGCAAACAACATTTACAAAAATACTATTTCGTTTTCCAAATTAATTTGAGTCGAGAAAGTTGACATGCTAACTTTAAATCTTACACTAAAACTTTTAAAAAATGTTTGTGTCTACTTTACAGTAACACATCTATGCAGTCTACTGATGTAGTGATGGTGTGTAATGTAAAGCATAAACATGACGAAGCGTAAAGTTTGAAGGATTTTCCATAGTTAATGAACAATATATGAACAGAAGGTATTTATTATATATTTTTCAATTTATTTGTAGATCTCACCAACCATGTTTGAGTTTATAAATCCCATCAAAGTTGATTATATCGATGTTGGAAAAATTCAAATTTTTGTGTTTATCAAACTTTGATCGCGATGGGATGGGTTGCAAAGCAAAATTTTCTAGTTATAGGCCTAGAGATTTCATTTTTAACGACATGAAGAATATAGGTATCGATACCAGTTTCTATTAAACGATAATATTTACATTTAAAAGGCGTAAGGGACAGACTATTAATTTAAACCAAGCAGAATTGTGTTCTGTCGGCACCTCACCTGCAAATTGTGTAAAGACAGGATGCCGTGTATGCCCTTTTCTCATAATTCCGAGCCTCTAAAGCTAAAGTTCATAGGGTCCGATATATTGGAAAAAGGGGGAGTCATGCTTATTTTACATATATTTAATATTAAAGAAATTACCACAACAAGAATGTCCGTTCGACATGTATAAAATCTGCACTGTTTCTGTATGCCCTGGAAATGCATAAATAAAACATGTGTCCATAACAACCTGAAACGGCCGACTTCGATCGGCTAATGTCAGCTGAATAGACTTGTTTTTTTTCGATATTTCCAGCACTTTAGTTGTGTTTTATGCAAGAATAGCGATAACACACGTTTGTTTCGTGAAACAACATCTACAGAATCCCTCGGGCTATGTTGGTGCACTCGCCCTACGGGCTCGTGCACCAACCAATCCCTTGGGATTCTGCAGATGTTGTTACACAAAAAAACGTGCGTTAACCCTACAAGGTAGAGAATTATTCCCTATACATGCTTCCTTATTTATTACTACGTTAGGTCGCAATATCTTAAACCCAGCAGAATATAAATGTAATGAAATAAATATAAATCGTCTTTACGCTTTTTTATACGCCCGGAGGGACGTATCATGTTATAACCCCTGTACTGCAATTGACGGATTTCGAAGAAACTTGACACAAATGTTCACCACATCAAGACGACGCGCAGAGCGCATGTTTTTGGATGGCTCGCTTCAAGATCAATGTCACACTTACGGTCAAAGGTCATACCAGTTTGTTTCGTGTCCGCTCTGTAACTCTTGAACTGCTTGAAGGATTTCAAAGAAACTTGGCACAAATGACGACGTGCAGAGCGCATGTTTCTTTTTTATCATTGACTTTTGGGAAAAACCGAGACTACTTTTCTGTGGTTCAATAGATGTTCTCTCCAATTTTAAGGTATATTTTGACATATCTGTACCTGGTAAGGATTTTTGTGCACTTTTTTAAATTTCTTCCCTTGTTGTTCCTGTCCTTTTTGCTTCAGCAGTTCTTTAAATTGTGCTTTCATCCTCCTCTGATATAGCCCTAAGGGAGTATATGACCCTGCTTGGCAGAGCTCTGGTTTGGCCTACACGTGTTCTTCCTCTAAAACCCACTTTAATTTTACCCTAACAGATTTTCAATTTCGTTTTGTTTATCAAACCAATATTTCCGTTTTCTTTTCTGATATTTTACTTTGGGCCTTAAATTCCATACACAGTTTCTGCCAGGTAGAACCATTTGAATTCAACATCCGTTTGTCAGCCTTGCAAGTGGTGTTCCAAAGCATAGTCAAATTATCATTCCACTAAGACATTAACTTTACGTATTTTTAGTACCTGATACACTTACTCTTATGTGCTAATTTACTTTTCATCTCAATCTTAACGCAGTTACAGAATTGATCATAGACATAATAAAGGTCCATTTGATTCGACACTTCCATCTCCAGTTTAGAGATGAAATCACATAACACTCTATATTTACTATTCATAAAATCTACAGGAACATTCTCCCTATCATAAACTGTATGATTAAAACTCTCAGACCTATATCCATGTCTTTGTCTATATTCCCCAAGAGCTAAGGACCATATTACTGCGCGGTCTGGTCTGGATCCATGCTGGTCGCAAACGCACTATGTTGATTTCTCATAGTGCGGCTCAAATATTGGAAAGACAAGAATTTTCTGGAAAGGTCCAATCAGAAATTATCTAAAGATGTTGTTAAGACTGAGTCAAGACCCCTATCAAGATACCCGGCGATCATTTTTAAGCCAAATGTAATGAAATTTGGGAATTAAACGGTTCTGAAATATTGCAAAAATGTCTGAACATACAATTGTAATTAGCGTTTCGTCAAATAGAAATCTCACTCTTTTCGGAAAGGTAATTATTATAAATGTCTGGTTTTGTCAAAACAATTAACTTTTTATGTGGTTCTATATTTTCTTATTTGTCTTCTAGTATATTTTGAGGTTCAATAACTCATGTTCATAATTTCTATGTCTATGTAATATGTAAAACATCTTTTGTATTATGAATTACATTGTGAAAGACATAGGAGATGGTTTCCAAACTACGTTTTTGTACCCATTTACGGGGAGAATAAACGGGGTTACCACCTAGGCCTCAAAATGTAAAATGATACAGCAAATATAGATATACTGTAAACAAAATCAAACAAGTCCTTAAAATGATGTGTTTCTAATGTGTTACTTCCTCATAGTTCATTTTGTCATTAACCTCAAGACACACATTTTTGTTACGATCACAAACTGGGGAAAGGTACATAAAATGTTTGATATTAAATGTTTATTCACAAAGTTATAATAATACAATACATTTATATAAGATACAAAATCACAACTTATATAAATAGATTAATAAATAATATTGAAAGTATCTATAACAGCATTCAACCGATAAATAAAAATCCGAAATGTAATGTGACTGCACTAAATAAATAGTCTTAAGCCGTCTGCGAATCTCGTTCATGTTCTATCAGTGCATTGATGAATTAAAGGTTATCTGTTAATTCTAAGCAATTTGCCATACTTCTGTTTAGACTTCGGCAAGTATTAAATTTTACAAAATAAATGAACAATGACCAAAAACGATCTGGATGTATTAGCGCATATTTTGACGATGAAAATTTCAGGTTTGATTGTACAGTCTTCAACAAACATATTAGATTTGCGTTAAATTTTCCTAGCATGTTACATTATAAATATGTATCTCATACTTTATATAAATTTCATTATTTAGAAATGCTTATTTGCTTAACCAAGAACAAAAATTAAAGTCACAAACTGGCACAGCATTCACAAGGACTTCAACCTTAAATTTTGACGAATTCATCAAATATCTTTCTTCAAAATGACTCACAGTGTATTTTTCAATGTCTATTGAAATTGTTTAGATCGAAACAACTTACACTTACATTTATGAGCAATGAGTTTCAGGTGTAAGCCAGAGAACTCTCCTTGAAGTACATGTCGTTTCATTTTAAATTTCAAAAGATGTGTTGAAATCGACCATTAAGTAGGTGGAACTTCAATAAAGGAAAACATCTTTTAGAACCGACAATCAACAGAGAGGAGATTTCCATCAATACTAACCTCATATATCGCATCAATTGTGATGCAGATAGAAAAACATAATATCAGTCCTAAGTAATTTATTCTTGTCCATGCAAGAATGATTTCAAAATTAAACATTTAATATTATATATAACAGGTTCATTCTTATTTCGTTATTGAAAATATTCCCTCAAAATTTCAACATTTTGGCAAAACGTCAAGAATGTTTCTTTTCATTAAAAGACTCCCATGCAGAAGTTAAACATTTAGTTTTTTTTTAAATGTGCAGCTTGCACGTGAAGAAAATTTACAAACTAATTTGAAAATGAATCAAAATTAAAGTAGCAAAGACATTAACTTTGATCTTTGCAGAACAATATAAAGAATGACACTGATTATTTCATGTCAAGTAGAAAAATAATTCATGCCAAAAGTGTTTCTTTATAGTTGTGTTGCTTTAGATTTTAGCGTTTGTTACAACTGTTGTTTTTTATTCGTAAAAATATTTTTCACGTAGGTTAGCATCGATATATGATTGCGACATAACTTTCACTTATTCCACGTTTTCATCGTAGTTCTGTGCGAAAAACATTCCAGTATATAATGCATAATGAATACCGAAGTTGTACTATATTCCTTATACAATGTTACCTCTTATTGAATTCAACTAAACGTTTTATTTTGGAGACTAATAAGCGATGTCTGTAATGAATTATAGTTATTAAAATGTAACAGGCATTACAAAAATATATAATTATGTATAAACGTATACGTACGAATTGAAACGTTATTACAAATGAAGGTTCCGCGCGTCAACCAAACTGAATAACTAATTCACTATTTCTTTGGGGCTGGGGCCTTATATAACTTCAGGGTATACAACAGGTTAGTAAACTGTCCAAGATCAATCATGCCATCTTCACCAACAGCACTTTTCATGAAAAAATCTACTTCTTTTTCTTCCAAGTTTCTTCCTGTTGCAGTCTTCAATGACTTTAAGCCTTCTTTTGCTTCCTCGCTATCCAGTTTGCCGCTGCCGTCAGCGTCTATTTCTTTGAATTTGTTTATCACATCTTGAGCGCTGCAAATAATGGACTAAATTAGTACAGATTTTTTCAAGTTCTAAATGAATTAAGGTAGTGGTCTCGTAATGAAAATTTTTAATATCCGTTTGATTATGTTTTTTCCTATGTGAATTCAGCGACCTCCGATTGTAACGTCGCCATGGAAACTAATGCTAGTATCTGCTACATTTACGGTCGAATAATGCAAAAATAACAGACACGGGTACGAAATTGCACGGAAATTATCGTTGACTTAACGGATCCACTACCTTAATTACGAGGGATTTAATTGATTTACTCTTTATGATCTTCAAAATATGTTTATTCCTTCTACTTGTTACACAATGATTATGGTTGAACTATTATGTTTTGGTAAAAAATAAACATTTGCATTTAAATTTAAAATATTGATCCGAACAAAACAAAAGAAGTATCATAAAATGAAATGAAAATTGGAATCATTTCTATCTTCCCTGCGTTTTTTATTTAAAAAAGAACTATAATGAACTAATATGGAAAATACTTGGTATTTATTTACACTAAAG
The DNA here is from genome assembly GCF_021730395.1 of Mercenaria mercenaria. NCBI lineage: Eukaryota > Metazoa > Mollusca > Bivalvia > Venerida > Veneridae > Mercenaria > Mercenaria mercenaria. The sequence goes on from NC_069370.1 coordinate 49,485,185, forward strand.
GCCTAATTCTAATAATTTAATTACTCCATAAATACGATTGTCATACAATCATATGAATAATGTTACACATTCATACTACATGTCCAACATTGGAAAAGCGTCCCTATTGTTGGTTGCTTTTTTTGTCAAGTTTTTGTCAATTTTAGTGCTCACTCATTTCTGCTAAACCACAAACAGAATGAATGAATTGTTATTCTGTCTAGTACCTAGTATGTTCACAATCAAACATGTAAATCAAAGGGTCCTTTTGTAAAGCTGATTTGCTTGCAAGTTTTCATTCCGTAATATTAAGGTGCCACTACAGTTTACTAAATATAATTTGTGCCGGCTTACACGTATGAATCTGATATGAAAAGCATTTTAGTTGCCTCCCTTGAATCACTGAATACACGCTCCTGCAGGAATACTCACGATAGTTTTTAGATGCTGATAACCATTTGAGCCATGCCATGGGAAAATCAGGATCCATGCTGTTCGCTAACGGTTTCTCTAATTCCAATAGGCTTTAAAAGCGAACAGCATGGAGCCTGACCAGACTGCGCGGATGCGCAGGCTGGTCTGGATCCATGCTGGTCGCATACCCACTATGTTGGTTTTCTCATGGCACGGCTCATTTATAAATGTATTGGTCTTAATGTAATCATTGCGAAAAATTGATTTTAGTAGGTTTCTGGTTTGCAACATGTTATCAAGCATAAAAAATAAATCTGTTATAGCTGTACATATATTTCTTGGCCCCCTAGCGAGGTGAGACATGATTGTCCAGAGAGCAAATCACATTTTCTCACCTCAGAAGAAATATGTGTGTGAAACTATTTACCGCGTCAAGCTACATGTGCGCATTGTGGCGCTTTTTTTGCCGCCATCAACTATGAGCATATCTTATTTACTATTTCTTGAATTACATGACATTAACAATTGGCAAGAAAAGCGACTTTAAATCTCAAGTAAATGTTTCAACGTCCGTGCGGAAGCGGAGTTTAGAACTTCCATAACGCTCTTCTTTCAATCCCCGATGCCCCTTTGGTCAGAACACATGCAAATCTGTTAGATCCTTATATTTTTAACCGAAGCACGCACCTTTTTGACTACCATAGTATACATTTCCAGCTAGTTACCAGAAGATGATCATGAAGGTACTCTTTCGCCTAATAGTGTACCGGAGAAAGATTCGAGCAACTGAGTACCTATGTCGACTTGATTAAGAATTTAGCTCTATCATAAAATATCCTGTATCAACTGACGAAATAATACTTTTGTGTGAAAATAAACCGTGGGGCTTGAATTAATTGATCTATCTGCATGTGTTTGAAAGGATTTACATTTAAGGATTTCGATATAAAAAACTGCGAAGAGTGTTACTCTTAATTCATATTCAATTTTCGATTAATGTAAATATATTCTTAACGTCTACAACCTCATTTTCGTTGAAAATTTACAGCTCGTACCAAAACCTGTGTGTTTGATATACGTAATATTTTCGGAAATTACAAACGTTAATTTGTTCAATTATACATTGGATATCATTACACGACCACTTATATAAATCGACTGTCAACAGTTTGTGTTATTTTTGACCGATCCATAGTTCGACACTAAATTTGTTGGGCTAAAATCAAACTTGAAGAAAAATTTGTCTTTGGATCTCGGGCAGTAGTTTTGATCTCTGACCAGCAAACCATTCAAAAAGTGTCTCCTACAAATTTGAATTAAGAACCATAGATAGCTTTTAAACGAAATATCATATTCGGACACCTACGGCGAAAAAAATAACTTACCAATCACCGACACTCATATAAAACTGCTGAAATTCCCATATGCTCATTATGCCATTTTTGTCTTTATCAAAGGTGCTGAACATGATTTCTCCCTGCTCGGCGTCCAGACCAAACTCTTTCTCAAACATATCCAAGGCTTGTTCCTTCTTCAAATTTCTTACATTGTTTTTCATGTACTTTTCAAACACAGCCAAAACTTCCTTCCTGCGAAATATACATTCGGCGAGAATAGAGATTAGTGACAGACAACAGTTTTCTATAGATTGCAGACATTATTTGTCAAGCAACTATATAACAAACTGCTTGTAAGCAGCAAAAATAATAGCTGTGCATCTTAAATATTGGCATAACACAGTAGCATTGTTATCAGAGAAGACCATTCATTTACATTAACAATTCAGGTGCGATTCGTAAAAACAATTCTAGAATGTAGAATTTGATTGAATCTCGATTTTCAAAAATATGGACATACAAAGAAAAACAGACAAATAAAGAAGGGCAGTTTGTTAAATATATCGCTAGACAAATTAAAAATATGGCCCTGAAACAAGTTTTTTTAATGGCAGTATATGTAAATTCACAGACAGAATAGGTCCGTCAGTTAATTTTTGAGATATTTGCCCATCTTGAAAAGGATCGTAAAAATTTCAAGCTGATTGAAAGACATACTTTAGAATTATTTCAAGTGTCAAGATTTTTATAATTATTTTATCTTTAAAATGATGGTAACGTTGTCGTTGTGAAACACACACACAAAAATTTATTCAGAAACAAATGGTTCTTGATTTTACTATGCCGTGTCAAAGCTTTATTCTATGTTATCCGTGTAAATTAAGTTATGCCCAACAGGAAAAAACACATGCAAAGAAGGCAGCTGCCGGGTTATTAAACGTTTGCCCATTTTTGTCAAGTACAGTATTCCATTGTAAGATATATAGTTTACTTGGTATCTGCAGCCTTTATGCCAGAGGGATCTTAAATACGCAGATATCTCATTCACTCATCTTTACTTGTTGTAAATAAAGAATGAAATTAGACGCAATTTCAACAATTGAATTATATGTTATAGTAACATCCTCATTACAAAATTTAAGAAACTTTTTGCATTTCATTACCGTTATTTGATTATTAAGAACTCACATTATTTACCGCAAAGATTATGCAATGCATTTGTGTTGAAACCTGGCTAAAGTAAGAAAGAATACAGCAATTTATATATCAATCAAAATACGTGTTCTATATTTAAAGGCACTGATTTGGCTAAAAGATCTTTCCTTAAAATTAAAGTTTGTTCATATTATGAACATTAGAACATGTGGTTTTGTTACTAAACAATCTTAAAATGTCAAATCAAGAAAAGAAGCATTCCCAAGTCTGGAATCGAACCCGGCCTTCGGCAATAAAAAATACCCGCGTTCATTACCAAATCGTTAAATATAAAGATGTACAGTTAAGCGGTTTGCCTACGTACCATCCCGTTACCAACGCTTTACAATTTTGAATGGAAAAGAAATGGTAAAAACAGCTATTAATCATGTGTTTCCATAACACATAATCTGACAGTAACTAAGTTTCAAGGCCTTCTAACAATAAATCACTGATATCTAAAACAAATTCTTGTTTTGTTGACGTACGACGTGGAGGTCTGTGACTTTAAAGTTAATGAATACATTTTATCCTCGCTTATTCTGAATAATAAGTGTGATTGTCAGAAAACTTATAAATTAAAAAAAGGTATTATCAGGACTAAGCTTTCGAAAGAACCAAAGGTATATCTATTCACTTATACATGTACCATACTTTCACCGAGTATATTAATTAATCTTAAGAATGTATGAACACGTACCTCCAACGGGATGTAAAATACAAGAATAAGACAAAAAAGTAATAAAATATGTTTTATACACAAAGTGTTATCATAATTATGCTATCAATATTTTTCTACCCTCACAACGAACGGGGAAAACCTGTGAAATGCTACAAGAGCTTCGGTTAGTCATAAAATAAAGTGAAATCTCTGTGGTCTGTAATAAACAACGGAACGAAACGAAAGTTACAACAGTACTAGTATTTCAGAAAGATGCATGCCGTTGTCTAATAGGACGTATAATAGAAAGTTTACTTTTTTACGCACTCAAGAAATAATACATTCCAAGAAGATTATATTGGCCAGCTTATTCCTGTTAAGTATAAAATGCAAATATTTAAGTACCTTTTTTTTACGTAGTAACACCTAGCCCTTAATACCTGATGGTGTGAATGGGCTTTATAAACCTTTAATTTAACTGAACCAAAATTTTTCGTTCATTTAATATAGCAAACCAGTACGTACACCACTTTCTAGTAATCTGTTTTATTTCCATCAACTTAAAGATAGGAGCTTATTTCTGGCATTATATATAATAACACAGCATTAATGCTAGTAATGCGTGTTTCTCAATTAATTTATTGCGCACATTCTACCAAAAGTAAACATGCTGAACAAAATAATGTTGGAGAGATGTTATATCAGCAATTATACTACAGGTTGATATGTCATCATCATCTCAAAAGGTTTAATTTGTGCTAGGTAGAAGAAAATATCGAAAGATTGCAGAAGATTCGCGTAGAAATATTGAAGGAACGAAATTGTGGTACGTAGATAATTAAGCCCCTGCGTGTTGTTTATGTGTTTTACATTAACTGACATATCATGTGTAATATACATGACAGACTTGTGACTAATTCATATAGCTTCTGTAATACTGTAGTAAGTAAATGCGTCTTTTATAATCATTCGTCTTGTTTGAAGTTGAACCAAATGCCAAGACGGAAACGCTAGCAACATATCTACAGCATTACCTCATCGCAGAATTGATGGAACTGCCAATCATATACACAATTATATCATGTATGTGTAATTATTTTACCATGTGCCCTGCACATTCCACCAAGGAACTTTCGGTGCGTATTTTGCGTTTTCTATCTAAAGGAGCTTTCGATGCGTATTTTGTGTTTTCTATCTAGCCGTGTCTGGCCTTATCAATATCTACAAAACGTAGTTTCTGGATAGGATAGATGATTAGATAGTCATTGACTGTAGATCATAACATATATAAAGATATAAATCATTAGATATCCATTGATTGGAGAACGTTAGATAACGGTGTATCATATATCGCACCAATAACGAAATAATACGTTTGCATATATTTTCAACCAATTCCAATTGTAACAGGACTTTTGAAAGTGACACAAATAATCCGAAAACATATATATAATCCGGAAACAATATATGTATAAGATCTGAAGACTACAGCTGCGTTTATTGCAATTATAATTTTCAAAAATCTAAGTTTTAATTTGACTGTTAATTTGTTAATTCGGCGTCGGTATATAATCAAAATTATGAATACTTTCTGAAACTGATAAAAACCTGAACGATATTTTTCTTTACAGATATAATGTAAACGCCCATCTCAACTATATTAAAAACAAAAGTTTGCCAAAAAAGCAGTTCACAACCAAGATAATTCAGAAATACAAGATCGTACTTCCTAGAATATCGGACAGCAGAACAAACACGCATGTTATATTTTCTATCTAGGAAAAAAATGAAATTCCCTATCTTTCATGAGTAAATAATTTTTCGAGAAAATCATTTTGTTGTGAGAAAAGACGAGTAAATTAATGATAAACAAACTTACGGAATTTTTCTATTCCTCATAGCCATGTTTCCTGGTTAACCTGTCGTCGATCACGGATCAATCAAGGATGAGAACATTTATCACGGTGTATAACATGGGCGTGCGCATCTTCCCGTCAGACTGATATAAACACAAGAACATTTCCGGTGATTATTTTCGCAAGCTTATCTGCAAGAATCATAGCAGCATTTACCAGTAAGTTTACACTTGTAAGTACATAGTGAATTATATTGTAACAAGATGTATAATATGACACGGCAATTTATGAAAAAATAGTTCGCGATAAACTGCAAAAATTAGACATCCCGTAAAATGTTCACTATCTTTGGCATGAAATGTTTCTGTATACCTTATACCTGCATGCATGTAGCCAGTCTTATCTGATTGGGGTAAAAAGTACACACACTGAAGAAGTAATGATACTTATATCAGAGAATAAAGATTGCTTAGAAAATTTATTGCTATGATTATGTCTCTTTTTATTCCTGGCAGGTAGGTATAAAAGGCAAATATTTCTTTTTTTTTACTTTTTGAAGAATATTGATTGGTATACACTTTTTGAAAATTGTTCGACAGAAGTTATTAACACTAGAGCTGACATATGTATCTCTTCACCTTGTATTTATTAAACTCTTTTTGACGAAATGACGAGTCCCGTACTTAATTATTCTATTGACCTCGTTCAATGAATTTATAACCCTGTATTGTCTTAACTACATATCTAGGCATATGCATGCAAGTTTAACGTTTTATTGTTGTATGTACAAAATTGGTCATAATTATAAGACGTTAGATTGTACCTACTAGTCAAAGAGAATATCTGAATATAGGCTATGTCTATAAAACATGTTCATTATGATGTCAATATTGCTGTTCAACATCGCTACACTGTGCTCATTACAAATCTGTTACATTAACCCATATGCCTTAAGACAGAATTGTTTGCAAAAGGTGCAGACAAATATGAAAATAAATAAAATCAGTCATAGACCTTGGTTATTTATTGTATTTCTTACCATTTATCAAATACCTGTTGAACACGTTCTAGCTTTATTTGTTACATCTCTTATCATACTTTTCGTCTCCTCAGACAGTCTGAAACACATAGGCTCATATTTGAAACACTTCTATCACATCTAAAGTGCACACACAAAATAGTATGTAATTCCTGTAAAACAAGAAAAATGGAATGCATTGGTCGTAAAAATTTGTTTATCTTTTATCGAAATAACTTTGAATATGTAAGTAAATTATTGCCACGCAATAAAACTTACAGCTGGAACTACTTCTTCGCAAGTTAGTGATTAATTCTAATATTACCGCTAATTTTATTTTTGGAAAATATTCTCTTTAAAGATGTACTTATATACGAAATTCCGTTGATCATTATCTAATTTTATGAAAAGATTTACCACAAAGTGGGAGATTACTCACCTGTATGATATAATTCTGTATGTTGCATGAAAATGCAGTAACCTAATACTGCCTAACGGTTGCATGGTTCATTTACTGAAATTATCTGGTAATTAAATCATATATATGGAATGGGGTGAGTAAATACTGTGTAAAAATACTGGAATACTAATAAAATGAATTGGATGATAAAATTACTAATGCCGTAAAAGACGTACAAAGTCAAGTTAATCAGTAAAATTTAAATGCAGTAGAAATAGCAACGAAACACAACCTCCGCAAAAATAACCCTACACAGTATGTATGTATGTATGTATGTATGTATATACAAACAACAGGAATATACAAAAAAATGGACGAACGAAGTAAAACAAGCAGGCCACAAGAATAAAACATAGACCAGAAACAGAAATGAACACAAGGGAGGGGAAGGGCACCTCCTTGAGAAGTTTAGTGGCCAGATATTAACAGTTTTATTTGCACAAACCCAGTGTCGTATAGTCACAAGACAGTATACATTATCCGCATGCAGATGAATGCTTAAAAAAGGCAGGTTAGTAAAACATGTGTAAAATATACTTCGAGAGCCGGGAGGCAGTGGGTTCAATTCCTGGCTGCGTCATACCAAATACGTAAATAATGGTACTAGTAGCTTCCTTGCATGGCGCTCAGCATTAAGAGGATAGTGATAGGACTGGTCTGCCCGGTGTCAGTATAATGTGACTGGGTGGAGAATGATGTCACATGTCTACGGCATGATATTTCAGTTAGGCAGCATAATAATTGGGCATTGTGCTCACTGCTAACAAGTAGACAACGTCGTTAATGATAAAGATGATAAAAACAAGCATATGAATATTTAACAGCAAGTTTGAAAATCACAGCCATATGAATAAGCATTGGAGCAAAATGCAAATAAAGGACGAATACCATTGATTTTTTATTCATTTTTATTATTATTATTATTTTTTTAATTTATTTTATTTTTTGTTTTGCTTCATACACAGAAAGTCTTGCAGCATATTTCACCTGATATTTAGGTACAAGTGTACAAAATATATCAATAATAGTTTGGCATTTATTGCACATTAGTTTCTATCTAAAAGTATTTAGTTCGTGTGGTTTATATATGATTTATAAAGATGGGTACATAAACCTTGTAAATCCTGCAAACGTAGGAATATCTGATAGAGCGTTTTTGCTTTTATATTAAAACTAATTTCTTTTTATCTACATAAAACGTAATATTTTTGTTAACTTGTATCTATCATTTCCTTGGAACACTTCATACAGTTTTACTTAAAAAGTTGTGTACATATATAAAAATACTGCAAATGAAATAATGTGAAACTTATTGTGGTTTTGCTGCATATCGCGTTTTATCAGTACATGAAATGATACATGAAAGTATAATACTTTACCAACCGTGAGATAAAATTTGAACGTCTAACATTTTATTTTGTTATTTTGAAACATTTGCCAAATGTTAAGCAACGGCCATGTCTTTTTCTGAAACATTAATGCAGCATGCCTCCAGATCGTTCGACAACAATTTTGTTTTCAGATATCTTGAAATAAATGCTATATTTCTTAAGAAGGCTTTAAAACTTAATTACTGACAAACTTTATGTTAGGGAAACACATGAGAATTTGCTGTTTTTACTACTTTTGCGATGAAAATCGAAAAGCGTTTGTCACGCTTTTACTCCAGGTAAACTGTCTCCATTATAAATATCTATATTTCGAAGTCATTATTCACTACTTCAGCTATCGCGCTATTGGTTACGACGACGGAAAAATGTCTTTATTGTCGCCGCGGTCCGGGGTTCGATTCCTGACGCGTTTATCTTTTTTTCTTGATTTGGAACTTTAAAAATATGTTAGAAACAAAAATTCATATTCTAATGTTCATAATATGATCAAACTTCAATTTGAAAGAAAGATTATTTTTAGCCAAATCTGGAGGCATGCTGCTTTAAATAACTACATAAACAATTAGAATTAACTCCTCTGTTCAAAATAAAGGTCACATGTGCCGGAAACAAGGACTAGAAAAATTTGTTTCTTTTTGAAATAATGTGTGCAGGACGGATTACACCAAACCGGAAGTGACTACTCAGTGTTACATTTGAAGTAGTCCAAAATGTAGTTCAAAGCTATGGATGAAATCTGGTATGATGAGTGACATGAGGAGGTGATAGTTATATTTTGGCTTAGTTTTATTGCTTATTGTATTGAGAAAAGATCTAGTCCATTTTCATTGTGAGTTTCCTGGAATAAGTTTTATTCTTTGCTAAACGGCTGTTTTCATGGGGGCATTTTTAAAGGGTGCTGTTTCTCAGAACAGATTATTTTTCTTATATACCACATAACATGTCAATATTTTTCTACTTTTGGTAAGAAGACATGTCATACTAAATGACCATGTATGGTTTTCATATCATTGAAATGCTCTAAAGTGCTGAAAATGAGGTCTGAATATTTTATTGTTAATATGAATTAAATAAGGAATTGAATTGGTAGAATGTAACCTGCAATATGTTCTCATATGGGTTTTACACAGATCGGGTAGAAAATGGTATCTAGAGAGTAAACAAGGGGACCCCTGACTTTGACATACAATGTAGATTTCATTAGAACAAACATTTTAACCAGGTTTCATTTAGATCATAATTTGTTAACATTACTTCTAGTATCTACGTTTTAGAATACTAGTAATATTTGCGTTAATGTATGGCATGCATTCAATAAGACAGTGTCTATAGATGTAGATGAGTCCTAAGACGGAAGTAGTTTGCGATAAGGCAAACAGTGCATAATGTGAAGTGTTAATACATGAATGTAGAAAAGTAAACCAGAAAAAGGACAGGTAGATCTACTGAATCTGATGTTACACATCTTTACACAACATTACATAGATAAACAAAACAGTCTGAAAGACAGCTAAATCCCCCGCAACTGCTATGGATAGTGGAAGGGTAAAACATTTGATTTTAGCTGTGACCTTGACCTTGAACTGACATGGCTGACTCATGAATTCTGCACAACGTCTTGATGAGGTGATCATTTGACCAAAGTTTCATGAAAATCCTTCAAGGTGTTTAGGAGATACAGAGCTGAAACCTTTGACCTTCAGTTGTGACCTTGACCTTGAGTTGATATGACTGACTCATGAGTTCTTGATGAGGTGATCATTTGACCCAAGTTTGATGAAAATCCTTCAAGGGGTTAAGGAGATACAGAGTGGACACCAAATGGAAGGCTCAAACCTTCGGCCCTTAGTTGTGACCTTGACCTTGAGCTGGCATGGTTGACTCATAATTTCTGCACATCGTTCTGATGAGGTAATCATTTGACCCAAGTTTTATAAAATTCCTTCAAGGGGTTTAGGATATAGAGCGGACACGAAATGGAAGGCTCAAACCTTTGACCTTCAGTTGTGACCTTGACCTTGAGCCGACATGGCTGACTCATAAGGTCTGCACATCGCCTTGATGAGGTGATCGTTTGACCCAAGTTCGATGAAAATCCTTCATGGGGTTTAGGAGATATAGAACGGACACAAAATGGAAGGTTCAAAGATTTGACCCTAAGTTGTGACCTTGACCTTGAGCCGGCATGACTGACTCATGGTTTCTGCACATCGTCTTGATGAGGTGATCATTTGACCCAAGTTTTATAAAATTCCTTCAAGGGGTTTAGGAGATATAGAGCGGACACAAAATGGCAGGCTCAAAACTTTGACCTCAAGTTGTGACCTTGACCTTGAACCGACAAGGCTGACTCATGATTTCTACATATCGTCTTGATGTGGTGATCATTTGACGGAAAGACGGACGGACGGACGGACGGAAGGACGGACGCAGACCATTCGAATAATCCCTCCGCCACGCCGGGGGATTAATAAAGTACATCAACTTGCAGAATTGAGAAAAATCAAACGATTAAGAATGTTTCCATCATGATAAAGATTATTTTCGTGCTTCACGTCGCAACAACACAGTTATGTAGGTCATACGGCGACTTTCCAGAGAGGGGAACCCAAAATGCCCTTCTAAGCAATATTTCAGGCATGAGAGGATAAAACCGCCGACCTTTCTTAAGCCCATTGGATGTTGAATTCTACACTCCAGCGAAATCTCGAACCCGCAACAGTAAAGACAAGGGACTTTAACCACTAGGAAGCGGAGGCCCTGGTGATGCACAGTTCTTTAAAAAGAACCAATTTTATTCCTGTTACAGGCCAAAATATGTGGTTTGAAATGTGTTTTGAAAGGACAAAAATGATGACAAAATTTTATTTACTGAATATCTTGGGAGATGACAAACATACTTCTAACACATAATAATATTGTTATTCCTCTAGATGTTAAAAATCATGCATGCTGCCACTGAACAATACTAAGTATGAACGCGTTCAGGAGGAGATATCTCAAAGTGGTTCACTTAATGAGACGTATACATTTCGTACACTGTACTTGGAATAAACAACTTATCAACAGAATATATATCAGAAAAAGATCACGGAGGCTGGTTCACTGAAGACAGTTATAAACTGTGCAAGGAAAGTTCACAAATAATGACATCAGCGTAGAAATACCAACTGAGAGGTATCATACCGCTAGGGATACTACAGATTTTATGAATAAGCTGAAGGATATTCATGAAAGAAACACCAGATACTGCAAAACTATTTTGCTTTGATGTGTGTTAATGATACCATTCAGTACCATAGGTTCAAGGTGGCAAAACTTATAGGCAAGATTATGAAGTAAGGTAATCTTGTAGCGCCAAAGAACTTTGCCATAGAGGCAAAATAAGCTGTTTTTTACAGCAACGATTAAAATGTTGGAATAAAACTCTGTAGACAGGCTCTGTAAGATCTCTCATTCTAATTCCCAATGCTAATAATATGAACAAAACTATGAATTTGTAATCAGATATAACAGTGGAGAGATTAAATTCCTAGAAACATCAGTTAAATATTAAATCGAGCATATTCAAGACACCGACCAGCAAGAAGCATTTTCTACATAAAAGTTTCAAACACTACATAGGTTTAGCTTAAGTCTCGGATTCAAAGTGAGAATGAGCTATAAAGGGCACGCAGGCTTCCAAAAGTACATAAAGAAACTTAAATTGCGAAAGGAGGATACAATAGAAAAAATACTGGAAAAATATAACAAAGGTAAGTATTGAAAGTTGACACATTAGACGAAATCAGTAATTTACTAATGCAAATCAGGAAAGACAATAACGAGTATATTATGCTGATCTATGTCAAATAGCTTTCAACCATGCACATGATACGATAGAAACGCATAGATATGTTCATACAGCAGAAATATTTAAATCCCTTACCACAGTTGCCTGCAGAAAAGGCATGAATATGTGCAACAAGACCAAAAAGGCTTTGAACAACCCTTCAAGTCAGTATAC